>NC_092719.1:146700294-147970166 GCF_047496885.1 Scyliorhinus torazame
TAATAAATTTGGCAGGCTTGATTTCCCCTTCGTGAAGCTATGCTGACTCTGCTTGATTATATTATGCATTTCTAAATGCTCTGCTATTACATTCTTCATAATGGACTCAACATTTCACCAATGACAGATGTTAATCTAACTGGCCTATAATTAGCTGTTTTCTGTCTCTTTTGTTTAGGTGGTGAGTGGGGAGGGTGGGTGTCAGGGGTAGTCAGTTCAGGATGAGTAGTCAAGTCCTGGGTTAGCCAGGTCATCTAGGGGGTACTCGGGTGGTAGTCGGGTGAGGAGGGGTGGTCGGGGTTAGGGTACACTGAAAGTTGCTGGTTCAGGTCTGGGAAGTAGTTGGGGTAAATGGGTGATGGGGGAGGGGGCAGTTCTGTAGTTACCCAGTAGTTGGTTTGAATGTTTTCGGTCTAATATTTCCTGGGCATGAGTAAGTAAGTCCGAACTGTCCCAAGTCTCGGACTCTTAACTCAAAAGTGCAAGACATGGAGGGTCCCTGGTGCGGGGAGATTGCCCATTGGGAATTCAACCTGCTGTGGAGCCATGAAGTGCATCTTTGGGGATTATGACAGTCTCTGACAATCCAGAGACTGGAAGATCTGACCTAGTCGTGCTGCCCCAGGAATATCTGACTGCTTTGACCTGTATTCTTTACAGATAGGTGTAACTTGGCACGATCGAGCAGACCCACCAGTTATCATGTGAAGAGCTGGAGGTGAAAGAAACATTTGTGCTAATAGTTTGGGGAGATCTGAAGGGTAATTTGCGATTTGCTATGTCGGGAGGTTGCCAGATATATTTTTGTAGGAATTTGAAGTTTGATCCAGCTGTTTTTATTGTTCGACTTGAGTCAGGAGCTGTATTTTTATGGTTGCATTGAATGAAAGGAGATGGCTGGCCTCATCTGTCGGGTTTGCTCATCATTGTCCAGTGGGTGACACTGGTGCTTTTCATTCCTGAAGAACAGGTGACCCACGTTGGGAATACACAGCTGGAATGCTGGCCTCCACAAATTCTATAATGTTTACCACAGCCTCGCAGGGGCAGTGCAGGAGTGGGGCCACAATTAAAATAAAATTGAAACTAAACATAGCTGTAAAATGCAATGGGATCTGCCAAAATTATAACGTGGCTTCACCATAGAACAGCTTCTGGCATTTGGTTTGTGCATAACTGGGAAATGTCTAAGGCGTCAAACTGATTCATGTTGGCTTAATCGAACTGGATTGGTGCATTGCAAATGTTTAGCTGCCAAATGCACAGTGGATCGAGTTTAAACTGCAACTAATCCAGTATATTTGTGGCCGCTTGAGTTTTGTTCCACCTAAAGAGCAATTAATGGTGTTAGTGGCAGTAAATGCTAAACCCTGCCCTTTAGTCGTGTCAACGAATGAAGTTCGAAAGAGATGATCCGATGCACGGGCTAATGGGAGAGATAAATAACAAGTTAAATTTAGACAGAGAGCTGACAAATGATTGGACTTGCCGTTCCATGTACCTGCGTTGGGCTAACTAGGCGTTCCCGATTGCCTTCAGTACCCCTCAGAGCTCCATTACACAACCCTGCCATCTCCATTTATCAAGCTCAACTCCAGCCAAACTCCACAAGCTGACAAAGTTAGGAGTAGGAGTGAGGGGGCGCGATGACATCGGTGACTGGCAGCTTCAAACCACCTTTCTTCAGACCGTTTGCGGATACAGAGACCATGGAGCAGGAGGAGGGAGGCAGCCAGGGACAACATCTGGATGCCAGCTGCTCTTCGGCCCTCTACCTCGCTGGGGCTGACATGCCCAAAGGAAAAGGGGACCCGAGCCGTAAGCGGGAGGCAGAGGATAGAAACTATCCGGATCTAACTGAGAATGCCCTCCAGAGTCACTTCATCCGTCAGCCCAGAGAGGAGGAAGGGAAGGAAAAGGCCAGCCAAGAGCAGAAACCAGCCATGTCTTACATCGCTCTGATAGCCAAAGCCATCCTAACTGCTCCCAACAACAAACTCAATCTGGGCTCTATTTATAAATATATCGAAGAGACCTTCCCATATTACAGAGGTCGTGGCCAGGGCTGGAGGAACAGTGTCCGGCACAATCTCTCGCTCAATGAGTGTTTTATTAAAGCAGGGAGGTGTGAAGATGGAAAAGGGAATTACTGGAGTATTCATCCCTCCAACCTCGAGGATTTCTCCAAAGGAGACTTCAGACAGCGCCGGAGGTGCCGGAGAAGGGGGCGGAGTAAGGAGTTGGAGAACAAACTGCCTGTGCCTTACCCCAGCTGCCCCTTGCCAGTGGAGCCTCTCGCCCTGCATTCGCTGTACTCTCCGTACACCGAGCAGGAGCGCAGGGCGTACCGACTGGATGAGGTGCTCTACCGACAGTACATCACCAACCCCTTTTGGAGGTGGTATCACAGTTGCAGGACCCCAGGGGCTGCCTGCGATGCTGGGGTGGGGCTGTCCTCTGGCCCGAGCTCAGGGCCTCAGTGGCAGGGTCTGGGGGAGAGAGCTTCCTCGCCAAACTTCTTCAAATCAGCGAACAACTGATTTCAGAGGAACCATAAGCTTCCTGTAGCTCGCACACCGTAGCAGCAATGAAGAGGCAGTTGTAGAGGCACTCTGATTAGAAATGTGTGTGTCAATGTTAGAATTAATTTCTTTATTGTGACTATTCAATTAAGGATTGGAGTAAATAAGGAAAGCAGCGATCCAATTAAATTACACCCAGGGCCACTCTGCCGTTTAAACTTATGGAACCTCTGTTTACTTAAACGGTTCCTGTCTCTGAGCAGAATAAAAATATTATTCATAATTGCAAGCGGAATCCCTAATTGGAGTGAAACTCTTAGTAGACTAATTGCTTTCTCGCGAACTTTGTAAATGGATATTTAGCTTTAAAACTACCCTCGGTTTGATGGGAGTCCCAAGATGTTTCATGTCCAGGTCGATCGGCAGGTTCTCAGCTTGTTACTACTTTACTTTGTTCTTGATTGTTCACTGGTCAATCGATGGGTTTGCTTTTGTAAAAAAAAAATCGCCTGTTTGTGTAAAACTTGTTTATTATTAAATAAAAATGATTGGATTGTGTACAATATTGTTATTTCCCCACCCACCCCCACTTTCTCAGCGTTATGACATAGTTTGCCTTAACTAGGTAGACTATGAAAGCAGATTGTTCATTAATTGTATATAACCCACTGAGTACTCCGCAGTTGTTGTCTTCAGGCTGGATGGGTACACAGTCCCAGAGGAACATCCCAATTAAACTGGGGCTGCGCTGTTCCTGTCTTCACCGAGACTACAGGTAACTGCAGAATGAAAGGTTTGCCAAGCATTCCCACTCTTATGCACTTCGAGCAAACGACCATTGCAGATTGAGAAATGGAAAAACAAAACTGCGACAAGCAATCTCTAGAAACAAACGACGCGAAACAAATTCTTAGGTATTAGTGGAGAGCGAACAGCGCTAACGTTTCAGGTCTAGACGACTCTTCGTCAAAGTGAAGATGCTGTCAGACCTGATGAGTGTCCAGCATTTCCAGTTGTTGTTTCAGAGTCCAGCATCCGCAGTCACTTGCTTTTATCTTCGATATTAGTGATGGCCCCAACTGACTCGGCTTATCACAGAAAACACCCATGTTTAATCTTACCAAGGGCTGTAATGTCTTAGCTGTCCCAACTGAAGATGTCCTGTTCATTACCCAGTAAATTATACATTTTCTAAAAGATAAACTTTGTCCTGCTGGTCGGATGTTCAAGTAGGCTAACTGGGTGACGCTGCCCATTGCTGAGCTACTGTCAACACTGAATACTAAACTAAATTGAATCTCTTGCTGCATATCCATCAAACACCATGGTTAACACAGAACTGAAATAACATTTGTGTCTGGATGGGAGTCTGATACCAGTATCATTCCTCCTTTTACACTTTATCTACATATTTATTTATATCTGCATATGTAACGATAATTCAAGACTTTATTCAATGGACAACTCATTGAATTTTGCAGCTAAGTGTTTTTCCCAATGACCCTCCCGCCTTTAAGATAGCGATGGGAGATGATATTTAGCTGAAAGTTGCTGGTTATTGGGATTCCGTGTTCAAAGACTCGTCTGTAAACCTTAACAGTTCCACTTTGCAACATTTATAACCTTTTTTATTTCTTTATGGGACCCTTCACATATATCTTCAAATGTTTTGTCTCGGGCAGAAAGCAAGGACACTCCTCAAAATTTAACCCGAGTTGGTAAATGTATTTAACTACAGCATCCTGCTGGGAAATCGGTCAACATTGGAACATGGGTGACCTCGGCACACATCGTATCTTTCACAAAAAGAAACTTTTTCTCTAATGAAATACTGAAAACGTGCGATTTAACACAGATCTATACGTTAAACTGTTCGTTAAACTGTTATCTCAATTGACCGTAAACATTTCAATATAAACGTCGACTTTGGCTTTTATCTGAAACAAAAGATCAAATTACATTTAGAAAATAATTCCTGCAAAACTCTGTCATTAAACATTGTCAAAATAAATTACTTAGTTAAAGTGATTTGCCCTAACATAACTATTATTGACAAATACTTAGAATGAAAGTCTCGAAATGTAATGTCGTTTAATGGGAAACATGTCTTTATGGCAACCATTATATGTGGTGTCCAATAAATATGGTTCTGCCCATACCCCCTCCACCAGTGAGGCTGGGGTCGGCTTTCGACACAATGGTCGCGTTGGGGGAGTTCGTCCTTCAGATACAGCCTCCCGTCCCAGTCAATCATTCACTTTATTGTTTCCTGACTGAAGCCAACGGTTTGAGTAATCTTTAGCAAAAGAGGGAAAACAAAGCATTAACTCTCATCAGGTGAAGTTGCATCTCGTGTCTAATGATGGAGGTGCTGTGATAAAACGGTAGCGGCAGGAAACAGAACTGCTGCTAACAGGGCTAAGGTCCTTGGCAATGCTCGTTATCAGCCCTGGGATTACTGTTTGGGGACAATCAATGTGCCTGGAATAACAACCAGATGAAAGCATCACTAACGACACCAAACTATCATTTACTCTCTGTCGCATTAGCCCCCCTCCCCCTCCCAATTTGGTTTCTACGGTTTTGCAATACACATTGGCAGCAAAATAGATAACCAAGCGACCTCTTCAATTTTCTAAACTTCTAAAAGTAATTTTCTTAGCATCTTTCCAGAGACATTCTGTTCGTGAAATAATATTTTACTATTGCTAAAAAGCAGACACACCTTCCCAGCAGCGGCACCGTGACTATATCCACATCAGCCAAATGGAAACTCACACTAGTCATATTTTCTGCCTAATTTTGAAAAATATTCAGAATTTACCTTATGTAGGCCATTTAACATTTTACATATTTCAACAAGTTTTTGTCTCACACCCCCACCCCCTCTTTAAGGTGTGAAATGGAAAGTGAAAGCCAGTTCCAGAATGAAAAAGATGGCTCTTGCTGTAGAATAAAAGTAGATGAGCTCCAATTGCTGCAACTCATTTCAATTATATCATTTTTAAACATGCTTTCAATCTCCCCTTGAACCTGTGCCAACCTTAGTGGATGTTGGTTATCTGGAATGGAATTTCTTGTGCCTACATGATGTACAATCACCTATGTATTTGCTAGTTTGTTCCCACATATAGCTCTACATGACTGTAACAACTCTTTCAGGTCATTTTGATTTTCCTGCAGAAAGTAACTCCGTAGTTTGTCCAAATTTCTTATTTCTTCCTCCTTGCCCAATGTGAAATTCAGAATCGTATGAGTTTTAACTACTAACACGCCCTTCTTCTTTCCTTTCCTATCAAAATAACTTTTGAGCATATTAACATGACATACTCTGTGAACTTTCCTTCTATCTGGCATTCTCTTTAAATAATTTACCTCACTCAATTTACTTTGATTTGATAAGGCCCACTATAGCTTGCTTATAATGGGGTACGTGTCACTGGTAACAATACCAATACTTTCTCCCCACCACGAACAAAACTACGAGTTTTTGATTTCTTATCTGCCTCTTTTTTTCATCATGTGGTGTGACAATTTAAAATGCTTTCTAGCCAACTTTCCAGCTCTATTTAATCTCTCCTTAAAGGTTGACACAAGTCCAACAAGGTAGTCTTAGAACGCTGACTTACCAATTTCACCTTAATCAATTTAAATGATCCTCTTATTTCATAACCAAAAATCAATTTGAATGGACTGAATTTAGTTGATTCATTAGGTGCATCCCTAATTGCAAATAGTACAAATGGAATTCCTTTCTCCCAATTCTTTGGGATAATCCTGACTATCGGCCCTCAACACGGTCTTTAAAGTTTTATGCCACCTTCCTAACTCGCCCTGTGATTCTGCATGATACGCAGTTGATATAAATGTCTTCACTCCTAAGCTATCCAGAACTTCCCTGAATAACTTCAACATAAAATTGGATCCCTGATCTGATTGGATTTCTTTTGGTAGTCCGTATCAGGGGGGAAAAACATAGTTAACTCCTCTATAACCCTCTTAACTGTAATATTTTGTAATGAAATGGCCTCCAGAAATCTAGGTGACACATCCATTATGGTCAACAAATACTGGTTCCCACTTTTTGTTTTAGGAGGGGGTCCCATGCAATTAATTAGGACCTTGGAAAAGGTACCTCAAATGCCGGAATGGGTGTAGAGCGTGCTGGTTTGATTCCCGATTGAGGTTTTCCTATCAGCTGACATGTATGACATGTACAGCAAAATTATTTCACTTTTTGTTTGCATTTTCCTTACTCCTAAATGCCCCCCAATGGAACCTCATGCGCCAACTGCAAAAACTCCTTTCTATAACCTATTGATAATTCAAGTTGATGAACTTCTGCCCATTTATCATCTGATTGAATATGTAACAGTTTACATTTACTCATTAATACTTTATTTCTAATGTAATAACACTTGGGTATACATTCAGATTCCATTTCTGTGTATGCTTTCTGATACAACTGACTTATCTCTGAATCCGTCTGTTGCAATTCTACTAATTTTCCTGAACTAAAGGTAACTGCTTCATTCTCCACCTTCTCTTGTTCTTTATCAACCTTCTGGTCAAAGATGTTTTCTGATGACTGGACCTCAACCTCCCAATCAATACTACGTGATTTCTGCTCTTCCTGTCTCAACCTGCGGCTTGGGATCTTGTTACCACACCATCTGGATAATATGCTTCTTGCAACACCTCAGTTTTTTAACTTACCACCGGCAGTATATCCACAGTAGGCATCACTCCCACCTGTGTTCCAGTTATATCATTACCCAGGATAAACTGTACCCCTGAAAAAGGTCATTTCTCTATGACTCCTGCCACCATTTCACGACTTTTCACTGGACTGTCTAACCTTACTTTACATAATGGAATACTACTCACTTCACCATTAATCCAACATATTACCACCTTTTCTGGCAATACTTCTTCTGAACTATATATCTCCTCATCTCTCAACATTAAAGATTGACTTGCTCCTGTATCCCTTAAGATCTTAACCTCCTTACCTACTCCACCTTGTACACATGAGTACACCTTGCCCTCATAAATAAAATCTTGAAAAAGATCTGACCCCTACTGATCACCCAACCTCTGAACAGATTGTGTACTCTTTTGAATATCTTCAGCTGCAAGCATGATTTCTTTTACCACTTCAATAAACCACACTGGCTTAGACTCTTTAAATAGTCTGACTTTCCAATACTTTTATTAAGCCACCAACACTGCGACTTTGTGTGTCCAACCTTATTACAATGAAAACATATATGTTTTCTTCTCTCCCTTCCACCCTCATAAGTTTCCTTTTTAACCTGAGGCAAAATCTCTTTAATATCTCCAACTCTACTTCCTTTGCCTTGACCACGTGTGGATTTCTCATTCCCCAGCTTTCATCCTTCACAGATTGAATTTGATGTCAAAAACTAAACCTTAATTTATGAACTAATTCAAAATCATCTGCCATTGCTGCTGCCTGTCTAACAGTTTTAACCTTTTTCTCTTTCACTTGCGTTCTCACTATTGTGGGAACAGAATCTTTAAATTCCTTCAAAATAATCATTTCACCTATCAAAATTATTTTGTTTGATTCTTTCAAATTCTATATACATCTGACCTGATTCTTTCCTTAGATTTCTAAACTTCTGTCTGCAGGCTTCTGACACTAGTTCCTATGCACTTAAGATGGCTTTTTTCACTTCATCATAATCCCTTGATACCGCCTCTGATAGAGATGTAAACATTTCACTCGCTCTGCCTACTAACTTTATTTGAACCAATAGTATACTCACATGGTTTTTGGGCAATTCAATTGTTTAGCTACTTTCTCAAATGAGATTTTTTAAAAAAGCTTCCACATCTTTCTCGTCAAACTTTGGGAGTGCTTGAATATATTTTGAAACATTCCCATGAGGATTTGGACTAAGAAGGTTTACTCCTCCCTCCTTCCTCAACATCTGCATTTAACTGCAACCTTTTAAGTTGATCATCTCTTTGCTGTTCCATTTTCCGAAGTTCAAATTCTTACCCTTTTTCTTTTGCTTCTGCCATTACCACTCTCTTTTTCTCACTCTGCCCTCTCTCCTTCCTTTTCATCTGCCATTGTCACTCTCTCTATCTTTTCCTTTTAATTCCAATTCAAACTTATCTTATTTCTTTATTGTGTTGCATTTGTAATTGAGGTTTAGGTAATTTCAATGATTGAGACTGTGTCTCTGGAAAATTTAAATGCTGAGCAATCACTTGAATTAGCTCCATCTTCCTCACCCCTTCAGGTAAAGTCAACTGAAACTTGCCTACCAAATCCAAAAGCTTTGTTTTAACCATCTTTTGTAAACTACCCTGAGTGATCTCTTCAACGCCCAGGAAACTCTTAGCCACTGAAAAAGCCATTTTACAAATCACTCCCTATTTAAACTTGACAGAATTCAACACATGAAAGAAAGCACCGGTTCCTCACACACGCAGTTTTTAAGTTCAATAATCTCAAGACAAACTAAGTATTATACTTTTTTAATCCTGACAAAGAACTCACAATTTTTGCTCGAATGTCGGGTCAGATATCAATTTCTTTAAGGACAGAAGACAAGAAACCCAAACAATTTGCAATTTGTAGAACTGTGATGAAAGGATACTTCACCCCAGGAGTCATTCTACTGACAAATAGGGATCTTTTATGTTAAATCAAACATTGTTTTTAACACAGTATTAACCACATTAACATCACCAAAATAGCTCTACAATTAACAGCTTAACAGTTCTTAAATAAAAGAAAAAACTTTAACTTATGCCCTACACCTTCACTATAAATGTTTCAACCAAACAACTCCAATACAGTTCAAATGCCACTTATAAATTATGTTAAACGAACAGGTCCTCTGTGTAGAGGCTTTTGGAGAGAGATCCTTTCAATAGGTGGCCCAGTATACTTCTGTCTTGTCAGACCCTTCAGCACAACTTAACAGCATTTGGCAGAACTGCAAACTGCAGACAGACCTGGCTCCTCCCATTAATTGCACATCTGTATCTCACTACGATGCCCTGTAGCCACCTGGGTTGGCCACTTCCCGACTTAAAATGGATAACCGCAAAGGCTGAAGGGAAATTCAGCCAACACAGGCAAAGACTAGCAAGTGCAGAAATCATGTGTATTGAAACCTGCAAAACAACCAGACTGCACTGAAACCAACAGCACTCTGCATAGTAATGCAGCAGCCATCTGCATAGTAAGAAGCAATTCCAAGGCACAACGGCAACAGTTAAGGTGAATAAAACCAAGCCAGACTCCTCGGCGCCAGCATGAGCCAAGACAAAGGAAGGCCAACGGACATTTAGGGATCACCCAACGATCAGGGAACAACTCCAGTATTGCAGAAATCGATCCAAGTGATCGGAACGCAGTCCAATCACTTGTAACCAGGTACGGGGTCTGTCCCGAAGGGCGGGAAGCCCCTGGGGACTATAAAGTAAAGCCCCCAAGTTCAAATCATCCTTCTTTGGCAGGGTCACTCAGCAGCTCGAACCAACCCTTGACAGTGACCTGCCTCGCTGCCGCATCAACCAAGTAAGTCTCAAGTCAACGCTTGCTACGAGATGGGCACTCCTAGCTACAAGTCCATACCAGCCTTTGAATCCTGCAGACTCAGGACCTGAACGAAAGGCCATTTGTTCCCTTGACCTGGTGGGCCAGTCCGAAGCTAAGTATAGGCCTTTTAGTGATAGGAATAGTCTAGAAAGTAGAGTTTATGCATGAGTAGTGATTTACTGTGTATAATAAATGTGTTTTGATTTGAATCTTACTAATTGGTGTGTTGAGTTATTGATCATTACTTGAACTTGAACCTCGTGGCGGTATCATAAAGATACCTGGCGACTCTAGAGCAAAGGTTAAACAAACAGAGCAAGTTACGATTTAAGAGCCAACCAAAAGTTAGCAACATATTACTGGCGACATCCTGATGGGACCTGACTTAGAAGTGGCTTAACCACTCCGGGAGAACCCAAAATTTGAATTAGAAATCCAATTGGGAACAGAAAAACCACAAGTGTTCAAGCAGTTCTGATCAATCCTCATAATTCGGAAGTGTGTTAATGCATGCGTAACTAACAGGTCTATAAGGTAAACTGATAGATTTTTGTTGCGAAAAACTGTTGGGAGATTGTATTCTGGAAAATAGTGAAAGCCGTACCCATAATTACAGCACTGCCTTAGTACCCCTCGTTCCAAATTTTAAGAGAGTATTTAAAGAGCAAAGATGGCAATGCAACGCCTCGTGAACCCTGGAGAATTTGTGGTCGCAGCGACCAGTAGTAGAGTAGGACAGTGTCCCATTTGGGAAGAAGAAATCAGAAAGTACCTCAAAGGGAAAGGATGGCCCCTTTGGAGCGAGTTCTGTGACAATGAGGAAACAGGACCCGGGAGTATAGGACATACTTGGTGGGATAACCTGTCAGAGATTCATAAGAAAAGCTTGGGAAAAGCTCACAAGCCGATGGCAATCGTGTCCAGTTTGGCACAATTGTGAGGCACAGAGGGGGTCGTTCGGACGCTCCGTAAAGAGATAGAAGGAGTACATCGAATGAGTAAGGTCGATGTAAGTGAGGTTTAGAAAGAGAACATAGAGTTGAGAAGGAAGTTAGCAGTAAAGGACGGAGAGGTGGATGATGCCAAGCAGGCACACCAGTCTTGTCTGGCGCATTTAAGCAGCTTCCAGACACAGTACGAAAAGGCCTATCAGGACATGCAACGTGCAGTCCTGGTAAGAGAAGAAACAGAGAAACAGGTAGAGGCACTGCAAAGGCAGTGTAGCGACCTGAAAGCAGCATTACGAGCACTCCATGCTACCACCACGGAGCACGGACAGAGCTCACTAGATCACGCAAAGTGCCGGAAGCAGATTGCAGAACTGCAGTCTTTGCTTTCAGTTCAGAATGGATTCCACAGCACCTTTGGATCCCAGTTAGATACAGAAGATGGTCCGGATTGGGAAGAATTAAATGAGACCGCGCATAGATATGTTCAGGGAACATGTGTGCAAGGAAAGCCCCAGAAGAGAAAAGCGCCACAACCCCCCACAGAGCAGATAGTTCAGGCACCAATTAATCCAGTAACCACCCACCGCACAGTCACATCGGAAGGAGACACGGAATTCCTGTACACGACCCCATTAACCGTGACCCAATTACGGCATGCGTGCGAGAAAATTACACCGTTCCTCCCCACCTCAGACCCCCACCACTTCTTTGCTGGAGTAAAGCAGCAGACGACCATGTACGGCCTGGACGAGCGTGAGCACGTGAAGCTCTCAGTTTTGAGCTTAGACCCTTCGGTCGTAGCAGCCCTTCCCGACCCACAGAATGTAGGAGGAGGCACCCTTGCAGAAATGCATGCAGCGATCCTAGATGCGATCGGTTACAACAGAGGTGACCCCGTAGAAGGCCTGAATAAGTGCAGGCAGAAAAAGACCGAACACCCCACAGCGTTTGCTGGATGCCTGTGGATTCATTTCACAGCAGTTTTCGGTAATTTAGAACGTGCCCATTTGTCCCAAGATGGTATGGCCAAATGGACCCGCACCCTTATCTCCCATGCCACAGAGGCAGGACAAAAAGCCTGTATGAATTATGACCCCTCCGAGGAAGCTCACAATGAGAAATGGGTTTTTAAAAGATTGTCCTGTGCCTGGGAGCAGTCTGTACAAAACAAACCCGCAGTTAGGAAACCCGAGGAACAGCAGGCAGAAGCAGACATCCACACAGTGAAAACGCATCAGAACCCCGCATGGGTGAACAAAGGCAGGAACAGCCCCCCGCAAAAGCCACAGGAGTGTTACAACTGTGGACAGTTAGGACACTTTGCACGAGAATGCAATGCCCCACGAAAGCCACAGAGAGCCCAGCAGGCAGGCACTCTGAATAAAAATAGGAAAGAGCCCATACATAGTGTGAGCACAAGTTCAGACCAGACGGACCTGAACGGGACGGACCTGAACGGGACGGACTGACAGTGTTCGGGCTCCCCCAGTTGGGTCTGTGACACCCTTTGGGATAGGTCCGGCTGACCAGTAGTTGCAGCAAAGTTGCGGGGACTGCCCATCAAATTTCTCTGGGACACAGGAGGGTCCCGCGCCACAATAAATTCCTCCACCATATTCCAGAAAGACACGTGGCCCACTACAGCCACCATCACCCTCAGCGGCTTCACAGGCCACTCACAGCAGGGACACATCACAGCTCCAGTACCCATTCAGATTGGCAATATAACGACAAAGCACCCCATCGTTTTAGTCGATCTACCCCACACAGCAGAACACATTTTGGGAATCGATTTTATGAATTCCCACAACCTATCCTTTGATCCAGTAAACCAATGTGTCCGGAGAATGGCAAAATCCGCAAGAGCCCCCACAATGCTCACAATAGGAGAATATGCAAACAAGATTAGCGCAGTCGGCGAATTTTGGTTTGACCCGACCACAATTAGCACAGACAAGCAGGTTAGGGCAGTTCTGCAGAAGCACAGGACAGCATTCGCGACCCACAAACATGACTGTGGCCGGATGACTGGTTCCGTTCAAATCACAGGACCTGACCCTAGACCCCAAAAGCAATACGGATTTCCCCAAGAGGCAGAGGGAGAAATCGCAAAAGTTATCGACAGCTTATTAGAGCAGGGCGTACTCAGATCAGTAGCCTCCACTAATAATGCCCCGATTTGGCCAGTGAGAAAGCCCGATGGATCATGGCGACTGACCATCAATTACTGGGAACGCAACAAAGTCACCCCCGCAGCAGCCCCCACGGTAGCCACAAGTCCCGAGCCCATGCTCAAACAGGGACTCAACTCACGATATTTTACGGTTTTGGACGTCAGTAATGGATTCTGGTCCATTCCATTGGCAAAAGCGTGCCAATACAAATTTGCCTTCACTTTTTAAAAATCAGCAGTACACGTGGACATGCCTTCCACAAGGATTCCACAACTGCCCCCTCCATTTTCCACCGACAGCTGGCAAATGATTTGTCAAAATTTTCTCGCCCCGAATGTCTGGTCCAGTATGTGGACGACCTATTGCTACAGACAGACACCAAGGCAGAGCACATCGAGCTTCTGTCCGAACTCCTGGAACTCCTATAGAAAATTGGTTGCAAAGTAAACCCCAAAAAGGCCCAAATTTTGGAAAACAAAGTGATATATTTGGGTACAATTATCACGCATGGTAAACACGAGATCGAGCACAAAAGAATTGACTCGATTGCCAAATTGCCCCTTCCCCAGAATGTTTCAGCCCCCCGGTTGTTTTTAGGATTGGTTGGCTACTCCCGAAACCACATTGACGGATTCGCCAGCAAGGCAGCGCCCCTCTCGGAACTCATAAAGAAAGGAGCCCCCTGGGAATGGCTTCCGCGGCATACGGATGCTGTGGATGCTTTGAAAAGAGCCCTCATTGCAGCTCCCGCACTATAAGTTCCAGACCCGCTTTCCTCCTATGCTATAGAGATAGCTAGCACAGACCGCACCCTTTTGGCCGTGCTCCTCCAGGAACGGCACAAACAATTAAGACCCGTGGCTTACGCCTCCAGACTTTTAGATCCTGTGGAGCAGGGATTTTCGGCCTGTGAAAGGCACTTGCTCGCAGTTTTCTGGGCAGTTCAGTATTTTTCCCACATAACCGGACTGAACCCCATCACAATCCTCACACCCCCACCCAACTTTTACTTGACGGACGACTTAAGGACGGTACAGTTAGCCAAATTAGAGCAGCTAGATGGACCCTTCTTTTGCAGGGACAGGACATCACCGTTAAGAGGACCAAGACCCACACTTTCTTAGCCGATAACCTTCAGTACCCAGGCACTCCCCATGAATGTGAAATCATCTCACTACACCACAACACAGGCCCCTTTATTGCGAAAACACCCCCCAGAAAGATAGGTAGTTCACCTCAGAGCCCCCAGCCCTCAGACACGTGCGAACCTTTAAGAATATATGTGGATGGTTCTTCCACAGTGTTAGAAGGGAAGCGCATTACAGGATGCGGCATATATGTCGAGGACACGCCCTAGAAGAAATATCACTAAAACTACCAGGCCACTTAGGCGCGTAGGCGGCAGAACCAGCAGCCGTGGCGTACATTGTGGATCACCCAGATTCCTTCACCAGCCCAGCAGACATATACTCGGACAGCCTCTATGTCTGCAATAGCCTTACAGAATTCCTACCCCTGTGGAAAGCAAGAGAATTTGTTTCCGCAGACGGAAAAACCCCTCCCTTCAGCCCCATTGCTCCGCCACATTTTAGAAAAAGCACAGAACAGGACATTCGGAATCGTTAAAATTCGCAGTCACCACCGTTCCTCTCCCCCTGGAAATGTAAAGGCTGATGGACTGGCAAAAGCAGGTTCCAGGCATGGATATTTTTGGACACCCCCCGAAAGCGCACCAGTGAATGCCGTTCAGGTCTCGCAGACTAATATTGAGGATTTAGTGCAGGCCCAGAAGCAGTATAACAATCTCGGGGAGATTTTAAAAGGACAATTTACAGCACCCTATGATAGATTTAAAAATGCACTGACCACACATGATGGTGTGATGTTAAAAGACACCCTTTATGTGGTTCCTGAACAGGACAGGAATCAACTTATTTGTTTATTCCATGACCGTCATGGACATCAGGGAATTGATCCCACTACAGCCCACCTCAGGCAGCTCTGTTGGTGGCCAAGTTGAAAAGAAGATGTAACTCACTACGTTGAGAATTGCCTTCTCTGTGCCCAGAACAATCCGGACAGATACGCAAAGAAAGCTCAGCTTAGTCACACCCACCGCGTTAATGGCCCCTGGACTAACCTCCAGATTGATTTTATAGGACCATTGCCCCCTTGCAGGAATGGTTACAAGTACGTATTAGTCGTCATAGACACTTTTTCAAAATGCTAGAGGCATTCCCATCCAGAACGAACACGGCAAAGACCACAGCCAAGATCTTAACCCACCACATCTTTATGAGATGGGGACTCCCCCGCAGCATTGAATCCGACCAAGGTTCCCATTTTACGGGACATGTCATGAAGAACGTCCTCACGATATTTGGCATTACCCAAAAATTCCACATCGCATACCACCCCCAGTCAAGTGGTATCGTGGAGCGCATGAATCGGACCCGAAAATGGTCCAACAGAACAACGCCACTTGGGATTCAGTCCTCCCTTTTGCGCTGATGTTTTTAAGAAATACTGTCTCAACTTCCACAGGTTATACCCCACACACTCTCATGACCGGATGCCCCATGAAAGGCACAGAATGTTTATTAGGATTGGACTTGACCAGCCCCAAAGTGACAGCCCTCACACATGAGAACGCAGTAAAACAACTAGTTGAGAATGTAAAAATGGCTCAGCTAGCAGCCGCAGTAAGATTAGGCACATGGAAGAAACAGAGCAAGGCCTGTTTCGACAAGACCGTGCATGCGACTGAGTTTGAGGTAGGACAGCAGGTCATGCTCTCAATTTACAACCCCAGCACATTCCTGTCACCTAAATATTCGGGTCCGTACTCCATTGCGGACAAAGTAAGCCCCTCCATCTATAAAATTAAGTACCCCAACGGAAAGACTGCGTGGTTCCATATTAACCAGCTTAATGCACATGGCCCACAGTCCAACCACGCACATCACGTCATGCTCGACGCAGCAGACCACACCCCGCCCACACCCAACGTATCCTGACCTTCCCCCAACACGCCCACCACATCCACGGACTCGCCCTCAACTCCACCCCCGACCTCTAGACTCCGCCTTGAACGCCCACAGACAGCAGCGACAGCGACTGTGACTCAGACAATAGCCACAGCATGCCTCCCTACTATCCCCAGGCAACGGAACCCACACCCAGCGAATCTGACCACGGTTCGAGTGATCCCTTCCTCATCACATTCCTCAACAAACTCCACCAAAGACTACCACCCTACGATTACGACCCCGACTCTGTCCCCACAGAACTAGACACCACCTTTTGGCACCGCGATAATTCATTCAGGCTCGTCCGGAAAGACGAGATGGACCCCAAATCGCAACATGCAGCCCTATCAGCCCTTATACATTTGAGAGTATGGTACTCCCTTTCCTATGTAGTCGAATCCCTATTAGTGTTGCTGGTACTCTGCAGCATCGTGCAGACTATCCGCATGAGGAAATGGAGAAGGAGAGCCTACCGTGCCGGTATACAGAATAAGATCCCCTATGTTCAGTTATCCCCAGGACCCCGAACCCCTCGATCTATAATAAAGGACATTCGTTTGCGTTCTTCTGTTAATAAACAAATGGAAATATTGTACAACCCTGTGTTTGACTGCCAAGCCAGGAAAAATGTAAATGCTGCTAATATTTTGTATTGTTTAGGAAGTTAATATGACTGAATGTTTAGTGAGTGTAGTTTATTGAGGACAGTTAGAGGTACCGTTTTTTTAATTTTGTAATGCATGTCCCTGTTATGACATAGCGCCACTTAGAAATTGTTAGTTAAAGTTTTTCTTGCATAGTTATGGTCCATGTAGAGGCCATAGAAGAGTGCTCGCCGGGTCAGGGAATGAAGACAATGCAGTTATGTGATCCTTCACGCTTCTCGTTAGGGATCACAAGGAGGGGGTGTAGCCACCTGGGTTGGCCACTTCCCGACTTAAAATGGAGAACCGCAAAGGCTGAAGGGAAATTCAGCAAACACAGGCAAAGACTAGCAAGTGCAGAAATCATGTATATTGAAACCTGCAAAACAACCAGACTGCACTGAAACCAGCAGCCAACTGCATAGTAATGCAGCAGCCATCTGCATAGTAATGAGCGATTACAAGGCACAATGGCAACAGTTAAGGTGAATAAAGCCAAGCCAGACTCCTCGGTGCCAGCAGGAGCCAAGACAAAGGAAGGCCAACGGACATTTAGGGACCGGCCAATGATCAGGGAACAACTCCAGTATTGGAGAAATCGATCCAAGTGATCGGAACGCAGCCCAATCACTTGGAACCAGGTACGGGGTCCGTCCCGAAGGGCGGGAAGCCCCTGGGGACTATGAAGTAAAGCTCCCAAGTTCAAATCGTCCTTCTTTGGCAGGGTCACTCAGCAGCTCGAACCAACCCTTGACAGTGACCTGCCTCGCTGCCACATCAACCAAGTAAGTCTCAAGTCAACGCTCGCTACGAGATAGGCGCTCCTAGCTACCAGTCCATACCAGCCTTTGAATCCTGCAGACTCAGGACCTGAACGAAAGGCCATTTGTTCCCCTGACCTAGTGGGCCAGTCCAAAGCTAAGTATAGGCTTTTTAGTGATAGGAATAGCCTAGAAAGTAGAGTTTATGCATGAGTAGTGATTTACTGTGTATAATAAATGTGTTTTGATTTGAATCTTACTAATTGGTGTGTTGAGTTATTGATCATTACTTGAACTTGAACCTCGTGGCGGTATAAAGATACCTGGCGACTCCAGAGCAAAGCTAAAACAAACAGAGCAAATTACGATTTAAGAGCCAACCAAAAGTTAGCAACAGTCTCATGATCTGTTTAGCTAGGACTAAATACAATCCCTCAAATTCTCTATACCCCAGTGAACCATCCAAAATATAAACATTATTCCATTAGCCTTTTATCCATAACCAAGTAAGTGGTGGGAATGAATGATTGTTTTTCACTCTTATGACACCTTAACTACAGCTTTTGCAGACACACAGTCTGGGTACCTTAATGTAGCATCTTTAATAATATTGCTGCTACAAAATATATACCTTACAAAAACAGAAAATACTGGGCAATCGCAGCTGGTCTGGCAGCATCTGTGGAGAGAGAAGTGAGCTGGCGTTTTGAGTCTGGATGACTGTTTGTCAAACCTTCAACTACATTGGCCCAGCTCTCAGGGACTTGTTTCTTAATTTCCTCCACATCTTCATTTCTCTCACCACCTTCAATAGCCTTCTAAAACCCCAATTCTGATTTGAAAATCTAGCCACACCTCCTAATATCTCCCACGACTCAACAGCTTACTCTTTGTAACACGCCTTGCAACATTTTCTCTGTTAAAGGTGCCATGCAAATACAAGTTGTTGTTAGCATTGTTAGTTTGTCAAACTAATAGTATATGCTTTTTAAAAGCATATTTTTCTTCAAGGTATTTTCACATATACCAAAAGAATCAGAAGAACAACAGAACAATTCAAAAACAATAAATAACCACACCCCGCCTGCTCCCCTGACGGCGACCCTACCTCACATCCCACCTGCCCAATTTTAACTCATTACCCTCCAAGTCTGCCCTCTCCCCTTGCTGACCCCTCAAACCTCCTTAAAGAAATCAATAAACGGCTTCCACCTCCAGGTCAACCCATCTGCCGATCCCCTCAAGTTGAACTTGGCCTTCTGCAATCTCAGGAATCCTGTCAGGTCACTCACCCACACTCCCACTTTCGTCGGCTCCAGGTCCCGCCACCCTGGCAAAGTCCGTCTCGGGCTATCAGGGAGAACATGGCCAAAACATCAGCCTCTCTCACGCCAGGATTCCTGGGTCTTCCGACACCCGGAATATCAGGACCTCTGAACTCGGAACCACCTCCACACCCAGCGCCTCTGACACCACGTCCGAGAACCCCTGCCAGAACCCCCTCAGTCCCGGACACGCCCAGAACATGTGGACGTACACAACCCACACCTATCCTCTATCCGCCGCAAAGAACCTACTCATCCTCGCCACCATCATATGAGCCCTATGTACCACTTTAAACTGGATGAGGCTTAACCTCATACATGACGAGGACGTGTTTACCCTCCACAGGACCTCTGCCCACATCTCAGCCCCACCACCTCCCCTCCCAGCTCCCTCTCCCATTTATGCTTGATATCCCCCACCAGGGCTCCCTCCCAGTCCATCAATTCTTTATAAATATCCGACACCCTCCCCTCCCCCATTTCATCTTTCGACAGTACCTTGTCCTGAAACCCCAGGGGTGGCAGCCCAGGGAAGGACGACACCTCTCTTCTTACAAGGACCTCAACCTGCAGGTACCTAAAGCGACTCCCCCTGGGCAACTCGTACAGTTCCTCCAGGTCCTCCAACCCCGCAGATTTTCCCACTATAAACAAGTCACTGAAGCGCTCAATCACTGCCTGATACAACCCCCTAAACCTTGCATCCAGCCCTGCTGCAAAAAAACCTGCCTGACTCGCGGGGTCTTCCCCGCCCCCACAAACTCAGAGATCAGCCTATTAACCTTCCTAAAAAAAGACTTGGGGGCAAAGATTGGGAGGTTCTGAAATACAAACAGAAACCCTGGCAGCACCATCATTTTCACTGATTTCACCCGCCCTGCCAGCGATAGTGGCAGCACATCCCACGTCTACCTTCATCTGCTCCAGCAACCAAGCCAGGTTCGGTTTGTGCAACTGAGCCCAACTTCGCGCCACCTGGATACCCAAGTACCTAAAACTCACCCCCCTCACTCTAAACGGCAACTCCCCTAGCCTCCTTTCCTGCCCTCTGGCCTCTATTGGGAACACCTCAGTCTTTCCCATATTCAATATGTATCCCAAAAACTGGCTAAATCCCCCCAGGATCTCCATGATGCCTCCAATACTATCCGAAATATATAATAACAGGTTGTCCGCATACAATGAAATCCTGTGCTCAACGCACCACACCTCCCTCTGATCAATCCCCCTCCAGTCCCTCGACGCACTAAATGCATTTGCCAGCGACTCTATCGCCAAGATGAATAGCAATGGGGAGAGTGGGCACCCCTGCCTCATCCCACGATGCAACCCAAAGCACCCCAAACTCACTGTTCGTCCGCACACTCATGACCGGCACCCTGTATAGAAGCTGGACCCAATCCACCATCCCCTGCCTGAATCCAGCACCTCCAGCAAAGAAGCTCACTCTGCCCAATCAAATGCCTTCTCCGCATCCATCCCATTACTACCTCCACCTCCTGGTCCTCCGAAGACATAATGATTACATTGAGTAGTCTCCTCCGACTCACCGACAACTACCTCCCCTTCACAAAACCCGTCTGATATTCGCCAATCACCCCCGGGACATAGACCTCAATTCGCGATGCCAACACCTTCACCAATAACTTGGGCATCCACTTTCAGTAGTGATATTGGGCGGTAGGACCCACACTGCTCCGGATCCTTGTCCTTCTTTAAAATCAGGGAGATGGGAGCGAGCGACAATATAGGAGGGGGGGGGGGGGGGGGGGGCCTTCCATGCCTGCATCAACCGCATACTCTCCATCACCTCCCTCAGCCCAATTGGGGCCCCCAGTTCCTGAATCAGCCCCTCCTCCACTTTGGGAAACTTTAACCCATCCAGGAATCGCCGCATCCCCTCCTCCACCAGTTGGGGACTCTGACTCACAGAGCTTCCTATAGAACGCCTCAAAAACTACATTCACCCCCTCCGGTCCACCACCACCTTGCCCTTATCATCTCTAAGTCTACCAATCTCCCTCACTGCCTCCTGCTTTCTCATCTGATGGGCCACCATCCTACTTGATTTTTCCCCATACTCATACACTGCGCCTCTGGCCCTCCACAACTGTCCCTCCACCTTCCCCATAGAAACTACCCCAAACTCCATCTGGAGCCTGTGCCTCTCCTTCAACAACCCTGCCTCCGGCACCTCCGGGTATCTCCTGTCCACCCTCAAACTCTTGTCCCCAGTCTTGTCCTCTCCTCCCGCTCCGTTTCCTCCCTATGCGCCCGAATTGATATAAATTCTCCACTGACGACAGTTTTGAGTGCCTCCCACAACATGGCGGCTGTGACCACCCCCCTGTTGTTCAGCTCCGCTTTGCCCCGAATGGCAGCACTCATCCACTCACACACCTCTTCATCCCCCAGCAATCCCACATCCAGTCTCCACTGAAGGCGCTGGGCCCATCTGGGCGACCCGTAAATCCACCCAGTGCAGCGCATGGTCGAAAACAAAATTACCGAATACTCCAAGTTGGCCACCCCCGCCAGCAACGTCTTGTCCAACGCAAAAAAATCAACCCGGGTGTACACCCGGTGCACATGGGATTAATAATAAATTGGGTCACAATAACGGAGGGATTGGGAAAACATGCCACTGCATATTTTTCGAAACATTCAAAGCACCTTCTGCTTACGGACAGGTAGTAAGAGGAGCTAAATATAATAAACCGGACTCTTCCCTGTCCATAACAATACAGAGAGTACAGCACGTGGTCAAGTTTATTGTGATGAAATCTTTTTTAAAAAAAATATTTTAATTCAAATTTTTCCAACAATTTTAATAACAAACAAACCCCCCCCCCACCCCCCCATAACAAAAGGAAGAAAGAACACAAACCCCACATTCAAAAATAACCCCCCCTCCCCCACCCAAATACCCCCCCGAAAGAGGCATTCCTCCCCCCCCCCCCCTCCAAAACCCCTCCAGTGCCGGGCATGACCAGAACATGTGGACGGGATTTGCTGGACTCCCCGAGCACCTCCCGCATCTGTCCTCCACCCCAAAGAACCTACTCATCCTCGCCCCTGTCATATGCGCTCTGTGAACAACCTTGAATTGTATTAGGCTGAGCCTGGCGCAAGAGGAGGAAGAATTAACCCTACACAGGGCATCAGCCCACAGACCCTCATCAAGCTCCTCCTCCCACTTGCCCTTTAGCTCCTCTACCTCGGCCTCCTCCTCTTCTTTCAGCTCCTGGTAGATCGCCGAGACCCTGCCCTCTCCAACCCATACACCTGAAATCACCCTGTCCTGAATCCTCTGTGCCGGGAGCAACGGGAATTCCCTCACCTGCCGCCTCACAAACGCCCTCACTTGCATGTACCTGAACGCATTTCCTGGGGGTAACCCAAACGTCTCCTCCAGCGTCCCTAGGCTCGCTAACGTCCCGTCTATAAACAGGTCCCCCATTCTTCTGATCCCTGCCCTATGCCAGCTCCGAAACCCCCCATCCATCTTTCCTGGGACGAACCGATGGTTCTCCCTAATCGGGGACCAGACCGAGGCTCCCATCTCGCCCCTGTGCCGTCTCCACTGCCCCCAGATCTTCAACGTTGCCACCACCACCGGGCTCGTGGTGTACCTTGTCGGCGAGAGCGGCAGCGGTGCCGTCACCAGCGCCCTCAGGTTCATGCCCCTGCAGGACGCCATCTCCAACCACTTCCACGCCGCCCCCTCGCCCTCTATTACCCACTTACGGATCATCGCCACGTTGGCTGCCCAGTAGTAGCCACACAGATTCGGCAGCGCCAGCCCTCCCTGTCCCTGCTACGCTCCAGAAACACCCTCTTTACCCTCGGGGTCTTATTTGCCCACACAAAACCCATGATGCTACTACCTACCCCTTTAAAAAAGGCCTTGGTGATCATAATGGGAAGGCACTGGAACACAAAAAGAAACCTTGGGAGGACTATCATTTTTACCGACTGTACCCTGCCCGCTAACGAGAGTGGCAGCACATCCCATCTTTTGAAATCCTCCTCCATCTGCTCCACCAACCGCGCCAAATTGAGCTTGTGCAGTACCCCCCAGCTCCCCGCCACCTGAATCCCTAAGTACCAAAAGTTCCTTTCCGCCCTCTTCAATGGTAGGTCATCTATCCCCCTTCCCTGGTCCCCTGGGTGCACCACAAAGTGTTCACTTTTCCCTACGTTAAGCTTATAGCCCGAAAAGTCCCCAAACTCCCTTAGGATCCACATGACCTCCACCATCCCCTCCACTGGATCTGCCACGTACAGCAACAGGTCGTCCGCATACAGCGGCACCCGGTGTTCCTCACCCTCTCGAACCAACCCGCTCCATTTCCTGGACTCCCTTAGTGCCATGGCCAAAGGCTCGGTTGCCAACGCGAACAACAAGGGAGACAGGGGGCACCCCTGCCTTGTCCCTCGGTATAGCCAAAAGTACTCAGTACTCCGCCGATTCGTAGCCACACTCGCCACCGGGGCTCTATATTGAAGCCTGACCCACCTGATAAACCCCTCCCCCAACCTAAACCTCCGGAACACTTCCCACAGGTACTCCCACTCCACCCGGTCGAAGGCCTTCTCCGCGTCCATAGCTGCCACGACCTCCGCCTCTCGCTCCACCGATGGCATCATAATCACCTTGAGGAGCCTCCGCATGTTGGTGTTTAGCTGCCTGCCCTTTACAAATCCCGTCTGGTCCTCATGGATCACCCCAGGGACACAGTCCTCAATTCTCGTGGCCAGCACGTTTGCCAGCAACTTAGCATCCACATTGAGGAGCGAGATCGGTCTATGTGACTCACATTGCAGTGGGCCCTTCTCCCGCTTCAGAACCAGCGAGATCACGCCTCGGACATTGTCGGGGGCAGGGTCCCCCCCCTCCCTTGCCTCATTGAAAGTCCTCACTAGCAACGGGCCTAGCAGGTCCACATACTTCCTATAAAACTCAACCGGGAACCCATCAGGCCCCGGGGCCTTCCCCGCCTGCATGTTCCCCAATCCTTTAATCAGCTCCTCCAACCCAATTGGCGCCCCTAAACCAGCCACCTCCTGCTCCTCCACCTTCGGGAACCTCTGTTGATCCAAAAATCGTCACATCCCCTCTTCCCCCACTGGGGGCTCAGATCTATATAGCTCCTCATAGAAGTCCTTAAATACCTCATTCACTCTCGCCGCACTCCGCACCGTATTCCCCCCGCTATCCTTAACTCCACCTATTTCCCTCGCTGCCACCCTCTTACGAAGCTGGTGTGTCAGCATCCGGCTCGCCTTCTCCCCATACTCGTACGTCGCCCCCTGTGCTTTCCTCCACTGTGCCTCTGCTTTCCCTGTGGTTAACAGATCAAACTCCGTCTGGAGGCTTCGCCACTCCCTAAGTAGCCCCTCCTCGGGGGCCTCTGCATATCTCCTGTCCACTCTTAAGATCTCCCCCACCAGCCTCTCCCTCTCCCTGCCCTCTCTCTTCTCCCTGTGGGCCCTAATGGAGATTAACTCTCCCCTGACCACCACCTTCAACGCCTCCCAGAGTACCCCCACTTGCACCTCTCCATTGTCATTGGCCTCCAAGTATCTCTCAATGCACCCCGCACCCTTCCACACACCTCCTCATCCGCCAGTAATCCCACATCAAGTCGCCACAACGGGCGCTGGTCCCTCTCCTCTCCTAACTCTAGCTCCACCCAATGCGGGGCGCGGTCTGAGATGGCTATGGCCGAATACTCCGTTCCTTCCACTTTCGGGATTAGCGCCCTACTCAAAACAAAAAAATCTAGCCGGGAGTAAGCTCTATGTACATGGGAAAAGAACGAGAATTCCCTGGCCAGGGGTCTAGCAAACCTCCATGGATCCACTCCCCCCATCTGATCCATAAACCCTCTAAGCACCTTGGCCGCAGCCGGCCTCTTCCCCGTCCTAGATCTGGAGCGATCTAATGCTGGATCCAGCACCGTGTTGAAATCCCCCCCCATTATCAAGCTTCCTTCCTCCAGGTCCGGAATGCAACCCAGCATGCGCTTCATAAATCCGGCATCATCCCAGTTCGGGGCATATATGTTTACCAGTACCACCCACATCCCCTGCAACCTACCGCTCACCATCACGTATCGACCTCCATTATCCACTACAATATTCTTGGCCTCAAACGACACCCGCTTCCCCACCAATATTGCAACCCCTCTGTTCTTCGCGTCCAGCCCCCTAGTGGAATACCTGTCCTACCCATCCCTTTCTCAACCTAACCTGGTCTACCACCTTCAAATGTGTCTCCTGGAGCATGACCACGTCTGCCTTCAGTCCTTTTAAGTGCGCGAACACCCAGGCCCTCTTGATCGGCCCATTCAGGCCCCTCACATTCCAAGTTATCAGCCGGATTGGGGAGCTTCTCTCCCCCCCCCTTACCCCCCCCTGCCGACTAGCCACCTCCTTTTTTAGGCCAGTCACGTGCCCGCGCCTCCCGCACCCTCCAGTCCCCCAGACGGTGGACCCCCGCCCCGACCACCTCTCGTATTTCCAGTTCCCCATTGGTCAATGCAGCAGCAACCCTATACCACCCCCCCCCACCCCCCGCCCCGCTAGATCAGTATCTAGCTCTTTTGCTCCCCCCATAACACTCCCGTACGTCAGCTGACTCCTGCTGACCCCGGCCTCTCCCATCTTCCCATCGACCCCCCAGTGTGGGAATCCCCCCTCCCCCTCAGTCAGTGTGCGCTCCTCCGCCCCCCCACCGCCTTCCTTCCCTAGCGCGGGAAAAAGCCCGCGCTTTTCTGAGCCGGCCCCGCCCCCTCTGGAGCAGCTCTTTTTGCGGCCTTATCTCAATTCCCCTTTCCCCGGGCCTCCCGTTCCTCCACCACCTGCGCCCACACTCTCCTACAGCCTCTCCATCAAATCCCTTCACCCATCCTCATCCAGCACCCAACCAACCGAACATTCCCACACACAGTTAAAACCATCTATATATACAGCAGACATCCCCCCCACAACCCCAGTCTCTCAATTTGAGTCCAACCTTTCTGCCTGTATGAAGCTCCAAGCCTCCTCGGGCATTTCCAAATAGTGGTGCCGATCTTGGAATGTGACCCACAATCGCGCTGGCTGCAGCATTCCGAACTTCACCCCCTTCCGATGGAGCACCGCCTTAGCCCGGTTAAAGCCAGCTCTCTTCTTGTCCACCTCCGCACTCCAGTCCTGGTAAATTGAGATCTCCATGTTCTCCCACCTGCTGCTCCGCTCTTTCTTGGCCCATCGCAAAACACTCTCTCTGTCCATGAAGCGGTGAAACCTCACCACTACAGCCCTTGGCGGCTCGTTGGCCTTGGGTCTCCTCGCCAGGACCCGTTGAGCCCCATCTAGCACCAGGGGACTCGGGAAGGCTCCCGCACCCATCAGCGAATTGAGCATCATGCTCACATATGTCCCGGTATCGGACTCCTCATCTCCTTCAGGGAGACCCAGAATCCGAAGATTCTTCCTCCTCGACCTATTTTCCAGGTCCTCAAATCTTTCCGCCCACCTCTTGTGCAGCGCCTCGTGTGCCTCCACCTTCACCGCCAGGCCCAAGATCTCATCCTCATTCTCCAAGGCTTTTTGCCACACCTCCCGGATCGCCGCCCCCTGGGCCTTCTGGGTCTCCACTAGTTTCTCAATCGCAGCCTTCATTGGCGCTAGCATTTCGGTTTTCAGCTCCTCAAAGCAGCGTCTGAGAAACCCCTGCTGCTCCTGCGACCTCAGCGCCCAAGCTGCTTGGTCTCCACCCACCGCCATCTTGCTTTTGCTTTTTCTCCCTCTCACTTTCCGCTGCTCCAAAATCACTTTTTTCACCGCTCCACTCCTGATCCAATCCATATACTGCCGGGGGGGACCCTGCTGTCACCTTCCCACACTGGAAGCCGTCGAACAATTGCCGTTGGGGCCCCGCTAGTGAGCCCAAAAGTCCGTTCTCGGCGGGAGCTGCCGAACATGTGACCTACCTAGGCATAGCCGCAACCGGAAGTCCAATGTGATGAAATCTGTGTACAGCTGTTCGTTTCTCATTTGCACCTTGCCAAAAGTAACCCGTCTGGTAAACCCTATTAATATTTCTTCCCCTGTGGTCAGGACAGCAGAATACGGCCAAGAAGCTGTAGTCTTTCTTGTAGCTCCATTCTCTCCCCCTGCTGATGAAAACAACGAATTACAAACAGTAGTCCGCATCTGCAAGAGAATGACAAGAATGTGTGAGATGAAATATTTCATCAAGAGTGATCTGATCAGAAAGAGTGCCCATTTCCAAAATCGGCTTAAATGAGGAACAACATGAAGAACAATGGGTGGAGAGCAAAGTGTTTCCGAGGTTTGTGTTCCATTATTTTTAATTTTTTTATAAATTTAGGGTGCCCAATTCATTTTTTCCAATTAAGGGGCAATTTAGCGTGGCCAAAGCACCTACCCTGCACATCTTTGGGTTGTGGGGGCGAAACCCACGCAAACACGGGGAGAATGTGCAATCTCCACACAGACAGTGACCCAGAGCCGGGATCGAACCTGGGACCTCGGCGCCGTGAGGCAGCAGGGCTAACCCACTGTGCCACCGTGCTGCCCGTGTTCCAATATTAAGGGAAGGCACATTTTAGAGCATATCACATTGTGCAATAACAAAAACTGAAAGGCAGGCAAACTGATGCTCAACAACAGCTTTGTTGCAGTAAGTTACTTTTACTCATTAGCTTCCAGGCCAAATTTAACAATCCTGAGGCAAACTACACTTCCAACATTCCCCTGTTCATATTGTAAGTGTCCTTTCAGTTTATTCCCTTATTTCCCCTTTTATTTTGCTGTTATAATTTTTGATCCATGGATGATTAATGGACATGTGTCTTTAAGTCAAGCTGCAGAGAGGAGTGAGGATTTCTTCAGAAGAGAACACTCCACTTTGAAAAGGAGACCTCAGAACTTCGGTACCAGAGAGAGATGGGGTGGGACTCAGTTCGATTGATTGTCTGGTGGCCAATATATTGGAAAAGAGGCCGTGCTCTGGTGGTGATTGGATCCTATCCCAGTGGGATGATTTTCAGAGACCTATGGGAGAATTTGAGCCCGAGACACACAGAGACAGGGGCCTGCTCACGCTCTCTCCTCTATGTTGTCTCCAGGAAAGCTGCTGTGTTTCTGAAGTAGTAGAGGACCTGAATGAATGAATCTACAGGAAAGACCATTACAGGCTGCAAACAGAGACTTTTGACCTGCAAGCCTATTGTGAAGGAAAGTGTGCGAGAAACCACCACCTGAAAAAAAGACTCCTTTTCCTTTTACATTTATTTTTACCCCTTCCCTTCTATGCTTGTTTGTCATGTGTGTGTGTGTGTATAGAGGGTGGGGCAAGTTAAAGTGGAGGGGAATTAGAATTAGGTGATATTTCATTATTGTTCTTGTTGTTAATAAAAATAAACTGTTTACATTTACAAACCTGGTGACTGTAATTATTGGGCAGCCAAGGGCCAAAGACTTTGGGTATTTTTCTAAGACTTATTGGTTAATCACTTGGGTTGTGACACCGGGTCAAGGGGAGCTGGAATCCACTGCACACTAGCCCAGGGTGTCGCAACAATGTGCAATAACCATTTAATTAATCCATTGACATGGGCACCTGAAATTGAAATTATCGCCGAGGAAAAGGCCAGAGCCTATCATCTGTGCTCTGGTTTTATCCTTGAGCAACTGAAAACTAAACTCATTGCCCTACTGTCTTCCTATAGTCCTGCTTTATTCCATGCTTCAATTTGCAATTTCCCGTAAAATAGGTAATGATCTCTGCCTCAATCATTCCATGTGTCAAGGCACATGGTTCATTCAGCCTTGCTTTCTATAAAAGATTTTCTCCTCATTTTCTTTTTTTAAATTGATGTGTTCCTGCCACTGATTCACCAGCCAGAGGCAATAATCTTTCTTTATTCATTCTCTCAGCACTTTTCACATTTTAAAAACGAATATTGACAGAAATCCTTGTATCCTCACTAGCTACAGGTGAGGTCCCAGAGGACTGGGGAATAGCTAAATTTGTTTCTTGTTTAATCCAGGAAATTATAGGCCGGTGAGCCTTAAATCAGTGGTAGGGAAATTATTGGAGAGGATGCTTCAAGACAGGATTTACTCCCATTTGCAAGCAAGTGGATGTATTAGCGAGAGGCAGCATAGTTTTGTAAAGGGGCGGTTGTGTCTCACAAACTGGATCGAGTTTTCAAGGAAGTGATGAAGATGATTGATGAAGGTAAGGCAGTGGATGTTGTCTACATGGACTTCAGTAAGACTTTTGACAAGGTCCCTCATGGCAGACTGGTACAGAAGGTGAAGTCACACGGGATCAGAGGTGAGCTGGCAAGATGGATACAGAACTGGCTCGGTCATAGAAGACAGGATAACAGTGGAAGGGTACTTTTCTGAATGGAGGGCTGTGACTAGTGGCATTCCGTAGGGATCAGTGCTGGTGCTGGAACCTTTGCAGTTTGTAGTATATATAAATGTAACTGGTCTGATTAGTAAGTTTGTAAACAACGCAAAGGTTGGGGGAATTACAGAAAGCGAAAAGGACTGTCAGAGGATACAGCAGGATATAGATCAGTTGGAGACATGGGCAGAGAGATGGCAGATGGAGTTTAATCCAGACAAATGTGAGGTAATGCATTTTGAAAGACCTAATACAGATGGGAATTACACAGTAAATGGCAGAACCCTTCAAGAGTATTGACAGGCAGAGGAATCTGGGTGCACTCAAAATGCCAATGCAGGTGAACAAGGCAGAAGGCATACAGCATGCTTGCCTTCATTGGCCGGGGCATTGAGTATAAAAATTGGCAAGTCATGCTGCAGCTGTATAGAACCTTAGTTAGGTCACACTTGGAATATGGTGTTCAATTTTGTTTGCCATACTACCAGAAGGATGTGGAGGCTTGGGAGATGGTACAGAAGAGGTTTACCCGGATATTGCCTGGTATGGAGGGCATTAGCTATGAGGAGCAGTTGGATAGTTTGTACTCACTGGAACAACGGAGGTTGAGGGGCGACCTGATCAAAGTCTACAAAATTATGAGGGGCATGGACAGAGTGGATAGTCAGAAGCTTTTTCCCAGGGTGGAAGAGTACTAGGGACATAGCTTTAAGGTGCGAGGGGCAAAGTTTAGAGGAGATGTGCGAGGGAAGTGATACAGAGGGTAGTGGGTGCCTGGAACCCGTTGCCAGAGGAGGTGGTGGAAGCAGGTACGATAGTGATGTTTAAAGGCCGTCTCAACAAATGCATGAATAATATGGAAATAGGGGGATACGGACCCCGGAAGGGTAGAAGGTTTTAGGTTAGACGGGCAGCATGGTCGGCGCAGGCTTGGAGGACCGAAGGGCCTGTTCCTGTGCTGTACGTTTCTTTGTTATTTGTCTATTAAATCTCCAATCATGGAGTGGAAAGTCTCTCCGCACAGCTGTTCCCACCCTTGGTGTCATCCTGTCCAATCTACACTATTGGCTTTCTATAGCTTGAATATCTGTTCTAAAATGGTGTACCCAAAACTGCACACAGTATTCCAATTGCATCATAACCAATATTTTGTGTAAATTTGTAATTATTTCTTTCTTCATGCTCACAATGCTCCAATTTATTGTACCCAATGTATTATATTTGTGGCTGTAAAGCACTTTAGTCCTGAGGTCATTTCACACTAAACAAACGTAAGTAATTTTTCTTTCTCTACTCAGTTTTAAGGAAATATGTGTCCAAGCTCAGTTTGTCAAGACCTTTCAGCATCTTCCCATTGACTGTATACTCCGACTTCTTGTTATTCCTCCCAAAATATTTTGCTTCACAATGATCCCCATCTACCAATGTCGCCCTTTCTACTAACCTATTCATGTCTTCCTAAGGTCTTTTGCCGTACTAATCACTGTTTGCTAAATCTTTCATGTTTCGGTCATCAATACATTTGAAAATTGTTTCCTCTGCACCCAAGCCCAAATCATCTGTCTGCTCAGAGAGTAAAGGTGGATCCACTTTTACTGAACCCTGGGGAAAGCCTCTTCCAGCTCTTTCCATCTCCAAACTTCATCCATTTACTGTAATATAAACAGAAAGTGTAGAGAGCGAAACAGAGTTGATGTCCAAAGTCCATATGACTCTTCCTCAGAACTGAAGAGAGGTAGAAACGCGATGGGATTTATGCTGTTGAGAATGTGAGGAGGGTCAGGTGAAGCAAAAGGGAAGGTCGGATAGGTAATAGAGAAGGGGAGATTAAATGACAAATATGTCATGGAACAAAAGGTAATGGTTGCAGTAACGAAACAAGTACGTGTTTACGTGTACGTAAGAGTAAGTGTTAACAGCAGAATAAAGAATAGCTGTTACAGCAAACATGAAAACAAGACACAGACTGACACTTGACAAAATAAATATAAAATGGAGAACAGAGTTTACGGTCTGAAGTTGTTGAACTCCATGTTGATTCCAGAAGGCCATAAAGTGCCTAATCAGAAGATGAGGTGCTGTTCCTCACACTTGCGTTGGGCTTCACTGGAACATTGCAGCAGGCCAAAGACCGAAATGTGAGCATGAGATCAAGGTGATGAATAAAACTGACAAGCAATCATTAAGTCATATCCTGCTTGCAAACTGAGCAGAGGTGTTCCTCAAAATGGACACCCAGCATTCTTTTGGTCTCCCCAATGTCGTGAAGACGCCATTGTGAGCAGAAAGTACAGTAGACTAAATTGAAACAAGTACCAGTAAATCGCTGCTTCAGCTAGGAGTGTTTGGGGCCTTGGACAGTGAAGAGAGGGGAGTAAAAGGGATGATGTCACAATCCAGCGATGTATAAGAAGGTGCTGTGGGACAGGGACAATGTGTTGGGGATGATAAGAGGATTGGAAGAAATGGTCCCTTTGGAATGCTAACGGGGGAGGGGAGAGGAAGATGTGTTTGGTGCTGGCATCATGCTGGAGGTGGTGAAAATGGCAAAGATAATTCTTCAAATGTGAAGTCTGGTGGGGTGGAAACTGAGGACAAGGGGGTCCATATCATGGTTCTCGGAGGGAAGGGGAGCACTGAGCACATAAGTACAGGAAATGTGTCAGGCAAGATTGAGGGCTCTGTCAACCACAGTGGTTGAGGAGAAAATAAGTCACGTTGGAAGCATCATTGTGGAAGGTAGCATCATCAGAACAGATGCGGTAGAGACGGAAAAACTGGGAGAATAGAATGGAGACCTTGTGGAAAGCAGGGTATGAGAAAGTGTAGCCGAAGCATCTGTAGGGGTTGGAGGGTTTATAATGAATATTGTAGGCTTTCCTCAGAAATAGAGACAGAGAAGGAAGGGAACAGAAGTGTTGGAGATGGACCATGTGAAGGTAAAAGAAGTGTGGTAATTAGAAGCAAAATTGATTGTAATTTCCAGTTCCGGGCAAGAGCAGGAAGTCCAGCGTAAAAGAGGAGACAATTTGAGCCAGAAAACTGGAAATTGATGAAATGATGTTGGTGGCCAAAGAAAATCTCAAATGTAGGTGGCAAGAATGATATTCTTGGTCTCGTTGCGATAACCGAGTCTGCTGAGGTAAGGAAAACTTTAACTTTATTGGAGCATCTCTTCCTGTGGCTTCCTTGCTATCTTGCTATGACGTCTACAAGACAGAGCAAGATCATGAGACAATGAACGGGATTTAACAAAATAAAAACAGAGACCTGCTGTGGGCGGATTTAATGCGGTGTTTCCCAGCACACATAGCCATGGGAATGATCCTGCTATCGAACGGGACTCTGTCATTTTTTCGGACCTCGGCATGGCCCGTTGTCTCATCAGTGTAGGAAGAGATCCGGACACCATTTTTAAATGGTACCCCGATCTCTAGATACCCCAACGTGACCCCCAGGACCCCCACAACACCTCAATTTACCTGTTGGTGGGTCCTCAAGCCTCTCTCACCCCACCTCATAAGGGCAGAGTACCCCTGGGCACGATCCCCGGTGCAGGCAAAATGCCACCTTGGCACCGTGGCACTGACAACCTGGCACTTTGGCAGTGCCCCAACCAGCCTAGCAGTGCCACCTGGTCACACTGGTAGTGCCAGACTGACAGTGCCAAGGTGCCCAGGTGACATCAGTAGCAGGATGCCACCATGCCCAGAGGCTGAACACCCTGGGGCCTCTGATCACCTGGGAGTCACCGCCCAACCCTTTCCCCACTCCCAAGTGCCATTCCGCCTGGTCCCCATTTGTGCAGGCCAGTGCTAAATGGCATCTGGCTGGGATCTCCTGGGTGAGGGGATTTGATCCCGGGTGTTGGTTAGATCTGGCAAGTGCAAATTTAGACCCCGCCCATTGTTAGCAGAATCCAGATCCCAATGTCTCACGAGATCCCGTTAGATTTCGCAAGGCATGGCAAGCTGGGTAACTCTCACAAGAGGCCTCTTGTGAGATTTACCAGCCACATCACGTCCCAAGTTGGGCATAATGAAGCCATTGGATCAGGCCCACTGTCCATAGTGAACCATCACCGGATCTCCTTTAAGGTACGTTTAGAGACCAACACTGTACACGGTGCCCCAGGTGTCTTCCCAAAGCCCTCTGCAATTGTTACCAAATTACCTTTCCAGAATCTAGGAAATTTTGGAATGTTATAACCAATGCATTCTTCAGGTCCCAGGGACTAGCCCATTTGTTTATTTACTACTTTTTCTTCTTTCCCTTTTGCCCCTTGGTTTTCTATTTTGCGGATGCTTTTTGTGCTTTCTACTGTGAAGATAGATACAAAATATTTATTCAAAGTCTCCGCCTTTTCCATGTATACCTCACCTCTTTCAGAGCATTAGGTTGTAATCATGTTGCTATTTTCCTCAGGGCTATTGGCTTAATGTTAAAGTAACAACTTTTTCTCAAGCTCTTTGCATTTAATTACACCACATGAAAGAGCTATTAAAAATTAATTGGTAAAGCAATGAAAAGGTGTCAGTACTAAATCAGTACTCTAATCATTTCTTAGACATTGAGGCAATAGACATGAATTGCCTTTGGAACTGTTATTAGTGTTTATAAATAAATCATATTTATATTCCATTTTTTCTATTGCAATTGCAACAGCTAAATAAATTTGAGGTATCACAGCAGCGTGTCCCCAATGTTAGTGTGACAGGTTGAGATCTTCTTTGGAAATATTTGTCATATTTCTAAATTTGATTCAAAAAGAAACTCTTAGCCAAATAAATATTTTAGATTTCTTTTTAAACTGTCAGGCTGATATTCACTTTGACTAAATTGGGTGAAGGGAACATTTCAGACCACTGTTAGTAAAATTGTAATGAAATCGGCAAAATTGCAGTTTTCAAACAAAATGCTTATGACCATGCAGTTCCAGTGGAGGCGATGGAAAATAGCTGTCAATCAGGATATGTCTGCAATGATGATTCTTTCAAAAATTCTCAAACAGCTACCAAAGGACTGAAAAATATGGATGGATAATTTAATAGACTGTTGTGACTCATGGCAACATGGTGGCACAGTGGTTAGCACTGTTGCCTCACAGCACCAGGGAACCAGGGTTCAATTCCGACCTCGGGTGACTGTGTGAGTTTGTACTTTCTCCCTATGTCTGCGTGGGTTTCCTCAGGGTGCTCCAGTTTCCTCCCACAGTCCAAAGATGTGCAGATTAGGTGGATTGGTCATTGTTGTGATATCATGGTTGTGTTGTAATTCACCGATTGACCACTAGGAGTCTTATTAGTATATAAGTGAATGTTCGAGTCAGGTGACCTCAGACTGACTGGAAAGCTGGGAGAGAGGTTGCTTGTGCATGATCATACTGTTATTAATCCGTTGTTTTGTATATAGTTGACCCACAGTCAATGTTAATAAATCATTTATAGCTTCAGCTACAAGTGTTCTTGTAATATAAAAGATTGCAAGAGGAAAGTGCTCCGATTCCAAAAAGGCGGGAAGCTTCTGAAAAAAGGCAGGAAAGTTCCTGCAGCTCCTCTAGCTGCCGATACGGCCCGGAGCATTGCCGGGTCCGTGGCCACACATGCGAATGGCGGCGGCCTGCAGCGACAGTGCTGTGCTTCATGGCGGACGCAGCCCGTGGACCCAGCCCGCAAAAATATTCCCCCCTTTCGGCCAACTCGCGCGCCCACAGTGCCCCAGCCCCGAATTATGCCCCCCCTGCCCGCAGATCAGCTCTCCCTCGACTGTTGCGGCGCTGGACCGAGTCCGCAGCCGCCACGCTGAGTTCCCGACGGATGAGACCACATGTGTCCCATGCCGTCGGAAACTTGGCCGGTCGGGGATGGAGCATCGCGGGGCATGCCTCAGGCATTTCGTCGTCATCGGGGATTCTCCACCCTGTCATTGAACGTGATTTTGGAGTCGGGGATCGGAGAACCCAGCCCGTGTTGAGAATGTCAGCTTGGAAACAGTTGTACTTTAAACTGCCCATTTACTTCCAAGATAAAAGAGAGTTTTGGTTTCAATGATACCTGATCAGCATATATATCTGTGGTGAGCATGTTTTCGGTTGTGATAAAAGAAAAGGAGCAAAGTTATTTTTTGTAGTTTAAAGTATAAGTTACCTACAAAGATATTCCCCTCTGTCGGGATTTTCCGATGCGCTGGCAGCCCAGGGATTTCCTGATGGCGTGGGGCTGCCCACAACGGAAAACCAAATTAGCCAGCTGGCGAGACGGAGAATCCTGGGGGTGCGCTACACCAGAAATCTGGTGTGGCGGGACGGAGAATCCCGCCCCATGTTTCAGCAGCAGTGCTTTTAGCCAGTTTGTTACTGAAATCTTGTGTTCCTTTGAGCTTTCAGCCTGACAGTTCAAATGTCTTTTTAAAAATCATCGACCACTCCTAAGATTGTACCAATGGATTTTCAGGGCCATTGTGCTTAATTATAGGAAGAATGAACTGGGTGGCATGGTAGCACAGTGGTTAGCATTGTTGCTTCACAGCTCCGAGGTCCCAGGTTCGATTCCCCGCTGGGTCACTGACTGTGTGGAGTCTGCACGTTCTCCCCGTGTCTGTGTGGGTTTCCTCCGGGTACTCTGGCTTCCTCCCACAAGCCCCAAAAGACGCGTCAGGTAATTTGGTCATTCTGAATTCTCCCTCTGTGTACCTGAACAAGTGCCGGAATGTGGTGACTTGGGGACTTTCATAGTAACTTCCTGGCAGTAAGCTTACTTGTGACAATAATAAAGATTATTATTATAAACCGATCTGTGGTGGTGGTGGGGTTGAGGTGGGGTGATCGGGGACTGGGGGCACCTCACAATTATGCCAGTTAGTGTCGTGTTGGGTGTTCTGATGCACAAATGATCCAACATGGCTGTAGATGGTACAACTCTGTTTTATAGTCTAAACAACGCTAACAACTAACTACTGGCTTGGGTACGTGCTTCACCAGCTAACCTGTGGACCCAGCCCTATCTTAGTGAGGCACTCAGCACATGGTCTATGTCTGAGTGGCGCGCTGTGAGCTCTGTGCTCTGAGCTATCTCCTGGTAGAATGAGCGGGAACTGTGGTGTTCCCTGTTTTATAGTGCGTGTGCTCTCACTGGTGATTGGCTGCAATGTTATGTGTGTGCTGGTTGGTCCAACTGCCTGTCCATCAGTGTGTGTGTGATTGCACCATGATATGCTGATGTGGATATCATGACATCCCCCCTTTCACAAAGGATATTTGCCGACATGCTAATAAATAGAAATGTTTACTGAGTGCATCTGAGTATGTGTGTGCAATATTTACAACATGTACATGAGGCTAAACTATATATAGAGGAAGGTGTCAGGTGCAACAGGACAACGAGGTTGTACCAATAACAGAACAAATGCAATCAACAAATGACGGGAGAAAACTTCTGGAACAATGAACGACAAGAAAAGAAACTCGTTAACAGTACTGTAAAACAATTCAGTGAGTCCAATGTGCTAACAGGCTCATAAGTCAAGTCTCTCAGGTGGGTGATGAATTTGGGTTGACCGCCTCAAGGGTGGGTCAGGATCCACCGGCTGAGGAATGAGCCTGGCCACGGACGAGAGAGGAAGAGGCAGAGTGGCAGGAAGCTCAACAAAGTCGACATCAGGGACAACAGGAGGGCGTGGCACCGGTGCATGATCTCGTAGCGAGCCCGGAACCAGACGAAGGGCCTGCCGTTTACGGCGGCGAATGAGGCCATCAGGCATGCGAACCAGGAATGAGCGGGGAGCCACGTGGCGGAGAACCTCGGCGGTTGCCGACTAGCCACCCTCCGGTAGGTGTATGCGTACGTTGTCTCCAGGCGCCAGGGCAGGAAGATCAGTCGCCCGAGTGTCATGTGCCACCTTCTGCTGAGCATGCTGTTGTTGCATCCTTCGCAATACTGGAGCATGGTCGAGGTCAGGAACATGAATGGACGGCACAGTGGTCCTGAGGGTGCGACCCATCAACAGCTGGGCTGGCGAGAAGCCCGTGGACAGTGGGGCCGAGCGATAGGTCAGCAGGGCTAAACAGAAGTCCGATCCGGCATCAGCAGCCTTGCAGAGGAGCCGCTTCACAATGTGGACGCCCTTTTCCGCCTTGCCATTCGACTGAGGATGCAAGGGATTGGACGTCACGTGTGTGAAGTTGTATGAAGTGGCAAAGGAAGACCATTCTTGACTCGCAAAGCAAGGCCCATTGTCAGACATGCGGTGAGCGGAATTCCATGGCGAGCAAAGGTTTCTTTGCATGCCCGGATGACAGCTGATGACGTCGTGTCGTGCAGGCGTATGACCTCCGGATAACTTGAGAAGTAGTCAATCAGAATAATGTAGTCCCTGCCGAGCGCATGAAAGAGGTCCACGCCCACCTTCGCCCAGGGAAACGTGACCAACTCATGGGGCTGAAGGGTCTCTGGGGGTTGGGCCGGCTGAAACCTCTGGTAGGTGGGGCAGTTGAGCACCATGTTGGCGATGTCGTCGCTGATGCCCGGCCAGTACACAGCCTCTCGGGATCTCCGCCTGCACTTTTCAACTCCGAGATGTCCTTCATGCAGTTGTTCGAGGACAAGCCGGTGCATGCTGTGTGGGATCACGATCCAGTCCAACTTCAAGAGGACATCATCAATGATGGCCAAGTCGTCCCGGACATTGTAAAATTGTGGGCACTGCCCCTTGAGCCACCCTTCCGTCATGTGGCACATCACACGTTGTAGAAGGGGGTCAGCCGCAGTCTCACGGCGAATGTGGGCCAGACGTGCATCAGTGGCCGGCAGATTGGCCGATGTGAAGGCTACTTGTGTGTCGACCTGACAAACGAACCCCTCCGAGTCGGGCGGTGTGTTGACCGCCCTGGACAGAGCATCTGCGATGATGAGATCCTTCCCCGGGGTGCAGACAAGTTGGAAGTCGTACCTCCGGAGCTTGAGCAGAATGCGCTGGAGGCGAGGGGTCATGTCGTTGAGGTCCTTCTGAATGATGCCGACCAGGGGGCGATGGTCGTTCTCCACAGTGAACTGCGGGAGACCATATACATAGTCGTGAAATGAGTCGATGCCAGTCAACAGGCCTAGGCACTCCTTCTCAATCTGCGCATAGCGCTGTTCTGTGGGGGTCATGGCCCGCGACGCATAGGCGACCGGAGCCCATGATGCGGTGTCGTCCCGTTGCAGGAGTTCCGCCCCAATGCCGGACTGGCTGGCGTCAGTTGAGGTCTTTGTTTCCCGTGTGGTATCGAAAAACGCCAGTACCGGGGCGGTGGTGAGCTTGACCTTGAGCTCCTCCCATTCACTCTGGTGTGTGGGCAGCCACTGGAATTCCGTTGTCTTTTTGACCAGGTGGCGAAGAGCAGTCGTGTGCGAAGCAAGGTTAGGAATGAACTTCCCCAGGAAGTTGACCATCCCGAGAACGCGCAGCACTGCCTTCTTGTCTGACGACTGCTGCATGGCTGCGATGGTTGCCACTTTGTCGGCATCCAGCCGCACACCCGACCGGGAGATGTGGTCCCCCAAAAACCTTAGCTCAGTCTGGCCAAAAGAGCACTTGGCTCGGTTAACGCGCAGGCCCTGATCCCGTATCCGTGCAAAGACACGCTGGAGACGACTGATGTGCTCCTGTGGTGTGGTGGACCAGATGATAACATCGTCAACGTAGACGCGTACCCCTTCGATGCCCTCCATTATCTGTTCCATGATGCGATGGAACACCTCGGAGGCCGAGATGATGCCAAACGGCATCCTATTGTAGCAGTATCTGCCAAATGGAGTGTTGAAAGTGCACAGCTTCCTGCTGGACTGATCCAATTAAATCTGCCAAAAGCTCTTTGAGGCATCAAGCTTGGTGAATATTTTTGCCCGAGCCATTTCGCTCGTGATTTCTTCTCGTTTGGGTATGGGGTAGTGTTCCCTCATAATGTTGTGATTCAAATCTTTTGGGTCGATACAGATCCGGATCTCGCCGGAGGGCTTCTTGACGCATACCATGGAGCTGACACATGGCATTGGCGCCGTGACCCGGGAAAGCGCTCCTTAGTCCTGCGGCTGCTGCTTGAGCCGGTCCTTGAGTGGTGCTGGGACCCTATGAGGTGCGTGAATGACCGGGGTGGCGTCCGATTTGAGCTGTATTTTGTACGTGTAGGGCAGTGTGCCCATGCCCTCGAAAACCTCCTAGTTGTGCGCGAGGAGTGAGTGGAGCTGCGCCCTAAAGTCTGCATCCGGGAAATCGGACATGCCTTCTGGAGACAAAGTGTGTACCCGCTGAACGAGGTGGAGGATCTTGCACGCCTGTGCGCCTAACAGAGAGTCCTTCGAGGATCCTACGATTTCAAATGATAATTTTCATAGAATTTACAGTGCAGAAGGAGGCCATTCGGCCTATCGAGTCTGCACCGGCTCTTGGAAAGAGCACCCTACCCAAGCCCACACCACCCTATCCCCATAACCCAGTAACCCCACCCAACACTAAGGGCAATTTTTGGACACTAAGGGCAATTTTGGACACTAAGGGCAATTTAGCATGGCCAATCCACCTAACCTGCACATCTTTGGACTGTGGGAGGAAACCGGAGCACCCGGAGGAAACCCACGCACAGAACGTGCAGACTCCACACAGACAGTGACCCAGCCGGGAATCGAACCTGGGACCCTGGAGCTGTGAAGCAATTGCGCTAACCACTATGCTACCGTGCTGCCCAAATGTGGCTTTGTGTGAGTTGTGTGTAACCTCGAGCTGGCAGGACCCCGTGGCCGGGATGACTTTTCCATTGTAGTCAACCAGCTGACAGTGGGATGGCAGAATCGGTGGTTTGACCTTCAAGGTCTGGAAGGCTGACCATGCGAGGAGATTGGCGGAGGCACCAGTGTCCAGGCGAAATGTGATCTGGGATCGGTTGACCGTTAGGGTGGCACACCACTCATCGCCCGTATCAATGCTGTGCACTGGCAGTGGCTGGTGGTTCCGATTTGGGGACATCCGGTTCTTGTGGATTACCGCAACGTGGAAGGGCTCCCTGTCTTCGGTATCGCTGGTCTGCATACTATCTGGATGTGACTCAAGGTAGGGGGGCTGAATCGCCCGCACATCCCTGCAAGGCTGGCGGAATTGTTGGGAGTTGGCAGGTTGAGCCGCTCGACAGCAGGCAGCATAGTGGCCCATCCTGCCACAGCGGAGGCATTGTCGCGCTTTGGCCGGACATTGCCGCTTTAAGTGGGCGGAGCCACAGTTGCCGCACGTCGTGACGTCATGGCGTTCATTGCGCCACCACGCATGCGCGGTGCGGTCCTGCGTAGAGCACGCCTGCGCATTACATCCCGCTGCCTCTTTTGGTGCGTATAAGCGCGGGAGGCCTTGGAAAGCGCGCAAAATGGCCGCCCTCGTCCTGGCCGCGGGCCGGGAGGAACTCGATCGACTGGACCCGCTGTGCCTCGTAGGACCCGTGCCGTGCCGTTTCGGCCGCCTGGATTTGGGAGTACCGGGTGGTCGCGTTCTCATGGAGGATGCAGGTCTCGATGGCAGTCGCTAGGGTGAGGCGCTTTATTTTAAGGAGCTGCTGGCGTAGAGTGTCCGAGATGACTCCAAAAACTATCTGATCCCGTATCATGGAGTCGGAGGTGTCCTCACAGCCGGTGGACTGCGCGAGGATATGGAGGTGTGTCAAATAAGATTGGAAAGGCTCATCCTTACTCTGCAGGCGCTGCTGGAATAGGTACCTCTGTTGCAAACTTTTGGTTGGCTCTTAATTCGTAATTTGCTCTGTTTGTTTAACCTTTGCTCTCGAGTCGCCAGGTATCTTTATGATACCACCACGAGGTTCAAGTTCAAGTAATGATCAAGAACTCAACACACCAATTAGTAAGATGAAAATGAAATGAAAATTGCTTATTGTCACGAGTAGGCTTCAATGAAGTTACTGTGAAAAGCCCCTAGTCGCCACATTCCGGCGCCTGTTCAGGGAGGCTGTTACGGGAATCGAACCATGCTGCTGGCTTGCCTTGGTCTGCTTTCAAAGCCAGCGATTTAGCTCTGTGCTATTCAAATCAAAACACATTTATTATACACAGTAAATCACTACTCATGCATAAACTCTACTTTCTAGACTATTCCTATCACTAAAAGGCCTATACTTAGCTTCGGACTGGCCCACCAGGTCAAGGGAACAAATGGCCTTTTGTTCAGGTCCTGAGTCTGCAGGATTCAAAAGCTGGTATGGACTGGTAGCTAGGAGCGCCTATCTCGTAGCGAGCGTTGACTTGAGACTTACTTGGTTGGCGGCCGCTGAGACAGGTCACTGTCAAGGGATGGTTCGAGCTGCTGAGTGACCCTGCCAAAGAAGGATGATTTGAACTTGGGGGCTTTACTTTATAGTCCCCAGGGGCTTCCCGCCCTTCGGGGCAGACCCTGTTCCTGGTTCCAAGTGATTGGACTGCGTTCCGATCACTTGGATCGATTTCTCCAATATTGGAGTTGTTCCCTGATCGCTGGGCAGTCCCTAAATGTCCGTTGGCCTTCCTTTGTCTTGGCTCCTGCTGGCGCCGAGGAGTCTGGCTTGGCTTTATTCACCTTACCTGTTGCAATTGTGCCTTGGAATTGCTCATTACTATGCAGATGGCTGCTGGTTTCAGTGCTGTCTGTTTTTTTTTGCTGGTTTCAATACACATGATTTCTGTACTTGCTAGTCTTTGCCTGTGTTGGCTGAATTTCCCTTCAGCCTTTGCGGTTCTCCATTTTAAGTCGGGAAGTGTCCAACCCAGGTGGCTACACCTCTCGAAGCTCTCATTGACTTCCACGCTGAAGTGTTCCTCGAACTTCAGAAGCACGGTCTTATATTTTGTTTTATCCGCGAATGCCAGGGAGTTATGGATGTGGGTGGCATGTTGCCCTGCCGCGGAGAGGAGGAGGGCGGTCTTCCTGGTGTCCGATGCATTCTCCCTGTCTGTGGCATCTAAGAAGAGCTGGAAGCGCTGTTTAAACAGCTTCCAGTTTACGCCGAGATTACCAGCGAATCGGAGTGGCTGCGGCGGGCTGATGTTTTCCATGGAGCAGGATGGCGGATTTCTGAAAGGGTGCAGGTAGGTCTCACAGGTGCTGGTTAGCATCCACTACTGGTATCATGTCGTGTTGGGTGTTCTGATGCACAAATGATCCAACACGGCTGTAGATGGTATAACTCTGTTTTATTGTCTAAACAATGGTAACAACTAACTACTGGCTTGGCCACATGCTGTTGCTCTTTTTAGCTTTAGTTTTATTAGCTCTGATTATGTCACCTTTGCTCACGAGTCGCCAGGTATCTTTCTAATACCGCCACGTGTTTCAAGCTCGAGTTATGATTAATAAGTCAGCACACCGCTTAGTAAGATTGAAATCAACGGTCATTTATTATGTACAGCAATCAATACTGACACAATAATCCTACTATCTATATCAAAACCTACCACTACTGGCCAATACTTAGCTTTTGGGGATGGCCCACCAGGTCAGGGAAACGAATGGTTTATCGAATTGGATCTGGCCTGCGGGATTCAAAAGGCTGATACGGGTCGATGGCTAGGAGTCTCTATCGGGTAGCGATCGCTGGAGTCAAACTTACAGTTTCTGGTTGATGTTCTTGCGAAGGTTGCGAGCAGGAGAAGAAGGGAGAGAGAGAGCGATCTGAACTTGGCCCCTCAATTTATAGGGCCCAGGGGCTTCCCGCCTCTCGGGGCGGCCCTTGACCCTGAGTCCCAAGTGATTGGACTTGTTCCCAATCACTGGGTTCGATATGCTCCAATAATGGGGCGATTCCTCGATCGGGGGGTGGTCGTTCACCTGTCTTTGTTTCGGCCACTGTTGGTGCCGAGACGTCTGGCCCGACATTCAATTGCTAATATGTTGCAATTGTTCCCGGGGATAGCCGATTAAACTGCAGATGTCTGTGTTGATGTGCTGCTCATAGTCGCAGGTATCGATCTGGGCCTACTTCCCCAGAGCCGAATACGCTATTCTGTCTGCAGCTGTCCGTTTGTGTCCTGTTGGCTGCTTTTCCCATCAGCCTTTTTGGTTAGCCATTTTATATCGGGTTTTGGCCAAATTAATAGGGAATCAGCCATTTTAGGTGGCTACAGTGCTTCACCAACTAACTGGTGAACCCAGCCCTACCACTATCTTAGTGAGGCACTCAGCACATGGTGTATGTCTGAGTGGCGCACTGTGAGCTCTGTGCTCTGAGCTATCTCCTGGTAGAATGAGCGGGAACTGTGGTGTTCCCTGTTTTATAGTGTGTGTGCTCTCACTGGTGATTGGCTGCGATGTTATGTGTGTGCTGGTTGGTCCAACTGCCTGTCCATCAGTGTGTGTGTGATTGCACCATGATATGCTGATGTGGATATTATGATAGTTAGGATCAGCAAAAATGGGCTGGATTCTCCGCACCCCGACGCCGAAATCGCGGCCGGTGCCTGGGCAGAGAATCCATTTCCCTGCACGGAACCCGGACTGGCGCCAGTTCCCTGATTCTGCGGGTCCCGAAAAGCAGTGTACTCAGAGAGTACGCCGTATAGCATCTACCTGGGGCCATTGCTGGAGGCACACTCCGCCATTCTCCAAACCGAGCGGCCAAAGCCCCGACGGCGTGGATCTGACATGGTCCTGCCGGTCAGGAAACTAGCGTTGGGGCTCCGGACTTAGTCCGCAGCTGCCCTGGTTGGGGGCGGGCGGATCAGAGGCCGGGTGGGCCTTCTACGCGGCCGGGTAATGTTTGTGTGGGCAGTCAGGGTTGGGTGCATGGCCAATCTGGGGGTCTATTTTTAACGTCCAGTTCCGCGGACTGAGTCCGCCATTGAGTATGGGATGCGCTTGCGCGGCTTCTGACCCGGAAGTGCGGGGGCCCGTATCTGCAGCAAAAAGCTGGTGGTTTTACTCCGGGCCCTTGCTAGCCCCCTGCAGGGCTAGGAATATGTGGCCCTGGCGTGAAAGTCAACAGTTTTGACGACGGCGTGGGGACATAGTCCCAGTATGGAGAATCCAACCCTAGGTATTGATTCTAGAACTTTCCTGATCTGACTGAGTAGGGGTAAATCTTACCTCCCCCAATACCCTCCATTCCACTTGCTCAAAGTTCAAATCGGGCTCAGTTGCTTACTGGTTAAGTCCACTGAGCCATCATGAAAGCCCATCTAGCACATTTTAAAATTCAACTTTTAATTTATTTCAATTGAAATGAATTGCAAATAGGCGTTCTCAGGCTCCATCTAGCGGCCATTGTTTGAAATAGTTTCACTCCCTTTGATTGTTATGCCCTGGTAATATTGCTTAAAAATTGAGTTTAAAGCAGGGCTCCAGTGGGGATATGTCACTGGAATGTGTAACTCCAATATAACAGATTAATATTGTCATTGCTTTCTGGACAGTTACTGTCCCTTTCACCTCCCTTCACCTCAGCCTCAATGTTATACTATGGCAAAACTGCGAACAAACCTCTGTACTTGAAAAACTGTGCTCTGAAACCTGTTTCTGGTCATGTCCCAGATGCACTGGTGTGCTCTCTGATGGGATGATTGGTACTCTTGTCTCTGAGGTCGACTCCAATGTGCGCTTATTGTTGCAAAGTCATAAAATCTGTGATGTTGCCGCTAATAAGAGCTGTAAACCCGAGGGTCACACCTGTCTGCTGCTGCACATTCTCAGTTGGGCGGCAGGGTAGCACAGTGGTTAGCATTATTGCTTCACAACGCCAGGGTCCCAGGTTCGATTCCCAGCTTGGGTCACTGTCTGTGCGGAGTCCGCATGTTCTCCCACTGTCTGCGTGGGTTTCCTCCGGGTGCTCCGGTTTCCTCCCACAAGTCCCGAAAGCTGTGCTGGTTAGGTGATTTGGACATTCAAAATTCTCCCTCCTTGTACCCGAAAAGGCGCTGGAATGTGGCGCCTCAGGGCTTTTCACAGTAACTTCATTGCAGCGTTAATAGAAGCCTACTTTTGACAATAAAGATTATTATTATTATTAGATTGTGCCGTATCGGAGGTGGATTGGCGTAATGTTAATCAGACACCCTACTCTTCAGGCAATTATCCGAGAGTTTCGTATCCCTCGACTCTAAAACCAGAGCAAGATTTTTTTTTCTCGGCCTCCAGTCAGGAGGGGCACACGATCACTCATTACGTACTCATGGCTCCCTTGTGCGCTATGACTTATCTGGCGCTACCATCTTATTTACATTATCCAGTTATCTGAACTGATGAATGGGTATCCAAGAAATAAGTAAAGCTGTAGTTGAGTACGAGGGAATTGGGCCAAAGGAACACGTTGCTGCAATGGGACTGCAGAAAAGGAGGACAGAATCAAAGAAGGTGAGCATCACACACATTGGGATTAAGAAACCACAAAAGGAGATGGTTGCTTCAGCAACAATGGGGCAAACAATTTTGAGGAGTTGGTCACTTTAGAAACATGCTCCTGACTGAGCCATGGCTCTGATATCCTAAACCATATGGGTGGCCCAGCGGTGTAGGTTTCAGATTATTGGCCTCAATACTCGTATTATTGACTCATTCAAGGACACTAATGTTAGCACACCTGTCCTCCCAGCTGATTCAGAGCTAAAGTACATTTGGATTTTGCAGTGTTATTTAAGCTGTGCTGCTGATGTGTATCCCTGATGTAATGCTCGTCCTTAAGCCTCAGTGCTTTCACAGTGTTTAATGCCTTAGTTAACATATGCATGACCCCTGTTTGCCAAAGTGAACTATCTCTCTGGCAGGTATTGCAGAATCCAATGCAGATTCAAAGTCTGTAGTCATGCTTCATCTCCGCTGGGGCATCACACTTATAGCTTGGATTCTTAAAATCTGTGGCCATCTAAAATGGCCACCCGCAAAGGATAATGGGAATTGTGGGCAGGTTGGGACACAGACGATACACAACCCCTGCGTATTGTGCAGAGGAAACCAGACCTACACAGATACTTGCACCGGCTAAAGGTCAATCACCGATCGCCCCAGGAGAATGGGACACAGATTGAAACATAGCAGTAGTAACAGACTCGGGGGCGCCTATTCACCTTATTTGGGAGTGCATCTAGGACCCGCCCAGCTATCAAGGTACCCGCCCCTAATTGGCCAGAATCGATTAGGGTGATCAAAATCCTATCGAGGTATCGATCCATTGGATCCTGAGTTGGGACCGCCCAAAAGAACACGAAAGATCAGAGGATAAGAAGAACTGCGCGATCAATATTCTGTCTATTTTGGGACCGGCCTCTGCCGCTACCAACTGCAAGCACATCGACCAGCCAAGTTCAAGGACTCGCAATCACTACCTGAAGGACGAGCCGCAGCCTAGACGTACCTGACGACTTCCAGACGCAACATGTGGGGATTCAGATAAAGGCCTTATCTAACCTGAACAGAGCCGGTCACTTGAAAGTTAAGTGAAGGTCATTTAAGCTGTTGGGTATAGTTTAGTGTGTAGCCGCGTGTAGATTATTACGCATAGAACTACGCCTGTGTTTGATAATAAACAATAATTGAACTAATATCCTGGTTGTGTGGTCATTTGTCCAATACATGGAACGTCCTTGCATCTTGTGGTTTATGATGAACGGTTACTGTATTACTGTACCCTTATCATCATGTAAGGTGATGTCCCCTTTAAGACCGGGCTTGGAACCCTGGGGGACTTCTCCGGCAGCTCCGCCCACCTGGGAGCCCTATATCAGGGACCACCTTGTGGACGGCACCCAGTAAGCACCCGTCTTGGCACCAGGCTAGTTCTTAGCTTATTAAAGCCTTCTTTACCGTTTTACTCTCTAAGCGTTGTTATTGAGGGTACAACAATTTAATAAGCTAAACTACATCAGGATGGACGCAGGACTAAAACCAGAGAAGCTCAATCTGGAAGCATGGACACCGGAGGCAAAGGAAATTTTTTAATACTGGCTCCGATGCTTCGAGGCCTACCTGGACTCCTCAGAGACTCCCACCCTGCGGCTCCGCAAGCTGCGCCTACTCCACGCCCGGGTGAGTCACAGAATCTCCGCCACGCTCGAAAAGGCGACTACCTATGAAGAGGCGGTCAAGTTACTATGCAGGCAGTTTGTCAAACCCATCAACGAGGTATATGCTCGGCATCTGCTCTCTACCTGCCGGCAGTGCTCAGGGGAATCGCTAGACCAATTTGAAGAAAAACTCACCGCGCTCGCCAGGGACTGTGACCATCAGGATGTGACAGAGGAAGTCCATATGAACCTGCACATCAGAGACGCTTTCGTGTCCGGACCTACATCCGGCAGCGGCTACGCGAAAACGGGGCAAAAGACCTCCAGGACACGCTAACGCTCGCCTCCTCGCTGGAAGTGACCTGACATAATTTGGGCATGTACCCCGCGGACCCTGCGAGCCCCCCTCGGACTTCCCCGACTCAGCCACGTTACGGGCCTGCACCGCGTGGCGACCCGCCCAGACCGTGAGCACACCGTGCTACTTCTGTGGGCAGGGCCAGTATCCATGCCCACGCTGCCCAGCATGCTCCGCTATCTGCAGTGACTGTGGGAAAAAGGGGCATTTTGCGAGGGTCTGTCTGGCCAGGCCCAAGGGCCAGAAACACAAAGAACAGCAGGCCCGAAAATCAGGCTCACAGGCCCGCAGGCCTCGCAATGCAGCTGCGCATCGACTCGACACGCCCCCTTCTGACGCATCATCCGCCTCGTGCGAATCATGGGGGTGGCCATCTTGTCGGCGGCCATCTTCTCGACCCGACACGTGACCGTCGGTGGCGGCCATTTTACGAATCCGACTTGGCTGAGGACTCGGATTACTCGCAACTGGGAGCGATTACCCTCGACCAAACGTGGCCAAAACATCTGCAGAACTCTATGATGAAGGTCCAGGTCAACAAGCGCGACACTCCATGACTTTTTGACTCCGTGAGCACGGAGAGCTTTGTTCATCCTGAGACGGTAAGGAGCTGCTCCTTGCGCACCCATCCCGCATCGCAAACCATAGCCCTCGTATCCGAGTCCCACTCGGTACAAATCAAGGGGTATTGTATTGCGGATCTCGCGATCCAGGGCGCCGAATACACCCGGTTCAAACTGTATATCCTCCCTCACCTCTGCGCCCCCCCCGCTGCTCGGACTGGATTTCCAGTGCGGCCACCGAAGCCTGACACTGAAATTCGGCAGACCCTTGCCCTCCCCTCACGGTATGCAGCCTTGCGACACTGAAAGTCGCACCACCCTCTCTATTCGCGAACCTCACTCCCGACTTGTAAGCCCATCGCTACCAGGAGCCGGCGGTACAATGCCCAAGATATGACTTTTATCAAGTCAAAGGTCCAGCGTTTACTCGGAGAGGGGGTCATCGAGGCTAGCAACATCCCCTGGAGAGCACAAGTGGTGGTAGTCCGGTCCGGGGAAAAGAAACGGATGGTTGTGGATTATAGCCAGACCATAAACCGCTTTACGCAGCTCGATGCGTACTCTCCTCCTCGCAGAGCAGAAATGGTCATTTGGATCGCCCAATACCGGGTATTTTCCACGGTCGATCTCAAATCCGCCTACCACCAGCTCCCCATCCGGCCGAAAGACCCCCCCCCCCCCATACTGCCTTCGAAGCAGCCGGCCGGCTCATCCACTTTCTCAGGGTACCCTTCGGCGTCACAAATGGGGTCTCCGTCTTCCAAAGGGCGATGGACCAAATTGTGGACAAGTATGGTTTGCGGGCTACATACCCGTACATAAACAATGTCACCATCTGCGGCCATGACCAGCAGGATCATGACGCGAACCTCAAAGTTCCTCCAGACCGCCCGAGCCCTCAACGTGACCTATAACAAGGAAAAATGCGTTTTCCACACAACCCGGCTAGCTATCCTCAGCTATGTCGTGGAAAACGGGGTCCTCGGTCCCCACCCCGACCGCATGCGCCCCCTAAAGGAACTTCCCCTCCCCCGCAGCCTCAAGGCCCTCAAACAGTGCTTGGGGCTCTTCTCCTATTACGCCCAGTGGGTCCCCAAATATGCGGACAAAGCCCACCCACTCATAAAGACCAGGATATTTCCCCTGTCGGCTGAGGCCCGATCGGCCTTCAGCCGCGTCAAGGCCGACATCAAGGCCGCTATGCACGCAGTGGACGAAACTATCCCCTTCCAGGTAGAGAGCGATGCATCAGACATCGCCCTGGCTGCTACCCTCAACCAGGCAGGCAGACCAATAGCGTTCTTCTCCTGGACCCGCACCGCCTCCGAGATTCGGCACTCTGCAGTCGAGAAGGAGGCACAAGCCATTGTGGAGGCTGTGCGGCACTGGAGGCACTACCTAGCCAGTAGGAGGTTCACACTCGTCACCGGCCAACGGTCGGTAGTCTTTATGTTCGATAACATAAAGACTAAATAAAAAACGATAAAATTTTGAGGTGGAGGATCGAACTCCACCTACACGTACGATATCAAGTATCGTCCAAGGGAGCTCAACGAGCCCCCAGATGCCCTGTTCCGAGGCACGTGCGGCAACGCACAGGAGGACCGCCTGCAAGCCATCCACAATGACCCCTGTCACCCGGGGGTTACCCGGCTCGTCCACTTTATCAAGTCCCGCAACCTACCTTACTCAACCAAGGAGGTCAAGTCCATGACCAGGGCTTGCCATATTTGCGCGGAGTGCAAACCGCACCTCTACTGGCCAGACAAGGCTCATCTCGTGAAAGCCTCGGGGCCCTTTGAGCGACGAAGTGTGGACTTCAAGTGCCCCCTCCCGTCCACCAACCGCAATCCCTATTTCCTCACGGTTATTGACGAATTCTCCCGCTTCCCATTTGCCATCGCCCTGCCCCGACATGACCTCAGCCACCGTAATAAAGGCACTGCACAGCATCTTCACCCTGTTTGGTTCCCCGCTTATATCCACAGCGACCGGGGTACATCGTTCATGAGCGATGAACTGCGTCAGTATCTGCTCAGCAAAGGCATCGCCTTGAGCAGAACGACCAGTTATAACCCGCGGGGAAATGGGCAGGTGGAGAGGGAGAACGCGACAGTTTGAAAGGCTGTCCTTCTGGTCCTACAGTCGAGAGGTCTCCCAACCACCCGCTGGCAGGAGGTCCTACCCGACGCCCTACACTCCATTAGGTCGCTCCCCTGCGCGGCCACGAATGAGACCCCTCACAACCGATTGTTTGTCTTCCCCAGGAAGTCCACCTCCGGGGTCTCGCTTCCAACTTGGCTGACGGCTCCGGGACCTGTTCTTCGCCGGAGGCACGAGAGGAGCCATAAAACAGTCGCCCTGGTCAAGAGGGTCCGATTACTACACGCGAACCCCAGATACGCCTACGTCGCGTACCCGATGGCAGGCAAGATACGGTTTCCCTCCGGCATCTGGTACCCGCTGGCTCCCCCACTACAGATGCCCCCTCCCTTACAGCTCCCCTGTGGGGCCCGGCACCCACAACAACCCCCCCCCCTGCCCCCAGTCCCACTCCCCGTCGGTGGACACCGACCGCGCGCGCCCCCTAGCACCCCCCCTCTACGCACCCCGCCGGTGCCGGCACCGCTACACCCAGCCCCAGCTATTTCCCCGCGCCCCGATCCCCTACCCCGACCCGGACCAAGGCTCCGACCACCGTGCTCCCGGACGTACGCTCAACTAAGACGTCCGTGCCCGCCGCACCACCGCCCGAGCTGAGGGGGACGATCAGGCCGCCGAAACGAATGGACTTATGATGGTACTTCAACCCCGCCGGACATTTTTTTAAAACAGGGGGTGAATGTGATGAACGGTTACTGTATTACTGTACCCTTATTATCATGTAAGGTGATGTCCCCTTTAAGACCGGGCTTGGAACCCTGGGGGACTCCGCCTCCAGCTCCGCCCACCTGGAAGCCGTATATAAGGGGCCGCCTTGTGGGCGGCACCCAGTAAGCACCCGTCTCGGCACCAGGCTATTTCTTAGCTTATTAAAGCCTTCTTTCCCGTTTTCCTCTCTAAGCGTCGTTATTGAGGGTACAACATGGTTATTATTAATAAAGGTAAAAGAGCAACATATCCTTGAACATCATTTGAGGCTGCAACATAAGCGCAGGGATCCTGAGAGAAGGGTCAGGTTACATATCCGCCTGGTGAGGAAGTGAATCAATTACCCACCCTTAAGAGCGTACAGGCAAATGACAGTCTGAAAGGATTCTCCTGTTCAAATCTTGTTTTCCCTGTGTATTCCCTTTATTTTCTGTTTTGGTTTATACTTTTCGCTCCTGGAAAATTAAGATGAACTACACCTTTAACTTCAAAGAACAAGGACTGCACCCCCACCACTTTTGAAATCTTTTGTCCACAATCTAAATTAAAACATACAGACACTTTTTTTTTGCTTTTAAAAAATATTTTATTCATGCATTTTCATAAAACCTAACCGAAGCCGAATTGTACAACATTATAAATAACCAATACCCCTTCTCCCTGCTCCCCACCCTCACCCTCTTCTCCCATCCTGCCTCCCCCTCCCCCCTCTTTTTGCTGACTCCTCAACCCCCCTTAAAGAAGTTAATGAATGGCTTCCATCTCCGAGCGAGCCCAACAACCGACCCCCTCAGGACGAACTTGACCTTCTCCAGCCTTAGGAATCCTGCCAGGTCGCTCACCCACACCCCCACTTTTGGCGACTCCCAGTCGCTCCATCCAAGTAAGATCCATCTCCGGTCTATCAGGGAGGCAAAGGCCAAGACATCGGACTCTCTCTCGCCCTGGACTTCCGGGTCTTCTGACACCCCGAATATCGCCACCTCTGGACTCGGGGCCACCTTCGCCCCCAGCACCTCGGGCGTTACATTTGCAAACCCCTGCCAGAACCTCTTTAGCTTCGTACATGCCCAAAATATGTGGATGCGATTCGGCGGCCTCCCTGCGCACTGCCCACACCTATTCTCTACCCCCTCAAAAACCGACTCTACATGCTACCGTCATTTGTGCCCTGTGAATTACTTTCAACTGAATGAGGCTCAGCCTCACACACGACGAGGATGCCACTGTCGTGTTAAGCACACTGAGATAACACGGGCTGCAACTGGATGCAGCTATAACTGAAATATACTCCAGACCTTGAAGTTAGTTGAATTTGATTTATTGAACCTGTCACACAGTTAGCACAGTTCTCTGTGAGTTTGACTCTCTGCTAACCTAAGTGTGATTACTCTGTCTGACTGAACCAGACTAGCTCTTAGCCACTGCTGTAGGTGTTATGTGATATATACACCAGACTCATTCTGTAGATGTCCCCAGTGGAAAGAGGTGGAGTGTGAGTGCTTCGTGACTTTTATAGTGGGAAACCACCCCCAAGTGTTCTGCCTGCTGATTGGTTGTCCTGTTCTCTGTGCTCATTAGCTGCCTGGCTGTATCTCATTATGTGCATGTCTGCATATCATGACAGCCACCACCCCCTACAGGGCCTCAGCCCACGTCCTGGCCTCAACGTCCCCTCCCAGCTCCTCCTCCCATTTACGCTTTATGTCCCCCACCAAGGGCCCCCTCACAATCCATCAGCTCCTTGTAGACCTCAGACACCTTCCCCTCCCCTATCCCCTTCTTCGACAGCACCTTGTCTTGCAACCCCAAGGGCGATTCTCCTCACAAAATCCCAAACCTGCAGGTACCTGAAACTGTACCACCTGGGCAACTCATACTCTTCCTGCAGCTCCTCCAATTTTGCAAATCTGCCCCCTATAAATCCCCAAAGCCTCTCATCCAGCCCCCCGGTGCAAACCTCTGATTGTCACAGATTGGTGCCCATACCGAGGCACCCTCCAGTCCCAAATGCTGCCTCCGCTGCCCCCACACCCTCAAGACCGATGCCACCACTGGGCTCACTGAGTGCCTGGCCGGCGAGAACGGCAGAGGTGCTGTTAACAATGCCCTTAAGCTCGTTCCCCTACAAGAAGCCTCTTCCATCGGTCCCCATGCCAACCCCCCCCTGTCCCCACACTACCCATTTCCTAACCATGGCAATGTTCGTCGCTCAGTAGTTAGTTCATTAGTGTCAGCAACGCCAGCAACCTCCCTCCTTGCCCCCACTCCAAAAAAGCCCTCTTGATCCGCGGGGTCCTCCCTGCCCACACAAATCCAGAAATCAACGCGTTAACCTTTTTAAAAAACGGCTTCAGGACAAAGATCGGGAGGTTCTGAAATACAAACAGGAACCTTGGCAGCACCGTCATCTTTACTGTCTGCACCCATCCCACCAACGACAGTGGCAGCGCATCCCACCTCTTGAAATCCCCCTTCATCTGCTCCACCAGCCGAGTCAAATTCAACTTGTGCTGCTGCGCCCAATCCTACGTCGCCTCAATGCCCATGTGTCTAAAACCCACCCCACTAACTTCAACGGCAGCTGTCTTAACCTCCTCTCCTGCCCTCTGGTCTCAATCGGGAACACCTCGCTCTTTCCCATGTTCAACTTGTACCCAGAGAACTGGCCAAAGTCCTCCGAGATCCCCATAATGTTCCCAATGCTACCCAATGGATCTGAAATGTATAACAACAGGTCGACCGCTTACAACATAACCTTGTGCTTGACCGCCCCCTGCACAATCCCTTTCCAATCTCTCAACGCTCTAAGTGCCATTGCCAGTGGCGCTATTGCCAATGAAAAGAGCAACAGGAAGAGCGTGCACCCCTGCCTCGTCCCCCGTTATATCCCAAAATATCCTGTTATGGGCAACGTGTTTTCAGAACCCCAAAATGTATCATGGAGTTCAACCAACCTCTCCCTTTAATGGATTTGTTGCTTTTCCGAGCACACGGCTTTCCCTAGGGGTGGGATTACAATTATGGACACATGGGTTTTTAAACACAAAACACTGTTTATTCCATGAACTCAACTTAATATCTTAAATAAACATTGGATCTCTTAACGCCCCTTACTTCAAAGATAACTCAGAAAATCTTGCAACAGTAAATAACTCCTTAAAATGTTCCTTCAAACTTCCAAGACACTTAACACCTTTAAACAGTATCGCATCAGGTTAAAGGATATATATTTTTTCTGTAGAATGGCAGAGATATATATATGCTTGGTCGACTTCAGCGCCAGCAAAACAGCCAGGCACTTTTAAGCTGCTCTCAGCAAAACAGCCAGGCACTTTTCAAACTGCTCTCAGCAAAACCAACCAGGCACTCTTTAAACTGCAAAACCAAACTGCAAAACTTGCAGCTCTCTGGAAACAGACAGACACATACACACTGCTTTTTAAACTGAAACTAAAAACCTGCAAAATGGCTGAACTGAGCTGAGCTCCACCCACTCTATGACATCACTGTTTTCTTAATGGTACATTGCTTAAACATCCAGTTCTTAAAGGCACTCTCGCATGGCACCACCCCCCCCCCAAGAAAAAAAACCCAGCAACTTCAAGATGGTTTCATTTTTCACCTTTGCACCATCAATTAAGAAATGTACACAGTAAATATACCTTTTTGTTTAAAAAAAAAACAACACATGCAAACAGGCGTCATAATATAGTCCGTTTTGCTTTGTTCTTCTTCCTCCAACCGAAATCCTTCTCGATTGACAGTCTCTTTGAACAAAGTCTCTGCACGATCCATCCATTCCTCTACTCCTCGGCATTTCTAGAATCAGATACTTTAGTTCAATCTGACCACAGAGCCCCTTGCAACTCTCCAATACAGGAACATTGGTGATCACAGCTTTCAGGCAGTCAAATGCCTGTTGAAAGTTCGCTGTCCATTGACATTTTTTTACGTTTCTTCAGCAATTCCATCAGTGGCGTAATCACGCTACAAAACTTTTGCCCAACTGTTCGATCAAATTCATTAACGCTAGGAGATCGCATTATTTCCCTTCATCTTGAGGGTATCGGAAACTCCGCAAGGAAAGTGATTCGGGCTTCTCCAAATTCACTTTCGGCTAGGTTCATCACCAAACCCGCCGCTTGAAGTCGATCAAAAAACTCCATACGATGTTTTAAATGTTCTTCCCCTGTCTGGAAGTTGGAAATAAAAGCAGATTGTCCCACTTTCTCCATGCAATCCTTTCATGGTAGGACAGGAATTGAGTCCGTTCTTGTAACTGCATGCACCTTTCTGCAGTCCACACACAACCGTTGGGTACCATCTGGTCTAGGTTTCATCACTATGGGTGAGCTCCATTGGCTGCAACCCACTTCAATTATGCCATTCTTCAGCATACTCTCAATCTCTCTGTTAACCTGTGCCAATTTTAAAGGATTAAGTCTATATGGATGTTGTTTGATAGGAACAGCATTTCCCACATCTACATCATGTATAGCCATTTTAGTACTTCCCAATTTATCTCTACAAACTTGCCCATGTGATATCAATAACTCTTTCAGGTCAGTTCGCTTTTCCTCTGGAAGGTAACTTAACATTTCATCCCAATTTTTAAGAACATCCTCATTTACCAATTTAATTTGAGTTATGTCAAATTCACAGCCATCTGGATTTGGTTCGTCACTTTGAGTTAGAATCATTAAAACCTCCTTTTTCTCCTTCCCTTTCAAAGTACCTTTTAAGCATATTCACATGACACACTCGGGGAGTCTTCCTTCTATCTAGTGTTTATACCACATAATTCACCTCACTTAATTTCCTTTCAATCTGATATGGTCCACAAAACCTAGCTTTTAAAGGCTCCCCTACCACTGGTAACAACACTAAAACTTTATCCCCACTGGCAAAACTACGAACTTTGGATTTCTTGCCCGCTACCCGTTTCATCACATTTTGTGCAACTTTCAAATGTTGTCTAACCAATTCACCTGCTCTATTTAATCGTTCCCTAAAATATGACACGTAATCCAATAGTGTATTTTCCGATTTCTCACCCACCAATTTCTCCTTAATTAATTTAAGTGGTCCTCTTACCTCATGACCAAAAATTAGTTCAAAAAGACTAAATTTGGTAGACTCATTAGGTGCACTCCTAATTTCCACCTCTCTTTATTGTCTCCCATCAGATCACCTTTATCTTTACCACTTGAGTATTTCTCATGTCCCCAGTTTCTATCCCTCACCGGCTGAAACTGATGTCGGAAACCAATCTTTGATTTCTGAACTAATTCATAATCATCTGCCATTTCTGCTGCTAATCTCGCAGTTTTAACCCTCTGTTCGTCCACAAGTTCTCACTACATAAGGAATTGAATTTTTAAACACCTCCAAAAGTATAATTTCTCTGAGAGCTTTATACGTTTGGTCTATTTTCAAAGCCCTGATCCACCTATCAAAATTACTCTGTTTGTGCCTTTCAAACGCCATGTATGTTTGACCAAATTCTTTCCTTAAATTTCTAAACCTTTGTCTGTAAGCTTCAGGCACTTGCTCATATGCATTTAAGATGGATTTCTTCACCTCCTCATACGTTCCAGATACCTCCTCCAGTAGTGATGCAAACACTTCACTAGCTCTATCTACCAGCTTTGTTTGAATCAGTAACACCCACATGTTAGCTACCTTCTCAAATGAAATGAAAAAGGCTTCCACTTCCTTTTCGTCAAACTTTGGCAATGCTTGGATATATTTAAATACATTCCCACGTTCCTCCGGTTGCGGCTATGCTGAGGTAGGTTGCACGTTCGGCAGCTCCCGCCAGGAATGGACTTTTGGGCTCTTTAGAGGGGCCCCAATGGAAATTGTTCGACGGCTCCCAGTGTGGGAAGGTGACAGCAAGGTTCCCCCGGCACTGTATGGATTGGACCAGGAGTGGAGCAGTTAAGAATGTGATTCTGGCGCAGCGGAAAGTGCGAGGGAGGAGAAGCAAGATGGCGGCGGGTGGAGACCAAGCTGCGTGGGCGCAGTGGTCACCGGAGCAGCAGGAGTTCCTCAAATGCTGCTTTGCGGAGCTGAAGACAGAAATGTTGGCGCCAATGAAGGCGTCGATTGAGAAGCTTGTGGAGACCCAGAAGGCCCAAGGGGCGGCGATCCGGGAGCTGCGGCAAAAAGCCTCGGAGAACGAGGACGAGATCTTGGGCCTGGTGCTGAAGGTGGAGGCGCACGAGGTGCTGCACAAGAGGTGGCAGGAAAAATTTGAGGGCATGGAGAATAGGTCGAGGAGGAAGAATCTTCGGATTCTGGGTCTCCCCGAAGGAGTGGAGGGGCCCGATGCCGGGGCATATATGAGCTCAATTTGCTGATGGGCGCGGGAGCTTTCCCGAGGCCCCTGAAGCTGGATGGTGCCCATCGGGTCCTGGCAAGGCGACCCAAAGCCAACGAGCCGCCAAGGGCTGTAGTGGTGAGGTTCCACCGCTTTATAGACAGAGAGTGTGTCCTGAGATGGGCCAAAAAAGAACGGAGCAGCAGGTGGGAGAACAACAGAGATCCGAATCTACCAGGACTGGAGTGCGGAGGTGGCTAAGAAGAGAGCTGGTTTTAACCGGGCTAAGGCGGTTCTCCATCAGAAGGGGGTGAAGTTCGAGATGCTGCAGCCAGCGCGATTGTGGGTCATGTTCCAAGATCGGCACCATTATTTTGAGACGCCTGATGAGGCATGGAACTTTATCCAGTCTGAAAAGTTGGACTCAAACTGAGGGTTTTTCGTGGGGGGGTGTTTACTGCGTTTGGGGAATGTTCTTTTTGTTTTGGTGCTGGGTGGGGATGGGTGAATGGATTTGATGTGGGGGCTGTGGGAGAGTGTGGGCGTCGGTGTTGGAGGGGCAGGGCCCCGCGGAGGAAGAGGGGGGTGGAGGCCCGGGGATGGGGAGTTGGGGTAAGGCCGCAAAAAAGGAGCTGCACCAGAGGGGGCGGGGCCGTCTCAGACGGAATGCGTGGGCTTTTTCCCACGTTAGGGAAGGATGGGGGCGGGGCCGGGGGAGAAAGGGCAGTGCTGGAGAGGAGCGTACACTGATTGCCAAGGGGTGGGGGGATTCTCACATTGGGGGGGTCGATGGAATGGCGGGAGTGGCCGGGTTCAGCAGGAGTCAGCTGATTTACGGGAGTGTCATGGGGGGAGCAAAATGGCTAGATGTGGATCTAGCGGGGGAAGGGGGGGAACTGGGTAGCTGCTGCATTGGCCAAAGGGGAGCGGGAAGTAGGAGAGGTAGTCAGGGCGGGGGTCCGCCGCCTGGGGGACTGGAAGGTGCGGGAGGCGCGGGCACGTGGCTGGCCTAGAAAAGGAGATGGCTAGTTGGCAGGTAGTCACGAGTAGCCCCCTGATCCGGCTGATAACTTGGAATGTGAGGGGCCTGAATGGGCCGGTCAAGAGGGGCCGGGTGTTCGCGCACTTAAAGGGACTGAAGGCAGACGTGGTTATGCTCCAGGAGACGCATCTGAAGGTGGCAGATCAGGTTAGGCTGAGGACGGGATGGGTAGGGCAGGTCTTTCATTCAGGGCTGGATGCAAAGAACAGAGGGGTTGCAAAACTGGTGGGGAAGCGGATGTCGTTCGAAGCACTGAATATTGTAACGGATAATGGAGGTCAATATGTGATGGTGAGTGGTAGGTTGCAGGGGGTGCGGGTGGTACTGGTGAATGTATATGCCCCGAATTGGGATAATGCCGGATTTATGAAACGCATGCTGGGTCGGATTCTGGATCTGGAGGTAGGAAGTTTGATAATGGGGGGGGACTTCAACATTAGGGCCCACAGGGAGAACGGACCCAGCACTGGACCGTTCTAGTCCAGGACGGGTAAGAGGCCGGCTGCGGCCAAGGTGCTCAGGGGGTTTATGGACCAGATGGGGGGAGTGGATCCATGGAGGTTTGCCAGACCGCAGGCCAGGGAATTTTCCTTTTTTTTCCCCACGTCCATTGAGCCTACTCCCGGATAAAATTTTTCATCTTGAGTAGGACGTTGATCCCGAAAGTGGAGGGAACGGAATATTCGGCCATAGCCATCTCGGACCACGCCCCGCATTGGGTGGAGCTGGAGTTGGGGGAGGAGAGGGATCAGTGCCCGCTGTGGCGCCTCGATGCGGGACTGTTGGCGGATGAGGGGGTGTGCGTGCGGGTGCGGGGATGTATTGAAAGATACTTGGAGGCCAACGACAACGGGGAGGTGCAGGTGGGGATAGTCTGGGAGGCATTGAAGGTGGTGGTCAAGGGAGAGCTAATCTCCATTAGGGCCCACAGGGAGAAGAGAGAGAGGACGGAGAGGGAGAGGTTGGTAGGGGAGATTTTAAGGGTGGACAGGAGTTATGCAGAGGCCCCCGAGGAGGGGTTACTTAGTGAGCGACGGAACCTCCAGACGGAATTCGACCTGATGACCACGGGGAAAGCAGAGGCACAGTGGAGGAAAGCGCAAGGGGCGGCGTATGAGTATGGGGAGAAGGCGAGTCGAATGCTGGCACATCAGCTTAATAAGAGGGAGGCAGCGAGGAATACGGTGTGGAGTGCGGTGAGAATAAACGAGGTATTTAGGGACTTTTATGGGGATCTGTACAGGTCTGAGCCCCCAGCGGGGTAGGAGGGGATGCGACGATTCCTAGATCAGCTGAGGTTCCCGAGGGTGGAGGAGGAGCAGGTGGCTGGTTTGGGGCCGCCGATTGGGGTGGAGGAGCTGGTTAAAGGATTGGGGAGCATGAAGGCAGGGAAGGCCCCGGGGCTGGATGCGTTCCCGGTTGAATTTTATAGGAAATACGTGGACCTGCTGGGCCCGTTGCTACTGAGGACTTTTAATAAGGCGAGGGAGGGGGGGCACCTTGCCCCTGACAATGTCCAGGGCGCTGATTTCTTTGATTTTGAAGTGGGACAAGGATCCATTGCAATGCGGGTCATATAGACCGATCTCGCTCCTCAATGTTGACGCTAAGTTGCTGGCGAAGGTGCTGGCTACCTTCAGACAATTGAGGACTGTGTCCCGGGGGTGGTTCATGAGGACCAGACGGGATTTGTGAAGGGTAGGCAGCTAAATACTAATGTGTGGAGGCTCCTCAATGCTATTATGATGCCCTCGGTGGAGGGGGAAGCGTAGGTAGTGGCAGCTATGGACGCGGAGAAGGCCTTTGAACAGGTGGAGTGGGAGAATCTTTGGGAAGTGTTGCGGAGGTTTGGGTTCGGGGAGGGGTTCATCAGCTGGGTCAGGCTGCTATATAGAGCCCCTGTGGCGAGTGTGGCTATGAACCGGCGGATGTCGGAGTGCTTTCGGCTGTACCGGGGGATGAGGCAGGGGTGTCCCTTATCCCCCATGTTGTTTGCACTGGCAATTGAGCCGCTGGCCATAGAACATAGAACATTACAGCGCAGTACAGGCCCTTCGGCCCTCGATGTTGCACCGACCTGTGAAACCACTCTAAAGCCCATCTACACTATTCCCTTATCACCCATATGTCTATCCAATGACCATTTGAATGCCCTTAGTGTTGGCGAGTCCACTACTGTTGCAGGCAGGGCATTCCACACCCTTACTACTCTCTGAGTAAAGAACCTACCTCTGACATCTGTCCTATATCTATCCCCCCTCAATTTAAAGCTATGTCCCCTCGTGCTAGACATCACCATCCAAGGAAAAAGGCTCTCACTGTCCATCCTATCCAATCCTCTGATCATCTTGTATGCCTCAATTAAGTCATCTCTTAACCTTCTTCTCTCTAACGAAAACAGCATCAAGTCCCTCAGCCTTTCCTCATAAGATCTTCCCTCCATACCAGGCAACATTCTGGTAAATCTCCTCTGCACCCTTTCCAATGCTTCCACATCCTTCCTATAATGCGGCGACCAGAATTGCACGCAATACTCCAAATGCAGCCGCCAAGGCACTGAGGGAGTCCAGGAAATGGGGGGGGGGGGGGGGTTGGTTCGGGGGGGAGAGGAACACCGGGTGTCATTGTATGCTGATGACCTGTTGTTGTATGTTGTGGATCCAGTGGAGGGGATGGCGGAGGTCATGCGGATCCTTAGGGAGTTTGGGGACTTTTCGGGGTATAAACTTAACATAGGGAAGAGCATTCAGGGGACCAGGGGAGGGGGATAGATGAGCTACCGCTGAAGAGGGGGGAAAGGAGCTTTCGGTACCTGGGGATCCAAGTAGCTAGGAGTTGGGGGGCCCTGCATAAGCTCAATTTGACGCGGTTGGTGGAGCAGATGGAGGAGGATTTCAAAAGATGGGATATGCTGCCACTCTCACTAGCGGGTAGGGTGCAGTCGATCTAAATGACGGTCCTTCCGAGTTTCTCTTTGTGTTCCAGTGCCTTCCCATTTTGATCCCCAAGGCCTTTTTCAAACGGGTAAGCAGGAGCATCATGGGATTTGTGTGGGCGAATAAGACCCCGAGGGTGAAGAGTGTGTTTCTGGTGTGTAGCAGGGACAGAGGGGGTCTGGCGCTGCTGAATCTATGTGGCTATTATTGGGCAGCCAATGTGGCGATGATCCAAAAGTGGGTAATGGAGAGAGAGGGGACGGCGTGGAAGAGGCTAAAGATGGCGTCCTGTGTGGGCAGGAGTCTCAGGGCGCTGGTGACGGCACCGCTGTCGCTCTCGCCGACAAGGTACACCACGAGCCTGGTGGTGGCGGCAACGCTGAAGATCTGGGGGCAGTGGAGGCGACATAGGGGCGACGTGGGAGCCTCGGTTTGGTCCCCGATTCGAGAGAATCATCGGTTCGTCCCGGGAAGGACGGATGGGGGGTTTCGGAGCTGGCATCGGGCAGGGATCAGGAGAATGGGGGACCTGTTCATCGATGGGATGTTTGCGAGCCTAGGGGCGCTGGAGGAGAAGTTTGGGCTACCCCTGGGAAACGCTTTCAGGTACATGCAAGTGAGGGCGTTTGTGAGGCAGCAGGTGAGAGAATTCCCGCTGCTTCCGGCACATGGGATTCAGAACAGGGTGATTTCGGGTGTATGGGTTGGAGAAGGCAAGGTTTCGGCGATTTACCAGGAGCTGCAGGAAGAGGAGGAGGCCTCGGTGGAGGAGTTAAAGGGCAAGTGGGAAGAGGAGCTTGGGGAGGAGATAGATGAGGGTCTGTGGGCTGATGCCCTGAGTAGGGTTAACTCTTCCTCCTCTTGCTCCAGGCTCAGCCTAATACAGTTTAAAGTTACTCACAGAGCACATATGTTAGGGGCGAGGTTGAGTAGGTTCTTTGGGGTGGAGGACAGATGTGGGAGGTGCTCGGGGAGCCCAGCAAATCACGTCCATATGTTCTGGTCGTGCCCGGCGTTGGATGGGTTTTGGAGGGGTTTTGCGAGGACTATGTCCAAGGTGGTGAATGCCTGGGTCAAGCCGAGCTGGGGATTAGCATTATTTGGGTTATCGGACAAAATGCAGGAGGTGAAAGAGGCCGGTATTCTGGCCTTTGTGTCCCTGGTAGCCCGGCGGAGGATTTTGTTACTGTGGAAAGATGGAAGCTTGGATCAATGACATGGCAGAGTTCATCAAGCTGGAGAGGATAAATTTTGCCTTGCGAGGGTCGGTGCAAGGGTTTTCCAGGCAGTGGCAAACGTTCCTAGACTAACTCGCAGAGCGTTAGGAGGAGGTCAGCAGCAGCAGCAACCCAGGGGCGGGAGGGGGTTTCTTTTGGGGTGACGTTTGGGTTAAGTTGTTTTTTTTCCCCCTATTTGTGTTTTAATGCTGTTATATGGGGGGTTATTGTATTTGGGGGAAATCCAATGTATAATTTTTGCTTTTTGTGTTTTTGTTTATTTTTCTTGTTGGGGGGGGGGGCATTTGTTGAAAATTTGTTCAAAAATTTGAATAAATATATTTTCAAAAAAAATAAGTGATTCCCACCAAGCCTCGACTATGACACTCTTTCTCACTATCCTCATCACTATCATCCAACTGTATGTTTCCCTTAACGTCTGCCAATTTTAACTGACTTTCATGTTTCATGGCCATTTTCTGAAGTTCAAACTCCCTCTCTTTATCTTTTTCCCTGATCTGTATCTCCCTTTCTTTTTCTTTTTGTTCTGCTCGGGCTATTCTTTCTTTTCTCCTTTCTTCTCTCTCCTTTTCTTTTTCCTCTCTCACTCTTTCTCTCTCTTTTTCCTCTCTCTCACTCTCGTATTCCAGCTGCTTTAATTCTTTCTCATGTTCCATTTGTTTAATTTGCAACTGAATATTTTTCCATTTCCAATGAGTCAAACTCTATCTCAGACAAGTTTAAATGCTTAACCACCGCCATAATTACCTCATCTTTTCGCATTTTGTCAGGTAATGTTAACTGAAATGTTCTTGTCAAATCTAACAGTCTGCTTTTCGTTTCTGTCCGTAAAGTACTACGTGTGACATTCTCTACCCCCAAAAACTTCTGAGCCTCTGAAAAAGCCATTGTTCACAACACTCTCCCCACTTAAACTAAAATACCACACCAGAAAAGCAATAATCCTTCACTGTCTTTAAGTTCACAAAAGCCAATCCAATAGATAGACTTTTATCCCAGACGAGCCCCCAATTCTTATGGGCGAGGCGTTTTCAGAACCCCAAAATGTATCATGGAGTTCAACCAACCTCTCCCTTTAATAGATTTGTTGCTTTTCCTAGCACATGGCTTTCCCTAACTCAGAAAATCTTGCAACAGTAAATAACTCCATAAAATGTTCCTTCAAACTTCCAAGACACTTAACACCTTTAAACAGTATCGCATCAGGTTAAAGGATATATATTTTTTCTGTAGAATGGCAGAGATATATATATGCTTGGTCGACTTCAGCTCCAGCAAAACAGCCAGGCACTTTTAAGCTGCTCTCAGCAAAACAGCCAGGCACTTTTCAAACTGCTCTCAGCAAAACCAGCCAGGCACTTTTAAAACTGCAAAACCAAACTGCAAAACTTGCAGCTCTCTGGTGGGCAGTATCCTACTCGCCCCCTCACCATGCTCATATACTGCCCTTGTGGCCCACCATAGCTGCTCCACCGCCTTCCCTGTGGATACTAATCCAAACTCCATCTGGCACTTCTGCCTCTCCTTCCACCCCTCAGAATCTCCGCCTCTAGCCTTGCCATATCTGCCCATTTTGCCTTCCCGCTGTGTGGCCGAATTGAAATAGACTCCTCCCAAATCACCACCTCCCACAGCTTGGTGGCCGTGACATCCCCCATGCCATTGAGCTCCACATACTCCCGAATGGCAGCCCTCACCCGCTCGCACACCTCCTCATCTGCCAACAATCCCACATCCAGCCTTCACTGCGGGCACTACTGACCCCCCGCCGCCGTTCCACCCGCAAACCCACCCAGTGTGGCGCATGGCCCAAGACTACGATCGCCAAATACTCCGAGTCGACCACACTGCCTGCAACACCCCGTCCACCATTAAAAAGTCAATCCGGGGGTACCCCCAGTGCACATGGGAGAAACCTCCATGGGTCCACCCCCCCCCACCCCCACAACCCCCCCCCCCCCCCCCCCCATACGCTCCATAAACCGTGGGCCCAACCAGTCCAAACTTGGTTCAATAGCCAAATTGAAATCCCCCCTCCATGATTAACCGGTGTGAGTCCAGGTCAGGCATCTTCCCCAGTACACGTCTCATGGCATCTACACCATCCCAATGTGGGGCATAAACATTTACCAGGAGCACCGGCTACCCCTCTAGCTTCTATACTCCACAATATTCTCCACCTCGAACCCGCTTATTCACCAGCACTGCCACCTTCCCTCATCTTAATATCCAGTCCTGAATCTAACCTTTCCTCAGCTTGTTTGGTCCACTATCTTTAAATGCGTCGCCTGCAGAAAGGCCACGTCCGCCTCCAGACTCCACAGGTGCGCAAACACACCTGACTATTTACCAGCCCATTCAGCCCCCTCACATTCCAGGTGACCAACCCAGTCGGGGGGCACCGCAGCCCCTTCCCCTGCCGATCAACCAGGCCCCTTTTGTCCACCAGTCCTCTTCCAGTTGCGCCACATCAACCACACCCTTGTCAGCAACCCTTCCTCCACTCCCAAACAAGACAACTCCACCCCCCTCGCCCACTTCTAACTCCTGACAAACCCCTTCTGCACTCCATTAACTAGCCCACACAGCTAGCATGATGGTCCCTGTTCAAGGTCACAAACCGCCTACCCCTCCAATTCCCCTCCCTCTTCCACCCCCCCCCCCCCCCATCATCCATATTCCCCCAAAAAGCAGATAAGGTGCACCACCCTTGATATTTCCCCGTGTAGGGTCTGCCCTCCAAACACCTCGCCATCAAAACAAAAGGAACATGTCAAGGGGAAAAGTTTACCGAAACAAAGAAACCTTTGCACAAACTCCTCCAAAGTTCTATGTCCTCCTTCTCCTGCCAGTCCTTTGTCCCTCATAAATCCCATTTCCTCCTCTGGCACCCCATCTCCTCCTCTGGCATGCCAAAATAATATTCACGCTTCTGGAAAGTCACCCAGAGGCGGGCTGGGTACAGCACCCCAAACCTCACCCCCTTCTTAAAGAGGGCAGCCTATACCCGATTAAACCCGGCCCTCCTCTTCACCAGTTCTGTTCCCAAGTCCTGATACACCCGCAGCTCGTTCCCTTACCAAGTGCACTGCCTCGTCTGCCTCACCCACCGAAGAATCTTCTCCTTATGCAGAAAGCGGTGCAATCGCACCACCATCGCCTTAGTGGCTCGCCCGCTTGTGGCCTCCTCATTAACGCCCTGTACGCTTGGACGACCTCCAGGGGCAGGTTGAAGGCCCCCTCCCCCATAACTGCTCCAACATTTTGGTCACATACCTTCCGGCCTCCGCACCTTTGATGCCTCCAATGTAAGGATTATGGTCATCTCCATAATCCTTACATTTTAATCCTTCTGGAGCAGTTCTCCAGATCTTCCACCTTCTCCTTCAGCCTCTTTTGGGTCTCCCGTATCACCCCCACCTCGGCCACCATTGAGGCCAGCTGCTCCTCATCTCTCCCCCCATTGCCTCCTCTACCTTATGGATCGCCTGACCCTGGGACTCCAGCCTCTGCTCCACTCTCTCAATCCCTGCTTTAATTGGCTCCACATTTTGGCCAGGCATTCCAGGGTCTCCGTCTTCTGATGGCTGAACTCTGCATTCAGAAACCAGCTGCTCCATTGACCACTGGGCGGGCAGAACAGCCCCCTTGCCCTCTGCCATCTTATCCTGTGGCGCATCGCGGTGACTCTCCTGTTCCAGCAGCTCTTTTCTTCTCGTCCCACTCCTCGTTCGTGGATCCATCCACCAACCACACCAGAGGAGTTACACCTTCTCCAGGTACTCCTACACCTCTTTCCATCCAAAACCTTCACACTTCAGATGGGGAAAGGACCGTAAAATACTACCTTGAGCTGGAGCCACCAAATGTATGACCGCTCACTCCATGGCTGCCACCGGAAGTCCCACATGCGAACACTTTTAAGCATGCGCTCATAGAATTATAGAATAATACATTGCAGATTGAAATAGTTTCACAGAATTAAAGCAAATAACAAAACCTATGCTCACTTAGAAATAAATACCTTTAATCATACAAAAATAAAATTAAAAATGATTTGAAAAGAGCCAATAACAACAGCAATGCCTGTGTAAAAAAAAACAGCACAATGACTGTTTTAAAAAAACTTCTACATACCTTTAAAACACTCGTCAAACATGTTGCCTGTTATCTCAACTATAAATCTGCTGTTTAAATGCTTGCCCTCAATGGGCGTTCCCAACCAGGCCCCGTCATAAGGGGACGGGGCTGTATTCCTCCTGCGCCATGCTGGAGGCCCAAGGCTCAAGCTGGAAGAGAAAGGTTCACCACAATTTCAGAGGGCTAATAATGTGCAGTTTTCTATCTCAGAATCGGTGGCCCATGAGTTTCCACCGCTGCTAGTCGGAAGTTATGGGCCATGAGTTAATGTGCCTAAATCCTTCCTTTTTAAAAAATAAATTTAGAGTACCCAATTATTTTATTTTCCAATTAAGGGACAACTTAGTGTGGCCAATCCACCTTACCTGCACATCTTTGGGTTGGGTCCTCAGCACCATAGGCAGCAGTGCTAACCACTGTGTTGCCGTTCCACCCTCCTAAATCCTTCCTTTGCTGAGCCTTGTTCTGCACATCCTGAAGTGAAATGTATTTATTTTTCCAATTAAGGGGAAATTTAGCGTGGCCAATCCACCTACCCTGCACATCTTTGGGTTATGGGGGTCAGATCCACGCAGACATGGGCAGAATGTGCAAACCTCACACAGACAGTGACCCAGGGCCGGGATCGAACCCGGGTCCTCGGCGCTGTGAGGCAACAGTGCTAACCACTGCACCACCGTGCCCTGATGTAGAATGAGGGTGCCCAGAAGTCCTGTAGTCAACATCTCCCTTAAGCATTCAGACCCCTGCCCTGGTGTTATTTCCCAAGTTTATTTAACAACTGCATCAGGTACATCAACTGTGGTGGTGGTGCTATCCGATTCTATTTTGAGACCGACCCATTCCTGTTACTGTCCAAATCGCTCCTGTAATGATATGTATCTGTGTATATAACTAAATGGTTAATTATAACAGCTAGCTGTAACACTACCACTAGAAGGCACACTAGATCCACCTATAAGTATCAGCTCCCAGAGGATCTTGGGCTCTTTCAGCCCAGGACTGTTTAGTAAGCAGTAGTGTATGATAGATAGCTCTCAGTATAGTTAGTATTTATAGTTGTGAATCAGTTAATACAATCATATTTAATTACTTGATTTCTAGAGATAGTTCTGTAGAGTGTCGAACTCAAATATAATTAATTGTTACTTTAATAAATGGGTTTGCTTAAGTTGAAGACTCGTGATTTCTTCAGGATCACACCATCAGACCATCGGCATCAACAGCAACTAGTAACGATACATATTACTAGCCAGTAATATAACAACTCCCATCATCCTTGATACTCAGCATGTGTAAGTTTCCCTCCCTGCTATCACACGCTGTGCCCTTGTTTTAATGCTAGGGCCCATCGAGATTATAATCTATATCCCTGTCTTACCTCATTTTCTGTCGATGTTCCCATGCCACATGTGGATGTTGCTATTTTGAGGCCCTATACAGTGACGCACTGGGGCCCATCACCGCACCCACTGACCCCCCCCCCCCCCCCCTTTCCACCTCCCCCACGGGTGAGACCATCGAATGGCCCCCTCTTACTTACAAGTTCGTTCATTAAGGGCTGCAAATGCCACCACTTGACACGACAATCTCACGTGCCCAGTACCAAGCCACCACCTCTCAGGACCAAAATGTATGAGAGACTGTTCACACCCTGCACACCAATTTGTGAATGGCTGACGCTGCGCAGACAGGTCTTCCCCTTCCTTGGACATGGACCAAGGCTTGCATATCAGGAAAGGCCATGCAGCATGGTGCAGGCTGCCCTAGACTGGTTTTAAATTTGGCCCCCGATACTCTGCTCCGCACTGCCCCTGACATTCTGCTCCAACATCCCACCGGCGGAAAGCAGACTTTTGACATCACTCCAAATTTTGTGCCCCCTGCTCACCATGATTCTCATCAGTGCTAGGACTGTAAAGTTCACCCTCAGTTTATGCGTACACTTGAGAAAGTGAAACATTCAGAATTCGAGTGAGCAAAGGTAAGCCGAGGTTTACAAAACTCCAACCTCACATAAGTGAAATAAGATTTTTGGTGTATTGTGTTTTGCTGCCTATTTTCTACCTTTTTGGTGAGTCTTATTGGGCTATGACTCCAGAGAGATGATTAGCCCCCCTCTATCCTGCTTAAGTGATCACTCTTTCAGACATGAGTCCATATAATTAATATCAGCAATGATTTGAACTTGGTGAACATCAGTGCTCTACGATCTCACCTGATGTCCACATGAGCATTCTCTAGTTGGAATTAATGTACAGCATTAGGAGGCGAGACCCTCTCTCACGTTGAAGCGAATTGCAGCTCCCATATTGCTACGCTGTCTGAGATGAGCTCATTGAGCAGAGCGTGGTGAATGAGCATGGGGCTTTTCCCACAGTCTCCCTCAATACTGACAAATACACCCAGCAATGGGGCATCCATTCTTCCGTAAAGCTCTTCCTCAGGATTTAAAATTGCTGGAAAAATGATCTTTGGAGACATAATCCTGGATTAAGTTTTTGAAAAAGTGTATAAGATTCTCCACTAACTGTGGTTCAGTTCATAATGTATTTGTGTGACTCCATCTACTGTCAGGATGGGGTACTGCTGATTCTCCTGGGGAATGACTGATCCTGGAAACAGCAGCATTATTTTGCAAGCAACATGAAATGTTCACTTCTGCCTTGTAATTATGCAATCTTAGTAAATGAGTGCATCAGGAGATCTTGGAGAAATCAGAGCCTTGTGTACAATGTACTGGAAACCGATATAAATAAAAATCAGCGTTTGTTTATAAATTTTGACTGTCATTTAATGTACTAACATTTCAAAGCTATACCTGTTAGCATTGTGGAATGGTGCTATGTACCTTACCTTTTAATAGATTGTGCATTTAATACATAGGTTAAAGCTCAAGTATGTCAGATAGAATTCAATGGAAACTGTGCTGGAAAGCTTCCCTATTGGGAGGAGTGTGCTGGGTAGCTTACCATCATTGGTCTAATTAACTAATTAGTGCGAAGCTAATTACTCTACTGTATGCATGAATGCATGAGTAGGGGAGTTATGTAACAGGTTTAATCTTCAATTAATATCATTTCACAGGAGGAAGAGCTATGTCATGAGACTAAACTCTAGCCCTTGGGTACTAGGTTTATGCTGTAATCTTTTATTACAATACGCCTCGCATATTGTTGTTCTAAAAAGTAGGGTGTAATCGCATTTATTACACAGTGAAACACAGTTCAAACCAAACCATCTCTTCACCCTCAGTACTTTTACCGCATGAAGTACTTTTTTTTCTATACAAAGAATTGATCATGCCTGTGAATAATTATACAACAGCCAGTAAATTATCCCTTAATCCATTTTGGGAAGGAAAATGATCTGGTAATAAAAAAAGAACAAAGAACAATACAGCACAGGAACAGGCCCTTCGGCCCTCCAAGCCTGTACCGGTCATGATACCAAGCTTTGCCAAAACCCTCAGCACTTCCTTGTGTCGTATCCTTCTATACCCATCCTATCCATGTGTTTGTCAAGATGCCTTTTGAACGCCGTTAATGTATCTGCTTCCACAGCCTCCTCTGACAACGTGTTCCAGGCACTCACTACCCTCTGTGTAAAAAACCTGCCTTGCACATCTCCTCTAAACTTTGCCCACGGACCTTAAATCTATGCCCCCTGGTGACTGGCCCTCCACCTTGGGAAAGAGTGCCTGCCCATCCACCCTATTAATGCCCCTCATAATCTTGCAGACCTCTATCGGGTCACCATGTTGATATTCACCTGACTATCCATGATCTTATTAAATTGTCGAGCAGACTCAAAGGACCAAATGACCTACTCCCATTCCTTTATTCCTAAATTTCTTGTCCCAATCTAAGATTCAAATGCCTTCAGATCTTATGTCATTATATCAACGACATTCCCTTCAAAGTTAAAGGCATTGAACATCACTTTCACAAATTGAGAAAAACTACTTTAAAACACTTCCTCAGGTTTACATTATAAACAATGCCAGTGAATTTTAACTAATAAACCAATCCAGACACTAAATATCAACTACCGTGTTTCGATCTTGAGCCTTATGGTGTTGTGCAAAGCCTCATATTGGCCTGCTGCCTTCTAATTCACATTCAGGTCTCTGTTATCCTCCACTGGAATTATATTTTTGTGTATATTTCTTAAACAAATCTCCTGGCGATGAGAGGCAACTTCTGAAAAATTGCATCTGGTAGAAAATAAGCACAATATTGATCATTTTCCAACAGTGCTGTGGAGCCTCTTGTCTGAGTTTCGTTATGCTTGTGTTTTTTAAAACAATACCATATGGGTAACTTGAAATGATGATTGTCAGTCCCGGCAACCGAGAGAATCGGCCAAGTTGTGAGATTGGATTAGATTTGATTATTGTCACGTGTACCGAGGTACAGTGAAAAGTATTTTTCTGCGAGCAGCTCAACGGATCATTAAGTGCATGAAAAGAAAAGGAAATAAAAGAAAATACATAATAAGGCAACACAGGGTACACAATGTAACTAGATAACACCGGCATCGGGTGAAGCATACAGGGGTGTAGTGTTAATGAGGTCAGTCCATAAGAGGGTCATTTAGGAGTCTGGTAACAGTGGGGAAGAAGCTGTTTTTGAATCTGTTTGTGCGTGTTCTCAGACTTTTGTATCTCCTGCCCGATGGAAGAAGTTGGAAGAGTGAGTAAACCGGGTGGGAGAGATCTTTGATTATGAGATGCAAAAGACGCAGCAAGTCAATGTACCAGAACCCTGTCTAACAGAGCAGTTACACTTCAAGTGTAGCATCACTGCAAAATCATTCTAGCTTTGCAGCAGTGTCAATGGTGGAACAGAAGTAGACACTCTCTCCTTTGAATCTCAGCAACCATTCAATTTGATCACGGCTGATCTGCACACCAACACTGTAGGTGGAGCCAAATCAACAGGTTACCAGACATTTGCTTTAGGCGTAAGACCATCTCTCAGATAAAACAGCAAGTTCTCCGATTGAAGGTGAAGGGAGCAGAGGTCAACAAGTTAGTGTTAACAAGTGTTATGACCCTACATTCAGCCTCTGCTCTCTTTGAGCAGGGCCCCCACCTGGGAAGGTAGGAATCGGTGTCCGATTCATCCTGTTTTCTGGTTCAACTGCACCTTCACACTGGCTGCAATGCAATTGCAACTGATACTTTTAGTCTTTAACATTTTTAAATTTGTAACAGCTCTTGGTGTTTGGCTCCTCGGTCTTCCTTGAGGTTTTAATATTAGAAAAGAACCAACAGGGCAAACTGCTCTTCAATAGCATTCCACTGCTATTTAGATACCACTTTGGAGTTCAAAAGTCCATGTTTTCTCCATTTAAGTAGATAACTTCCATTGCTTCAAAAGCAAGACCTGTGGTTTCAAACTGCATAAACACTGCTATAAAAATGGTATTTTAAAAATGACATTCAATTCCAAAGATGTATAAAGTAACTGTTCAACCATGAATTTTCATTCAGGTGGTTAAACATTTAAACTTTTGTTTGGAAATGTTTTGCATTTGAAGATATAGCCATCATATAAATCATTTCCAGTTAAATGCCTAAAAAGGACTTTTTCAAACTTGTGTCAAGCATTTCTTCAACTGTGCATGTGTAATTTACTTCGGAATTCTGACACAATCCCAAATGGGTGATCTGTTAGCCTGACAAAAGGAAGTCATTTATTTTAGGGTCTAGTATAAACATGGAGGGTGTATTACATATTTTAATGCATTCACAATATAATTAGCAATAAATTCAATGAGTAAAATGTCTTATTTTCTACTTCCATGTTGTATAAAATTGGTTATCTTCCTGAATTGCCTGGTACTGATCATATCTTTGCATACATTGTCCAGAAGGCATACAGCAAAGCAATGCAGAGGAGATAATTTAAAAGTCAAATTTGCATAAAATAGAAAGAACAAAATAATGGCCGGAATTCTTCAGTCGTTGGGATTTTCTTTTCCCTGCTGGCAGCGGACTCCCAGCAGCATGGAGTGGCCTCAATGGGAAATCCCATTGACAAGTGGAGGGAAGATAGAAACCTTCACATCCTTGAACCAGAGTTGTGAGCAGCAGGCTGAGTATAATATCTCTATGACCAGGAATTTACATGCCATGGTGTGTCTCCCCCTGGCGAATATGGCGGGCATTTAAGTTGCTGTTTACTTCGGCGGGACCATAGTGTCCCGTTGGGTAGGAGGGGCTGTAAAATCCTGGGCTATGACTTTTCAAACATTTGCTGTGGGAAAGAGGTAGACCACCACTGCTGTGTTCAGAGATCATCCTCTCGATCTCTCCGATCTGTGACCCCTGAGCCTCCAGGCATTTTTCCACCCTCTCCATGGAGCCCTTCAGGGATGCCACAGCCCCTTCGATGGCCTTCGATCGATCCTCCTGCATCTCCTTCCTCTGCTGGCGGAACTCTTCCATCTGGGTCTTTCCAACTTGCAGTGACCCTTCCGCCACAGATCTCTTCGAACTCCTTGGCCAGATCTTTCCCCTTCTTCTGCTGGGTTTGGTAACCAGCAGACATGCTACTCCCAGGGGGAACTTCTTCTCCAACCTTCAGTTACTCTTTTCCGTCGAAGTTACACCCGGTTTTGGGTAAAAAGAGCTCTTTTCTACACCTTCAAGCAGGAGCCGCTCTGTGTGCGACCACTCACAGCATGGCCGCCACCAGAAGTCATTCAGAATGAATTATATGAAGAATTGGTTGCCTAGACATAATGTGATCCAAATGCTTATGCATTACTCGACCTGGACTTATACTTGGTAGGAAACTGGTCCTGTCTGATGAATTACGGTCCCGGAGATCCACTGGGCGTCATCTGCAAAATTTTGGACATATACTGCATCACCTGGTACAAAGAGCCTGCGTGGTCGATGTCGAATGGGGCAATGCTCTTTCAGGTCCTGGTTGTGGTGCACCTTCCCACCAATGTTAGAGAAGACCATGCTAAGGTGGGTCTGAAGCCTCCGTCCCAATAGTATCTTAGCTGGGGCCACCCGTCACAACGTGCGGGGTGATCCTGTAACAAAACAGCTACTGGGCCAGCCTCGTGTTCACTGGTCCCAAAGACTGTTTTTGTAATCTGCGTTTGAACGTCTGGACCAGCCTCTCAGCACATTCGAAGCTTGGTGGTACGGCGCAGTCTGACTGTGTCATACCCCGTTGGCCTTCAGAAACCCCGAGAACTCTTTGCTCATAAAAGGTGTGTCATTATCCATGACTAACACCTCAGGTATGCCATGGGTACAAAAAGACAAATGGAGCTTTTCAATTGTAGCCCTGGAGGTAGTCGCTCCCATCTTGTGGACCTCCATCCATTTGGAATGGGCATCAATTCGGAGGAGGAACATCAACCCCTTAAATGGCCAGGCAAACTCAGCATGCAACCATGCCCATGATCGTGATGGCCATTCCCAGGGTCAAGGGGCTCAGCCCGTGGGAGTTTCTGGTGCTCCTGACAAAGGGAACATTGCTGGGCCACTCGTTCAATATCAGCATCCAGGCCTGGCCACCAAACATAGCTGTGTGCTAACATGTTCATTTTTGACACCCTGCGTGTCCGTTGTGGAGGTCTTGCAGGATCAAACTGTGGCCCTTTGCCGGGATGACATCACGCATACCCCAAAGCAGGACATCATCCTCCACACTAATTTCGGACATCATGGATGAGTAAGCCCGTAATTCACCTGAGAGCTATTGATGCTGTCCACCATACAACACAAGGTGTCGAACATTGGAAAGAACTGGGTCCGTTTGGGTCCACTCCCAGATCCTAGATGCAGTGACCGGCAATGAATCCATGAAGTTCAGGGTGGCAATAATTTCATCCGCCCCGGGAGGAGATGGGGACCTGGTCGGCAAGGGCAGCTGGCTCAACTCATCAGTGTGCATAATTTGAGTGCCCGGCCTATGTTCAAACGAGTATCCGTAAGTGGCCAATAAAAGGGCCCACTGCTCGATCCTTGCAGTATCGAAAGGCGGGAAGGCCCTGTCCTCCTTGAATAAACCGAATAATGGTTTGTGGTCGGTGATGAGGGTGAAATGGCAACTGAACACGTATTGGTGGAATTTCTTGACTGCAAAAACCTCCGCCAGGCCCTCCTTCTCTACCTGTGGGTATTTGCGTTCGGCCACAGTCAGCTTCCGGGAGTTGAAAGCGATCACTCGATCCCTGCCATCTGCCAACCTGTGAGAGAAAGATGCCCCTATGCCGTACGGCGACATGTCACAAGTGACGATGAGAGGCTTGGTGAGATCATAGTGAGTCAACAACCCGGAAGACGAAGGCTGTTGCTTCATCTGTTTGAAAGCCGTTTCCTCCAACCTGCGCTACTCCCACTCTTGGTCGTTCTTCAAAAGTAGATGCAGGAGGGCCAGCATCACCGCAAGATGCAGGATGAACTTACCATAATAGTTCACTAACCCTAAAAACGATCAAAGCTCTCTGGCGCTCGTAGGGGCAGGGACCTGCTGAATGGTGCGCACCTTCTCTGCGACCGGATGTAAACCCTCGTGGTCCACCCGATAGCTCAAGTACACCACCTCTTTAGCGTGAAAAACACAATTGGCCCTTCACAGGTGGACACCAGACTCCGAAAAATGACAGAGAACTTCCATCAGGTCGTCCAAATGCTCCTGCTCGGTTGCTCCGGTGACCAGCGCGTAGTCTAAATATACCGCTACACGCGTTAACCCATGCAGGAGGTTCTCCATCATCCGCTAAAATATGGCACAGGCCAATGACATGTCGAAAAGCAACCTGGTGTCCTTATACAGGATGCGGTGCGTGTTGATATTGGCCTAATGGTGGGAGGCAAAGTCCAATTTGAGCTGTAAATGTGCATGACTCATATCAAGTTTAGTAAATGAAAGTCCACCTAATTTAGCATAAAGGTCCTCAATGCGGGGCATTGGTCCAAACGCGAAACCGTATTTAATGTCAGTTTGTAATCCCCGCATAACCGGATCAGCCTGTCTGGCTTCAACGGCGCCGTGGAATCTGCAAAGTGTACGGCCCAAATGATCCCTAATTATTCAAGCTGCCTGAGCTAGGTCTCCACGTTTGCCAGTAATGCATAAGAGCTGAAATATCTGGGCTGCTCATCTGCGTCACCATGGATTTTGGCTCAACACCCTTAATTTTCCCCAATCCGGGCTGAAAGACTTCAGGGTATTGCCACAGTTGCTTCGCTCATGCTCCCTGATTCCATTTGGAAGATGTGTTGCCAATTATGGTGCAGGTGGCTCTACCGGTCACAGTCCAGCAAGCTAGGGCCATGACCTGTCACTAACAATTAGCGGGAGGCACATTGAGTGCCGTCCATAAACCACCGCAATGGTGGTCCCCGCAATGTCCTGCAGCTCGCTGGTATTAGTGGCCAATCGGACCTCAGTGTCCCTCAAATCCAAATGTTGCACTACTTTCTTAATGCAGTCAAATGTCTGCCTCTCTACAATGGAAACTGCAGCGCCAGTATCAAGCTCCATATCCAATAGGTGTCCATTCATCTGCACAGCGATTTTGATGGATGCAACCCGAGGTGTCACCATACAATTGAGCAGCATGCAAACCCCCTCCTCTGGTTCATGCAGATGGAAAGTACGGGCCCTAGGCAGGCGTCTACCTATCCTGGGGACTCAGGATCTCTGACCGACCTGTAGCTTGTGCTCACATCAGGGCCTACATCCCAGAACGGCCTGGTTCTCCCTCTGCAGATTCTGGGAAGGACTGGGTCTTCGGCCAATGGACTGGGCCCGCATGGCACCCTTGGCGGGAGCCTGCCCTACAGTGTTCACTTCCATTCCCTGGATTTCCTGCAACACTCGTTCGGTGCTTTTGTGTGATAGGGAAATTTGAAATGAAATGAAATGAAATGAAAATTGCTTATTGTCACAAGTAGGCTTCAAATGAAGTTACTGTGAAAAGCCCCTAGCCGCCACATTCCAGCGCCTGTTCGGGGAGGCTGTTACGGGAATTTGCCCAGCTTTCTGCAGGTTTAAGGATGGTTCGGCCAACAATTTCATTTGAGTGGCCATATTATTGATGCTGCATACCAAGCAGTCGCGCACCATTTCTGACAGGGCATGCATATTCGCAGAAATCGGCTATCTTTCATAATAGCTGGGTGACGGACTCACCTGGGGTCCTTTCTGCTGTATCAAAGCCATATCTCTGCAGCATTACAGATGGTGTTGGGTTAAAATGTTGCGATACTAGTTGGTCGAAAGTATGCACGTCAGGTGCCGCAGGATAGGTGATGCTTTGTATGCGCGCCACAGGCAGTTAAAAAAATGGGTGGGCGATCATTCTCCGTGATACTATTGATCCTAAAAAATTAACGCAATCTTTCCACATACTGAGTCCAGTCCACCACATTGGCGTCAAACACATCTAATCTCCAAAAAGCAGCATGGTAAATTAAAAGAGTCCAACCTGTATTCAGCAGGGTTAGTAAGGTGGCTTAGCCGACAGAGTTGCAACGTCGACTGAAAACCAGTTGAACCCTCGTCACCTTGACGGGAGTCCACACCGAGTTGCAGATGGAAATAAAGTTTTATTTACAATAACTATTATTTACACGGCACGAAAGGTCACAGGGCCTCTCGTCTATGTCGGTACCCAAACTGGCCGACTTTATACAAAAGGTTAGCTGTACATGGTTTGGGGTTCCTCGCCCCCGTTAACGGGGGAGCTCATATTCAGCGAGGTTCATGGCTAGTTTAATCATTGCCACTTTGTAAGTGCCATGTGGATTATCACATAGACCCTTAGCACTTTTCTGCAGTTATCTGACTGAGAACAAGACCTTATTAACTTGAGGGATCATAAGCAGAAATCTACAATCGCCATTTTGTCTATTGCCAATCAGGTTCACAGAGCCTGGGCTACTTGATTCAATTTGTGCTTATTTGCCTTGCTCCTGGTTTGAATATTGCGGGTCTAAGAAAGGGCTTTTCTTATCACTGTTGCCTCAGTGGTACATAAACCCCAAATAAAAAACAACAACTTGCATATATACAGCACATTTAACTTAAATGTCCCAAGGCAATTTGGCATAATAGAATAATAAATAGATCTGTTAGCCCTGCATCTTCTGATGAATGCAAATGAATGTGAACATTGATTTTCGCATCATGATGTGCACTTAAGTAGTCATGAAGGCAACATTTCTGGGCACTTATACACTGCCTTAAGGGTTGGTACTTAATTATAAAGAAGTTAAGGCTCCTATAATGGTTCTGTTGATAATGCCAGTGGCAGGGCAGCACGGTGACACAGTGGTTAGCATTGCTGCCTACGCCGCTGAGGACCCGAGTTCGAATCCCGGCCCTGGGTCACTGTCCGTGTGGAGTTTGCACGTTCTCCCCGTGTCTGCATGGGTTTCACCCCCACAACCCAAAGATGGTGGAATAGCCACGCTAAATTGCCCCTTAATTGTAAAAAATTATTGATACTCTAAATTTTTTTTTAAAAGATCATGCCAGTGGCTAACACAGATCAAGAATGCCCAAACTTCAATTCCTGATCTGAACTGCGTTAGTGAATCTCAGTCCACTAGTGGGGATAGGATCACTGTTCCACTTATCTGGGAAGAGGAAAATCAGGAAGTTGTCTGGTGTTAACCTACCTAGTCATTTGGATCCAAAACATTAACTCTCTGTCACTCCAGAGATGCTGTCAGACCTGCTGAGTTTTGGAGTTTATTTTAATTTGGGCACATAGGGAGAAGGCAGAACGGGCAGAGATGGCAAGACTGGTGGAAGAGATTCTGAGGGTGGACAGGAGGTATTCGGAGGCCGCGAAGGCAGGGTTGTTGAGGAAGAGGCAGAGGCTCCAGATGGAGTTCGGATTAGTGTACACGAGGAAGGCGGTGGGGCTGCTGCGGAGGGCCGGGGGGCAGTATATGAGTATTGGGATAAGGCGAGCAGGATGTTAGCCCACCAGCTTAGGAAGCAGGAGGCACCGAGGGAAATTGGTAGAGCGAAGGATGGGGCAAGAAGGGTGGTGCTGGACCAGATGGGGGTGACTGGGGTGTTTGAGGGATTTTATAGGAGGTTGTATGAGTTGAAGCGCCCAGCTAGGGGGAAGGGAATGCAGCGGCGGTTCCTGGACGGGTTGGAGTTTCCCAGGTTGGATGAGGAGTTGGTGCAGGGATTGAGGGCCCCTATTGGGTTGAGGGAGGTGATGGAGATATGAGGTATGGGGGTAATGTAGGCAGGGAAGGACCTGGTGGTGTTTTATAAAACATTTGGGGGGGGGGGGGCCCTGGGGCTGTTTCTGGTGAGGGCATACAATGAGGCTACACTGTCAAGGCATCCATCTCCCTGATATTGAAAAAGGACAAGGATCCGGAGCAGTGTGGATCGTACCGTCCGATATATTTGTTGAATGTGGATGCTAAGCTGCTACCAAAAGTGTTGGCTTCGCGATTTGAGGACTGCATCTCAGGGCTGATAATCGAGGACTAACCGGGGTTTGTGAAAGGGAGACCAGTTGTCAGCAAATGTGAGGAGGCTGCTTAATGTGATTAAGATGCCGCTAGAGGGGCAGGAAGTGGCGATGGACACGGAAAAGGCTTTCGACCGAGTGGAGTGGGAGTATCTGTGGGGGGTGCTGGGGCGGTTCTGGTTCGGGCAGGGATTTGTGAACTGTTTCCAGCTGCTGTATAGGGCGCCGGTCACAAGTGTGCGGATGAACCGGGTGAGCTTGGGATATTTCGGGCTGCACCATGGGTGCCTGCTCTCCCCATTGCTTTTTGCCTTGGCTATAGAGCCTTTGACACAGTCAAGGGATTGAAGAGGGATTGTGCGGGGGGGTGGGGGGTCGTCGAGCATAGGTTTTCGCTGTGCGCGGACGACCTGTTGTTATATATTTCAGACCCATTGGGTGGCATTGAGGACATTATGGGAATTTTAGAGGACGTTGGCTGGTTCTCCGGGTACAAGTTGATCATGGGAAAGGGCGAGGTGTTCCTGATTGAGATCAGAGGGCAGGAGAGGAGGTTAAGGGAGCTGCCGTTCAAGGTGGTGGGGGTGAGCTTTAGATACTTGGGTATTCAGGTGACGCGGGGTTGGGCGCAGTTACACAATTAAAATTTGAATCAGCTCGTGGAGCAGATGAAAGGGGACTTTAGGAGGTGGGATGTGTTGCCGCTGTCGCTGCCGGGACAGGTGCAGACAGTAAAGATGACGGTCCTGCCAAGGTTCCTGTTCGTATTTCAGAATCTCCTGATCTTTGTCCCGAAGTCATTCTTTAAGAAGGTTAATGTGCTGATCTCTGGGTTTGTATGGGCGGGGATAACCTCACGGGTCAAAAGGGCTTTTTTGGAGCGGGGCCGATTGGCGTTGTCATGTAGCCATCGGGGATGGCCACTTACAACCCGGAACAGGGAAGGTCGCAAAGCACAGTGGGAAAAATGGACAATGCGAGATTCAGGCAGGCTCAGAGCCTGAATTTATATTTGTGAGTGAGGGATCCAAACGGTATCGAAACCCCCAACCGATTAGCATTTGATGGCCCATCTCCGCCAGACAAAGGACTGATACTTGAGCGACCAATACAACCCCAGACATTTCGGCGCCACTTCCTGTACTCAGGAAGCGTAAACAACAGGGTCAATGACCGCTTAGGACACGCCCAGCCATCAAGGCACCCGCCCCTTTATTGGTTCGAATCGAACACAGTGATCAGGAATTACCCAATTAGTGGGGTCCAAACTGAAGGACCGCCCAAAGAGCGCAAAAACCCCCAAGGATAAAAAGAGAGACCACCACGTGTTCGGCCTCTCTTGGACCTGGCACTCCGGCAACATCTACTTCCAATTGCAGCACCACCAGAAGTAAGTTCAAGTCCAACGCCCGCTACCAGACGGATGAGCCTAGCTGAGCAGCAGTTACTTCTACAGACCCGATAGATACAGATCCGAACAACGGCCACTGTTCCTCTGACCTAAGCCGGGTGCCTGAAGTTAAGTACAGGTTGTCATAGTTGATAGGTGTAGCTTAACTAGTAGTGTCTATGTTGCATGATTAATTGTGTGTGTAAATAAAGTACCCTTGACCTTGAACTAACTAACTGGTGTTTGGCTCTTTGATCGATAGCCGGTTGAACCTTGTGGTGGTATCATTTGATACCTGGTGACTCTGAGCAATATGATATTGATATCCAAAGAAAGGAGGGCAACCTCGCTGTCTGCCATATTTACAGTCGGTAAAAAAGGCAACAGTTATTGGCGACATCTGACGGGACTCAACCCAGAAGTGACCATGTCACTCCGAGAGCACCCACAAAACGATTGAAATAGAAATCCAAATTGGCAAAGTAAAAGAAACCACAAGCGAAACCAGTATCGATCAAACCTCCAAATTCGGAAGTGCGTAATTTGCATGCGTACTAACAAGGGATATGAGGTAACCTCGATAGATTTTGTTGCGTGAAACTTTCGGGAGTTGCGTAAACCGGAAAATAGCTTGAGCCGTACCCAGTTTGCACCACCGCTTTATTCCCCCTTGTCCCAAATTCCCAGTAGAGACAGAGATAATCGTAGGGATGGCCATGAAGGCAATGGAACGCCTTATGCATCCACAATAGCCTGAGGTCGCAGCGACCAAGAGAGCAGAACAGTGTCCCATATGGGAAGAAGAGATTAGGAAATATCTAAAGGGGAAAGGATGGCAACTATGGTCGGAATTTTGTGCGAATGAGGAAACAGGTCCTGGCAGCATAGGACAAACTTGGTGGGACAGCCTGACCGAGATCCACAAGAAGAATTTGAGTAAAGTTCGTATGCCAATGACAATCGTGACCTGCTTGGCACAATTGCGAGGCACAGAGGATGTCGTGAGGACGCTCCGTAGACGGCTTGAGGAGAAAGAGAGGAGTAGAGAGGGAAATGTTAGCGAATGTGAGAGAGTAAACAAGCAACTCCGAGAGCAGCTAGCGGCGAAGGACAAGGAGATGGATCATGTCAAGAGGACACACCAATCTTGTCTCGCCCACCTAAGCAGCTTTCAGATTCAATACGATAAGGCCTACCAGGACACGCAACGTGCGGTGTTGGTAAGAGAGGAAACAGAGAATTAAGTAGAACAGTTGAGAAAACAATGTGAGGATTTAAAGGCAGCCCTACGAGCACTCCATAATTTCACCATGGAACAGAGGCAGAGTTCGGTGGATCATGCCAAGTGCAGGCAGCAAATTGCAAGATTGCAATCACTGCTATCCATTCAGAACAGGTTCAGAGATACCTTTGGCCCACAGCTAGATCAGGAAGTTGGCCCCGATTGGCAGGAACTTAGTGAAACGGCTCAACGATACGTGAACGAGACAGAAATTCAGAATAGAGCCCCCAGGCCCCGAAAAGGAAAGCACCCGCATCACAGACTGCACAGGCAGCACCCAACCCAATGAACCCCATCACCACGCAGCGCAGAGTAACGACAGAAGACCAACCCGATTTTGTGTACACCACCCTACTAACCATCACCCAGTTAAGTGATGCCCGCGATAAAATTGAGACTTTTCACCCCACGTCAGACCCACACCACTTTTTCGAACGAGTTAGGCAACAGACCCTCATGTACGGTCTGGATGAGCACGAAGAAGTAAAGCTCATAGTGATGAGCCTTGAACCGTCGGTTAGTTCAGCCCTTCCTGACCCACAAATTGTAGGAGGAGGTAGCCTCCAAGATATGAAGACAGCCATTTTAGATGCCATTGGCTACACTAGAGGAGATCCGGTAGAAGGATACAACCTGTGCAGACAGAAAAAGGGAGAGCATCCAACAGCATTTGCTGGACACCTCTGGATCTGCTTTACCACAGTATTCAGTGATTTAGCCCGCGCCCAGTTATCGGTAGACAATACAGCCAAATGGACCCGTATTCTAGTCTCCCATGACACGGAGGCAGGACAAAAGGCACGTGCCAACTACGACCCCTCAGACCCGGCACACAATGAAGTATGGGTACTGAAGCGATTATCCAGAGCTTGGGAACAGTCCCTACAGAGAAAGAGAGACCAAGAAAGAGTAGACACCACCATGAATCCAGTAAGGGCACACCAAGATCCCGCATGGGTAAATGAAGGCAGAGGTAACACACAGCAGCCTAAAGCGCAGGAATGTTACAATTGTGGACACGATGGGCATTACGCCCGAGAATGCAATGCCCCCCTGAAACAGCAACGGAATCAGCCCACAAATGCCCCCCCTGGGAACAGTGCCAGACCCATCCACAGCGTTGGTGCCCGAGCAGATAATTTGGCCATAAACAGCACCGATTGACAGCTGCGCTACCCTTTGGGATAAGTCCGGAAGACTGGTAGTTGCAGGCACAGTCCGGGGACACCCAGTAGAGTTTCATTGGGACACAGGAGGGTCCCAAACCACGTTAAACTCCTCCACGATGTACCAGCGAGATATATGGCCCACTACGGACACCATTACCCTTAGTGGCTTTACAGGTCACCACCAGCAGGGACACATTCCAGCCCCTGTGGATATCCAGATCGGCAACATTAAAACGAAACACTCAGTCGTTTTGATAGATTTACCCCAGACAGCAGAACACATCTTATGGGTTCACACAACCTTTCTTTTGACCCTGTACATAAATGTGTGTGGAAAATGGCCAGAGCAGCACGAGCCCCCGCCACGCTCACAGTAGGTGACTAGGCACACAGGATTAGCTCAGTGGGAGAGTACTGGTTTGATCCACAAACCATTACCAGAGACAAAACGGTTAGAGAAGTCTTGAAAAGACATAAAGCATCATTTTCCCAGCACAAGCACGACTGCAGCAAAATCCCAGGAGTGGTTAACATTACAGGTCCCGATCTCAAACCCCAGAAACAATACGGCTTTCCCCAGCAAACCGAGGGAGAGATAGCCAAAGTAATCCAGAGTTTATTGAATCAGGGAGTGATTCGGCCCGTAGCATCAATGAACAATGCCCCGATTTGGCCCATAAGGAAACCAGATGGTTCATGGCGACTGACCATCGATTATAGGGAATTAAACAAAGTGACTCCGTTAGCAGCCCCCACCGTTGCCATGAGTCCCGTGACCATGTTAAAACAGGGACTTCAGTCAAAACTTTTCACTGTTTTGGACATTAGCAATGGCTTTTGGTCCATTCCACTGGACAGTACAAATTTGCGTTCACTTTCCAGGGACAGCAGTACACGTGGATGTGCCTTCCACAAGGCTTCCACAACTCCCCCTCCATTTTTCACAGACAATTGGCGAACGGCTTATCAAACTTTTCCCGACCTGAATGCCTTGTTCAGCATGTGGACGACTTGCTCCGACAGACTGACACCAAGGAAGAGCATATTTCACTTCTTTCAGAACTATTAGGACTCCTCAAAGAAATTGGATGCAAAATTAACCCCAAGAAGGCCCAAATTCTCCAGGAAAATGTCACTTATTTAGGTACGGTCATCACGCATGGTAAGCGTGAAATAGAACACAAACACATAGACTCGATTGTAAAATTGCCCTTGCCCCAAAATGTTACAGCACTCCGGTCATTTTTAGGGCTGGTTGGTTATTGTAGGAATCACATAGATGGTTTCGTCACAAAAGCAGCCCCACTTTCCGAGTTCCTTAAGAAACAGGCCCCATGGAAATGGCTTCCACAGCACACGGATGCCGTAGACATATTGAAATGCGCCCTAAGCACAGCTCCCGCTTTGCAAGCCCCTGATGCACACTTCCCATACGCAATAGAGGTAGCGACCACCGACCGAACCCCCTCGGCCGTACTCCTACAGGAAAGGCACGATTGTTTAGGACCCGTAGCCTATGCCTCACGAGTTTTAGATCCAGTAGTGCAGGGATTTTTAGCCTGCGAAAGGCACCTGTTAGCAGTTTTCTGGGCGGTACAGTACTTCTCATACATAACCAGACTCAACCCCGTAACCATTTTGACCGAGCACACCGCGACACAGCTTTTATTAGACGGTAGACTAAAAGACGGCAAACTCGAGCAGCGCGCTGGACCCTACTCCGACAAGAACGTGACATTACAGTAAAACGGACAAAGACGCACACGTTTCTGGCCGACAATTTACACTATGCAGGGTCCCCACACGAGTGCGAGATCATTGCACCCAAGCACAGCACAGGCTCCTTTGTTCCCAAGTCGGTACCGAAAAAGACAGGCATCCGACCACAGACGACCCAGCCCACAGACAGAACTTTAAAAATCTATGAAGATGGCTCCTCCACAGTTCTTGATGGAAAAAGAATCACAGGATGTGGAATTTATGTAGAGGATGCTCAGTTACGCGCTTTAGAAGAAATCGCATTAAAGTTGCCTGGACATTTAGGTTCGCAGGCAGCCGAATTTGCAGCCATTGCTTACATTGTCCAGCACCCAGATTCGTTCCCGACCCCAGCAGACATATATTCAGACAGTTTGTACGTCTGCAACAGCCTGATAGAATTCCTGCCCATGTGGGAATCTAGAGGATTTATATCCGCCCACAGAAAACCCCTACCCTCAGCGCCATTACTCAAACATTCTCCAGACAGCGAAAGGTAGAAAATATGGAATAGTTAAAGTTAGAAGTCACCACCGTTCCTCCCCACCCAGTAACGTGAAAGCTGACGCCCTAGCGAAGGCAGGCTCACGACATGGCCACTTTTGACAACCCCCCGAGAGTGCCCCAGTACACGCGGTCCAGGTCTCACAGACCAACATTCAAGACTTAGCCCAAGCACAAAAAGAAGACGAGACACTAAAGGAAATTTTAAAAGGAAACTTCCAAGCTCCCTATGATAAGTTTAAAGATATTTTAACGATCCATGAGGGAATCGTTTTAAAGAGGATGGTATTTATGTGGTCCCCACCCAAGACAGGAACGAGATTATTTGCAAATTCCATGACGGACACGGACACCAATAGATAGAAGCCACCCTTGCCCACCTCAGACCTCTCTGCTGGTGGCCCGATTTAAAAACCGACGTAAACCATTACGTTGAGAATTGTTTGATTTGCGCCCAGAAACAACCCGAACAGATATGCAAAGAAAGGCCAGCTAAGACACACCCGCCCTGTTAACAGCCCATGGACGAACTTGCAGTTAGACTATATTGGTCCCCTCCCCCACTGCAGAAATGGATACAAATATGTGTTGGTTGTCATCGACACATTCACGAAATGTGTCCTTCACATTTTCCTTCAAGAACAAATACGGCCAAAGCCATGGCAAAAATTCTAACTGAGCAAATTTTTACTAGATGGGGACTCCCCCGTAGTATTGAGTCGGACCAAGGTTCGCACTTCACAGGCAGAGTCATGAAAAATGCCATGACGATTTTTGGCATAAAACAGAAGTTTCACATTGCCTATCACCCGCAGCCCAGCGGCATTGTGAACGCATGAATCGGACACTAAAGGCCACACTTAGGAAGATGGTACAGCAGCATAATACGACATGGGACACAGTGCTCCCATTCGCACTGATGTTTATAGAAACACGGTGTTGAGTTCGACAGGTTACACCCTCCATACTCTTATGACCGGACGACCCATGTATGAAGGGTACCGAGTATTTATTTGGACTTGATTTTGCCAGCCCCGCAGTCACCGCCCTTACCTACGAAAAAGCGGTCCAAAACATGTTGTAGAATATTAAAGCAGCACAGCTTGCTACAGCTGTTCGACTAGGCGCGAGACGAAAGCAGAGTAAGGCCTGCTTTGATAAGACAATACACCCGACAGAGTATACAGTTGGACAGCAAGTCATGATCTCTCTGTACAATCCTAGTTCCTTCCTCTCCCCTAAATTTGCAGGACCCTACTCAATTTCCGACAAAGTAAGCCCCTCGGTTTACAAGATGACATATCCTAATGGAAAATCAGGATGGTTCCATATAAACCAGCTTAAGGTTTATGGAAAGCAGTGCAGCCACTCGCACCACCTCTCATTGACAATGGCAGAAACGGAAACCCGCCCACTGACAACCCAATCCAGCCCTCTCTCAACCGCGACAGCACGTCCACAGACACGACCTTGACCCCGCTCCCAGAGTCAAATTTCACCCTAACACTTGATTCAGCTGCTAGCGTCAGCGATAGCGACAGCGACAGCACAACTGACACCCTTTATAGACCCAAACAATGGAAACACAGACCAGGCCCCAGTCCCTACAGCCCCAGAGACACCGACCACAATATGTTCAGCCCCTCAGAGACAATTTATTTGCCGTTACCAGAACCTGACCCACCACCCGACGAAAGCGACAACCCCCTTCCCCCTACCGCCCTACAGAATACAAAACATTGGCACCATGACAATTCCTGTCGTCTGACATGGAACGATGAGATGGACCCCACATCGGCACATGCTGCATTGGCACTCAAACTCCAGGCACGAGTTTGGCACCATGCTCACCCCTTTGAGACCCTTTTTGGAATGGAACCTTGAGGTGTCTAGATGATGAGAGAAAGGAACTGATTGAGATTTACGGTGTCCTATTCCCTGATGGAACCTGCCCACTTTCTTCTTTAGTTTGTTTTTAGTTGAATGTTCTCTCTCTTGTACGACTTTGTGTATCGACCCCAGGCACGTTTCTTGATACAGTTATGACTACTCCTCTGATGCCATATGGCAGTTAAAGGCACAGGTTTGCTGAAGTCCATATATCCTCACATTCTTACCGCTCTTGGAAGGTCACTCAGGCAGTGGAGTAACGGCACTGATCCCCGCCCTGCCTGAGGACCCCCTATACATTTGGGCAGCCAAGCTCGGGTAGTGGAGCAATGTCACCGATCACAGCCCTACCCGGGGATTCCATCCATTCTTGCCCAGCCGCGGATCATACGCACCCCATTTGGAGAATTATTTTCAAAACTCTTTTGTTGTTCTTTTTACAACTGTGGTTTAAAGAATGCACTTTTGCCACAACCTTTGTTCCCTTTCCGGCGACCCTTCGGTTGCTATCCCCCCACCTGCTATTTACATGTTCAAAACACTTGATTGAAACGGGTTTGCAGAGGACGGAGGAATTGTCCGCCACTCAGTCCATCAAACACAGCCTGCGAGAGTGCTCGCACTGTGACAGAATTTTTTTTCGGATGTCTTGACAAATGGTTGTTTAAAAAATAAAATGAGGAAGTCACATATGGTGACGATTCTAAATGGGAAATTGACGTTAAAGAGAAACAGACAGACAAACGAGATATTAAGCAACAAGATAATAACAGATATTATGCTTGTACCTCCAGGAAGATACAGGTATACCTGAAGACAGAGAAAGATACAGACGAGATGAAGACCAACCTGATGATCTGCATCACGATCGTCGTTGGAGCAATACAGTTGCGCGTGTTACCCGACCCTACACCCCTCACCACACTTAGAGCCCCTTTCCTCGGACTGCAGCAAACCCCACACTCTTTCTGAACCCTTCCTCACTAATAAATTTCGCAGTTGTTGTTTTTTTAATAAAGTTACTTGCTTTGTACATGGACATTAGTGATAAGTAAGAACATAATGCTGCTATTGTGTATTTTGTATTGTAATATAAGTTCTTTGGTTATTAGATTGCAGCATGAGTGTAGTTTAGTTAAAGACAGTTAGAGGTCCCCTTGTTTGTGTAAAGAGACTGAAATGTATGTTTGAATGTTATAGTGCCCCCCTTAGAAGTTTTAGACATATGTGTTGTAATAGGGAAAACTTAGGTAAATATTTCGACCCATAGGACAGAGTAGGAATTAGCCTGTCCTTGATTGAGGATACCCAGCATGTCAGAGAACAGGAGAAGATCCAGTAGTGTGATCCTTCACGCTTTGCTTTGAGGATCAAGAGGACGGAATGTAGCCATCGAAGATGGCCACTTACAACCCGGAACAGGGAAGGTCGCAAAGCACAGTGGGAAAAATGGACAATGCGAGATTCAGGCAGGCTCAGAGCTGAATGTATATTTGCGAGTAAGGAATCCAGCCTGTATCGAAACCCCCAACCGATTAGCATTTGATGGCCCATCTCCGCCAGAGAAAGGACTGATACTTGAGCGACCGATACAACCCCAGACATTTCGGCGCCACTTCCAGTACTCGGGAAGCGTAAACAACAGGGTCAACGACCGCTTATGACACGCCCAGCCATCAAGGCACCCACCCCTTTATTGGTTCGAATCGAACACAGTGATCAGGAATTACCCAATTAGTGGGGTCCAAACTGAAGGACCGCCCAAAGAGTGCAAAAACCCCCAAGGATAAAAAGAGAGACCACCACGTGTTCGGCCTCTCTTGGACCTGGCACTCTGGCAACATCTACTTCCAATTGCAGCACCACCAGAAGTAAGTTCAAGTCCAACGCCCGCTACCAGACGGATGAGCCTAGCTGAGCAGCAGTTACTTCTACAGACCCGATAGATACAGATCCGAACAACGGCCACTGTTCCTCTGACCTAAGCCGGGTGCCTGAAGTTAAGTACAGGTTGTCATAGTTGATAGGTGTAGCTTAACTAGTAGTGTCTATGTTGCATGATTAATTGTGTGTGTACTAAAGTACCCTTGATCTTGAACTAACTAACTGGTGTTTGGCTCTTTGATCGATAGCCAGTTGAACCTTGTGGTGGTATCATTTGATACCTGGCGACTCTGAGCAATATAATAGCGATATCCAAAGAAAGGAGGGCAAACTCACTGACTGCCATATTTACAGTAGGTAAAAAAGGCAACATCGCATATAATAAATTACTGCTGGGTGGCTAACATCGCTATGGTTAAGAAATGGGTAGTGAGAGAGGGGTCGGTATGGGACGGATGGAGGCAGCCTCTTGTCGGGGAACGAGCATGAGGGCATTGTTAACAGCGCCTCTTCCGCTCTCGCTGGCCAGTTACTCCATGAGTCCAGTGCTGGTGTCGACCTTGAGGATATAGGGGCAGTGGAGGCAGTATTTGAAACTGGAGAGTGCCTCGGTGTGGGAACCGATCTGTGATAATCATTGGTTTGCACCGGGGGGGAGGGGGGGGGGGGGGGTGCTGGAGGCGAGGTTTCGGGGGTGGCGGCAGGCAGGGATTGAGTGATTTGGGGACCTGTTCATAGGGGGCAGCATTGTGAAATTAGAGGACCTGGTGGAAGGGTATAAGCTGCCCAGGGGGAATGGTTTCAAGTTCTTGCAGATCTGGGATTTTGTGAGGAGAGCGGTGCCTTCCTTTCCCGGGAAGCCGCCCTTGCAGTCAGATGCTGGAGAAGGCAACAGCAGCAGTGTCTGCAGATGCTCGAGGTGGCAACCCATGTGCCGGACTCTGCCCCACACACTGAGGACCCGGCCGCTCATCAGGCCAGGAAGGGACCCAGAGGGGGAGGACTGCAACAGCCCAGGGTGTACAGGCATCACTAGCCGTTTGAACAAATGACGGACAGCGCGTGCCGCAGGAGGCTCTGCCTCAAAAAGGAGATGGTGCAACACCTGTGCCATGTTCTCACGGACTTGGCACCACGTGAAGGACGAGAACACCCACTCCTGGTGTCTGTCAAGGTCACCGCAGCTCTGAACCTTTATGCCACGGGATCATTCCAGGGCTCGAATGAGGGACCTGCGTGGAATCTCACAGGCCACAGCCCACAGCCCACAGGTGCATCCGGTAGGTCACATATGCCCTGTATGCCCGGGGGGAAGACATCATCTTTGACATGGACCAGACTCAGCAAGATGCCCGGGCAAGGGCAGCATGGTGGCACAATGGTTAGCACAACTACCTCATGCCGCTGAGGTCCCAGGCGGAAGAGACTCCCTCCACTGCGCATGCGTGGGAAACTGTCAGCGGCCGCTGATGCTCCCGCGCATGCGCTGCCCAGGGATGTCATTTCCACGCCAGCTGGCGGGGCAACAAAGGCTGTTTCTGCCAGCTGGCGGGGCGGAAATTCCTCCGGCGCGGGCCTAGTCCCTCAATGTTGGGGCTCGGCCCCCAAAGATGCGGAGCATTCCGCACCTTTGGGGCGGCGTGATGCCCGTCTGATTGGCGCCGTTTTGGGCGTCAGTCGGTGGACATCACGCCGTTTCGGGAGAATTTCGCCCATGAAAACTGGATTTATCACTTTACAACTGATAAACAATAAATGGAAAGTTATTTAAAGCAACTTTCAACTTCCCTCTGAAATAGGCATGGAGTCAATGGATTGATCGGGCCATTTACTTTAATCTGGAGTCGGGAAGCCTGCATCATTTTTGCTTTGAGGCCTAAGTGCTAAGTGGACCCACTGCTATGGTTCACTGATCCTGGTCTGCTGGTAGACGTGGTGATGACCAATGTAATATTGTAGTAAATTTTCCTAATTTAAAAAAGCTGAAAGTTAGGAGGTTGCTCAGCAATATAGGTCAGGCCAATCATGAAACATTACTAACTCTGTTATTAAAATAAGCCAGAATCATTAGAGACCTAATACCAAAAAAAATTACATTATGCTTATTTCTGATAAGATTATTATAGAAAGGCCAAGCCCAGAAGCACGAAAGGACACCCAAAGTTATAGGAACATAGGAATTAGGAGCAGAAGTAGGCAATTCAGCCCTTTGAGCCTGCTCCACCATTCAATCAGATCATGGCTGATCTGAATTGCAAATTCACAAGTATTGCAGTTGCTGAGATCTAACTTGGAAAGATGATGTGCAATCTATACTACAATAAAAATCATGACAACAGAATAAGTCCGAAAAACAACAGGCCGTAACATCCGGCTAGCAGCAGAAAGCCACGGGCCGCCAATTTTGAAATGGAAAATGCCCACTTACCTGCGCTCGGATATCACGACGAACCTTCCTCTTGATGCGGCAGCCTCGGGCCTCCAGCGTGACAGTCTGTGCAGGCTCCAGCGCGGTGCAGGAGGAGTGCAACCTCACCCCCTTATGACGAGGCCATGCTGGGAATGCCCATTGAGTGCAGGCATTTAAACTGCACATTTATATTGAAGACAACATGTTTAATAAGTGTTTCAAAGGTATATAGAAGTTTTGTGAAAGTTTATTTTCTGCTCTTTCTTTTCTACACTCTAATATTCTGTTGTTATTGGTTCTTCTAAAGTAATTTTTAATTTTTTTATGGTTGAAGGTGATTACTTTTAAGTGAACATAGGTTTGGTTATTTGTTTTAAATCTGTGAAACTATTTAAATCTCCATGATATTATTGTATAACTTTATGTGTGGCATGATTAAACATGCTTGTATGTTTTAATCTAGATTAATTTTTAAAATATTTTTATTAAAGATTTTCCAGTTTATAGTAGATTTTATAACCAAACCCACATTACCCACAGCAGATGTTCCACAAAACCAACATAACAAAAACCCAACCAACCATACACACCGCATCCACAAAGGGAAAAGAGAAATAAAAAATAAACAAACCCTCAAATCCCCCCCCCCCCCCCCCCCCCCACCCTAGCAGGAACTGGCGGTGACTAATTCCTTAAAATAGGTCAGCAATGGCTAGAACCCCTCAACCAACCCGCTAAAGGTGTACTTGACTTTTTCCAGGTACAAGAATTCCTTTAGGTCACCCAAACATTCTGAGGCGCTGGATGGAGTAGGAGAATGGAATCGAGGCCGTCGTCAGTGCACCAAGACGAGATCCCCTACATAACCTCACGTCTATCCATCCCCACATGGAACCTGGGTCATTGCACCACTCCAGCACCTTCAATAAAAAAGCAAATTTGGAAATGCTAGCCCCCCCACTCTGGGCACAATCTACCTGAATGGGGACAGCGTCCCGTAGCATGATTAGCCGGGTGTTTCCTGGCATTCGAAGTGCCGAGAAACACCATGCTATCTAACACACATCCAGTTAGATTGGGGGCCTCAGCGTGAAACACGCGGCCAAGGTCGCACTTTGCCCCGTTCCCTGCACTGAGGAGCTCTCGAGCAACTGACGTGACCCCTGAATCCCCCCAAGCCCCCCTGTCTCTCATGTAAGGGGGTCCTCACCCCCCCCCCCCCACACCCATGTAGGGAGCCCCCAACCCACACCCTGCTGCATGGAAACTGCCAGCTTGGCACCCTGGCAGTGCCCCTGCCAGCTGGATGTGCCACCTGGATGCCTTGGCAATGCGTAGTGGCAACAGCAATGCCAGGGTGATCCCTGCCCTGAGGGGAAGCACCTTGGGGCGTCCGATCCCCTAGGAGACCCCGCGTGCCGTTCCATCTAGTGCCTGTTCGTGGGGACTAGCACTGAACGGCGCTTGCCTGAGGTGTCCGAGGTGAGAGAGTTAGATCCCACGCCTTAGTTAGATGTTTGGAACACATGTTAGAGTAAGGTGAGCTGTCTCACTCTAATATTCAGACTAGCCAAAAAGTGACCCAGCCCACAATGTGTGGGATTCACATCATGACATCTCGCGAGATCTAACGCAATCTCGCAAGGCGTCGTGCGCCAGCTGGTTCCCTGATGTCGAATCACCCGGCATCTATCAGTCACATTGCACTGTGCCTCGCTGTTTTTCGGGCGCAACATGACTGGTAGATTTCACCCCCTGTGTTCCGCCCCTCCCCTCTTGATCACTTTCCACTTACTCAAAGCCCTCAAAGCAATAGCTAAGGGTTCAACCACCAACACAAATAGAAGGGGGACTTTGGACACCCCTGTCTTGTCACCCAATTCAATTGGAAGTATCCTGAATTCAAGGCATTGGTATGAACACCAGCTGAGGGGGCCTAATACAATAACAGTACCCGCAAAATAAATTTTGGCCCTAAACTGAACCACTTCCGAACCTCAAAAAGGTACCTCCATTCCACCCTATCAAACACTTTCTCGGCATCTAAAGGCCCAATCACCTCTGGCTCTGGCCCAGTGGACAGGGAAAGAACAGCATTCAACAGACTCAGACTCTCGGCTGGCAATTGCCTTCCCTTATCAAAGCCTGCCAGATCCTCTGCAAGCACCTCAGATAGACAGGGCTCCAGCCTTACCGCCAACACCTTAGCCAGTATCTTGACTTCCATATTTAACAGTGAAATAGGTTGGTGGGTTTCTAATTCTTAATAGAAGCCTGTGAGAGTGCAGCAGGACAGAACATCATTAAACTTATCTATCAGCAAAGGGACCAGCTGATCCGCAAACTTCTTGTAGAATTCCACAGGAAACCCACCAGGTCCAGGAGCTTCCTATTTGAATCCATCCAATACCTATCAAAATCTCCTCAAGGCCTAACGGATTCTCCAACTCTGCCTGCCTCTCATCCCCCACCACCGGGAACTCCAACCCATCTAAAAATGTTGACATGTCCAACCCCCACCGAGGGCTCCGACCTATAAAAGTTCTTGTAAAAAGCCTCAAATGCAGTGTTAAATTTATCTGGGGTGGAATCAAAGCTACCATTCGAGTCGCTAACGTGGATAATCTCCCGGGAAGCCACCTGCCATCTCAGCTGATAAGCTAACAGACGGCTGGCCTTCTCCCCATATTCATAAAGACCTCCTTCGAACATGCAGGCCAATGTCTGGGGTTTGGTGGGAGGATGGGATCATTATTATTGATATGGCCATTGACATTACATTCGTTACTGATTATTGTTTATTGTTGGGTGTAAATTTGGGAGAAAATGTGAAGAAGGAGGAGAATAAAAAATATTTTTTAAAGAAAGACCTCCTTCGAATGCCGTTGTCTCACCACCTGCCCCATGGACAAGATTGAACTGCGCCTGCAGCTTCTTCCTTTTCGCCAAGTGCCCCGGGGCAGAGTTCCACAAATACTTGCGGTCCACCTCCGAGATATCATCCATCTCCCTATCCATATGCAGCTAGTTGCTCTGTTTATCTGGTTATAAATATGGTGGTCAATATGGTCACCTTTCTTAATCCTAATTATGTTTCTACTTTCAGAGTCGCCCGGTATCTCTCGATACCGCCACAAGGTTCAACCTGAATACCGATCAAAGAGCCAATACATCAGTTAGTTAGTTCAAAGTCAATACTATTTATTTACACACAGTAAGATCTACTCATGCACAACAGTACTACAAACTAAACTATCTCAAACACTATCACCTATACTTAAGTTCGGGTGCCCACGTAGTAGCCAGGGGAACAATGGCCGTTGTTCGAATCTGAGGCTGTTGGGTTCGAAGAGATACAGGAGAACAGCTAAGGTCGTCCGTCTGTAGCGAGCGTTAACCTTGAACTTACTTGCTTCTGGTGATGCTGGTGGATGGGTCTCTCCGCCTGAGAGCCAAATCCAAGAGAGCGAATCTCTCGTGGGGGTTCCTTCCTATACTTGGAGGAGCTTCGCGTACTTTTAGGCGGGCCTTAAACTTGGTCCCAATTAATTGGGCAGCTTCTCGATCATTGTTATTGATCTTTACCAATAAAAGGGGTGGGTGCCCTGATGGGTGTGTCTTAGGTGGCCGTTGGCCTGGCTTTGCTTGTGTCTTTCTGGCGCTGGGATGTCTGTAACAGTATCAACTGCCTGAGTGTTAGTCCTTCGTTCCTCGGAGATGGGCCATCAATATGCTAATCGACCGAGAGTTTCGATTCGTCTGGTAACTGGATCCCAAATATACATTCAGGCACTGTGCCTGCTTGTTGTCTAGTATTGTCCACATTTCCCTTCATTCTTTCTGAGTGTCCATTTTGTATTCTGGAAGTGGCCATCCCAGATGGCTACAACCTTATAAGAAATGATCTCTCCTCTAATAACCGCCTTCAAGACTTCCCAAAGCGTGGAGGGAAGGCAGACTCATTCCTATTAAATTCTAGTTACTCATCAATGGCCTTAGCCATGCGACCACAGAACCCCATATTCACCAATAACCCAACATCTAACCTCCACGGTGGGCACTGAGAGGGAACCGACTGTAAAACTAAATCCACCAGATATGGGGCATGATCTGAGATGACGATGGCCCAATACACTGCCCTTCTCACCTACTCTGTTGACTGTTTTAACAGATGTTTTAGCTGATTTAATTTAAATAGGTTAAATCATTTGTTATAACCCGCACGAGACCTATGGGGATGGACCAATTAGTCTCTTTGAATACGAGCTCCCACTGAGGGATGGGAGGCCATCAGCGGAATAAATGTATAATGTTTTCCTTGGGCAGCACGGTAGCATAATGGTTAGCACAATTGCTTCACAGCTCCAGGGTCCCAGGTTCGATTCCTGGCTTGGGTCACTGTCTGTGCGGAGTCTGCACATTCTCCCCGTGTGTGCGTGGTTTCCTCTGGGTGTTCCAGTTTCCTCCTACAGTCCAAAGATGTGCAGGTTAGGTGGATTGGCCATGCTAAATTGCCCTTAGTGTCCAAAATTGCCCTTAGTGTTGGGTGGGATTACTGGGTTATGGGTATAGGGTGGAGGTGTGGACTTGAGTAGGGTGCTCTTTCCAAGAGCCGGTGCAGACTTGATGGGCCGAATGGCCTCCTTCTGTACAGTAAATTCTATGAAATTCTATGAAATGGAATCGAGCATAAAAGCCAGCCGAGGTGAGAGTTGAGCTGTACTCCTCTGTGGCCACTAAATCATTGAAGTTACAAATAAGGTAACTTAATTACGAATATTATGAAGCATAATTTCTACAATAAGAGAATGTTCCATCAGCGACGCGTCTGACATAGCTCTGGCGGCCACCCTCAACCAAGCGGGCAGACCCATGGCCTTCTTCTCAAGTACCCTCCATGCTTCTGAAATCCGCCACTCCTCAGTTGAAAAGGAGGCCCAGGCCATAGTAGAAGCTGGCAGAGGTATTCGCGGACATCTTTCACCTGTCCCTACTCCATTCCGAGGTCCCCACCTGCTTCAAGAAGACCACCATCATACCGGTACCAAAGAAGAACCAGGCAACGTGCCTCAATGACTACCGTCCAGTGGCCCTGACTTCAGTCGTAATGAAGTGCTTTGAGAGGTTGATCATGAAGTGCATCACCTCCATACTCCCAGAACGCCTTGATCCACTGCAATTCGCATACCGCTGCAACCAGTCCACATCAGACGCCATTTCCCTGGCCCTACACTCATCCCTAGAGTTCTCGAAAACAAGGACTCCTACATCAGACTCCTATTTATTGACTACAGCTCTGCCTTCAACACCATAATCCCAGCCAAACCCATATCAAAGCTCCAAAACCTAGGACTTGGCTCCCCACTCTGCAACTGGATCCTCGATTTTCTGACCAACAGACCACAATCAGTAAGAATGAATAACAACACCTCCTCCACAATAATCCTCAACACCGGAGCCCCACAAGGCTGCGTACTTAGCCCCCTACTCTACTCCCTGTACACACACGACTGCGTGGCAAAACTTGGTTCCAACTCCATCTACAAGTTTGCTGACGATACGACCATAGTGGGCCGGATCTCGAATAACGACGAGTCAGAATCCAGGAGGGAGATAGAGAACCTAATGGAGTGGTGTAGCGACAACAATCTCTCCCTCAACGCCAGCAAAACTAAAGAGCTGGTCATTGACTTCAGGAAGCAAAGTACTGCACACACGCCTGTCAGCATCAACGGGGCCGAGGTGGAGATGGTTAGCAGTTTCAAATTCCTAGGGGTGCACATCTCCAAAAATTTGTCCTGGTCCACCCACGTCGACGCTACCACCAAGAAAGCACAACAGCGCCTATACTTCCTCAGGAAACTGAGGAAATTCGGCATGTCCACATTAACCCTTACCAACTTTTACAAATGCACCATAGAAAGCATCCTATCGGGCTGCATCACAGCCTGGTATGGCAACTGCTCGGCCCAGGACCGCAAGAAACTTCAGAGAGTCGTGAACACCTCCCAGTCCATCACACGAACCTGCCTCCCATCCATGGACTCCATCTACACCTCCCGCTGCCTGGGGAAAGTGGGCAGCATAATCAAAGATCCCTCCCACCCGGCTTACTCACTCTTCCAACTTCTTCCATCGGGCAGGAGATACAGAAGTCTGAGAACACGCACAAACAGACTCAAAAACAGCTTCTTCCCCACTGTCACCAGACTCCTAAATGACCCTCTTATGGACTGACTTCATTAACACTACACCCTGTATGCTTCATCCGATGCCAGTGCTTATGTAGTTACATTGTATATGTTGTGTTGCCCTATTATGTATTTTTTTTAATTCCCTTTTCTTCCCAAGCACTTAATGATATTTTGCTCGGAACATGACGTGCTGCTTGCCTGGATGTTCTCCCCCGCCCTTCTCAAAAATGTATATGACATACTTTTCCTTAAACACTGTGACCTTTAAAGTTTTTCATAAAACATGCTTATTCTAATTGGTTGTGACACAGCAGCAATAAAACTGGTTATTCCTTCTGACAAGGGTGTGAGACTGTATAAGTGAATGCCTAAATGCAACTAAGCTGAGCACACAAAGGCACATAATGGGTGAGTGACAGGGAAAGAAAAAAATTGCTCGGCATATCCAAGGCGCAGATCTGGATCATGTATGCAACATGACTGCATTTGAGAATTCTTAAAGTTGTTAGCCTCTCCCGGATTGTATTGTATAAACAGGACAAAATGAAAACTTGTTGTTACTAAATAAATGCAATCTCCTCCTAACAATGTTACAGCTACTTATGTGCAGAGGAACCTTATTAGCCTGGAGGTACAATTTGTTCATATCTCAACAGCATGCATTTCAGGTCATGGCTTTGAGCCAAAATCGTGATGTCACATTGCCAAGGAACTGATGTCAGTGTTTGTAAAGCTGCCCACAGCAGTGCCGTGTAATATCGCAGCAAGCAGACTGGAACTGTTCAAACCAATGTAGTTACAGTTCTGAACTGATTCTCCAGAATGAAGCCAGAACAAATCTGGGTTATGTTCATGAAAATAGATTAGTGCCGGTGAGAAGGTAAAATGTGAAGCATGATGGAAGGCAGTTTCTTTCACGGGCTGTAATCCTCAGTGGCATTTGCTGTTGATTAATGTGATGGCCTAATTTTGGCTCCTTCAAATCGGTCCTGGAGAGCACACGCTGGTCATCCCAACAGGTTGCAGCTTGATGGAAGAAATAGATTAAAACCAGTCCTGTGGGAAGTCACAGAAAGGCTTTACTAACCTAGATTGTGTCGAAGGCCATTCCAAATTGATTACTATTTTTTAAGAGAGGGTCCACTGTTCCTGACAACTGCAAACATTAAATGGAAGTAAACAGTGATGAATGTTAGTTTACTGAAAAGAAACCAGTTGGTCAGAATATCAACCAAAACAAAAACATCATTTTTTTTCACAAATCAGTAATTATCATATTTGTGTTTGTAAATATCAATGCTTGAACAACTGAAAAAATGTATTTTTAATCTAGTATATATTTTACACAGATGCACGACTAATACAGGCACTGGCCTAGAAATTTCACCAGCAATGACAGGTTTTCCGGGCACTCACGAGTCTAACACTCGATATTGCAGGCAGGAAACGTGTGCATTTCTGTTTGGAAGTCTGCCTCCCATCATTCTGGTTAAAGTAGATGCACTGGCAGCAGGAGTGCACATTAGTAACATTTACAAGGCAGAATTATGTATTCAAATCAGAAACATAGTAACACAGCACATTTACAGCACAGGAGGGAGCCATTTGGCCCATTGTGTCTGCCAGATGAAGGAAAGTTATCCAGCCTAATCCCAGTTCTTGGTCCATAGCCTTTTAGGTTACGGCGCTTCAAGTGCATACTCAGGTACTTTTTAAATGGGCTGGGGATTTCTGCCTCTTGCATCCTTTCAGGCAGCGAGGTCAAGATGACGACGACTCTCTGGGATTTGTACGCCCCATTTTTGTGTTTAGTACACCCCGGTACTTCACCTCCCATGTGCTGAAATTGTACAACATAAGGTGGCACTAACTGTCCCTCACCAGCCTGCTCTGTATAGGCAGCCTGGCATCTTTATCAAAAAGAACTTTACTCTCTCAACGTACAGCTGTTTTTCAGCCACAGGCAATGGACCATACAGGACTGTGCTCGCTGTCCTGGAAGCCGGAATGATTCATTTATTCAGGATCAGTCCTCTGTACCACTCTTATTCCAACCAGATCGCCAACCTACTGGCTGCTTAATGTTGACTATCCCTTCCCGATAAGACACATGACTCCTGCCAGGCATCATGCACTGCTACAGAGTATTGCATGCTCCATTACTTTGTCATCATGAAGAACTAAACTTCACCACTACTGACCCCCCACCCCCCCCATTTGTCCCTCATGGCCACCATGCCAACCTGTACCTTTACCCCACCCCTACTCTTCATGGCCCTAACAAACACAGAAGGAAAAGAAAAGGAAGTAATCATTAGTGTTCCTATCAGCCAGAGCTCTGAGACCTGCTCATCGAGAAACGCTTCACCTTAATTAACCATTGCATTCCCTATTCACCAACAGTTCTGTCATTCTTATGTAAGGGGAAAATTCGGGACAACGGATCAAGACCATAAATCATGGCTGACACTGTCCCAGAAACAGGCAGGCAAAGGGTTAAATCAGATGGCTAGCTCAGAAAGACCACACTTAAAAAGCACAGACACAGATCCTATCAGGACAATAAAGTATTCCCAATCAATACAAAGCCTGCATTTAACACCTCATTATGAAACCCGGAACATATCTCAACCGCCACCCAAAAGCCATCACCATTTAATCTAGTTAAAGGGAGCTCTATTGTGAACCTAAATAAATCCTATTAAAATGCATGGTATTGACGTCAGAACCAGGAAGCCCGCGAAAAACTATGAATGAATGAAATCATGAATGAATGAGCTGTGAAGTGGGAACCGGTAATGGCCCACTGAAACTAACCTACGATAAAACCTTCATGAATAAGCCCGTCAAGAATCATGTCTGCAGGGTAAACCCCTGTAAATATGCATGAACCCAAAAGCCCGCCAAAACTTGTAAGAAATCTGTACTATATAAGATAAAGCCTTTCTGTATGTATTTTGAGTTCAGTGTGGACCGTGCTGTCTTTTAACGCCGGCCCGCTGTTCTCCCTGGAGCTTCAGACAATAAACTCTGTCTTGCGATTCAAACGTCTGACTCAGGTTGACTTTTTTCCCTGCAACACTTACAATGTTCCTTACAACCACCATCCAATTGCTTCTTTCACTCCAGATTAGTATGTCCTGACCTTGCTTCACCACAATGGTGAACACCAACACCAAATCCACAACAAAAAACAAATATATCAAATAAAATTCTGACAACCTGTTACTTTTCAAAAGATAAATCCGAGTCACTCCTTGTGCTGATCTTATAGCTGTGACAGCCCAGGCTCAGTCACTTAGCATATTAAGCAATCAAAGATTGTAGATTCAAATTCCACTCCATAGGCTTGAGTACAAACATCTAGGGTAGGCTGACATGCCAGTGCAGTGCTGAAGGAACATTGCACTGTCAGAGGTGCCATCCATCGGATGAGACAATAACCCAAGGTCCAGTCTGCTCTCTAAGTCAGAAGAAACGTTTCATGGCACTATTTCAAGGGAGAATAGGGCATCTATCCCTGATGTCCCAGCCCATACTTACCCATCAAATCAACATCACAAAAACAGATTTTCTGCTCATTATCACGTTGATATTTGTGCGACCTTGCTGTGCACAAATTGGTTACTTTGTTTCTGACATTATAACAATGACCACAGTTCAAAAGTACTTCATTGGCTCTAAAGCACTTTGGGAGATCCTGAAATCATGGAAGGCGCTTTATGAATGCAAGTTGGCATAGGGGCTATAAGAGGTTATTGAGGATGTGTAGAGGGGCCTAGATTGGTATGGAGTGTATGAGGGACATAGAGGTTGGATAGAGGGACATAATGAAGGTCCACAGAGGGTTGGTAGAGGTGCATACATTGGCATGGAGCGTATGACGGGTCATTGGGTGGGGGTGGGTTGGGGCATGAGTTTGCATAGCTAGGGCATTGGAAATGGGTAGGGAAAGTGAGGGGTTGTGAGGGTTGAGCACTAGAAGGCCTAACTACTTTATTACAACTGGGATCAGGTTTCAGAAACTGGGATGGTCCTTTTAAGCAGCTTGCCGTGGCACTCGGCTGCTCCTGTGGCTGCCTCTGCACTGCCTCCGAGGGCAGCATGCCTGACTCCAGCACACACTGACCACCTGGAATGAAAATCCCCCAGTTAAGAGTTACTTCTCTCAAGGCATGTGCGGTGGGCCTGGAATTTTCCCAACTTTACGCACCCACCTCAGGAGTGAAAATCCAGGCCTTGGCGTGTCACATACGGATGAGGAGTAAATGAGCATTGTAATAGTGGTGAGTGCTTAAGTATGAGGACAAGGAGGACGAAGTGTGATTTAATGATTGTTGGAGTTCGGAGAGGAGTAGAACCATAGAAAATTTGCAGCACAGAAATAGGCTGTTCAGTCCATCGTGTTTATGCTGGCCAAAAAAGCGAAAAAGGAAATAAGGCGCAAATTTTAATCACATGTCCTTGCACCTGGTCCACAGCCTTGCAGGTTACAATGCAGATCCAGGTACTTTTTTAATGATTTGAGTGGTTCAACCCCAACCACCAACTTAGGTAGTGAATTCCAGACACCCATAATCCTCTGGGTGAAAAAGGTTTTCCCTCATGTCCCTTCTAATCCTTCTACTAATCACCTTAAATCAATGCCCCCTGGTAATTGATCTCTCAGCCATGGGAAACAAGTCTTTCCTGTCCACCCTGTCTAAGCCCCCCATAATTTTGTACAACTCAATTAAGTCAACCCTTTGTCTCCTCTGTTCTAAGGAACACAATTTCTCATAGCTGCAGTATTCAAGCCCTGGCTTGAGGAATGAGGCTATAAGTCGTGCAGCTGTGAGTGGTGTGTGTGGGAGCAGGCTTCTTACCTTAGTACCTTTAGTTAAATCAATACATTTTTTTGCAGCATCGCAAACAAGTCCTGGATCCAATCTTTCTGGCATTGACATGCTCAGCAATTCCTCCCCACTCATTAGTGAAGTAGACACTTCCTCCTTCTCTCCACTGCCTGAACTAGGACCTCCAAGGCAACATCCAAGAACCTTGGTATACCACTCACTACTTCCTTCAGCTATTTATTCAACACAAGCTTCCCTGATCTCTGCAGTTAGAATGCACCTCTCTTTTAAGAGGTACTGTTTGCCTTTAAGTGGTGGCATAAATACCCAATAAGTGTCCGCCACTGATATTGCATGCAGCGAATGAATAGCGCAAATCACAGGAGCTGCCTGCATCGGTATAATGAACAGTAAACATATTGCATGCTGCCTGAGTCCGTACCAACAGGTGTATGACCAGTCCCTACATTCCCATCTTTCGCACAATCGGACTTCTCGGCCATTATTCCCCATTGCTGTGTGCGAACTTAATGTCAGCACAAATTTAGGCTTACCCATCAGAGAGAGATTATGAGAATCAGAGAAAATGATTATAAGAGATAGCTGTCCATTGATGCTGATAGTGAAGATGTAAGGCAGAGAGTTTTTTAAAGAAAGGTGAAGGAGGAAAGAATAATGAAGATCTCTAGAATATATAGATGAAGGTGAGCAGGAGAGAGACAGGTCAGATATTTAGCTACAAAGTTGAAGGAAGAACAACTCTTGAAGGGACATAAACCAACACTCGGCTGAGGTGTGAAATGGCTGATGTGTGTGTCTGGGATGTGATGAAAGTGCACTTGTCCCGTAGAATTGGGCAGTAACATCAGCACATCCCTACTTAGACCTTGTGGTAGTCACCACTGCTGTATTATATTGTATATATGGGTATTACGGTAAGGCCCCTGGACTACAGGTACGGAGGTAGATCCCCGCCTGCTGGCTCCACCCAGTAGGCAGAGTATAAATGTGTGTGCTCTCCAAACAGCAGCCATTTTGTCAGCTGCTGCAAGAGGCCACACATCTCTGTGTAATAAAGCCTCCATTACATTCTACTCTCGTCTCGTTGTAATTGATGGTGCATCAATTTATTACACAGAGATTTTACAAAGATGGATCTCCTCATCAAGCCGGATCGCCTGCAGCTGCATCCTCAAGCAGACAACGCAAAAAAGGACTTCCAACATTGGCTGGCTTGTTTTGAAGCATACATCGGGTCTGCGCCAGATACAATCTCAGAAGCACAGAAGCTCCAGATTCTGTACATGCGGCTGAGCTCCAACATTTTTCCCCTCGTCCAGGACGCGCCTACCTACGCAGAAGCCATGGCGCTACTGAAGGAGAATTCCGCTCAGCAGACGAACAAGATCTACGCCAGGCACCTCCCATCCACGTGGCACCGACTCCCCGGTGAATCTGTGGAAGATTTCTGGCGTGCCCTGCTCGCCCTGGTGAGAGACTGTTACTGCCAGGCCGTTTCGGCCACTGAACATTCGAACCTACTCATGAGAGACATGTTCGTTACGGGCATAGGGTCTGACTACATCCGCCTGCGCCACGCTTGACCTCGCGGCGACCAAGAAACTAGCACTCTCGCTCAAGGTCGCCTCACGCAACATACAGGCTTATGCCCCCGACCGCACAGCCCAACCCCCTGTGCATCGTGGACCCCGCCAGCGGCCACCCCTTCGTGGACCCCATCAGCGACCGCCCTCAGCCAACCCCACGCCTGCGCCGCGCGGCAGCCAACCAACCCCGGGGCACTCAAGTGCTACTTCTGCGGACAGACAAAACACCTCTGGCAGCGCTGTCCGGCGCGGAGCGCGCTCTGCAAGGCCTATGACAAGAAGGGACATTTCGCTGTAGTGTGCCAGGCCCGCTCAATCGCCGCTATTGTCCCGGCACCCCCCACGTGCGGCCAGTGGGTGCTGCCATCTTCCTCTCCTCAGACCACGTGCAGCCCGTGGGTGCCGGCATCTTGCTCCACTCACAACACGTGCGACCCATGGACGCCGCCATCTTGCTTGCCTCAGAACCAATGGGCACCGCCATCTTGCCTGCCCCAGGACACGTGCGGCCCGAGGGCGCCGCCATCTTGCTTGCCTCAGAACCAATGGGCACCGCCATCTTGCCTGCCCCAGGACACGTGCGGCCCGAGGGTGCCGCCATCTTGCCTGCCCCAGGACACATGCAGCCCGTGGGCGCCACCATCTTATCCGCCTCATGACCTTGCCAGTTGGGCACCTCATCGGGCCGCTCATCGCCTGCAACCGCCGATGACCAGCCACGTCTCGCCTCGGTCACGATCGACCAGTCTCGACCGCACAACCTCGCGACAGCTTTGACAAAGGTGAAGGTCGACGGGCATGTGATATCCTGCCTTCTGGACTCCGGGAGCACTGAGAGCTTCATCCACCCCGATATGGGAAGGCGCTGCTCCCTCGCGGTACACCCCGCTAACCAAAGAATCTCCCTGGCCTCCGGATTCCACTCCTTGGCGATCCGGGGGTACTACATCACCACCCTCACCGTCCAGGGCGTAGGGTTCAACGGCTTCCGGCTCTACGTCCTCCCCAAGCTCTGCGCTGCCTTGCTACTCGGCCTGGACTTCCAGTGCAACCTCCAAAGCCTAACCCTGAAATTTGGCGGGCCCCTACCACCCCTTACTGTTTGCGGCTTTGCGACCCTTAAGGTCGACCCACCTTCTCTGTTTGCAAACCTCACCCCAGATTGCAAACCCGTCGCCACCAGGAGCAGACGGTACAGCGCCCAGGACAGGACCTTCATCAGGTCTGAGGTCCAGCGGCTGCCGCGGGAATGTATCATCGAGGCCAGCAACAGCCCCTGGAGAGCCCAAGTGGTAGTGGTGAAAACCGGGTAGAAAAACAGGATGGTTGTTGACTACAGTCAAACTATCAATCGGTACACGCAGCTCGACGCGTAACCACTCCCACGCATATCTGATATGGTCAGTCAGATTGCAAAGTACCGGGTCTTCTCTACAGTGGACCTGAAATCTGCCTATCACCAGCTCCCCAACCGTAAGGCGGACCGCCCATACACTGCGTTTGAAGCAGACGGCCGCCTTTACCATTTCCTTAGGGTTCCGTTCGGCGTCACCAATGGGAGATGGACCGAATGGTTGACCGGTACTGACTGCGGGCCACTTTCCCGTACCTGGATAACGTCACCATCTACGGCCACAACCAGCAGGACCACGACACTAACCTTTCCAAATTTCTCCACACCGCCACACTCCTCAACCTAACTTACAACAAGGAGAAGTGCGTGTTCAGCATGAACCGATTCGCCATCCTCGGCTTTGTGGCTCAGAATGGACTTCTAGGGCCCGACCCTGATCGCATGCGCCCCTCATGGAACTCCCCCTCCCCCACTGCCCCAAGGCCCTCAAACGATGCCTGGGATTCTTTTCGTATTACGCCCAGTGGGTCCCAAACTATGTGGACAAGGCCCGCCCACTCATTCAATCCACCGTTTTCCCACTGACAGCCGACGCTCACCAGGCCTTCAACCGTATCAAGGCCAACACCGCCAAGGCCGCGATGCACGCGGTCAACGAGACGCTCCCCTTCCAAGTCGAGAGCGATGCATCAGACGTCACTCTGGCCGCCACCCTCAACCAGGCAGGCAGGCCCTTGGCATTCTTTTCCCGCACCCTCCATGCCTCTGAAATTCGGCACTCCTCTGTCGAAAAGAAGGCCCAAGCGATCGTTGAAGCTGTGTGACATTGGAGGCATTACCTGGCCGGCAGGAGATTCACTCTCCTCACTGACCAACGGTCGGTTGCCTTCATGTTCAACAACACACTGCGGGGTAAGATCAAAAATGATAAAATCTTGAGGTGGAGGATCGAGCTCTCCAACTACAATAACGAGATTTTGTATCGCCCCGGTAAGCTCAACGAGCCCCTGATGCCCTGTCCCGAGGTACATGTGCCAGCGCACAAGTGGACCGATTCCGGACCCTGCACGACGATCTCTGTCACCCAGGAATCACCCGCTTTTACCACTTCATTAAAGCCCGTAATCTGCCCTACTCCATCGAGGAAGTCAGGGCTATCACCAGAGACTGCCAGGTCTGCGCGGAGTGTAAACCGCACTTCTACCGGCCAGACCGTGCGCGCCTGCTGAAGGCCTCCTGCTCCTTTGAACACCCCAGCGTGGACTTCAAAGGGCCCCTCCCCTCCACCGACCGCAACACGTACTTTCTTAATGTGGTCGACGAGTATTCCCGATTCCCCTTCGCCGTCTCATGCCCCGATATGACGTCTGCCACCCTCATCAAAGCCCTCAACACCATCTTCGCTCTGTTCGGTTTCCCCGCCTACGTCCACAGCGACCAGGGATCCTCATTTATGAGCGATGAGCTGCGCCAGTACCTGCGCAACAGGGGCATTGCCTCGAGCAGGACGACCAGCTACACCCCCAGGGGAAATGGGCATGTGGAGCGGGAGAATGGGGCGGTCTGGAGGTCCGTCCAGCTGGCCCTGTGGTCCAGAAATCCCCCAGCCTCCCGCTGGCAAGAAGTCCTCCCTGACGCACTTCACTCCTTTCGGTCGCTCCTGTGCACGGCGACTAACGAAATCCCCCATGAACGCCTCTTCGCCTTCCCCAGGAAGTCCACCTCCAGGGTTTCACTCCCAACGTGGCTGGCAGCTCCAGGACCCGTTCTCCTCCACAAGCACGTGTGGCTCCACAAGGTGGACCCACTGGTTGAGAGGGTACAGCTACTCCACGCAAACCCGCAGTACACCTACGTAGCGTACCTCGACGGCCGCCAATACACAGTCTCCCTCAGGGATCTGGCACCAGCTGGGTTCCCAACCCCCCCTGCCCCACTGCCCCGGCGCCACCCTCCCCTCCCCCGGCGCACCCCACCACAGCCCCTGCTCCAGGACAATCCATCCTCCCCTTGCTCCCACCCGGGGCTGAAGAGGATTTCGACATGCTCCCGGAGTCACCGAAGACCAAGCCGACGCCTGAGTCGCCACCAGCACGGCGGCGCTCCCAACGACAGATCAAGGCGCCCGATCGTCTAAATTTGTCACCTTCTCTGTAATTTTAAAACCAACCTGTATGTATATAGTTTTCCACCACCCCCGCGGCACTCATTTGTAACAGGGGGTGAATGTGGTAGTAACCACTGTTGTATTATATTGTATATATGGGTATTATGATAAGGCCCCTGTACTTCAGGTACGGGGGTAGATCCCTGCCTGCTGGCTCCACCAGTAGACGGAGTATAAATGTGTGTGCTCTCCGAACAGCAGCCATTTCGTCAGCTGCTGTAGGAGGCCACACATGTCTGTGTAATAAAGCCTTGATTACATTCTACTCTCGTCTCGTCGTAATTGATAGTGCATCAGACCTCACATGCAATATAAGACTATGTTAAAAGTCAAAGACACATTGCCTGAACAGTTGTAAAAATAATGATAAATATAGTAAGCTTCATTTATCTATTTTGTTATTTAAGGGTGAATACTCATTCATTTTGACACACCAGTCTTCTAGCCATTGTGCGAAGATTTTGTCTGCCTATCACTCTGTTTTACAGCTGCTCTAATGTTGTGGAATAAGCTGTGCCACTGATTTTTGTGGTGTTGCTAACTTTTGGTTGGTTCAGTTGGCTCTGTTTTATAACCTTTGCTCTCGAGTCGCCAGGTATCTTTATGATACCGCCACGAGGTTCAAGTTCAAGTGCTGATCAATAACTCAACACACCAGTTAGTAAGATTCAAACCAAAGCACATTTATTACACACAGTAAATCGCTACTCATGCATAAATTCTACTTCTAAGCTACTTCTACAACTAACAGGGCTATACTTAGCTTCGGACTGGCCCACCAGGTCAGGGGAACAAATGGCCTTTCGTTCGGATTCTGAAACTGCGGGATTCAAAGCCGGTATGGACTGGTAGCTAGGAGCACCTATCTCGTAGCGAGCGTCGACTTGAGACTTACTTCAGTGATGCGGCAGCTTGGACAGTTCACTCTCAAGGGTTGGTTCGCGTTGCTGAGTGACCCTGTCAAGAAGAACGATTTGAACTTGGGGGCTTAACTTTATAGTCCCCAGGGGCTTCCTGCCTTTCGGGGCGGACCCTGTACCTGGTTCTAGGTGATTGGACTTTGTTCCAATCGCTTGGTTCGATTTCTCCAATACTGGAGCGGTTCCCTGATCGATGGCCGGTCTTGAGGTGTCCGTTAACCTCTTTTGTGTTGGCTCCTGCTGACGCCGGGGAGTCTGGCTTAGTTTTGTTTGTCCCAAATGTTGCGATTGTTCCCAGGGATTGTTTATTAGTATGTAGATGGCTGCTACATTATTATGCAGATGGCTGCTTGTATCGATGCTGTCTGGGCTTTTATAGAGTTTAATACACAGCAAACTTGCACCTGCTGGTTTCTGCCTGTGTTGGCTGAATTTCCCTGCAGCCTTTGCTGTTCTCCATTTTACATCGGGAGTTGGCCAACCCAGGTGGCTACAGTGGGACCAAGAGGAGCACTGATCCAGGCCTGACAAAAACCTTACCACCCACTGCCAGACCAGACCCTCTGTCAGCACTCCAGCCCAGCACCGCCCCCTCACTATGCTTTTACTCATACATCTAAGCCTGACTCCACAGAGAAGCCATTGGATTTTCTGTAGATTTTCAATCGTCAAGTTGCCAACAGCATCCTCCGGGACTGGCAGCTCGCTGGTGTTTATCATAGATTATCATAGAATTTACAGTGCAGAAGGAGGCCATTCGGCCCATCGAGTCTGCACCGGCTCTTGGAAGGAGCACCCTACCCAAAGTCAACACCCCCACCCTATCCCCATAACCCAGTAACCCCACCCAACACAAAGGGCAATTTTGGACACCAAGGGCAATTTTATCATGGCCAATCCACCTAACCTGCACATCTTTGGACTGTGGGAGGAAACCGGAGCACCCGGAGGAAACCCACGCACACACGGGGAGGACGTGCAGACTCCGCACAGACAGTGACCCAAGCCGGAATCGAACCTGGGACCCTGGAGCTGTGAAGCATTTGTGCTATCCACAAGGCTACCGTGCTGCCCCTGTGTTGTAATGAGAGGCAAAAATTAAAACGGTTCGGGTTTCTCACAGGTGGTGTCAATCCACCCACTGCATTCTTAATGTGCACCAACGGTGAATGTCCACATTAACTCTTACCAACTTTTAAAGATGTACCATAGAAAGCATCCTACCTGGGTGCATCACAGCCTGGTATGGCAACTGCTTGGCCCAAGACCGTAAGAAACTACAGAGAGACATGAGCACAGCCTAGTCCATCATGCGTACCCAGCTCCCATCCATTGACTCTGTCTATACATCCCACTGCCTGGGGAAAGCGGGCAGCATAACCAAAGAGACCTCCCACCCGAGTTATTCTCTCTTCAAACTTCTTACATCGGGCAGGAGATACAAAAGTCTGAGAACACTCACTAACAGGTTCAAAACCTCTGTTACCAGTCTCCTGAATGACCCTGTTATGGACTGCACTGATCTCTCCACGCATCTTCTCTACTGAGTAGTACTACACTCTGTATGCTTCACCGGATGTCTATGTCTATATATTTACATTGTGTATCTATCGTATGTCCCATGTTTTTCATGTATGGAACGATCTGCCTGGACTGTACGCAGAACAATACTTTTCACTGTACCTCGGTACAACTGACAATAAATCAAATCCAAAATCCGTTTCAATATTTCTAGCCATCAGAAATCAGAGTGCTTGAACTTCCAGAACCAAACTCTATGTGAAGTTGCAACAATAATGGGGCAACATTACTCTGGCAGGGCATCTCACAGCACCTGCCAGGAATGAGGCTAAACACTTCTAAAGTTAATTTTTAGTACCAGAGAGAGTGTTTGGCAGTAATTAAGACTTATTACACTAGAATGGACATGCCCTAACATTTTCAGGTGATTTAGTGCCTATCTATCACATAAGTGTAACAACTTCACACCGTTTCCTGCATTTCAATGTGCAGCCTCTCAATGAGATACCATTATTGTGCAACTTTATAAAGAGCAGGGAACGTCAGTAACTCTCTGATTTTTTTCAGTTAGCTGTGCATGACCGATTGTCAGATGTTACTGTCTGGTTTACACTTACACCTCACCATTACTTGCATTGCAAAGTCCAAGCCATTGGATTAAGAGAGAGAAAGAAGAAAAGAGACAGAAAGTTAAAGCAAGATTTTAAAAGGTTCCCGAAAAATTCAAAACAGGGAGGAAGAATTTTCAATGGCAGAGGTTGAATGTAATAATTAACAATTATCTCATCACTGAATGAGTAATTATGCTGTGAACTAACAGCCCTAAATATCTGCAGTGGGTTTAGTTTGTGTCTGCCTTGCAAATACAGAAACTTCATGATGTTCAATGGTGAGGAAGTCATCAAAATGCCATTTTCACAAAGCAAAATAACTCAGATTGCAGCTTTTGGACATTTGTATTTCACATCGCATCTGCCCCGGTCCTGAATGTGCTGCACCGTTTACTTATAAATAATGGCGGGTGCCATTAACCTCACCAGTATTTGACAGTATTTGACTAGTTGACTGTCTCATAATGCAATGGTTAATAGGAGAAAACTACAGTGTTGCATTTACGTCGTAATCAAGAGAAAATCTAATCGTCCTACTGCGAGCTTGCTTTAGTAACATGGCAGAATCATTTTCAAAAATGGTTTCTTTTTATTTCCAGTTCATGCTTTTCCTGCATATGTGTGGCAGTTTGTGCTCACACTTTCAACTCAGGGTCATTTAAATATCCAGACGTCGCTTCCACCCAGGGCCTGTGAGTCAATGCCGTGCCGTGAGACCTCAGTGCTGTTTAGCACTGGTTTCCACAAATGTGGGACAGGCATTATGGCACCTTGGGGGTCTTGCAGACCATTAGAGACCCCTGTGTGGTCGGGGAAAGGGCAGGGTAGTACCCTGACATCCCCTTGCCACCTGGCCACCTAGGCACTGCAAGCCCAGCATCCTGGCAGTGCCACATGCGCACCCTGGAAGTGCCACCCTGGCACTGCCAGGGAGCCCGGGTGATACTGCAAGGCTGGCAGTGCCAAGATGCCCGGATGCCAGGTTGGCACTTCCGGGGTCACTCTAGGGTGTGCCTCAGAGATCAGAATGGAGGTGAGGGGGAGTTCCTGGGGCCTCGAGAACTCAGGGGGTGGAGGGGTCACCAATAAAGCAGATGGGCCTGAGAGGGGCAGTGATCGAGGCTCCTGTTCAAATTGGCGCCCCAATCTGCAAGGAACCATTCACCAGCAGGAAACCGACTCGGCGGGGAGAAACTCTTTGAGGTCCAAAAAACCGACAAAGTGCCGGTGAATAGTAGGGTGAATTTTGGCACTGCAGCCACTGAGAAACACCTCACCAAACATGTCCAAAATCGGCTTAGAATTATTTCCGCTGAACTGCACCCCTGATCACCTGTTTAGATGGAATCATCAAATAATAGTTCTCTGGATATAATCAGAGAGGTTAGTCATCACTACAGAACCTAGAGGGTACTCAATAGAGACATGTACCTTTCCTCAATGTTTAACTTATAATGGCAGTATTTGAAAAATGCCTCAGCATTCCCGACTGGAAGGAGGTCCAGCGAAATGATTTCACACATAATGAAGACCTGGTTGCAGCTGATGAGACTCACAAAAATGCCAGGCTTCAATACTAATAGGTCTTCAGATTCCCCCCACTTTATATCCCAGTATGATTAAGTGTGGTTCCACTGTTGAATACGATTATCTGAAGTGCCTTTGATAATACGACTGATCAAACAAAGAGAGCTCTTTTAAAGTAATGCTCTCAATTGATTAGTTGTGGCTGGCATAGATTTGTCACTCAGCCCTGAGTGGAAGGAGCAGTTAACTTTCTGGCTCAGTGCCTGGTATGTCCCTCTGTATAATTGGAACCCTGGTTATTTTATAAGCAATTAAAAGAAAAGCAGAAACATTTAATAAAATGACATTATGGGGCTCAGAGGGATCAGTGAATTAATTAGTGGATACAGTAAAATTTCTTTAACTAAAGCAAATGTTATTAACATTGAATAACATTTGTACCAATGAAAAGAGACATTCTTTTCAGCTACCTGTTCACTTGATAACAGACATCATGATTACCACCTGTAGGTGCACATTATCCTCCGACAATTCAGATATTGGTCATTGATTCAAATAAACCTTTAATGTCTTCCAAGAACAGAAGAAAGAATGGAATGAGAAATGGGTTTTCAGCCTATACATAGAACATACAGTGCAGAAGGAGGCCATTCGGCCCTTCGAGTCTGCACCGACCCACTTAAGCCCTTACTTCCACCCTACCCCCATAACCCCTCCTAACTTTTTTGGACACTAGGGTAATTTTGCATGGCTAATCCACCTAACCCGCACATCTTTGGACTGTGGGAGGAAACCGGAGCACCCGGAGGAAACCCACGCAGACACAGGGAGAATGTGCAGACTCCGCACAGACAGTGACCCAGCCGGGAATTGAACCTGGGACCCTGGTGCTGTGAAGCCACAGTGCTAGCCACGTGGGCAACCTTGCTGCCCAAAGATCACATTCTTTCTACAAACTATAATGTTTCAATCTCGCTCTCCTCCACTGTACAACCCTAGCTTTCTGCCCCACAGACATATTTATTTTCCCTCTGCCCCTAGTCTCAGCCCCAGTCCAATAATAATAAGCCCTATAAAATAGTTGATTGTCTCAGCCTCTACCTATCTCTATAACCACCAACCCCATTTTAAACCGGCTATTTGTCCACCACCTTTTGATTTCCTAAATTACAATGAATGATTTTCTAAATTACAACAGTGACTAGCTTGCAAAAGTACTTAATTGGCTGTAAAGCACTTTGGAGACCCCTGACATCATGAATAACATTGTCTAAATGCAAGTTTCTATTTTTCTTTGTCAGCCTTAAAAGTATTCACGTTTTCATATTTAACACACACAGATCTAATACTCTTCTAGATAAATTCTTCTGAATTAAATCTCTTGGTTCTCAACACGCCAGTTACAAATATTCAAGAGGGATAGCCTTGAAAGGGAGATGGAATGGCAGTGCTTTCAAAGATTCCATTATAGTGCTGGGGTAGAGGGATGACATGTGAGAGATGGTGGAAAAGGTGAAACCAGTCATTTAGAATGAAGGAATAAGAGAGGCATTTTTTACTCTGGACTATAATATAGAGTGCCAAAGAGTGGAAAAAGATAAAAGATAAGAAATGAAGCAAGTTAAACAAAAATGCAGTAACAGGACCATTCTAACGGATTACTTTTATATTCCAAAGATGGGCTTCGAAAAAAGTAATATGAAAAGCAAAGAAAGCAAAGGGTTGCTGCAATGTCCAGGACTGTTTCCCAGATCATTGTCCTTTTGATCCAACAAAAAAAAAAGAGGTATGGGCGGCATGATGGCGCAATGGTTACCACTGCTGCCTCACGCCGTTGAGGCCACTGTCTGTGTGGAGTTTGCATATTCTCCCCGTGTCTGCGTGAGTCTCACCCCCACAACCCAAAGAAACGGTGGTGCAGTGGTTAGCACTGCTGCCTCTAGCCACCAGGGACCCTGTCCGTGTGGAGTTTGCACATTCTCCCCTTGTCTACATGGGCCTCACACCCACAACCCAAAGGTGTGCAAGGTTTGTGGGTTGGCCACGCTAAATTGCCCCTTAATTGGAAAACAAATGAATTGGATACTCTAAATTTCTTTTTTTAAAAGGTAATGTTGTATCCAGGTTTAAGAAATGAGGTGGGAGAAGCAGGTAGACAAACACCTAGGAAACAGTAACCATAACATAATTAGGTTTGTTATTCAAAACTGAAAAGGAGAGGTTGCTAATCAAAGATAAAAATATTACCAATTAAAAAGTCAACTTCAACAAGATAAAAAGAGAACAAGGTCAAACAAAATAGAGAGGAAAACTGGCAGGTAAAAGAGTGGAAAAATAATGAAAGCTTTCAAACAGGAGGTGTTTAGGTATGAATTAGAACATATTCATAAAAGCAAAAAGGGGATTCATCAGAAGTCACATAAAAGAGGCCCTCCAGACAAGTGCTGGGAAGACAGTGGGAGCATGTAACTGCCGTGGTTAATGCCAGCAAACTAGCCCTGAGGAACTGGATGACATGACAAAAAGAGCATTTTTATTTAATTTGCTTCAATTCTTATCTTTTACCTTCTTTACACACTTCAGCCGTCTATAATACAATCCAACAGAGTAAAGAATACCTTTCTTATTCCTTAATTCTAAATTACCGGATTCCGATTTGACACCATCCCATATATCATCCCGATGTTCTAGTGTTGTAATAGAATTTTTGATGATGTGACCCACATCTCACAGCAACTGAGACAGGCACATCATCTAAACTCATTGTACCAATCTCATTGACACAGTTCCCTCTCTCTTGCAAGACAAGGTGACACACAATACGTGGCAGCAGCTAATTCGCTCGGGGGGCAGGCATAGCTGCATGACTTCACTCCGATGGAAGAGGTGCTGCTGGGGATAATTGGAATAACTATAACTGAGGCTCTGGCCAGTGACAAGCTTGAAACCATTCAGGATGAGGATATGTACTTGCTAAATGCAACTTCTCATATCTAACTTCACTCTCATCCTGCAATCTCCACAAGCTGCAGATTGTGTAAGCGTGCGCCACTTCCATGAATACCCTTTCTTTCCTCACCTAAACTTGACCTTGTGCTCTTATACTGTCAGATACCCAAGAACTGCCACCTGGCCAGCCAGTGGTGTGGGAGTCTGAAGACCTTTGAGGGAGAAGATATTGAGAAGGAAACAGCTCCAACAATCTGACACTCATAGACACCAGTTTAGATATTGGCATTATGCATACTTTAAAGAATAGCATAAAGGCAATACTAGCATGTAGTGAGGTATCATTGCCTTTCCTAATGCTCCTACACATTTCTACCGCAAGGCCATCTGCAGTCTCCACCACTGGAAGTCACCAGCCTTTTACCAGCCATGCTTAAGACATTGGGGTAGTAATGTGTAGGAACATTAGGAAAGAAAATGATACCTGCAAGACAGGCACTAATGAAATGTGCAAGGATGATTCATTGAGTGTTTGGATGTTTTATTATAAAGTTAGTATGGAATGGTTGGTCTTGTGGAGGCTTTTATTTCAGGATTATGGACAGTTTGTTGGTCTGTGCCAGAGGAACAGTGTGGTCTTGGAATATTGAACAGTGGAGATCTGGGGTTTATTCAAGGAAACTGGAGTTGGACGATGTACTGATGGACAGTCTGACTGGAACGTAGAAGTCCCAGCTGCCCTCCCCCTCCCCTTCCTCCTCATCCTCCTCTCCTAAGGTGCTTGTGGAAACCATGGTGGCAACAGCCCTATTCTTGAGATGTCCAGACTTGGAGAATGCAGCATGCCTCCACAAATTGGGACACCAACTCCAGTGAGTAGTGGAGGTCTCCAGGCAGCAGAATCATTGTTTCAGCAACATGATTGTCTGCTTGATGACATCCCTCAGAGCAACATGACCCTCACTTTCTGAATGCTCACCACATGCGGGTGTTTGTGCATGGGAGCCGTCAGCCTCGTGTAGAATGGATAATATGTGTCACCAAGCAGCCACCTTCAGGTTTGATTTGATTTAATTTGATTTATTGTCACATGTACCGAAGTACAGTGAAAAGTATTTTTCTATGGCCAAGGGAACGTACACAGTATGTACATAGAAGACAAAAAGAATAATCAACAGAGAACATTGACAAATGGTACATCGACAAACAGTGATTGGTTACAGTGCGGAACAAGGGGCCAAACAAAGCAAACAAAGCAAATACATAAGCAAGAGCAGCATAGGGCGTCGTGAATAGTGTTCTTACAGGGAACAGATCAGTCCGAGGGGGGGTCATTGAGGAGTCTTGTAGCTGTGGGGAAGAAGCTGTTCCTATGTCTGGATGTGTGGGTCTTCAGACTTCTGTACCTTCTGCTTGATGGAAGGGTCTGGAAGAAGGCAATGCCTGGGTGGGAGGGGGTCTCTGATAATGCTGTCTGCCTTCCTGAGGCAGCGGGAGGTGTAGACAGAATCAATGTGGGGGTGGCAAGCTTATGCGATGCGCTGGGCTGAGTTCACCACACTCTGCAGTTTCTTGCGATCTTAGACCAAGCAGTTTCCATACCAGGCTGTGATGCAGCCGGATAGGATGCTCTCTATCGCACATCTGTAGACGTTTGTGAGAGTCGATGCAGACAAGCCAAATTTCTTTAGCTTCTGTAGGAAGTAGAGACATTGTTGGGCTTTCTTGACTATTGCAGGTTTGTTGTGGTAGCGGAAAAACTTCTGACACAGTAGAGTGGTGCAGGATGAAGATATCATGACTGTTCCCAAGGTATCCCAGCATAACATGTTGAGTGTGTTTGCTCACTAACTGCATACTGAGTGAGTAGCACCCTTTGCAGTTTCAGTACAACTCACCGTTGAGATCCAATGCCCACAGAGCCATGTGCTTGCAGTTAATGGCACCATGCATCATGGGGAAACCCACTATGCTGGCAAAACAATGTGCACACTTCTTCTCTCTGTTTAGAGAGAGGACAATGAAATCCCCTCTCCTCACATACAGAGCCTCTGTCATCTATCTGATGCAGCAAAGGACAGCAAACTGCTAGAGGTTTTCTATGGCATCTGTTCCTGGATGGAAGGATCCACTCATGAAGAAATTGAGGGTGGTGGCTACCTTCGTGGTTGCTGGCCGTGTCTTCCCTGTCCTGATTTGAGGCTGCAAGTCTAATTCCACATTTCTGTGGCCACCTCTTGTTAAAGTGCAGCCGCTGAACATATTGCTCCTGTTTTAGATGCAGATAGGAGAAGTGCTCTCAGAAGACTGGAGGTCCGGTAGAGAGACCTTTCCCTCTCCTCCTCTTCCCTCTGTGAGCAGCTTCATCTTTGCTGTCTCTGCTCCATGATGCAGCAGGCCAAGGGCAAATGTTACCTTGTCCCCAGGGCTGGAAGCAAATGATGTTCTCAGCAGCCCAAGCAGCAGTGATCAAAGCCTCCCAACACGCAGCACCACTCCCTGTGGACTTCATCAACTCAGCTGGACATGTTTAAGAGAGAGTGCGAACTAAAGTGGCAAGTATGAAAATGGCAAGGAACACACTGACTGATTATGGGGGGCAACTTTAACTGCGTACAGGACCCACTGACTGACCGATCAAACCCCAGAACGAGGAAAAAGACAGGTATGGCTAGGGAATTGGGAGCATTCATGGAGCAGATGGGCATGGTGTACCCGTGGAGGTTCCTACACCCAGGAGAAAAGGAGTTCTCGTACTTTTCACAGGTGCACATGGTGTACACCCGCATCAACTTTTTTGCAGTGGGGGAAATCGGTGCTTCCAGGAACTATAGGAGCAGAATATTCTGCAATCGTCATCTCCAACCACACTCCACATTACATGGATGTGAGGTTGAAGATGGGCTGTGCCCAGCACCCCACATGGAGGCTAGACACGGACCTCCTAGCCAATAAGGTCTTCTGCCAGAAAACATCACGGGCCATAGGCAATTACGTTAGGTCTCACCCTCCACATTTCGGGAGGCACCACAGGCTGTGATCAGAGTAGAGATTATAGCCTACAAGGCAAGTAGAGATAGGGAAGAGAGGGCGGCCAGGCAGCAGCTGGTAGACTCCATCTTGGAGGTCGACAGAAAGTACTCCGAGACCCCGATTGTAGAGCTGCTGGCGGAGGAAAATGCTACAAATGGACTTTAACCTGCTATCCACCAGGAAAGCAGTGCGCCAACTTTGCCAGATACGGGGGACATTCTATGAACATGGGGACAAGGCTGGCCACCCTGGCTCACCAACTGAGAAAGCAGGCAGCCACGAGCGAAATAGCAGAGGTAAGAATTGCAGAGGCAGACTGGTAGCAGAACCAAAAGAGGTCAACCGAGCATTCGAGATGTTCTACCAAGGGCTGTACACCTCCGAGCCCCCCGACAGGGACACGGGGATGAAACAGTTCCTTGACGGACTGGAATAACCAGTTGTGGGGAAGATAGACGGGGGGGTGCTGTCGTGTTAAGGACAATGAGATAACATGGGCTGCAACTGGATGCAGCTATAACTCAAGTAGACTCCAGACCTTGAAGTTAGTTCAATTTGATTTATTGAACCTGTCACACAGTTAGCACAGTTCTCTGTGAGTTCGACTCTCTGCTAACCTAAGTGTGATTTCTCTATCTAGACTGAACCAGACTCGCTCTTAGCCACGTGCTGTATATGTTACGTGATATGTACACTGGTGCCTTTTATAGTGAGAAACCACCCCCAAGTGTTCTGCCTGCTGATTGGTTATGTCCTGTTCCCTGTGCTCATTAGCTGCCTGTCTGTAACTCATTAAGTACATGTCTGCATATCATGACATCTCCCCTTTTGGAAACGTTTTTCTGCAGCCCATGTGAAAGTATTTACATGTGTAGGCCGAAAAACGAACATGAGATGGCAGATGGGAACCTATGTACATATGAAAACAGGTGTCTAATGTGCAAAAACAGAACATAGCAAACAAAACAAATGTTCATCAATCCAATCTCTGGGGCTTGTGTCTGATCCTGGTCGACCGCCGGAGAGGTGGTAGTGGGGACGACGGCGACTTCTTGGGCAGGATTGCAGCCAGACTGGTTGCCTCGTGGTTCGAGGTGTCAGGAGGTGGCACAATAACAGATGGAAACAACAAAGAATGTGGTTGCAGGCGGGCAACTGTGCGCAGGGCCTGTCTGTTGCGCCGCACAACAGAGCCATCAGCCATACGCACAACGTACGATCGAGGAGCAGCCTGTCGGTCAACAACCGCTGGAGCTGACCAGCCTCCATCAGGCAGCTGGATCCGAACAGCATCCGCCGGGGATAGCACAGGCAAATCGGTGGCATGAGCATCATAGCCCTGCTTTTGCTGGTCCCTGAGTTTCTGCACCTTCTATAGAACCGGGAGGTGATCCAGATCAGGCAAGTGTATGGCTGGGAGAGTCGTCCGCAGGTCCCTGTTCATCAGGAGTTGAGCCAGTAGACAGAGGGGTTGCCCTGTACGCAAGGAGCGCAAGGTTGACGTCGGAAGCAGAATCCGCAGCCTTGCAGATGAGCTGCTTCACTAAGTGCACCCCCTTTCTCAACCTTCCCGTTGGACTGCGGGTAATGTGGGCTTGAAGTGACGTGATGAAACTGGTATAGCTGGGCAAATCTTGACCACTCTTGCCTGCTGAAGCAAGGGCCGTTGTCACTCATGACAGTGAGGGGAATGCCATGCCTGAAGAACGTCTCCTTACAGGCCTTGATGACGGTCCTGGACGTGAGGTCTGAGAGCTTCACAACTTCTGGGTAGTTGGAAAAATAATCGATGATGAGCACATAATCACAACCATTGGCGTGAAAGAGGTCGGTGCCCACCTTGGACCACGGGGAAGTCACCATTTCATGCTGCTGAAGTGTCTCCTTGACCTGTGCTGGCTGGAAGCGTTGACAGGTCAGACAGTTGAAACCATATTTGAGATGTCCTGACTAATCCCAGGCCAGTAGACAGCTTGCCGGGGTCTGTGCCTGCACTTCTCGACACTCAGATGCCCCTCGTGTATTTTCTGGAGACTGTGTGGAATGACGATGCGATCCAGCTTGAGGAGGATGCCATCAACCACTGTCAGGTCATCCTTCATATTGAAGAATTGGGGGCATTGCCCTTTTTGCCAGCCATTGGTGAGGTGGTGCATGACTCGCTGCAGAAGCGGGTCTTTGGCTGTCTCATCACGAATGCGAATCACCTTTTCATCCGACGCCAGGAGGTTGCTGGCCCACAGCTGCACCTGTGATTCGATCTGTTGGACGAATGCCAGCGGGTCGGAGGGCAACGTTATTGAGCGGGACAAGGCATCCGCAATAATGAGCTCCTTGCCCGGCGTGGACACGAGCTCAAGGTCATACCGTCTGAGCCTGAGGAGCATGCTGAGGGGCGTCATGTCGTTCAGATCCTTGTGGATACTGTGGACCAAAGGCCTGTGGTCCGTCTGGACGGTGAACGTCAGCAGGCCTTAGACATAATCCTGGAACTTGAGAATTCCAGTAAGCAGGCCCAGGCATTCCTTTTCAATTTGGACGTACCGCTGCTAGGTGGGTGTCATCGCCCATGATGCGTAGGCAACCGGAGCCCAGGATGAGGTGTCATCGCGCTGGAGCAACACCGCGCCGATGCCGTTCTGGCTCGCATCTGTCGAGATTTTCATTTCCCTGTCAGGATCAAAAAAAGCTAAGACGGGTGCAGTGGTGAGCTTGGCTTTCAGCTCCAACCACTCTGCTTGATGATCTGCCTGTCACTCAAAGGCAGTAGACTTTTTTACCAGGTGTCTGAGGGCTGTGGTGTATGAGGCCAGGTTTGGGATAAACTTGCCCAAGAAGTTCACCATTCCTAGGAAGCCTTCTTGTCTTCAGGCGTCTGTGTCCGGGCGCACAACCTGCTGAGATATCTGGTCACCCAAGAACTTCAGTGTTGACATGCAAAAAGAACACTTTGCCCTGTTCAGCTTGAGGCCATTGGCATGGACACGGTAGAATACCTGCTGGAGACGGGAAACATGCTCTTCGGGGGTTGTAGACCAAATAATAACGTCGTCCACATACACGCAAACCCCTTCAATGCCCTCTGTCATCTGCTCAATGATTCTATGGAAGATCTCTGAGGCCGAGACAATGCCAAACGGCATACGATTGTAGCAGTACCTGCCAAATGGTGTTTTGAAGGTGCAGAGCCTTCTGCTGGACTCATCCAGCTGGATTTGCCAGAACCCATGTTATGCATCCAACTTTGTGAAAAACCGGGCGTGTGCCATCTCACTTGTCAGTTCCTCCCGCTTCGGGATGGGGTAGTGTTCCCGCATGATATTCTGGTTTAGATCCTTGGGATCAATACAGATGCGCAGCTCCCCCGACGGTTTTTACACACAGACCATCGAGCTGACCCAGTCAGTCAGTTCTGCGACTTTGGAGATGATGCCCTGGTCCTGAAGATCCTTCAACTGCGCCTTCAGGCGCTCCTTCATTGGAGCCGGTACTCGGCGTGGAGCGTGTACCGAACGCGTGGCATCAGGCCGCAGCAGGATCTTGTACCGATATGGCAGAGTGCCCATCCCACCAAATACATCCGGATACTGATCGAGGATGTCGTCAATGCCGGCTTGAAGTTCCACGTTGGGGGAGGTCATTGTGTAGACCCGCTGTACCAGGTTTAGCTGCTTGCATGCCTGTGCACCGAGCAGGGAGGCCCTGTCTGGCTTGACGATTTCAAATCTTAGCCTCGCGTGAACGCTTCTGTTGGAGACAAGCAGGTGGCAGGATCCCAGTGCTGTGATGGCATTGCCGTTATAGACCACGAGCTGGCAGGCTGCTGGAAGGAGCTTGGGTGACATTTTGATGCGGTTGAAATCTGCCTGTGAAAGGAGATTGGCAGAAGCACCTGTGTCCAGCTTGAACTGGATGGAGCACTGATTAACTTGCATTACCGCACGCCATTCGTCCGCAGAATCCACAGTGAGGATGGGCAGGCTCCGTGATGATGTCGGTGAGGCATGTTCACGTGTGGTGATGATGCCCACATGGTAGGGGGACTCCGAGCAATCGTCCTCTGGATCCGTGATGCTGCCAGGATCAGAATCCTGCAAACCATGCTGGACACTCCGAACGCGCCTGCGTTGGAGTTGGGAGCGCTGGCCCTTGACTGATGGTGCAGACCTGCACACGGCTGCATAGTGTCCAGGCTTCCCAGAATTTAAACAGCGCCTGCCTCTTGCAGGGCAGTGTTTCTTTAAATGGGCGGTGCCACAGTTCGGGCACGTCGTGACGTTGTTACGCTCCGTGCGTCGTCGCACATGCGCAGCGCGGTCGGCAGACGTTCGCACCTGCACAGTGTCGTGATTGGCCGCTTCGTTATCCCAGTCGCATCGCACATGCGTGGGGCCCCGGGAAGAGCGTGTGAAATGGTCGCTTTCATCAAGGCTGAGGCGCTGCATCCGGGTGACGGCCTGCACACTCTCTGCCTCGTGGGAGGCATGTTTCTCAGTTTCAGCCGATTTGTATTGGGAATACCGATTTTTGGCGTGCTCATGCACTGTACACATTTCGATCGCGAATAACAGGGTCATATGCTTGATTTTTAAAAGCTGCTCTCTCAGAGGATCAGAGTGAACATCGAAAATGATCTGATCCCTGATCATGGAGTCAGCAATGTCACCAAAGTTGCAGGATAGCGCTAGTAGACGGAGATTAGTTAGAAAGGAGTTGAAAGATTTGTATACCTGGTAGGCATTGCTTAAAGATATAACGCTCGAAGATTTCATTGGTGTCCACTTCACAATGACTGTCAAACTTGTCCAGGATGGGCTGAAACTTCGTCTTGTCCTTGCCTTCGGTGAAGTTAAACGAGTTAAAGATTTGGATGGCTTGATCCCCTGCAGTTGAGAGGAGAAGCGCGATCTTTCTTGTATCAGACGCTCCCTCGAGGTCTGAGGCTTTGAGGTACAGCAGAAACCTTTGCTTGAAAGTCAGATAGTTGGCACTGAGATTGCTGGAGGTCCGCAGCAGTTGAGGAGGCTGGATCTTCTCCATGGTGCCGGGATGTCTTTGCTGGTCGTCACGGAACAGATTGAGGTAAACCACCTAAGGATAGCAGTCTACTGGTACCATGTTGTGTTAAGCACACTGAGATAACGCGGGCTGCAACTGGATGCAGCTATATAGACTCCAGACCTTGAAGTTAGTTCAATTTGATTTATTGAACCTGTCACACAGTTAGCACAGTTCTCTGTGAGTTTGACTCTCTGCTAACCTAAGTGTGATTTCTCTATCTGACTGAACCAGACTAGCTCTTATCCACGTGCTGTATGCGTTACGTGATATGTACACTGGACTCACTCTGTAGATGTCCCTAGTAGAAAAGAGGCGGAGTGTGAGTGCCTTGTGCCTTTAATCGTGGGAAACCATCCCCAAGTGTTCTGCCTGCTGATTGGTTATGTCCTGTTCCCTGTGCTCATTAGCTGCCTGTCTGTATCTCATTAAGTACATGTCTGCATATCATGGCAGGTGCTGGAAGCACCAATAGATCTGGGAGAAATCATGGAGAGCATCAGCTCCATGCAGGCAGGGAAGGTGCCGGAACCCGGCAGATTTCTATTAAATAATTCACGCCAGTCCTGGTCCCACACCGAAGGGACATGTTCGCGGACTCGCTGGCGAGAGACACCTTGCCTCCTACGTTGGCACAGGCCACAATCTCATTGATACCCAAAAAAGACAAAGATCCGACAGAATGTGGATCATATAGACCCTGCTAAATGTAGACGTGAAAATACTCCCAAACGTCTTGGCCAAAAGGCTGGAAAGCGGCGTACTAGAGGCGGTCGCAGAGGATCAAACAGGCTTTGTCAAGGGTAGCCAATTCACTGCGAACATCAGGCAGCTGCTGAATGTGATAATGACGCCCCCCCCCTCCCCCCCACCTCCCCGGGGAGAGAATACCAGAGGTGATTGTCTCCCTGGATGCAGAAAAGGCCTTCGACAGAGTCGAATGGAAGTACCTCCTCGAGTTACTGGAACGGTTTGGGATAGGAGTAGGATTCACCGCCTGGGTGAGACGCCTATACAATGCTCCCAAGGCGACGGTTCAAACCAACACCACCAGCGCTGAATTCTTCCAGCTACAAAGAGGCACAAGGCAAGGAAGCCCATTGTCCCCGCTCTTGTTCGCACTAGCAATTGAACCCCTGGCGATCACCCTGCGGGATGCAAAAATCTGGAAGGGCATTCAGAGAGGAGACAGAGAGCACAGAGTCTCACTCTATGCGGATGACCGGCTCCTGTATGTCTCAAAGCCACAGGAAGGACTGAGGGCTATAATGCAGATCCTGAAAGAGTTTGGAACCTTCTCGGGCTACAAACTGAACCTGGGCAAAAGTGAAGCATTCCCAGTGAACCCAAACGAGGGAGGGACAGAGCTGGAGGTGCTCCCGTTTAAAATAGCCCAAAACAGATTGCGACACCTGGGGATCCAAATAGCCAGAGACTGGACACAGATTGACAAGTGGAACCTGACTAGCCTGGTGGAGGAAGTTAAAAAGGACCTACAGAGGTGGGGCGCACTCCCACTCTCCCTGGCGGGGAGAGAGCAGCCGATCAAAATGAACGTACTGCCGAGGTTCCTCTTCCTGTTTAGATCCATACCTATCTTCATTTCCAAGGCCTTCTTCCAAAACGTAGACAGCTTAATCATGGCGTTTGTGTGGAGGGGTAAGAACCCGAGAGTTCCCAAACCGACAGTGCAAAGGAGGAAAATCAAAAGGTGACTTGGCATTACCAAACCTGCAGTACTATCACTGGGCAGCAACTGCGGAAAGAGTGAGGGGATGGGTACATGAGCCCAATTCAGAGTGGGTACGGATGGACGAGGCCTCCTGCAAGGGAATGACTCTCCATGCCTTGGTTACAGTAGCACTCCTATCCCCCCCCGGCAAAAATACACATCAAGCCCAGTGGTAGCGGCTACACTGAAAACGTGGGCCCAATTAAGACAGCACCTCGGGGGACAACCGCATCTGTGGCAACCACAGTTTCCCCCCAGCCATGCTAGACACCACCTTTAAGAAATGGAAATGGGATGGGGGCACGCTGATAGTTAGGGACTTTTACATAGAGCACAGACTGGCGATTCTGGACGAACTGACGGAGGAATGGGAACTGCAGACAGGAAAGGAATTGAGACACCTGCAAATAAAGCACTTCCTCCACAAAGAGACAGTAGGGTACCCCTGGGCCCCGGAGACCGCACTATTAGAGGACCTGATAAATACAGACAGTAAAGAAGGGGGATTCTGTGGGAAAATGTATAGACAGATACCGGACAGACCTCAAACACCACTGGAAAGACCAGACGGAAATGGGAGGACGAACTGAGGATAGAACTGGGGTGGGGACTCTGGAGCGAAGCACTGAGCAGGGCCAACTCCACCTCCTCCTGCGCAAGGCTCCGCCTCATGCAGTTCAAAGTGGTGCACAGAGCGCACCTGACCAGAACCCAAATGAGCAGGGTCTGCCCGGAGGTGGAGGATAAATGTGAACGGTGCCCACACCCACATGTATAGGGCCTGTCCCAAACTGGCTGGGTTCTGGACAGCCTTCTCCGAGGCGACGTCCAAGGTTGTGGGGGGTGAGGGTGAAGCCATGCCCAATAGAGGCAATCTTCGGGGTATCGGTGCAGCCAGAGTTACACAAGGGGAAGAGGGCTGACGCCCTGGCTTTTGCTTCCCTAATCGCACGCCGGAGAATCCTGCTCGGCTGGCGATCAGCAGCACCACCCTGGACTGGCTTGCTGACCTTTCAGAATTTCCCCACTTGGAAAAGATTAAATATGTTAGCCGAGGGTCAGTGGAAGGCTTTCTAAGTGCACGGGGGCAGTTCGTCGGCCTGTTCCAGAACCTGTTCTAGGCCAGCAACAATGAATAGTTAGGAAAAAGGAAAGTTAGAAAGAAAAGAGAGAAGAAAAAGAAAAGAAAGACAAGGGGTAACCATAGGAACCCAGAGAGAGGGGAAGGGGAAGAGGAGAAAGGGCTGGATAGACACAAAAGAGACAACGCGGGAGGGAGGGGGCAAAACCCGCCCCCGTCCCGTTCCGCGCCCCCCCCCCCCCCCCCCCCCGCCCCAGCCACAGGGAAAACACGACCGAAGCCAAGGGGGGAAGAAAAGAAAGAGGGGGGAAGGAGAGAAGAAGGGGGGAGCCCCCCCAGACCAACCTGGGGGAACACAAGGTGGGGTGGACGAGCCGGGGGCAGGGAGAGGCGGGCTGGGGGGGGTGGGGGAGGGAGAAAACCACACGCCGAGCCAGATGGAGGCAGACTGTATATAGGAAAACTCAAGGGAAGGAAAAGACAAACCTCTCTGTATTGTACAGTGAATGAACACGACCAGCAATGGACATAATTGTTCATAATTCTTGAAAACACCAATCAAAAGATTTATTAAAAAAAGGAAAATGGCAATGCAGGCATCAAATCAGAGATAGACACTGACTGACACCACAATGTGTCCAATCTGCATACTTCTAATATATGCTCCTAATGCCTGCTTGAACATCCTTAAGATCGTGCTTCCATGGGTCACATTGAGATGTGGGCCGGGATTCTTCGACCCCCCCCGCCGGGTCGGAAAACCCCCGGGGGGAGGCAAGGATCCCGCCCCGACCCCGGCTGCCCTATTCTGCGGCACCGTTTTTCAGGAGGTGGCGGAATTCCCGCCACACCGGTTGGGGGCCGTAGACAGCGGCCCCCCCAGCGATTCTCCAGGCCCTGATGGGCCAAGTGGCCGTCCATTTTTGGCCAGTCCCGCCGGTGTGAATTACTCACCTCACGCACAGCGGGACCTGGTAGATGAGTATGCGGTCCTCGGGGGGCGCGGGTGGATCCGACCCCAGTCGGGGTCCCCAACGGTGGCCTGGCCCGCGATCGGGGCCCATCGATCTGCGGGTGGGCTTGTTTCGTGGGGGGACTTCATTCCTCCACACGGGCCCCTGTAGGGCTCAACCATATTGCCCGGGGGCCGGTGCGGAGAAGAGACCCCTCGCGCAAGCGCAGAAATATGTCAGCCAGTCTGTGCATGCGCAGAAATACGCCAGCCGGTTCGCACATGCGCGAGATCATGCCGACCGTTCCGCGCATGCGCAAACTCGCGCCATCTCTTCGGCGCCGGCTGGAGCGGTGCCAACCCCTCCGGCATCCACCTAGCCCCCGAAGGTTCGGAGAATTCCTTACTTTCGGGGGCTGTTGACGCCGGAGTGGTTGGCACCGGTTTTCCTGGCGTGGGACTTAGTCCCCAGAAGGGAGAATCCCGGCCGTCGTTGTAAACGGCACAAATGCCATTTCACTACTGTAGCACCAAAACTACTAACACTTTGCAGCTTCTTTAAATTTCCACATACAAGACAATTTCTTCCTCTGTGACCTATAAGCTCCTTTTAATGGCGGCATAGGTTATGAAGCTGCACTTCAAACGCTGCTAACCATTTTTCAGTTTTTAAAAAATTCATTTACGGAATGTAGGCGTCGCTGGTTAGGCCAGCATTTATTGCCCATCCCTAGTTACCCTTCAGAAGCTGGTGGTGAGCTGCCTTCTTGAATCGTTGTAGTCCCTGTGGTGTAGATACACCCACAGTGCTGTTAGAGAGGGAGTTCCGCAATTTTAACCAAGTGACAGTGAAGGATTGGTGATATATTTCCAAATCAGGGTGGTGATAGACCTGGAGGGGAACCTCCAGGCGGTGGCGTTCCCAGGTATCTGCTGCTCTTGTCCTTCTTGATGGTAGAGATTGTGAGTTTGGAAGGTGCTGCCGAAGGAACCTTCACAAGTTACTGCAGTACATCTTGTAAAGGGTACACATGGCTGCCACTGTTCGTCGGTGGTGGAGGGATTGAATGTTTGTGGAAGGGGTAACAATCAAGCAGGGCTGCTTTGTCCTGGATGGTGTTGAGCTTCTTGAGTGTTGTTCGAGCTGCACTCATCCAGGCAAGTGGGGAATATTCCATTACACTCCTGACTTGTGCCTTGTAAATGGTGGAGGACAGGCTTGGGGGGAAGGGGGGGGGGGCAGGTGGATTCCTAGCCTTTGACCTGCTCTGGTCGCCATAGTATTAATATGGCTAGTCCACTTCAGTTTCAATTAATGGTAACTCCAGGAGCCCCAAGGCAACTCCCTCCCGACGGTATACCACTGTGCCACCACGTCTGCTGGGTCTGTCCTGCTGGTGAGACAGGACATACCCAGTAATAGTGATAGCAGTGTCTGGGACATTGTCAGTAAAGTATAACTCTGTGAGTATGACTATGTCAGGCTGTTGCTTGATTAGTCTGTGAGACAGCTCTCCCATCTTTGGCACATGCCGCCAGATGTTAGTAAGAACCTTTGCAGGGTCGACAGGGTTGGGTTTGCAGTTGTCATTAACGTTGCCCAGGTCAATGCCAGGTGGTCTGTCCAGTTTCATTCCTTTTTTGTGTTTTTGTAGCGGTTGAATACAACTGAGTGGCTTGTTAGGCCACTTCAGACGGCATTTCAGAGTTAACCACATTCAGCTACCAGATGAGAAATCAAATCGTTAATTTACTTGAGCCCACAGTTTATATGCAATAGATTATTCATTTGCGTGTTCTCTGCTCTAAGAGAGGGCCTTGGATCATTGTTTGCTGATAATTTGTCCTGAGCCGCTTCTTTGGCAGTTTCTTGCCAGTGGTGGTGTTATTTGTTTCCCATTCTCAGGGCCAGGGCGAGGAGGCAAGTCTTAAGTCTACTTCAGCCCAAATGGGAAACAAATGCAGGCTGCTGGCATTATTCTGAACTACACAAGTGCAGTCTAACCAACTGAGATAACTGACTGCCCAATAAATTGTAATGACTCACCCAAATACCGTCACTACATTAGCTATGTCAGTAATTTTTCAAACGTCTGACTCATACCTCACTGAGCAAACCTGACACCTTTTTATTTTGGCTCTTTGGTATTTAATAAAACGTTTCCCTAGTTAGCCTTCTAGCTGTGCCAATGCAGCACATTATTAGTAAACCATGAGGACAGACAAGCTGTTCTCTGTCATCTGTTGTTGCCTGTAACTGGCTGTTAAAAGATCGCTGTGAATAGCCTGAAGTCATTCAACTGCTTATGGGGGAAACCCTTCTGCTTTGACCATTATTTCCCGGTCTCTTCCAGCTGTAATCAGTAGCTCACTGTGCAAGGAAGTCCTAGAAGACCTTGGATCCCATGTCTCCAAGGTACACAGCACTGGCATATTAGAACATTAGAACATTACAGCGCAGTACTTCGGCCCCTCGATGTTGCGCCGACCTGTGAAACCAATCTAAAGCCCATCTGCACTATTCCATTATCATCCATATGTTTATCCAATGACCATTTAAATGCCCTTAATGTTGGTGAGTCCACTACTGTTGCAGGCAGGGCAATCCACGCCCCCACTACTCTCTGAGTAAAGAACCTACCTCTGACATCTGTCCTATATCTATCTCCCCTCAATTTAAAGCTATGTCCCCTCATGCTAGCCATCACCATCTGAGGAAAAAGGCTCTCACTATCCACCCTATCTAATCCTCTGATCATCTTGTATGCCTCTATTAAGTCACCTCTTAACCTTCTTCTCTCTAACGAAAACAGCCTCAAGCCCCTCAGCCTTTCCGCATTAGATCTTCCCTCCATACCAGGCAATATCCTGGTAAATCTCCTCTGCACCCTTTCCAATGCTGCCACATCCTTCCTATAATGCGGCGACCAGAACTGCACGCAATACTCCAAATGCGGCCGCACCAGAGTTTTGTACAGCTGCAACATAACCTCATGGCTTCGAAACTCAAACCCTCTACCAATAAAAGCTAACACAACATACACCTTCTTAACAACCCTATCAACCTGGGTGGCAACTTTCAAGGATCTATGTACAATGACACCGGGATCGCTCTGCTCATCCACGCTACCAAGAATCTTACCATTAGCCCAGTACTCTGTATTCCTGTTACTCCTTCCAAAATGAATCATCTCACACTTTTCTGCATTAAACTCCATTTGCCACTTCTCAGCCCAGCTCTGCAGCTTATCTATGTCCCTCTGTAACCTGCAACATCCTTCCGCACTGTCCACAATTCCACCGACTTTAGTGTCATCCGCAAATTTACTCACCCATCCTTCTACGCCCTCCTCCAAGTCATGTATAAAAATAACAAACAGCAGTGGCCCCAAAACAGATCCTTGTGGTACACCACTAGTAACTGAACTCCAGGCTGAACATTTCCCATCAACCACCACACTCTGTCATCTTACAGCTAGCCAATTTCTGATCAAAACCGCTAAACCACCCTCAATCCCATGCCTCCGTATTTTCTGCAATAGCCTACCGTGGGAGCCTTATCAAACGCTTTACTGATATCCATATACACCACATCAACTGCTCTCCCTCGTCCAGCTGTTTGGTCACCTTCTCAAACAACTCAATAAGGTTTGTGAGGCACAACCTATCCTTCACAAAACCGTGTTGACTATGCCTAATCAAATTATTCCTTCCTAGATGATTATAAAGCCTATCTCTTATAATCCTTTCCAAGTCTTTGCCCACAACAGAAGTGAGGCTCACTGGTCTATTGTTACCGGGGTTGTCTCTACTCCCCTTCTTGAACAACGGGACAACATTTGCTATCCTCCAGTCTTCTGGCACTATTCCTCTAGACAATGATGACATAAAGATCAAAGCCAAAGGCTCTGCAATCTCCTCCCTAGCTTCCCAGAGAATCCTAAAATAAATCCCATCCGGCCCAGGGGACTTATCTATTTTCACACTTTCCAGAATTGCTAACACCTCCTCCTTATGAACCTTAATCCCGTCTAGTCTAGTAGCCTGTATCTCAGTTTTCTCCTCGACAAATTTGTCTTTTTCCTGTGTGAATATTGACGAAAAATATTCATTTAGCGCCTCTCCTATCTCCTCGGACTCCACGTACAACTCCCCACTACTGTCCTTGACTGGGCCTACTCTTACCCTAGTCATTCTTTTATTCCTGGAATACGTATAGAAAGCTTTAGGGTTTTCCTTGATCCTATCTGCCAAGGACTTCTCATGTCCCCTCCTGGCTCTTCTTAGCTCTCTCTTTAGGTCCTTCCTGGCTAACTTGTAACTCTCAAGCGCCCTAACTGAACCTTCGTGTCTCATCTTTACATAAGCCTCCTTCTTCCTCTTGACAAGTGATTCGACTACTTTAGTAAACCACGGTTCCCTCGCTCGACCACTTCCTCCCTGCCTGACAGGTACATACTTATCAAGGACACGCAGTAGCTGCTCCTTGAACAAGCTCCACATTTCAATTGTGCCCATCCCCTGCAGTTTCCTTCCCCATCCTAAACTCCTAAGTCTTGCCTAATCGCATCACAATTGCCTTTCCCCCAGCTATAACTCTTGCCCTGCGGTATAAACCTATCCCTTTCCATCGCTAAAGTAAATGTAACCGAATTGTGGTCACTATCACCAAAGTGCTCACCTACCTCCAAATTTAACACCTGATCTGGTTCATTACCCAGTACCAAATCCAATGTGGCTTTGCCTCTTGTTGGCCTATCTACATACTGTGTCAGGAACCCTCCTGCACACATTGGACAAAAACTGACCCATTTAAAGTACTCGAACTATAGCGTTTCCAGTCAATATTTGGAAAGTTAAAGTCCCCCATAACAACTACCCTGTTACTTTCGCTCCTATCCAGAATCATCTTTGCAATCCTTTCCTCTACATCTCTGGAACTTTTCGGAGGCCTATAGAAAACTCCCAACAGGATGACCTCTCCTTTCCTGTTTCTAATCACAGCCCATACTACCTCAGTAGACGAGTCCTCATCAAACGTCCTTTCTGCCACCGTAATACTGTCCTTGACTAACAATGCCACACGTCCCCCTCTTTTACCACCTTCCCTGAGCTTACTGAAACATCTAAACCCCGGAACCTGCAACAACCATTCCTGTCCCTGCTCTATCCATGTCTCCGAAATGGCCACAACATCGAAGTCCCAGGTACCAACCCATGCTGCAAGTTCACCCACCTTAAACCTTACTCATGACCTCACTACTCTCAACCTCCTGTATACTGGAGCTACAATTCAGGTTCCCATCCCCCTGCTGAATTAGTTTAAACCCTCCCGAAGAGCATTAGCAAATTTCCCACATGTTGGCACACTCTGCCACCAGATCTTTCAGAGGTTTTGCAGTTGTGCACTTGAGGGGTGCCGTGCAGTACAAATGAATAAATGTACAGCATATCTACAATGCAAATGGCACCCAAAGACAAACAGAATAAAACAAGATTAACCATAGATTTGAGCCAGGGAAGTGGGGTGGAAATTGTTGGAGATGGGAGGAGAAAGGAATTAGGACACTAAAATATTTGTTTCTTGGGGGTCGTTTTGTAGGATTGAAGGAGCTGCAAGCGAAGTATGGGCTGGAGCAGGGGAAAATATTTAGTTACATGCAGGTTCGAGACTTTGCCAGAAAGGAGATACAGAACTCCCCAGTAGAGCCGGCTTCCACATTGCTGGAGGAGGTGCTGACGACAGGGGGACTGGCAAAGGGGTAGTATTGGCGGTTTTCGGGGCTATTTTGGAGGACGAGAAGGCGCCGCTGGAAGGGATCAAGGCAAAGTGGGAGGAAGAGTTTGGAGAGGGTATGGAGGAGGGATTTTGGTGTGAGGTGCTCCGGAGAATTAATGCCTCCACCTCGTGCGCGAGGTTGGGGCCGATACAGCTGAAGGTGGTATATAGAGCGCACCTCACAAGGGCGAGGATGAGCCGGCTCTTTGAGGGGGTAGAAGATGTGTGTGAACGTTGCGGGGGGCCCCTGCAAACCATGTTCATATGTTTTGGTCCTGTCCAAAGCTGGAGGATTACTGGAAAGAGGTTTTTAGGGTAATCGCTAAAGTGGTGCACGTGAAACTGGACCCGGGCCCTCGGGAGGCCATATTCGGGGTGTTGGATCAGCCGGGGTTGGAAGTGGGTGCAGAGGCAGATGTTGTAGCCTGAGCCTCATTGATCAACTGAAGGCGGATATTGTTAGGGTGGAGGTCAACCTCTCCACCCTGTGCCATGGCATGGTGGGGGGATCTGCTGGAATTCTTAACTCTTGCGAAGGTGAAGTTTGAACTGAGGGGAAGGATGGAGGGATTTTACAATTCATGGGCGTTATTCATTATGCACTTTAAAGAATTGAATGACATCAAACATTAAGGGGGGGCGGGCTGCTGTTTATGTTGATGGTGACTATGGGTGATTCCTGATTCCTTTTTTATTTGAAGTTTGTGTTGACATGCGGGCTGTTGTTTGGGGGTTGGTGGGAGGATGGGATTGTTGTTGTTGATAAGGGGATTGACATTGTATTCGTTACTGTTGATTGTTGGTGGGTGTAAATTTTGAAGAAAATGTGAAAAAGGAGAATAAAAATATATATTTTTTAAACAATTATGAGGTGGAGGTGGGGTGAGGTGAGGTAGGGTGCAGAAACGTTTATATATACATTTTTCCTCCCTCACTTCTCACAAACCTTCTTCTCTCCCTATTATTTTAGAAAGTGTTGACCCCTATTGGGAAAATCATTATCCTCTCATACCTCACTCAATGTGTTGGCAATATTGACTGTGATACGGCGAGCATCATTAACCTGCTCAATTATGGAATATTTCAGAGGAGATCAATTATGCCTTCACCTGGAACTGGAAAACGGACTCAAAAATTGCAGTGGGACACACATTGGGCGAAACATAATTCCCCCTCGGGAGCAGCTGGGAGGTGGGGATGTTGGGCTTTCGAATCAGGAGGTAAGATGAAGGATGGACTGGTCATTTCTTTCTCAAATGCCCCAATTAAGCCAGAGACATGTGAAGCTACTTAAGGGTCCTTCTGCTGCTGTCGGTATTCATCCATGCCTTTGTTACCTCTAAATTTGACTTTTCCAATGCATTACAGGCTGGTCTCCCATTCCAAAACTCTGCTGCCCATGCCTTAAATTCCAGCAAGTCCAGTTCCCCTATCACTGTGCTCGCTGGTTCACATTGGCCCAAGTAATCTCTTGTTCGGGTACACAGAGAGAGAATTCAGAATGTCCAATTCACTTAAAAGCACGTCTTTCGGGACTGGTGGGAGGAAACCGGAGCACCCGAAGGAAACCCACGCAGACACAGGGAGAACGTGCAGGCTGTCTGTGCGGGGTCGGCACGTTCTCCCTGTGTCTGTGTGGGTTTCCTCCAGGTGCTCCGGTTTGCCCATTGTGGGCAGCACAGTAGCCCAGTTGCTTCACAGCTCCAGGGTCCCAGATTCTATTCATTGTCTGTGCGGAGTCTGCATGTTCTCCCCGTGTCTGCGTGGATTTCCTCTGGATGCTCCGGTTTCCCCCCACAGTCCAAAGCTGTGCAGGTTAGGTGAGCTGGCCATAATAAATTGCCCATAGTGTTCAAAAAAGGTTATGTGGGGTTACTGGGTGTGGGGTTAGGGTGGAGGTATGGGCTTAAGTGGGTTGGTCTTTCCGATGCGGACGCAATGAGCCAAATGGCCTCCTTCTGCACTGTAAATTCTGTATCTATGTTAAAGGGGCTGTATATTTTTTTAAATTTAGAGTACACAATTATTTTTTTTTCCAATTAAGGGACAATTTAGTATGACCAATCCACCTACCCTGCATATCTTTGGGTTGTGTGGATGAGACCCATGCAAACACGGGGAGAATGTGCAAATTCCACACTGACAGTGTACCAGGGCCCGGATTGAACCCGGGTCCTCAGCGCTGTGAGGCAGCAGTGCTAACCACTGCACCACTGTGCCGCACTAAAGGCGCTACATAAATACGTAGTTGTTGTTGTGGGGAGGTTGTTCAGAAACAGCTGACAAACCGGGTGCAGGCACCCTCCTGATTAGGCATCCTGTGGCCCACAGAGCCACCTTGATGCAAGGGTCGCCGACTCTCACAACCTAATGCCACTCCCCCAACTGGTGAAGGCCACAAACTGACCTTGATTCCAGCATCTCCTTCATTGTGGTTGTCTGGGCCTGCTGGAGTCCCAGTAGTGGCCACCGCTGTCAATCGCACTATTTGGACTTAAGAGCTTCTGGCCCTCTGATTGGCTGGCAGCTCTTGGAGGTGGGACCTCAATCCTTAAAGAGGCAGAAGGCCTGTTGGCAGGTAATTAACTACCTGATTGTCATTGAATTCTGTTGGGCGTCCAAAAATGGTCACAGCAGATCCAGCTTTCTGGCGGATGGGCAGGGTCACCACCATTCCCATTAAATTCAGCCCATTCTGGGACTGATTTTCCAGTCTCCAGATTGTCGGAGACCAACGTACAATCCAAGATGTGCGTCAGGACCTTGCGGAAGTTCCAGCTTGCTGACCTCCATGGAATTTGCTCGGAAGTTTGAACTAACAATGGGAAATTCCCCTGCTGCTCTGACCCTCTGAAAATGTCTCCAACTCTGAGTTAGAGTCAGACAATTTGGACAGTTCCATGGGACTTACCTACATAGTTACTCAGGAAATTCATGGGTAACTAAATAACTGACCCACAAATCACCCACACTGAACTCATGAACATACATTATAGCATCATAAGTATGTTGTTCAGCCCTTGAGTCTGCTCAGCAATTCAATAAGATCATGGCTGATTTTCTGTGTATCATTCGCCCTGTTAGAATGGGTAAAATATGCAGTATGGGCCAGAACCTGATACAGGCTTTTGGTCCTTTGCATATGTAAATAAGGGGCCTGACACCTGTTTCACATCTCCTTTACATTGAATGCAGCCAGCAATGAGTTAGCTGCCTTCAGAAAAACCAGGCCTACATGTGGCCTAACCAATGTTCCTTGAAAAACTCTTCCCCCGCAGACCACCCTAATTAGGCAATTTTAAAGTAAATTATTTTCCAAATGTAGATCTAGTAATGTTCTTCACAGCTCAACTTTAAGTTCTCAGGCACTTCTGGCTACTGCTCGCCCCTCCTCCCTTTCACAACCTTCCCTATTCCTGGTTTTCCCTTTTCCAAAACCCAGCATCGGCTGCTGTCAGTGATGAAGCCGTGAGCTAGTCAAATTGTCTTCATCTGTGAGCTGCTTGAAAATGCCCAGCAGCTGTCTGCAGTTCTGTCTGATACAAATAAAGCCTGAGGCCCTATATCGGGGGTGCCTTGGACCTACCTATTCCACAAGGGGATTGTTCCTGTTATTCAGTTCAGATCAATCAAACCCTGATGTCCAGAAGTGTGCAACTCCAGTGAATTTACTGCATACAAAGTCCCAGATTTTCCAGTCTCCGAATTATCGGAGATCGGATGTACGATTCAAGATGTGCATCAGGACCCCACAGAGGTTTCAACTTGCTGACCTCCATGGGAATTCCCGGGGAGTTTGAACCTCCAATGGGCCTGGGACCCTCTGAGTTAAAGTTTGGACAGTTCCATGGGCCTGGCTTAGATAGTTACTCAGGAAATGTTAGGCAGAAAAATCCCAGTCTAATTCATGGGGAACTAAAAAATCGACTGACCAATCACTCACACTGAACACATGAACATAATTAATAAAAGCCCTTTATTCAACCCTTGAGTCTCCTCTGCCAACGCAGTAGGGACCGAGGAGGGTTGGCGCTGCCAAACCTGGGGAGCTACTACTGGGCAGCAAATGTGGCAATGATCCGCAAGTGGGTTATGGAGGGAGAGGGGGCGGCATGGAAGAGGATGGAGATGGCGTCCTGTAAAGGAATGAGCCTGGGGGCGTTGGTGACGGCACCGATGCCGCTCTCGCCGACAAAGTATACCACGAGCCCGGTGGTGGCGGCAACGCTAAGGATCTGGGGCCAGTGCAGACGGCACCGGGGTGCAATGGGAGCTTCGGTGTGGTCCCCGATCAGGGGTAACCAACGATTTGTCCCGGGGAAGATGGACGGGGGGTTCCAGAGCTGGCATCGGAAGAATGGGGGACCTGTTCATCGACGGGACGTTTGCGAGCCTAGGGGCACTGGAGGAGAAGTTCGAGTTACCCCCGGCAAATGCCTTTAGATATATGCAGATGAGGGCTTTTGTGAGGCGACAGGTGAGGGAATTCCCGTTGCTCCCGGCACAAGAAGTGCAAGATAGGGTGATCTCGGGTGTATGGGTCGGGGAGGGCAAGGTGTCGGAAATACACCAGGAGTTGAAAGAAGAGGGGGAAGCGCTCGTAGAAGAGTTGAAGGGTAAATGGGAGGAGGAACTGGGGGAGGAGATCGAGGAAGGTCTGTGGCCTGATGCCCTAGGTAGGGTTAATTCCTCCTCCTCGTGTGCCAGGCTCAGCCTGATACAATTTAAGGTGGTCCACAGAGCGCACTTGACGGGGGCGAGGTTGAGTAGGTTCTTTGAGGTAGAGGACAGATGTGGAAGGTGCTCAGGGAGCCCGGCAAACCATGTCCATATGTTTTGGTCATGCCCGGCACTGGAGGGGTTCTGGAGAGGAGTGGCGGGAGCAATATCTCAGGTGGTGAAAGTCCGGGTCAAGCCAAGCTGAGGGGCTAGCAATATTTGGAGTAGTGGACGAACCGGGAGTGCAGGAGGCGAAAGAGGCCGGCATTCTGGCCTTTGCGTCCCTAATAGCCCGGCGAAGGATCTTGCTAATGTGGAAGGAGGGGAGCCCCCCAGCCTGGAGGCCTGGGTAAATGATATGGCTGGGTTCATAAAGTTGGAGAGGATTAAGTTCGCCTTGAGAGGGTCTGCGCAGGGGTTCTACAGTCGGTGGCAACCGTTCCTAGACTATCTCGCGGAGCGTTAGAGGAAGGTCCGTCAGCAGCAGCAGCAACCTTGGGGGGGAGGGGGGTGGAGGGGACGTCCTGGGAGGGGGGGGAAAGGGGGGACTGCCTGGGAGGGCCAGTGTACAAAGCTGTGTAAATATATCATTTTGCCATGTATATATCTTGCTCTGCGCAATTTCTCGTTTTTTTTTGTTACGAGGGGGGGGGGGGGGTTATTGTTTGTAAGGGAGAAAAATTGTGTTAAAAAACTTTAATAAATATATATTTTTTTAAAAAGAGTCTGCTCTGCCATTCAATAAGATCATGGTTGACCTTTTTGTGTTTTGAATTCCACATTCCCATTTACCCCGATAACCTTTGATTCCCTTGCTTAACAAGAATCTATCTACCTCTGCCATAAAAATATTCAATGATTCCACCTCCACCGTCTTCTGAGGCAGAGTTCCAAAGTTGCACAACGCTCTGAGAGAAAAAAATTATCTCTTTCCTAAAAGGACAACCCCTAATTTTAAACGTGTCCCCTAGTGCTGGACTAGCCCACAAGAAGCAAAATCCTTTCAACATCCACCTTGTGAAGACCATTCAGAATCTTGTATACTTCAATGAGGTTACCCCCCCCCCCCCCCCCCCCCCCCCAACCACTGACTATCCCTCAGACACAAAGCGAGCTGATTAGCCCACTTGATGACCCAACTATATGCTGGACCTGAGCTGACTACCTCTCCCAGTCCAACTGTTTGCTGACTCATCAGTCAGTCTACATAACAACCTCCTCACCCGCTACCACCTCACCCAGTTGCCCACTTACCTTATCCATCCTACCCACTTTACACACTTACCTCATCCACCTACCCATCTACTCACTGTTTCCATTCACTCATTCATTCACTCACCCATTCACTAGCATTCACATTGGACATTCAAGCTTAACATATGTCAGCTAGTGCTGTAAGAAGGGGGCATGTTTTCTCTTATCCCCTGACAAGACAGTGCTGCCATTGAGTTCTCTGAAGTACGCTGCGCTTTACATTTCTGAAGAAGCTGATTGGGAGACTGGCATGAAGTATGGAGCAGCGTTGAAGAAAGGTTTGAGCATTCAAAGAGAGAAGTTTGAGACGATCCAGACCAATCTTCCCACCCCTATCACAGGAGTGCTGTGTTATTTATAGCATCCCCAGCAGAGAATCAGAACAGATTGAGTTAAAATATATATACATTTAGAGTACCCAATTTTCTTTTCCAATTAAGGGGCAATTTAGCATGGCCAATCCACCGACCCAGCACATATTTGGGTTGTGGGGGTAGGATTCACACAGAAACAGGGAGAGTATGCAAACTCCATGCGGACAGTGACCCGGGGCCGGGATCGGACCCGGGTTCTCGGTGTCGTGAGGCAGCAGTGCTAACCACTGCACCACCACGCCACCTCAGATCGAAGACTAAACCTTGAACTTTCCTGCTATCAGTCAGCTGCTGACTGCATAGTTTCAATGAGCAATTGAAATAATGGTGGGGCGCTATCAATCACTCAGGGGCTCTGAATTGCTGTGGCACCGTGCACTTTTCCATTCATGTTGTAGACTGGAGCTGATGGTAGAGGATCTAATTTACTTCAATCACATGGCTATCCAGAAATCTGTTCTGCTCTCACCACTTGCTGTTGACGTATGTTGGAAGGATCTACAAGTTGGTACGTGACCTGTTTGGACGGATTTTGAACGCATCTTCCATGGCCACCAAGTCTTGGGTGAAATTCGACCTTCGGGTTTCTGACTCTGAGGCAGAAACTCTACCCACTGTGTCACATGACCTCCAAGAAATAGAGGAAAGTTATTCAATTTCCACCTGTGTAACACTGAGATACATTGTAGGTTTCCTTCAGAGCAGACAGACAGATTCTAGCAACCGACTAGGAATCAATTAGCAAAGTATATACTGCCGTTGATTTTATTCCAATCTGTCTGGCGGAAAACAGGCAGGGAGGCAGATAAATCCATTGAATCCTGTTATAACCTGCCTGCTTACCACTACTGGGGACCAATTGCAATCCCCTAATCCTTAGAGAGTATGAGCTTCCCCTATGAGGGGGGCGGAGAAATCATTAGCAGAGTCACCTGCATAAATAGAGCCGGCCAATATGGAACTAGCTAGAGAGGAGTGAACAGCAAGGGAGTTACAGCTGCTATTCTAGATATATATATATATATATATATGTTATTATAAATAAATGTCATTTCTTTCTATTCTATAACTCACGGTGGATTGTTTGTGGCCCTCACAAAACTGGCGACGAGGGTTAAAGTGGATAGCTGTCTACGCTGCTGAAGGCACCTCCCTGAATTTATGTTGGATAAAGATTGGAAGTTTTTTTTCTGTTACACCATGCCTCTGTATGGACGTTTGGATGTCTTTGATGCTGCACTGGAAAGTTGGAACCAGTACGCACAACGGATGCGTTACTATTTCCGGGCAAACAACATCACCAAAAATGAGCGCCAGGTGGTCATTTTGCTCGCCGCCTGCGGCCCGCATACATTTGGGGTGATTAGGAGCCTTACGTACCCAGCTGCTCTGGACACCAAGACACTTGATGAACTTGTGACCTTAGTGGGGTAACATTTTAACCCAACCCCATCCACGATAGTCCAGCGTTACCGGTTTAATACCGCTGAGAGGACCCCAGGAGAATCCCTTGCAGAGTTCCTCTCCAGGCTACGCAGGATTGCGGAGTACTGTGACTATGGTGAGACCTTGTCAGAAATGTTACATGACCGTTTGGTTTGCGGTATTAACAATGCGGCCACTCAGAGAAAGTTGTTAGCTGAGCCAACATTGACTTTTCAATAGGCCATTCAAATAGTATTGTCCCGAGAGAGCGCAGAACGGAGAGTGCAGGAGCTACAGGGAATGGAGGTGCACGCCTTGGGACGCAACCCCTTCCACCCAAAAGCGTCTCCCCGCACCCCTGCGGTACCTTGGGCGAGGCGACGTCCGGATCGACGCCAGTGGCTGTTGGACATTCCTCCCCGAAGGGAGCCTTCTCCAGAACCAATGGATGAGGAGCCATGTCAGTGTCGGACTTGTGGGCGCCGACCCCATCGCGGACGCCGGTCCTGGGAGCGCCAGAGATGCCGTCATTCCGACAGCAACTGGAACAGCCCAGGGTCCATACCTTCCATTTGGATGAACCTGCGGCGACTACTCCCGAGGACGTGGAGCCGGAAGACGACTTCCTGCAGCTGCATTGTGGCAGCTCCCCGTGTGGCCCCCATTAAGGTGACAGTATGGGTCAATGGTCACCGCTTGAGATGGAGTTGGACACTGGCGCAGCGGTCTCCGTGATCGGCCAGAGAACATTCGACTGCATCAAGCAGGGTATACAGACCCTTACAGTAACCAACACACAGGCCAGGTTGGCCACCTACACGGGGGGACCATTGGACATTGCAGGAACTACGATGGCCCCTGTTGTTTATGGACGCCAGGAGGAGTGTTTCCCACTTATCGTGGTGCGCGGCCATGGGCCCAGCCTGTTTGGTCGAGATTGGTTGCGCCATTTGCGGTTGCAATGGCAGCACATCCTCCAAACAATTTCTGAAGGTTTTTTTTTTAAAAAGCATTTTATTCAAACTTGTATCAAAGTACGTAACAGCAAATAAACACCCCGGGAAACATTCTTCCCAACAATCAATTAGACAGCTTGTACAGATTTTTCTCCTTTTTCAACCCCCCTCCCCATCACCCACCCCCCTGCGACGAACAGCTCCTCAAACACGGTCACAAACATCCCCACCTTTTCTCAAACTACCCTGCTGAGCCCCTTAACTCATACTTTATCTTCTCTAACCGCAGGAAGTCATACAGGTCACCCAACCATGCTGCTACCCCTGGTGGCGATGCCGACCACCATTCCAGCAAGATTTGTCGCCGTGCAATCAGAGAGGCGAAGGCATGACATCGGCCTTCCTCCTCTCCATGAGCTCCGGCTTCTCTGAAACCCCAAATATCGCCACCAAAGGCTCTGGGTCCACTCCATCCTCCACTATCCTGGCTAAGACCGCGAACACTCCCGCACAGCATCTTCCCAATTTTTCACAACCCTGAAACATGTGCTTGTGATTCGCTGGCCTTCGCCCACACCTCTCACACTCATCTGTTACCCCCTGAAAGAACCTACTCATTCTCACCCGAGTCATATGCACCCTGTGCACCACCTTAAACTGTATCAGGCTCATCCTTGCACAACAGGTTCTGGAGGGTTGACGGAGGTACTGGGATGATACCCAGATGTATTCCAGCCCAGTTTCCGGAAAATAATAGGGGCCGTAGCCCATATCTAGGTCGAACCAGTAGCCACGCCGCGCTATTTCCGGGCGCGCCCAGTGCCTTACGCCTTGCTCGAGAAGGTAGAAGAGAAACTCACTCGTTTGTAGTCCTTGGGTATTATCAGGCTCGTCCGTTTCGCTGACTGGGCAGCGCCAATTGTACCTGTAATGAAGCCAGATGCCACAGTTCGCTTGTGCGGTGACTATAAATGTACAGTGAATACGGCTTCCCAGTTCGACCGACATTCAATGCCTCGCATAGAAGATCTCTACGCGAAGCTTGCAGGCGGGCTAATCACAAAACTAGATATGAGTCACGTCTACCTACAACTGGAGCTGGACCCTTCCTCCCGGCTATATGTAACTATTAATACACACCGGGGCCTGTATGAATATACACGGTTGCCCTTTGGGGTATCCTCTGCCTGCGCTATCTTTCAACGCGTCATGGAGGGCATCTTGAGAGGTTTACCGCGTGTCGCTGTCTACTTAGTTTTGATTACAGGGACGTTGGAGCAGGAACATTTGGAAAGTTTGGAGGCTGTCCTTAGACATTTTTCAGAGGCTGGAGTCCATTTACGTCGTACAAAGTGCGTCTTTCAGGCAAAGGATGTAGTCTACCTGGGTTATCGGGGGGGGACCGCGAAGGTTTGCACCCCGTCGCAGAGAAGGTGCGCGCAATTCAACAGGCCCCTGCCCCGACTGACACTTTGCATCTTCGTTCTTTTCTCAGCCTCGTAAACTATTACGGGACGTTCCTCCCCAATCTGGCAACTACGCTGGCCCTGTTGTACCTTTTGCAAAAGAAGAATCACACCTGGGTTTGGAGTCAGCCGCAGGAAACCGCTTTCCTGCAGGTAAAACAGCAATTGTCGTTGTCTGGGTTACTAACCCACTATGGTCCTGAAAGCCTTTGCTCATCATGTGTGATGCAACCCCGTATGGTATTGGGGCCGTCCTGTCCCACAAGATGGAGAACAGTTGCCTACGAGTATTCTCTGGAGCATAAACCAGGGACCCAGATGACGAATGCCGACGCACTGAGCCGATTGCCTTTGTCAACCGGCCCCATGTCGACCCCCATGACCGATAAGGTAGTTGCAACCCTAAATTTTACGTACTCCTTGCCTGTCACGGCATCACCAATCCGTGAGTGGACCCAGACGGAGCCAGTCCTGTCAAAGGTTCGACACATAGTCCTGTATGGTGGGCAGCATAGACAGCTCCCAGGCGAGTTGCGGGCATTTTCCTCCAAGCTGGCATAATTTAGCATGGAAGACGATATCCTCTTGTGGGGGGACGCGTGTGATTGTCCCGGAAAAAGGACAGGAGCTGATACGAAGGGACTTGCACAATAGGCAGCTGGGTTTGACCAAAATGGAAATGTTGGCCCGGAGTTATGTCTGGTGGCCAGGCCTCGACACCGACATTGAGAAGGTGGCCCAAAACTGCTCCACTTGCCAGGAGCATCAGAAGCTTCCGCCGGCTGCGCCCCTACATCACTGGAAATGTCCAGGGTGGCCTTGGGCGCGCTTGCATGCAGATTTCTCCGGCCCTTTTCAAGGATCCATGTTCCTTCTATTAAACGATGCCCAGTCTAAATGGTTAGAGGTGCATAAGATGGTAGGCACAACGTCCTGCGCAACAATCAAGAAGATGCGTTTGTCTTTCAGTACGCATGGCCGCCCCGAGATGCTGGTCACCGTCAACGACACTCTGTTCACAAGTGAGGAGTTTGCGAGGTTCATGAAGATGAACGGCATACGCCATATCCGCACTGCTCCATACCACCTGGCTTCCAATGGGTTGGCGGAGCGCGCAGTGCAGACATTCAAACAGGGCCTAAAGAAGCAGTCTTCTGGGTCTATGGACACAAGACTGGCTTTTTTTTTGTTTTCATACAGGATCACTCCACATGCGGTGACTTGGGTAGCTCCCGCGGAACTCCTAATGGGCCGGAGACTTCGCACCCGCCTTAGCATGGTTTTCCCGGACATTGGCGCAAAAGTACGCCGCACTCAAGAACGGCAGGGGCATGGCCTTTCTTGGCATCAGCCGATTCTGCAGTTTGCGCCCAGTGACCCAGTGATCGTTTGAAAGTTTGCTGGTGATGCCCAGTGGGTCCCTGGTGTTATCTTTCGCCAAACGGGCTCTATCTCTTACCAAGTGCAAGCCAGGGTCGTCTCCAGCGCAAGCATGTAGACTACATTCTGGATGTCCGGTCCAGAAGACCATTTCTTTCAAAGATTTCCCGCCCCCGGAGCTCACTTCTACAGCCACAGAGACCCGACACAGTGGAGAGTATTCCTCTCAATCTTCCTCTGGTGCCGCACTCAAAGTCTGCGCAGGGCGTTGCAGAACCATGTGGAGATAGGGACGCCGAGATGATGGAGGCAGCGGACTCCAACTCCGAGATGGAGACACAGGACGCCGCAGAGGGGGAGTCCTCGGGCCCACGAGCCATGGACGTACAACCGGTACGCTGCTCATCACGGAAGTGCCGTTCTCCGTCTCGTTACACGCCGCCCAATCCAGCGCCTCGTGCAAATGGTGTCCGGCCTGCGGCAAAACGAGTCCGACGCCCTCCTTCGCCAGGGTCTTCGGTGGATTCCTTGGACTTTGGGGGGGGAGGGATGTTATAACCTGCCTGCTTACCACTGGCTGGGGACTAATGGCAATCCCACAATCCTTTGGGAGTATGAGCTTCCCCAATGAGGGGGTGGAGAAATCATTAGCAGAGTCACCTGCATAAATAGAGCCGGCCAGTATGGAATCAGCTAGAGAGGAGTGAGCAGCAAGGGAGTTACTGCTGCTGTTGTGTATATATTTGTTATTGTAAATAAATGTTATTTCTTTCTATTCTACAACTTGTGCTGAATTGTTCGTGGCCCTCACAAAAAATCCCTACTGTGTAGAAGAAGGGCATTCGGCCCATTTGGTCTGCATCGACCCTCCGAAAGAGCACCCTACTTAGGCCCAATCCCCTGTCCTATCCCTGTAACCCCACCTATCCCGCACATCACCACAAGATGAAACTGGAGCACCTGGAGGAAACCCACGGGGAGAACATATAAACTCCACACACACAGTCACCCAACACCGGAATTGAACCCGGGACCCTGGCGCTGTAAAGCAGCAGTGCTAACTCTGTGCCACTGTGCTGCCCTAAAAGCAGCGCCTGGACAAGGACCAAGTGACTTATCTGCCAATGTCCTGACCGGTTGCTGCTGTTTTCAATGCTAACCTGTTCTTTTGAGGCCTTCTGCCGGTGCTGTCATGGGCTTTCCTTAAATTTGCAGATCGGGAATTGGATCTCCAATTCCAATTTTAGCTACAGCCTGAACAGCCATTCCAGCTGGGTAAAGTCAAGTGAGGAGAGGATCAGAAGGAGCAGAGTCCATTCAGGACAATTCTGTTCTACTTCCTTTGTGGGGGTTTGGAGGAGCAGAAATGCCTTTTTGGGCCTTAAAAAGGAAGGTTTTGGCCTCTACAGGTTCCTTGCCCCATTTTCCATACCAAGAGGCTGTCTCTGAAGTCCTGCTCCCCACACTGAGCTGAATGCTGGCAAGCAGCCAAGTACAGACCAATTTTCTTTAAATTGACAGACAATTTCCAACATTTCATGTTAATGAGGCCCCGTAGTTAAATTCACCATGCCACATTCTGTAGAAGGCGGGAAACTAATGGAAACCAACGGTTCTACCCCCGGAAACCCACTTGCAGTAAAAATCCCCCACCCACTGATTTGAGTATTTCGGGCCAACCAGGTTCTTGCTGACACTGCAGTTCTATGTCAAAACACTAGATGTCAGGCATGTGCCTTCAATCGGATTTCTTCACAGATCAGCCTGAGCACATACCTCAGAATAATTTCATGCTGAATATATTGTTTGCACATGCCCTGGCTTTGTAATAATTACATTCTCAGATGCAATTTTCTATGCACAGAAATTGCACTGGCTTCAGAACAGAAATCTGACTGCAAATAAACCTTTAATAAAAATAAATGGATTTTAATTCTATTTTACTGGATACGTGTGAACTCTTAGCGACTAAGTAGGGTGTAAGGGATAATAGGATAAAGTAAATACAAGAGTGAACCATTGACAGGACATTTTGCTCAGATCTATTGAGAGTTACACAACTGAAATGGCAGCTTTATTGTCTCCTTAATTAACAACTTTTTATGGTGTAAGTGCTAATTTGTATGAGACAGAGCTTCTATGACTATTGCTGTCGGCCTCAGATTTTAATTTTCAGTTCAAATTCTTGAAATTTCTACAGTGAAAATACCTTTTACCTTTACTTTTACTCAAGCCCCTTAGCAAATGATGTGCCCCATCAAGATTCTTGCAAACCAAACTCTGGAGGGGTATTATTGCTGTGGAGACTTGAATTATCTATTTCTACTTGAAACTTGGCTTACTCTCAGCTTATACCAGCAGGACTACAGCCACCCAGGTTAAAAAGTCAAACTCCATCACCTTCTCAAGGACAACAAGTGATGGACAATCGTCATTGTCACTCACATCCTGAGAATGATTTAATAAATTGGGCAGTAGAAATTGGGTCTTTGTTAAGAATGGTAGTGGATTACAAAAACAAAGAACAAGTGAAAACATTTTGTTGCATTTAAAGTTCAAGGACTGAGTGCAGTACTGTTTGCTTCATTGTGGAAACTACATTAACGCCATTGCAAGGCTGCATTCACCAGGATGATGCCAGCGGTGGGAAACTGTAGCTGTGATGAGACACTTGAGGGGCTATTTCCATTGAAGAAAAAATGCCTAAGATAAGATTAAGTGGAAGTTTTTGAAATTATGAGGCATTTTGGTAGAGCCGATAGGGTTAGGCCATTTCCTTTTGTTGGATAATCAGTGATGAGGAGGTCACTGATTACGCAACCTGAGGAAAGATAGAAATATCACTCGGTGATTGAGAGAGTATAGATAAAACTGTCTTTATAAAGCAGGTTGTTGAAGCATGGAATGCTTTGCCACAGGCAGAGGCCATTGGATCTTTTAAGGGAAAATTAGATAAATATCTGAAGCAGGGAAAGATGCAAAGCTATGATGTGAGAGTGGGGCAGCACGATTAGTTTTTGATTGCTTTAGCTCGAACACAATGGGTTGAATGCCCCCATCCTGCCCTGCCTTGTCCTGTAAACTTCTTTGGTTTAATGGATTCTACAGCTATTTCATAATATTACTGTAATCAGTGCTATTTTAAGAGCACTGAGTGTGCAGGGAAATTTTCAATGGTTCCCTGTTAATAATTTTTCAAGGATGGTTATTGAAAATATTTTGGGTTGATCTTTATTTTTACGTATAATGGTAGTCTTTTCTGAGATACTATACAGTATGGGGATTATTTTGTTTGGGGGGGGGGTGGGGGGGGGAGCAGGAGCTATTTAATCGAGTCTTAGGGACTCAGTCCAACCAACATTCTTTGAAAAGCTTTCAAAATGAAGCTGGTTTAGCTCAGTGGTTTGTGATGCAGAACAAGGCCAGCAGCACGCGTTCAATGCCCGTACCAGCTGAGAATTCTGAATTCTCCCTCTGTATACCCAAACAGGCGACTAGGGGCTTTTCACAGCAACTTCATTGCAGTGTTAATGTAAGCCTACTTGTGACAATAAAAAGATTATTATTATGTTCTGTGATTTTGCAACAAGTGATCAGTATCAAAATAGACCTCAGCCAACAAGGGTCATGTAGCAGTCCAATAGCTACCTCGCTAGCTGACTGACCAGATATATTTAAGAAGCAAGCACTCCTCATCCATCATCAGCAATTGAACATTCGAGGGGTGGAAAGATGAACATGATATTACCTAAGCTCTAAGCAAGTCTGCACCGCGAGCTTTCCTGCTGCCAGCAGTTATTGGGAAGTCAGTTGGTTGGACCACATCCTTCGCCAGATACAGAGAAAGTTGTTAGAGAACAGGGGCCTGGAAGTACATTTCACCAGTCTAAACTACTAAAGGCAACCATTTTACACCGGAAGAGGTTTTTTTAAATTCTGAAAACTACACAGAGGTGGAATTTCATAATAGTGACAAACACATTAACAAGCATATGGTTTTTTTCTTTCTGCCATTGCAATAAAAGCATTAATCAGTCTAGAATAAATGAGGTAGCAGCTTTGTTAAATCATTTAATGTGCTGATGTGCTCCTTATGAATATCGTAAAGTACAATTTCAGCACAGCAATGATAAAAGATGCTGAATTCTCCATTCTAATTCATAACTAGCTTATAGTGCTCTTATTCCAGTTATTCTGGATAATCGCTTAAAATTCATGTGTTGCAACTCAGTCATGCTCCTCGTAATATCATGACCACATTCAGTGAAACTGTTTCCATGAAAACAAGAGGTAGCAGACATTTGGCAATAGGATGGCATAATTTAGACCACAGAACATTTGGTTAGTCTATGAAACCTATTAACTATCAGAATGTTGAAATTATGTTGTTAGGTCTTGATTATATCGAGTAAACAAATTAGGGCACGTTCCAGAAAAATGGGTATTTGCCAGCACTCGGAGTGCCGTCAACAATGCCCTAAGCTAGTGTCCTTGAAAGAGGCTGCCTCCATCTGCTCCCGCAGTGACCCCTCCTCACTACCCACTTCCTGACCATGGCTATATTTGCTGCCCAGTAGTAGTTCATCAAATTTGGTAAGGCCCCCCCCCCCGCCGGCATCCCCGCTCCAGCAGCACCTTGATCACCGGTGGGGCTTTTCCCACCGACACAAACCCCGAGATCAATGCATTAATCTTCCGAAAGAAGGTCTTCGGAATAAAAATCGGAAGGTTCTGGAACACAAATATAACCTCGGGAGTACCGTCATCTTCACGGACTGCACCCGCCCTGCCAATGACAGCGGGAGCACGTCCCACCTCGTAAAATCCCCCTTCATCTGCTCCACCAACCGCGCCAAATTCCTCAATCCGCGAGGCCAGGATCTTTGCCAATAACTTGCTCCCAACCACTCTATCAGGTCCTCCTGCACCTTGGGGAACTCCAACCCATCCAGGAATCGCCGCATTCCTTCCTCCCTGGTTGAGGGCTCTGATTAATAAAGCCTCCTGTAAAACTACTCAAATACCCAGTTCACCCCCACTTCAGTACCACTCCACTCCTCCAGTCCTTCATCCTTCCAACCTCCTGCACCGCCTCCTGCTTCTTGAGTTGGTGGGCCGGCATCCTACTAACTTTCTCCCCGTGCTCATACACTGCCCCTCTGGCCCTCCACTACTGCCCTACTGCTTCCCCCGTGGACACCAACCCGAACTCCATCTGAAGCTTCTGCCTCTCCTTCAACATTCCTGATTCCGGGGCCTCCGAATACCTCCTGTCCACCCACAGAATCCCGTCCACCAACCATGCCATCTCTGCTCACTCCTCCTTCTCCCTATGTGCCCAGATCGGTATGAATGCCCCCCCTAATCACAGCCTTGAGCACCTCCCACAGAGTGGCAGCTGAGACCTCACCTGTATCATTTAGTTCCACATACCCCCGGATGGCGGCCCTCACCCGCTCATACACCTCCTCATCCTCTAACAACCCTATGCCCAGCCTCCACGGCTGGCTCTGCCCCCCCCCCCCCATCCCTGTCCATTTGCAAGTCCACCCAATGCAGTGCGTGGTCTAAAACCATGATCACCGAGTACCCCGAGTTGAACACTCCTGCCAATAACGTCTTGCCCAACAGAAAAAAATTCAATCCAAGAGTACACTCTGTGCACATGGGAGAAGTACGAAAACTCCTTTGCCCTCGGCCTCCCAAACCTTCTCAGGTCCACAGTGGAGTTAAACTTTTCTCCAGTCACCCCTGCACCTTTTTTTCCACAAAACATCCACCCTACAAATGGGAAAAGGTCCTAAAAAAAAAACTCAAGTTGGAGCTGCCAAATGTATGTCCACTCACTCCATGGCCGCCACCGGAAGTCCTCCAAACATGACATTAACATCAAACAGCCCAGAAAACAAATATCAAATAGTACAATATCGTACTAAAGGAAACATAAAAGAAAAAAAGCACCCAACTGAACTTCCCACCCAAAGAAAGACCAAAATAACCCACCACAATGATAATAACTTCTACACCCCACCCATCAATAACAGCTGATGGTGATTACCTCTTTAAAGTAGGAAATAAATGGCTGTTACCTCAGGTAGAACTCCTCCACCGACCCGCTAACAGTGTACATGACCATTTCCAGGTATAGAAATTCCATGATGTCACTGATGCACGATCAATGACCACGAAAGCAAGGTTGTAGTCCAACTGAAGGCTTTAATAAGCTAGGTGTTTCCCTCAGCAGTTCAGGTACAGAATGAAGGCTGCTGGGATGGCACGGGCTCTTATACCCCGCCTAGCAGGGCAGAGCTGCCATACAGCATGACCAATAGGAAGCATACAATATCTACCAATGGTGTTCCAGCATTACCAGGTACCGTAATACCTCTACACAGACTATCACATTCACCCCCTGTTAAAAAAGAGTCCGGCAGGGGTGGTGGCCTGATACTACAACATGGTAACGTGGTAGAATTATAGTTATTGAGGTACCGTAATACCTCCGTACAGCGTTTTGTAACTATTTACAATTCTATTAACTATTTACAATTTGGGATTCATAATTAGCTATACACTTTAAAATGAAGCAATCAGTTGATCGGGGGCCCTGGTCATCCTCTGTGTTCATCTAAGCTTCGGTGGTGACTCCGATGGAGGCTCGGGCGTCTGTGACTCCGGGAGCGTGGCCTCGATCTCTGTGGCAGCTTCGACACCCCTAGACGGCGTTGGTGGGGAAAACGGTTGACCTGGAAAGGGAGCGTCTGTGGTGTACGTCGGTGGGTGGGGGTGCCTAGACGGGGCCAGCGGGAGAACCGATCCTCCTGTAAGGTGCACTGGTGGAAGGGAGGGTGGGACTGGTGGCTGGGGTATGCGTGGGGCTCCGGCGGGCGCCAGGTCTCGTAGGGAGACCGTATCTTGTCGACAGTCGGGGTGCGCCACGTAGGCTTACTGGGGGTTAGCATGGAGAAGACGGACCCTCTCGACCAACGGGTCCGACTTGTGCGCCTGCACGTGTTTTCGGAGCAGGATTGGTCCGGGAGCTGCCAGCCAGGTCGGGAGCGAGGTCCCAGAGGAGGACTTCCTGGGGAAGACAAGGAGACCTTCGTGAGGTGTCTGGTTGGTTGTGGTACAAAGCAGTGACCGGATGGAGTGGAGGGCATCTGGGAGGACTTCCTGCCAGCGGGAGACTTAGAGATTCCTGGACCATAGGGCCAGTAGGACGGTCTTCCAGACCGTTCCGTTCTCCCGCTCTACCTGTCCGTTACCCCGGGGTTGTAACTGGTCGTCTTGCTCGAGGCGATGCCCTTGCTGAGCAGGAATTGACGCAGTTCGTCGCTCATAAAGGAGGACCCCCTATCACTATGTATGTAAGCGGGGAACCCAAACAGTGCAAAGATGCTATGGAGGGCCTTGATGACAGTGGTTGCGGTCATGTCGGGGCAGGGGATGGCAAATGGGAACCGGGAGTACTTGTCAATCACGTTCAGGAAGTACGTGTTGCGGTCGGTGGAGGGGAGGGGGCCTTTGAAGTCCATGCTGAGGCGTTCAACGGGACGGGAAGTCTTTATCAGGTGCGCTTTCTCTGGCTGGTAGAAGTGCGGTTTGCACTCCGCGCAGATTTGGCAGTCCCTGGTGGCTGTCCTGACCTACTCGATGGAGTAGGGCAGGTTGCGGGTCTTGACAAAATGGAAAAAGCAAGTGACCCGCGGGTGGCAGAGGTCCTCGTGGAGGGCTGGGAGGCGGTCCACTTGTGTGGTGGCACATGTGCCGTGGGACAGGGCGTCAGGAGGCTCATTTAGTTTCCCGGGACGATACAAGATCTCGTAGTTGTAGGTGGAGAGTTCGATCCTCCACTGCAAGATCTTGTCGTTTTTTATCTTGCCCCGCTGTGCATTATCAAACATGAAAGCAACCGATCGTTGGTCAGTGAGGAGAGTGAACCTCCTGCCGGCCAGGTAATGCCTCCAATGTCGCACAGCTTCTACTATGGCCTGGGCCTCCTATTCGACTGAGGAGTGGCGGATTTCGGAAGCATGGAGGTTACATGAGAAGAAGGCCACGGGTCTGCCCGCTTGGTTGAGGGTAGCCACCAGAGCTACGTCCGACGCGTCGCTCTCAACCTGGAAGGGGAGGGACTCGTCGATGGCGTGCAACGTGGCCTTTGCAATGTCCGTTTTGATGCGGCTGAAGGCCTGGCGGGCCTCTATCGACAGGGGAAAAGCTGTGGATTGGATCAGGGGACGGGCCTTGTCCGCAGAGTTGGGGACCCACTGGGCATAGTCACTGAAAAACCCTAGGCAGCGCTTCAGGGCCTTGGAGCAGTGAGGGAGGGGGAACTCCATAAGGGGGCGCATGCGTTCAGGGTCAGGGCCTATGACTCCATTTCGCACTACGTAGCCGAGGATGGCTAGGCAGTCGGTGCTAAACACGCATTTGTCCTTGTTGTATGTAAGGTTAAGGATCTTTGAGGTCTGGAGGAACTTGCGGAGGTTGGTGTTGTGGCCCTGCTGGTTGTGGCCGCAGATGGTGACATTATCGAGATACGGGAATGTTGCACGTAAACCGTACCGGTCAACCATTCGGTCCATCTCGCGCTGGAAGACCGAGACCCCATTGGTGACACCGGAGGGAACCCTTAAGAAGTGATAGAGCTGCCCATCTGCCTCGAAGGCAGTGTATTTGCGGTCACTAATGCGGATGGGGAGCTGGTGGTAGGCGGACTTAAGATCCACCGTGGAGAAGACCTTGTAATGCGTGATCCTGTTTACCACGTCGGATATGCGGGGGAGAGGGCACGCGTCCAGCTGCATAAACCTGTTGATGGTCTGACTATAGTCGATGACCATCCTATGCTTCTCCCCGGTCTTTACCACAACTACTTGAGCTCACCAGGGTCTGTTGCTAGCTTCAATGACTCCTTCCCTCAGTGGCCTTTGGACATCCGACCTAATAAAAATCCGATCCTGGGCACTGTACCGTCTGCTCCTGATGGCAATGGGTTTGCAATCCGGAGTGAGGTTTGCAAACAGGGAAGGCGGATCGCCCTTGAGGGTCGCGAGGCCGCAGACAGTGAGGGGGGGTATAGGGCTGCCGAATTTGAAAGTTAAACTTTGGAGATTACACTGGAAGTCTAAACCTAGGAGTGCGGCCGCGCTGAGGTGGGGAAGGATGTATAGCCGGTAATTTTTAAACTCCCTTCCCTGGACTGTGAGGTTTGCTACACAAAACCCCTTTATCTCTACTGAGTGGGAACCGGAGGCCAGGGAGATTTTTTGATTAACGGGGTGGACGAGGAGAGAACAGCGCCTTACCGTGTCGGGGTGTATGAAGCTCTCCGTGCTCCCAGAGTCAATTAAGCAGGACGTCTCATGCCCGTTGATTAGTACTGTCGTTGTAGCAGTTGAGAGTGTTCGAGGCCGGGACTGATCCAGAGTCACTGAGGCTAAACCCAGCAGTTGAGTGTTCTCTTCGGGCGGTGAGCTGGGGTCCTGGGAGTCCATTCAAGATGGTGGCTTCCATTGGTCGCACATGGCTGGGGGTGCACTAAATGGCGGCGCCCATCCATCGAACGTGGCGACCACGGGACAAGATGGCGGCGCCCAGGGGCCGCACAGGGCCCTGGAGTAGGAAGATGGCGGCGCCCGCTGACCGCATGGTGACCGTGGAGAGGTTTGTGGTGGCGGTCCGCATTCGCCGCCAGAGAGCGCGGCGACCTCACAGGCCTGGCATACCACCACGAAATGGCCCTTTTTACCGCATCCCTTGCAGGTGGATGTGCGGGCCGGGTGGCGTTGGCGGGGGTGCTTGGCCTGCCCGCAAAAGTAGTAGCGAGGCCCTCCGGGGTTGCCAGGCCGCCTTGCAGCACAGGCTTGTGGGGGGATGGGGGATGTCTCGGGGTTGGCTGCGGAGTGGTTCCACGCTGCCCAGGTGGCTGGCGCGCAGTCGGGAACGTAAGTGCGGGCGTTTCTGGAGGCCACATCCAGGGAGCCGGCAAGGGCCCGTGCCTCCTTGAGGCCACGGTGTCTTTTTCCAGCAATCGCTGGTGGATCTGAGAGGACAGCATACCTGCCACAAAAGCGTTCTGATCAAGAGTTCTGTGTGGTCGCTCGCCGAATCTTGCGTGCAGCTGCAGTTTCTCCCCAACACCAGGAGTGCACAGTAGAATTCTTCCAGCGATTCCCCAGAGGTTTGTCGCCTCGTTGCTAGCAGATGTCGGGTGTAGACCTGGTTTACTGGGCGGATATAATGTCCTTTTAGCAACTTTATTGCCGCATCAAAGTCTTCCGCGTCCTCGATGAGGGTGTAAATTTCCAGGCTCACCCTCGAGTGCAGGACTTGCATTTTCTGTTCTCCCGTGGGTGTGTTTTCGGCCGTTCAGAGATATCCTTTAAAACACGCCAGCCAGTGCTTGAAGATTGCCGCAGAGTTCGCCGCAGAGTTGGGGCTGAGTTGCAGACATTCCGGCTTGATTTGGAGCTCCATCCTTTAAATCATGCTTATTAAATTGATGCACGATCAATGACCACTAAAGCGAGGTTGTAGTCCAACTGAAGGCTTTAATAAGCTAAATGTTTCCCCCAGCAGCTCAGGTACAGAATGAAGGCTGCTGGGGCGCACGGGCTCTTATACCCCGCCTAGCAGGGCGGAGCTACCATACAGCTTGACCAATAGGAAGCATACAATATCTACCAATGGTGTTCCAGCATTACCAGGTACCGTAATACCTCTACACAGACTACCACAGTCACCCAACCAGGCCAAGGCACTAAGATTTCCATCCCAGTAGAACTCATCTCCAGGCTATCAACAAGGCATTGGCAAGAATATCTGCCTTTACCTTGGTCTGCAGCCCTGGCGAGTCTGACACCTCGGAAATGGCCACCAACGGATAAGACTCCAGATCAGTGTTAAGAATCATTGACATGATGCCAAAGAAGGAGACCCAAAAGCTTACCATCCTTGGACACGACCAGAACATTTGGATATGGTTCGTGGGCAATGGGAACACTGCTCACACTTGCTTCCACTCCTGCGAAGAACCCACTCATCCTAGCCTTAGTTGGGTGACCCCTATGTACCACCTTAAGCTTAATCAGGCTGAGCTGCATGCAGGAGGAAGTGGAGTTCACCTTATGAATGGCCTCGCCCCATACGTCCTTATCCAAAATAGGTCCCAGATCCCCCTCCCACTTCTCCCTCACCTGGTCCAGCAAGACAGCTTCCGTTGACATAATCTACCATGAAATGCACCCCACCCCCAGACCCCGCCAGCAGTAGGACACGATAGATGTTACCAAAAGTTTCTTCTCTACTTTTTATCAATTGTGCTATTGAGGAAGCCATAGATTTCCTATGCTTGAAGTCAATTTGCCATTTCTCTTGTGGCAATATCCTGAAAAATGTTCCATGGTGTTCAGTATTTGATAACAGGTTGCATTTAAAATCCTAGAATACTTTAAATCGAAAACATGGGGAACGGACCCAGATCTATAGGAGAAAGGTCAGGAGATGTGACTGAGGACTTATTTGGAAATAAAACTTGTAAGGGGCCTTTGCAGGAGTACAGAAAAGTATAAAGAAGATGATTTACGGATAGCATTGCACAAAAAAAGACCAAGATCACTGACAATCTCCTGAACGCCATTTGATCCCGTGATCTCTTGAAATGTCAGTAGGGACATGATCATTCGGCCAAACCAGTCTTTGGATGCTTCCCTATATTGTTTCAATAATAGATTTAATAAATAGAGTGAAGGTCAATACAGAAAATGAGAATGAGAATTCTCATCAACACTCAAAAAATACTAAGGATCTACTGAAGTGGAATTTCTACACTGGTGCCTCACCGTTCAGAATAGTCACACTGTGAACTTTCAGTTTGATTTTTTGGATGAGTGAAGAATAGTTAATTGTTAGTAAAGTCACTAATCGTGTGCATAGAGTAAGCATACTTTTTTTCAAAATTTAGAGTACCCAATTATTTTTTTTCCAATTAAGGCACAATTTAGCGTGGCGAATCTACCTAATCTGCTCATCTTTGGGTTGTGGGGGTTAAACCCACGCAGACACGGGAAGAATGTTAAAACTCCACACGGACAGTTACCCGGAGCTGGGATTGAATCAGGTTCCTCAGCGCCGTAGGCAGCAGTGCTAACTTGCACCAGTGTTTACAATGTTTTTAGTTAAGGGCACGATCTGCCGAAAGGCAGCACAGCCCGGCTGGTAGATGCCAGGTGATCCCTTTTCCAGGATCTACCTGGATCATCACGTCTCGTGAGACATTCTGATATCAATCCCCGGACATTGTGAGCGGATCACATTTTCGCAAATTAGCATATTTGTTTTTAACAAACATTTTATTGAGGCATTTATGGTTTTATAACAACAATAGATACAAATACAAATGTAAACATAATTCAGTGCGTAACACCCCCCTCCATCGCTTCTCACTATTCCCGCCTAAACTGAACTAAACTAACCTAACTCCCCCTGCCCCCCCTTAATCCCTAACCCCCCCCTTATTGAATCTGCTAACAGTTTAGTTTTCCCCAAAGAAGTCGATAAACGGCTGCCATCTCCGAACGAACCCTAACACTGATCCTCTCAGGGCAAGCTTAATTTTCTCAGGCCTGAGAAACCCAGCCATGTCACTAACCCATACCCCCGATTTCAGGGGCTCCGAATCCCTCCATGCTAATAAGATCCATCTCCGGGCTACCAAGGAGGCAAAGCCCAAAACATCAGCCTCTCTCCCCTGGACTCCCAGCTCTTCCGACACTCCAAAAAATCGCCACCTCTGGACTCGGTGCCACCATCGTTTTTAGCACCGTGGACATGACATCTGCAAATCCTTACCAGAATCCCCTAGCTTCGGGCATGCCCAAAACATGTGGACCTGATTTGCAGGGCCTCCTGCACACCTCACACACCTGTCCTCCACACCAAAAAACCTGATTATCCGGGACACTGTCACGTGTGCCCGGTGAACCACCTTGAATTGTATTAGGCTGAGCCTGGCACATGATGAGGACGCGTTGACTCTGCTCAAAGCATCCTCCCAAATACCCGCCTCTAACTCCTTTCCCAACTCATCTTCCCATTTATGCTCTATCTCCCCTATCTGGGTTTCCTCCCACTCCGTAAGTTCTTTATAGATTTCCGATACCTTCCTCTCTCCCACTCCTATTCTAGAGACTAACTTGTCCTATATCCCCTGTGGCGGTTGAAGCGGACAGGTCGAAACCTGCCTTCGCACAAAATCCCTCACCTGCAGATAACAAAATCCATTCCCTCCCGGCATTCAAACTCCTCTTCCAGATCCTCCAAACAGGGAAAGCTCCCATCAATAAACAGATCTCCCAGCCTCTCGATCCCCGCTCTCTGCCACCTCCAAAACGCCTCATCCAACCTCCCCGGGACAAACTGGTGATTACCACAAATTGGAGCCATACCAACGCCATGAATCTGCACATGCCGCTGACTGTCCACTGTGAACCTAGGGCCACGGGCCGTGTAGGTGCCTCCCAGTCCACCCCCCAAGGTGCCCTCTGGCGCCAGCCGACCCATCAGCTGTATGGGCGGGTTGCAGCACAACCAGTGCCATCTTCTTGACTGGGATGAGTGTGTGTGGGGATTGTGATGTATATATGCAGCAGAAAATCGGCACACGCTGATATGCAGCTGCAGCTTGTCAGCCTCCCGAGCGTCAATCATGGACCCAACAAGTCCCACACCGCTTTTTGTTGGGATCGATTGTGTTCCACATGGTGCCGGCGCTAGCCCCTCCACAGTTGCTGAATCAATAAAGGTTCGGCGCCAGTCTTGCATCGTGGAAGTCCACAAATTCAGTTTTACCGTCAACACAGTCACAGAAACTGAGAATGCCGCCCCTTTCTGAATGGTAATATCAGAGGAGGACAAGGTTTGACTTTGCTGTCCTGCTTCTCACAATCAAATAACCTGCTGATATTCACTGTGTAGGTACACGTGGGAGAAACAGTCACTTAAATGATGTACGAATGTTGACAATGCTGGATTTGTACTCTTAAGTGGATTTAACACATTCAGGAAGAGAATAGAGCATCTACTGGTGGGGACGGGATGGGGTGGAGGGTCGAAACATTCTTACGAATATAATGGGCTGGATTCTCTGTTATTGGGACTATGTCCCCACGCCGGCATCAACACTGTGGACTTTCATGCCAGAACACCTGGCGTGAAAGGGCCACATATTCCTCGTCCTGCAGGGGGCTAGCAGGGACCTGCCGTAAATCTAGAGATACGGGCCCCCGCACTTCCGGGTTGGAGGCCGCGCATGCGCACGTCAGCAGCCTCCAGCGGCCGCGCCATGCTCCATGGCAGACTCGCAGGCGGAGCTGGACCCTGAAAATAGATCCCCCGACCAGCCGCGCACTTGATTCTGTCTGCCTACACAAACGTTTCCCGGTCGCGTATAACGTCTCCCCTTGCCGTCAGATCAGCCCATCCCCAACCAGGGCAGCCGCGGACTGAGGCCACGCTAGTTTCTCGACCGGCTGGACCATGCCGTCATGACTTCGGCCGGTCGGGGGCGGAGAAAGGCGGAGCGGGCCTCCAGCAATGGCCCAGTTATGTCCTAGGTGGACCTAACTGAGTACGCCGCTTTTCGGGGTCCGCAGAATCGGGGAACCGGCGCCGGTCCCGATTCCGTGCGGGAAAGTGGATTCTCCGCCCCTGGGCCAGCCGCAATTTCAGCACGGGGAGTGGAGAATCCAGCCCGATGCTTCTTAAAACTATTCTTGTCTTTACTTGTTCCAAATGCAAAAATACCCAAAGGGGACTTGCATCTGGTGAGTTTGGAGTATTTCTAGTACCACAGGAAAACTAATTGACTGCCTAAAGATGAAAGCATTAGATTTTCTCCCAATTTTATTCTTGTTTGATAAGATGATTGAGCTGTCAAAAGTAAGAGATCCGTTCACATCAGTCCTGCTACACCACAAGGCAATCTCCAGTCCAAAAATGGATAAAAGGCGGCTGTCACAAAAGTTAGGACATTTCTTTCAGTCCTTTGAATATCTTAAATAAAACAAAAACTAACCGTTTGCTGATGGACTAGATAACGTTTTGCAGAGAGAGCAGATAAACTATGAGAACAAGTGAAGTGATACGTTAGTATTTGATTAGTATTATTGCAGATGCATTTTCCGGAGCTCTCTAGATCTGGGAATAGTGCCTTTGGATTAGAAAATTGCAAACGTCACTCCATTATTTAAGATTGGAGAAACCTACAACTACCGAGTTGTTGGTTTAACATCAATTCTGGAGAGGTTACTGAAACTCATCATCAGAGACAGAATGAGTGCTTGAGCAAGCATGAGCTGATCAGGGAGTCAACATAGATTTCTGAAAAATAGTTCATACCCGAGAAGTCTACCTCATTCATTTTCAAACTCAGGGTCGCGACCCATGGGTGGATCACGGACGGGTGTTGGGAGGGTCGTGGAGCGATTGGTCGCAGTATTCCCGATCATGAGTTGAAGTGCCCAACGGCCGTGACCAGCTTTCAAAAATGCCGACCGGGACTGGCTTTCACGCCAGCCACCAGCGAATGCGTGCTCCTTCAGCCAGATCTAGCAGTGTGCAGACCCAGAGCCCAGCGGGGCAGACCGCCTCCTCCTGAAGTCAGCGCAAAGTCTCAGGCCCAGATTTGTTTCAACAATCGTTGGAGTCAGCTCGCCAGGATTGGGCGGCATGGTAGCACACTGGTTAGTACTGTTTCTTCTCAGCGGCAAAATCCCGAGTTCGATACCCGGCTTTGGGTCACTGTCTGTGCAGAGCCTGCACAGTCTCCTCATGTTTCATCCGGGTGCTCCGATTTCCTCCCACAAGCCCCGAAAGACGTGCTTGTTAGCTGAATTGGACATCCTGAATTCTCCCTCAGTGTCGGAGCATGGCGACTAGGGCATTTTCACTGTAACTTCATTGCAGTGTTAATGTAAGCCTACCTGTGACACTAATAAAGATTATTATAAGAATCGGCGGCAAAGAGCAGGTCATGCGCCCCACACACGGATGTCACGTGCTCTCTTTTCCAATTAAGGGGGCAATTTAGCATGGCCAATCCACCTAGCCTGCACATCTTTGGGTTGTGGGGGCGAAACCCACGCAAACACGGGGAGAATGTGCAAACTCCACACAGACAGTGACCCAGAGCCGGGATCGAACCTGGGACCTCGGCGCCGTGAGGCTGCAGGGTTAACCCACTGCGCCACCGTGCTGCCCCTCAGTGCAAATTCATGGAGGAGATTCCTCCATTTTGTAGCTGCCAGCAAGCAAGCAACAGGTCAGTGTGAAGAACTGAGGATGGATCATTTTGGAATAAGGAAGAGAGGGCCAGAGACATAAGCAGGCCAGGGTCTCACAAATAAATCTGCTGGAGAGAGCATCTCAGAAAACTCCAAGGCAGGGTATAGCAGAATTGGTGTGAGCTCCGGAGGCTCTGAAGAACAACCCATTAAGAAGAAGCTGAAATCGGGACCAAAGCAGTATAAGGATGATTTCTTCAGGCATGACTTTATTAATTGTGCCAATATAAATCAGGGCGCAAAACTCATGGGGGGGGGGGGGCGGCGTTTCACTCGGGTGAGAGTGCGATGAGGTTGATGAATGCGGGAGAGGCGATAAACGTGAACTGCACCCAGCGCCAAACCATTTGCGATGCATCCAGCCTCTCCCTTAAGCAAAATCGGAATCAAAGAACAAAGAAAATTTACAGCACAGGAACAGGCCCTCCGGCCCTCCAAGCCTACACCGATCCAGATCCTCTATCTAAAACTGTCGCCTATTTTCTAAGGATCTGTATTCCTCTGTTCCTTGCCCATTCATGTATCTGTCTAGATACCTCTTAAATGACGCTATCTTACACGACTCTACCACCTCCACCGGCAATGCGTTCCAGGCACCCACCACCCTCTGCGTAAAGAACTTTCCATGCATATCTCCCTTAAACTTTTCCCCTCTCACCTTGAACTCGTGACAACTAGTAATTGAGTCCCCCACTCTGGGAAAAAGCTTCTTGCCATCCACCCTGTCTATACCTCTCATGATTTTGTAGACCTCAATGAGGTCCCCCCCTCAACCTCCGTCTTTCTAATGAAAATAATCCTAATCTACTCAACCTCTCTTCATAGCTAGGCAACATCCTGGTGAACCTCCTCTGCACCTGCTCCAAAGCATCCACATCCTTTTGGTAATGTGGCGACCAGAACTGTATGCAGTATTCCAAATGGGCAGCACGGTAGCATTGTGGATAGCACAATTGCTTCACAGCTCCAGGGTCCCAGGTTCGATTCCGGCTTGGGTCACTGTCTGTGCGGAGTCTGCACATCCTCCCCGTGTGTGCGTGGGTTTCCTCCGGGTGCTCCGGTTTCCTCCCACAGTCCAAAGATGTGCAGGTTAGGTGGATAAACCATGCTAAATTGCCCTTAGTGTCCAAAATTGCCCATAGTGTTGGGTGGGGTTGCTGGGTTATGGGGATAGGGTGGAGGTGTGGACCTTGGGTAGGTTGCTCTTTCCAAGAGCCGGTGCAGACTCGATGGGCCGAATGGCCTCCTTCTGCACTGTAAATTCTATGAATCTATAAATCTATGTGGCCGAACCAAAGTCTTATACAACTGTAACATGACCTGCCAACTCTTGTACTCAATACCCCTTCCGATGAAGGAAAGCATGCCGTATGCCTTTTTGACCACTCTATCGACCTGCGCAGCCACCTTCAGGGTACAATGGACCTGACCACCCAGATCTCTCTGAACATCAATTTTCCCCATCTCACGCCCGCTGTTGGGAGGTCTGTAGTACAGCCCCAACATTGTTACCCTTCCTAGATCTGAGTCCTGCCCATATCGTCTCACTGCTTGAGTCCTCCATAGTGCCCTCCTTCAGCACAGCTGTGATATCCTCTCCGACCAGTAATGAAGCTCCTCCACCCCTTTTACCTCCCTCTCTATCAAGCCTGAAGCATCGATATCCTGGGATATTTAGTTGCCAATCAAGCCCTTCCCTCAACCAAGTCTCAATAACATTATACTCCCAGGTACTAATCCAAGCCCTAAGTTCATCTGCCTTACCTACTACACTTCTTGCATTAAAACACATGCACCTCAGACCACCAGTCCCTTTGCGTTCATCATCTGCTCCCTGACTACTTTTCCCCTTAGTCACGCTGACTTCATGATGTAGTTCCTTACAGGCTTTAGTTACTACCTCCTTACTGTCCACTAACCTCCTCATTTGGTTTCCATCCCCCTGCCACATTAGTTTAAACCCTCCCCAAGAACATTAGCAAAAGCACCCCCAAGGACATTGGTTCCAGTCCAGCCCAGGTGTAGACCGTCCAATTTGTTGTAGTCCCACCTCCCCAGAACCGGTTCCAATGTCCCAAAAATCTGAACCCCCTCCCTCCTGCACCATCTCTCAAGCCACACCTTCATCCTGCCTATTATTTTATTTCTACTCTGACTACCATGTGGCACTGGTAGCAGTCCTGAGATTACTACCTCTGAGGTCTGACATTTTAACATTGGCTCCTAACTCCCTAAATTCTGCTTGTAGGACCTCATCCCGTTTTTTACCAATATCATTGGTGCCTATATGCACCATGACAACTGGCTGTTCACCCTCCCCCTTCAGAATGTTCTGCAGCCAATCTGAGACATCCCTGACCCGTGCACCTGGGAGGCTACATACCATTCGGGAATCTCCTTTTCGACCACAGAACCGCCTATCTACTCCCCTTACAATTGAATCCCCTATGACTATAACCCTTCCACTCTTTTCCCCACCCTTCTGCACAGCAGAGCCAGCCACGGTGCCATGAACCTGGCTACTGCTGCCTTCCCCTGGTGAGAAATCTCCCCCAACAGTATCCAAAATGGTATACCTGTTTTGGAGGGAGATGACCGCAGGGGACACCTGCACTGCCTTCCTGCTTTTTCTCTGCCTTTTCATCACCCATTCCCTTTCTCCCTCAACAATCTCTGGTAGCCATCAAGGTCACCACAGCCCTGAGCTTTTACGCCTCGGAATCCTTCTAGGGCATGAGCACAGACCTGTGTGGCATCTCTGAGGTCACAGCCCACAGGGTGCATCCGACAGGTAACGGATGCTCCAAAGTGAGTCCATCCGCAACTCCAGCCGTCATGCGGTCTAACAAGAGCTGCAGTTGGACACACTTCCCGCACGTGAAGGAGCCAGGAACATCAGTCACGTCCCTGAACTCCCACATTGAGCAAGAGGAGCTTAACACGGGTCTGAGATCTCCTGCCATTTTTAATCTTAAGCTTAACTTAGTCCAACTATAATATCAAACAATAGATAAATGAAAAAGGAAAAAAAAAGAAAAATTGTTACCAATCGCACGATTAAAAAAAATTGAAATAAAAAAACCCCTACCTTATCAACACACCTCAGGGAAAAGAAAAACTACTTACCAGTCACCAGCCAATCACTTACCTGCTGGCTGTGATGTCACGGTTCAACTTCTTTCTACTTCTACCTGCCCTCGAGTCTCCCTTTTGATCTTTACTCGGCTGGGATCCTTACAGTGATTGTTTTTTTTGGTTAGAGGAGGAGGTAGGGAGGGAAACACTGAAGAAGTGTTTGGGGTTTAACTGTCACTTGACAACAGCTCCTCCACAAACCACCTTCTGGATACAGTGACTGCAATGCACTGATGCAAGCCATCTCCGCAACAGCCAATCAGCGGCTCCGCTCTGCTGCCCTCTGCTGCCATTGTGCGGCGAGAAACCAATAAGCACCTCCTTGGTCTGCTTCTCCAAACCTTGGGACCACGCGCCTCAGCGCCATGGCTTCAAGCTGAGTAGGGTTGACTTACAAGTGCTGTTTAAGTGCTTCTTGAACTTGTTAGCGTGAGGCTGGCGAGTGCGGTCCCGGCGAATCGTCTGACAAGCCTTCATTTGTGGTGTTAAGCTCGTGGGGCCTCATTAAGTGGACCAATTAATGGTGTATTGCGCTGCCGCGCTGGGAAGCTCACGGCAGTTCCCGCTCGCTACTACGCTCAGAAATCTTTTCAGAGAATCATGTGTGTTATTTGCAGGGAAATACAGGCAAATGAAAGATTAAAATGCTCAAAACGTCCAAGGCATTATGGGTTCGAGAACAAACCCTTGATTTTTTTCAAAGAATGCAGCGAGAACTTAAATCATCAGCTGAAGTCCTTAGCAGATATGTAAAAATGTTTTTTAATGTTTTTATTAACGCATTTATATATATATACACATCAAACACAACCAAAACCAAAAAGAGATCAAACAGGAAATCACATAACAAATAAATAACCAGCACCCCACCCTTCCTGCCATTACCCTCCACCCACCCTGCCTCCTTTTTAACCCCAAAGTCCCCCCCCCCCCCACCCCACCCCCACTTCACCCCTCCCCCTGCTGACTTCTTAACTATCCTTGAAGAAGTCAATAAATGGTTTCCATCTCCGGGCAAACCCCTCCACAGTCCCTCTCAAGACAAACTTGATTTTTTTCCAACCTAAGGAATTCCGCCAGGTCGCTCACCAACACCCCCGGTTTTGGCGGCCCTGAGGCTCTCCATTCCAGCAAGATTTGTCTCCGGGCTACCAGAGAGGTAAAGGCCAAAACGTCGGCCTCTCTCATCCCCTGGACTCCCGGGTCTTCTGACACTCCAAAAATCGCCACTTCTGGACTCGGGACAACCTTCACCCTCAGCACCACAGACGTCACGTCAGCGAAACCCCACCAAAATCCCTCCAGTGGGGCAGCAGGGTGGCGCAGTGGTTAGCACTGCAGCCTCACGGCGCCGAGGTCCCAGGTTCGATCCCAGCTCTGGGTCACTGTCCGTGTGGAGTTTGCACATTCTTCCCATGTTTACGTGGGTTTCACCCACACAACACAAAAGATGTGTAGGGTAGATGGATTGGCCACGCTAAATTGCCCCTTCATTGGAAAAAAAATGAATTGGGTACTCTAAATTTTTTTTTTTAAATCCCCCCAGTGTCAGACAGGCCCAAAACATGTGGACATGGTTCTTGCCCCCCTTACCCCCCTCCCCACCAACACCTATCCTCCACCCCCTCAAAACACCTGCTCATTCTGGCCACCCGTCACAGCTTCCGAAGTCAGACCGGCCTTCCTGAAAGTGAACCCTCGGAAAGCGAGGGGCCCGGACGGGATCCCTGGTTGTGCACTCACAGCCTGCGCGGACAGGCTGGCAGAGGTATTCGTGGACATCTTTAACCTGTCCCTACTCCACTCCGAGGTCCCCACCTGCTTCAAGAAGACCACCATCCTACCGGTACCAAAGAAGAACCAGGCAATGTGCCTCAATGACTACCGTCCAGTGGCCCTGGCTTCAGTCGTAATGAAGTGCTTTGAGAGGTTGATCATGAAGCGCATCACCTCCATACTTCCAGAACGCCTTGATCCATTGCAATTCGCATACCGCTGCAACCGGTCCACATCAGACGCCATTTCCCTGGCCCTACACTCATCCCTAGAGCATCTCAAAAACAAGGACTCCTACATCAGACTTCTATTTGTTGACTACAGCTCTGCCTTCAACACCATAATCCCAGCCAAGCTCATATCAAAGCTCCAAAACCTAGGACTTGGCTCCCCACTCTGCAACTGGATCCCTGATTTTCTGACCAGCAGACCAGTCAGTAAGAATGAACAACACCTCCTCCACAATAGTCCTCAACACCGGGGCCCCTAAGGCTGCGTACCTAGCCCCCTACTCTACTCCCTGTACACACACGACTGCGTGGCAAAATTTGGTTCCAACTCCATCTACAGGTTTGCTGACGATACGACCATAGTGGGCCAGATCTCGAATAACGACGAGTCAGAATACAGGTGGGAGATAGAGAACCTAGTGGAGTGGTGTAGCGACAACAATCTATCCCTCAGTGTCAGCAAAACTAAAGACCTGGTCATTGACTTCAGGAAGCAAAGTACTGTACACACCAGGAAACTGAGGAAATTTGGCATGTCCACATTAACCCTTACCAACTTTTACAAATGCACCATAGAAAGCATCCTATCGGGCTGCATCACAGCCTGATATGGCAACTGCTCGGTCCAGGACCACAAGAAACTTCAGAGAGTCGTGAACACCTCCCAGTCCATCACACGAACCTGCCTCCCATCCATGGACTCCATCTACACCTCCCGCTGCCTGGGGAAAGCGGGCAGCATAATCAAAGATCCCTCCCACCCGGCTTACTCACTCTTCCAACTTCTTCCATCGGGCAGGAGATGCAGAAGTCTGAGAACACGCACAAACAGACTCAAAAACAGCTTCTTCCCCACTGTCACCAGACTCCTAAATGACCCTCTTATGGACTGACCTCATTAACACTACACCCTGTATGCTTCATCCGATGCCAGTGCTTATGTAGTTACATTGTATATGTTGTGTTACCCTCTTATGTATTTTCTTTTAATTTCCTTTTCATGTATTTAATGATCTATTGAGCTGCTCGCAGAAAAATACTTTTCACTGTACCTCGGTACACGTGACAATAAACAAATCCAATCCAATCCAATCCAATATGTGCCCTGTGGACTACTTTAAATTGATTGAGGCTAAGCCTAGCGCACAAAGAGGATGCATTCACTCTCCTCAGAGCCTCCTCCCATAACCCTCCCCAGCTCTTACTCACACTTCCGCTTAACTTCTCCTATCAGGGCGCCCACCCAGTCCATTAATTCCTTGTAAAACTCAGACACGTTGCCCTCACCAAACTCTATTTTTGACACCACCTTGTCCTACAACTCCGGATCAGGACAGGACAGCAACTGTTTCCTCACGTAGTCCCGCACCTGTAAGTACTGAACCCATTTTGACTGGACAGCTCATACTCCACTACCAGCGCCTCCAAGCTCAGAGAGCTGTCCCCCATGAATAGGATTGCACAATCTCCGTCTGCAGCCACCCCCGGAGCAAACCCGTGATTCCCGCAAATCAGTGCCCAAACCAAGGCATCCTCCAGCCTCAGGTGTTGCCGCTACTGTCCCCACACCCTCAGGCTGCCACCACCACCGGACTTGTGGTGTATCTGGCCAGCGAGAATGGCAGACGTGCCGTCAACAATGCCCCTAAACTAGTGTCCTTACAAGAGGCTGCCCCCATCCGTACCCACAGCAACCCCTCCCCCACTACCCACATCCTGACCATGGCTATGTTTGCTGCCCAGCAGTAGTTCATCAAATTTCAACAGAATCTCTTCCCACGATGCAAACTAAAATACCCCAGCTCACCCGGTTCGTCCTTACACCCGCTGCCGGCGCCCTATACAACAACTGTGCCCAATCCACAAACCCCTGCCCGAACCCAAACCATCTCAGTACCTCCCAGAAATATTCCCATTCTATCTGATAATGGCCTTCTCCGCGTCCATAGCAACCGCCACCTCCACATTCTGTCCCTCCAAGGGCATCATTATGACATTCAACAAACGCTTAACATTAGCCAACAGATGTTTCCCCTTTACAAACCCCATCTGGTCTTCCCCTATCAATCCCGGCATATAGTGCTCAATCTGCGAGGCCACGATCTTTGCCAACAACTTGCCATCTATAATCAGCAGTGATATCGGGTGGTAGGACCCACACTGCTCCGGGTCGTTATGCTTCTTCAAAATTAAAGATATTGAGACCTGCGATAACGTGGAGGGGAGCTCCCCTTTCTCCCGCGCCTCATTAAATGTCCTCACCAGCAGGGGCCCCAGGTCTCCCAGAAACATTTTATGAAATTCTAACGGATATCCAACTGGGCCCGGGGCCTTCCCTGCCTGCATCGCCCCCATACCCTCCAGCATCTCCACCAATCCAATGGGTGGTCCCAGCCCCTCTACCAGGGTGCACCTTGGGGAACACCAATCCGTCCAGAAATCGCCACATTCCTTCTCCCGTGGCCGGGAGCTCTGATTCATAAAGCCTCCTGTAAAACTCCTCATCCACCCTTACCAGGTCCAGTACCACTCTACCCCTCCTGTCCCTTCACCCCTCCAGTCTCCCTCGCCGCCTCCTGCTTCCTCGCAGGCCAGCATCCTACTAGCCTTCTCCCCCTACTCATACACTGCCCCTTTGGCCCTCCGCAACTGCCCTACTGCCTTCCCCGTGGACTCCAGCCTGAACTCCATCTGGAGCTTCTGCCTCCCTTTCGACAATTCTGATTCCGGGGCCTCCGAGTACCTCCTGTCCACCCACAGAATCCCGTCCACCAACCCATTGGTTGGGACAGTGACTGCAAGTCCTTTCTTTCATCATTGAGAATCTATGATGTTTTAATTGTCAGAAAATCTCTTCACATAAGAAGGTTAGCACACGTGTGGCATTATCCTATTTAATTGCGTGTTGCAACATGACACAAAAGCACACAGGAGAGTAGACTAAAGGGTCAAAGGGTTACATTCGTCTTTCCTTAAAGAACTAGATAATGAAAAATTAAGTGCGAAGAATGTGAAATTCATGTACAGTAGAGAGATGATACTGAAAAATCACAGAATAGAAAAGATGTAAGAAGACTGACCACAGCTTCTCTTGTGATAGTAGAAGTGGAAAAAAAGGTCTGGTCTGAAGTATAAAACATGTCCATTTGGCATTAGAATGTCCAATTCACCTAACAAGCACATCTTTCGGGATTTGTGGGAGGAAACCGGAGCGCCCGGAGGAAACCCATGCAGACACGGGGAGAACGTACAGAGTCCACACAGACAGCGACACAAGCCGGGAATCGAACCCGGATCCCTGCCGCAATGAAGCAACAGTGCTAACCACTGTGCTACCGTGCCGTACATTCTACACTTGGTGGTTTATTTGCTCATGAATTAGAGAAATTGACTGAGCCTCCATCCACAAATCATTATGAATGAAATTACATTCCATCCATTGCTCCCTGCCACTTTGTCACGACTGTCTTTAACCTTGTTGCCTGTTTCTAAAATCATTAAGCAATTTTACAAAGAAATACAAAGTACATTAGTAGGTATCACAGTACAAAACACACCTATAAAATTGTACCAAACATATTGAGGTATTTTACCTCCCTCCTTTCCTTTATTTCCCAAATTACATTCAGAAGTAAATTATTCCAATGGGTTTATTTTATTGCTGTCTTTGGATTATTGCACATGAATGGATATTATATAGGTTGAAAAGTTCATTCAGTTTGACAAATGTTGCCCTTCAGATAAGACATCCGTTTCACAAAAAGTAGCCAAAAGCAGAGTGTCATGATGTGCAAACATGCAGCTAATGAACACATAGAATAGGACACGACCAATGAGCAGTCAGGACACTCAGCGGTGGTATCTCACTATAAAAGGGATGAGGCACTCACACCCTGCCTATTTCCACAGACCAACATCTACAGAGTGAGACAGGGTGTGTCCTCAGCATCACACCCCAGCACATGGCTTAGAGCAAGGCTGGTACAGTTAGACTGAGTTTCTACATTTAGATTAGCAGAGAATCAAACTCATTGAGAACTGTGCTAATAGTTCAACAAAACACATTGAACTCACTTCAAAGTCTGGAGCATCTTTTACTCAAAACTGCATCAAATGGCAGCTTGTGTTATTCCAAATTACACAACACAACAAGATACCAGGAGTCTGTTCAATCTAGTTAATTCAACTGAAGGGCAGCACAGTAGCATTGTGGATAGCACAATTGCTTCACAGCTCCAGGGTCCCAGGTTCGATTCCGGCTTGGGTCACTGTCTGTGCGGAATCTGCACATCCTTCCCGTGTGTGCGTGGGTTTCCTCCGGGTGTTCCGGTTTCCTCCCACAGTCCAAAGATGTGCAGGTTAGGTGGATTGGCCATGATAAATTGCCCTTAGTGTCCAAAATTGCCCTTAGTGTTGGGTGGGGTTACATGGGTTATGGGGATAAGGTGGAGGTGTTGACCTTGGGTAGGGTGCTCTTTCCAAGAGCCAGTGCAGACTCGATGGGCCGAATGGCCTCCTTCAGCATGATGTGCGCCCGGACACAGACAAAATCAAGGCCATCGAGGCGATGAAGGTCCCTGAGGACAAAACGGCGGTGCTGCGCTTCTTGGGTATGGTCAATTTTCTGGGCAAGTTCATTCCAAACATGGCCACACACATCACGGCCCTACGCAACCTGGTAAAAAAGTCAACTGCCCTTGAGTGGAAGGCGGAACACCAGACAAAGTGGCTGGAGCTGAAAGCCAAGCTCATCATCCTGGGCACCAGTAGCCTACGCATCAAGGGCGATGACGGCCACTGAAACCAGATATGCTCAGATTGAGAAGGAGTGCTTGGGTCTTCTCACCGGCATCCTCAAATTTCATGATTATGTCTACGGCCTGCCGACATTCACTGTCGAGGTCATAGGCCTCTGGTCCACATCATCCACAAGGACCTGGACGACATGACGCCTCAGTTGCAGAGAATCCTGCTTAAAATTAGGAGGTATGACTTCAACTTGGCATACACACCTGGCAAGGAGCTCATCATCGCTGATACATTGTCCCGCTCCGTCACCTCACAGTGAGCCACTGGAGATCATCTAGCACATCGAATTGCAGGTGCAGCTGTGTGCTAGCACTCTCCCAGCGACAGATGAGAAGGTAGTTCTCATCCGTGATGAGACAGCCAAGGACCCCCTCTTGCAGCACATCATCCATAACCTCACCAATGGCTGGCAGAAAGGGCAGTGCCCACAGTTTTACAATGTGAAGGACGACCTGACGGTGATTGATGGTATCCCCCTCAAGCTGGACAGGGTTGTCATTCCGGTCAGTCTCCTGAGCTTGATGCTGCGCCATATTCATGAGGGACACCTGGGCGTCGAGAAGTGCAGACGCAGAGCCTGGCAAGCTGCCTACTGGCCCTGCATCAGCCAGGACATTACGAACATGGTCCTGAACTGTGCTACCTGTCAGCGGTTCCAGCCAGCGCAGAGCAAGGGTATGCTCCAACAGCATGACATAGTGACCTCTCCATGGTCCAAGGTTGGCATCGACCTCTTTCATGCGAATGGTCGCGACTACCTATTGATCATCGACTATTTCTCGAATTACCCTGAGGTGCTGAAGCTGCCGGACCTCACTTCTCGGACCGTCATCAAAGCCTGTAAGGAGATATTCTCAAGGCATGGCAATCACCGTCATGAGCGACAATGGCCCTTGCTTTAACAGTCGAGAATGGTCCACGTTTGCCAGGTCATACAATTTCCAGCATGTCACCTCCAGACGGCACTATCCGCAGTCCAATGGAAAAGTTGAGAAAGGGGTGCACATTGTGAAACAGCTCATCTGCAAGGCCGTGGACTCTGCTTCCGACATACACCTTGCACTGCTCGCGTACAGGGCGACTCCATTGTCCACTGGCATGTCGCCGGCTCAACTCCTGATGAATAGGGACCTGCGGATGATGCTTCCAGCCATACACCTGCCCAACCTGGATCACCTCCCGGTGCTGCAGAAGATGCAGCAGCTCAGAGACCGTCAAAAGCAGGGCTTTGATGCCCATGCCACCGATCTGGCCGTGCTATCCCTGGCAGACACTGTCAGGATCCAGATACCGGATGGTGGGTGGCCTGCTCCGTCTGTCGTTGTTCGACAGGCCGTGCCCCACTCTTATGTTATACGTATGGCTAATGGCTCCATTGTGCGAAGGAATCGACGGGCACTGCGCAAAGTTGCCTGCCCGCAACCACTTTCTCCTCCATTTCCGTATGTTGAATTGCCACCTCCTGATACCTCGCACCACGAGGCCAACAGTCAGGCTTCCATCCCGCCTGTCAAGGCACCGTCGTCCCCTCCACCACCTCTCCGGCGGTCGACCAGGATCAGACGCAAGCCACAGAGACTGGACTTGTGAACATTTGTTTTGTTTGCTCTGTTCTGTTGCCCTCCGTCAGTCACGTTAGACAGACTCATTCGCATACGCCAACAAAACATTTTAAAAAAGGGGCAGATGTCATGATATGCAAACATGCAGCTAATGAACACATAGAATAGGACATGACCAATGAGCAGTCAGGACACTCAGGGGTGGTATCTCACTATAAAAGGGATCAGGCACTCACACCCCACCTCTTTCCACAGACCAACATCTACAGAGTGAGACAGGGTGTATCCTCAGGGTGTATCACACCCCAGCACGTGGCTTAGAGCAAGGCTGGTTCAGTGAGACTGAGTTACTACATTTAGATTAGCAGAGAGTCGAACTCATTGAGAACTGTGCTAATAGTTCAATAAAACACATTGAACTCACTTCAAAGTCTGGAGCATCTTTTACTCAAAACTGCATCAAGTGGCAGCTTGTGTTATTCCAAATGACACAACACAACACATAGAATCATTGTTGTTGATATTCAACTGAGCCCTTGCATTTTCTCTGCCAATAACCTTTTCTGAACAAGGGTTAAAATAACCAGGATGGTCTATGTCTTTCTACCATCTCTTGCATTTGTTATTTTTCATGTGAACCTTGGATTTGCTTTGCCAATGCTTCCAACACCTTGGTTAGAGGCAATAATTCGGCTTCCATTTTATGACATACCTCCTCTTACTTTGGTGAACTATTTATTGAGGAACTTGTCTTTTTACACAAAGTGGTGGACTGTATCTTTGCTCTTCAAACTGGCATCGTAGACACTCCCTGTATTATTTATAGGTAAATACATATTAGGTTTGAGGGAATGTCTTTTTTGTTGATGTGGGATTAGTGTTGGGCTGAATGTTTGGGTCTGAGCTGGAAGTTAGGACAAGTGCTGAAAACTAATAATGGAGCCGAGAGTTAGGGTTCAATTCAAAATTATTCTTTGAGTTAAAGTTTAAGTCTAAGGTAAGCTTATTTTAGAAGTAGCATTGTTTTGTTACATTTTTTTCATTCATTCAAGGGATTGGACTTCTTGGGTGAGGCCAGCATTTCTTGCCGATCACTAATTGCCCTTGAGAAGGTGATGGTGAGCTGCCTTCTTGAATTGCTGCCATGGGGTGGCACAGTGCTGCCTCACAGTACCAGGGATCCAGGTTTGATTCCAGCCTTTGGTGACTGTCTGTCGAATTTGCACGTTGTGTGTGGATTTCCTCCAGATGCTCCATTTTTCTCCCACAGTCCAAAGATGTGCAGGTTAGATGGATTGGCCTTGCTAAATTGTCCCTTAGTGTCGAAGGATGTGCAGGATAGATGGATTGGCCATGATCAATGTGCAGGGCTAAGCGGATAGGGCTGGGGGATGCTGGGGCTAGGTAGAGTGCTCCTTTGGAGAATCAGTGCAGACTTGATGGACTGAATGGCCTCCTTCTGCACTGTAGGGATTCTACGTGGTGCAGGCACACCCCCGGTGCTGCTAGGGAGGAAGTTCCAGGATTTTGACCCAGCGACTGTGAAGGAATGACAATATATTTCCAATTCTGGCTGGTGAGAGACTTAGAGTGGAATATGTAAGAGATGGTGTTTGTCCTTCTATATGGTAGTGGTCATTGGTTTGGAAGGTGCTGACTAAGGAGCCTTGGTGAGTATGTGCCTTACATCTTGTAGATGGTACACACTGCTGCAACTGTTTGTCAGTGGTGGAGGAAGTGAATATTTGTGAAAGGAGTGCCAATCAAACAGGCTGCTTTGTCCAGGATGGTGTTGAGCTCCTTGAGTGTTGTTGGAGCTGCATTTACCAAGGCAAGGGGAGAGTATTTCATCACATTCCTGACTTGTGCCTTGTAGGTGGTGGACAGGTTTTGGGAGACAGGAGGAGAGTTACTCACTGCAGGCTTCCTAGCCTCTGACCTGCTCTTGTAGCCACAGTATTTATATGGCTAGTCCAGTTCAGTTTCTGGTCAATGGTAACATCCAGGATGTTGATAATGGGGGATTCAGCGATGATAATGTCATTGAATGTCAAGAATTAGAGAATATTTAATTTGGAAACTTTGTACCACCATGGATTTCCTGGGGAGTGGGTTACCTGTTATTGACAATGACTTTTCTTGAGCCCACTCTAAATGCTGTCAATCTTTTCCTCTACATTCTTTGGTTATGATGCAATTACTGCACTCCTTTGCCATTGCTGATAACAAACCATACAGGCCATATCAAAGAAGAAGAAAAAGAGTACGAAGAAAGTAATTGTAAGGTTCAATGGCTTGCACATACATGGTACATCTGTGAATCTAGTGGATCTCAAATAACATTATTAATTGTAATTCCCGGTATCCCGTTTATCTGGACGTTACATTATATAAAATATACTATTTTGCAATTGGATTGATGTAAATGTTGCTTAAAAACAAACAAAAATTAAATTAAATGGTGTGTTGAAATTACATGGTGATTAAAATTAAGTCAACCAATTTGAAAATTAGAAAAAAGTATGTATAAAATATCAAACAAATTTTGAGTTTTAGAAATAACGGTAATATCTGTTGAAGTAAATGTAAAATAGATCGAGTTATGTAACTAAAAGTCATTGTATATTATCGGTAAAGAGTATTTTATATAAATTTCATACATCATATTTTTTGGTGTAATTGACATAGAATATTTCTTATTCATATGTAGTATATTTTATATATAATTTAAATTAGTACGGAGTTTTTTTACTTTTCTGCTGCACTGAGTTTTGATATTCTTGAATAATCTGCAAGTAGCACTGGGTGGGAAACTGAGAGTGATTGCCCTGTGAATACAGAAGAGAGATCAAACACATATGCCCCGTGTAATCAGGAATGGAACTATGTACACCAAGCAGTGAAGCTTGAGGGCGGGAATCAGTAGCACCAAGCAAGCAAGGAAATGGGAGAGGGGAACATGGTTTTGCACCAGCTAGGCAGTGAAGCAATAAGACGATGGGTTGGAAGTAATCACTGAAGGCAGTATATATTTTTGAAAAATTGGATATTAGTATTGACATTCACATTGGCCTGAGGTGTCTACTTGGTTACATTGCTTCTTTCAGCATCATTTACCCACACCAAGGCAGAAAATAACAGAATTTTAAACACAAAGTGCATTCAGCACAACCCAGATTACCACAATCTTTTGCGCTCGATAGAGAAACATTGAGAAGCATTCAGAAGCAGGGCCTGGTCATAAAAAATGGTTACGTCCCCCCAGGGCTGAATTGATAGTCATTGGGAGCTTCTGCTACTTGCACTCATTTAAGGAGGCTCCAAAAACTAAACTGGATCATTTGGCCACAAGGACACTCAGAAGTATATTTTGACAAGTTTCACTTTTTTATTTGCTCAGGAACTGACCACTCTACCTCAATCTTTGGACATTTAAAAAATATATATTTTTAAAGAACACTTTACAAAACGAGTGCAATATTAGGTCAGAATCAGCCTTGTTCCCAAAACTTTCTACTGAGCAATTGTATCGAAAACTTTATATTTTCTTCTCGTTATATGATTTTGAACAAGTATTTATAAATGATTGAAGATTGCAGAGGGTCAGAAGAAATGTTGAAGATGATTTTTACATTCTGGTTGGAATCAACAATCGACACATTGGTCAATGATAAATGTTGGTGGGGTGGGGGTGTTGGGTGGTGCAGGCAAAGTATTCTACTTTCACCACTTTTGAGAGGTACAATATACAGATTATCCAGCGCTAATAAACATTATTTTAGTAATAAGTTGCAAACCAAAAACAAAAGCTTGGCATCAATGTGCCAGGGAATATATTCTCCCTTTAGACATCCACATATATAATGTCACCTCACTCAATGCGTCATTGATAATCTTCACAAAAGGATGAAAGGCCTCTGCCCATTGCTCTTTGTAACCATGATGTGGAGATGCCGGTGTTGGACTGGGGTGGGCACAGTAAGAAGTCTTACAACACCAGGTTAAAATCCAACAGGTTTATTTGGAATCACTAGCTTTCGGAGCTAGTGTAACCAGACAGCAGTTGTGTACAGAGGTGTAGGTTGACATCCTCATTGTTTTTGTCTTGCTCTCCGATTTCCCCCATTTACTTTGATGTGTGGTGGTATGTTACAAAATAATATGAGTTGCTGTGACAACATACACTTTTGCATGGATGCTCATGGTCAAGACTCCAACTCTCTCTCCAGAATAGGGCTGACCAAAAATGCCTCAACAATAACCGTCTACCATTGTCTTTGTTGGAAGGATTTAAAGGCTGATCAGCAACCTGTTTGGAATGTTATGAATACTTCTTCCTTGATCAAAAAGGTCCGAGGGGTGGGACTTGAACCTGGAGCTTCTGACTCAGAATCGCTGATGCTATCCTTTGCACCACAAGACCTCAGCTCACAACCCTGGCTATGAACAAGACTTAATTTTAGCAACAAAACTATCTTCGCCATGCTGGCTCCCTAAAATAGTGTATTCCACAACTTTTAAGAATTCCCCTGATATCTATGTATATTCAGTGGGAATCTCCGTCAGCGGGATACTCAGCTTCACTGGCAGCACACCCACACTGGCGGGTTTCCTGATGGCATGGGGGTAGCCACAATGGGAGTGGAGAATCCCGCTACAGGCCCGGGCGAGCCGCACCGGAAAATGGGGCTGGCAGGACGGAGAATCTCGCCCATTATATTTGAGTTACACCAGTAGTCTTTCAGAGATCATGCAACAAAATTGGTGTATAGCATCGACAAATCATAACTGATCATATTTTTTAAAAGAAAGCATACAAAAAGAGGAAAGGAAGTTATTTCCAATCATATACTGACCTACGGGTGACCTGGCTGCTGCCAAGAAGAGGAGCCGAGGATAAATAGAGTCGGCCAGTAAGCACTGACTAGAGGAGATCCAGTAGGGAACTGCTGGGGCTGCATGTAATAGTAATTGTAAAATAAAGTAAGTTTTTGTTTCAACAAACTCGGTGTGGATTCTTCGTGGCCCTTACAAAACTGGCAACTGATGTGTTAGGCAGGTTGGTTCGATGTGGACTGCACTCGATGCAGGGAAGTTAGAAACAGACGTCTAACACAGGAAAAGATCCAACACTGTTTTATTCAACTAGATGAACTGCTTTACATATTCAGCTGTGGGTCAACACTATGCTGATCTGACTAGTGACCTTGTAGTAGCCTGACCAGACTTACTAGCTACCGCATGGTGTTTGTGCTTGCTAGCTCGTGGACTCTAACTGTCTCAGTAGCTGGGTCCCGAGAGAGTGGGAAACCTAGTGCCCTCTGGCTTTATAGTGGCAGTGTCCTTCTAGTGATTGGCTGTGCTGGGTTGTATGCTTACTGGTCATCCTATGTGTCAATCATTGCCTGTCTGCATCTCATTATATACATGAGTGGATGTTATGACAGCAACGACGATAAAAAACTGTATAGTTATCAACGCTGCTGAGCCGTCTCCCCATCTCTATTGGATACAGTTTGTAAATTTTCATTTACGTGCCTCGTTTTGATGTATTTGATGCCGGACTGGAAGATTGGAATCAGTACACACAAAGGATGCGTTACTCCTCCGGGCCAACAATATCATAGAGAACGATCGCCAGGTAGTCATCTCACTAACTGCCTGTGGCGCGTAGACATTCGGAGTGATACAGAGTCGTACATACCAAGTGGCCCAAGACACTAAGACTTTCAATGAGTTTGCAACAACCCTGGGTGAGCCCATCACTATCTTTATTGTCGAGATTACATAAAATTGAAGAATTATGTAAATATGGCACCATCCTATCTGAAATGCTGCGTGACCACTTGGTTTGTGGCATCAACAATGCGGGCCCTCAGAAACAACTGCTAGCTGAGCATTCCCTGACTTTGCAACAGGCCATCCAAATTATGTTGTTCCGGGAAAGCGCAGAGCGAGGGGTACAGGGCATACGGGGGATGAGATGAATACGCTAGGGCGCACCACCTCCCATGAAGGTGCCCCGCCCTAGACCACCGCTTTGCCCTGGACTGAATACTATAAAGGCCTGACTCAGTGGCTAATGGAAGAACCTTCCTGGCAAGAGACTTCCCCAGAGTCCGTGGACAGGGAGCCAGGTCGATGTGGGGCTTGTGGTCGCTGACCCAGGCATGAATGCAGGCCACGCGTGAACTACAGGTCCAGTTCCCTCAGTAGAAACATCAGCCCAGGGCCCGTTATTTTATCTGGATGAGCCTGACAAGGAGGATGATTGCATTGAGGGTGAGTGGACATCTGCTCGATATGGAATTGGACACTGGTGCAGCGCTCTCCATGGTTGGTCAGAGAACGTTTGACCACATTAAGGTGGGAATTGAGACCCTGGATTTGACGGACACCCAGGCCAGTTTGGCCACCTACATGAGAGAACCGTTGGAAACCGCAGGTTTGGGGAGGTGTTGGGGAAATACTCCAAAGTGCTCCAATGCAGACCAGGGATGATAAAGGTGTCCATAGCCCGAATGCAGGTCAGCCCAGAAACCACGCCACATTATTTCCAGGCATGCCCGGTTCACTATGCTTTGCTGGAAAAGGTGGTCACAGACTTTAAAGTCCTTGGGTGTCATCAGGCCCATCCGGTTCACTGATTGGGTTGCACCGGTGGTACCAGTAATGAAGCCAGACAAAATGGTTAATTTATACAGGGATTACAAATTGATGGTAAACACGGCTTCACAGTTGGACCACGATCCATGCCCTGCACTGAGTGAAGCTTGGGGCGGGCTTTTGTTCATGAAGCTTGATGTGAGCCATGCCTATTAGCTGCAAATATGTTACCATCAATATGCACAGGGGCCGATATGAGTATGCCCGACTGCCTTTCGGAGTGTCTTCCGCCTGTACCATTTTTCATTGTGCAATGGAGAACATCCTGCGAGGGCTACCACATCTGGCAGTTTATTTAGAAGATGTGCTGGTCAAGGGAGCCTCTGAGCAAGAGCACTTGGACAACCTGGAGACTGTATTGAAGTGGTTCTCTGAGCCAGGTGACCGCTTACGGCAAGCGAAGCACGAATTTCATGCGAGGGTGGTGGTCTATCTTGGCTATTAGGTGGACCGTGAAGGTTTGCACATGACACAGAGAAGGTGTATGCCATACAGCATGCCCCCACCCTGACAGATGCATCAGAGCTTCGCTCTTTGTTTGGTCTTGTTAACTATTACGGGACGTTTCCCTTGAACCTTGTGACCACGTTAGCTCCCTGACACCTTCAGAAGAAGAATCACGTATGAGCCTGGGGCCAGCCACAGGAAACAGCTTTTCAGCAGATGAAGAAGCAGTTGTAGTCTTCCGCTTTACTAACCCATTACAATCCCACAAAGCCCTCACTCATCACATGTGACACTTCCCCTATGGTATTGGGGCCGCTCTGACCCACCAGGTGGTAAATGGAGGGATCGGCCAATCGCCTTTGCCTCCCATACGTTGGCTGCAGCAGAAAGAAAGTATGCACAGATCCAGAAGGAAGGTCTGGCGGTGATCTTCGCAGTGAAATGTTTTCACCAATATATCTACGGCCGCCACTTCACTATCATTATGGATCGTAAGCCTTTGCTCGGACCTTTCAAGGAGGATAAGGCAATTCCACCCATTGCCTCTGCCCAAATCTAGGGCTGGACCCTGTCACAAGCCACCTACGAGTATTCTTTTGAACATAGGCCAGGGACTCAAATCACGACTGCCGACACATTGTCCCAGTTACCCTTGATCGACTGGCCCCTTATCGAGCGCCCAGGACGGTTGAGGCAGTCGCGTCTCTGCATTTCATGGACTCCTTGCCAGTGACAGCATCGCGGATTCGTGAGAGGACCCAGATGGTTCCGATCCTATTTAAGGTTTGGAACATGATGTACTCTGAATAGCATCGACAGCTCCCAGGCGAGTTCAGGGCATTCTCCTCCAAGCTGTCCTAGTTGAGTGCATAGAATGGTATCCTGTGGGATACATGCGTAACCATCCCAGAGAGAGGGCAGGAGTTAATCTTGAAAGACTTCCACAACGATCATCCAGGCATGTCCAAGATGAAAATGCTGGCACGCAGTTTTGTATGGTGGCCAGGTTTCGACGCAGACATTGAGAAGGTGGCCCAACAATGCTCCGCTTGCCAAGAGCATCAGAAGCTCCCAATAGCCACGCCCCTACATCACTGGAAATGGCCAGGGTGGCCGTGCGCACGGCTGCATGCCGTCTTTGCCGGTTATTTCCAAGGGTTCATGTTCCAATTGTTTTTTGACGCCCATTCAAAGTGGCTTTAAGTGCACAAGATTCAGGGAACCACATCCCGCATGGCCACCCTGAGGTACTCGTTACTCATAACAGCACTCGTACCGTCCCATTTCTCCCAGTTTCTAATGGTTTAGTGGAGCGAGCGGTGCAATCATTTAAACGGGGCATCAAGAAACAGTCTTCAGCGTTGATGGATTGAGACTGGCTCATTTCTTATTTTGTTACACTCTGCACACAGTGACTGGGGTAGCCCCCACGGAGCTAGTGATGGGCCGGAGACTTTGTACCCGCCTTAGTATGATTTTTCCAAACATAGGTGGGAAAATGCGCCACAACCAGGAACAGCAAGGGTGTTGCCCGATTTAACGTCGACCTTCCAAGCATTTTGTCCAATCTGACCCAGTGTTTGTTCGGAATTTAGCCAACGGCGCCCAGTGGATCTCCAGCATTATCCTCCGCGAGACAGGGTCAGTTTCTTACCAGGTGCAAGCCCAGGGTTGTATTATGCGGAAGCACCTTGACCACATTCGGTCCAGGCAATCACTTCTTCGGAAAGTTCCTTGCCCTTGGAAACTTCTTCTAAAATCGCATTGGGATCTAAGGGAAGAGGCCAAAGGGAGAGGGAGGTCTTGAGTCCCCCAGAATTGAGGTGTGGGGGTGGAACACATGACTTCAGAAACAGGATCCTGATGGAGGCGTCCCCACAGCTCCCACCTTCTCACCCGGGATCTAACTCTATTGGTTTTCAGCCTTCCACCACATGAGTTCAATTCTTCTGCCAGCCTAAAAATTGAGGCTGGACAGGAAAGATCTCTGAAGTGGTCAAAAATTGGCTTGTTAAGGGCCTCAACTAGGGCAAATATGAGCTTCTTGACCAAGGCCTGGTCTGCCCCAGTGTAAAATCACTGTGTGGTCAAGGCAGGAAGGAGCTTGGCGGGAATCCCATTCATCAATTTTATGCTACCCTACCCACCCAAATACCCTGGAGTCGGGAGCATGAAAGTGAAGGAACGGGAATTCTGGCCTCGGAATAGCAAGTGAGAAAACACTGTTGGGAGTAATTTATGGTCCCTGAACAGTAGTTACACCATTGGACAAATCATTTAACAAAATATTGGATGTTGTAACAAAGGCAATGTAAAGGTTGGGCAGTACATTAATCTTCATATCGGGCAGCACGGTGGCGCAGTGGTTAGCAGTACTGCCTCACGGCACTGAGGCCCAGGTTCGATCCCGGCTCTGGATCACTGTTAGTGTGGAGTTTGCACATTCTCCCTGCGTTTGCTTGGGTTTCGTCCCCAGAACCCAAAGATGTGCAAGCTAGGTGGATTGGCCACGCTAAATTGGCCCTTAATGGGAAAAAATGAATTGGGTACTGTAAATCTTTTTAAAAATCATCATATCGATTGGACCATTCAAATTGGCAAAGATGGTCTGGAAGATGTGTTTGTAGAGTGCTTTTGTGACAGTTCCTTGGAGCGATATGTTGTGGAGCCAATGTGGGACATTGGTATTTTAGATCGAGCATTGTGTTGTGAGATAGGGTTAATTAGTAACGCCATAGTAAAAAATCCACTGGGAAATAAGGAAGATAATACAACTGAATTCCACATTCGTTTGAAAATGACCTACTCCAATCATAAACAAGAATCTTAAAATTAAAGTCAATTACGTAGGTATGAGGAAGAGCTGGCTAAAGTTGATTGGTTAAAAGGACTGAAAGGTATGGTGTTAAATAAACATCGGGAAACATTGAAAGAAACAATTCAAATGTTCAAGAAAACTGCATTCCATTGAAAAAGAAAAACACAATGGGCAAGATCCACCCATGGCTTAATGAAGAGGCAAAGAATATAAGGCTGAGCATTGGCGGGGGGGGGGGGTTTGGAATCTAACAACAGGCCACCAAAGCATTGATATAAAGGGAAACATTGAATATTAGAGTAATCTATCCAGGAATATGTTAGTCTGTTAGAAAGAGATACAGAAGAAATTCTCATGGGGAATGAGGAAATGGCAGTGACATTGAAAACTTATTTGCACCCGTCTTTGCAATAATCAATACAAGTTACCTACTAGAATTTGAGGATACCCTAGGGAATAATAAAAGTGAGATAATTAAGGTAATTAATCTCAATAGAGAAAAAGTACTGGAGGGGCTGAATGGGTGGCATTGTGGCACATTGGTTAGCACTGCTGCCTTGCAGCGTTAGGGACCCTGGTTCAATTCCGGCCTTGGGTGACTGCCTGTGTGGAATTTGCACGTTTCCCCATGTTGGCGTGGGTTTCCTTTGGGTCCTCCGGTTTCCTCCCACAGTCCAAAGATGTGCAGATTAGGTGGATTTGCTATGCTAAATTGCCCCTTAGTGCCCAAAGAGATGTAGGTTACATGGGGTTGCGGGATTGACGGGGGAGTGGGTCCAAGTAGGGTGCTCTTTCGGAGGGTTGGTAAAGACTCGATGGGCTGAATGGTCTCCTTTTGCACAGTAGAGATTCTGTGGAAAATCAAGGAACAAAAATCTGACAAATCTCTAAGACAATTGATGGCCTTGGGTTCTAAAAGAGATAGCTGTCGAGACAGTGGATGCAATGACAATTATTTTTCTAAAATTCCCTACATCTGGAACAGTCCCAGCAAATTGGAAGTTCACAAATATAACACCACTATTCAAGAAAGGAGGGAGAGAGAAATCGGGGAACTGCTGTCCAATTAACCACACATTAGTCATCAGGAAAGTGCTGGAATCTATTATTAAGGAAGTCTTAACAATGCACTTTGAAAAGCATAGCATGATTAGAACAAGTCAACATGGTTTTATTAAAGGGAAATCCTGTTTGACAAATTTATTAGAGTTTTTTGAGGATGTAACTGATAGGGTGGATAAAGGAGAATACAACCTGGAATACTTGGACTTCCAAAAGGCTTTCAAAAGGATGCCACAAAAGGTTAAAAAGAATATAAGGGCTCATGGAATTGGGGGTAATGTATTACCATGGATAGATGATTGCTTAACAGACAGGAGGCGAAAAGTAGGCATAAATGGGATATTTTCAAATTGGCAGGCAGTAATTAGTGGAATGCGTCAGGGTCAGTATTGGGGCCTCAGCTATTTACAATCGGTATGAATGACTTAGATGAAGAGACATAGCGTAATATATCATACAAAGCTCGATGAAGATTCAAGCTGTGAGGAGGTCACAAAAAGGGCTAAAATGAGATATACACAGGTTAAATGAGTGTCCAAAAAGATGATAGGTGGAATATAATATGAAGATTGTGAGGTGAACTTTGGGCATAAGGAAAACAAAACAGTATTTTTTTAAAAAAGGTGTGTAATTTGCAAATATTGATGTCCAGAGAGCCTTGGCTGTGCTTGTACAAAGGACAAAAAAGTTTTGCAGGTAAATGCCGCAAGGTTTAGGAAAACAAATGGCATGTTGGCCTTTGTTGCATGATGATTGGAGTACAAGATTAAGAAGAATTTCTAAAATTGATCAAACCACACTTGAAATACTGTGTGCAATTCTGGTTTCCAATTTAAGGAAGGACATATGTTGGATGCAGTGTGGTGAAGGTTCTCTAGATTTATCCCTGCGATGAGAGGGTTGTCCTGTGATGAGAAGCTGAGTAAATTGTGTTTATATTTTCAAGAGCTCAGAAGAATGAACGGTGATCACATAGAAAATTCAATGATCATGAAATGGCTAGACAGAGTAGATACCGAGGTCTCGTTTCCCTTGGCTGGTGAAAATAGAACAAGTGGCATAACCTCGGGATAATAGGCTGATCATTTAGGACTACAACACCAGGTTAAAGTCCAACAGATTTATTTGGAATCACTAGCTTTTGGAGAACAGCTCCTTCATCAGGTGATTTAGGACTGGGATGAGGAGAAATTTAATCACTCAAAGTGTTTCGGATCTTTGGAATTCCCTACCCTGCAGGGTTGCAGATCTTCCATTGTTGAATATATTTGAGGCTGAGATAGTGTCTTGGAAAATTAAGGGGAATGGGGAGCAGGCGGGAAAATGGAGTTGAAGCCCAAGATCTGTCATGATCATATTGGATGGAAGGGCGGGCTCGATGGGCCACATGATCTTCCCCTGGTCCTATTTCTAGTGTTCTTACAAATGGACAGGAGAAGATATCAGCTAAATATTACAAACATGGTCCTGGCCCAAGAGAAGAAAATGGCAACCTTCCATCTTGTAAGACAATAGTTTGTGCCATGTTTGGCACATCTCATAAGACAATAGTTTGTGTGGGCAGCACGGTAACACAGTGGGTAGCACAGTTGCTTCACAGCTCCAGGGTCCCAGGTTCGATTCCCAGCTTAGGTCGCTATCTGTGTGGAGTTTGCACTTTCTCCCCGTGTGTACATGGGTTTCCTCCAGGTGCTCCGGTTTCCTCCCACAGTCCAAAGATGTGCAGGTTAGGTAATTTGGCCATGATAAATCACCCTTAGAGTCCAAAAACATTTGGGTGGGTTCCTGGGTTATGGGGTTACGAGGATAGGGTGGCGACATGGGCTTAAGTGAGGGGCTCTTTCCAAGGGCTGATGCAGACTCAATGGGCCGAATGGCCTCCTACTGCACTGTAAATTCTATGGTGGTCAACTCCATTTTAAGTGTCACCTGGTGTGGCTCAGATGTTTCACTCTGCCATGGCAGCTTCTGTCACATTTTCTGCAAAGAAACACAGTGGGCTGAGAGGTTGTGTAATTCACTGGCCTTTTTTTTCTTTGGGCCCTCTTCTTGGACAGCTGTGCTTTTAATTCCTGCTACCCCCTACCAAAGCCCTTCCAAACAGAGGTCTCAATAAGTCATAGCTGTCAGTGATTGCCTCCCAGTTGTCAGTGTCAATGTCCGTCATCCTTATATCTCATTTTCAGGGGCTGGATACTCCATTCTTGAAACTAAGTGCTCCCCCATGAGTTGAATTGCTCCTGTCTCAGCTGGCACTAGGAGCGGCGCCCGGGATCGACTGCCTCCCCTTTTCCATGCAAAATTATGCAAGGAGAAGAGCCCGCCCAACAGGCAGTATTCAGCCCTACCCCTAGTCACAACAGCTCATTCTCCCTCCCACCCTTCCCAGAAACCCTCAACCACTTCCCCTCGAGAACACCCTCCCTCGACGCATCCCCATCCCTCCACCATTCACACTTCCCAGGCCCATCAAAACCTTTCCATACAGGTTCCAAACACCGCGACCCCTCCCCCATCTTGCTCCCCTTCACTCGCCAACTTATGTTTGCTAGCAAGGTGGCCCCTGCCAGAGCCCATCCCCCACACAGAGAACCAAACAAACACCAAATGCCCCACACCCAAAGCTTCTAAAGTCCCCACCCAATACTCCTTCGAAACCCAAAATCATATCAAATCCCAGCCGATCATTACCAACCCTCAAACCGTCCCTTCCCAACTCCAACCTTAAGCATAAGTAATAAAAAAAGAGAAGAGAGATACACAAAAAAAAAGAAACCAAAAGGGGAAATGTCAACACCACCAAAATACAAAGTCATTTCAGTCCCAATCGTTCAGCTTTCACGAATGCCTGCGCCTCCTCCGCCATGTCAAAGTAGAAGTCTTTAGAGTTGTGCATCACCCTCAGCTTCACCGGGTAGACCACTCCAAATCTCACGTTGCTTTTATACAACACCGCCTTCACCAGACCAAAGGCCGCTCGCATTCCTGTCAGCTCCGCTGTGAGATTCTGTTACACCTGAATACCAACGCCTTCCCATCTCACCTCGTGACTCAACTTTGCCCATCTCAACACTTTCTCCTTCATCTGACAAATGTGGAAGCAAGCTATCACAGCCCTAGGTGGCTCATTCGTCTTTGACTTCGGCCGGAGTGACCGGTGGGCTGTGTCCAACTGGTAGAAGAAGGGGTCCTCCTGCTCCCCCATCAACCTAGCAAACATTTCCTAGCAAAGTACTCTGTTGGCCTTTGGCCCTTGACCCCCTCCGCTGTCCCATGATCCTTAGATTCTGCCTTTGTGACCTGTTGGCCAGGTCCTCCACTTTGGCTCTCAGCCCTTTATTTCTCTCCACCACCCTCCGCAATTCCTCACCCATCGAGGTGAACTGGTCGGTGTGCTGCGACAAAGCCTCTCCTTGCTCCCGTACCGCCATCGACATCTTAGCCAAACCCTCCTTTATCGGAGCAAGTGTCTCACCTACCCATTCCTTGAGCAAGGTCATCATCTGTTTCCAATGCATATCCAAATGCTTAGAGAACAGCTGCTCAAATTACTCTGCCATCACTTCGGCCAGCTTATCCACACAGCCCCACTCGGCAAGCTTGCACCCGCCATCTTTCCTCCTAGTGGACTCACAGCCGAACTCGCTGCTGGACTTTCCCTCACTCCCTTCTTCCCCTGATTCTTCTTCTGAAACTTCGACATCCTACGACTTCCTCACACTTTCCAACAGCTAATCATCCAAAATTGTCTGCAAAAAACTGGGTATAAAGGGCCAAAAACCAGAAGCTCTAGTAGGAGCCACCCAACGTGTGACCTCCACCTACATGTCACCACGGGAAGTCCGATCACAGTCATTATTGATAAGAAAAATGGAAATCACATTGGTCAATGCATTGTACATTAGAAACATACTTAATTCTGACTTCCGGTGGTGACCATGGAGTGAACGGTCGCACATTTAGCAGCTCCCGCTCTTAGTGGTCATTTAACGACTTTTAAGCTGGATTTCCATAAGTGGATAAAAGTGATATGGAGAAGAAGACAACTCCTAGTTTATGGAGTTGCGCCCAAGAAACAATCGAAAAAGAAGAAATCAAAAGTTGGTTGGGAGTGAAGTTCAGAGTTTGGTGGATGCAATGGCAGAGAAGCAAAGTTCGACCACGCCAGCTCAATGGACGATGGATCAGTGGGTTAAATACTTGGATGAGAGGTTCGCCTGGCATCGTAAGGAGTGTGCAGAGGACCTGACCCGGGCAGTGGCCTCGATTAAGGAGGTGGTCGCCCGGGTGGACGAGAAAGTGACGACCCAGGGACAGGCGATCCAAAAGTTGCAGGAGCAGTCCACTGCGATGGCAATGGAAATTAATATCCTACAGAATCAGCAGAAACGGCTGTTGGAGAAGGTGGAGGACCTGGAGAATCGTTCACGCAGGAAGAATATCCGGTTCGTCGGTCTGTAGAGGGAAAGGAGGGATCGGATGCCGATGCGTGTGTGGGGAAGATGCTGGAGAGGATGCACGGGGAAGATGCGTTCGACTGGCCATTAGAGGTGGACCGGGCTCATGCGTAAGCCCCAGGGTCGTGAGCCCCCGAGGGCAATTGTGGTGAGGCTGAATCGGTTCCTGGACAAGGAACCCATTATGAGGTGGGTCAAGCAGACAAAACGGTTCATGTGGGAAGATTCTGAGATCCGGGTGTATCAAGACTTGGGAGCAGAACTCGCAAAGAGGAGAGCGTGTTTTAATAAGGTTAAGGCGGCCATGTATGCAAAGGGAATAAAATTTGGACTGCTCTACCTGGCCCGTCTTTGGGTGACCTACGAGAACTGGGAACTATATTTTGACTCGCCGGAAAAAGTGGTGGTCTTTATGAAGGATAATAATCTGGTAGAGGCATAATGACTTTAAAATCTAAATGGTATTGGCCTGAGTTAAAGGTTTTGTGTTGCTTTATATTTAAAAAAATCTCAGCCTTTCACTGTAACTTAAGTTGCGGTGATCGGGAAAAGAAGGATCTCTCGGATTGGTTTGATTTTGATCCGCTGCTGTATATACCGAGGTACAGTAAAAAACGTTTTAAGTTGCGATGTTCTGGGGGGGGGGGGGAAAGAAAAAAGAAAAGATGTTTGAGTTTTTGCATGCATAAATTTTTTCTTATCCTGTTTAATTTTTCTTCTATTGTTTTTGGCTCTGTTTGAAGGTGATGGGACTGATAAGATGTTGTAAAGAGAGGAGGGGTGGGCCTCTGCTCCCAGATCTTGGGGGATTGTTTTTTTGCTTTCTGTGTTTGGTGCTATTGTTTCGAGAAGTTATGTGAAGAGTGGGGGGGGATTCAGCAAGTGGTAGGATGCTAGGCACCAGGGGTTCACCAGAGCAAAGTGGGGGGAGAGCTGAAGAGAAATGGAGTAGGGGGGGAAAGGGCAAGGGGGCGGGGAGGGGGGGGTGGTGGGAGGTGATTGCTGACAACTAGGGGACTTTTAGGAGGTTGGAGATGGAGACCAGATGGCAGCGGCTGCCGAGGGGTGGGCCAGGGCAGATGCAGGACATGGGCTAAGGGCTGGCCTAGGAAAGGTCATGGCTGATCGACAAGGGAGGGGGGGCAAGAGCGAGTGAGGGAGGCCATTCGGGGGTATATAAAGAACAATGACACGGGAGAGACTGCGCCTAGGGTGGTCTGGGAGGCACTGAAAGCGGTTATTAGAGGGGAATGTATTTTGATTTGGGCTCATAGGGAGAAGACTGAATGGGCGGAGCTGGACAGGTTGGTAGGAGAAATCTTTCAGGTGGACAGGAGATATGCGGAGTCTCCGAATGAGGAGCTCCTAAAGGAGCATCAGAGACTCCAAATGGAGTTTGGGCTCCTTTCCACAGGTAAGGCGGAGGGACAGCTGAGGAGGGCAAAAGGGCCAATATATGAATATGGGGAGAAAGCTATCAGGATGCTGGCACATCAGCTGAGGAAGCAGGAGGCGGCGAGAGAAATAGGGAAAATATAGGATATGAGGGGGAAGGTAGTGATGGATCCGCGAGCGGTTAACAACGTGTTTCGTGAATTCTATAGTCTATATGAGTCGGAACCCCGGTCGGGAGGAGGGTATGAATCAATTCCTGGAGAGGCTAGAGTTCCCTGATGGAGAGGCTAGACCTGACGGATTCCCAGTGGAATTTTATGAAAGGTTTTCTGGGTTCCTCGGGCTGCTTCTGGTCAAGGCTTTTAATGAGTCCATGGATCTGGGAGTACTCCCCCCAACGCTATCACAGGCATCAATTTCTCTCATCCTGAAGCGAGACAAGGACCCAGAGAGCTGTGGATCGTACAGGCCAATTTCCCTTTTGAATGTAGATGCTAAATTGCTGGCAAAGGTCTTGGTCACCCGAATAGAGGATTGTGTCCTGGAGGTATTCGGGGAGGATCAGACAGGATTTGTGAAGGGCAGGCACCTCACGTCCAATATTAGATGGCTTCTTAATGTTATAATGATACCAGCGGAGGGGCGCACAATGTTGAGGTGGCTGTAGCCATGGACGCGGAGAAGGCTTTCGACCGGGTGGAGTGGAAGTACCTATGGGATATTTTAGGCCGGTTTGGATTTGGGCAGGGATTTGTGGATTGGCTCCGGCTGTTATATCAGGCACCGGTGGCAAATGTAAGAACCAACCGAGTCCGGTCAGAATACTTAAGTCTCTGTAGGGGTACAAGGCAAGGATGCCCGCTCTCCCCATTACTGTTTGCCCTGGCCTTAGAGCCCTTAGCAATGGCCCTTAGATCATCGAATACCTGGCAGAGAATAGTGAGGGGGAGGGTGAAGCACAGGGTCTTTCTCTACGCGAACGACTTGCTGCTCTATGTCACAGACCCGGTGGCGGGGATGGCCAAAATCATGGGGATACTAGGAGAATTTGGGTGATTTTCAGGCTACAAGTCAAATATGGGAAAGAGCGAGATGTTTGTGATCCAGGCATGGGGGCAGGAAAGGAGACTGAAGGAGTGGCTAAGGATTGGGGGCAGCTTCATAAGTTAAATCTGGGCAAAGCGGTGGATCAAATGAAAAGGGACTTCCGCAGATGAGACATGCTCCAGCTGACGCTGGCAGGGAGGGTCCAGCCGGTGAAGATGACGGTCCTTCAGAGACTGCTCTTCTTTTTTCAATATCTTCCGATTTTTGTCCCAAAGGCTTTTTTCAGGAAAATGAACGCGGCGATATTGGGTTTTGTGTGAGCGGGTAAAACCCCGAGAGTAAAGAAGGCACTTCTGGAATGGGGTCGCGGAGAAGGGGCTTGGCCCTCCCGAGATTTATTAACTATTACTGGGCGGCCAACATATGGATGATCAGGAAGTGGCTAGTGGGGGAGGGGTCGGTTTGGGAGCGAGTGGAGGAGGCATCCTGCAAGGTACGAGTTTGGAGGCTTTGCTAACGGCGCCTCTGCTGTTCTCGCCGGCTCGGTACTCTACAAGCCCTGTGGTGGTGGCAGCCCTAAGGGTGTGGAGGCAGCACATCGGACTTGAAACATTAGCTCTTTTCTCTCCCTACAGATGCTACCAGACTTGCTGAGATTTTCCAGCATTTTCTCTTTTGGGGCAGCACATGAGGTTGGAGGGGGAGTGAGTGTGGTCACCGATTTGTGACAACCACCGGTTTGCCCCAGGGAGGGGCTGGATGGGGGCTTTAAGAGATGGCAGCAGGCAGGGATTGAGAGATTTGGGGACCTATTCATCCAGGAGGGCTTTCCGACCTTGGAGGCACAAGAGGAGGAGTTTGAGTTGCCGGGTGGGAATGGGTTTCAGTACCTACAGGTGCGGAACATTGTACGGAGGCAGGTTCCATGCTTTCCTCGCCTCCCCCTGAGGGGACTATAGGACAAGGTGATGCCAAAAACAGGGGTTGGAGAGGGGAGGATTGTCGTGTTATTCACCCTAGGGTAACACGGACTTTAACAGGATGCAGATGAACGGTAAAGCATACACCAAACGTAGGTTCAATACGATTTATTGAACTTCTGTAACAATGCACAAAGCTGGCTGTGGGTTGACACTCTACTACTCTAAGTGTACTAACTTTAACTTACTAGACTAGGCTAGCTCTGATCCACATGTAGAAGGTGCTGACTGATATATACACCCTGATTGTCACTACAGTTATCCAGTGGAAAGAGGCAGAGTGCTGATGCCTCATGTGTTTTATAGTTGGAAGTCCCCCTCTGGTGTTCTGTCTGGTGATTGGTTGTGTTCTTTCCTGTATATTGATTGGCTAACCTGGGTGTCTGTCACTGCCTGTTTTTACCTCATGATGTGCATGGGTGCATATTATGACATCCACCCTTTAAAAAAAAAATTTGTCGGTTTCTTAGAGCATATATGACATATTTACAGATATAACTATTTACAGCAAATGGCGAGTGAAGGCATATGTACATGTAAGGTGTCTAGCATGCAGGTACAGAACAATATGTACAAAGGAAATATTTATAAGTCCAATCTCTGGGGCTGGTGTCGGATCATTGTCGACCGCCTGAGAGGTGGAGGTGGGGACGACGGCGCCTTGACAGGCGGGATTGCAGCCAGATTGGTGGCCTTGTGGAGTGAGGTGCCCGGAAAAGGCATAACGACAGCTGGGAACGTGAGATCTGGTGGTTGAAAGGCAAGTTTGCGTAGTGCCCTTCTGTTGCGCCTGACAATGGATCCATCAGCCATGCGAACCACGAACGACCTGGGAGCAGCCTGTCGAACAACAACAGCTGGAGCTGACCATCCTCCACCAGGCAACTTGATGCGAACAGATCTTCCGGAGAGAGCACAGGCAAATCAGTAGCATGAGCATCGTGTGTCAGCTTTTGCTGGTTTCTGAGTTGCTGCACCTTTTGCAGCACTGGGAGGTGATCCAGGTCAGGTAAATGAATGGCCGGAACAGTCGTCCGCAGGTCACGATTCATAAGGAGTTGTGCCGGAGACATACCGGTGGACAGAGGGGTTGCCCTGTACGCCAGGAGCGCAAGGTTAAAGTCAGAAGCTGAGTCCGCAGCCTTGCAGAGCAGTTGCTTCACGATATGGACCCCCTTTTCGACCATCCCGTTAGATTGCGGGTAATGTGGACTCAAGGTAATATGCTTGAACTGGTATAGCTTCGTGAAGTTGGACCACTCTTGGCGGTAGAAGCAGGGACCGTTGTCGCTCATGACAGTGAGCGGAATACCATGCCTGGCAAATGTCTCCTTGCAGGCCTTGATGACAGTCCTTGATGTGAGGTCGGACAGTTTCACCACTTCGGGGTAACTCGAGAAGTAGTCAATTATAAGCACGTAGTCACGCCCATTGGCGTGAAAAAGGTTAATTCCCATCTTAGACCACAGAGAGGTCACGATCTCGCGTTGCTGGAGTGTTTCTTTGGGTTGAGCAGGCTGGAAACGCTGACAAGTCGCACAATTGAGGACCATGTTGGATATGTCCTCGTTGATGCCAGGCCAATAGACAGCCTGCCGGGCACTGCGCCTGCATTTCTCGATACCGAGGTGTCTCTCGTGGATCTGTTTGAGCACTAAGCTTTGGAGGCTGCGAGGAATAACAATACGATCCAGCTTGAGGAGGATCCCCTCGACAACTGTTAGGTCATCCTTGACATTAAAGAACTGGGGGAATTGCCCTTTCTGCCAACCATTTACAAGGTGATGTATGACCCGCTGCAGAAGAGGGTCCTTGGCAGTCTCTTCTCGAATGTTGACGACTCGTTCGTCTGAGGCCAGGAGGTTGCTGGCACACAGTTGCACCTGTGTCTCAATTTGGCGGATGAAGTCGACCTGTTCACAGGGCGAGGTGATGGCGCGAGACAGGGCATCCGCAATGATTACCTCCTTGTCCAGTGTGTAAACCAATTCGAAATCATACCTGCGGAGTCGAAGGAGAATGCGCTGAAGCCTGGGCGTCATGTCATTCAAGTCCTTGTGAATGATATGGACTAGGGGTCTGTGGTCAGTCTCTACTGTGAAGGTTGGTAGACAGTAGACGTAATCATGGAACTTTACAATACCGGCGAGGAGGCCCAGGCACTCTTTCTCTATCTCAGCATACCTCTTCTCAGTGGGAGTCATGGCCCTGGACGCATAGGCCACTGGAGCCCAGGACGAGGAGTCATCCTTCTGGAGAAGCACCGCACCAATGCCGTCCTGGCTGCCATCCGTGGAGATTTTTGTCTCCCGCTCTGGGTCAAAAAACGCTAGTACCGGAGCAGTGGTGAGCTTTGCCTTTAATTCGAGCCACTCTGCTTTATGTGTAGGTAGACACTGAAAGGCAGTGGACTACTTCTAGGGGCTGTTTAGCACAGGGCTAAATCGCTCGCTTTGAAAGCAGACCAAGGCAGGCCAGCAGCATGGTTCAATTCCCGTAACAACCTCCCTCAACAGGCGCCGGGAATGTGGTGACTACGGGCTTTTCACAGTAACTTCATTGAAGCCTACTTGTGACAATAAGCGATTTTCAATCCATTTCATTCTTCACCAGATGCCTGAGAGCCGTGGTGTGTGATGCGAGGTTGAGAATGAACTTTCCCAAGAAGTTAACCATACCCAGGAAGCGGAGTACCGCCTTTTTGTCTTCCGGGGTCTTCATGGTGTTGATGGCCTTGACTTTGTCCGAGTCCGGTTGCACGCCCTGCTGGGATATTTGATCACCCAAAACCTTGATTGATGACATGCCAAAGGAGCATTTGGCCTTGTTCAACTTGAGGCTGTTGGCATGTATGCGTCTAAAGACTTGTTGGAGACGAGATATGTGTTCCTCTGGGGTCGTGGACCATATATGACGTCATCAACATAAACCCGCACACCCTCAATGCCCTCCAGCATCTGTTCCATGATCCTGTGAAAGATTTCAGAGGCTGAAACTATACCAAACGGCATGCGCTTGTAACAGTACCTTCCGAAAGGTGTATTAAATGTGCAGAGCTTCCTACTGGACTCATCCAGTTGTATCTGCCAGAAGCCACGCGATGCATCTAGCTTCGTGAAGAATTTGGCATGTGCCATCTCACTGGTTAGCTCCTCCCGCTTCGGGATTGGGTAGTGTTCCCGCATTATGTTTCGGTTAAGATCCTTGGGATCTATACATATGTGTAGTTCTCCAGAGGGCTTCTTCACACAGACCATCGAGCTGAACCAGTCAGTCGGTTCCGTCACTTTAGAGATTATACCCTGGTCTTGGAGCTCCTCCAGCTGCGCCTTTAAACGGTCCTTCAGATATCAGTAAGGCAGCATGCCCATCCCACTGAACACATCCGGGTATTGTGACAGGATTTTGTCAATGTCAGCCTGAAGATTCATATTGGCAGAGGACATGGCATGTATGCGCTGGACGAGATTGAGTAGCTTGCATGCATGGGCACCAACCAGGGAAGCCTTGTCAGGCTTGACGATTTCGAATTGCAGTGTGGCTTTGATGGCCTTGCTGAAGACATGCAGGTGATAAGACCCTAACGCAGTAATGGCATTATAATCAAGCAGCTGGCAGGCCGGCGGAAGAATTTTTGGCTGCCTTTGGATGTGAGCAAGATCCGCTTGAGATATGAGATTGGCTGAAGCACCAGTGTCCAGCTTGAACCGGATGCTGCATTGATTGACTTGTACGACAGCACGCCATTCGTCCACAGAATCCACGTTGAGGATGGGTAGGCGTTTGCTGAATTTGAGGAGGCCTTGTCATACATGGTAATGATGCCCACACGATATGGGAACTCCAGGCAGTCGTCCTCTGGATTTGTGGCGTTACAAGGTTCCGAATCCAGCAGCTCTTGCTGCACACTTCGAACTCGTTTGCGTTGGAAATGGGATCGCTGGCCTACGATCAGCGGTGCAGACCTGCACAAGGCTGCATAATGGCCAGGCTTCCCACAATTTAAACATCGCCTGCCTCTTGCAGGGCATTGCCGCTTTAAGTGGGCGGTGGCGCAGTTCGGGCACGTCATGACGTTCTTTGAGGAGGTGGAGGACAGATGTGGGTGATGTGGGGGTGGCCCAGCGGACCATGTACATATGTTTCGGGCATGCCCGAAATTGAGGGGATTCTGGCAGGGATTTGTGGACGTTATGACAGAAGTCCTGGAAGGGAGGGTGACTCCGAGTCCAGAACTGGCAATATTTGGGGTCTCGAAAGATCGGGGGGCCAAGGGGGCGAGGGAAGCCGATGTCCTGGCCTTCTCCTCCCTGGTTGCCCGCAGACGGATTTTACTGGGATGGAGGGACTCGGAGCCCCTGAAGTCAGCTGTGTGGGTCAGCAATATGGCAGGGTTTCTCAGTCTGGAAAAAAATCAAGTTCACCTTGAGAGGATCAACTCAGGGGTTCGCCCAGAGGTGGCAACCGTTCATTGATTTCGTCAAGGAAAATTGAACAAAGAACAAAGAACAAAGAAATGTACAGCACAGGAACAGGCCCTTCGGCCCTCCAAGCCCGTGCCGACCATGCTGCCCGACTAAACTACAATCTTCTACACTTCCTGGGTCCGTATCCCTCTATTTCCATTCTATTCATGTATTTGTCAAGATGCCCCTTAAATGTCACTATCTTCCACCACCTCCTCCGGTAGCGGGTTCCAGGCACCCACTACCCTCTGTGTAAAAAACTTGCCTCGTACATCTACTCTAAACCTTGCCCCTCTCACCTTAAACCTATGCCCCCTAGTAATTGACCCCTCTACCCCGGGGAACGTCAGCAGTAAAGGGGGGGAGGAAAACAGGAGGCATGGCAATGTTAGATAAGGTCAGGGAACTTAGTATACGGATAATTAAGGAATAGGGCGGGGGTAGTAGGGGACGTTGTTTTCTGTTTTTTGTTCTTTTAGGTGTTTTGCGTGTATCGGCCCGCGCAGTTGTTTAAGAAATGTTAATGTGTTAAACTGTGAAAATTACAAATGTTTCAATAAAATATTTTCCCCAAAAAAAGAAATATACTTAATTCTGTGTCTAGAATAGTTTATCAGAAAAACTGATAGATTTTCAATTAATCATATGTGAATATAATTTTCACATATCAGGTTAATCTAATCATACATCAAAATAACTGCTAGAAAATTAATCTAATGTTCAATTCAAAATCATTTTGATCGCAGTTTCAGAACAATAAGTTATTGCTCTCAGTTGTACTCAATACTTGTTTCACGTATGATGTAAAACTACCAGGTTTTCTGTGACAAAATTATTTTGGGGACCGAGCTACCAATTTATTTATAAATGCTTTGACAACAAAATAACAATTGTACACTTTGCCCAACTTAAAACAACATTATAAGAGCTATACATACTTTAAAAACACTGTAGCTATGTTTAGCATTTTCTTTATGATTAAGAAGGATTATATTCCACAAGGAATAGTACAATTCCAGTTTCATACTGGAATCAATCCAATAATGTATGTGTACCACTAGGGACTGTGAGACAGTGAAATGATCCACTGGGAGCTGTGCTGTAATAGAATAATCAACATATCTCACTTCCAGGCATCTTGTCACTCATGAGGACTGTACTCTAAAGTGTTCTGATTATGGGAGGGGTGCAGCAACTGAAACAATGTGGTGTTTTATTGTTTTCCTTGGTTTTTCATGGAAGGGAAGGATATTTACTGTTAAATTGTTCGCAGGCCAATTTCTTTCCACCATGTGTATTTAGATATGCTGCCAATAATCTCTTGCAGAATTCATGCAAATTTAAAAAATGCATTGTGTCTGATCAACTCATACAGTTTGAAAATGCTGGAACTCTAATAAACGACCCAAGACCGTTTGATAGTTGAAGATCAACATAAACATAATGATGCAGAGATCAATATGTTTTGATACCTGTAAGCTATCGCTAAATAATACACTTCCTTACATTTCTGAATGGATTAAAAAGCTAAATAAATAAATTAGATAGTTATGCAATACTTCAATTGAATTCCCAGATTGGGCAGCACAAAACTCACAAACAACAAAATCAGGTTTTTGATTATAGTAGGGCATTCATCTGAGGTATTTGTAACTTTTCCTCAAGGTTGTTTTTCATCCCTGATTCAATGTGAAACTAGCAGTGCATATTTAGCAGAAGAATAGCATATTTAGATGCTGTGTTCAATCCAGAAACAAACTTTATTTTTCTGGATCTGTTGCTATGCAAAATGATCTTCCCATCGGGTGTACTAATGTACTCAGCTGTTTAAAAACAATGCATTTGAAAGTAAAGGTTAATATTTTAAAAAACTTAATAAAATCCTTAGCTGGTACACATCAGAATATACTAACTAACCTCTGTTGGACTCTGAGGATGTAGAGTAGTTCATTAGTATTCTAATGCTTTCTATTTGATTTAGGTCCGAACATCTTTAAGATTCATTTGGTGGATATTTTAATAAGACTGTGATTCAAACTGTAAGGGAACCTTAATTTTGTTTCATTTACCATATTTCAGTACTAATTTTCAAGGTACTTTTATACTTTATGAAATTTAGCAACCTGGTTTTCAGGAAATGTTCTAAATTGTCTTATTAATTTCATCATGAACTTGAAGAATTCGTAATTTAACATTAGAATTCAAGCCATAATCAACAACCAAAGCCTAATTGATCCATTTAGTTTGAAGCTAAAATGTTAACTTCAGTACATTGTTCCATTCAGTGTGATTGAAGTCAACAGCATTACCTGATTCCCTAACATTATCATTGCTGCCAAATCTTAGTTATATTGTACAGATTCTGAGCTTTGAAGCCAAAAACAGTTTCATTCTACCTCTAGTATCATAGAATTAAACCTTAATGCCTTAAGGGTGACAATAAGAGAAGTTAATGAGATAGTAGAATCAGTGCCAACTTCCCAATCATAAGGACAATTATCACATTGTTGTACTGCCTAAAGATAAGTCACTGGTTTTAGGGGGGAAATTAATGGTATAATCATCTGCAATCATTGGTGACAATACTATAGAAAACTCTCTTTGAACAAAGTGAGTTTGAAACACTTAGAAAGATTCAGTCAAAAGTACTCCAAATTATTTCTCTTTCTTATGTTTACGTTATTGGGCCTGCCACAATTAAGTACTTTTCCTATATAGCATTAAATACTAGAATTACATTCTTTGTTGTGAAAGAATAGGACTCAGATTTCAGACATCCACTTGAATGCTTGTATTTGTTTATAGGACATAGTGTCAAAGTATTTTCCTCTTATGGTGATGAGAAATCTGTGTTTTAGACCAGAATCTTCCTTATCAATGATTCTATTCTCATATTACACTTTGTACTGAATAGTAGAAAGTGAATTGTACAAATGGAAGATTTACAAAAACAATGCAAAATCCTATTTTTATACCCTAATCCAAAGTAATGGAGAACTAGCTATTGTTAGACCAATTGCATGTTTATTTCATGTCGGAAAAGGAAGAATTTAATTTCAATTATGATTCTAGAATTGGAATGGGATCAATGTATTCATATTTCATCATTACCATGGGCAGCCCGGTAGCACAAGTGGATAGCACTGTGGCTTCACAGCGCCAGGGTCCCAGGTTTGATTCCCCGCTGGGTCACAGAGTCTGCACCTTCTCCCTGTGTCTGCGTGGGTTTCCTCCGGGTGCTCCGGTTTCCTCCCACAATCCAAAGACTTATAGGTTAGGTGGATTGGCCATGATAAATTGCCCTTCGTGACCAAAAAAGTTAGGAGGGGTTATTGGGTGACGGGGATAGGGTGGAAGGGCTTAAGTGGGTCAGTGCTGACTCGATGGGCCGAATGGCCTCCTTCTGTGCTGTATGTTCTATGTTCTATCTATCCAAATTAATTGCTTAACCACCTTTCAGAATTTTTCATAATCTTGCTTTAGTTTTCTACCCTGGCTAGCTTCTAACATTGGATGCAAATACTCTTTAATGAGCATTTCAATTATCCATTTGTTTTACTTGTCACAAATACCCTAGACATAAGAAAATATATTGCGCAACATCCGGTTAGGGAATGCGACTGATCTGTAAAACGAAATCTTTGGACTCCTTTATCTTAGAAATCAATCTTCTTTCACTTATCCACCATATGTATGCTTAGGCATGATACAGTTTGGTTCAGCTAAAAATATATAAAATTACCTCTCTAATTAGTCACCAGGACCATAGGGATAGCTTCTTGCATCTATTACAACTATCAACAGGCCCCAAATGAAGTCTCTGTGCGTCCTGTTGGCAGTATGGAAAAAAAGCACAATAGTTGTATCCTCAAGCACTTTGTTCTCTTTGTAGGTAGAAAGATGAGGTAGATTCCCATGTACTCTTTTGTTTTGAGTTGGCTGTATGATCAATGGGAATGTATTCATTGCTGCAAAATTGTAGAGAAGGCTTCAGGCTGTGAGGTTGGATAAGTGATGATAAAGCAATAGGTTAAAGGAACAAATTAAAGATGTAAGGGTGAAGCAAATTAGGATAATATTAATAAAATAAAATAAATTGGAAAAATAAAATATAAACAAGCAATATACAATTGAATCCCGAGGAAACGTAAAACAAAAGAAAATGGTTAGCAAAATAAAAATTTTCAGGTTTTGAAAAGAATAAAAATAGAAATACACATCAACTCTATCAGTTTCTGGGAAGAGATAAGAAAGGTTAACATCAGATCATTAGCAAGTTGTGTATTTCCACTAATTCATGAGGTTATATCAGCACTTAGAATTAATTTTAGCCTCCAAATTCTATTGCTGATTATACATGCATATGATAATTGTTATTTTTTAACATTAAATAAACTTGATTGTGAGTGAGATTTTTTTTGCATTTCAGTGATGTTTTGCTTCTCATATCCCACTAGATTGTGTGAAATTATCCCTAGATGTCACTGATGTCTAAAGTTGAACATCTTTCCTCAAATTTACGAGTACTTTTTCAGTCAACGAGAGGTGTTTGCTATGGGGGAGAGGGTTTATATTTTATTTATTTACGATCAGTTTACCTCTGACAGACAGGCAAGTAGCAATGGAAGAGACCTGAATTAGGATTGAGGGAAAACTAAAAGAATATGAGAAGAATGCTTGGAACAAAGGCAATAAGATGCTTCAAAATCCTGAGGAATATTTTTCACTACATGGACAAACGTCGACATCAAGTTTGGAGCCACATTATTTATATTGTGTGGTTGTAATCCTCTGCATACAAGGAAATATAAAGAAAAACACACTGTGCACTGCAAATTCACCAGTCTCTACAGATTCCAACTTCCACGCCTACCCTGTAAGTAGCCCAGCAGTCATTATCCCCTCTTGTGCTCCCAATTGGATGCAGGACGATATGAAACATACATGTTTGGATGGGTGCTTTAGCCTCAGTGGCACATTCTCTAATACAGATATAAGAAAAATCCTGAGCATCTCCAGTTGGCCAGAAGAGCATGGATGGCTGACGTGTGAACTGTTATTCATTGATGAGAAATAAAGAAGCAAGCGATGTGACTGATCTAGAACCAACAGCCAATGGAATGGGTAACACCACAGAAGCCTTCAAAGTGTAAATTGTCACGGGGTAAAACACAGAAAGTATCTAAATTCAAAGTGAGTTTTACAAAAAACGACCTCGAGAAATACTAAACAAATTGCCAACAGGAAGGGAAAAGAATGAGGAGTGAGTTAGGCGGAAGTCCAACACTGAACTCCAGTCTCCGTCCACCTGACCTCTCTCCCTTGCATTGCATGTGTGATCACAGATTCCCACGCTGTCCACACGTGTTACTATCGACCAAAGGTCTAAATCGCGTCTATCGGTTGAATAGTGAATACATTTTAAAAAGTGAACCCGTCCTTGTTGAAGCATGAATTTTATGAGTGGTGAAATACAGGGCTGAGGACCGATATTTGGGTGACAGTGCAGCTGAGCGCCCATCCCGCTAACTGACTGCACAGATAAAAGCCCATACTGATGAATTACCAATAAGTAACTAGCTATACCACTAACGGGGACGGCACTACTAAGGAGCCTATACCTATAAAGGACTATATTTGTATATATATATATCGACGCCAATCACGGGGGTAGCCCACAGAAGCCAAAATTCTCAAGTCCGGAAGTGAGTATCGATCCAGGTGAGTGAGTGTACAGCTGAAGAGCTCTACAGTTGGACCTTCATAGTGGACTCCTCAGTAATGCCCGACACTGTCGGCGCTCCTTTACAAAAGTTAAAATGCTCCCTCCGATGCACACTTTGAGTGTGATATTGTCAACAATAATTGTGAGGAATAACACAAGCGTTAACAGAGCCAGGGGTCAGGTAAACTCGGACTGCACAAGGTTATTCTGAACCGTCTTAACTCCCTGAGGTGCACACAGCGAGGTTAACCACTCTAAAATACTACAAATGTGGCACACAGTGAATCGACACCATGCTTAGTAAATAAATTAATCTTTCCATAAAATCTTAACAACATTCGTGGCTGAAATGCAATTCAATTACTTTGCAACCGTAAGGACCACGGAGACGGTGATTGGGATGAAATATCGCGCGAAACTCCATTTATCCGAGTTTTAAATAGTTTTTCACTGAGATTTAAGATTTGAAATAAAAATGAAGTGATTTCAGGAGGAAAAATCCTCCGGGTAATATGATAAAATCTGCAAACTCATCCATCAAATGTTTAAAGTGTATCTGAATGCTGTAAAAAATACACCAAACCGGCATCTTTCTCATTAAAAAAAATCTGATTGAACGTTATTATTTAAGGACATAATTGGGATAATGCTGGACAGCATTGGGAGAGAGAAAACCTAATTACGCAACGATTAAGTGAGTTGAAAATGTGGCTAGTAAATCAGAAAGTTGCTTTTTTAGAAAAGATTTCGGGGCGAAACGCACAGAGGGTATTCAGAAATTACAGTTGGGTTCACTTTGCAATAAAGTTGAACGTTTAGACTGCACCCCAGATTTGTTGATTGTTATCTCGTTGTTTTGTCGCTACTCCGTGATTTCAACTTTGCATTTCATGGTCAAGTCCAACCGCCTGAATTCGGAACCGCTAAACGTCCCCACGGTTCAGCGGGATTTACGCGGACCTTCACCCAACTTTGACGGTGGGGGTTATTCGGAAAGAACTGCCGGCGCACTCTTCGCGGCTTTGGGGACAAGATCGCACAGCCGGAGACGGCGTTAGAAATGTGCTCCGCGAGGATTCAGGGAAACTGCAGGGAATTTAGGGCGAACCGGGTTACTGTCTACTGAAGCTATTCGTTAGGGCAGGAAAATATCCCAACGATTTTCGGTTTCCACCTTGTTGCCAATGAGCGATTTCAGTTTATTTTGTATACAATGGACTGATATTTACACAGCTGGGAAGAACCGCGGGCTTTCGCTGCAATGACTCAAAGTTCTAACCGTTGTGCAGGTATTTGGTGTTAAGGCTCTTCTTATGCACACATCTGGATTGCCTTAGACTGGTTGTAGCCCGTTCTGTCAATGTATCTATATTAATGATATTAATAAAATCGCTTCTTGTATAATTGGGATTAAACCTAAATGAGACAATGGTATAATTTGATTCAGACTCGGATATCTGATTTTTGTTCTGTTCAATTATTTTAACCATAACGCCTTCAGGCGTGGTATATTTACAATATTCCTAACTTTGTACCATTTAATTCTGCATCGGATCGCGTTCAAATAATGCTGCCATTGTACATGCATTATTTTCTCCTTGGCGTTTTCCGACGCTTTACTACCAGGGGATGGCGTTCCAGGCTCTCCATTTGCTCAAATCCATTTCTCAGCAGAACGGAGACTTGAGAGAAATCCGCCACTCTTCAGCACGGCCACTGATAGCCCCTGTAATAAATTAAGCGTCATTTATAAATAAATTTATATCTCCGCATTTCAGTCCTTGATCAAGGACACGCAAGGTTTCAGAAAGATTTCAGTTAAATTGCAGATTAATGTTACGTTCTAGAAGTGTTAATTGGACTACTGAACCGATTCGCAAGCATTTTTCAAGAAAAGAAAAATCGCCCCATCGGGTTCGTAATTAATGTTTTTATTATAAGGCTATCAAGGAAAAAAATCTGTCGCAGTTTCGTGTGCTCGATTGTTTCAGAAAGAGTTATATATCAATTCCAGTAATCCGCAGAGTCACAATGTATCAGAAGATGGCTCTTAAAGAGACTAAAGGTTTGAGGACTGGTGTCATACTCGGCTATGGTGGACTTCAGAGCTGAGCAAACCCAGGCAATCATTTCAAAGAGGATCCTCTCCATACGCCGATGAGCTGAGATATTACAACTAGACGCGCACAGCAAACCATTAACAAGACAGGGTGACATACATTGCAAGTTACAAACTTTACCCTCCGCATCTCACCCCTTTCCAACATAACTTTCCTTTTGCTATTTCTGCCCTTCCTTTGTAAATAATAATAATAATAAATGAAGCTGGGGGACTTTGTGGCCCCCGCAGTTGCTGAATACGATATGGCACGAAATGGATCGGCACTTTCGCAGATTGTCCCTGTTTAGTGTGTGTGTGTGAGAGAGGGAGAGAAATGGTCAGTGAAGTAGATAAGAGTAGGGTTGGCACTCTATAGATTGACACTTTCTACTTCCTGACAGGGTTGTCCTCTTGCTGAACTTTCACCTCCCGAACCCAGCTGCCTTCATTGGCCAGAGAGCACCGAGCGAGGCGAGCCGAGGGGAGCCGAGGGGAGCGGGAGCGCCTCTCGGAGTCGCTGAGCTGCTTGGCCCAATTCTCTGTATATATATATACACACACACACACACACACACACATATATATATATATAACCCACACACACACTTTCAACATTTTCACAATCACTTTCACTGGGTCGAGCTCCTCCAGAGCCCGTATGAGACCGGGGTGGGGGGGACTTATGTTTCCTTTTATTTGGTGTTGACGCCAAACTTGCTCCCATGCAGCTCGGAGCCTCGCACACAGCAGTTTTTTCTCTCCCCCCTCTCTGATACATGTTGTTTACACAGCAGGTGGATATGACGTCAGGGGGCAGCTTGCAGCAAAAAATAACAACATCCAACTCCGCGATTTGTATCTCCCCCCCCCCCCCTCCCCCTTCCCCCAAAAACCAACCACTCCAAAAAAAGCTCATTAAGTTCGCTAGAATTGTGAATAATGAAAAGTGAAGGGGGACGCGCGGCGGGAGGATAGCAAAGGGATCTGATCAAGTGCGAGTTTGATCCGGCTTCCTCGTTGCACTGGAAGGATTTTTGTGTCTTTGGAAAGCGGCTGCTCCACAACGTAGTGCCAGAGCGGAGTAATATATTGTTATTTATTGTGTGCTTGTTGCATGCTTTTCTGGTACACAATCGCATGTGTGTTGCAGGGTCAAATTATCTCCTGATTGCCCAACAATCTAAAAGCAGCACCAACTGGTGAGTTTGAATTTGATTCTTTTCTCCCTCTGCCCTGCTCGCTTTCAGGTTAACTCTTTTCTGCTTGACTCTGATTTCCTGCAAAGCCCCACGTGCAGTTTGGGGTGTTTTAAACGGCGGCCGGGGGGGGGGGGGGGGGGGTTATTGTTTGTCAAAGTGGGTTTCGACTCGGAACTGAACAATCTGCACTGCCAATACACACACACACACACACAATTGCTGCTGACCGAGATGGGTGGGTGGTGGTGTGTGTGCGTCGGAGAGGAGGGGGCGGCAGCAGTTTGTGTGTGAGAGAGTTTGAGGTGTGGGAGTCCCCGGCTTGTTTAGCGAGAGGTTATTAATCAGGATGGTCAGTTTGAGGGAGTTGAGTTGCGCGAGGTTTCTCTTCCTTTATTGAGGATTAAATGGGCAGGTCAACGGAGACTTGACAAGGGATCTCTCCTCTCTTCTGGGGCACCATGGGTGGGGGAAAGAGACACACAGTGTGAACCGCACGGGAAAGGTGAACTCTTGAAACTTTTGTCACTTTTAAAAAAGGCATCCTGTACTTTCAGAAAGACGCATGGGCGTGATAGTATCGGATCACCCAGGAAGGTCATCGAATTTACGGGGGTAGTCAAGGGTCTCAACATTAGTCCAATGATATTTTTAGTCCTGCATTGTGTATTGAGTTTGTGTGTCAGAAACGTATTGATTTGAGGGGGGGGGGGGGGGGGGGTGGTGGCTACTGTATGAAGTTAGTGCAATGTATCATCTCCTGCTTTCCAGTGAAACTCGAATACACTTCTTCATCGCCACTTTCTTCAGGTTTGGCCGCGGGAAGCTCCGGTATTGAAAGTAAGAAACCCGAAGGTGCTGGCTGATTAAAAACACGTCCTGTTGTTTGATTGAGGAAGAACGCATTGCTGCTTACTGGGCAGTTGTATTTTCGGTAGACCAAACGGCCGAGCAGCGAGGATGAGAAGAAGTTTCCACCTATATCACCCTCCGAAACAAGTAGCAGCTTTTCCCACACACACACCTACCCCAGCCCAGCCCCCCCCCCCCCCCCCCCAACTCTTACTGGGAGATGCCTTTTCCCACTGGGAATTGCAGTTCGCTCCTCAATGTCCCTCAGACTTCGGGAGGGTGAGGTGTCAGATACGGGGATGTTTGGGAGGGGAGGGGGTGAATTTGAAAGCCCCTGACACAGCATGGGGAGGGACGGGGGGAGGGGGGGGGGGGCAGTGGGCGAACCCGAACCCCACCGAGTGCCAGGCGGATTGTTTTGTCAGCCCCCGGGAGCTGAAGCTGGCGCCTCCACGACTTTGTTGTTAACTTCGTGTTTGTTTAACTTTTTTGTTGTTGATGAAAGGAGAGATAGAGCTGGGTAGGGGGTGGTGGGGCGGGGGCGCCACAAATAGCCGCGGAGTCCAGAGGCTCTTTTGTTATGGTGATGACGGTGTTTACTCAGATCTTCCTCAAAACTTTCCTGTCAGACAGACTGTGGCTGCTCGGCCACTTCACACACTTTCTCACTGCACCAGTAAATACCACAGAATCAAACAAAAACCTTACAGTTTGAACACCAATATTCAATAAACAAACATATATCTGGATATATTTCTTTAAAAAAAAAAAAAAAATTCTTCACATGTATTCGACAACTCCGCCCGCGGGGTTCCTCTCACTCAGCTGCTCACTGGAAGTTTGTTCGCTTGACTTCGCCGAGTTTAGGCGGCTGCTGGGCGGACAATGAGTTTTTTGTGTCTTGACAGCGGAGTTTAGAGAGGACAGCGTCGGTAGGAGCAAGGTACTGCATTTTATTACATACAATTTCATCACAAAGTGTAGAAATGACAAAAGTCAGCCAAGATTACCCGTCAGACCTAGAGATCACTTTCTCTGTCTCTCTTAATAAGACCCCTCTTGTTATTTTGGTCACCTCATCTCCTCGAAGGTGTGGGGGCTCCGGGTTGCGGGGGGGGGGGGGGGGCGTTTATTAAAAACAAAAATACTGCAATTCAGCCTCCTTCATCGTGGGTTACCCAGTGTCTGAGAAAATCGCACTGAGGTAAGCAGCCTGAGCCCCGGCAAGAAGTGATCCTTGACAACCAAGATCAAGCCAGCAGTTGCAGATCAAACAAAGTGTGCGCTGAGCCGTTGTCAAGGGTCCGCTTCTCGGGAGGCTATCAACCGTGTGCCCGGGTGCTCTGCCTGCAGCACCCCCCCCCCCCCCCGCCACCCAATCTGGAAATCAGGAGGAGAAGGGGAATGTGGGACTTGGGGGAACAGTCACTTGCTTCGTATCAACCTTAGAACGTCCACTGGTTCAGATTAGCTTTAAAAGTTTATGCGTTAAGACCAGATTCAACCTTGAGCCACTTCACCACATTTGAGTCATCAGTATCACATCTGCCGAGTCCATTCTTAACAAGTTGGGGCATAAGCATTGAATAGGAGTTTTTTGTCTAAGCCTGACTGTGTAGGCGCATATACACACAATGACTTGAGCAGTTTTATAAAGATATTTTAGTAACAACGTCGGAAAGTTATTATGGGCATTTCAGGGGTTCCAGTTTGTGTCGTTAAGGAAAGGGGTTATGGTCCAAGTACTGACGGTAGATTCTCGTTGAATAATGCTGTTGAAGTGCAATTTTATTACCTATTGCCAAAGCATGGTTGCAAAAGATTAAGCAGTGCTTCACTGACAAAATACACCTTTGCAGAAAAAAGATGATGCCACACCTAAAGTTATAACCAGACTTAGCATGCACGGATAGTGTCATTGGCGACTTGGTAAAGTTTTAGTTGCAGTAGAAATTTGCCAGAGTCTTTGTTTTAAAATGACAGGACAATATTCAGCCAGAGTTCATCTACTTGTTAGAAAGAGACTGACACCAGTTAAGTTTGAAGTTCAAGTAAACGCTATGCACAATGTGATTTTTAAACAAATGTAAAACTGTAAGTGTGAATCTGATATGGGTAGATATTGATGATCTTGATTTTTTAAAATAAAAGTCTAGCTATTTCTTGTGACGAGAAAGCATATTTTAATGAACCTCATGGCTATATATTTAAGTGAAACCCATGGAAGTATATCATGACTGTAATTTGATTAAGTGTATACAATTTACTGAATTATGTTCTTACATTGACACCATTTATAATCACACAAAGTGTAAACAATTTCAAAAGCCAACACAATTTCCCGTCAATAGCCATTATATCCAGTTATCTCTATTTGCTATATTTGTAACAGGTTGTATAGGAACTTCTCTTTCCTCGTGTACTTGTGTTAGTGTACTTTAAATTATAAAACTTAATAAATTGGAGAGTAAAGGAAAAAGTTGACAAATTAATTGAGAAAGGCCAGCTAAACAAAACAGAGTAATTAAGCACACACCAGCTTTAAGAGGAATGCAGTGCTGTTTTAAAGATATTTATCTGTGTTCTTTAAAAGTAATTTGATTTTTTAAGTAAAACTGAATGACAATGACAAGAATGCTGTGCTTTGTTAGGATTGGGGTGAGCATATTGAGCCTGTCAATCAGTAACAGAGTCTTTACTTTTGCGGTGGTTGAGTCACTTGCTTTGTACTGTTGTGGCTGTAGATTTGAGTCACAGCATACACTGACATTAGAAAATATCAATTGTGTGGTCCAATTAAGGACTGCAGTTATACTGGACCTTATGGACAGTTTGACTGAACTAAATAAAGTTGTGCAAATTGAAGATCTGTGTTTGAGGGAGCAATTGGAAATTTTAAACCTTGCAAGCTGTAAACTGTCAGAGAAATGTATTCAATTTGGCCATACCAGTAGCACCTCCTGATAATTTACATCAATGCTGAACCATGTATACAATGAAGCAAATTATACACTTGAAATAGTGTAATGCATTGACAAGTATGAGCTGTTTGATATAATTGTTGCCTTATTTCATATATGATTGGTTATCCTTTTAAATGATAATCCGAACAGTTTGCAATTTAGGGTATTTCATTTTAAATTATGAATCAATCCTTTATTTCAGTTGATATGGATTCATATCAATAAATTAATATCAATATATTAATATTTGACAAATATGCATTTTGCCATTCTGGATGTGCATTAACAGCTATTTGCCATTTTATGGCAAATAATCAGTATTCATACCTGTACATAAATTCACAAAATTGCTGGACAAGCAATCCCTAGTAAAAAAGTAATTGGCTGTTAATGAATAAAGTTGGCATTAGGTATTGGAGAATTAATGATTTTTGAGAACAGTACATTAGCAGAGTGCTGACAGTCCTAATTACATGTAAAGTAAGATGTAGATATATGGTTTTGTATCTGCAGATCAATATATTGTACTTTCCAAAAGAATACCAGATTCTCTAGAGGATGTTTTTGTATAATAGTTCAGTTTGACTGTTTGCCAATGGCCTTTGTCAACCAATGATAACGTTATGAATATGTTTTAAACCATTTTCAAATGTTGACAAAGCCTGTATACATTGTTTTCTTTTTGCTTCTTAAATATATTAAGTAAATATTTTTCGAAGTTATATTTCCTCCAGATCAATAACAGTGACTTTTTTTTCTCACTTACTTTTGCATCCATAAGTTTATTTTGGTACACCACATGGATGTTGTTTAAATGCAAATATGAAAAAAAAATCACGTCTCAGTTTTTGCATGCAAGCTGAACTGATAGAGAAAGGGTTAATGATGCATGACTTCAGAATGCCAGCAGCACATTCTGTGAAACCTAATAGGCTTATATGAGAGCAGTTGCAGCTAAAGTACCATTTGATTACTTTCATTCTGTAAAATGGTTGTTTACTGAGATCTGACGGTAGACTTCCTGGGTTAAGGTGTGGTTTTATTTTTGAGATTATTAGAACAATACACTTTAACTCTAGAAGTGATTCTGAATCATTTATTCGGTTTTCCCTATTTGATAGAATATGTAGTCACTTATGATCAGTTTAAATTCATTGATTTAGTCTATTATTTTGTATGATTTAAAGAAAACACTATTTCGTATACGAGTACCTCCAAATGTCTTAAATTCATATTTGGTTTATTACACAGACAGCTTTTTGATCAGGAAACTGAGGAGTGTGTTGAAAGTAGACGAAGAAAAATGTCATTCCATCTTCGATTGTAGTGTTGTTTCACATTGTTCCAACTGTAGACTAAAAGCTTATTTCTGTCAAATTTTCTTGCTTTAAAAAAAACAACTCCATTAGTGTAACAAAGAAAGCACTTAAAATTGTGATTCAAATCCTCTTTAAAAATCTAATGAGTTCAAATTTGAGTGTTTGTAAACATAACACGATCTGTTTACACTGTCCAGAAGGCCTGCTGGCTGGCAGTCCATTTATGATAATATGCCATAATAACTTTTTTCCATATATAGTTTGAACACAGAAATATTATATTTTATTGCACTTTGTCATTATCTGTGATTGACAGCCAGCCTTACAGATCCAACGTAAACAGTGAATGTCATTTGCTGCAATGATTGAAGTTTTAACAGCTTCAAAATGGAAAGAATTGGAATTGTATTCTTTTTCCACCTTAAGAGACTACATAATTTTTTTGTGGACTGTTGATAAACTGTAGTAACAGTTGTGTGGGTGATGCAGTTTTAAGGAGCTCTGCAATGTTAACAAAATCTTACCATATTAAGGGTGGTTCACATAAGCAGATCCAGAAGTTTAACACTTTGTTTCTGTGCATCTAAAACAAGCTCAGTGAATGATTATAGGCGGGTGGGAGTGGGGGAGGAGGAAAGAGCCTGAATTCCTACAAACTATATTGCTTAATTTGTAGAAAAATAAAACTTTAAATTACTAATTTATTGAACTTTAAATTACAGACTTATTGAGCTGATTAGTTCTTCATCAAATATGCAAATGTTATGTTCAGTAAATTATACTCCACTGAAGAGTGTGAAATTGAGATTGGGTTACTCTATATTACAAGGCAATGGATTTAATTAGTTATTTATTAACAGTACCAATGATTTTATATTACAAAAGTAAGGGCAGAAAGTATACTGTTTAAATGGTTTGTATTATACTAAACGATGCTGGAATGTCTTCATAGTAAAGTTGAAACACACCTGTGGGACTTAATTGGTATATCTGACAAGGTCACCTAAAATCTCTTTGGCATCTGAGATCTTGATTTTTGGGCCAGTAGACAATACCACTGTATTCAGAGCAATATGTAACAGGTGATATTTGAAGGGTGGCATGGTAGCACAGTGGTTAGCACTGTTGCTTCACAGCGCCAGGGACCAGTGTTTGATTCCCGGCTTGGGACACTATCTGTGCGGCGTCTGCACGTTTCCCTGAGTCTGCGTGGGTTTTCTCCGGGTGCTGCGGTGTCCTCCCACAATCCCAGAAAGACGTGCTTGTTAGGTGAATTCAACATTCTGAATTCTCCCTCCTCTGTTTACCTGAACAGGCGCCGGAGAGTGGCGACTAGGGGATTTTTACAGCGACTTCACTTGTGACAATAGTAAAGGTTGTTATTATTAAACTGAAAATATACTTAGCTTTTACAGGCATTTTTTTTTTTGGAGGCAAACAAACCTGACCAAAATATTAGCAGTATTGTTGTTACACAATGTAATGTGCAACCATGATTGTTGTCATGTGCCATTACTCCACCACTGAGCCAGTCACACGTCCACTGCTGATGGCTTTGGTCCAGTGAGTCAGTGTCAATTTCTAGTCTTATCAGTTGAAGAAATACATTTGTTTTAGTTTGAATTTTTTTTTAATACTTGGAAGGAAGGAAATAATAAACTTTTCAAGTAAATCACCAGCTTTTGTATTATCTGAACGTGGGATGTGTGGGCAATTGCTCATTTCCAATAGTGTCCATTACTGTTCAATTTGAATTTGAAAATATTTTCTATTAACTGCATGATATTGATGTGTATATTTTTTAAATAAACAAAAATTTATGTTAAGGAATGGAACATAAATGCTTGTTAATTTTAAAGTTTGCCTATGCATAGTAATGTATTAGTTTTGGACAATGCTGAGGGATCTTTGCCTGACTGCTTCAAAGTAAGTAACATACATTACAGTAATTTTATTAATAATCTGCACAACCTTGATTACACATGCCCTATGTTTGCACTTCACATTGCAGTGGAGAGAATCATGCCTTAACCTGGTGACGGAATCTACACTGAGCTTTTAATATTTAACACACCGTGTCCCAGCCCACAACCAACTTGATTGATAGAATTGGCACCTGATTTTTAAAAAAAAGCTAGCCCCTGTGCTTATGAAAAAATGCTAAATGCTTGTAATTTGAAAAGCACCTTTATGCTTGAAAAGGCTGTTTAGCTGCAAGCAAAATCTAAAGGTTAGAAACACAGGAACAAATAGACACGGTTAATCAAACAATGCGTTTAACTATTTTAAAGCTCATTTAACACCAGTGAGTTCATTTTGGTTTAGTTTAGCTTTGGAGCTCATTTTCTGCACATTCGTCTTGACAAATTCCCATCCCCTCCCCTTGAAAAGAAGAATATAACACTTTATCTTAAATTGACATTTACTTTCCATTGTGCAGCAAGTAGTTGCATTAAACCTGTTTGCCAAAAATGACATTTGAAACCAATTTTTAAGATTTTTATTTATTTGCAATTCAGGTTAAATTTAAAATCATGGGGATGAAATTCTCATCTGCACAGGTGTAGATTTTGTCCCAAAGTGCTCCAAAATGTAGGACAGAACGAGTGGTGGTCCCATAGGAGATTAACTTTCTTCCAAATATAGCCTGACAGCTCTTTTGGGAGTTGCTGACTTAGGCCATGCTGTGCCTTGAGAGGACTTTCCCAGGTCTTTTCAGGTCCAGGCTTCACTGATGCATCCTTGTAGACCCTAGTGACCAATCCAGTGTATGTCTCCACAAGGGTCTGGGGAAGGCTTCCTGGGTATTTGGAAGTTCCTCGTAAAGCACCAGAACCTTTGATTCCCATATGTCTAAATATTTGCTTTAATTAGCTCATATCAATCAGACAGCAAGACTGAATCATGGAATCATAGAATTTACAGTGCAGAAGGAGGCTATTCAGCCCATCGAGTCTGCACTGGCCCTTGGAAAAAGCACCCTATGCAAGCCCACACTCCCACCCAATCCCCATAACCCAACATCCCCACCCAATGTTTTTTTTGGACACCAAGGGTAATTTAGCATGGCCAATCCACCTAACCTGCACATCTTGACTGTGGGAGGAAACCGGAGCACCCAGAGGAAACCCACGCAGACACGGGGAGAACCTGTAGACTCCGCACAGACAGTGACCCAAGCCGGGAATCGAACCTGGGACCCTGGAGCTGTGAAGCAACTATGATAACCACTGTGCTACCGTGCTGCCCCTGAATGTAGTTACATTTATAAACACAATTTCTATTCTAAAATACTTACAAAATTTAAGAAAAAGAGAACACATTTACCTACAAGTTTGTCCCCCTCTTTCGTCTACTTACTACGTTATGGCCCTACTGACACTGATTGACCTTCTTTATTCATGATGGCAATTGACAGTGTGTGAGCTTTAGCAGCAAATACTGGGACGTCAAAGAGATATCACACCAGACCCCAAAGTATTTTCTACCAGCATCCAACAGGGGGCCATTGCTTAGTTCTGTTTTCCCTAGCAGAACCTCTCCTTGCTAAATCAGGGGCAGTGATGTCAATTGGCAGGTCCTGTTTCTTCCTGGGTGGATCCTTACTGGTCTGTAGGTCTCATCTACTTATTGAATAAATGTACTGAATGATCAGGAGAGCCCACATAAATGACTAAAACATGGAATGCATATGGAATAAGATTGCTGGCAGGTTGCTTTCATTATGATATTTCCTTTGGAAAAGTCAATTTGTGGGACAGCACAGCTTAATAAAAATGCTGTTTGCGTGTGTGTAATGTATTAGCTTTTGCCACATTGTCTCTTGTGGTTCCTTGCTAGTCATAGTGTGTTAATTCAACAAGCTCAGTATCCGATAAGTATCTGTCCAGAACAAATGTGCACATTTGGTTTAAACCTCAGTAAATGGACATCTTGAGTTTTGGATTATGGTATATAAATAATGAAACAAAGGTGCAATTTTAGATTAAATCATTCTTGATAATCAGTCACAGTGTATTGCAGTTCTTGAACAGTAAATTTAATTACACATACGTAGTAAAATGTATCATTACATTTGTAGTGTAGTGTACCAGAAGAGATACTCTCATTCAGCGACAAACGTTACAACCATTGTATTACAGTACATAGCACATATGTATCACGTTTCCTACCTCTAGTTGTGCTTGAAGCTGAGCTTTTTCTCACAGCAATGTATTTACTAAATCAAAATATGTCCTGTTAATCCAGTAGTTTGATTTTGCTAGAAGTAGACAGGTGTACAAGATATGATAATATAAATAACAAAATGCTGAGTGCAATTAATGGGAATTGTACTTGAAAAGGCAGAAAAAAAAACTTTAAAATGTGACTGCTGTGTCTATTGAGAGGAAATGGAAACTGGAGTCTGTAAGCAACATGAAATTAGACTTCACAGAAATGTTGCACTGTGTATGTCATTTATATCCATATATAAATATATATATTACAAAATGTCTTCTGGGAACCACATCTTCCTGAGTCATCTGAACATAGAAATGAGCAACTTAATTTGTTTTTACTGGTCACTATTCAAGATTAACTTGGCTTTTTTGAATTTGGTATTAAGTTTCTTCCCTTGGTGGCTTATCATCATCCCATTTCTTGACTAGGCCTTTGAATAGGAGATTGCAGTAGAATAATTTGTGCTTCCAAAATAAAAACAGAAATATAATTCATAGATTGATGATGGGAATAAAATTGAAAGAATCAAATGAGTGAGAACAATATTGAATATAGCAACTGGCAATGGGTAGATTACTGTACTCTTGTGATAGAGTCAGTGCAAGTTAATTGTGCATTAAAATGAAATTATTTTAAATTGTTTTGAAGATTAAGCAGGCAAAATACACTATAAAACTGGCAGCAACTTTATAAAAAGCTTATTAAGCACTAGTTTGAACCTTTCTCCCAAAATTGCACCAGCTTGAATTCAAGCAGAATGATATGCTGTGGAAGGAACAGAGTTTTACAGCACAGAAAGAGGCCCTTTGTGGCTGCACTAGTCAATAAGCATCTATCTATTCTAATCCCATTTTCCTACACGTGGTACATTGCCTTGGATGCTGTGGCATTTCAAGTGCTCATCCAAATGCTTCTGAATTGTTGTGAGGATTCCCACCTCTACCACCCTTTCAGATAATGTGTTCCATATTCCCATCACGCTCCCCTCTGGGGAAAAGGTTTTTCCTCAGCTCTCCTTTAAATCACCTGCCTCTCGCCTTAAATCTATGCCCCCTGGTTATTGACCCCCCTCAACTAAGGGGAAATGTTTCTTCCTATCTACCCTATCTATGTCCTTCATAATTTTGTACACTTCAATCACCCCCCACCCCTCCCCCCCCCCCACCCCCACCCCCCGCTCCCAAGCCTTCTCTGCTCTAGGAAAACAACCCCATCCTCCCAGAGAGGTGTACAAAGTGATTTGACAAGGAAAGGATGAGGGTGCAGGATCCTGAGCAATTGAACTGGTGTATAGAGTGGCAAGAATATTACGGAGTATGCAGCACATTCCACAACAGGACTGTTAAAATTAATTATATCTGTTGACATTCAACCAACTATTAGCAATTAGTTTGTTTACTTTTTGTTTACATTAAATGTTGGTATAACTCTGCATCACATTCTAGCTATCTAGCCAACTGAGCTAACCAATTATTTATATCAAAAAGAATAACCAAGGCAGCACGATGGTGCAGTGGTTAGCCTTGCTGTCTCACGGCGCAGAGGTCCCAGGTTCGATCCCGGCTCTGGATCACTGTCCGTGTGGAGTTTACACATTCTCCCCGTGTTTGCGTGGGTTTCGCCTCCACAACCCAAAGATGTGCAGGGTAGGTGGATTGGCCACTCTAAATTGCCCCTTAATTGGAAAAAATGATTTGGGCATTCTTAAATTTGTTAAAAAAAAATAACCAAAGGATTTGACCACTTCTGTACTTCCAGCATAGCCCTTCAACCTCATGTGATTTGGATATACCTGAAAACTTCAACACGTGGCCGAGTTTTCACCCTCACAAAATATACCTCAGATTGCAAGACCTACTTACAATATAAAATAGACAAGTTCACAATGCCATGATTATGTATCTGAGTTTATAAGACATCCCCAACATGACAGACACTAATCAGTTGTGACTTTGTGTCTGACAGTAAAATTTCACATTCACAAGAGGGTTGTTGCGACCTATTATTTTTAGGGTTCTGAACAATGTCTGCCCTGTGGTGGCTATCTATTTTGTACCTGGTGATAAACTTTTTGATAAGGTATGCAAGGACTGTTGACCAAAACATTTATTTTACCATTTGCTCCATTTCTTGGAAGGTGAAAATCAGAATGTTACCATTGTTAAAAGGAACCAAAGCAAGTTCTTCTGGTTATAGTGGCTTCCCACAAATTTACAGAACCACTTTGAAGAAAAAGTACACGCCATTGGAGCATTGTCAAACTTTTGTGCATTTTAGCTAATGAAGCATTTGATTAAGATCTTAGCACACATATCAGTCGTGTTACTGGAGATGCATTCTGATTGACCATACAGTTGCACATTGCTTCTAACTTGTATTTCAGAAACGGCACTGAGGAAAGTTGTGTGCTCCTCTGTTTGCAGTTTAGAGGGGGGAAGGAAGCTGCATTTAATGGAAGTGACATGAAAAGTAAAATATAAAAGAGGAAAAGTAGAAAAAAAATGAAAAGTTGAAACTAGGAGCTGGGTTTCATGTTTTTTGGTGGGCTGAGGGAGGTGGAACTGAAGCTGTTTGGTCCACTCACTCCCGCTGCACCATCTCAGCTCATCCAATCAAGCGTAAGATGGACAATTAGTGACTGGTGGGAGGAAGGACAATTAGAGGTGTAAAGGGGAGGGGGCACTCTGAGCCCAGTCAGGACTGTATGCTGAGCATCATGAGGCAAAGGGGTAATGTCGCAAATAAGAAGTCGGTCATTGTTACAAGTTTAAAGACTCCTTGCTCTCCGAATGTTTCTTTATTTTTTATTGAAGACTCAAAAATTAGTTTTAAAAAACATGCATATACTTCCACCTTCACCAGCAGGATCTGCTGATGCATCCAGCCTTGGTACTGATGGCAAGCCTTTGCTTCCATCTTTGTGTCACCTTTGATATTGTGGGCGTAAAGCACTTCTAAACATTTTCAAGGCTGAGGCCTGAAAATCCGGCAGACAACAGCAACGTTCAGATGATTGGGTCGCTTACAAACTCAGAACCTTGTCAAGAAGGTGGGCAGGCTGCCAATTTCTGCAGTTTGGAAACTGCTGCAATGACGTTGCATATTGCTCACCTAACATCATAACTCTCTATTTCCAACAGGGGGGTAGCCTACTTAATTTGTAGATGTAAAATCCAGCACGAGGAGATAAGAAACAGACGGTTTGAATGAAGGAATAGTTTTTTTTAAATAGCTGTTCCAAACTTGGCCTTCAGATAAGTAGATCCTTGCACCTTTTGCTGTTGCGTTCCTTGTTTATTCCTAGGACATGTGACATTCTTAAGTCGCTAACACAAAACCAGTAACATTCCAAGGGTGTTCTAAGTCTTCAACATTCATGGCCAGTGCTGTCAAGACATGCTTCTTGATTTGTGCATACTCAGCAGAACAGAAACAATAGCAGATTTAACTTCTCCGCTGGGATGATGGACAGCTGCCAATCATTGTAACTGCATTAACCACTGCTTATTTTACTGATTTATTGTTAGGAGATGTTAGTGATTAAAGATTTTTGAGTTATTGTAGGTCATTCTTTATATTGCTGTGCTTTAAAGTTGTTCTGATGCCTGATCATCGCATGCTTAGATCAACATTGAAACCGAGGTCCTTGAAGGTATGATGTTCCAGGTCAGGGTTGTAGTCAATGAGTTGCTAAGATTTAGATTTTAATTCAAGTGCAGATCCCAGGTCAATATGATCATGTTTGAAGAAGGTTGTTAAATATAATCTACATTAATGGAGACTTGTTTATGTACATAAGAGAATTTTCAAATATAATATCAGAAACATATACAAAATATGCTGTTGTGCGTTCTGTGTCTTTCATTCCCGTAGTCAACTTGTTAAAATAGATGTTGAAATTTACCTGGATTTGTAATTTAATGGAATAACTGATATTTTAGTGCTATTTGTTTATTTCCTGGATTGTTTCATATGAAGTAATGGAGTGCAAGACTGTCTTGAAACTGCAGCTTATACACTATTAGATTGAACAATGGTAACTACTCAATAGGAAATATGAATAGACAGTAACAGCTGCAATTTTCTTTTCTAAATTTAAAGTATCTGATTCATGTTTTTTCCAATTCGGGGACAATTTAACGTGACCAATCCACCTACCCTGCACATCTTTGGGTTGTGGGGGTGAGACCCACACAGGCACAGGAAGAGCTGCATTTTTCTCTCTCTTTGTTTCTTTATGTTACTTTATGCATACTCTTCCATTTTCCCCCAAGTCACACACCAATTCCTGTGCAAGAAACATGAATTAATAGGAAAAGCAACCTCTTCTTGTATCTCTGCAAATGTGCTTTTGAACTGACTGCTTTAAAAAAAAGGTTGTACTTGTAACTGCTTTGTTTATAATAATAAAAGCTGCATAAAATAAAATGTTCCCTCCCTCAAAGCTGGTACTTGTCTTATTTTAGAGCCATTAGAAACTTGGGCTGGAATTTTATGCAGAGGTGTTGGCCCTGCTCCCAACTGAAAAGTTGGTAATGTGTCTTTCCTTCGCTTGGCTAGTTCACTCTGCAGTGATTTCATGGCTGTCGGTGCTGTCAATTGGTTCAGGGCAAGGCTTAGTTCCAGCAGAGCCACTGGGAGGTGTGGCCCTGCTGCAATATAGACTGATGGGGAGGCATGGAGCCGAAACCCAGGTAAATCAGGGTGGCAGGACCTGACAGATGAGAGGGGGTGTTGTGTTCAGGAGGGTAGTTGTGGAGTACACGTGGGACGGCAGCACAGTGAGGGTTGGGGGTTCCCTCTGTTGAGCATAGAGTACAAAGAGGAGGGACCCCCTTCTCAAGGAGCTCTTAGGTGATCATCCATCGGCTACCTATGGGTCCCAATGGACACAAACACGGGGAGGGGGGGTTGGGCAGCTTGACACCTCCACCACTGGTAAAATACCAGTAGAGGGGGGTAAGTGACAGACATGGTCCCACCAATGGCAGCTGATTTTACAGTCTTCTACCTCCAGGTGTGAGGGGTGATGATGGAAGTGGGGGAGGGAAAATTCCACCCCCACCCTTACAGTGAGGGAAAGAAAAGTGGCAAGCAAGTGATCTGTTAGTCAGTGAACTGACTCCTTGCATCACTAGGTCTTAAACTTAAAAAACTAGCAATATTTTCAACATTATTCTCCCTCTTCACAATCATAATACGGCTTCCTTGCAACATCACAGGGCAAAGTACTAAATTGACTCTTACAGCCCATCAGGATGATACAGTTCTACCTGCATTCTGTGCTACCAAAACAAATATAGTAAAAGTACCAGTTTGAATTGGCTTATTCAGTAGCTTTGCAGGTTTCGGTGACATCTGCAGCTGAACAGCAGAACTTCAATGTTCAAACTCTAGGGGACCCACTGTAGGAAACATTTCCGGAGAAGAACAAGTACTCTTGTATCACAGTAAACGTAGTGATGTGCCAGTCTGAATAAATAGCTGGTCATCTGATCCCAGGGAATATGCAAATTTTTATATTCAGAATGAATATTGAAAACTCATCAGCTGAAAGAATTGTCTCTAATTACTATATTTAAAAAAATATATTTCCATTCTCCTCTCCCGAAGGTACGGAGTCTTCCTGAAGTGTGCTTCCACAGGTGCTGGCCCTGTGTGCCTCAACCAAGCAAGCATTCCTAATTCATGAGGCCAGACAATGAGTGCCAGCATAATATTGAGTTAGGATGGTATCGCTTCCATCCTTGATTATGTTCTCACCTGGTATCCATACAAGCGGATGTGGATTATGACCTCTTCTGCCACCACCACCGTGTCACCCCCCCCCCCTCCCGAAAATAAAAGCAAAATACTGTGGATGCTGGAAATCTGAAATAAAACAGGAAAGTACTGGAAAAACTCAGCAGGTCTGGCAGCATCTGTGGAGAGTGAAACTGAGTTGACATTTCAAGTCAAATATGTCTTCTTTGGTGTCCTACTTCCAAAGAAGAGTCATATTCTACTCCAAACATCGGTGGGAGGGGGGAGGAGATTTTCCATGCCCCCCCCCCACACCCCCGGCGACGTGCTTCTCTTGGACGGTGGCGGGATCTTTTGGTCCGGCTGCTGTCAATGTGATTTCCCATTGAATCCATCCCACTCCGCGATTTTCCCGGCAGTGGGGTTTGCCATCAGTGGGACCAGAAGATCCCGTGGTGAGAACGGCTGGAAAATCCCGCCATTTTGTCTCTCACCACGGATGTGGCCTAACTTTCTGAGTTTTCATCCAGAGCTTTCCTGTTCTATTTCACCCCTGAAAGAACAAAGAAAAGTACAGCGCAGGAACAGGCCCTTCGGCCCTCCAATCTCGTGCCAACCATGCTGCCCGACTAAAATACAATCTTCTACACTTCCTGGGTCCGTATCCCTCTATTCCCATCCTATTCATGTATTTGTCAAGATGCCCCTTAAATGTCACTATCGTCCCTGCTTCCGCCACCTCCTCCGGCAGTGAGTTCCAGGCACCCACTACCCTCTGTGTAAAAAAACTTGCCTCGTACATCTACTCTAAACCTTGCCCCTTGCACCTTAAACCTATGCCCCCTAGTAATTGACCCCTCTACCCTGGGGAAAAGCCTCTGAGTATCCACTCTGTCTATGCCCCTCATAATTTTGTAGACCTCTATCAGGTCGCCCCTCAACCTCTGTTGTTCCAGTGAGAACAAACCGAGTTTATTCAACCGCTCCTCATAGCTAATGCCCTCCATACCAGGCGACATTCTAGTAAATCTCTTCTGCACCCTCTCTAAAGCCTCCACATCCTTCTGGTAGTGTGGCGACCAGAATTGAACACTATACTCGCAAGTGTGGCCTGACTAAGGTTCTATGCAGCTGCAACATGACTTGCCAATTCTTATACTCAATGCCCCGGCCAATGAAGGCAAGCATGCCGTATGCCTTCTTGACTACCTTCTCCACCTGTGTTGCCCCTTTCAGTGACCTGTGGACCTGTACACCTAGATCTCTCTGACTTTCAATACTCTTGAGGGTTCTACCATTCACTGTATATTCCCTTCCTGCATTAGACCTTCCAAAATGCATTACCTCACATTTGTCCGGATTAAACTCCATCTGCCTCCATCCACGTCGCCAGACAATCTAAATCCTGCTGTATCCTCTGACAATCCTCACCGCTATCCGCAATTCCACCAATCTTTGTGTCGTCTGCAAACTTACTAATCAGACAAGTTACATTTTCCTCCAAATCATTTATATATACTATAAACAGCAAAGGTCCCAGCATTGATCCCTGCGGAACACCACTAGTCACAGCCCTCCAATGAGAAAAGCATCCTTCCATTGCTACTCTCTGCCTTCTATGACCTAGCCAGTTCTGTATCCACCTTGCCAGCTCACCCCTGATATCATGTGACTTCACCTTTTGTACTAGCCTACCATGAGGGACCTTGTCAAAGGCCTTACTGAAGTCCATATAGACAACATCCACTGCCGTACCTGCATCAATCATCTTTGTGACCTCTTCGAAAAACTTTTATCAAGTTAGTGAGACACAACCTCCCCTTCACAAAACCATGCTGCCTCTCACTGATACGTCCATTTGCTTCCAAATGGGAGTAGATCCTGTCTCGAAGAATTCTCTCCAGTAATTTCCCTACCACTGACGTAAGGCTCACCGGCCTGTAGTTCCCTGGATTATCCTTGCTACCCTTCTTAAACAAAGTAACAACATTGGCTATTCTCCAGTCCTCCGGGACATCACCTGAAGACAGTGAGGATCCAAAGATTTCTGTCAAGGCCTCAGCAATTTCCTCTCTAGCCTCCTTCAGTATTCTGGGGTAGATCCCTCCCCTAACCTTGGATCATAGAAGCTATTTGTAAACCTCTCACAATTGTTGCAGTTAACTTGCTATAAACTGGCAGTCTTCTTTGTATTATTCAGAGCCACACTAGAAATACATGAAGCAATCAATTATGGTTTTTTTCTCGACAAATTATGATTGCTTTATCTTGATCCAAAATATTTTTGCAATACTGCATTTCATTCAACCCAATGCAGTTGGGGGGGGGGGGGTAGTGGGTGGTGATGACTGTACAAACAGCCCAGCATTTTAGTAATGCAGCTAAAGAGACATTTCAAAAAACTCTTAAATCTTTAAGCTGCTTTGGAATGCAAACAAATACCTTCTTAAATGGGAGTAACAGTCTCTGTCTTTGGTTTCAACCTGTTGAGTCCATCCTCAGTTTCAAAAGACAGTCCACATGCATGTCCATTCTTGCTTAATAGGTTACAAAGTCAGTGCACAATAATCTGCAACATGTGCTCTATTTTCATGACATTAATAAATCGTTTAGATGTGTTTGATGGGACAGTGCTGTGCAGCTATCCCCCATGCAAATTGGAGGGTAAGCTTCTATGAGCAGCTGCTCAGAGAGCAATGTGACAAATGGTTATCTACAAACTAGCAAAATATTGTCTGTATTTTTAACCACAATGCATCATGTAGTAAAGGAAAGGTTGGCGACCACCAGTCAGTATGGATAATGAATTATAACAGTTTATTTACAAACGGCATTTACACAGAGAATGGAATTTTCTGGTCAGGCGATTCACTTTTCTCGCAGGCAGGCGCAGCCCCACCTGCAGGTTTTCTGGCGTTGTGGGCTGGTTCCAATGGGAAATCCCATTGACAAGTGGTGGGAAGATAGAATCCCTCTGCCAGCGAACGGTGCGTGGCCAAGAAACACGTGGCCGGGGGAACAGAAATTTCCACCCAGAGTCTTTTGCAATGTTATCGATTCCCATTGGGCGATGGGGTCATATGACCCTCCTGAAATACGCCCCTTAAAGGGGCCAGCTACTACATTGCTCCCGCTTCAAGCCCCTTTTTGTACAATACATTAAATAGTTATACTATTAACAAAACACCATTACTGAGAAACAGTTCCTATACCCAGTCCATCAACACCTCAGTCTGTCAGAAGACTCTATTTTCCTCTGGGAGCAATGTAGCTTAACTGTCATGGTAGATTCTGCTGTAATGATCTTACTAGGACTTTCCTCTGGAATCTGTGTCTCACTTTCTTCAGTTTCAATGGGAGCAGCCTAATCAGCTACATCATCTCTTGAGCAGAACACGCTACTTTTGGGCACAACTGGATTAGGCAGCAACACTGGTTCTCAGAATGGTTCCTACCTTCTCAAATGGTCCACTTGCCTCTTCGCAAGCTTGTCTTGTACTTGCACCTCATACAATAGTCAACCCATTTCTGTAAAAGATCTCCAGCCAGTTTAATTTTATCTCCTGGAACCAATCACGTCCCATCAAGCTCAATCCCTGGCTTGACTATCATCAGTGTAAGCCAAGTTAACTTTTGTCTGTGACTCACAGGGGTTGTAATTGTTCCTACTATCTTTATAGCCTCTCCATTATACGTGGCTAATTTTGCTGTAGGGTTCAGCATTTTAGGGGTTGAACTCTTCTTTCAGATACGAGTAGGTATGTTTGTTTATAACAGTAACCACCTCCATTTTTAGTGGCTGGCCATTCACCATCAGCACGTCTTGTTATGGGGGCTACCTTGCCCTCTTCCACATTGTTTTAGGATGACATTACATTTTCCCACTGGACAATCCCCATGTTATTTACCAATTTACTTGCTCTGTTTGTACTGGACTGGCCGTGCTTGCTTTGGTGTTTATGGCTTAGATGGCCTCTTTTCCCGTACCCGTCGCACTCAGCTCCTTTGAATTTACACACTTCTGGGGAATGATTTCTTCCACATTGAAAGCTCTGTGTGTTACTCCAAGACTGTTTAAATCTTCAGTATTTAGTGTTTCTTCCCACTTCTGTACTCTATTCACTGCCTGTGCCTGATCCAGCGCCCCCATTTCTGGCGCCATTACTACTTGTGGTATCCTGCCCTAACTGGTGAACTTCAAAGCTTTGTTCGCCTTGTTACTCTTAGGTGCCCTTTTTGGCACTCTCGATTGCTGTCGCCATTTCTTACGCCTTGCAAGTCAACTCGGATTCAGCCAACGGTTTATTTTGTATGGCTACGCCATTCATACCGCATACTAGCCATCTCTTAGCATATAATTTAAAGCTGATCCAAAGTGCAGTACTCTGCAATCTCCTTCAGCATGGCTACGAATGCTGTGATGGTCTTCCCCCGGGCCTTCCCAGTCAAGCTAAACTTGTACTTTCGCAGTGTCACCGAGGTTTTGGGGTGAAAATGCCCCTTTGCTAGTTCCACAAGCTCTGCTAACAACTTAGTGTCAGGAGTCTCTGGAAATGTTAATCTACAAATCAGATTATGGGCACGACTTAATGGCAGCGCTCCATAGGAATCAGGACAGGACATGGCCGGTAGATCCCGCGAGAGACCTCTTCCAAGATTCCCGACAGTCGCAAAAACCCACGAGATCTATCAAGGTTTTGGGCAGGACCAGACTTGCATAGATAAGTGAACTGATTTAACTATGCCGCCGCTAGATCTAATCAGCCCCCTGGATCTACCAGCCTTGCTGAAGAGACCCCAGCTGGGTGCTGTTTAGCAATGGTCCCCACACATGGGGACCAGGCAGAACGGCACAAGAGGGGACGCCGCTGACCCCCCAGGCGATTAGAGGCCCCCGGGTCGTCGGGCTCTGGGCTGGGTGTCACCCTGGCTCTGCTGATGGGCACTGGCAGGCAGTGCTAGGATACCCAGGTGGCACTAGCACACTGGCAGGGGCACTGGCAGGGTGCCAGGCTGATGGTGCCCAGGTGGCAATTTGCCCATGCCAGGGATTGGGCCCAGGTTTGCCCTGCTTATGTGAGGTGAGGAGGGGACTTGAGGACCCCGCCCCCCTCCCACACAGCAGGTGAGTTGGTGGGGTCCAGGGGTTGATGGTGCCCCAAAATGCGATTGAGGGAGGCCTTGTTCGGATGTGGCCTGCTGCGGCCCGAGAAAAATAATAGAGTGCCATTCGATTACGGGGTCGTTCCCGCTGCTACAAACGATGGGAAAGACCCCACTAATCCCGCCCAGAAAGGGACTATTTTTTCCCAGTTAGATCGTACCCTAAAAGTCCGATTCCTGCACGCGATAAGTAAAATTACTTTTGTTCTACCCTCCCCCTCTATTCCATTAACTCTGGAAAAAATATTCCAACCATTTGATATACTGCACCCAATTCTCAGTAGTCGAGTCGAACGCTTTTAGGTTTCAAAGAGAGCTATGCTTGTTCTCTCTTCCTCGCGTCTCGAATGATCTGATTTGCTTTGTAGCTTTTTAACAATGCTATCGTCAAATTCTTTGCCACTAACCAAGTCGCTCCAATTTGCTTTGTTGCCAGTGTTGTAGAGGAAGGATTGGCGACCATCAGTCAGTATGTATATCGAATTATAACGGTTTATTTACAAATGGTTTTTACAAAGAGTCTTTCACAATGTTACCACTCCTAGCTCTAGGATCTACCCTGGCTGCAAAACCTCACCATCTGCACCAAGATCCCCAAGCTCGATTCCAATTGGGTGATTGGGTCACATGACCCTCCCAATGTAAGCACCTTAAAGGGGCCAGCTACTGCACATAGGATAATTGAAAAATGCATTAAAACATATTAAATGCAATGTTGATTGTTTCTAAAAGGGGCATTAGTAAGCTTTGCTCGGTTATCTCACATGCTGCATTTATGCTGAGTAGGACTGCCCAATATCAGAAAATATGTTTCTAACATCAACAGACTTGTACTAGGAACTAACACTGTTGGTCTCTCTGACCTTCATTAACGTGCATCCATTGTGGCCATATGTGCACAGATAATGGTTCTGTTAGGATGTCCCCACAGTGTGACGATTCAGTGAAGATCGATGTCCCTTCGATGTCGCTGACAGCTTAAAATTCAGGGACAGTTTACAGTGTACTACCTCTGAATTTCTGTTGGCTTCAACCCTACCCCTAAAGTGGGTGATTTTGAAACTCAGAATTTGCAGAGTTTATACTCTGTGTCAAACATATGCTTATATGGACATGGGGTTAGTTCTGTCAAATTGACAGGGTAAATGGGGTATAAGTCAGAAGAACAAATTAGGAAGGGGTTTCTATGCCTGTTCTCAATCATGCCAGCGAAAGATTGTGATCATTCAGGCACTGCCCACAATTAAAACATAGAGCTCTGTGTCAGCATGCACCAGATGTTGTAGTCATACTTGTGTGCGTCTTAACCCTGCAGCCAACCTGAAATGCACCACTCCTCTTTCATATTGTGCAGTCAAAGCAAATTTATAAAGATCTTATTACTTGAATGAATATTACAGACATTTCATTTGTGTTGTAATGAGTAAGATGTTACTTAGCTTTGTTTTGTTTTAGAAAATGGCGTGAAAGAGTTTTCTCTGGACCTAAAAAAAGCAAGCTCCAGTGTCAGTTATGATTAGGGATTTGAGGATTCATATTTTGATGCAAACGTGACAGGCTGTGGTTGAGTTGTTGAAAATGTGAAAGTGTCTGATACAAAGGAGGCTATAGATACTAGAGATGGCCTCACTGAGTTGATGTTTTACAGAATGCTAGGCCCAGTGAAACCCACTTCAAAAGAAGTATTGGTTTTAAAAAGGATGTGTGCCTCTCGGGTCACGGTGGTCTGCAAGATTACTGTGCTGTATCTTTCACATGCGAGGGACCTTGTTAGAATGAAATCACTGCTGTCATTTCACTATGAATCTACGGTCTTGTTATATTGCTGTTTATAGTCTTTACTTGCAAAGATTATTTGGATGACACAGTAGAAATAATGAAACTGATTGTTCTATGGTGTTTTGCAGCAACACCAGCAAGTGAATGTTAAGTAAATGATGCAGTTTATTTCCATTCCAGCCTGCTGCAGGAAAGCTGCCAGGTTTAAATAAGCGGTACCCAGATGGTATTCTTACGCCTCTGAGTTGGTACAGAATCTGTGAGGGAATAACTATGCTGCCACAACAGCGCCTACATGCTGTAGGTCAATTGAGGGGAATGCCTGTTGCTTCTGTGTTTTGCATATGTAAATCTGTTCTGTTTTGTCATTTTAATAAACACAAGAAGCTGCTTTCTCTAGGGGCTGTAAATGAATTTGGAATGCAGCCCAGTTAATGAGGAGTTAGTAGAGGTGTTGTGGTTTGTGAAATGCTGCCACAGCTTGCTTCCTCTGTACGAACACATTGCTTCCTGGATGCTCTCATTTTCTGTCCCTTGCATACACACAGCTCAAGTTGTATTGAGGAAGTTACATTGATAGGCTACTTCTAAGTGGCATGGACAGAGAGGTTAACAAGTGGAAGGTTGCAGAAAGTGATTTTATTTTGTAGGGCAGAGTGGAATACAATGCTTTGGACAGGCTGTCTGCCACACTTCTCCGCTCCCAGTCTCATCAGCTACAGATGTGGCTAGCAGCCGTCTCAGTGAAGTTGTGAACTGTGTCGTCTGTGGAGTTTAACAGCCAACATCTGCTGCAACAGTCTGATGGAAACTACAATGTGGAAATGATTTTTTAAGAAAGGGGAATGAGGTCTGAGATCAAGTGGTCCAGCTTACTTTGTCATTTTCCACATTTAACAGATTTTTGCAGGAACCTATTGCATCATGCTCAACTATTACCGAACAGAAGTTTTCATTTTGAACATGTAATAAAGTATCTGAAGCTTAAATTCAATTTTGTAGAATTTTGTAAGATTGTCTGATAGTTCCTCGTGTGCCTAATGTCACATATCTGAGGGGTACAGTGATCTGATTATCATTATTATTAACATCAAGGAGATCACTTTCTTAGCTTTTAGGCATGTTCATCTTTCAGAATTTTCACTTATTACTAATTAGTTTATAATGCAAAGCCAGATTACTTGGGATCGATAAATACGATACAAAAACAAGTTTGTCCCAAAGTAATTCATTGTCTGTAAAGCAATTTGGGACATTCTGTGGTCATGAAAGGTGCTGTATAAATGCAAGTTTTTCTGTACTACTATGTTTGAATGAGGTGCACAACCTTTGCCGATCAATTATGCCAGCAATTCTTAAATTTTCAAATCCAGTATCACACACAGGAAATTTGAGTGACATTTGTATTGACCGATCCATTAAATGTTTTGTATCAACTAAACTCCATAGTTTACTGCGTAAGCTATTGTGAACACATAAGAAATGTATTGTGATTTTCAGTAAGATTTAAGTGTTGGGTAAATTATGAACGACTAGTCCCTGCTGTACTTGTAGGATTAGAAACAATGCAATAGATAAGGTGTTTAATTTTAGTAATGCATTATTAGCACTGTGCCTGACGGTGCTGGGCTTGTTTTGTTCAGCATTATCACGCAGGTGATAAAAGGCCTCAGCATTTTATTGTTCAACCTAAAAAATGCAAAAATGAAGTTATTTAATTTTTCTGCAGTGCAAGGTACCACTGGTGTGTAAAGAATGCTCAGATAAGCTGAAAATATTGAAGTCAAAGTATGTTAATTGATTTCCTGTGTTTTCTTTTGAATTTGTTTTCTTTTGTACTGTGAATAAACCTCATAACATGAACTCTCGTGGTTTTTTGTCATTTCTGGGACTGTACTACTTTCTGTCTTTCTGTCCGTGTCTCACAAGCTGGGTAAAACTGCCATGACATTTTTTAAAACCTGCTGATATCCGGCATAGCAGCATTTTAGAATTGAAGGTCCAACATGTATAATTTTAGGTCTTGGATTTTGCATTTTGAACAATACAAGCACCTTTCATAAATTGAGTTGTTTAGTCTGTACCTATGCTGCTGTAATGAAACACATTTGGACTGTCAGTTGTGGGCGACTCCCATGAATACTAAATTATGTTAGAAAAATAGATGTTTGTCAGGAGCTTTTGAAACTACAAATGATCACATTCCATTAAGCCAAAAATAGGACATACCTGAAACTACTGCAATCTGATTAGTTTCTGTTAACTATTTGAATGCTCCCTCACTACACATTTATATTCCGTTTGTTTAATTAAAAAATCAAAATCAATTTTGCAAATCTATCTTCAAAATAATTTGTATCAAGTATTATTTTGGCACAGACGTTAGTGGGAAGAGGCTCTTGCGGAAACAAAACATCTGTACAGCCTGGTTGTTGATGCAGTTTACGTGGGGAGGAGAAATTAAATCCAAAGGCGGTATTTGAGAGTGTAGTTCAATCCTTTAGCTCCTCTTTCACGGAAGATTCAGGATATTTTTTTGCGATCAGGGAGAAAAGACTCAAATGTATTCTGCGTTTTGAGAATTAGCCAGAGTAACTGAGAAATACATAGCTGCAAAATGTAATAACTATTAATCTGTCCTGAAGCTAGGACATTCTTGTGCATAGCTCTGATTAGCCTTTTTAACAAGTAGGATGTGTATAATGGTTTGAAGACAAATTCTAAATATTTGGTTAATTATTTCAATAACCAGAAGAATATTGTGCGCAAATAATCAAGTTACTGCAATATTAAGTATGTTCGCATGCTTTGAATGATTTTGATTATCTGAGTACTTTCATCACCTTACCGGAAAAGGCTCAAGAATATCTTATTTCTCCCTTCATCACCTTGAAATAATAACTGATGCACAATTTTAATTCCATGGCACCAGCAGATCTCTGGTTCTTGACCAAAGTGGTCATTCATATAGGAGCATAAACCATGATCTGCATTCGATTGTGACACCACTCATCGAGGCAAGTTTGATATTCATTCTATCAATGTGAGTACTTTACAGCATGGCTGACACTAATTGAGAACAAGGAGCCTGGCTAACTTTAACCTTCAAAATCCTTAAGAGTGAAGCCAAAGTTATTGGCTGGGGTCAGGTCATTATTAAAATGGGGGATCTTTTTGGTCTAAACATGTTGGTTGGTATATCTACAGCTGAATCATTGCGATGAAAACCACATAATATGCATCGTCCATCTCTCCTGAAAGCAAATCATGCCGTGGCTCAGATTCATGGATGCTCTGATGCTTTGCTCAAAGGGTTGTTCTTAATAACGTTATCTCATGATTGTCACGAGGCTGGTCAGCTATGGGAGCAATCACAGATTAATTGTAACCAAGTCTGCAGTTTTGAAGTAAACTGGATGGAATCATGAGCCTGAGAACACTGGCAAAAATCCCAGACTCCCATTTTTGGAATCCCATGCAATAAAAATAGAATGTGACTTATTTGGTCACCATAAACCAGCATGCCTAATTATAAACAGATGTAATTTTGGAATGTGATCCCAAAACACTGGTCAATATCCTGGAATTCAATGCATAAAAAGCTGAATTTGACTCAGTCACTTTAAATCAGTGCCACTAGCTCGAACCTATCCCCACTTTCCAGCAGGTATCCCTGGGTAGATTGAAGGATGCATGATTGTTTTCACCCACTGCCTCATCCTTTAGTTTGGGGGTGGTCATGCCAGTTTTAATATCTTCAAAGTTGAACTAAGTCAAAACAGGGGAAGAAACAATCTTGTGATCTTCCTGATTCTAATATGGCTTAGTATGTCTTAAAAAAATTTAAACAAACATTTTATTAACGGTTTTCATAAAATATCAATAACAAAAGGAGAAAGAAAAAAGAACCCAACAGGGTTAAGTACAAAACACAATCTAAAAAAGCAACCCCTCCCCCCCATACATAAATAATAAATTAACATTAACACCCCGACTTAACACAACAGGTGTATTCACCCCCTCAAACCCTCCAGTGTAAATAACATAAACAAAAATAAAGTAACCCAACCCCACCCCCCAAGCTGCTGCTGTCATTGACCAATGTCTATCGTTCTGCCAGAAAGTCTAAGAACGGTTGCCACCGCCTAAAGAACCCTTGTACCGACCCTCTCGAGGCGAATTTCACCCTCTCCAATTTAATGAACCCTGCCATATCGCTGATCCAGGATTCCACGCTTGGGGGCCTCGCATCTTTCAACTGAAGGAGAATCCTTCGCCGGGCTACCAGGGACGCAAAGGCCAGAATTCCGGACTCTTTCGCCTCCTGCACTCCCGGCTCCGCTGCCACCCCAAATATTGCGAGCCCCCAGCCCGGTCTGACCCTGGATCCTACCACCCTCGACACCGTCCTCGCTACGCCCTTCCAAAATTCCTCCAGCGCTGGGCATGCCCAGAACATATGGGTGTGATTTGCTGGGCTCCCTGAGCACCTAACACACCTGTCCTCACCCCCAAAGAACCGGCTCATCCTTGTCCCGGTCATGTGTGCCCTGTGCAGCACCTTAAACTGTATGAGGCTGAGCCTCGCGCACGAAGAGGAAGAATTCACCCTCCCTAGGGCATCTGCCCACGTCCCCTCTTCGATCTCCTCTCCCAACTCCTCCTCCCACTTACCTTTCAGCTCCACCACCAAGGCCTCCTCCTGCTCCTGCATCACCTGGTAAGTTTCCGAGATCTCCCCCCCCCCCCCGAGAGCACCCTGTCCTGTACTGTGTGTGGGAGTCGCCGCGGGAATTCCACCACCTGCTGTGTGGCAAACGCCCTTACCTGTAAGTACCTGAAGGTGTTCCCCGGGGGGGAGCCCGTACTTCTCCTCCAGCTCACCCAAGCTCGCGAACTTCCCGTCCGCAAACAGGTCTCCCAACTTTCATATCCCTGCCCTGTGCCACCCCGAAAACCCTCCACCTGTTCTTCCTGGGGCGAACCGGTGGTTCCCCCGTAATGGGGTCCACGCCGAGGCCCCAACTTCACCCCCTATGCCGCCTCCACTGCCCCCAAAGTTTGAGGGCCGCGACCACCACCGGGCTCGTGGTATACCTCCTTGGAGGGAGTGGCAGCGGCGCCGTTGCCAGCGCCCCCAGACTCGTACCCACACAGGACGCCGTCTCCAGCCTCTTCCATGCAGCCCCCTCCCCCTCCATCACCCACTTGCGCACCATTGTCGCATTGGCGGTCCAGTAGTACCCACAGAGGTTGGGCAGCGCCAGCCGCCCCCTATCTCTACTCCGCTCTAGGAACACCCTTCTCACCCTCGGAGTCCATCGCGCCCACACAAACCCCATTATACTCCTGTTAACCCGCCTGAAAAAAGCCTTCGGGATAAACACGGGGAGGCACTGGAACAGGAACAAAAACCTTGGGAGCACCGTCATTTTGATTGACTGCACCCTACCCGCCAAGGACAGCGGCAACGCGTCCCACCTCTTGAACTCCTCCTCCATTTGCTCCACCAGCCTTGTAAAGTTAAGCCTATGCAGGGCCCCCCAGCTCCTGGCCACCTGGACCCCCAAATACCTGAAGCTCCTCTCCGCCCTTTTTAGTGGGAGCTCGCCAATCCCCCCCCCTTCCTGGTCCCCTAGCTGAACTACGAACAGCTCGCTCTTCACCATATTGAGTTTGTCCCCTGAAAAGTCCCCGAATTCCCTAAGGATCCTCATTACCTCTGGATTTCCTCCCACCGGGTCCGCCACATACAGCAGCAGGTCTTCCGCATAAAGCGACACCCTATGCTCCTCCCCACCCCGCACCAACCCCCTCCAGTTCCTCGACTCTCTCACTGCCATAGCCAGGGGTTCAATTGCCAGTGCGAAGAGCAGGGGGTAAAGGGACACCCCTGTCTCGTCCCTCAGTGCAACCGAAAGTACTCGGACCTCCTCCTATTTGTGGCCACACTCGCCATCGGGACCTCATACAACAGCCTAACCCACCTGACAAACCCCTCCCCAAACCCGATCCTCTTCAGCACCTCCCATAGGTACCCCCACTCTACCCTATCGAAGGCTTTCTCAGCGTCCATCGCCACCACTATCTCCGCCTCCCCCTCCCTCGCCGGCATCATGATAACATTCAAAAGCCTCCGCACATTCGCGTTCAACTGTCTCCCCTTCACAAACCCCGTCTAGTCTTCATGGCTGATCTGCGGCACACAATCCTCAATCTCGTGGCTAATACCTTTGCCAGCACCTTGGCATCTACATTTAGCAAGGAAATCGGTCTGTAAGACCCACATTGCAGGGGATCCTTGGCCCGCTTCAGGATCAAGGAGATCAGTGCCCGGGACATCGTCGGGGGTAAAGCCCCCCCCCTCCCTTGCCTCATTAAAGGTCCTAACTAACAGCGGGCCCAACAGGTCCATATATTTTTGTAGAACTCGACCGGGAAACCGTCCGGCCCCGGTGCCTTCCCCGCCTGCATGCTTCCTATCCTTTTGATCAGCTCCTCCAGCCCAATCGGGGCCACCAGTCCCGCCAGCAGTCCCTCTTCCATCTTTGGAAACCTCAATTGGTCCAGGAAACGGCCCATCCCTCCCTCCTCCCGTGGGGGCTCGGATCGGTACAATTCCTCGTAGAAGTCCCTGAAGACCCCATTGATGCCAACCCCACTCCGCACCACGCTCCCTCCCCTGTCCTTCACTCCCCCGATCTCCCTAGTTGCGTCCCGCTTCCGAAGCTGATGCGCCAGCATCCGGCTTGCCTTTTCCCCATACTCGTAGACCGCCCCCTGGGCCTTCCTCCACTGCACCTCCGCCTTCCTGGTGGTCACCAGGTCGAATTCGGCCTGGAGGCTGTGCCTCTTCCTCAACAATCCTTCCTCAGGCTCTTCCGCATACCTCCTGTCTACCCGCACTATCTCCCCCACTAGCCTCTCCCTCTCCCCCCCCGCTCCCTCCGCTCCTTGTGGGCCCTAATGGAGATCAGCTCTCCCCTCACCACCGCCTTCAGTGCCTCCCATACCATCCCCACTCAGACCTCCCTGTTGTCGTTGGTCTCCAAGTACCTCTCTATACTTCCTCGGACCCGCTCGCTCACCTCCTCATCCGCCAACAGCCCCACATCCAAGCGCCACAGCGAGTGCTGGTCCCTCTCCTCCCCCATCTCCAGGTCCACCCAATGCGGGGTGTGGTCCGAAATGGATATTGCCGAATACTCGGTATCCTCTACTCTCGCTATCAGCGCCCTACTCAAAATGAAAAAGTCGATTCGAGAATAAGCCTTATGGACATGTGAGAAGAATGAAAATTCCCTAGCCCCCGGCCTTGCAAATCTCCAAGGGTCAACCCCTCCCATTTGGTCCATAAATCCCCTCAACACTCTAGCCGCCGCCGGCTTCCTACCCGTCCTGGACCTGGAGCGTTCCAGCGCAGGATCCAACACCGTGTTAAAGTCTCCCCCCATTATCAGGCCCCCCACTTCCAAGTCTGGGATCCGACCCAACAAACGCCGCATAAAACCCGCATCGTCCCAGTTCGGAGCATACACATTGACCAGTACCACCCTCTCTCCCTGCAAATTACCACTTACCATTATGTACCTACCGCCATTATCTGCCACAATGCTCGACGCCTCGAATGACACCTTCTTTCCCACCAAGAGTGAAACAGCTGACCTACCCACCTTTTCCTCAGTCTTACCTGGTCTGCCACCTTCAGGTGTGTCTCCTGGAGCATAACCACATCCGCCTTGAGCCCCTTCAGGTGCGCGAACACGCGGGCCCGCTTAACCGGCCCATTCAGTCCCCTTACATACCAGGTTATCAGCTGGACCAGGGGGCTACCCGCCCCCCCTCCCCCACCGACTAGCCATGACCCCTCCTCGGCCAGCCACGCGCCCGCACCCCACACCCGGCCCGTTCCCCACAGCGGTATACTCCCGTCTCGACCCACCCCCCCCCCCACTCGCTCCAGCTGATTCTCCCCCCCCCCCCCCCCCCCCCGGGGCTAGGACCCATCCTAGCTGGTTTACTCCCCCCCCCCATTGCACTTCCGCAAGTCAGCTGACTCCTGCTGACCCGGCCACTCCCGCCTCCCCTTCGACTCCTCCCATTGTGTGGCACACCCTCCTCTCCCACTCCCCATCCACAGGCTTTCGCCCCCTCCTCCCTCCGTTCTACGCGCGGGAAACAATCTTTGCGTCCCTGCCCCGCCCCCCCCCCCCAGTCTTCGGCGCGGGAAAAAAAAGCCCGTGCTCTCCACGTACCAGGCCCCGCCACCAACCAAAACAGTGCCCAACCCGCCCCATCCAACCTCCCCAACTCGAAAGAGAAAAACACAGAGAGAAAGAAACCCCAAACAATGCAAAGGCCCCCCCCCCCCCCCCCCGGCCCCGAACCAAAAATAGGCATAACATATCCACCGCAGTCCCCAATCGCCCAACCCGACCCTCAGTCTGTGTCCAGCTTCTCGGCCTGAACAAAGGCCCACGCCTCCTCCGGAAACTCAAAATAATGCTGCCGGTCCTTGTAGGTAACCTACAGTCGCGCCGGCTGCAACATGCCAAACTTCAACCCCTTCCTGTGCAGCACCGCCTTCGCTCGATTGTACCCAGCCCTCCTCTTCGCCACCTCCGCACTCCAGTCCTGGTATATCCGAATCTCCGCGTTCTCCCACCTGCTGCTCCTCTCCTTCTTGGCCCACCAGAGCACACACTCCCGATCGACGAACCGATGGAACCACACCAGCACCGCCCGCGGAGGCTCGTTAGCCTTGGGCCTCCTCGCCAACACTCTATGGGCCCCTTCCAGCTCCAGGGGCCCCTAGAAGGACCCCGCTCCCAGCAGCTAGTTCAACAGGTGACCACATAGGCCCCCATGTCCGGCCCCTCCGGGAGGCCGAGAATCCGCAGATTCTTCTGCCTCGACCGATTTTCCATCTCCTCGAACCGCTCCTGCCATTTCTTGTGGAGCGCCTCATGTGCCTCCACCTTTACCGCCAGGCCTAAGATCTCGTCCTCATTGTCAGAGATCTTTTGTCGAACCTCTCGGATCGCCACCCCATGGGCCGTCTGTGTCTCCAGCAGCTTATCAATAGAAGCCTTCATCGGCTCTAGCAGGTCCGTTTTAATCTCTCTGAGGCAGCGCTGGATACCCTCCTGTTGCTCCTCCGCCCACTGCCTCCACGCTGCCTGGTCTCCGCCAGCCGCAATTTTGTCCTTCTTCCCTCCCTTCTTCTGGGCCACCACCACCTTTTTTGTCGCCCCGCTCCTAGTTAAAGCCATATACTGACGGGGAGCTATTATTAACTCCTTCCCACACTGGGAAACGTCAAAAAAGTGCCCTTGGGGGTCCTGAAAAGAGTCCAAAAGTCAGTTTTTGCGGGTTCCGCCAAATGTGCGACTTAGCTCCGCATAGCCGCAACCGGAAGTCTCGAGAGGGAATCCTTTTGGCAGTGTTCGCTTCACCAATCTGCCCCAAAAAGTCTGTGGAAACTCCTGAAAAAGGTCTGAGAGTCCGTTCCAGACGGGAGCTGCCGAATGCGCGACCTACTCCTCTATGGCCGCCACCGGAAGCCTCGTCCCCGCTTCTTCAATGGCCTTGGTAGATCTTTTCACAGTTGTTCCCTCTGCTGCTAGAATTCACCTTTAATAAAGGCCCTCAAGTCAGCTTGCAGCTTTAAGCTTGCCCTTCCCCTGCCTGCATGCTGGAAGAGGCCCCTCTCTCCCCTGCAGTTACAGCCAAATCTTTTACTGTTTCTGCCGGGTCTGGTAACCAAGAGACATACCATTCCTGGGGGACACTGTCAGGGGAATGTTGCAGTCTTCTTCCCACACCGGGAAATATCAAACAAATTCCGTGGGGGTCCTGTAAAGAGCCCAAAAGTCTGTTCCAAGCGGGAGCTACCGAATATGCGACCTAGCTCTGCATAGCCGCACCCGGAAGTCGCTTAGTATGTCTTAAGGCGCATGGATACATCAAGGAAACAACTGAAAAATTTTCAAATGACTTTGTGTTCCTTGACAGAAGCATATGTTCAGGCACAATGGTATTTGCATACTAAACGCTGATTTATGGTGAAATTAATAAAGATACGTAAATCTGCCTTTTCCTCTTACTGTTGAGAATGGAATCAGAAAGAAAAACCATGGGTTTCCCCAAACCTTTCTCCAATGAATCCTTTCCTCAAATAACTCTTTTCCACTGTAGGAGTTTGGCCTCTTTGAAGAGTTTATTAAATTCCTCTTTGAGTAATTTATTAGTTTAAAAAAATCTTTTTGAGGGAACCTTTGCGTTTGTCACATGGAATTTTAAAGCAAGAACATCTGACACTGGAACTTATTTGTTGAAGAGTAAAGTGGCCTAAAGGTTGTGGTATTGGTCTTAGAGATTGTAAACCCAAAACTCGGCATGAAAAATTGTGAAATTGCAATTGACAGTAAATTAGTGAATTTGTGGTCTAGCACCAAAAAATGACTTTGAAAGTTGCTGATTTGTTGTAAAAACTCGACACCCGGTACACAGGTGCTTCAGGGGAGGGAACGGGACAAGTTTGGCTTTTATCTGACTCCAGTTCCACATTCGATGAATGACTCTTAAATGTTTTCAGGACAGCCAGAAATTGGACTGTAAATACTGATTTGTTAGTCAACACATTCAAAGAACAAATATAAAAATACAATCAGAGTTAGAGAGTCATAGGGTTGTGCAGCGCCAAAAACGCCCTTCGGCCCATCGAGTCTGCACTAACAGTAACTGCCCTCAATCTTGTGCTAATCTCACGTACCTTATTCTTGAATGTGATGGTGTTTCAAGTGCTCATCAAAGTGCTTTCCAGCCTCAACTATCTTCTCAGGCAGTGCATTCCAGATTTTCACCACCCTCCTGAATTATTTTTTTCTCAAATCCCCTCAAAGTCTCCTGCCCCTCACCTTAAAACCTGTGTCCCCTTGTGATTGATCTCTCCACCAAGGGGAACAGCTGCTTCCTATTTACCCTGTTCAAACCCCTCATAGTCGTATACAGCTCAATAATATCCCCCTTCAGCCTTCTCTGCTCTAAAGAAGACAATCCAAGCCTATCCAGTCACTCCTTATAGTTCAGATGCTCCATCCCAGGCAACATCCTGGTGAAACTCTTCTGTACCTCCTCCAGTGCAATCACCTCCTTCGTATAGTGAGATGACCAGAACTGCACACAGTACTCCAGCTGTGGCCTAACAAACGTTCTATACAGCTCCGACATAACCTCCTGGCTTTTATATTCTATGCCACGACTGATAAAGGCAAGTATCCCATATACCTTCAATACGACTCTATTCACCTGCTCTGTTGCCTTCCGGGATGTGTGAACAAGTACCCCGTGATCCATCTGTTCCTCTGAGCTTCCTAGTGTCCTGCCATTCATTACATAATCCCTTGTCCTGTTTCTTCCTCCAAAGTGCATCAGCTCACACTTATCAGGATTAAATACCATCTGCCACTACTCTGCCCATCTGACCAACCCATCTTCCTGTAATCTACAATCTTTTCCTTCACTGTTAACTACCAATCTTGGTGTCGTCTGCAAACTTACTTATCATTCCCCCCCCTGCCCTCTTATCATTCCCCCCTGCCCCCTGATCCCCCTGGCCCCTTATCATTCCCCCCGCCCCTTATCATTCCCCCCCTTATCATAATTCCCCCCTTTATCACCCCCCCTCCCCTTATCATCCCCCTAATCATTTCCCCACCCCCTTATCATTTCCCCCTTATCATTTCCCCCTTATCATTCCCCCCTTATCATTTCCCCCCCTTATCGTTTCCCCCCCCCTTATCGTTCCCCCCCCCTTATCGCCACCCCTAATCGCCCCCCCCTATCGCCCCCCCTTATCGTCCCCCCCTTATCGCCCCCCCCTTATCGTCCCCCCCCTTATCGTCCCCCCCCCCTTATCGTCCCCCCCCCTTATCGTCCCCCCCTTATCGTCCCCCCCCTTATCGCCCCCCCCCTTATCGTCCCCCCCCTTATCGTCCCCCCCCCTTATCGTCCCCCCCCTTATCGCCCCCCCCCTTATCGCCCCCCCCCTTAATCACACCCCCATATCACACACCCCCATATCACACACCCCATATCACTCCCCCTTAATCACCCTCCTCCTTAATCACCCCCTCCCCCTTATCACCCCCTCCCCCTTATCACCCCCTCCCCCTTATCACCCCCTCCCCCTTATCAACCCCTCCCCCTTATCAACCCCCTCCCCCTTCTTGTCTGTGTACAGATAAAACAAACAATAAGGGTCCCAGCAGTGATCCCTGTGATACGTAGCTGGGTACATTTCTTTGTATTCCATGTGCTTCAATCATCTCAATCAGTCTTCCATCAAGAATGTCTTCCTTGCAGAGCAGAAAATGCTGTCCTGTATACAATTAAATGTGTTGTTGTCGTTGCAAACCTATCACAGTGAAGTGCATGCTCTAGTTGGAAGTGGGAACATCTGTTACTAATTGAGGAAAGGTTAGGGCATTATGTATATGAAATAACTGGTTTCCACCTGTGGAGGGAAAGGTAAAGGGAGTTTCTGCCCTCAGGTTTACATTCAGAAAACCCAATGTTAAGGAAAGATTAGTTCTGCATTCTTTTACTGTGAACAAGCAATGATTTATAACCTTAATGTCCATCCAAGTGTATATTTTACTCATTTGTAGGATGAGTGTACTGCTGATATGGCCATTTATTATAATTTGTACAGCTAAAGGTATTGTTTGAACCATTTTAAAGGTGTGATTTTAATGGGAAAGATCTTGGGCGCGATTCTCCACTCCCACGCCGGTTGGGAGAATCGCCTGGGCCGCCAGAATTTCCCGTGACGCCGGTCCGACGCCCTCCCGCAATTCTCCTAAGCGGCGGGAACGGCACGGTCGAGTTTCACGGGCCGCAGGCCGGAGAATCGCCCGAGACACCCAAAACGGCGATTCTCCGGCACCCCCGCTATTCTCAGGCCCGGATGGGCCGAAGTCCCGACGGTGTGACCCTAGTTCACGCCGTCGCCATTCACACCTATTTAAAGTCGTCAGCCAGTCGTGCTGGGTGCGGGAGATGTGCAGGTGGGAGGGGGGTGCGGGAGAGTGTGCAGGTGGGAGGGGGGGCAGGAGAGTGTGCAGGTGGGAGGGGGGGGCGGGAGAGTGCAGGTGGGAGGGGGTGAGGGAGAGTGTGCAGGAGGGAGGGGGGTGCGGGAGAGTGTGCAGGTGGGAGGGGGGTGCGGGAGAGTGCAGGTGGGAGGGGGGTGCGGGAGAGTGTGCAGGTGGGAGGGGGGGCGGGAGAGTGTGCAGGTGGGAGGGGGGGCGGGAGAGCATGCAGGTGGGAGGGGGGGTGGGAGAGTGTGCAGGTGGGAGGGGACGTGAGGGAGAGTGTGCAGGTGGGGGGGGTGAAGGAGAGCGTGCAGGTGGGGGGGTGCGGGAGAGTGTGCAGGTGGGGGGGGTGAGGGAGAGTGCAGATGGAAGGGGGGGCGGGAGAGTGTGCAGGTGGGAGGGGACGTGAGGGAGAGTGTGCAGGTGGGAGGGGACATGAGGGAGAGTGTGCAGGTGGGAGGGTGCGAGAGAGTGCAGGCGGGGGGGGGGGTGCGGGAGAGTGTGCAGGTGGGAGGGGGGTGCGGGAGAGTGTGCAGGTGGGAGGGGGGGTGAGGGAGAGTGTGCAGGTGGGAGGGGGGTGAGGGAGAGTGTGGATGGTATCGTTCATCCGCGGGTGCCACATGTCAGCCGCCCTGATATGGCAGGACGGTGACGAGGACATGGCCGCAGGGTGCGTGTGGCTGATGGGCACAGGCGACTGGCACACTGGTGAGCAGTACAGTGTGAAGTGACCGTTGGGCGCAGACAGTTACCAGGTGTTAGGCTGGCTGCGTATCTGCAGCGCGACCAGGCCACCGGGGCACACAGGTATCCCATGCAGCCCTGCTGACGAGGTGTGGAAGAACCTCCGTGTAACATGTCGTTTCTCTGCCCCCCACCACCCTCCTGCAGGTCACCATGTATGCCAACCAGACAGCGATGTTCACTGCCGTGGTTGGAACAGCAGCTCTGGAGTTTGCCATCCGGCAGCATAGAGTCGGACGGCCCACAGTGGCTGCAGATGCAGCAGTCGCCGGTGCAGCAGAGGCGATGGCCGCGGAGTGGCCCGTCGTCGACACGCAGGCCGCAGGCGCTCAGGACCTGAATGTACAGGGGGATGCCGAGGGGAACATTGACCGCCAGACGGCGAGGAATGCAGAGAAAGTGCTTTGGGGGAGCAGGAGGAGGAGGAGGAGCAGGTGGAGCAGGAGGATCCACTGATGGTGGTGCCAGGGCGCCACAGGCGTCCAGCAAGGCCGAGGGTGTACCGTGACAGAATGTCGTTCGAGGCCCTACCGGACATCACATGCAGGAGGAGACTACGGTTCAGTAGGGAGACGGTCGCACATATATGCCAGCTCGTGGCGCACCTCGCACCACATGGAATGGGAGGAGGACACGCGATACCAGTCTCTGTCAAGGTGACGGTGGCCCTAAACCTCTATGCGACCGGTTCCTTCCAGGCGCCGAGCGGGGACCTCTCCGGGATATCACAGGCATCGGTCCACAGGTGCATCAGGGCCGTCACCGGCGCCTTGTACGCCATCGCGGACAGGTACATTCAATTCCCCGAGGACCGAGCACAGCAGGAAGCACGGGCACGTGGATTCGCCAAGGTGGCCGGGATACCGATGGTCCAGGGTGTCATCGTTGGTGTGCACGTCCCCATGCGCCCGCCTGCAGACAGCAGGGACGTGTTCATGAACAGGAAGGGCGCGTACTCCATGAACATTCAGGTGGTGTGCGACCCCCACATGAAGATCATGCACGTGTGTGCAAAGTACCCCGGCAGTGTGCATGACGCCTACATTCTGGCACAGTCATTCATCCCTGCAATATTCGATGGATGCCCCCCCTGGCTGAGGGGCTGGTTGCTGGGCGACAAGGGGTATCCTTTGAGGTCATGGCTGCTGATGCCAATACGGAGGCCTCACACCAACGCGGAGAGCCTATACAATGAGGCACATGCAGCAACCAGGGGTGTGGTGGACCGGTGCTTCGGGCTGCTGAAGATGCGCTTCAGATGCCTGGACCAATCAGGAGGGGCCCTGCAGTACCGGCCCGACAGGGTCGGTCGCATAGTTGTGGTCTGCTGTGCACTGCACAATATTGCCATGCAGAGGGGAGATGACCTGGTGGAGGAGCCGGAGGGAGGACCCGACGGCACCGGAGCCAACGCAAACGAGGGGGATGGGGAAGAGGAGGATGCGGAGGATGAGGATGATGAGGCGCATCAGGGTGGGGGGAGGGGCGCAGGACGCAGACACTGCCCGGCAGCTCGTTACACCCAGGAGGCTGCGCGACAGCACCGCCGGGGACAGCGGGCACGCGACGCGTTGGTGGCCGCACGGTTCACGCTCTGTGGGGGTGGGATTCGCTGAACACTGCCACTTGCACCGTCACTCCTGTACACGGGCACCACACAGCACCCCCCACCCCCCCCCCACACACCGCCCCCCCCATCGCGTTCACGGCAACAATTCCACATCACCTTACCACTGCGGCTCTACGGGATTGCACAACAGTGATGATTGGGTAAGCGGGTGTGAACTGTGCCATGTTGAATGATGACTGCCCGCTCTGCGATGAGCTGTGTGCTCATTCGCCAGCCAAGGTCTGACTCATGGCTATAGCTGAACCATGCACTCCGGTGGTCACAGCCTTCGTGACGGATATTTCACCACATGCCCGTGTGGGGTAGCTGGCGTCGGTGTACCGAGGACAACGGTGTCCGATTATGGGGGGGAAGGGTCACCACATCCGGAACAGACCTTGAACGGCTCGTATACCACAACGCCAATCGGGCACCCTCCCGAGCCCCCTGGCACCGGACATAGCACACAGTCTTACAAGTCAAATTTAACAGTGCGTTTATTCGTGTGGTTAACATAGGTGCCCTAACCACTACAACTAGACTATGCCCTGCATCCGTGCCAACTTCTTATGTGCCTAACGACTTTGCCTTACGGGCCCTACCACTACGTCTAGGTGTGTTCCCAGATGGTACAGCAGGAGTGGAGGCGGACTGCTGAGAATCAGGCCCTTCGACATGGCTCCCCTTCGGCACCCGTTTCCTGGGGCGGCCCGGCTTCGATGGGCCAGTCTGCTCTGTGGGCGTGCTGGATGGCGTGGTGCCACCCTGACCTGCCCGCTCCCCACCAGATGCGCCAGGGACGGAACGGGGGGAGGCCGAGTGTACCGGGACGTCCCTTGGTGGAGTTACCGGGACGGGCTCCAGAATCTCCTCCTCCCTCGGGGAGCCCGGTGGCCCCCGGGCCTCACTGTGGGACGGAGATGCACTCGGAGACATGCCCCGTCGCACCCCCGACACCTGGCGCTGCCAGTCCAGGAGGCCTGCAGCGGTATCGACCACGGTCCGAATGTTCGCCGAGTCGGGGCCCAGGGAGTGTCACATTCCTGCCAAGGTCTGTGCGATCCCGACCTGTGAGTGCGCGACGCCATCCATCGCGTGCGCCAGGCGGTCAATACTCTCCCCGACAGACTGCTGGGACTGAGCCATCGCTTGCTGGGACCGGGCCATGGCATGGTGAGACTCAGCCAGGGCCCGGAGAGCGGCGGCAATGTCGTGTTGGCTCTGGCGCATGGCTACCTGTGAGAGGGCAGCCTGCTCCTGGGCCATGGATGACGTGTGCACGTGAAGCCCAACGCCTTGCAGAACCTGACCCATGGCCAAAACCCCTTCACCCATTGCCTCCACCGCGGACGCCACCCGTGCGGTGTCGGCCTGGGTGGCTGCGATGAGCGGCACCACTCCCTGCTCCTGGACGCGGATAGACTCCTCCAGCTGCGTGTGCATGTCCTGGAAGATGGCCCTCATCCCGTTACTCAGTCCCTGGGTGTCCATACGCATCGGTTGTCCGGGTGGGTCAATTACATCCAGAAACCCGGGAACCGTCTGGGTGGCAGCTGGTTGCTGGGCCTGGGCTGCCCTCCGACCATCCAGCCCCTGGCTGCTCCAAACTCCACCTGCTGTACCGGCTCGGCTGTGGGGTGCGTACCAGACCGTGACCCGGGAGCCTCATCACTTATATGCCCAACCGAGGTGAGTGTCTCTGTGATGGTGAACGGTGTGGGAGACAGCAGTGCCGCAAGCTCGAGGTCATCATCCGTCAAGACGTCTGGTGTGTATTGGTCCCCCTCATGGCCAGGCGCAAGCTCCATGCGGGCCATGTCGTCTTGACCTCCAGTTCGATCCAGCGGGTGTGTGGCCGTGATGTGGGCTTCGGCATTACCGTCCACCCTGTGCCCCTGACTAATGTCTGTCACGGAGGTCTCAGCGTCCCGGTCCTGTGTCCCAGACTGAGGTCTGCCCTCCTGTCCGACCAACTGCCAACCTCTGGCGTGCGTCCCTGGGTGCCGTTGCGGTGGGTGGCGTTGCGCTGCTTCCTGGGCGAGACGTCCCTGAAGGTTTGGCGGATGGCCCTGGGAACGTAAAAGATTTGGGGTTCGTTAGACACGGTGGCCCGGGTGTATGGTGGTGGTGGGTGCACAGTGTGAGGGGGGGATGGGATCTGGGGTGCAGTGGCCAGAGTGTGAGGGGGGATGGGCTCTGGGATCTGGGGTGCAGTGGCCAGAGAGTGAGGGGGGATGGGATCTGGGGTGCAGTGGCCAGAGTGTGAGGGGGGATGGGATCTGGGGTGGAGTGGCCAAAGTGTGAGGGGGGATAGGATCTGGGGTGCAGTGGCCAGAGTGTATGGGAGGATGGGATCTGGGGTGCAGTGGCCAGAGTGTGAGGGGGGATGGGATCTGGGGTGCAGTGGCCAAAGTGTGAGGGGGGCGATGACGGGTTGGGGGTGGAGAGGACATGCAGGGTTCTCTCACTTGCTTCTGCGCCTCCGACCTGGCATGGCGCGACCTCCCGGGTGGCAGATCCCCTAGCGAGGTCCAGGGCCCTCTGAGTTAGGGGATGCAGGACCGGAGATCCCCCTCCGGTTCTCATGCGCTCCCGCTGGTTATGCGCTGTCTTGTCCTGGGGGGGGGGGGTTGGATAAAGCATCACCATTAGGCGGGTATCATCAGGGCATGCAGGTATTGACAACATTGTTGCTGGTTCAGGAGACAGCACGCCATGGGTTCGCTCCAGGGGGGTCCCGGGGCTCATGTGGGTCGAGTAGATAGTTGGACACCGTGACCCCCCCCCAACCCCCCTGACCCCCCAACATCGCCCCTGATGCCCCAGACCCCCCCAACACTCCCAACGCCCCCCCCCCAACCCCACTTCCCCCCCCCCCCGTGCCGGGGGGGGGGGGGGGGGCGAGCCTGGGGGCACCCTCATGGCACTTACCCTGGCAGCCCGGGTGAGGTTGTGCAGCTTCTTGCGGCACTGCTCCCCCGTCCGGGGGGTCTGCCCCACAGCACTGACTGCACTGAGTGCCCACCTCCCGCCAGCCGCGCCTCACCGCGCTGGATGGCTGGCGATGCCCACGTCTTGGGCAGAGGGTATCCCTTCTCCGCTCCACCTCATCCACCAGGGTGTCCAGGTCCGTATCCCGGAACCTCGGTGCGGCTCTTCGGGGCTCAGCCATCTCCTCTGTTCTCCTCCGGGTCCTCTGTGCGCGGATCGCGCAACTTATGACGCAGCGGTGCGTCATTCGGGCGTCGCGCGGTGACGATGCGGCCTTCGCGGAACGCCTCCCCGAGGTTCTCGCGGCCCCGATCCTAGCCCTTTTTCGGGCCCTGAATCGGTCAGGATCGGGGCCGTTCCGCGCCGTCGTGAACCTCGACGGCGTTCACGACGGCGCGGCCACTTCGGCGTGGGAGTGGAGAATCGCGCCCCTTGCCTGAGTACGAAACATTTGAGTGACAGGTTAAACCAAAACCTTCATTGCAAAAAAAAAAGATTGGCAGATATATTTGCCTGTCACCAGCTTTATTGCTTGATATTTACTGTTGTTTGAGCACATGACTTTTTGGCCTGAAAGCTGGAAATTTGTGATGGTCCTGTAACCGTTAAAATTTAAAAAGGAACTCCAAAATTATATTTCAGTGGTTATTTCTGAAGTAAATTAGATTGTGAAACTCCATAAGCATCTGTTTTGATTGAGTAATACCACTTGAGTCACTGAACAGGACCTAAGGACAACACAATACATTTTCTTTTGGATTTCATTTTCAAAAAAATCCAAGTTCCAAGTTGTGATTTTGGCATTCAACCGTCACAGTAGAGCTGAGAAATTAGGGGCGAGATTCTCCGACCCCCCGTTGGGTCCGAGAATCGCCGGGGGCTGGCATGAATCCCGCCCCCGCCGGTTGCCGAATTCTCCACCACCGGATATTCAGCGGGGGCGGGAATCGCAATGCGCCGGTTGGCGGACCCCCTCCCCCGCGATTCTCCGGCCTGGATGGGCCGAAGTCCCGCCGCTAAAATGCCTGTCCCGCCGGCGTAGATTAAACCACCTACCTTACCGGCGGGACAACGCGGCGCGGGGGGGGCTCCGGGGTCCTGGGGGGGGCGTGGGGCGATCTGGCCCCGGGGGGTGCCCCCACGGTGGCCTGGCCCGCGATCGGGGCCCACCGATCCGCGGGCGGGCCTGTGCCGTGGGGGAACTCTTTCCCTTCCGCCTTCGCCGCGGTCTCCACCATGGCGGAGGCGGAAGAGACTCCCTCTAATGCGCATGCGCGGGAATGCCGTCAGCGGCCGCTAACGCTCCCGCGCATGCGCCGCCCGGAGATGTCATTTCCGCGCCAGCTGGCGGGTCACCAAAGGCCTTTTCCACCAGCTGGCGGGGCGGAAATTCGTCCGGCGCGGGCCTAGCCCCTTAAGGTTGGGGCTCGGCCCCCAAAGATGCGGAGCATTCCGCACCTTTGGGGCGGTGCGATGCCCAACTGATATTGCGCCGTTTTGGGTGCCAGTCGGCGGACATCGCGCCGTTTCCGGAGAATTTCGCCCCTGATTTAATCGGCTTCAAATTTGCTGTCCACATATTTGTATGAGGTGATCTGAGCCTACAATGTAGCAACTGTGGAAATGCATTCTTGTAGGTAAAAGGGCACCATTTTGGAAAGCCTGCGACTGCTTCTCCAAAGCTTCAATCACAAGTTAGCAGGATGAGCTGAGTTCATCGAAGCTGTGAAATTAACACCTTTTAAGGCTGCTATTATAGATAGCCTAGTCCGCTATCATAAATCCACAGATCTAGTGAGATGTCATGCATACACACTGCCATGACATTTATAATCCACATTATTATTGATTGTGAATGACAATTTTATTTGTCACATTGTATATGTTGTGTGACTGATAACCCAATTGTGCATTCGGTAATCCAGGCTTTGGTTGTGAAATGAGGTTTTCATGAATGCCATTTTTAGTTCCCTTCAAAAAATCCAAGCTCAAATTTTAATACTTATTCTTAAACAGCTGGATTCTTAAACAGCTTGAACTGCATTAACACCTACCAGTACAGGCTCTACCCTTCTACTTCATATATCTGCCTGTTCTCTTCTTACTTCATTGTATGTCTTCTGTTTTTTCTTCTTTGTATTAAACTCTCTTTGTACGTTAGTCTTCTTCTTTATACATTTTCTCTTTTTTTCATCTGATTCTCTATCTTGCTGCGTACATCATATTTTATCTCTCACTCTTTTTTGTGATGTATCTTTATACTTTTCTTTTGTTCTTGCATATACTAACCAAATGACTGAATATGAAATTTTGCACTATTGCTTCGGCACTCAGAATTAAATTGGTATCCAGCATACGTGGTATTCAGTCCTTCCAAGTTTGCAAGGACTGAATGTATTTAGGTTTTGACTTGTACACCAGATTTTATATATTTGTTATTACTGTATGACCTCATCTCATCCCCACCCATCTTTTGCTGAAGAAGCCAATGTATGATAGATTATAGCAGCTGGCCTCTCTGCCTCACCTAAATGACCATTCTTGTGTGAACTTGCACAGCACCTATCAGTGAGCTATTTGGCCATGAGCTGTTACAGTTGAACCTGTATCCTCATTCTTACAACAGTGCGTATGCACAAACCTGCTAGGAAGATTTTCTGGATTGTGATAAGAGTGGAAACCCTGGATGACTTTTCACCTCTAGTCCAGGGTCTCTGAAGCCTGGCTGACTTTGATCAACTTTGATTGAATCTGGGACCATCTTCAACTGCATGATACAGTAATACATAGTGTTGCACATGTGATGACTAGATTATAGCATTTGTTGTCTGGTCTCAGGAGGCTTTTCCATGTTTACAAGTTTTTTTGCGTGACTGTTAGAGTTGTAGGGTTTTAGTAAAGCACCATTATGCCACTTCCCTCAGTGGAGGAGTTCTGATGGTTCTTTTGTACTTTTTGAAGTTTGTGAAACATTTTTTTGTGTTTCCATATTTCTTGCATTAATGGGTACAGGAAGGTATATGTAATAAAACAATTGTGCATATACCTTTTCAACAAAATGAAAGGAGCAGTGACTATTGCTCACTTAACACATTTAGCTGGTGTCTTTTAGGATAGGAAACTCCCTTCCCTTTGCTGAAAATAATTTGTCTGCTGTTACACATACCAATCCATTTGCAAGATTGGTACATGCGTGTTTAAATCCGGGGATGCGAAGCCAGGATTGAGACAAACTTCAAATTGCTTGCTACATACCTGCTTGCCATCATCAGGAGCGTTCCAGTGTTGCTTAGTTTATTTAATACTGTTCCAGTCTCTATAATGATAAATGTTATCCACAGAAGAATGTGATTTCATTATGTTGCTCTACTAGAAAATAATTTTCTGTAAATCACAGGCAAATCTCATATATAATGTATAAGAAAATATTTATTGATGTGAATCGGTAATCATTTCTTGTGTTACATGTTCTTTAGATCTCAAACAGACATGCTAAATCTCCCCATATGAATAGGTCAGACCTTGGCAAATATTATCCATCCAAGCATTTTAAGCAGATTTTATTATGGCATTCTTGTATTGGATGTTAAGGTTAGGCCATTTTATAAGTTGAATATAATTCTCCAAAACCATTAATGTAATATTCTCCAAATTTGTCGGGCGTTTAGACTTTAAAACCTAGATTATAAGGCCTGAGTGGATTTGAAATATAAATGTCACAAACCTTTGAAATCATTGAAAAATGTCAATATTTTCAAGAGGCTATAGTGCACAATATCTTAAAACAAACTAAAGGTGCAGAATGTATAACATTGAGGATTGTATTTATAATCTTCCTTTTTTCCATCTCCCAGTACCAGTTTTGAATTTGATGTATTATGGTTCCTAGCAATGACCTTGCAAGAGTGTACACGGACAAAGACTGTCACAACTGGACAACCAGACAAATAGACAAATGTAAAATGCCACACAGTTTCTTGCAGGTTATTTAAGGGATAAGTAATGGTACCTGTGGAATGTTCAAAGGACTAGTCCCCAAGCAAGAGAGGGTAAAAGCAACAACAAGCTTTCATTGACTGGAATATTTCCCAGGGGGTCACCTAAGTCAAACCTATATAATTTCATTGTTTAATAGTATATATGAAGCCATTGACAGTATATAGAATCTTTTATGAACAGTCAGAATCCCATAGGTTTGATTAAGTAAAATCTGACAGACTCTGTTTTCTTTTACATTTTTCAACTCAAGTCAAGGACATGGCAATCTTAAATCATTTGTACTGTCACAGTCCTACAGGAGCTAGAACACATGATGCAGTTATACAAGTTGAGTTTTTATGGAACCCTTTAAAAATCATCTGTGATGAGATCACTTTGGTTTTAATGTGCAGCAGTTTATTTCCTGATAGTGTCGTTTTCCACTTATGGTTAGAGTATTAAAGTTTTCCCAAATCTGAGAAATTAAAGGATTTCTATTTTTAAATTCATTGGGGAAAGCAATTTTATTTAAAATATTTCCATCAATCCATTTAATTTTGTAATATTAACTGGCGTTATTTTCCTCATATGAATGAAACTGACAGTGAAAAATCACACATTTTCCTGGGTAATTTGTGTAATTACAGCATCAAATTGTACTTTGCAATGATTGGTTTGACTTGAAATGCATTCTGATTTTGTTTTTGTGGCATTGCAATCTTGCAAGCCTGTAAATTATAGCTAGTGATTTTAGCTAAACACATCTGCATGGCATTCCTCTGTCCACTGGTGGAGGCTTTAAACTGTTGTCTTGACAATATTATTGTGCACATATTTGATGCATTTGTACAACATTTCTTTCTCTGCTATTTTAATAGACGCATTAACCTGTTTAAAATAAATACATGAGCAACTTCTTTAAAAGATCAGACAAATGTATGTCACTGTAAAATGTTAAACATGCATCCTTTAGCTGATGCAATGAAGCTTCACCCTTGCCATTTAACAAAATCTATTTTTTTACATGAATGTTTAAAATTACTGCTGGACTTCAGATTCACCAATCCCACCTCCATCACACTGCGCACAGACACGAAGAACCTACCAATGAACCATTCCAGTTCTTCTGAACCCCAAGTTCCCCATCATAGTGATGCCAGTTCAAAGGATCTTCCTTTACTGTCAAATTCTAGGAGACCTACTGCAGTGCTAATAAATTCCAGGACCCCTATCCTTTAATGCCAAAGCCCAAGACCCTTAATGCTGCCAAAGTGCAAGACTGGTTAACTCTTCTTACCCTGTACTGGTAAGTACCAGGAATCTAACTCCAACTGGTATGTCAACCTGTCATGTATTCTTAACATCAAAACTGGTAAAGGCTAGATAAGTGGGAAGGTCTTGTGGCACAGAGGGCAGCATCCCTGCCTCTGACCCGGAAGCTCTGGGTTCAAGGCCCATGCAGGACTTGATGACTACAGAAGGTGAATTCACAATGCAACAAACAAGTTGGTTATCAAACACATCCTTTCAATACATAGGGCAGGGAGGAAGAGCAGGAGAGTATCCTGGTCAGCTATGCTTAATGCAGAATGGTGCCTCTCCAGGAAAAAAAAACAAGCTATGGAAAACGGACACAAGCATGTGCTTTGTCTGCCTCATTCATCCCTAGACGAGGGAAGTCTTCTAAGTCTACAGGATATATATTAGCATATAATTGTTAAAGGGATAAATTGGTGAAATAAAAGCCACTCATTTATCACAGAATAATGGACAGCGCCATAAAATGTGATCCCTACGCCACCAATAAAAATCATGAAACACCATGTATTAAAAGTGAAATTTGATTTATTTAGTCATTATAAATCAGTTGCTCAGATGATATCTCTGACATGGCATAAACATTCCTATTGTAATAAAGCTAATAAAGCAATGTAACTTTTGAGTCACTGTGAGCAACACCATGGGAAAGCTGTTAAGAGTGTAATATATTTTTCTAAAGCAGATCTGGTTTACCGGAAATGCACAGAGCACTGCATGTTCAATTCCAAGTGCACTTTGACTACTGCACTAAACCGTACCTCAATCCTTATATCTCTGCAACCATTCATTTCTCTCCGCTTGAGTGCTTTGCTCCCACAATCTCTACTGCAGCTCATCATTACCTTCTGCTTTCCCACTTTGTCAGACTTTAATCTCCTTTGAACATGCGCAGAATTGCCCACTGTGCCAACATGATCATCAAGACCTTTATTGAATAGTAACCCCAGAAGATGAAAACTTCTGCTTTGACAAATTTCCTGCTTAATGTGGTCATTGGGGACTAACTTTGCCAACCCCTTTCCATTCCACTCACCCTACCAGCCACTGCACCATTACACTCTGTACATGGAGTCACCACCAGTGTCATCACCCTTCTCTTTACTCTTTAGTAATGACATTGCCATGCATACCTAACTGTGTACAATATTATTCGCATTTTGGCTTGAACTGAAACTCGGCTTGCCGGTGCTCACAGGTTTTTCATTATTCAGGTCTTGTTACATCTCTATGCATTCTACTTTCCAAACCACCACAATGATGGTGTGCCCCTGACCACTTAAGTCACAAGTTGGTCTCTTTCTACTACCCTAGCATCCACAGCTCCTTAAATCACCCCACTGAATTCTGTCCCTCTCACCTCTTCTTCAAAATTTCCATGATCTACCACCTGCTGTAAACCCCACCGTCAGTTTCTCACTGAACTTATCCCCCTTCTTTCTTCCCTCAGCCTCTACACTGAACAGCTAATTTTCCATGATTTCAATCCCCATCACAGCTGTTTTCCATCTCTCTCTCCTAAATTCACTTTCCTCCTGTCGTCGTCCCCCCCCCCCCATATCTTCTCCCACCGTAGAATCCTTACGGTGCCGAAGGAAGCCATTTGGCCATAGAGTCTGCATCTATCCTTTGAAAGAACACCGTACCTAGGCCCACTCTGCTGACCTATCCCTGTAACCTGCACATCTTTGGACTGTGGGAGGAAACCGGAGAACCCTGGGGAAACACACACAGACATGGGGAGAACATGCAAGCTCCACACGACAGTCAACCAAGGCTGGAATGAACCCGGGTCCCTGGCACTGTGAAGTAGAAGTGCTGTGCCACCATATAAACTCTTCTACGCATATTCAACACACCCCTCTGGCCTTGTCATCCCCCTGCTCCCATTATCTTGGACATAGGTAAGGTTGTGTCAAACCACTTTGCTGTATCCCTCAACAACCATATCCCCCATTCCGTTTAAGTGCCATCCTCATCAGCATTTACCTCTGCATTTAACTCCCAACTGTCCAGCCGTAGGCTTACAATTTCTGCAAATTGTAGGGACACCAGTGCCTGCACAGTCATGAACTAACAAGAATCTAAGCCTATAGGAGAGAAGAGAAAAATGAGAATCATTTAAAAAATTAATCAAAAATTTAGTTTTCAGGTTTATGTTGAACATTTTTGTACTGAGAGACTTGTCAGAATGTAACTAATTTTTAATGAATAATGTTAGTGATTCAATGGAGCTAAACAGTGAAAAATTAATTTAATTTCCATTGGGTACAGGTTAGAGAAACCCAGTGGGCTATTACACTATACTAGCTACTTGTAATTGGAAATCTGGATGGTATTCTTATTTTGTTCTGTATATGTTTTGGCAAACACATTTTGCTGCGCTGAAAACATCAAAGTTTACTATGTTGCACATTGTGTCCCCTCTCCCCCATTTACCATGGTACATTTGTTTTGCGATGTGTCGCCAGGGAGGGGCAGAGATAAGTAGTGCCATTGACATGGGATTGCATTTGTTTTTAGCTGGTACATTTGGCATGACTGCTGTGCACCAAAAATATGTCTTCAAATCAAAAAAACTTTGTATTTTACCTTGACTGACTGTAAAGCGCTTTAATTACACCAGTAGTTAATTTAAAGGCATGTAGATCATAATATCCATGGTTTTCAATCCTCAGTTAGCTGATCTCACCTGGAGGCTGTACGGTTGCGAAAATTACCACAATGTCTCGGGGTTACTGAAACTAAAGAAAAAATTAATCGGGGTTCCCATTCCTTACCACAGTCCAGTGGTCCCAGACGGTGTGTGTGTTTGGATACTGATTAGCCTGCTAATGCACTGCAATCATACACGTGAAGAATGGACTTATAGGTGAGTTACTGGAAGACTAGAAGCAATTGGCATCTATGAGATCAAACCCAACCTGCAATAGCATCCAGTGGAGAGCGTGAGATAAAAGACATTTATGAGATAAAACCCAGCCTGCAATAGCATCCAGTGGAGAGGGTGAGATAAAATTGGGAAAGGTATGTGAATACAAATTAAATTGCCCCATCAATACTTATTGGGTGACGAGAAATAATCATTTGCATCATTGAACAAACTTGAGTAAAACAGTGTTCAGTGTTAGACGTAACTTGCCAGCAGTGCGGGTTCAATTCCCGTGCCAACCTCCCTGAACAGGCGCCGGAATGTGGCGACTGGGGGCTTTTCACAGTAACTTCATTTGAAGTCTACTTGTAACACGCGATTTACATTTCATTTCTATGACTACTATAATACTATGAGAAATGGTAACAGTTAATTCAGATCAGTAGACTGGTATAGGTTCCAGTGATTCAAATGGCTGATTCGAAGACAGTAGTTAGCATTTTTGTCTACTTCCCATGGCCAGCAAACACACTGATACTCTCTGAGCAACCTGCAGGAGGTGTACTTCTGTTGAGTGAGATGCTCAGCTACTGCAAAATTTTCTCTCTGCCAGCTCAGCCAAGAATTAACAAAACTTGTATATCAGGCACGAATAGTCCAGCTCAAATGTCAGCCAAAGCAGTAATTAAATCCCAGGTACTTTGGATGGCAGTCTTCACGTTCAACTGTTCAAGCCACTGGGCTGAACTCAATGTTCTGAGAATATTTTTATCAGTAGCAGTTGGTGCCTTCTACGATAAATCTATTTCACATTCAGTTGACACCACCTGCCTTAACATAACTTATCAATTCTTGGCCATATTGATGTGATTTGAAATGGGGAAGTCTGGTCTTTGGCTCATTCAATTCCGTGGCTAAAAAGGTTGAAATATTTTGGTTGTCTCCATTGTTGTAGGGTGACATGATGTTTTATTTGAATTCCAGGATACGTCTTCTTCCTTGGTAAATTAAATATGCTACTTAGGAGCCCTAATGTCTGTTGAATGACCCCCTCATAAAAATTATCACCAAGGGACAGAGCAAACATCAGGGTTTATCACCAACTCCTGTGTCCACAGCTGCACAAGAGTTTTAAAAAAATAAAACCTTGCGTGGAGGGAATGTTCCTTCGGACCGAAATTTGCTATTGCCCCCTAATGCCTGTTTCAATCCTTTGACCCAAAACTTATTTCTAGGCTCACCTAGTTATGAGTCAAAGAATGCACTGCTCTCCTGCAGAGATTTTTAAAAAATCTTCCCATTTCCTCGTTTAAGATTTAAAATAAATAGATTTCTTAGAAAAAATGACCACTGATATTGCATCAGCTCTAATCAAAACTCCCAAAAGGTAGTTTATTCCCCATTTAATGGAAGGTTCTTCAAGCCACCAAAATGATGATTAGAAAAGGAAATAATTGATGCTGTTGATCAAAGCCAAATGTGTTTCTTATTAAAAAGTTTATAGTGGTGTTAGGATTATTTTCACTCTTTGCTAAAAGACACAGCCTGCAGATGCAATCATTTAAACGGAATATATAGAGTTGTTCATCCAGTAATACATGCAGTAAAGCACTGCCATGTCTGAAGTGGTTCACACTTAGCCAAGAAGATACTTACAAAAATAATGTTGAAATTTTGATTTTGGCAGACATGTATTATATCAAAATTTGCTGCTGGCCATTGCTATGTTTTGTAGTCTATTTAAAAATCTTATTTCTACCAGGTTCAAAATTGAAATATGAAAAAAAAAATTTATACATTGAGATAATGGCAAAAAATGTAAGAATATAATTCTTTTGTACTGTGATGACTTTTACTAAGTCAATTTTGCTCATTTTCATTGAAGTAAAACAGGAATTGAACAGGTTAAATGTTCTAAAACTTGGATAAATATTTGTATGAAAATTAACTTGGATAAAATTACGTGGCGTAGTTTAATGAAGTGGACTTACATTTATGTCTTGGAGTAAAAATACCTTGGTTGTTCCTTGCATAGTTTGGTTTCTTTTGTAATAAATGTAGAATTAGGTGGTTTTAATTCTTAATTACTGGCTTGATTGTTATCTGTGGGATGTGAGCAGACTTGGTTGTGTTCAATCAAGTGCCCACTTAGCCATGACTAGGAGTAATTGTTCTCAAGTGGTTTGCACAATGACCTATTAATGCTTGCTTTGACCTCCTGACCTTTCCTACCCATTTTTGAGAGGTTTTTCTGGGTTGTATTGGGGTTAAGTAGAAATCTTGGTTGAACAATTTCTAGTTGGCAGCTGCTCTAGAACTTAATATGTTATCGTGAAGCATTGGGAATCTTCAAGTGAGAGTAACGATATCAGCATCTTGCAGTCAGAAATGTGCTAAACTAGACACTGGATAATATTTACATTTTTGTGTGCATGTGGTACACACTATCATTTGAGTTTTGCTAAATTGTGCAGGGACACAGTGCCAAGTTTCTGTTCCACATTATGGTTGTGTAGACCAATAGTTTTGGTGGAAAGGGGCATGAAAGGATTCTTTACATATAATTTGTTTTGTATCCTGAATTGTGGGCAAACTGAACATGCGAGGTTGTGTTTATTACAAGGTTTCGTCCTTAACAAAACAATAAAATAAGAGGGGTTTTTCTCTCCAAAAATGCATAACCCATAGTCTGGGTCAGCTTTGTATTGTATAGCTTGTTTTTACAGTCTAACTTAGGTACAAAGCATATGCTCAAAGACGTGTGTGTATTTTATGGCTTTAATAATTTGCCAGCTCCTTAAAAAATACTTTATTTATGGGAGTTGAGGCAGTTCTTCAGCATATTGCTGTTCTAAATAGAAGCTTATCGGAATGTGGCTGTAATCTCTAATGGATGACATTGAATAGAGGCCAGTCACTTTCCACAGGGTGCGAAGAAAAGCCACTGGGCACATTATCCTGGGTCAGTGTTGTCACTAAAATGTAATGCTGTATGTGTAAATTTTTGTACCAAGTTCACTTGACCTGTGAAAAAAATGCAGCAATTGTTTTTAGAAACATGGAGTGTGCAGTTTGAGGTAAATGACATGAGGGTGGTAGTTACAGGTCTGCCATTAGTAATGTTAATAAGATCATGAACTTGGAGATGGTATGCACTAAATTGTATAAGTGATATTGTATTGATATGAACACATTAACTAAACCTACTTGGATACACACAGGAATGGGCTGTCTGCTATCTATAGTGTTCTTGTGTAATGTATGGAAGGGTAGAGAATAATGAATAACTTGCTCGAGGATAAATTCATTATTTAGCCTGTGCTAAATTATTTGAATTTAGTCAGAAACATAATTTGGCTGATACAATTGAGCTTTGGCACTTTAACCGATCAAGGGAGAAATCAGAGTTCCGACTTCAGATCACCATGCTGGAAAGTGTGCATATGTGATTGTTGAATGAGGTGCAGATCAGGCTAATCTGCTAATTTTGTGAAACTCGTACTTGAAGAATGGTTACGTGGTCAAATAATCTTTGGGCTACTGGTTCCTGCAGAACTGTATCCCAACAAAATTCAGCATCGTCAGGAACGGTAGAGGGAGAATAACTGCTTTTATATTGAAGGAAATTAAAAAAGCAAACATAATATAGACCAGTGCTACACATGAAGAAAGGTTCAGTTAAACTAACAGGAATTTTGACTACCAGTACTGTACTTTTTAAAGATTGCTATCAAAACTGATTTAGCCAAGACTAAAGCAATACTATAATGCCATTTGTTCAGTGTCCTAAATTTACTTCTCTTTGTGCTGTTCCCTCACTCTCTCCTTACTGGAAATAATCTTGTGTTTGCTCAACAATGCCAAGTCATAGACGGATTGATACATGTATTAATGCCACAGGATATTGTTTTCACTTGGTACTGTTAGGATATTGGACCAGACCCCAACTTTTGTTAGGACACCAGACGAGAAACCCCCCAAAATTTTCAATTGTAAAACTGAGGAACGGATACTTCACCCCAGGAGTGATGACTTTGACCAATAGGTATTGTTTATGTTAAAACAAATTTAAATTTTAACACTGAATTAACCATATTAACATCAAATACATTACTTTACAATTAAGTTAAATAGTTCTTAAATAAAAGGAAAAAAATTAACTTACTATCCACATCTGCCACGGATTCCAAACAAGCAACCCAATGCAGTTCAAATGCCACTTGTGAGTTCACAAAATAGGTTACTTGCTTATCTCTGTGTAGGCCTTTTGGAAAGAGACCCTTTCAAGACCCAGTACACTTCTGTCTAGTCATATCCTTTCTGCTCAACCTAACAGCATTTGTAAAAACTGCAAACTACAGACAGACCTGGCTCCTCACATTAATTACATAATTTGTATCCCACTAAGATGTAATATCACCTGCTTAGCTAGGATTATATACAATCCCTCAAATTATCCATATCCCAGGGAATCTCCTCCAATCAAACAACGCTCTATTAGCCATCTCTCTATAAACAAGTAAATGATTGGAATGAATGATTACCTCACCTTTTACAACACCGAACAGGCGCCGGAGTGGTGACTAGGGGCTTTTCACAGTACTTCATTTGAACCCTACTTATGACAATAAGTGATTTTCATTTAATTTTCATTTCATTTCACTTTAATTACAGCTTTCCGTAGGCACACTGTATGTATTTTGAACCCAGGACTTTTAATAACATTACTGCCACAGATATGAAATATCATATTTAACAATTTCTGCATTCATCACAGTAGCTCCTAACATATAATGTGAAATTAATATTTTGTGCATATATATAAAGCATGGGACTATTTTACCCATTTGTGCAATAGTGTACATAGATGGGATTTTTTTCCCCTGCGTCCTATAATAAAGAAAACGTATTGATTATTCTTATGAATTTATTTTGTCCCCTTGTCCATTTCTGAAGACTACGATTTATCAAAGGGTCACTTGCTTGTCGTGCGAGGCGACACCACACATCTCTGGAGTGTTTGGTAGGGATTCAATGGGTACATAGACAATTGCTATGACTGATCTGTGCTTAGAAGGTCCTGCTGCAAATAGGACAGGATAGTGCAGATGATTGAGTATTGGATGAGTTTCTGGTTTGAGATTTCCTCTCCTTGTGCAATTGAAGGAGTTTGCCTTGTCTTTTATTTATGCCAGATGCAGTGATTCTGGGTGAGCTTTTCTGAGAACTCAGGGTTGATATCAAGAGTGTCTTGGTAGCATTTCCTTTGACTGCCACGAGAATGCGTTACAGACTCAAGCTCTCCATCAAAGATACACTCTGGTAAGTTGGTGTCACTTACTCTGGTAAGTGAGAGAGGGCGGCACAGTGGTTAGCACGGTTGCCTCACAGCGTCAGTGACCTGGATTCAATTCCGGCCTTGGATGCCTGTGTGGAGTTTGCACGTTCCCCCAGTGTCTGGTTTCCTCTGGTACTCCAGTTTTCTCCCACAGTCTAAAGATGTGCAAGTTAGGCGGGTAGCCATGCTAAATTCCCCGATAGTGTCCAAAGATGTGCAGGTTAAATGGGGTTGCAGGATTACGGGGATAGGGTGGGGGAGTGGGCCTGGGTAGGGTGCCCTTTCAGGAAGTCAGTGCAGACCTGATGGGCTGAATGGGCTCCTTCTGCACTGTAGGAATTCTATGGTCAGGTATTCTGGCTACATGGCCAGGCCAAATCGGTTGTGATTGTTTCAATATTTTTTATTCATTGATGGAATTTTGGTGTTGTTGGCTAGGCCAGCATCTATTTTCGTCTCTAATTGCCCTTGAGAAGGTGGTGTTGAGCGAACTTTTTGAACCGTTGCAGTCTATGCACTGTAGCTACACCCATAGTGCTGTTAGGGAGGGAGCTCAAAGATCTTGTTCCAGCAACAATGAAGGAATGATGATATATTTCCAAGTCAGGATGGTGAGTGGCTTAGTGGGGAACTTCCAGGTAGCTGTGTTTTCAAGTATCTGCTTCCCGTGTCCATCTAGAGGGTGGCAGTTGTGGGTTTGGAAGGCATTGTCTAAGGAGACTTAGTGAGATCCTGCATTGCATCTTGTAGATGGTATACACTGCAGCGACTATGCATCGGTGTCGGAGGGAGTGAATGTTTGTTGATGGAGTGCCAATCAAGTGGACTGCTTTGTCCTGAATGGTATCCAGCTTCTTGAGTATTGTTGGAGCTCCACTCATCCAAGCAAGTGGAGAGTATACGATTACACTCCTGACTTGTGCCTTGGATATGGTGGTTATGCTTTGGGGAGTCAGGAGCTGAGCTAATTGTTGCAGGATTCCTGCCTTTGACCGACTCTTGTAACCACAGTATTTATATGGCTAGTCCAGTTCAGTTCTGGTCAATGGTACCCACGAGGATATTGTTTGTGAAGGATTCAGTGATGATAATACCATTGAATCTAGGGGCGATGGTTAGATTCCCTCTTGTTGGAGTTGCTTATTGCCTGGACCTTGGTGCAAATGTTACTTGCCACTTGTCAGCCTAAGCCTGAATATCGTCCAGGTATTTTGCTGCATTTGGAAATGGATTGCTTCTGTATTTGAGGAGTTACAAATGGTGCTGAACATTGTGCAGTCAGCAGTTAACATCCACACTTCTGACTTTATGATGGAAGGAAGGTAATTGCTAAAGCAGTTGAAGATGGTTGGGCCTAGGCCACTATCTTGAGGGACTTCTGCAGTGGTTCCCTGGAACTCAGGTGACCTCCAACAACCATAACCATCTTCCCTTGTGCCAGAAAGAGAGTTTCCCCCTTGATTCCCATTGGTTCCACTTTTGCTAGCGCTCTTTGATGCTACACGCAGTCAAATGCTGCCTTAATATCAAGTCACTCTCGCCTCACCCCTGGAGTTCAGCTCTTTTGTCCATGTTTGAATCAAGGCTGTAATAAAGTCAGGAATTAAGTGGCACTGGTGGAACCCAAAGTGTTGCCCAGCAAGAACCACTTGACAGCATTGATGATCTCTTCCATCACTTTGATGATTGAGCGTAGACTGATGGGGTGGTAATTGGCTGGGTTTGATTTGTTCTGCTTTTGGTATATAGGACATACCTGGGCGATAATCCACATTGCCGGGTAAATGCCAGTGTTGTAGCTGCACTGGAACAGCTTGGCTAGGGCTGTGGCAAGTCCTGGAGCAAGTGTCTTCTGGACATTTTGAGGAGCCAAGTCAGTCAGGGCCCATAGCCTTTGTAGTATTCAGTGCCTTCAGCTGTTCCTTGATATCATGTGGAGTGAATCAAATTGACTGAAGACTGGCAGGTGTGATGCTCTGGACCTCTGGCGAGGGACGAGATGGATCATTGACTCGGTAATTCTGGTGGAAGATTGTATCTTTTGTGCTGATGTGCTGGGCTCCACCATCATTGTTAGGTTGAGATATTTATGGAGCTTTTTCCTCCAGTGAGTTGTTTAATTGCCCACCACCATTCACCATTGACTGTGGAATCGCTTAACTCTTATCTATCGCTTGCTGCGATAGATAATTGTGGGCTTGTTTAGCCCACAAGTAATCCTGCTTGTAGCTTCACCAGGTTGGAACCTAATTTTTAGGTATGCCTGGTGCTGCTTCAGGCATGCCCTCCTGCACTATTCATTGAACAAAGGTTGACCCCCCTTACTTAGTGGTAATGGTAGAGTGGGAGATATGCCAGGCCATGAGGTTATAGATTGTGGTTAAGTGCAATTTTTCGGCTGAGAATCGCCACAGTAACTCGTGGTTGCCAGTCTTGAGTTGTTAGATCTGTTTGAAATCTAACCCATTTAGCATAGTGGTAATGCCACACAACATGATGGAAGGTATCCTCAATGTGAAGACAGAACTTGGTCTCTACAAAGACTGTGCATTGGTCACTCCTACTGATACTGTCATGGTCAGATACACCCAGAGCAGAGCGGGAGTTGGTGAGGATGAGGTCAAGTACGTTTTTCCCTTTAGTTGGTTCCCTCACCACCTCTCTTAGACCCAGTCTAGCAGCTATATCCTTTAGGACAGACTCGGCCAGCTTGGTCCATAGTATTGCTACTGAGGCAGTCCTGGTGATGGACATTGAAATCCCCACACAGAGTGCATTCTGTGCCACCCTCAGCGCCTCCTCCAAGTGGTGGTCAACATGGAATACAAGTTAAGTGGCGATGCATGTCAAACAGCAGGAGGCTTCCTTGACCATGTTTGACCTAATATCATGAGTCGTCATGGGGTCCAGAGTCAATGTTGAGGATGTATGGCATGCCAGCTCGAATAAGCACCACAGCGTCTGGTGTTTTGTCCTGCCATCTGATGTTCAGAAGCTTCTGAATGCAGCTGAAGTTAAGCTTCTTGGTGTGATGCTGGTACACTGTCAAACTGTTGCACGCATAGAGCATAGCGGGCAGGGCTATTGCTCTTATTGGTCAGTTTGGTAGGCAAACATACTCTTCGTTCTCAGGCTAATGTTTAAAGCCTGTCGAAGGCAACACTTGCTTTTGCGATTCGTGTATGTGTTTTGCCACTAAAATGGACAGCTCGAGAGTGTGCTACTGAGGCAAGTGAAATGGTCTACTGCACTCAGGTTCTGCTCATAGACTGAAATCTTGGGCTCGAGATGGGGCTTCTCTGGAGAAGGCTGGTACACTACTTCAGCTTTCTTCGTGCTGATTGTAAGGCCAAATGCAATGGAGAACAGGTCCATTCTACACTGTATATCCAGTTCTGAACTGGCAGCAAGTACACAGTCATCGGAAAACAGGAAATCTCAAAGCATGTCCGTGGAGACCTTGGTCTTTGTTCTGAGTCACCTCAGATCGAGCAACTTCCTGTCATTGTGATGCCTATCATTGTGATGCCAGGGTTGGAGAACATGGTGGAGAGAAACATGCTGAGCAGGATTGGTGCCAGCACCCAGTCTTGCTTAACTCCATTAGTGACTGGGAATGGATCAGAAAACTTGATATCAATCGCAACACATGAGAACATGCCATCATGAAACTACTAAACTATTGTAATGAATTTCTCGGGTAACTGAATTTTTCCATTTTATCTCCCAAATTTCCTCACGGCTTCTTTGTCAAACACTGCCTGGTCAGGTCAACAAAAAACCAGAATCTGAGAGTAGTAGACCATTTCACCTAACTCTTTCACGTTCTTTCAAATTGTCCATTTTGATGGCAAGACACATGCACAAATCATAAAGCAAGTGTTGTCTTTGAAAGGCTTTGAACATTAGTCTGGGAAAGAAGGAAGAATAAGTTTGCCTCTATTACTACAAACACCATTATCAGTGCTTCCGTGACCTTTCTGAGACAACACTGACTTTAGCAGCAGATCCTAGTGAAGATGTTGCACTGAGCAATTCAGCTGGCAAAATTTTGCTGTCTATCGCAGATGAGTGAGATTCCTCTAAATCAGGCATTGTGAAACTCAGGGGTGCGACCCGCGAGTGGGTGTCGAGAGGGCCGCGGAGCCGCCCGTCGCTGCGCTCCCGATCGTGCAAATCTGCCTGCAACAGCTGCAGCAGCCGGCTGTTAAGAACGCCGGCTGCAAGTGGCCTTCAAAATGGCCACGAACATGTAAAAAAGAATGCGGCCGCACTGCGCATGCGTGCCATATCATAGGCGCGCCAAAGATCGGACACGTATGCGCAGTGCGGCCGTTTTTTTTTTTAAACGGTCGCAGCTTTTTGGTTTACAAGTTCGGGGGGAGGGGGGTTTATTCATTTTATTCATTTATTTTATTCATTTCATTTTTATTTTTTTCATTTATTGTATTCATTTTATTTTTATTTTTGTTTACAAGTTCGGGGGAGGTTTATTTGATAAAATTTTACAGGAAAAATAATGCACAACTTTGGACAGTATGAGACTGCATACTTTCTGACACCGGAAGGCTTCACCTTCATCCAACAGGTTCCATTGCAGAGCGTGTACGAGGGCCAAAGGGACCCAAAACCATTTCCTCCATTTTTGTCAGCAGCAAACAAGGTAAGAGAAAATGGTGGGTCGCGAAGGTCGGCCGGCGTGGGTCATGCAGGTCGGCCGGGTTGGGTCCTGAATGTTGGCCAGTTGGTAAAAATGGGTCCCTGGAAAAAAAGTTTGAAGAATACTGCTCTAAATTGCCACAAGATTAGCAAGTTCCTTTCTGCTTGTACCGGTGGACAATGAAGGCACCTTATTCTTGCGGGATGGTTCCTAGCTTCCACAAAGACTGAAAGAGTTCAGCAAAATTCTTGACCAATCATTGATATCTGACCTTGCAGCCCTCTGCTGGGATAGCACCAGCTCCTGGAGCTTTGTTCATTAGATGCAACAAAAGTTATCAAACTCGTTTTTAGCATCAAAGGCAACATTATTATCTAAATGTCTATTTTTCTTGTCTGAACTTGCACAATGGATTTCACAATTGAGTTCCATTATATCTTAATTGTACATCCCTATCTGCATACTTTCGGCAAAGGTCGCAGAACAACAGTTTAGAATGTGAATTCTTCCTCTTCCCCGACACCTCTTCACTGCTTTCAATTTAGGTTAGCGAATCAGGATTCGTCAAGAATCAATCCAGGCTTATTGCATTTGTCCATTGAAACTCTGGTGACAATGAAAATTGTAGCACGATTTTCATAATCAACGTTGAATATAATGCAATCATGTTTATTATTAATATAAGTAAATTATGGTACATAGTTCGCAGTAGCTTAATATCAATCAATTACAGTCTGCAAATGACAAATTACATTGTTGATTATGTAGATGTATAAAGTAAACATTTCTTAAATTGATTGCTTTTAATTTGAAGAAATGACAGAACCGATTTCCACACGATATTGCACCGCCTGTCCACAATCTTTCTCATTTCTGTCCCTCCTCATCTAAAAACAATGACATTTGCTGTGGTCAAGTAGTATAAAATGGCCTTTCTTTAAGTGAAGGTTAGCAGTTTGTTACTGTAGGAGATTTGAGCATATACCTGAACTTTTATTTCATTGCCCAACATTTATACACATGCACTTTCCAGCAATGGCCATTGGACAGGGAACAACAGCTTTAATTCATATTTTTCAGATGCTGTGGGTTGGTCTCAAGTTTGGAAGGTGGTAAGGGTGAAACCATAATCTCCAAATTTGTGGATACCAGAAGCCAGTGTAACCAAGGTTTAGATCTTAAAGCTGTTTAACTAATGTGATAATTGCACAGAGCAGAGGAGCTCAGTAGCAGTGAAGGTGTATAAGTGAGAATATCTACAGGATGAAGCTGCTGATTTTAGGGGCAGTATATCTAGGTAGATGATGGTAAATCACCTGGTACAATGCTGAATTTTATCAAGTAGGGTTGGTGATGGAATGTATCACATTAAGTGGCAAACAATATAGTTTCAGTAGGAACTGTACTATTTTACATTATAGATTTGGTACCAGAATTACACAAGTACCACCCCAATTAAATATCATGAAATTTATAGAGTAGGGCTACTAAATCCATAGACATTGCACCTCAGTGGTGTTCAATGGGTCACCAGATGTCCAGTGTTGGAACCAACGCAGGGCATGAAAATGTTTGACTATTTACTCACAAGATTGTTGGTAAATATTAGTTGAGCCTCAGCATCAAAGACCCCTGGAATGTGAATCCAAAATGGGATCCCCAAAATGGGCCTGATATTGAGCTTTTGAGCATCATCAAAAAGGTTTTTTCTCTTATCCCTCCTTGTCCACATGAATTAAACAATACTAAAGCTTGCCTTCTCAGTGGTGGCCAACGGGGAGGCTGCAACCCCACACAAGAAAACTTCAGTTTCTCCAAGTGTACTTAAAACAGACGCAAGGTCACTTCCTTTCATCTATAAGGGGCCCAATGCCCAGCCTGGCCAGTATCTTCAGCTACATTGGTCTTGAACAATTGTTTAGCATCCTAGGGGCACAGGACATGATGCAACATAAATGCCTCAGTTTTCTTCCTGGAAAGAGGGTACAATAATGATCAATTTATACCCCTGTAACTTACCATTCATTCCTTGGGACAGTAGAATAAATGTGCACTGCTGGGGCGACAGACTTTATACACCACCCCTTTGACAATTTCACATTCACTGGCAAATAGACATGATAATCAGCTCTATGTTTTGGCAAAACTGAATATTATTACTGTGGGCAGGGTTCAGCATGTTTAATGGGCTCAATTCAGATAAAGCCATGAACACTCATTGTATTTCTTTTCTCTTTCATGGGCTGTGGGCATGACTGACATTGTTGTCTATCCCTAATGGCCCTTTAGAAATGCGGCCAATTCTGATGGGAGTTGAGAGCTGACCACACTGCTGTGGGTCGGGGTCACATGTAAACCAGAGCTGCAATGATGGCTGATTTCCTTCTCTAAAGGTCATTGGTGAACCAATTGGGGTTATAACAACAATCAAATATTGTTGTTATGGCCACCATTGCTGACACTAGCTTTTATGTACCAGATTTATTAATTTAATTTAAATTCCACCAGTTGCAATGGTGAAATTTCTACTAAGTCCTCCGAGCATTAGCCTGGGCTAATCCAGCCAATCCTGCTGGGTTACTAGTCCAGCGACTGTACCATTATATTACCATCTCCATCCTTGAATCCCACATATATAATTTATGTATACAAAATGTATACATAATTGTATACAATTATGGCTTGATATTTTATACTGTGATGAAGTTACTAGGACAAACTAAATTGAGATATTAGTACAGTTGTGAAGTGGCATTCATGTCACACAAGTACAAGGCAATGACTACCTCTAACAAAAGAGAATTTAACCCTCTCCCATTGACGTTCAGTGGTGTTGCTATCATGGAATCCCGCCACAGCGACATCTTGGGGTTGTTGTGGATTAGAGCTTTAATTGGCCCAGCCATATAAATATTGTAGCGGGAAGACTGGGTCAGGGGTTGTGAGTAACTCACCTTCTGACTCTTAAGTCTGGCCAGCGTTTATAATGCACAAATCAGGAGTGTGAAGGAATACTCTCCACTTGCCTGTATGAGTGCAGCTTCAGCAACACTTAAGAAGCTCAACACAATCCAAGGCAAAACAACCTGCTTGTTTGGCACTGCACCCACCACCTTAACCATTCACTCCCTCTGCCACAGACGTACATTGGCAGCAGTGTCCTATCTGGAAGATGCACTGCAGCAGCTTGCCAAGGCTTCTTCAAGAGCACCTTCTAAACCTGTGATCTCTACCACCTAAAAGAACAAGGACAGCAGATGCATTGGGTCACCACCACCTGCAAGATCCCTTCCAAGTTACACACCATTCTGATTTGGAACTATATTGCTTTTCTTTTCACTGTTGTTGGATCAAAATCTTGGAAAATACTCCCTAACATGGTTGTGTTGTACCTACACCAATTGGACTGCAGTTCAAGAAGGCAGCTCACTGCCACATTCTTGAGAACAATTAGGGATGGGGAGTAAACACTAGCTTTGCCAGTAACGCTCGCATCCCATGAACAAATAAAAAAAATTGCCTCTTCAATGATCTCAACCATATTAGTGTTTTAGCAATCATGATTTGATTCATACACTATCTGCACACAATAGCTGCCTATCATGGTCTGTTACTTTTGGCATGATGCTTTGTAGTTAACACTGATTCACATTGACTAAGTTAATTACAAAATGAAAGCAAATGTGACTTGGTTGTGGTCCACATGGGTACCAATAACATAAGTAGGAATAAGAAAAAGGTTCTGCTGAGGGAGGATGAACAGCCTAGGGGGTAAATTAAAATGCAGAATACTGGGGTATGACACCAGTACTGAAGAAAGAAAGCTGTATCTGGAACCATGTCTTGGTAGATTATATAACTAGGGCTGAAGAGAGGGCTAAATAGAGATCTAAATAGTGGACGGGGTAGGGGTGGAAGTTTCATGTGAGGGGAGATTTGGGAAGTTGAAGAGAAATGGCAAGGCATAGTGCAGGGTAGCGATATGGGTAAACAGAGTGTGACAGGAAGGAACAGAGTGCACAAACATGAGTGCTCCAAAAAATAAAGTCAGAGTGGGGGGAAAATGGCTTTCAACAAACAGGAGCAGGACATTTTGCTGAAAGGAGATTTAGAAGTACATCAATGTGGGTAAAGACAAATTGAATAGAATATGAAAAGACAGAGTTTAAATGGAATAGTGCATCAGAGAGTAGGCTCAGGAATATAAGGGAAAAAATGAATTCACTTATTTTGAATCCTGAATGCATCGTTAATAAGTTAGATCAACGAGTGCACATATAACGATAAATAGTTTAGAACTAATCACCATTACAGGGGCATGGTTACAAGGTGATCAAGGTTGGGGAATAAATATTCCATGGTGTACAACCTTTCGAAAAGATGAGCAGAATGGAAAAGGAGGAGGGATAGCCTTATAATAAAGGATGACTTAAGGACATTAATGAGAAAGGATCCTTGCTCAGCAAATCAAATTATAGTATCAGCATGGTTGGAGATTAGGAATAGCAAGTGTTCAAAGCACTGTTGGGAGTAGTTTATAGGCCTCTTAACAGTAGTTGTACATTTGGACAGAGCATTAAACAAGAAATTTTAATTTTTTAAAGAATATCCATTTATGTTTTTCCAATTAAGGGGCAATTTAGCCTGGCCAATTCACCTAGCCTACACATCTTTGGGTTGTGGGGGTGAGACCCACATAGACACAAGGAGAATAATTAAACAAGAAGTTGATTGTGTAAGTAGACTAAAGGTATGACAGTAAATAAACAGTGGGAAATATTTCAAGAAACAATTCAAAATATTAATCAAAAATACATAGCATGAAAAACAAAAACTTGGCAAGGAAGATCCATCCTTGGCTTACTAAGAATGTAAAAGAAAATGGGCAGGATTCATTCTCCATTTGGGAGACTATGGGCTGGATTCACTGTTTATCAGGCTAAGTGGCGATGCTGGCATGGGAACTGTGGCGTTTTACAATGCCAAAATCGGCGTCGAACCCTCACCAATCCTGCGATCGGTAAGAGGCTAGTAGCTGCGCCGAGTAAAACCCCCGCACCCACAGTATAAACGGCTGCCGATTGACCGGGTCCATGGCCGCGACTGCGTGCGCCGACGACCTGCAGTGGTCGCGCTGTAGAACATGGCGCCGACCGTGCAAGGACACAACCTGCCAAATAGTGCGCCCCTGGTCACCTCCACCAGTAGACCCAGCCCTCGCGGAAGCCCCCACCCCCCCACACCAGCAGCACGGCACCCGGCTGACTGTGACGGCACTGGACACATTCCACAGCTGCCACTCCGGGTTCCCGACAACTGTGATCACATGTCCCCCGCACGGTCGGGGACTGGGCCCATTGGGGGTGGAGTGTCGGTGGAGGGCCTTCAGGTGATGCGCCAACGCCGTACCATAAGACATAAAAGCATAATTAGGCAATTCGGCCCATCGAGGCTTCTCCGCCATTCAATCATGGCTGATATTTTTCGCATCCCCATTCTCTTGCCTCCCCGTAACCCCTGATCCCCTTATTAACCAGGAACCTGTCTATCTCTGTCTTAAAGACACTCAGTGATTTGGCCTCCACAGACGTCTGCGGCAAAGTGTTCCACAGATTCACCACCCTTTGCTGAAGAAATTCCTCCTCATCTCTTATTTTAAAGGAACGTCTCTTTAGTCTGAGATTGTGTCCTCTGGTTCTAGTTTTTCCCACAAGTGGAAACATCCTCTCCACGTGCACTCTATCCAGGCCTCGCAGTATCCTGTAAGTTTCAATAAGATCCCCCCTCATCCTTCTAAACTCCAACGAGTACAGACCCAGAGTCCTCTACCGCTGCTCATATGAAAGCTGTTTATTCCAGGGATCATTGTTGTGAACCTCCTCTGGACCCTTTCCAAGGCCAACACATCTTTCCTTAGATACGGGACCCTAAACTGCTCACAATACTCCAAATGGCATTTGACCAGAGCCTTATACAGCCTCAGAAGTACATCCCTGGTCTTGTATTCTAGCCCTCTTGACATGAATGCTAACATTGCATTTGCCTTCCTAACTGCCGACTGAACCTACACGTTAAATTTAAGAGAATCGTGAACAAGGACTCCCAAGTCCCTTTGTGCTTCTGATTTCCAACATTTCCCCTGCCTAAAGAGGCACAGAAAAATAAGAAAGAGGCCTCTGTCTGGAGGCTTGAGAGCAACCCAGACAAGGGCAGCGAGAAGAATTACAGCTGTTACACTTACTTTGAAGCTCCACATGTCTATTCCTCGAAGGAGAACAACTGTGACCTGCTTCTGTAACCACATATCGATTCGCTGCAAGCCATTCATAGCTTTCTAATAGTGGTCTGTGATTGACAGCGTCTACAAACCATCTGCAGCTTTGATTCATTCACCTCCTTTCATGGTACAGTGGCCTAAGTGGTGAAACCCCAATGTTTACAAACATTGACCACACCAAAGAGAGGTAAGTGTTATGCAATCATACGATTGGGTGATTGGAATTCATTTAGTGCTTGGAATGCACTTGGTTGAGCTTGGATGGTCTCCTTATGGGGGTTTGCACCTGGCGTTGATCCCGATTTTGTCCCGATGCCTGATTCTTCGTCTCGTCGGGGAACTCGATCTGGGTGTCCCGAGATGGAGAATCCCACCCAATATTAGATTGAATGAAATGACTTATAATGTTGCAAAGAATAGTAGTAAGTTTAAGTATTGGGAGTGTTTTAGAAACCAGCAAAGGGCCACCAAATAATTGCATGAAAAAAAATGAGAATAAACTAGTGTATCGAAAGAGGAAGAGATTAGCTGAAGTAAATGTTGGTCCCGTAGAAGCAGTGATAGGAGAAATAATCGTGGGGACTAAGAAAATGGCAGACAATGGGCGAGATTCTCCGTTTGGGAGACTATGTTCTACCGCGGAGCTGAATTGCAACTGATTTGTGCTCCGGCTGTGAGCCCAGGAAGCGATTCTCAATCCTTACCCGTGCAAGTTTATGCATGACGAGGATTGCGATGAATTCCTGAGGAATCCAACTATTGGGCCGCCATTTTGAGTCGGCAACCTGATACCGAGGTCCCGCGGCTGACCCCCATTGCAATTCAGCCACCCGTTTCCCCCCCCTTCCCCCAACAACAGGGATGACCTGACCCCCCCCTAAATAAAGGGACTCGCGCCCAGAGACATTCTAAATAAAGAAACCCGCCCCAGAGACCCCCTAAATAAGGAGCACCGCCCCCCCCCCCCCCCCCCCCCCCCCGCGGAGACCCCTTAAATCCCCTCCCAGAGTCCCTCTAAATAAAGAGAGCCACACATCCAGGACACCCTAAATAAAGCGACCTTCCCCACAGACTCCCCAGAAAAGAGACACCCTGTCAGACAAAGCCAGTTGGGAATGCAAGCTGTGAGGAAGACACAGAGGCTGGAAAGAGGTATAGACAGGTTAAGTGAATGGGCAACAAGTTGGCAGGTGGAGTATTGCGTGGGGAAGTTTGAGTTTTTAACTTTGGTCATAAGAATAGAAAAGCAGGATTTTTTTTTTAGAAGTGTGAAACATATAAATGTTGATGTTCAGAGAGTCTTGGGTGTATCCTTATAACTTGCAAAAGTTAGCTTGCAGGTACTGCAAGCAATTAAGAAAGCAAATGGCATGTAGGTCTTTATGCAAGGGAATTGGAGAATAAAAATAACAGGGTCCTGCTGCAATCATCGGAGGTTTTGGTGATACAATACCTCAGATGTTGTGTGCAATTTTGTCTCCATATTTATAATAGGATATATTAGCATTGGAGACAGTAGAGTTTAGTGAAAGGTCACTAGTTTGATCCCTGGGATGAGTGGTTTTTTTTAATGTTGAGAAGTTGAGTAAATTGGATCCATATTCTCTGACGTTTAGATGAATGTGTGTTGGTCGCATTGAAATATTCAAAATAATGTAAAGGCTTGACAGGATAGATTCTAAGAGGTTGTATCCCCTGGCCGAGGAATATACAACAACTGCACACAGCAAAATTGGAATTCAAGCTCCAGGTTAGAAATATGAATGTTGAATGGCTAATCATGTTTGCTGGACCATGTGGTCTTCTCCTCCTATTTCCTGTGCTCTTATGACTCAAGTAAATTAACCAAACTTAACTAAACTAAGCCAACTAGTAATTTTCTGAATTAGATATTAATTCTCTTCATATTCTGAAGGACTTTGAGCTGAATTTATTCAGCAATGTGATGGCATTATCAGCATAACATGCAAGTTATGGAACGTTTTTCAAAAATCACTTGTATGTTTAAACAGAGTAGACTAGATTTTAACTTTCACTGCTGTGCAAAAGAGTTCAATCCCAGAGGAATATATTGCCATTCTGTTAAAGACCCACCATTGTAGGAATAGCTTCTGTTTTGTTTTTAGGCACCAAGGGGTTTCATCACAGCAGCCTGTTTCAATTATGTTGGAAGAGCAAAATCTCAGGAAGTAATTAAGTTCTGTGCTTGTATCACATCAGTTGAAATGCATTTGAATATGTTGAGATTAGATGGATAAAATTGACACATGCCAACTGAGAACACTTTCTGTCCATGGTGCAGCTTGAGGTAGACAGTCAAGGTGGCTTTGTCAGTGTTGCCTACAACCTGGGATCAATAAAAATAACTTTAAATTGGTCAAATATTTTTTGCAGCTATGTTGAAGAGTTTCAAAGGAAAGTAGTTAACACCAAATCAAACCATGAAAGGGCAAACTATACCTGTTAAAAAGAAGGGTTGTACCTGATGTATTGAATGGACAATTCCTATTCCTGTCTTGTTCTTGATTTAGCCGTGCTATCACAAGATTATTTTAAAAGTATGCAGTTGAAATATCCTTCTTTATTCGTAAAATGGAACTTGGGTCCGTGGTTCTATTGGTTCAGCCAGGAGCCTCTTGGCATATGAACAGATTCAAGCTGCAGATAGCTTTGTTAGCCCAATAGTTGGTATTGAAAAAACAGGTCCACAACAAATATGAGAGTGTCTGAAGAGGCAACAGACATGAATATAATGTATGCAGGGAGGGCTCAGTCCCTGACCTTGGAGTAATGCCCATTGTCTTTTTGTTATACCAACATTTTTGCTCAGTATCCATGTCGATCATTTCAACAATATTTGCAAGGTATGGACAAACTTGTGTGTTTTTTTGATCTGACAATTTGACACTTGGGCTGTGCTATAATTCAAACTGCCAAATCAAAATTAACACTGTGCCATACAGTTTGTCCTCTTCAATATTTGTACTTTTTTGTATAATCCCATTGTATATGGAGGTTTAATGAATAAATGTGATATATTAAATAATGTAGGTAAAGCCTTTCTTTTCTATAGATTTAAATAATTTAAAATTTCATACATAAAATATCTCCATTTCTCTCCTGAAGGCACTAATTCATCTGGATACAGTTTCACTCCCAACAACTGGCTTTTGGTATTCCTCATGAACAAGCTCAGATAATGAATAGTGGGCTATTTGGCTGTGGGGGACATCATATTTAAGCCCAATTTTGTTGCCAAGCAAACATCAACAAATGCATGTATTTTCAGAACAAGTTATTAGGTGATGCTTTGGAGTTGAAACTCTCTTGTACATTTTTTTTCTCACCCTAGCCCGAAGACTTGCATTACCCAAGCATACTCCATGTTCTGGGTGAGTCCAGCAGTCTTGAGATTGAATGTAGGATCTTGCCAGTCTGTATAAGTAAGTTTTATATTGGCAATACAATTACCATCAGTCGGTCTTGAAGATTTCCAGAAAGTTTCTGTTGGATTTACCAAGACGCACACATTGGAACTACTGACAAGTGCATCCCCCAATCTGTCAGATTTTGGTTTGGAAATAACTCAGCTATTTTAAAATAATATTTTGCATACTGATGTACAATCATTCATTGATTGTCAATTTGTATGAGTTCTGTTTTTTTTGTGGCATGAACAAGTTACTTTGCATCAAAAGTAGAAAGCAGTCTGTGGGCATTAGTGAGTTTATGGATCTATTGGACGATGACATAGAGGTGAATTATGAATTCATGACATGCAAAGATTGAGAATGCTGCTGGAAGCACCAAATAATTTACATACCAAAATGGATGTAATAATATTGGGCAACTTAAGTTTAAAAAAAAAAAAAAATCAATTTTAAGTTTTAATTTATACATGTGTAGGGAATTGAGTAGTTCCACTAATTTACTTGGCTTTTGCAGCTTTCCAAACTTCAATCTGGGAACCTGGGATTCAAGTGTATGTGGAAATTTTGTGATTTCTTCACAAAATAGAAACGTTTAATTTCCACCGCCTGAAGTGTGGAGCTTTGGCTGTCCCTATTATTCATTGTTATCATGATACCAAAGTGATAGGGACAGCAAGCAGCAGACATACGATCAATGGAATGCAGAAGGACCTAGGCAGATTGAGAGACAAATGGATATATGCATATGTGGACAAATGCAAAAATTATGAGAGTGGAGAACAGCAGTATTATTTTACAGGACTCAAAAACAGGCGAGGGATTTGGGGATGCGAATGGATAGATTTCTGAAGTCATCAGTACATGATACGTGGCAGCAGTGACGAGAGAGGGAGTAAGGTCCTGGGTTCTATAGTCTCTACCTTTTAATTCATTTATCAGTTACAAAGCCAGAGCTCAAGAGTGTGGACAGGGGCAAACCCCTAATCCAGCCCTGGCCTGCTCCAAAAACCAATTCAAATTGAATCCAATTCATGGTCCCCACAAGAGGGGCACACCAGATCCAGGCATTACACCTGACCTAAGGCTCATCTTAGCCAAAAGGCCGAGAAGCGATCTATAGTCTGTCATGAGGCCCCTCGAACTGGATGGGACCCACCGAGTCCTGGCGAGGAGGCCCAAGTCTAACGAGCCGCCGCGGGCGGTATTGGTGCGGTTCCACCGTTTGGTGGACAGGGAGTGTGTCCTAAGATGGGCAAAAAAGGAGCGGAGCAGCAGGTGGGAGAATGCAGAGGTCCGTATATACCAGGGCTGGAGCGCGGAGGTGGCCAAGAAGAGGGCCGGGTACAATCGGGCTAAGGCGGTTCTGCATCGGAAGGGGGTGAAATTTGGGATTCTGCAGCCGGCGCGACTGTGGGTCGCGTTTAAGGACTGGCACCATTACTTTGAGACGCCGGAGGAGGCGTGGACCTTTATTCAGGCCGAAAAGTTGGACATGGACTGAGGGTCGGTTGTGAGGGGAGGTCGCGGGGCGGGTGGGGGAGGTGGCTACTGTGCTTTGGGGGATGTTCTGTTCTGTTCTGTATTGTTTCCTTGGGTGCTGGGTGGGGTAGGGTGAAATGGTTTGAATGGGGGGTTTGTGAGAGTGTGGGCGTCGGTAGTTGGAAGGATGGGGCCCCGTTGGGGGGAGGGGAGATGGGAGGCCCGAGGTGGGGGAGCTGGGATTAGGCTGCAAAAGGGGGCTGTGCCAGAGATGGCGGGGCCGGTTTGATGGAAAGCGTGGGCTTTTTCCCGCGCTAGGGAAGGTAGGGTGCGGGGCCGGGGGGGTGGGGGAAGGGCAGTGTTGGAGAGGTGCGTCCGCTAATGGACAGGAGGGGGGGGGGGGGGGGGGGGGCGGGGGAGGAGACTACCACACTGGGTCAGCAGGAGTCAGCTGACTTACGGGAGTGCTATGGGGGGAGCAATGCAGCTGGGGGGGGGGGGACCTAGCTGGGGGGTGGGAGGGGGGAACTGGGTTGCTGCTGCATTGGCCAAAGGGGAGCTGGAGCTTGGAGAGAGAGTCGGGGCGGGGGTCTGCCGCTGGGGGGAATGTAGAGTGCGGGAGGCGCGGGCATGTGGCTGGCCTAGAAAAGGGGATGGCTAATCGGCAGGGCGGGGAGGGTGCGGGATGCCCCCTGATCCGACTGATCACTTGGAATGTGAAAGGCCTGAACGGGCCGGTCAAGAGGGCCCGTGTGTTCGCGCACTAGAAGGAACTGAAGGCAGATGTGGTCATGCTCCAGGAGACGCATTTGAGGGTGGCAGATCAGGTTCGGCTGAGAAAGGAGTGGGTAGGGCAGGTTTTCCACTGTGGGTTGGACGCAAAGAATCAGGGGGTGGCGATTTTGGTGGGGAAGCGGGTGTCGTTTGAGGCGCTGAACATCGTGGCAGACAATGGAGGAAGGTATGTGATGGTGAGTGGTAAGCTGCAGGGGGTGTGGGTGGTATTAGTGAATGTATATGCCCCGAATTGGGATGATGCTGGATTTATGCGGCGCATGTTGGGCCGGATTCCGGACGTGGAGGCAGGGAGCTTGATAATGGGGGGGGAACAAGAGGGGGAGGCGTTGGTAGAGGAGCTGAAGGGTAAATAGGAGGAGGAGCTGGGGGAGGAGATTGAGGAGGGGCTATGGGCTGATGCCCTAGGCAGGGTTAATTCCTCCTCCTCGTGTGCCAGGCTCAGCCTGATACAATTTAAAGTGGTTCACAGAGCGCACTTGACGGGGGCGAGGTTGAGTAGGTTTTTTGGGGTAGAGGACAGATGCGGGAGGTGCTCAGGAAGTCCGGCGAACTATGTCCATATGTTTTGGTCATGCCCGGCACTGGAGGGGTTCTGGAGAGGAGTGGCGGGTGCAATATCTCAGGTGGTGAAAGTCCGGGTCAAGCCAAGCTGGGGGCTAGCAATATTTGGAGTAGTGGACGAGCCGTGAGTGCAGGAGGCGAAAGAGGCCGGCATTCTGGCCTTTGCGTCCCTAGTAGCCCGGCGAAGGATCTTGCTAATGTGGAAGGAGGCGAAGCCCCCAGCGTGGAGGCCTGGATGAACGACATGGCTGGGTTCATTAAGCTGGAGAGGATAAAGTTTGCCATGAGAGGGTCTGCGCAGGGGTTCTACAGATGGTGGCAACCGTTCCTAGACTATCTCGCGGAGCGTTAGATGAAGGTTGGTCAGCAGCAGCAGCAACCCAGGGGGGAGGGGGGGGGGGGTCTGCCTAGGGGGTATTTGAGCAAGAGAACACATGAAAGATCTAGAAAACTGGCATGTATGGGAGGACTCCAGTGTACAAAGCTCTGTAACATATCGTTTTACCATGTTTATATCTTGCTGTGTGCTTTTTCTTTCTATTTTGTTGCGAGGGGGGTGGGGTTTGTTTGTAAGGGTGAAAAATTGTGTTAAAAAACTTTAATAAATATATTTTTTAAAAAAGATAATGGGGGGGGGGGGACTTTAACACGGTACTGGATTCAACATTGGACCGCTCCAAGTCCAGAACGGGCAAGAGGCTGGCGGCGGCCAAGGTGCTGAGGGGCTTTATGGACCAGATGGGAGGAGTGGACCCATGGAGGTTTGTCAGGCCGGCGGCCAGGGAATTTTCTTTTTTTTCCCATGTCCATAAAGCCTACTCCCGGATTGACTTCTTTGTTATGCGCAGGGCACTAATCCCGAGGGTGGAGGACACGGAGTATTCGGCCACAGCCATCTCAGACCATGCCCCGCACTAGGTGGAGCTGGAGCTAGGGGAGGAGAGGGACCAGCGCCCGCTGTGGCACCTGGATGTGGGCTTGCTGGCGGATGAGGAGGTGAGCGGGTGGATCTGGGGGTGCATTGAAAGCTATCTAGAGGCTGGCGATAATGGGGAGGTCTGGGAGACGCTGAAGGTAGTGATTAGGGGAGAGCTAATCTCCACTGGGGCACACAAGGAGAAGAAGGAGAGGAGAGAGAGGGAGAGATTGCTGGGGAAGATTTTAAGGGTGGATAGGAGGTTTGCAGAGGTCCCCGAGGAGGGACTACTCCAGGAGCGACGAAGCCTCCAGGCCGAGTTCGACCTGTTGACCACCAAGAAGGCAGAGGTGCAGTGAAGGAAAGCGCAAGGGGCGGTGTATGAGTATGGGGAGAAGGCTAGCCGGATGTTGGCACACCAGCTTCGGAAGTGAGATACAGCAAGGGAGATTGGGGGAGTTAGGGATAAAGTGGGGAACACGGTGCGGAGTGCGGTGGAAATAAATGGTGTATTTAGAGACTTTTATGAGGGGCTGTATAGGTCTGAGCCCCCGACGGAGTAGGGGGGGGATGCGTCGATTTTTGGATCGACTGAGGTTCCCAAGGGTGGAGGAGGAGCAGGTGCCTGGGCTTGGGGCACCGGTAGGGCTGGAGGAGCTGACTAAGGGGCTGGAGAGTATGCAGGCGGGGAAGGCACCGGGGCCGGATGGGTTCCCGGTGGAATTTTACCGGACGTACATGGACCTGCTGGGCCCTCTATTAGTGAGGACTTTCAATGAGGCGAGGGGGGGGGGGCCTGCTCCCGAAGATGTCCAGGGCGCTGATATCGCTGATCTTGAAGCGGGACAAGGACCCATAACAGTGTGGGTCATATAGACCAATCTCCCTCCTCAACTTGGACGCAAAGGTGTTGGCTACCAGAATTGAGGACTGTGTCTCGGGGGTGATTCACGAGGACCAGATGGGTTTTGTGAAGGGAAGGCAGCTGAATACCAATTTGCGGAGGCTCCTTAACGTAATCATGATGCCTGCAGTGGAGGGGGAAACGGAGATAGTGGCGGCGATGGACGCGGAGAAGGCCCTCGATAGGGTGGAGTAGGGGTACCTTTGGGAATTATTGAGGAGGTTTGGGTTCAGGGAGGGGTTCATTAGTTGGGTTAGGCTGCTTTACGAAGCCCCGGTGGCGAGTGTGGCCACGAATCGGAGGAGGTTCGTAGTACGTAGGCTGTACCGGGGGACGAGGCAGGGGTGGGTGCCCCCTATCCCCCTTGCTATTTGCATTGGCAATTGAGCCTTTGGCTATGGCTCTAAGGGAGTCCAGGAACTGGAGGGGGCTGGTCCGGGGGGGGAGGAACACCGGGTATCGTTGTATGCGAATGACCTGTTACTGTATGTGGCGGACCCAGTGGGGGGGATGCTGGAGGTGATGCGGACCCTCAAGGAGTTTGGGGACTTTTCCGGGTATAAGCTCAACGTGGGGAAGAGTGAGCTATTCGTGGTACACCTGAGGGACCAGGGAAGGGCGCTAGACGAGCTTCCATTTAAGAGGGCGGAAAGGCGTTTTCGGTACCTGGGGATCCAGGTGGCCAGGAGCTGTGGGGCCCTACACAAGCTCAACTTGACGTGACTGGTGGAGCAGATGGAGGAGGAGTTTAAAAGGTGGGATATGCTGCCACTCCCCCTGGCGGGTAGGGTGCAGTTGGTGAAAATGACGGTGCTCCCGAGGTTCCTTTTTGTATTCCAGTGCCTCCCCATCCTGATCCCTAAGGTCTTTTTTAAGCGGGTCAGCAGGAGCATCATGGGATTCGTGTGGGTGGAAAAAGACCCCGAGGGTGAGAAGGGTGTTTCTGGAGCAGAGTAGGGACAGAGGAGGGTTTGCATTACCTAATCTGTGTGGGTATTACTGGGCTGCCAATGTGGCGATGATACGCAAGTGGGTAATGGAGGGGGAGGGGGCACGTGGAAGAGCTGGAGATGGCGTCCTGTGTGGGCACGAGTCTGGGAGCGCTGGTGACAGCACCGCTGCCGCTCCCGCCGACTAGTTACACCACGGGTCCGGTGGTGGCGGTGACTTTGAAAATTTGGGGGCAGTGGAGATGCCACAGGGGTGAGGTAGAGGCTTTGGTTTGGTCCCCGATCCGGGAGAACCATCGGTTCGTCCCGGGGAGAATGGATGGAGGGTTCCTGAGATGGCACAGGGCAGGAATTAGAAGGATGGGGGACCTGTTTTTAGATGGGACGTTTGCGAGCCTTGGGGCGCTGGAGGAAATATTTGGGCTTCCCCGGAAATGCCTTCAGGTACATGCAGGTAAGGGCGTTTGTAAGACGGCAGGTGAGGGAGTTCCCGCTGCTTCCAGCACGCAGGATCCGGGATAGGATGCTCTCAGGGGTGTGGGTTGGAGAAGGCAGGGTGTCGGCGATCTACCAGGATATGCAGGAGGAGGAGGAGACCTCGGTGGAGGAGCTAATGGGTAAATGGGAGGAGGAGCTTGGGGAGGAGATAGACGTGGGCGGACGCCCTGGGTAGGGTTAACTCTTCCTCCTCTTGGGTTAGGCTTAGCCTGATACAATTTAAGGTTTTTCACAGAGCGCATATGAGAGGGGCGAGGCTGAGCAGGTTCTTTGGGGTGGAAGACAGGTGTGTGAGGTGCTCGGGGAGCCCAGCAAATCACACCCACATGTTCTGGGCGTGCCCGGCGCTGGATGGGTTCTGGAGGGGCATTGCGAGGATGGAGTCTAAGGTGGTGAACACCTGGGTTAAGCCGGGCTGGGGGTTAGCACTATTTGGGGTATTGGACGAGCCGGGAGTGCAGGAGGAAAAAGAGGCCGGTATTCTGGCCTTTGCGTCCCTGGTAGCCCGACGGAGGATTCTGCTACAGTGGAAAGGTGCGAGGCCCCCAAGCGTGGAAGCCTGGATCAGTGACATGGCAGGATTCATTAAATTGGAGAGGGTAAAATTAGCCTTGAGAGGGTCTGTGCAAGGGTTCTTCAGGTGGTGGCAACCGTTCCTAGACTTTCTAGCGGAGCGTTAGGAGGTGGTCAGCAGCAGCAGCAACCCGGAAGGGGGGGGAATGTACTTTATATTTTCTACTGTTTATTATTGCTTAATGGGGGGTCTGTATATTGGGGGAATTCGTGAAGTAGTTGTAAGATTTTTATTTAGGTGTTCTTTGTTTTTCTTTTTTTCTGTAAGGGGGGGGGTTTGTTGAAAATATGTAAAAATTTGAATACAAATATTTTAAAAAATATATATAGTCTGTCATGGCCCACTGGGCTAGTGCGCGGTCAATTCCAGCCACTCTTGACCCAGAGTCAAAACACAAATGAAATTAGATGTTATTTTAAAATACCTGAGTACCTTGGCTGAGCCCAATAAACTGCAGTCACCAGGTTTGTAAATTTAACACATATAACCTTTTTAAAAAATATATATTTTATTAAAATTTTTCAAACAAAAATTTTTCCGTTTTTACATCTCAACAAGGGATTATACATTAACTGGTAAATAACATTATTTAAATAATATAGTGAGCTAACAACAACAACTAAAAATTTTTTTTTTAAAATAGCAAAAACACACAATGGTGCTCCCCCCCCCCCCCCCCCCCCCCCCCCCTCCCCTCTGGGTTGCTGCAACTGTCATTTCTATCTTTTCATTATCGATCCGCGAGATAGTCAAGGAACGGTTTCCACCGCCTGGAGAACCCCTGAGCCGATCCTCTCAACGCAAATTGTATTTGTTCCAATCTTATGAACCTGCCACGTTGTTTATCCAGGCCTCCACGCCTGGGGGTTTTGCTTCCTTCCACATGAGTAGAATCCTATGCCGGGCTACTAGGGATGCAAAGGCCAAAATATCGGCCTCTTTCGCCTCCTGCACTCCCGGCTCTTCCGCAAACCCAAATATAGCTAACCCCCAGCCTGGCTTGACCCGGACCTTCACCACCTTTGAAATTACCCTTGCCACGCCCCCCCAGAACTCATACAGTGCCGGACACGACCAGAACATGTGTGTGTGGTTCGCCGAGCTTCCCGAGCACCTCCCACATGTCCTCCACCCCAAAAAACCTGCTCAGTCTTGCTCCCGTCATATGTGCTCTATGTAGAACCTTAAATTGAATCAGGCTAAGCCCGGCACACGAGGACGAGGAATTCACCCTACTTAGGGCATCAGCCCATAGCCCCTCCTCAATCTCTTCCCCCAGCTCCTCTTCCCATTTTCACTTCAGCTCCTCTATCATCGCCTCCCCCTCGTCCCTCATCTCCCAGTATATTTCGGACACTTTGCCCTCTCCGACCCATACCCCAGAAATCACTCTTATCTTGGATCCCCTGCATCGGGAGCTGCGGAAATTCCCTCACCTGTTGCCTCGCAAATGTCCTCACTTGCATATACCGGAAGGCGTTCCCCGGGGGCAACTTATATTTTTCTTCTAGCGCTCCCAGACTTGCAAACGTCCCGTCTATAAACCGGTCCCTCAGCTTCCTAATTCCTGCTCGTTGCCAACACTGGAACCCCCCATCCATCCTCCCTGGGACAAACCTGTGGTTATTCCTTATCGGGGACCACACCGAGGCACCCGTCACTCCCCTGTGTCGTCTCCACTGCCCCCAGATCTTCAAGGTTGCCACCACCACTGGGTTTGTGGTGTACCTTTTCGGGGAGAATGGCAGCGGCGCCGTCACCAGCGCTTTTAGGCTCGTTCCCTTACAGGACGCCATCTCCAGCTTCTTCCACGCTGCTCCCTCTTCCTCCCTCATCCACTTACAGACCATCGACACATTGGCGGCCCAGTAGTAGTCGCTCAAACTCGGCAGCGCCAGTCCCCCTCTGTCCCTTCTGCGCTGCAGGAACCTCCTCTTTGCTCTCGGGGTCTTTCCTGCCCACACAAAGCTTGTAATGCTCCGGTCTATTTTTTTTAAAAAGGCCTTTGTGATCAGAATGGGGAGGCACTGAAACACGAAAAGAAACCTCGGGAGGACCACCATTTTAACTGCCTGCACTCTGCCCGCCAGCGATACCGGCACCATATCCCACCTCTTAAAGTCCTCCTCCATCTGCTCCACCAGTCGCGTCAGGTTAAGTCTATGCAGGGCTCCCCAGTTCCTGGCCACCTGGATCCCCAGGTATCGGAAGTTCCTTTCCACTCTCCTCAGCGGCAGAGCATCTATCCCCCTTCCCTGTTCCCCGGGGTGCATTACAAAAAGCTCGCTCTTCCCCATATTTAGTTTATATCCCGAGAACTCTCCAAACTCCCTAAGTATCTGCATTACTTCTGGCATTCTCTCTACCGGGTCAGCAACGTATAGCAGTAGATCATCTGCGTAGAGCGACACTCGGTGCTACTCTCCCCCTCTAAGCACCCCCCTCCACTTCTTAGAATCCCTCAGCGCTATGGCCAGTGGTTCAATTGCCAACGCGAACAGTAACGGGGACAGGGGACACCCTTGTCTTGTACCCCTATGTAGCCGAAAATACCCCGATCTTTGCCGGTTTGTGACTACGCTTGCCACCGGGGCCCATATAAGAGTCTGACCCATCTAATACACCCAACACCGAACCCAAACCTCTTCAGCACCTCCCACAGATAGTCCCACTCCACCCTATCGAATGCCTTCTCTGCATCCATCGCCGCCACTATCTCTGCCCCCACCTCCGGTGGGGGCGTCATCATCACCCCCAGCAACCTTCGTACATTAACATTCAGTTGTCTCCCCTTTACAAACCCTGTCTGGTCGTCATGCCCCATCCCTGGGACGAATCCTCTATCCTTGTCGCCAACACTTTTGCCAGCAGTTTGGCATCTACATTTAAGAGTGAGATAGGCCTGTATGACCCGCATTGCAGCGGGTCTTTATCTCGTTTCAGGATTAGCGATATTGTCGCCTCCGACATTGTCGGGGGTAGCATCCCCCTTTCCTTAGCCTCATTAAAGGTTCTCGCCAAGAGCGGGGCCAACAGATCCATATACTTCCTGTAGAATTCCACCGGAAACCCGTCTGGTCCCGGGGCCTTCCCTGCCTGCATGTTCCCCAGTCCTTTAATCACCTCACCCACCTCGATTGGTGCCCCCAGACTTGCCACCTCCTGCCCCTTCACCTTCGGGAACCTGAGCTGGTCCAGAAAGTGTAACAGTCCTTCTTTTCCCCCCGGGGGTTGGGACTTATATAGCCTCTCATAAAAGGTCTTGAACACCTTGTTCACTTTCCCTGCTCTCTGCTCCATATTCCCCGTTTCGTCCCTAACTCCCCCGATCTCTCTCGCCGCCATCCTCTTCCAAAGTTGGTGGGCCAACTGCCGGCTCGCCTTTTCCCCATACTCGTATTGCATCCCCTGTGCCTTCCTCCACTGTGCCTCTGCCTTTCCCGTGGTCAGCAGGTCAAACTCCGTCTGTAGGCTTCGTCTTTCTCTGTATAGCCCTTCGTCTGGGGCCTCCGCATATTTTTTATCCACCCTCAAAATTTCCCCCACTAATCTCTCTCTTTCTTTGCCCTCTTGTTTCCCCTTGTGGGCTCTGATGGAGATCAGCTCTCCTCTAACCACTGCCTTCAGCGCTTCCCATACTACCCCCACCTGAACCTCCCCATCGTCGTTGACCTCCAGGTATCGCTCAATACACCCCCTCACCCTTCCGCAGACCCCCTCGTCCGCCAGTAGTCCCATATCTAGTCGCCAGAGTGGGCGCTGCTCCCTTTCCTCTCCTAGTTCCAAATCCACCCAATGTGGGGCGTGGTCTGAAACGGCTATGGCCGAGTACTCCGTTCCTGCCACTTTCGGGATCAGTGCCCTTCCCAAAACAAAAAAGTCTATCCGGGAGTATACCTTATGGACGTGGGAGAAGAAAGAGAACTCTTTAGCCATCGGCCTGGCGAATCTCCACGGATCCACTCCCCCCATTTGTTCCATAAATCCCTTAAGCACCTTGGCCGCTGCCGGCCTTCTCCAGGTCCTGGATCTGGACCGGTCTAGCCCTGGATCCAGCACTGTGTTAAAATCCCCCCCCATTACCAAGCTTCCCACCTCCAGGTCCGGGATACGTCCCAGCATTCGCTTCATGAATCCCACGTCATCCCAGTTCGGGGCACATACATTCACCAGCACCACCGTCTCTCCCTGCAGTCTGCCACTCGCCAACACATATCTGCCCCCACTGTCCACCACTATATTCTTAGCCTCGAATGATACACGTTTCCACACCAATATTGCCACCCCTCTGTTTTTCGTGTCCAACCCTGAGTGGAATACCTGTCCCACCCATCCTTTTCTTAATCTAACCTGATCCGCCACCTTCAGGTGCGTCTCCTGGAGCATGACTACGTCCGCCTTCAGTCTCTTTAAGTGCGCAAACACCCGTGCCCTCTTAATCGGCCCATTTAAGCCTCTCACATTCCACGTGATCAGCCCGATTGGGGGGCCATTCACCCCCCCCCCCTTGTCGACTAGCCATCCCCTTTTTTAGGCCATCTCCCCATCCAGGTCCCGCGCACCCGTCTGTCCCCCAGGCAGCGCCTTCCCGCCCCGGTCACCTCATCTCGTACCAGCTCCCCCTTGCACTCAGCAGCAGCAACCCAGTTAATCCCCCCCCCCTCCCCCGCTAGATCCCCCTCTGGCTTGGTTACTCCGCCCATATTGCTTCCGGAAGTCAGCTAACTCTGGCTGACCTCGGCTTCCCCCGTTCACTCTTTAACCTCCCTGCGTGTGGGGCTCCCTTCCTTCCTGCGCCCGTTTTCCTGCTATAATTTCCATAGCGCGGGAAAATACCCGCGCTTTCCTCTCGGCCCTGCCCCCTATGGCGCAGTTCCCTCATTCCCCTTCCCTGTCCCTTTTTCCGCCGGCGCCCACATTTCTTCGTGTCCCCCCCATCGGGGATAGAGAAATTCCCCGTCCAACATTGCTGTACAATAGCCCTCCCCTTTCCCCACTTTACATTCCTGTACCACCACCTCGCTGCTTCTCTCCAAACATCAAACTCTCAAATCTAGTCCAGTTTCTCTTCTTGGATGAATGTCCATGCCTCATTCGCCGTCTCGAAGTAGTGGTGCTTGCCCTGATGCGTGACCCACAATCGCGCCGGCTGCAGCATCCCAAATTTTATTTTCTTCCTATGGAGCACCGCCTTGGCCCGGTTAAAGCTCGCCCTCCTTCTCGCCACCTCCGCACTCCAGTCCTGATACACCCGTATCACCGCATTCTCCCATTTGCTACTCCGTGCCTTCTTGGCCCAGCTCAGGACCATCTCTCTGTCCATGTAGCGATGGAACTTCACCACTATTGCTCTTGGTGTTTCACCTGCCTTTGGTCTTCTCACGAGGACCCGGTACGCTCCCTCCACTTCCAGGGGGCCCGTTGGGGCCTCAGCTCCCATTAGCGTGTGGAGCATCGTGCTCACATAAGCCCCAACATCAGCTCCTTCGGGGAGACCTAGAATCCGTAGGTTTTTCCTCCTCGAGCTGTTCTCCAGGGCTTCCAGCCTTTCTATGCACCTCTTGTGTAGTGCCTCGTGTGTCTCCGTTTTTACCACCAGGCCCTGTATCTCATCTTCATTCTCGGCTGCCTTTGCCTTAATTCCACGGAGCTCCATCGCCTGGACCTTTTTGTGTTTCCTTCAGTCCCTCAATTGCCAGTAGCATCGGCACCAGCACCTCTTTCTTAAGCTCCTCCACACATCGTCGGAGAAACTCCTGCTGGTCCGGGCCCCATACCATCTGGGCTCCATCCGCCGCCATCTTGCTTCTCCCTTCACTTCTCTGCTGCTGCTCCAAAGGATCCTTCGCAATCTGGCCACTACCGCCACTCCTTTCCATACACACCCGGGGGGACTCCTTCCTTCGTCACCCCACACTGGGTTAGGTCGAAAAACAATTCCGTTGGAGCTCCCGATAAGAGCCCAAAAGTCCGTTGGAACGGGAGCTGCCGAAACGTGCGGCTTAGCAGTGCATCACCGCAACCGGAAGTTCACCTTTTATTATTTAACAGCAATATAATTAAACTGACAAAATGTATCTGATTACCTAATACCCATTCCCCACCCCCCTGCTTTTCAACTCACCCCATTTTATTCGCACAAAGAATTATGACAAAGGATAAAAGATCTCTGAAACGCTATGATGGTTTTCAGTTGAAGTCTTTCAGGAGTTCGCGCTTTCACTTTGATGCTTCTTCCTTCTAAGCTTGCAAGGGTTTTCTCTGGCAAGGCTGTCTACTTTATTTGTCTATTCAAGATAATTTCAACTATAATAGATGTGCCAGGCACTCACTAGATTTACATCAATAAAGCAGTTCTTTATTTCAATCATTTTCAAACTCCGGGTCGCAACCCGCAGGTGGGTCAGGGGTGGGTCACGAAGTGATTGGTCGCAGCATTCCTGATCGCGGGAAGAAGTGCTCAACGTCCGTGACCAGCTTTTAAAAATGCCGGCCGTGACCGGCTGTCCCATGCATGTGTGCCCCCTCAGCCAGATCTGACGGTGCGCAGGCCTGGAGCCCAGCGGGGTAGACCGCTTCCTCCTGACGTCAGCGTGCTGACCCAGGATCAGATTTTTTTAAACAATCGCTGGAGTTTTCCTGCCAGATGTGATCATGTGCTCTGTACACTGACGTCATGTACACTAGGAGCGAATTCATGGAGGAGAAATTACTCCATTTTGCAGTTGCCAGCAAGCAAGCAACAGAGTTGTGTGAAGAGTAAAAGATGGATCATTTTGGAATAAAGAAGAGAGGGCTTAAAGATGCACTCCGATTATGAGTCCACGGAACAAAAATAAAATCAAGGAACAAGGGGAAATCAAAATGAAGGACTCTAATAGGTCCGAGCAAAATTGCACAACTGAGACGAAATGCTGCTATGTCTGTGGGAAATGCAGTTTGACCCCACAGGAATTGTGTATAATTCTGGCCATTTCAACCTGAGAAAGATATTTGGAGGGTACAGTGAAGGGTAACTCAGTGATAACTGAAATTAGGAATCTGACTCTCCCAAGAAATGCTGAATATGCTGGAGAAAAGAACCCCAGGTAATTTTATTGAAATATTCAAGATCCTAATGGTTATAGACAGGATAATTGTTAATATGCTTAATGTCAATTCTACATTAAAAGGTATAGACTGTTTCGGTTTAACTACTTAATATATGGAACGGATTGCTGAGGGAAGCATTGGGAACTGATGGTATCATCAAATTCAAGGAAGTTGGATAAGTACCTGGAGAAAATAATAGATAGATGGTATAAGAGTTATTGTGAGATCTGATACATCATAGTCACTGGGATTAGCCAGTTGGACTCCAGTAGTATTTTCAGATTCTATACATTCCAATGTTCCTTTGAATTTGCAACAATCAAGGTGATTAAAATAAATGTGGAACTTTAGAATATGTGCACTGTAGACTGTCATTTATTTCACCGAATATTAACACAAGTTAAACGCTTACTGTTCTCATGATGAATTACTGCCTCTATTTTGCCATTGCTTTGTATGTAAACCAACTGGTTTAAAGCTTGGCCTCACAGGTAATGTTGATTTGAACCAAAATGTTGTTTTCTGGAAATTATGGTGATCTGTGTATTAAGATTATTAATGATTTACTGATTGAAATATTGAGGCTATGCACCTAGTTAAATAGGCAAGGGACTACTGTTAGTTACTTCAAATTATTTATTTCCCATTTATAAAAAACTTCCTCATGCAATATAATTAAAGTTAGCTCTGCCTGACCTGACATGTGTTAGAGCACTGTATGCACAGTAAATAGTTTTACTTTCAACATTACTTTCAACATTATATGGGGGTGGCACAGTGGTTAGCATTGCTGCCTCACTGCACCAGGACCTGTGTTCAATTCCGGCCTTGGGTGACTGTGTGGAGTTTGCACATTCTCCCTGTCTCTGCGTGGATTTCCTATGAGTGCTTTGGCTTCTTTCCATGGTCCAAAAGACGTGCGGGTTACGGGGAGTGGGCCTCGGTAGGATATTCTTTCAGAGGATTGGTGCAGACCCGATGGGCCAAATGGCCTTCTTCTGCACTTTAGGGACTCTATGATTTTCCCACCCCTCCCCTACTACCCCTGCTCCCTTGGGGCATCCATAGGTGTAACCTACATGTGTCAGCCCCTTCTATTTATTAGAACGTTTCAAATTTACCTTAGTTTTAAAGAAAATATCTCACTTTTTTTGCACCGCAATCTGTGGTAAGATTATGATTTATAGTCACTAAGGATGCCTGTTATTTCAGGAGAGGTTAGTAAAGCTTCCTTGTAGGCTACATGGGAAGTTGGAGCAGATGCTTGATCAGGAAGGTCACCTTTTCTTTTCACTTGCAGCAGAAACCTCATTTGTCCCTTGTGTCAGCTTAAGAAGTTGTCCAATGATGAAACAATGGATTTATTTACATTGTTTTTCGGCTTTCTGGGACTTGTAGAAAACCTGTTCTAATTGAATGGAATAGTTGAGTCTGCCATCCATCTTATACATTGCTTATTTTATATGCCATTGTTTCAATGGGGAGTAAACTCAGATGGGATAGAAATTGGCTGTGACCTGAACTAGCCCAGTTATCATCAAGCAGGATAAGTCAAAACCCAGGCCACAGTGTAGCCTGGTTTACCGTTTTGAAATAACAACTTAATTTGATCAAACATCTGCACTCTTAATCAGTGTGAAATCTACAGTGAATAGACATCAGTTTATAATAGGCACATAAACAAATGGATTTAAATTGAGTTGGTTTAAGCAGTCTAATTAAAATCCTAGTATTCTGTTATTACTCATTCTACACACTGACTAGCATGTATGTCAGGCAGTAATGTGAAACCGCACATCTTTATTTTAGTTAAGAACAGAGAACTAGTATAAACACTGAGAAGATACATTCAGTTAAAGTTAGTGCGATTGTTTTAAACTGAAGAAAACTCACATGTAAATTAAGTTATTTATGAGCTAAAACCATTTTAGAATCTTTTTAAGCTTGGATCAGCCTCTTGGGGATTTAAATTAATTTAAAGATCTTAGGAGGTACGTACTGTGTGGAAGTAGTTGCTGATCATAAAGACTGGGGAAATTTGGCTGGATTCATGCAGAAATAGATAAACTATCAGTAATGTCTTATCAGAAGTTTTCAAAACCGAATGTGCTGATAGGAATATGCCACTGGTGGAAATTTAGCTTTCAGTAAATGGTGGTACAGTTGAATTCCACTCACATAAATTATGACAACTTAGGTTGGCTGTTCTGTGGTTTGTTGTGTCTGGTTTGGTTCCTACTTTGAAAGTTGCTGTTACATTTGGTCATTTGAGGCATGTTTTCATAGTCTGGCCCTACCAGCAGGATCCCCATGCACTGCAGGGGAACAGACAAAGCAAATTTAAAGCCATGAATAGTTGAACTAGTGTTAATAACAAACAATGGTAAAATATGTACATTATATGCAGCTGTTATACTACCGTATCTTCTTCACAGTTGTTTAAATGGGTAGAAAATCACAATGAAAAAATTGCCATGTTTTCTTAGACATGTGGCCTTGATATTCTCACTTCCCTTTACCATCCCCTGAAACTGGTATCACCCCTCCTGCTCGCAAAGGGGTGATTTTTGATAAGTAGAATAAACAAGGTAAATAGCTGTTGTTTGAGGAACAAAGAACTGTTGATAAGACAAATTGTAGTGTATACAGTCTTTACATTTAGCAGTGTTTGGTAAGGAAAAAACATAGTGGTAACACTTAAAAATCCATCAGGGAGTTACAGATAATAATAGAATAATAGAAGTGGCAGTGCAAAAATCACCAGGCTGCCTGGCTGTTTCTGTCATAAAATTTTCTCAATAATTTTGAACAGCGTTTCAAAGTTTTTGTAAGAAAACCTTGCAGGACATACCTGCTTACGTATTAACCAGCTTTATTGTCAGTTAGAGGAGACAGATAAATAGTTCATGTTTACCACATTCAGACAAGAGAATACACAAAGGATTAATTTTCTGTGAGCTACATCATCAGGGAGGTACAATCATACTGCAGAATGATGTGCAATTCCAGATTACAGACAGTTGCTCTAGTTATTTATAGTATGGTCGACATGAGAGATCTGAATAAAATGCCTTTTCTCTTGCATTGTCACTCATCTGTCTGGAATAGATGTCCAAACCTAAAGTTTAAATTCATGTATAAATGATGAGTAGAATGACATTTTGGAAATGAAAGAAGTAATAGTAGTTTTTGGCACCCACACATCTTGTTTATTTGCATTTTAAGTTTTAGTTATATGTCAGAAAGAAAAAATGCTTCATATGTTCCAAGAAAATGGTTTTTTAAAAATTTGTTCTGGTCTGTTTTAGGTGTTTTCCCCCACCTCAGACCTTTTGTTTTTTTGTTAGTTACGTTTATCGTGAAGATGTTGTGGTTTTTCAAGATATTTCCCACTTATAGTCTTATCAATAACTTTTTATGTTTTGTTTCAGTGTCCTCACTAAGCACTTCCACCTTCTGAGTCACTTAAGATGGTGACTTTATCATCAAGAGGGTTGGACCCGAAATTTTGAATGTATGGAATTGAAATCTGTCATCTGTCGAAGAGCTAAAAGGTAAGCTGTATAACATGTGGCTGTGTGTGTGTGTGTATGCGTGTGTACGGAGGGAAGGGAAAGGGTAGGCTGAGGGCGGAGGGGGTGCAAAAATGCTTTGATTTCCTGGAAGTGAAAGTAATCTATAAATTGCTATTAAAAAGATTAGGTTTCTCATAATTACAGGTAAGTGGTTGTATCAGCCCACAGTTTCCATTGAATAACTTTAAAAGCTGCAGTGTTGTTGTTCTAGTTTGACTAATCGCTCCTCTTAATGAGAGTTGAATAAACCAGCATTTTCAGAAGTCAAGCTGGATTTGAACTCATTTGAATGTCTAGCTTGGCTGAATGGACCAGGCAGAGAATTTAAAGATTTTCCTACCTGTGCAGAGAATTTATATTAAACAACTGATAGACGTTCTGGAGGGATATGTGGTACCTTAGTTCAATGAGCTTGTCAGCAACTATGAGGGAGTGGGAAGGGGAGAGAGGGAGGCGTTGGTGACTGAATGACACGAGAATCAGAAAAAAAGAAACTATTGCATTTGTTGTTCTTAGAGGCTTGCCATTCTGGAACTCCTTCCCTCATCAGTCAGTTCATTTAATATGATACAGGAAGCAACTTTCCCAGGGTAGTTCCATTTTCTGCAGCTGGGACTGGCACTTTGAGTTGGCTTGGAAACCAAATCAAAGACACCCAACCCCAGATATTGCTTCATTCCTGTAAACTACAGAGGACTCCCAAGATTTGTTTTATTTTTGTCCCAAGTTGGTCTGAAATGCCAATCTCGATAGCAGTGTTTGCAGCCACTCTGTGATGCATGTGACTTCTCCGCTTAACAAATACCTTGCAGTGACTGAGGAGGAAGGAAACCTAAAGTAACAGTCCTCCGAGGTAACGTATTTTCTGACATTCCTGTCACGTACCTGAAAGTTTTTTACCTACATATTTTTCAGACAAAAATGGATGGAGCATTTTGAATAAATAAAGTCCTCTTAAATATTTTTTAACTTGTCTCAGTGCCTCCTGGGAATCCTAGCATATTGAAAGTTGCCTGAGCCTTCAGTATTTGGTATGACAAAATTGCTTGAATGTTTACAAGTTCCAAGCATACCTTCAGCAACTTTTTATTTAAAGTTGCCACTCCATAATGACCTTCATATGTGAAAATGTCAGTTCAAGAAGCAGGTTGTGCTCTCCAGATATTTACAGAATTTGAGGCGAATTGCTTTCAAAAGATGAAATTCTACAAGCAGAATTTTAATTAATCGGGCGGCACGGTGGTGCAGTTGTTAGCACTGCTGCCTCACAGCACTGAGGACCTGGGTTCGATCCCGGCCCTTACTCACTGTCCATGTGGAGTTTGCACACTCTCCCCATGTCTGTATGGGTTTCACCCCCACAAGATGTGCAGAGTAGGTGGATTGGCCATGTTAAATTGCCCCTTAATTGGAAAAAAATAATTGGGGACTCTAAATGTATTAAACATTAAAAAAAAATTAATCCACAACCTTTGTGGTCATATGAAAGAAGTGCTAATATTTTCAGGTGTATATTTTGTATGTATATATTCTTAGCACAATGTAATTGTCAAATGAAAATATATTATGGCAACACTCCACAGAATATTTAAAAAATGAAGCTATGCTAGTTAAAATCTAATTTCCTACTCTAAGCAATGAGAAATTATGCAGGGAATATTTTGTGTTCAGGCGGTACATTGGTTAAATAAATTAGGTTTTAAAATTCGAAACACACAACACTGTAATGAGGGTGTTATCAAAACAAACTTTGTACAATTGTTTCTGATAGATTCTCCACACCCCCCCCACTACATACGTTTCTTAATATAAACAGATCTTCTAAAAAGAATATATTATCAATTGAGCATTGAACTCAATGTTGGAGCTCTTGGTTTTGAATGCTAACCTGAACCTTCATTTGAATTCACCTAATCCCAACACCCATCCTATCACGCCCCTCACCGTATGCCCATCTCTTCAGGAACACTTTCCCAGTTCTCACTGTGCTGCAAAAAATTAAGTCATAACAGAAATATTCTTCAAAAAGGCTAATTTTCCTCATCAACTATATAACTGGTTGGCAATTTGAAGCATTGCTGCTGGGGTCTGAGGCGATGACTGCATTATTTTGTTCTTTAAGGGAGTAAGTAATATTGGTAATCGTTCAGCGTGTAACTTCTTTCTCCTGGAAAAGCTCATGCCTGTAGCTCAAGAACTGAACAAGATGCCATAATGGTGGCCTAGTATTAGAGATAAAAGATCAGCTAACTCCTAACACAGGGGGTCATGTTGATGGTGAGTCGCAGTTGGCTGTTGATTGGACTGGCCTGTCACCTAGCAGTGGCTTGTATGTACTCTTAGCTTGGATGCTTCAGGGAGTGACAGACATTGCTTAACCCATTATTGGTGCTGTCCTATGAAGTGACTTGGGTGACAATCCATTGCCCAAACAAGCCCTTCAGTCCTGACAGAAAACAAATTCCTGTGGAGAATGAATAGGAGTGAATGAGGGTAAAAATGAAGGTTTTATTTAGTTTTGTTCTTTTTTGAACCAAAACTGATATTGCCTAGGGATGAAAAAACTAATTTTTAAATCTGCATAACTTTATACCACGTTCTGTTTCTTTGCACTTTTTTGTATTTTAGCATAAAGATTCTAAACTGTCAACGATTTTTACATTCAAAGACATCAAAACTGTGCAGGTTATTAGGTTTGTGTTTTGATGAAACTTTCCTCAGAGTTGTATATTTGTTTTGTTAGTTCTGCTGCAGTTAGGCTCTTTGCTGTATCATTATGCAGTGCTTGGGGAAGTGTGAATGCATTTATCCATAAAGTCTCAGATTTTGCATCGTCATGGCATTGTAAGGTGTTATTTTTGTAGTCATAATAGAAGCTAGTTTTTTAAACTGTTCCTATTACTAATAGAATCATAGAATCCCTACACTGCAGAAGGAGGCCATTCAGCCCATCGTGTCTGCACCAGCCCGTGAAAACAGCACCCTAGTTGAGCCCACGTAACCCAGTAACCCTACCAAACCTTTTGGACATTAAGGGGCAATTTAGCATAGCCAATCCACCTCACCAGCAAATCTTGAAACCCGCGCAAACTCTACACCGATAGTCATCTGAAGCTGGAATTGAACCCGGGTCCCTGGAGCTGTGAGGCATCAGTGTTTTAAAAAAAATAAATTTAGAGTATCCATTTCTTTTTTTGTGATTAAGAGACAATTTAACGTGGTCAATCCACCTAGTTGGGTTGTGGGGGTGAGACCCATGCAGACACGGGGAGAATGTGCAAACTCCACATGGACAGTAGCCCGGGATCGAACCCGAGCCTTTGGCACCATAAGGCAGCAGTGCTAACCACTGAGCCACCGTGCCGCCTCCCTGAGGCAGCAATGCTAACCACTGTGCCACCGTGCCGCCAATATTTGAAGCATTTTTTTTCTCATTTTAATATTCTAACTCTTGTTAGATTTCTACTTTAAGAATGTTATTACTTATTGTGCTTGAAGGAATTGTTTTGTGAAGTGCTGTTGCTTTCAAAAAAAAAGTCTAATTTAACTGTGATTAGGATGACATATGCAATCTGGCTAATGACATTGCATTCGCCAAAGTTGCTTCAAAATGTTCATATTGTAGATATCAATGCAGTGAAAATTCAATGACCCTTCAAATGTTCGGGTACTCAGTCTACCAAGCTATCACCAAGGGAGTTCAGTTGAAAATTACCTCCAGTGTTTACACATACCCTCACAATAAGTGAGCTAATTCCAGAAAGTAACTTGAAGATTCGACAGGGATCATTTTAACTTCATCAATTGCAGTAACCAATTTTCAGCCCACTAATTTCATTGAATGAAAATTGGACAAGTTTTACAATGGACAATCTTTGCCAGGTTACCGCCTAGGTCATAAAATTTCAACTTAACCCTAATAGTTTTATTCTTCTGAATATTCTTTGACACAGAAGTTGTTTTATTATGATCCGTTAAATACTAATTTGTGCATGTTCAGTGTTACAGTAGTGGCAGAAAACGATAATCAAATTGTGACAGCAATTGGGGAGGCACTGGCGTAGTGGTATTGTCACTGGATTAGTCATCCAAGTTCGAATCCCACCATGGCAGATGATGAAATTTGATTTCAATAAAAATCTGGAATTAAAAGTCTGATGATGACATGAAACTCATTGTCGATTGTCTGGCCTACATATGAGCCATTCACTCCAAGGACATTTATGGATGGTCAATGAATGCCAGGGCCGCCCCCATCCCATGTAAGAATTTTTTTTAAATCTCCATTTCCTTGGTAGCAAAATGGACTGAGTGGTACAATAACGAGTCATGCAGACCAGGGGGGGGGACTCAACAAAACGTTTCTAAGTTCATTTGTGGCGTGGTTTTCAGGGAATTTCCCGCTGGCTCTCCCCACTGCTATCCAATGTCACCGGTTTAGCCCACATTTAGAATTGTTTTCAGCACTGGGGAGCTGAATTCAGAGATCGGGCAGCCATTTTGAAAAGGGCCCCTGTGGTGTCCCCCCCCCCCCCCTTCAGGCCCCCCCATGTCCCCTTACAGGCCCATCCTTCAAGGTCCCCCTCCCATAATCCCCCAACTTCTCATAGGCCCATACTTATCTGCCATGCACACCCCCTACCCTTCATATCCCCCCTCCACTCTCCTTTCATGGGTACAGACCCCCTCAGCCACTGAGCCTTGGCAGTGCCATCCTGGTGGCTTGGCAATGCCACCAGGCACCTTGGCAGTGCCAGGATGGCAGTGCCAATGTGCCAGCTGGACACTGGTAAGGTGCCTGCATTCCAGGGAGAGGGCCAGGGGGCCACCCTGCACTACGTCTGACCACCCAGGGGTCTCTGAAAGCCCAGGAGACTCCCCAGGTGCTGTTCCACCTGGTCCACATTTGCGTGGACTCGTGCTGAACGACGCCCGGCTGTGGTCTTGCTGGGGAGGCCAGAAGATCCCTGGAGGCCAGTAGATCGTAGGTTGGTTCACTGAAGTCGGTTTTAATCTGACTTCAGCACGCGCAGTTTGGTCCCACCCCTTTTGGATGTGCTTCTGACTCTGACGCCTCGCGGGACTTAGGTAGATCCCTAGAGGCGTGAAGGCTGCCAGGAAACCAGCAGGAGGCCTCCCCCGATATCCATCGGCCGCACCACACCGTGCTCGAGCAAGAGTGCAATGCGGCTGGTGGATTGGGCCCCAGATGTTTGCAGATTCAATTTTTGGTTTACCTTGAAACTTCAAACCTGAATAGACTTCTTGACAACAGAGGTTATTCTGGATTAAATCATTGTGTCCTCAAATAACAACAACAATTGCAAGTTGGCATTGAGAGTTATCCCAACTGTGATGCCCCCACAGCTGCCGGGAAACATCAGCTGGATCAGCACACATTGAGGATCACATATAAGTCCTTGCTGATTTACATGGCTCAATACCACACTGGGTATAGGATTTATCTCTTAAGCCTTTGGGGAATCATATCACCTATTTTTTTTTTTTGCTCACACTTATTCTGTCACACAGACTGTTCTCTAGCTATGGACTGACAAGCAACTGCCTCTGTCGACTCAAATGCCTGCAATGACTGGCTGTCTGATTTATTCTTGCTTCCTGTGGGGAATTATCTGGCTTTCTCCCCAATCCCCATGGGCTAATTGATATTGGCAAATCACTGTCTGAGAGATATCTGAGGGGAGAATCCACTACGCGTTATACCAGAGCAGCCATGCATACACACAGTACCAGCGTAACATTCACTTTATAGTTTAATATTCTGAACAGAAATGAGTATTGCAGGGATTTCACTATATACTGTAACCTTTTTGCAGATAGACTTGTGAATCATGGTGACATCATTATTATCACCTATTTTTAAATTGGGAATCATTTCAAGCCTGAAACTTTAAATAGCTTTACCGCATTCTAAAGGGAAAAAAATAAACTTTAAATACTGGAAATTTGAGATATAAACACACATTCTGTATTGCAGTGCTTACTTAGTATTGATTAGAAGAAGGCAGTTCACATATCAGGGGCGTCATTCTCCGACCCCCCAGAGGGTCGGAGAATGGCCGTTGGCCGCCGTGAATCCCGCCCCCGCCCCCGCCGAAGTCTCTGAAGGGAGAAAAGTCGGCGGGGCGTTAATGGCGCCGCTGCCGTGGAGAATGTCACGGGTCTGCGCAAGGCAGCCGATTTTCGGCCTGCCGATATTCTCCCTCCCGGATGGGCCGAAGTCCCGTCGACGTGATGACCGTTCACGTCGACGTGAATCAAACCTCCTTTTCATCGGCGTGACCCGGTGCTCCAGGCTCACGCCGACCAGCGAGGAGGTGAGGGACGGCCTGGGGGGTTGGCTCTGGGCAGGAAATGGCGTGGCCGCAGACTGATTGCGTGAGGAGAGGTGTGTCTCGGCTTGTGTGTGTGTGTGTGCGGCGGGGGGGGGGGTTGGTTAGAGTAGGCTGGGCTCCGGGAGAGTGCCGGGAGGGGGTCCGTGACGGGGTGGAGGTTGGGGGGGGTCCGTGCCGGGGTGGAGGTTGGGGGTTGGGGGGTTCGTGCAGGGGTGGAGGTTGGGGGTTGGGGGGGGTCCGTGCTGGGGTGGAGGTTGGGGAGGGGGTCCGTGCTGGGGTGGAGGTTGGGGAGGGGGTCCGTGCTGGGGTGGGGGTTGGGGGGGGGGTCCGTGCTGGGGTGGAGCTTGGGGAGGGGGTCCGTGCTGGGGTGGAGGTTGGGGGTTGGGGGGGGTCTGTGCTGGGGTGGAGGTTGGGGAGGGGGTCCGTGCTGGGGTGGAGGTTGGGGAGGGGGTCCGTGCTGGGGTGGAGGTTGGGGAGGGGGTCCGTGCCGGGGTGGAGGTTGGGGAGGGGGTCCGTGCCGGGGTGGAGGTTGGGGAGGGGGTCCGTGCTGGGGTGGAGGTTGGGGAGGGGGTCCGTGCTGGGGTGGAGGTTGGGTGTTGGGGGGGGTCCTTGCTGGGGTGGAGGTTGGGGAGGGGGTCCGTGCTGGGGTGGAGGTTGGGGAGGGGGTCCGTGCTGGGGTGGAGGTTGGGGAGGGGGTCCGTGCTGGGGTGGAGGTTGGGGAGGGGGTCCGTGCTGGGGTGGAGGTTGGGGGTTGGGGGGGGTCCGTGCTGGGGTCGAGGTTGGGTAGGGGGTCCGTGCCGGGGTCGAGGTTGGGGAGGGGGTCCGTGCCGGGGTGGAGGTTGGGGGTTGGGGGGGGTCCGTGCTGGGGTGGAGGTTGAGGAGGGGGTCCGTGCTGGGGTGGAGGTTGGGGGTTGGGGGGGGTCCGTGCTGGGGTGGAGGTTGGGGAGGGGGTCCGTGCCGGGGTGGAGGTTGGGGAGGGGGTCCGTGCTGGGGTGGAGGTTGGGGAGGGGGTCCGTGCTGGGGTGGAGGTTGGGGGTTGGGGGGGTCCGTGCTGGGGTGGAGGTTGGGGGTTGGGGGGGTCCGTGCTGGGGTGGAGGTTGGGGAGGGGGTCCGTGCCGGAGTGGAGGTTGGGGGTTGGGGGGGGGTCCGTGCTGGGGTGGAGGTTGGGGAGGGGGTCCGTGCCGAGGAGGGTGATGGGAGGGCAAATGATTTGGTCCACCTGGCCAGGTGCCAGCCTCCAACAGTTGGACCCATGCGGTCCATGCCACCTGGCTGGGGGGAGGAGGGGATATGGGCAATGATGACATGTCGTCGTTCCCCTCCCCCCCCACCAGGCCGTCATGTTTTCAGATCATCCAGCGATGTTGGCCGCCGTGGTGGCAGCCGCTCAAGTCTATGTTGCCCTGGATGAGGAGTAGGAGGAGGAGGAGGAGCGTGCCAGAGAGGCGGCGCAGGCTGCCGCAGAGGGGCAGGCGGCAGCCGCCCAGGCTGGAGGGACTCCTGACCGACAGGACGAGGAGGGGGAGGAGGACGTCGCGGCCCCACGGCAACGGAGGCACCCGAGGGCGCCCCGTGTGTACCGGCCCCGGCAGTCATACCAGGACCTCACGGACCGGGAATGCAGGAGGAGACTCCGGATGAGCCGGGAAACCGTGGCACACATCTGCCACCTGCTGGCACACCTGTCACCGCGTGGCACTGGCGGTGGACACCCTCTCCCCGTGTCCGTCAAGGTTACGGTGGCCCTGAACTTTTATGCAACGGGGTCATTCCAGGCACCGAGTGGGGACCTGTCCGGCATTTCGCAGACATCGGTGCACCGGTGCATCCGGGCAGTGACAGATGCCCTTTATGCCATGGCGCACCGCTACATCCGCTTCCCCGTGGACCGGGCCAGTCAAGATGCCCGGGCCGTGGGCTTCTCTGCCGTGGCCGGGTTCCCCATGGTCCAGGGCGCGATCGATGGGATGCACGTCGCCGTGCGGCCACCTGCAGATAACAGGGCCGTGTTCACTAATAGGAAGGGGACCTATTCGATGAACGTACAGGTGGTCTGCGACCACCGCATGATGATCCTGCACGTCTGCGCCCATCACCCAGGCAGTGTACACGACTCATTCGTGTTGTCGCGGTCATCCATCCCCGGCATGTACGAGGGACGCCATCCCCGGCTGAGGGGCTGGTTGCTGGGCGACAGGGGCTACCCATTGCGATCATGGCTGATGACGCCTATACGGAGGCCACGCAATGAGGCGGAGAACCGCTACAATGATGCCCATGTAGCGACAAGGGGAGTGATCGAGAGGTGCTTTGGCGTGCTGAAGATGCGTTTCAGGTGCCTGGACCTCTCTGGGGGCGCCCTCCAGTATCGGTCAGATAGGGTCGGCCGCATCATTGTGGTGTGCTGCGTCCTGCACAACATAGCCCAGCAGAGGGGCGATGTGCCGCAGGCAGAGGAGGGCGGAGTGGAGGAGCAGCAGGAAGAGGCACAGTCCTCCCCAGATGAGGGGGATGGGGGCAATGGTCAGGGCAGACGGGGTAGACACAGGCGGGTGGCTGTCCACCGTTACCGGCTGGCCCAGCGGGCACGGGACAGACTGATAGCCGCCCGCTTCGCTGACTAGATGGGCATGGGAATCGGGTAGTATGGCCACAGACCGCACACCATGGCAACAGCCGACCACCCACACCCCACACCCATCCACCCACCCAGCACCCCCACCCCACCCGCATGCACACCCCCCCCCCCCCCCCATTGCCGATCCACCGGCGGCACAACGGGCCGGGCTCACACAGTTGCGGGTGGACGCGTGTCTATCGCAGGCCATGGAGGATGATGACAACCCGCCCTGCGATGAGCTCCTGGCTCTACATCGTTGGACTATGTCTGACCCATGGCCACAGTACCACCATCCACCCGGACCATCCCTGCATGCGGCTGTGACACTGCAGCGCACGGTCCTGTCCTCTGCCCGGGGGGATGTTGATGGCGGCCCAGGGGGAAGGGGGCAGACTCACCTGGGGCTGAGGTAAGACCACCCCTCACACACACACTTGCGCTCAACGTACATGACACGCCCGCACACTTTGGACAGAGCACAAAGGCAGCTTCGGTAGGTGTAACATTGACTTTAATAACCAAAGGAGTTCATGCACGTGCCCTAGCCCCTAAAACTCATCTGTGCCCTGCACCCGTGCCAACTTACTCAGTGTCTAATTGTTTGGCCTTACGGGCCCTTTGACTACGTCTACGTGGTTCCCCAGACGGTACAGCAGAACTGGAGGTGGACTCCTGTGATTCCTGCCCTCTGACACTGGATCCCTTTGGCGGCCGTTTCCTGGGGCGTCCTGGCCTAGATGGGCCAGGCTGCGGCCCGGGCGACTGGGATGGCGAGCTGCCAGCCTGTCCTGCCCGTTGCCCACCCGATGCACCTGGGACGGAAGGGGGGGAGTCCGAGGTGTCGCGGTGTACCGGGACCTCCCCTACAGAGGGAGCCGGGACGGACCACACCACCTCCTCCTCCCTCGGGGTGCCCGATGGCCCCCAGGCCTCTACATGGGTGGGGGATGCGAACGGACTGGCCATCCGACGCCCCCCCCGACATCTGGCGCTGCCAGTCCTGGAGGCCCGTGCTGGTATCGACAGGGGTCTGCAGGTTTGCAGCCATGGAGCCCAGGGTGTTGGCCAACCCTGTCTGTGACAGTGCGACGCCGGCTCGCACATGGCCACTGGCGCCGATGCCCTCAGCGATGGCCTGCTGAGACTGGGCAATGGCCTGCAGAGACTGGGCCATGGCCTGCTGCGACTGGGCCATGGCCTGCAGAGACTGGGCTATGGCGTTGAGCGCCTCTGCCATCTGGCGCTGGCACTGGCTCATGGCCTCCTGTGAGAGGGCAGCCATTTCCTGGGCCACAGACGCCGCCTGCACGGAAGGCCCCAGGCCTCGCAAACCGTTCCCCATGTCTGACACCGTCGCAACCATTGCCTCCACCGCGGACGCCACCCGTGCGGTGTCAGCCTGGGTGGCACGCATGACCGGGACCACTCCCAGCTCCTGGACGCGGGTGGACTCCTCCACCTGCGACCGCAGCCGCCGCAAGCCGCCCGTCACCCTCTTCGCTCGTCTCCGGGTCGGTGGTTGCATCGGATCTATGTGTGGGTGTGGTAACTGCAGGAACCCGGGATCCATCTGGGCGGCAGATGTTCGCTTGGCCTGGGCTGCCCTCCGACCGCCCGGTCCCTCTGCTGCTCCTACCTCCACCTGCTGTACCGGGACGGCTGTGTTGTGCGCACCAGTGAGTGTACCAGACGCCTCATCACTAAAGTGCCCAACCGTGGTGAGTGTTTCTGCGATGGTGGAGGGTGTTGGTGACAGCAGTGGCGTTGTGTCGTGCTCTTCGTCCCACTCTGACTCCATGGCACTTTGGGGTGGGGGTTCGTCTCCACCCATCCACTCTGAGTCACTGTCCGGTATTTCATCTTCCCGGGTAGGGGTGTCCTGGGTAGCGCTGTCCCGGGTAGGGGTGTCCTGGGTAGTGCTGTCCTGGGTAGTGCTGTCCCGGGTATGGGTGTCCCGGGTATGGGTGTCCTGGGTAGTGGTGTCCTGGGTAGTGGTGTCCTGGGTAGTGGTGTCCTGGCTCGGATGTGACGGGTGCCTGTGGCTGCCCCCCTCATCGCTGGGTGGTCGCTCCCGCACGTGACGGGGGTGTCGTCTCCCTGTTGCTCCAGGTCTCTCCGTCTCCCGTGGTGTGCGAGGGGCATCCTGCGGGCGTCGCATGCTGGAGGGTCCGGGTCTCTCCGTCTCCCGTGGTCTCCGAGGGGCATCCTGCGGGCGTCGCATGCTGGAGGGTCCGGGTCTCTCCGTCTCCCGTGGTGTGCGAGGGGCATCCTGCGGGCGTCGCATGCTGGAGGGTCCGGTTCTCTCCGTCTCCCGTGGTGTGCGAGGGGCATCCTGCGGGCGTCGCATGCTGGAGGGTCCGGGTCTCTCCGTCTCCCGTGGTCTCCGAGGGGCATCCTGCGGGCGTCGCATGCTGGAGGGTGCGGGTCTCTCCATCTCCTGTGGTCTCCGAGGGGCATCCTGCGGGTGGTGCGCTTCTGCGGGGATGGGTGCCTGGACGTTTGGTCCTGCGATACACAATGAAGCATGCATGGTTAGACATCAGGCAGTGATCAGGTGATACGGGGGAGGGGGATATAGGGGAGGGGGGATATGGGGACGGGCTGTTGGTGGCTCACTTGCTCGTGGGGCCCCGACCTCTGCATCAGCAACCTCCCGGTCCTCAGGTCCGCCAGCCAGTTCCAGGGCCCTTTCCTCGTGTACGGTCAGTGGCCTCTCATCAGCGGGCCCTCCTCCAGTCCTCACATGCTCCCTATTGTTGTGCGCGCGCTTCTCCTGGGGCGGGGGGGGGGGGGGGTGGCAGGGGTAAAAGGCAACAGTGTTAGGCAGGTATATGAATGCACGCCATCGGTTGCGCGTGCATTGCAGAGGTTAAGGTTAGGGCTGGATTCACTTGGGGATATGGGGGATAGGGGGGATGTGGGGGATATGGGGGAGGGGGGATATGGGGGAGGGGGGATATGGGGGAGGGGGGATATGGGGAGGGGGGATATGGGGAGGGGGGATATGGGGAGGGGGGATATGGGGGAGGCTCACCCTGCCTGCTCTGACGAGGTCGTTCACCTTCTTGTCGCACTGGGTGCCTGTCCGTGGTGTCAGGGCCACAGCGGTGACGGCCTCTGCCACTTCCCTCCACAGACGCCGGCTGTGGCGTGGGGCAACTCTGCGGCCGTGCCCGGGATACAGGGCTTCCCTCCTCTGCTCCACCGCGTCCAGGAGCGCCTCCACATCGCGTGACTCGAACCTCGGGGCTGAGCGACGGCCAGCCATCCAGTCGGGTGTTGCGGTCGGGTGTTCCGGTCGGGTGGGGGGGAGCTGCGCGGCCATATGAGCCGTCACGCCGTGCAGCGCGTATGACGCTGCACGGCGTGAACCACTGCGCAAGCACGGATCCCGTTACGTCGCTGCTAGCCCATTTCGGGCCGGAGACTATCGTCCCATTTTTAGGACGTGACGCAAGTGGGATTTGCGCCGTTTTTTGCGCCGATCGGCGGACTTTCCGCCGATAACGGAGAATTTCGCCCCAGATTCGTGATACTGCTGGTGAAAAGTTTTGTCTTTTTTGATGTTTGGTGGTGCTGTGTCATTTAACACAAATGATTGCAGGTAAAATTAGATGTTTAAAAAAATATTAACACATTTCTAAACACCGTAGCAGCCTTTAATGATCAGTAAAACAAAATTCCTCCCTTTAACAATTGACATTTTTCTCATAATAAATACGATGATTGACAATATTGCAAAAATCTTCAAAGTGTTGTGAGAAAGGATGTTAAGATAGCTGCGTTTGGTTCAAAATAGGATTTGGAAGGCTATGATCTGTTTTTAAGGAGTTATATCCAAGATAATTTACGTTGGCAAATAAGTAAGATAGTCATAAGATCATGATGATATTAGCATATGAGTTCCTGACAGCATTTAAGTAATGCAGGATGGTTTCTTTCTTAGATGCCATATATGAGCATAGTAATGTGTTGAGAACGCTTTGAATAATGCATTTGACTCATAACTCAAAGCATTATATTAAGGAACGGTCTCAGACCACAAGTCTCTCCTTATTTTCAGTTTAACTAGGACAATAATAAGAATAAAACACTGCAATCAAGCTCTGAAGTTTGTTTTTAAAGTTGATGCATGTAGTCGTAATTTATTGCACTGTGGTGTATTGCAGTCTTTGTGAACACTTGAGCTACAATACTACTTATGATCTGTTGCAGTGACTTTGATTAAAATTTTCAATTGCTGTTTCACTAAAACAAAATTAAATCCATCAAAGTTAAAACTTAATTGGGTCCCCCTAAAGAGCAGCTTTATTTACTAAAGCAGCATGTGTTCAATAAAACTATCACTTAGCATTTCTAAGCTCCTGTGCAGATCTCAAAATCTGCCTGGTCATAGTCGTAGCACTTATCTGTAAAGATACCTTATTTTAACATTTAACATTTGCTTCCCATTCTCATAGGTCTTCTTCCTAGTTCAAGTCAAGTAATTGGCTGAGTCCTCCTCATTTTATCTGGCTAGCTGCCAGTGTGAAACCATTGTCTGAGTTGCCAATGATTGAAATTAACATGACATTTGTGCAGTGGTAATGGAATACGTTAGTAATTAATTTCATGACTCTGAGGAAGGTTCCATCATCCACCACCTCTGATCAGCAGGAGGGGAGGGGGAGATGATGAAACTCTCCCAGCAGGCACTGTACTGCAGTAGTTAGCCCAACTCAGTGTCAAATTTATTTTTGAAATCTTGCAACAAAACTGAAACAATTGATAATATATTACAACAAACGTCACTCAATTTTTTCCCGAAACAAAGCAGTGAATTCAAAATGTAATTATAAAAATTAGAAAGGGAGACATTAATAAGGTTGGATTAATGAACGCTATGGCACACTGTTCGGCTTCACTGTCTTTTGAAAGGAACCCCGGAAAGATGCATTTTGCTTAAAAATAATTTTCCTGAAACTCATCTGAAATTTACAAAGCTACTTACAGCAGTGTAGGCTCCGAAATGACAGTGGAGTATCCAAACTATTTTTAAATATTCAAGAATGTTTCTGTTTTTCTATAGTTGTCCAGAACATTCTTTGTAAAGACAGACATTTGGGGTGAAATTCTCCCAAGACATTGCGGGGGGTGGGGGGTGTGGTGAGAGGCCCAGATATCAGTTTACCACCAGTGTGAATTTCCACTGAACCTTTAGCTGGTGCCAGCATGGTGAATTGGCAAACCCTCTGGAGGCCAGCGTGAAATTGATCTGCATCCTGCTAACAGGATACAAATGAAAGTCCAACCCCCCCCCCCCCCCCCCCCCCAAAATCCCCAACCACCCCCACCCAATTCTTTGCACACACTGGTGCAAAACACGTTTGGAACAGCGTGCTGTGCAGATGCCGGGATTCATCTGAAGAATGCCTGGGGCTTCCTCTGACATTTAGGATGGAGGCCGCCAACAACCCTGCATCCCGGAACACCACATCAGTGGGTGGGGGGAGCATTCAAAGGTAGATCATCTAGATTCCGCTTCCTGGAGAAGGTCGATCTTCCAGCTTCATAATGTTCCTGCATACCCACCTGCTTTCTTGGGAGTTTGAACTTCATTCTCAAGACATTTATCTTAATTTTGTAGAGGTCCATCTTCTTTCTTCAATATGGGTCATTGATGTTGGGTGCACTTTCAATATGACGCCCTGATGCGATGGCAGACTATGCACCATCAGGCTTGACCCAGCATGTAATATGGTGCAAAATCTCCGGTTGCATAATTAGGAAGATCAGAAGATTTGTCGTGATTTCCCAGTGACCTCCACAGCGGGAAACACTCTACATTCCTGCCCCGTGACTTAGTCCCAAGAATGGGTTAATTCCACCTTGGAATCAAGTACACCACAGTTACAATTGACAGTATAGTGGTGGGAAATTGGCTTTGGAATAGTGCAGAATAGGTAATGGTGAACTGGCAGCCTGTTTATGCCCTACCTGATTTTCTTTTGCATTAAGTTACAAATGCACAATAAGCTAGTAATTCACATTCATCCCTTGCATGACCTTCAATGTATTATACGAATTACAGACCAATTGTTCACAGCTATAAAAGGTTACAGCACACTGAAGCACATTGAGGACTAAGTTTATGTTATAATTTCATAGGTGGAATTTTATGGTCCCGTCAAAGTCAATGGACTTTTGAAAACCTTACCAATTCCACCCCACCCGTTGCAATAGGGCCGTAAAATTATGCCCCATGTTTTGTGATCACATTCATCATGGAAAACACAGTCACATGTACAGGCAGGAGGCAGGATTCTTCGCTTGGGAGACTATGGGCTGGATTCTCCGATTTCCAGGCTATGTCCGGAGGATCTGTGGCGTTTTACTCCAAATAAATCGACGACACCCCACACCGATCCGCTTCGGTGAGGGGCGAGTAGCCGTGCCACGTGAAATGCCCAGCCTTCACAAAATAAACGGCCGGAGAATTGCTGGGTCCATGGCGGTGCATGCGCACGGCGATGACCTGCAGCGGCCATGCCGTACAACATGGCACTGGCCATGCATGGACCCGACCTGCCAGGTAATGACCCCCCCCCCGGCCACAGCACGGCTCCCGCCCGACTGGCAGCATTGGACACAGTCCGCAGCCGCCAAGCCTGGTTCCTGACCGCTGAGACCACACGGTTAGTCGGGAACTTGGCCCATCAGGGGCAGAGCATCGGGGGAGGGCCTTCAGGTAACGTCCTGAGGCTGTCCCAACAGCGTGCAGTGCGCTTCTCGATTACACCGTTTTGGAGGGGGCGGAGCATATGAAAACAGGCACTGCCCCCAATTCCATCGTAAAATGGGATTCTCCGCCCGATCGCCGATTACAAATTCAACTTCGGGGAATGGAGAATCCCGCCCTATGTTCTCCCACTGGAAGGGAATTGCAACTGATTTGCGCTCCCACTGGGAGCACAGGTGAGGAAGTGATTCACTGTGCAGATTTGGATTGGGAGGGATTCCCGAAGGAATCCCACTATCGGGACGCCATTTTGAGCAGACGGCCTGATAGCGAGGTCCCATGGCTGGCCACCACCCTCGTATCATAATTCAGCCCTCTATACCCTGAATAACTGGGTCCCTGCTCAACCCCAAGTACGGGGATGGATCCCATGTCCCCTCTCCCCAAGAGCCGCTAAATAAAGGGACACCCCTCAGAGGCTCCCTAAATAATGAGACTGTCCACAGAGACCCCCTAAATAAGGAGAGCCCCCCCAAAAAGAAAAACCTGTCACAAAGCTCCTCAGAAAGGAGACCCCTGTCTGACACTAGCGAGCAGTCCAAACAGAAGCAGTAAAAAAAAATTACTGTTGTCACACTCACCTGGGCAATCCATCTGCTGGCTCAGGTGTAGTGGAGGACTTCCTGATGGGTTCTCGTCTCTGGGGAGGGATTCCTGGCAGGCATCTCTTTAATAGGGGGTCTCTTTATTTCAGGGTCTCGGTGGGGATCTCTTTGTTTAGGGTATCAGTGGGGGGCTCTTTAGGGTACCTCTGGGGGGGTCTCATTACTTGGGGTACATCTGGGGGGTCTTTTTGTTTAGGGGCCTTTGGAAGGTCTCTACTTACGGAGTCTCTGGGGGATCTCTTTATTCAGGGAGTCTCTGAGGAGTCTTTATTTAGGGTTCTCTGGGGGGGTCTCTGAGAATGTCACGGCGGGTCTCTTTATTTAAGGTGTCTCTGGAAGAGGCCTCTTTGTTTAGGTGGTTTCTGGGGGTCTCTTTAAGGGGCCTCTGGGGAGGTGATGGGCGGAGTAGGGTGGGGTGGGCAGGTCTTGCATTGGGAGGGGATGGCCCTTGATGGAATTTGGGGCAACACCCTTAAGGAGTTATCTCCTTGGCGAACCACCAAGGACACCACAGGGGCTGTTTAGCACAGGGCTAAATCGCTGGCTTTGAAAGCAGACCAAGGCATGCCAGCAGCACGGTTCAATTCCCGTAACAGCCTCCCTGAACAGGCGCCGGAATGTGGCGACTATGGGCTTTTCACAGTAACTTCATTTGAAGCCTACTTGTGACAATAAGCGATTTTCATTTCATTTCATTTCATTTCAGGGCTACGCTGAGAAACCTGTGGTAAATCCTGCCCACATGATTCCTGGCCCAGAGGACCGGAGAATCACGAGGGTCCGGGGGATATGGGTAATTTTTCTTCACAGTGCCTGATTCTCCGCCGCATCGGGAACCCCACTACCAGCGGCGGGCAGCAGAAAATCAAGGCTAGAATATTTTCAGAATTTTCCATGTGCATTGAATGGTGTGAAAGCATAGCTTGCAGCACTCTAGTGCACCATGCCATGGAGTGTCAAGCCTTGTGCTCTTCGTTAACGTTCTACACAGAAAAAGCTACCAACCCCCATTCTGTGAGGTATTAAAAGAGATTGGAGTAAAAGTCATTCAGAATTTGTACAATTTGTACTGGTCGATTCCAGAGCAGCATTAGCTAAAGCTGGGAAGCAGACCATTTGGCTGCTTCACAAAGCTAGGGTGTAATGTGTGATGTTTCGAACTTAAGACAGAAAAATGTAGAGACAATTAAACAAATTATAAAAGGGAAATTACTCACCTGTTCTGTTAGGGTGAACAGTTTTGTACGAATGGAACTTAAACCACCCTGTTACCTAGCAGTATATGTTCAATGATATTTCCATGCCATCATGAAATGAAAAGAAAATCGCTTATTGTCACAAGTAGGCTTCAAATGAAGTTACTGTGAAAAGCCCCTAGTCGCCACATTCCGGCGCCTGTTCGGGGAGGCCGGTACAGGAATTGAACCGTGCTGCTGGCCTGCCTTGATCTGCTTTAAAAGCCAGCTCTTTAGCCCTGTGCTAAACCAGCCCCTAGAGATTATGTAATCTCTAATTTTGTTCCTAAATGATGAAATTTGCGAAACTAAGTCTTCACTGCAGTTATGAATAGTTTGGTGTAGTTCATTTTCCCTAAACATAATTCATTATCTGTGACTGTTTCCTTGCAATCTTCAAATTAGCCGGTGTAACATCTTTGTAGATTTGGATATTTATGGGAAGGTGATATCTGTGGACTAATTTTATACAATATTGGTGAATGTCAATTTCAATTCAGTTAAATTAGTTCAGTTTTGTTCAGTGAAGGTGCTTGATCATCTGTGTGTGTGGATAAATAGGCAGTTTGTGACTTGATTTGGCAATGTGAATGAATATGTGTATAAATGTGAATTTGCCTATGTTTAAAAGTCAACTACGGCCGAGTGTGCAGTGTAGCTAAAGTAAAACAGTGACCGCAGTGATATGTTCGTGCATAGCAAATAGTTTTTTTCAACTGAAATTAATGAAGGACAGTGGTGAGGGTTATTTTAGTGAATTTAGAGGAGTAACTACATTGTGTTGCAATGAAGTATCTGTTTAAATATCCTGGGATACTTTTGGGTTATTGCACTTGCTATTGCGTCAATAATTGCACATTGCTTCATGATGTTGCAATTAAGGAGTTCAAAAATTCCAGGCAGATTACCAGTTGGTTTTGTTAGCATTAACTTGTAATTTGTTTCAGTGGCACAGTACAGAATTAGTCTCTGTTCCTCTTTTGAATCAGCATTGGGGCTTTGAGCTTGGGAAAACACGTTACCCTTGTAATAAAAGTTTGCGGTAGAATCAAGGAGGTGGGGGGAAAAACATAGGTCGGGGGAGAGTTTGGGAAGGGAACACCTGAGACCATATTATCCCTGCGATCTGCACTGGAAAACATAAACTGTAGTTTATGCTTTTTTAAGGACAGGCAATGTTTTTTTTTTTTAACTGCCTTTGAAAACTCTGGATAATGAAAGCAAAGGAAAGAGACCTATTAAATATTATAAAGATCTGAATTGGAGGTGTCTCACTGCTATTGATTTACTGATTAGGGATGAACAAACCTGCATTCAAGCCAGACAGATAATATGATGTAGTATTGATGCCTATGATATTCAGGACTACAGTTTTAGACAATTTACGAACAGGAAAGGCCATTCAGCCTCTTGAGCCTATACCGGCAATCAATTAGATCGAGGCTGCTCTGTATATTAACTCCATCTACATGCCTAGGCTCCGTAATCTTTTATACTATTACTGAGCAAATCTATCAATCTCAATTATGAAATTTTCAATTTTTGTCAGCATGTGTAGCTTGTGAATCAATCTCCGTCAAACTACGCTGCTTTAATGTAGAGGCAAAAGCATAACAACACATAGATAGATGGGAATGGGAGACATTAAGATGATCTTGAAGTTTAGAGGCTGGAGAAGAGATCGACATGGCGCGTGCCAAAAATGTTTGAGATACCTGTTGTCCTAATTGTCCAATCCTTTCAGTGGGCTGATATGAAATTTGTGTTATTGATACTTGCAAGGATGACTGGAGAATAGACATTTACTATAGACATCTTTACAACAATTCTAAATTAGACCAAACTGACTAAGATTTGGTTTGCCACATCACAACAAAATAAAATACTACCACTACAGACTTGCACCCTGTAGGCATCAGTGCTGTGGCTTTGCTGTTTCACTCTTTCGCATTATTCAGAATCCATAAAAAAAACTTACTGCTACATCCTAGAGCATGAGAACAGGAGCAGGATTAGGCCATCTGGCCTGCTCTGCCATTCAATAAGATCATGGCTGTCTTTTTGAGGACCTAGCTCCACTTACCCACCAGCTCACCATAACCTTTACTGTTCAAAAATCTATCAACCTTTGCCTTAAAAGCATTCAACGAAGTAGCCTCAACTGCTTCACTGGACAGGGAATTCCACAGATTTATAACCCTTTGGGTGAAGAACTTCCGACTCAACTCAGTCCTAAATCTGCTCCCCCTTATTTTGAAACTTAGTTCCAGTTTCACGTACCAGTGGGAACAACTTCCCTGCTATTATCTTAATTATTTCCTTCATAATTTTATGTTTCTATAAGATCACCCCTAAATTCCAATGAGTATAGTTCCAGTCTACTCAGTCTCCTATAAGTTGAAGGAACACCTCTGCCAGCAAGTATTGAAATGAAGGAAGCAGAACCTAGACTGTAGGAATATTATTTGAACAACTGTTACTGCAACATAACAAGCTTTGAAATGCAATCCATTGGCTTTTTGTACAGCATTGGGCTATATATGCTGCCCGTTTAAGTGATAATATTAACAGTATCTTGGCTTTATTTGCATGAAATAATCTCATGGGCGACACGATGGTGAAGTGGTTAGCCCTGCTGCCTATGGCACTGAGGACCTGGGTTCGATCCCGGCCCTGGGTCACTGTCCGTGTGGAGTTTGCACATTCTCCTCGTGCCTGCGTGGGTTTCACCCCCGCAACTCAAAAGATGTGCATGGTAGGTGGATTGGCCACGTTAAATTGCCCCTTAAGTGGAAATTCTTTTTTAAAAGTATTGAAATTAAAAATATTTACATGAAATTATATATGTTGATCTCGCAAAAAAAAAAACATTTCGAAATGTGGTCAGGACCTTCCTTGGTTTGCAGTCTAGTTTAAATGGTATTAGCCACTCAGGATGTTGGCCCTGTCTGATGCAACCAGCCAAGGTTCATGCTGACTGGGTGTGGAGATCATTCAGGTAAGTAGGCAACAAGGAATTGGTGGGCTGCTTGCATGGAAATTAACAGACATGTGTTAATTATGTATCGTGATTCTCATGCTTGTTTTCTGGGGCTGTCCTTTTTAGCTCCACCCAATCTCATCAGTAAAAATCGCTTACCTGTCAGCTTACTTCCACCGCTGTATTTAATTCATGTGACCATATGGAGCCCATTTACGCCATTATCATTTGAATCTATCAGCTGTGACATTGTGCCCTTTGAAGTTTGCAATCTGTAATAATGGCTTCTTATTACCTGGAAGAAGCTTTGAATGACTGCTTCTATGTAAAGATTTAGTCGGTTTTGTTTTATACAATTCTAGATTATATATTAACTGGTGGCAAAATGGTTTTGGAAAAGTATCAAAATATTGAAGAAGGATGAGAAGTGGGTAGATCTTCAGTGTCTTAATGTACAGCACACTCAACTTGAGCTTTGTTAGTGTTGTTTACTTGAAAGCAAAGCTTAGATTGTTATTTTAGCAGCACCACTGAGCAGTTCTGCGTAAAAACAAAATGCTTGCCAAGCTGAAGCCATTAGAAGGAAATACTGACTTAACAGCAGTTAATACATCACTATGATATACTTTTTAACTCCCCTGGACAGGGCAGTGAAGTTTTTAAGTCGTTAGATAAAGTTGGGGTGAGATAACAATCAATGGTCAAATGCTTGCAATTTCTGGGAGGAATATCAGAAAAATCTTACGAAAGAAATGTTAAAATATACTTTGGAAAACTATGTTGGGGAAAATGAGAGTTTGTTGGATGAATGATTGCGTATTACTGGTGTAGTTTGTTTGATATTTGTTTCTGCTTGAACTTGAAGTTTTTGAGAGGCTAGAAATTATCCCTAGATTGGTGATAAATGTAAAAAATAGTTGAATGGAAGCAACAGAGCCAATTTAAATTTTATAACGATGCATAGACTTAACAGGCTGGATTTCTTTACACCCCCATGGAGATTAAAATGGCAGCTGGGACCCAATTCCGGGATTCCCGATTTCATTCCTGGCTGCTACAGGTCGTGAGCCAGCACCCTGCAGCCCTGACATGGCCGGCACCATAGCTGGGATAGGCATGTCGTAATCTCCCACATTTTCATGGTGTCTGGCTAACTTTTAAAGGACTCATGGTTCATGGCCCCTCGGAGGTGTTGTGAACCATAGCCTGGATGAGGGAATCTTTTGAAAAATAAATGCAGAGGTCTCAACAATGCACACAGTGCCAAGTTATGCTCTCAGCCAAGCCTCATTCTACATTTATGACTGAGAGCCCAGGCATCCTTTAGAATGTTTAAACAACTGCACCCGAGGGAAAACATTGCTTTTATTTGTATAAGAAAACAAGATGTCAAGTGCTTTCAGTTTCTACCATTGATAGTTTAAATTGTCTGAATGATTGACACTATATTGGGCTGAGGTAAAACATATTCAATAGTAGAAAGTTATGAATGAATGACTTTAAAGCTTGTGCACACACCCTATTGTTACAATGTGGTTTATTAGTTGTGTAGATTGTATAGTGAGTGAATGGGCATGGAAATGTCCTAGCTTGCCATGTGGGGGGGTGGGTATGGGGAGATAGTGGAGGTGCATAGTTTAGCATGGAGGTTATCAGGGGCCATGCGGGCACAAAATGGCATGCGTTGATGTGAGGATTCTGTTTTGCTGTCATTACTACAACTTGGTCCTACAGAGGACCAAGGCATTTTAACCAGCCCACTTCCACACCCAGAAATCCCTGTGACCACATCAAGAACTCCCTGGAGTCAGCAGGCCAAATACATTGTTACTCATTCCGCAAGAGTTGAAATCCCACGTTCACCAGCATTTGCTCCTTAGGCATTTGCGCCAAGCTGGGAAATTTCCCAACTCTGCTGGAGAATAGCCAATGTTGTTCCTTTGTTTAAGAAGGGTAGCAAGGATAATCCAGGGAACTGCAGTCCGGTGAGCCTTATGTCAGTGGTAGGGAAATTACTGGAGAGAATTCTTTGAGACAGCATCTACTCCCATTTGGAAGCAAGTGGACGTATTAGCGAGAGGCAGCAGGGTTTTATGAAGGGGATGTCGTGTCTCACTAACTTGATAAGAGTTTTTCGGGGAGGTCACAAAAATGATTGATGCAGGTAGGACAGTGGATGTTGTCTATATGGACTTGGGTAAGGCCTTTGACAAGGTCCCTCATGGCAGACTGGTACAAAAGGTGAAGTCACATGGGATCAGAGGTGTGCTGGCAAGATGGATACAGAACTGGCTAGGTCATAGAAGGCAGAGAGTAGCAATGGAAGGATGCTTTTCTGATTGGAGGGCTGTGACTAATGGTGTTCCGCAAGGATCAGTGCTGGGACCGTTGCTGTTCGTAGTATATATAAATGATTTGGAGGAAAATGTAACTGGTCTGATTAGTAAGTTTGCGGACGACACAAAGGTTGGTGGAATTGCGGATAGCGATGAGGACTGTCCGAGGATCCAGCAGGATTTAGATCGTCTGGAGACTTGGGCGGAGAGATGGCAGATGGAATTTAATCCGGACAAATGTGAGGTAATGCATTTTGGAAGGTCTAATACAGATAGAGAATATACAGTGAATGGTAGAACCCTCGAGTATTGACAGTCAGAGAGACCTAGGTGTACGGGCCCACCGGTCATTGAAAGGGGCAACACAGGTGGAGAAGGTAGTCAAGAAGGCATACGGCATGCTTGACTTCATTGACCGGGGTATTGAGTATAAAAATTGGCAAGTCATGTTGCAGCTGTATAGAATCTTAGTTAGGCCACACTTGGAGTATAGTGTTCAATTCTGGTTGCCACACTACCAGAAAGATGTGGAGGCTTTAGAGAGAGTGCAGAAGAGATTTGCCAGGATGTTCCTGGTAGTGAGGGAATTAGCTATGAGGAGAGGTTGAATAAACTTGGTTTGTTCTCACTGAATGACGGAGGTTGAGGGGCGACCTGATAGAGGTCTACAAAATTATGAGGGGCGTAGACAGAGTGGATAGTCAGAGACTTTTTCCCATGGTAGATGGGTCAATTACTAGGGGCATAGGTTTAAGGTGCGAGGGGCAAGGTTTAGAGGAGATGTACGAGGCAAGTTTTTTACACAGAGGGTAGTGGGTGCCTGGAACCCGCTGCCGGAGGAGGTGGTGGAAGCAGGGACGATAGTGACGTTTAAGGGGAATCTTGACAAATACATGAATAGGATGGGAATAGAGGGATACTGCATGAATAGGATGGGAATAGAGGGTTACGGTCCCCGGAAGTGTAGAAGATTTTAGATTAGACGGGCAGCATGGTCGGCGCAGGCTTGGAGGGCCGAAGGGCATCTTCCTGTGCTGTACTTTGCTTTGTTCTTTGTTCTGCTATGTGGCTCGAAGATAAAACCCCAACCTAACATTAGGTCTGTAGTCTTTCTTCTGGTGAAAGACCACAGGTCTGAAATTATTTTTCCCACAGATACTTCCTGACCTGTCAAATATGTCCAGCATTTTCAGTTATTATTTCAGGTTTCCAGTACCGTGGGGTTTTCCCCCATATGAAGGTGGTTTACTAGGTGTTACAGATCAGTAACACTGAAGGCTAATACAACCCTAGAGTTTCTTCAGCTTATGGACCTTGGCTAGGCTGGAAGCACATGTTGAGACTCTTGGGGTGGCTGATGTTGGAGCTCAAGTTTTTCTGCTGTGCAAGGCCAACTGATTTGAGTTCTGACAGACTGCAGCTCAACAGCCAAGGCATCACTTCGGGATGCAAGGTCAGGATGAGGCTTTGAGGAGTGGAGTACTTCAGAGAAGACAGAACCTATTGTCAGGAAACCGAGGCAGTTTTATATAATCTATATTTTTAGGCATTGGAAATGCATATGAAACATAAAAGCTATACCTTAAGGGTCAATAACTTCAGTTTGGTTCAGATGCCTGCATGGCAATAAGGATTTATGACCTGAAAACCAAACCGGAAAACCTAGGCTGTTGCTTAGCCACCCTGGGACAGAAGGAATTTTGAGTCAGTTGCAAGTTAGAAGCAAGAGAAGCTGGACATAGGACAAGGGTACTGAATAGAGCAGAATTCCCAAGAGAAAAAATAAAGCCCCGGAAACCAGGGAGTGGGGAGACAAATGAATGTCTCAGGAAGACTGTTAAGTCAAAGGAATAAAGAACATGAAGTTGAACAAGGTCCTGATCAGGAGAATTAAAGAAAAAGCAGCGAAAGTGCTCTGAGTTCAGGAGACAGCTGAAAGAATCCGATTTAAAGTTGGTTAGGTGAGAAGCCAGATATCTGAAGTGATCAGAATGTTGGTAACACCTTAATATAGATTGTGAAGTAGTGGTGTTATGTTGGCATGGCTGGGTACCTGAGAGATTATGTTGAAGTTTGAATGCATCTGGTCATCCAGGGCAGAAGAATACTGAAAGAAGGTTGAAATCCTCGAGATGAATCCTTGGTGAAGACCGAGAAAACATTGTTTGGGAGAAGATTCCAAGGTGTGTTCTTTTAAGAGTGGATGGAAGAACTCGTGAAAACCAGAGCTCCAGTTAAATCAGTTGTGACAGGCATCTGGGGGAAATTGGCAAAGAAATTCTCAGAAGAGATTCTCAGGCATCTGTCACTTGGTTTCAGAGTGTGATGTGTCTGACCACAGTTTGTCTATTGATTTACATTGTTGCTACACCCTGGGCTAGTGCACAGTCAATTCCAGCCCCACTTGACCCGAAGTTGCAATACAATTGAAATTAACTATTCATTTTAAAACATACTGGAAGTACTTGGCTGCCCAATAACTAGTCTCCAGGTTTGTAGATTTAAACACAATCAACTTTTATTAATAACAATAACCATTATTAAGTAGGCAGCAAGTACAACTGACTATTATCTAATTTCTAACACCATCTCTAACTCGCCCCACCCTCTACACAAACAAGACCGACAAACACCGAAGAGGGCTGCAAAAATAATACTAAAAGTGAAAGGATAAATGTCTCTGTTTCAGATGGATGTCTTCCAGATGGATCCAACTTCAGTCTATGTCTCCAGTTGGATGTGCTGGACTGCATATTCGCCTATCCCGACTCCCAGCACTAGCAGAAGCCCCCCCGGGCAGCGGCGCAGATCTCGGCCAAGTGTGGCGGCGCTGGACACTGTCCGCAGCCACCATGCCAGGCTCACAACAGCTGCGACCACAGGTGGCCCGCATCGTTGGGAACTCGGCCCATTGGAGGCAGAGCATCTCGAGTAGGCCGGCTGATGACGCACCAACAGCGATGCGGCTGCGCGCAGAGCGCATTCTGATGACATCGCTTTGGAGGGGGCGGAGCATTGTGAACCGGTGTCAAACATGGCACCTGCCCAATTCCGGCATCGGGAGCCATTCTCCACCCAATTGACGTTCCCGATTTCAGCGTTGGGCTGCGGAGATTCCTGCCCCAGATTTATACACTCCCGTTTTTAACCTTGGAAATTGCTAACTATGTTAAATTAGAAAATGAAAGTAGAAATTTAGCAGTAAGGATGGCGATAGAAAATTTTAGGAAACTTGGAATATAAATGTAGTGGACAATTTAAGGGTTAAAAGCCTTAAGGGATAGAGTGCATTGGGCAGCATTGGTCATGTTTTTAAAAAAGATTTTGTTTTGTTTCTAATAAATAGCTCGTGAAATTGACCAGAAGAATGAGGATTGACTGGGGAGGTCCCTGGGGAGTTGATGTGCTTCTGCAGCCTGCAGAGATAATGGGCATGATTTAAAGGAAAGATTTGTGACGGGTTTTGCTGGGAGTTTCCGGTGAGTTCCCCACCACTACCTAACAGCACTTAGTCACTTTTTTGGGCCCTGGGAAGTTTGTCACCGGTTTAGCCCACACTTAAAAATATTTTCATCACTGGGAGCTGAACTCCGTGACATCGGGCCGCCATATTGAAAGGGTATCCCAATCACTAAGTGAGCTTGCAGGTCCCCAACACCCCCCCCACCCATGGGCAATGTCACTCCCCCCCCCCCCCCCCCCAGATACATGGGCATGACCCAACCCCCCATCAAGTGAGGACAACCCGCTATGGGGTCCCTGGGCCCACCCCCCTATTCAGGCCCCCACACCTCATCGATGTTTACAGCATGGAAACATGTCCTTCAGTCGAGCTTGTCCATGCCGCTTTTTTTCTAACACTAAGCTAGTCCCACTTGCCCGCATTTGGCCCATAAGCCTCTGTACCCACCCTGTCCATATAACTGTCTAACTGTTTTTAAAGGAAAAAATTGTACCTGCCTCTGGCAGCCTGTTCCAGATGCTCACCATACTCTGTGAAAAAATGTCCCCTCTGGGTTCTTTTGTATCTCTCTCCTCCTTACAGGCGCTGCACCCCCTCCCCCCCTCTCCCCACACTTCATACCCTCCACCCTCCTTTCATGGGCATGGCCACTCTCAGGCCCTGACCTGTGGCAATGCCACCCTGGCACCCGGACACCCTTGCGCTGCCTTCCTGGCAGTGCTGCTGCTGGCTTGGCAGAGCCACGTGGGGCACATTGGTAGTGCTAGGGTGGCAGTGCCAAGGTGCCTGCCTTCCAGGGAGAGGACCAGGAGGCCACCCTCCACCATCCCTGACCACCCAGAGACCTCCGATGGCCTGGGCAACCCCTGGATGCCATTCCACCTGGTCCACATTTTTGTGGACCAGTACTGAATGACGCCCGGCTGCGGGCTCCCTGGGGAGACCGGTAGATCCCAGGAGGTTGGTAGGTTTAAGGCCTTCTTATGCGAATGTGGCTTGGTCCCCATTGTGGATGGGATCCTGATCCTGATGCCTTGCAGGACTTGGTAGATCCTGCAAGGTGTTGTGTCTGTCGGAAAGCCCGCTGGAGGCTCCACCCGGGGTCTGCGGCCATGATGCGTTCCCATTGGGGCGCGATGTGGCCGGTAGTTTGCACCTATTGTGTTTTACTGCTTGGGGAGATGCGGTCATTGCTGGGTGGAGCTCAGAAAGGCAGTGAGTTTGGAGAAGTCTTGAGAGAGAGAGAGAGCGAGGAGCTGAGTTCTGATCTGCTGACTCTGAGTCCACAAATCTTTCCAAGTAGGAGCGTTTAAAAAAAGTGTAATAATATTTCAAATCAGTGCAGTCTTGTCGGAAGACAATGAAGAGGCTGAATAACCTGGTTGATGCAGCTATTTGAAGATATTCCGTCAGAGTCTGAAGGGGTTCCAACTGGAGCCAAATCTGTTATATAAAGCAAGTACTACTCTAAGCCATGCTAATTTTAAATTGGATTAAGAGCTGTATGTTTCTCTTGTCGTTTCATGGGAAATTGTGTAGTTTTGTCAAGGGGTAATTGTGTTAAGAGGTAGTAATTGTAACTGTTCTCTTTGAGTGTGAAGTTAAAAATTTAATATTGTATTCATTTTTTTAAAAATTAAAAAAATGAATTTTGGAGTAACCAATTCATTATTTCCAATTAAGGCGCAATTTAGCGTGTTCAATCCACCAACCTTGCACATCTTTGGGTTGTGGGGGCGAAACCCATGCAAACACGGGGAGAATGTGTAAACTCCACATGGACAGTGACCCAGAGCCGGGATCGAACCTGGGGCCTCGGCGCCGTGAGACTGCAGTGCTACAACTGTGCCACCGTGCTGCCCCAATATTGTATTCATAAGTTTTGTTTTAGAATTACCAAACACCTATTTCTCTCATCCAATCATTCCTGGAGTGAATCATGCTTTCTGCACAGTTTAAAATACATTAAGATATTGGGGTTTTGTTCCACTATCCTAGCCACTGTTGGGGTCTGTTCTGGAATCATAATATAAGTCAAATTAGGCATACTTCTCTGTTTAGAAGTGGATGTGGATAAGGTTTAATGTATTGTTCAATGAATGTATAACCTTTTTTTTTAAATAATATTTTATTGAAAATTTTTGGTCAACCAACACAGTACATTGTGCATCCTTTACACAACATTGTAACAATACAGATAATAATGACCTTTTTTATTTAAACAAGAACAAAAAAAAAACAACAACAAATAAATAAATATTAAATAACAAAAATAGAAACTAGCCCTAATTGGCAACTGCCTTGTCTCAGGCCACCCCCCCCCCCCCCCATCCCCCCCCCCCCCCCCCCCCAAGTCCTGGGCTGCTGCTGCTGCCTTCTTTTTTCCCCCATCTATCTTTCCGCAAGATATTCGACGAACGGTTGCCACCGCCTGGTAAACCCTTGAGCCGACCCCCTTAGGACGAACTTAATCCGCTCTAACTTTATGAACCCCGCCATATCATTTATCCAGGTCTCCACCCCCGGGGGCTTGGCTTCTTTCCACATTAGCAATATCCTGCGCCGGGCTACTAGGGACGCAAAGGCCAAAACATCGGCCTCTCTCGCCTCCTGCACTCCCGGCTCTTGTGCAACCCCAAATATAGCCAACCCCCAGCTTGGTTCGACCCGGACTCCTACTACTTTCGAAAGCACCTTTGTCACCCCCATCCAAAACCCCTGTAGTGCCGGTCATGACCAAAACATATGAGTATGATTCGCTGGGCTTCTCGAGCACCTCGCACACCTATCCTCCACCCCAAAAAATTTACTGAGCCGTGTTCCAGTCATATGTGCCCTGTGTAATACCTTAAACTGAATCAGGCTTAGCCTGGCACACGAGGACGACGAGTTTACCCTGTTTAGGGCATCTGCCCACAGGCCCTCCTCGATCTCCTCCCCTAGCTCTTCTTCCCATTTCCCTTTTAGTTCGTCCACCATAGTCTCCCCTTCATCCCTCATTTCCCTATATATATCCGACACCTTACCGTCCCCCACCCATTTCTTTGAGATGACTCTGTCCTGCACCTCTTGTGTCGGGAGCTGCGGGAATTCCCTCACCTGTTGCCTCGCAAAAGCCCTCAATTGCATGTACCTGAATGCATTCCCTTGGGGCAACCCATATTTCTCGGTCAGCGCTCCCAGACTCGCGAACTTCCCATCCACAAATAGATCTTTCAATTGCGTTATACCTGCTCTTTGCCACGTTCCATATCCCCCATCCATTCCCCCCGGGGCAAACCTATGGTTGTTTCTTATCGGGGACCCCCCCAATGCTCCGGTCTTTCCTCTATGTCGTCTCCACTGTCCCCAAATCTTCAGTGTAGCTACCACCACCGGACTCGTGGTATAGTTCCTTGGTGAGAACGGAAATGGGGCTGTCACCATAGCCTGCAGGCTGGTCCCCCTACAGGACGCCCTCTCTAATCTCTTCCACGCCGCTCCTTCCTCCTCTCCCATCCACTTACTCACCATTGAAATATTAGCGGCCCAATAATACTCACTTAGGCTCGGTAGTGCCAGCCCCCCCCCTATCCCTACTAGGCTGTAAGAATCCCTTCCTCACTCTCGGAGTCTTCCCGGCCGAAACAAAACCCATGATACTCTTTTCTATCCTTTTGAAAAAAGCCTTCGTGATCACCACCGGGAGGCACTGAAACACAAAGAGGAATCTCGGGAGGACCACCATCTTAACCGCCTGCACCCTCCCTGCCATTGACAATGCTACCATATCCCATCTCTTGAAATCTTCCTCCATCTGTTCCACCAACCGCATCAAATTTAGCCTGTGCAATGTGCCCCAATTCTTAGCTATCTGGATCCCCAGGTAACGAAAGTCTCTTGTTACCTTCCTCAACGGTAGGTCTTCTATTTCTCTACTCTGCTCCCCTGGATGCACCACAAACAGCTCACTCTTCCCCATGTTCAATTTATACCCTGAAAAATCCCCAAACTCCCCAAGTATCCGCATTATTTCTGGCATCCCCTCCGCTGGATCCGCCACATATAGTAGCAGATCATCCGCATATAAAGATACCTGGTGTTCTTCTCCTCCCCAAGTATTCCCCTCCATCTCTTGGAACCTCTCAGCGCTATCGCCAGGGGTTCAATCGCCAGTGCAAACAGTAATGGGGACAGAGGACATCCCTGCCTTGTCCCTCTATGGAGCCGAAAATATGCCGATCCCCGTCCATTCGTGACCACACTCGCCACTGGGGCCCTATACAACAGCTGCACCCATCTAACATACCCCTCTCCAAACCCAAATCTCCTCAACACCTCCCACAGAAAATCGCATTCCACTCTATCGAATGCTTTCTCGGCATCCATCGCCACTACTATCTCCGTTTCACCCTCTGGTGGGGCCATCATCATTACCCCTAACAGCCTCCGTATATTCGTGTTCAGCTGTCTCCCCTTCACAAACCCAGTTTGGTCCTCATGAACCACCCCCGGGACACATTCCTCTATTCTCATTGCCATTACCTTGGCCAGGACCTTGGCATCCACATTGAGGAGGGAAATTGGTCTGTAGGACCCGCATTGTAGCGGATCCTTTTCCTTCTTTAAGAGAAGCGATATCGTTGCTTCTGACATAGTCGGGGGCAGTTGTCCCCTTTCCTTTGCCTCGTTAAAGGTCCTCGTCAGTAGCGGGGCGAGCAAGTCCAAATATTTTCTGTAAAATTCAACTGGGAATCCGACCGGTCCCGGGGCCTTTCCCGTCTGCATGTTCCTAATTCCTTTCACCACTTCTTCTACCGTGATCTGTGCTCCCAGTCCCACCCTTTCCTGCTCTTCCACCTTGGGAATTTCCAGCCGATCGAAAAAATCCATCATTCTCTCCCTCCCATCCGGGGGTTGAGCTTCATACAATTTTTTATAAAATGTCTTGAACACTTCATTCACTCTCTCCGCTCCCCGCTCCGTCTCTCCTTCCTCGTCCCTCACCCCCCCTATTTCCCTCGCTGCTCCCCTTTTCCTCAATTGGTGTGCCAGCAATCTGCTCGCCTTCTCTCCATATTCATACTGTACACCCTGCACCTTCCTCCATTGTGCCTCTGCAGTGCCTGTAGTCAGCAAGTCAAATTCCACATGCAGCCTTTGCCTTTCCCTGTACAGTCCCTCCTCCGGTGCTTCCGCATATTGTCTGTCCACCCTCAAAAGTTCTTGCAGCAACCGCTCCCGTTCCTTACTCTCCTGCTTCCCTTTATGTGTCCTTATTGATATCAGCTCCCCCCTAACCACCGCCTTCAACGCCTCCCAGACCACTCCCACCTGAACCTCCCCATTGTCATTGAGTTCCAAGTACTTTTCAATGCATCCCCTCACCCTTAGGCACACCCCCCATCCGCCATTAGTCCCATGTCCATTCTCCAGGGTGGGCGCCCTCTTGTTTCCTCCCCTATCTCCAAGTCTACCCAGTGTGGGGCATGATCCGAAATGGCCGTATATTCCGTTCCCCTCACCCTCGGGATCAATGCCCTACCCAACACAAAAAAGTCTATGCGTGAATAGACTTTATGGACATAGGAGAAAAACGAGAACTCCTTACTCCTAGGTCTACTGAATCTCCACGGGTCCACCCCTCCCATCTGCTCCATAACATCCTTAAGCACCTTGGCTGCTGCCGGCCTCCTACCAGTCCTGGACTTCGACCTATCCAGCCTTGGTTCCAACACCGTGTTAAAGTCTCCCCCCATTATCAGCTTTCCGGTCTCTAGGTCTGGGATGCGTCCTAGCATTCGCCTCATAAAGTTGGCATCGTCCCAGTTCGGGGCATACACGTTTACCAAAACCACCATCTCTCCCTGTAATTTGCCACTCACCATCACGTATCTGCCCCCGTTGTCCGCCACTATAGTCTTTGCCTCGAACATTACCCGCTTCCCCACTAATATAGCCACCCCCCTGTTTTTCCCATCCAGCCCCGAATGGAACACCTGCCCCACCCATCCTTTGCGCAACCTAACCTGGTCTATCAGTTTCAGGTGCGTTTCCTGTAACATAACCACATCTGCTTTAAGTTTCTTAAGGTGTGCGAGTACTCGTGCCCTCTTTATCGGCCCGTTAAGCCCCCTCACGTTCCACGTGATCAGCCGGGTTGGGGGGCTTCCCACCCCCCCCCCCCCTTGCCGGTTAGCCATCATCTTTTTCCAGCTTCTCACCCAGTTCCCACGCAGCTGTATCTCTCCCAGACGGTGCCCCCCCGCCCATCCTTTCCCGTACCCACTCCCCCCTTTCCCCAGCAGCAGCAACCCAGTAATTCCCCCCCCCCCCCCCCCCCCCCCCCGCTAGACCCCCCGCTAGCGTAATTACTCCCCCCATGTTGCTCCCGGAAGTCAGCAAACTCTGGCTGACCTCGGCTTCCCCCCGTGATCGCGGCTCGCACCGTGCGACGCCCCCTCCTTCCTGCTTCTCTATTCCCGCCATAATTATCATAGCGCGGGAACCAAGCCCGCGCCTCTCCCTCGGCCCCGCCTCCCATGGCCAACGCCCCATCTCCTCTCCCTCCCCACCTCCCCCCATCACCACCTGTGGGAGAAAGAAAAGTTACCATACCGCAGGATTAAAACATAAAACCCCTCTTCGCCCCCCCCCCCATTCGCCCCACCACTTTGTCCAAACGTTCATTTTCATAATCCAATCATTCCAATTTTTCTTCTACAATAAAAGTCCACGCTTCATCCGCCGTCTCAAAGTAGTGGTGCCTCCCTTGATATGTGACCCACAGTCTTGCCGGTTGCAGCATTCCAAATTTTATCTTCTTTTTGTGAAGTACCGCTTTGGCCCGATTAAAGCTCGCCCTCCTTCTCGCCACCTCCGCACTCCAATCTTGATAAACGCGGATCACCGCGTTCTCCCATTTACTACACCGAGTTTTCTTCGCCCATCTAAGGACCATTTCTCTATCCTTAAAACGGAGGAATCTCACCACTATGGCTCTGGGAGTTTCTCCTGCTCTCGATCCTCGCACCATAACTCGGTATGCTCCCTCCACCTCCAACGGACCCGTCGGGGCCTCCGCTCCCATTAACGAGTGCAGCATCGTGCTCACATATGCCCCGACGTCCGCCCCCTCCACACCTTCGGGAAGGCCAAGAATCCTCAAGTTGTTCCTCCTTGCGTTGTTTTCCAGTGCCTCCAACCTCTCCACAGATCGTTTCTGGTGTGCCTCCTGTATCTCCGACTTCGCCACCAGGCCCTGTATATCGTTCTCATTCTCTGCTGCTTTCGCCTTCACGACCCGAAGCTCCTGCTCCTGGGTCTTTTGTTCCTCTTTCAGCCCTTCAATCGCCTGTAATATCGGGGCCAACAACTCTTTCTTCATTTCCTTTTTTATCTCCTCCACGCAGCGTTTCAAGAACTCTTGTTGTTCAGGGCCCCATATGAAACTGCCACCTTCCGACGCCATCTTGTTTTCTGCTTGCCTTCCTTGCCGTTGTTCCAAAGGATCCGCTGCAATCCGGCCACTTTCCTCTCCTTTTTCCATCCGTGTCCAGGGGGAACACCCTTCTGGTTTACCGCACGGTGTTTTTAGCCGTTAAAATTGCCGTTGGGGCTCCTATCAAGAGCCCAAAAGTCCGTTCCACCGGGAGCTGCCGAAACGTGCGACTTAGCTGGTCATCGCCGCACCCGGAAGTCCATGAATGTATAACCTTAATAATCAACAAAAGCAAATTACACGATACATAATTTATGTTTAATGGAGACATCTGATTTAATTTTTTTATTTCTGTATTTTCTTTGGTAGCAATTAACATGTTCTTTTAAAGCTCCATATAAAAGGGAGAGCTCATTTAAATCCTGCTTGAGTCTAAGATGGCAGTTACAGCACCTTTGTATAAGGCCCATTTCCATTCTCTCAAGTGTAAAATAATCCTGATTTAAATAAATTTCAAAAGGTGAAATCCATTTAATATGAATATATTTTAAGTGATTTTAGTCCAAGATCATGAAATTTACTACTTGAAGTGAATGATTTGCTTGTCCTCGGACTTTTTGGCATTATAGATGTGAGCTTGGCAGCAATATTTTCCTCACAAGCACAATTAATATATTTTTTTCAATTAAATGTCTTGCCACTTATAATATGGCCAAGGGGGTACCTTTTATATTTTGGCCTTCCAGTTCCAACATGAGCCACTTGCATAATAGTTATATTGTATGGTCAGATACAAATAAAACTCCCTAATCTACCATATAAAAGGACCTTCTGCTACATCATTGCAAACATTTTACTTTTCCCACTCACTGTGGACAGTTTTATTCTGCAAGGAACTAGGTTAAGATTGTCCAAAGTAATTCAATATAAGTCTCTGCAGCCAACTGAATAGAGAGATCATCCCATCAGTGTAATATTGGTTTGAATGTAAATATTAGGGATGAAGTAATGGTGTCATAATCATAGAATTTACAGTGCAGAAGGAGGCCATTCAGCCCATCGAGTCTGCACCGGCTCTTGGAAAGAGCACCCTACCCAAGGTCAACACCTCCACCCTATCCCCATAACCCCACCCAACACTAAGGGCAATTTATCATGGCCAATCCACCTAACCTGCACGTCTTTGGACTGTGGGAGGAAACTGGAGCACCCGGAGGAAACCCACGCACACACTGGAGGATGTGCAGACTCCGCACAGACAGTGACCCAAGCCGGAATCTAACCTGGCCCTAACCCATTACATGATTCTGGTTTCACTTTTTTAAAGTATTCAGTGAGGGCGTAACAGGATTTATTTACATTTTTGAGTTTTGAGTCTGCACCGGCCCTTGAGAAGAGCACCCTAATTAAGCCCACATCTCCACTCTTGCCCCATAACCCAGGAACCCCACCTAACCTTTTAGACACTAAGGGGCAATTTAGCATGGCCAATGCACCTAACCTGCACATCTTTGGACTGTGGGAGCACCCGGAAGGAACCCACTAACTCATCAGCTGAGCAGCCTGTTGTAGACGGGGGTCTTGGAGAATAGAAAATTGTCTAGCCTGTGTAGAAGAGAAAGATGAAATTACTCCCTAGCTGGTCACCGAGCAAATAAGCAAACACCTCCGCAAAACCTCTTCATAATCTGCACATTTATTTAAATGCTGGGGGATACTTTGGTATTAGAATGTTTTTGACTCCATTCTTATGCAGAAATATTTCAAGCACTTCTGACATAAACTGTGACCATTAACTGTCATCAACACCTCTGGCAACCCATAAATTGCAAACCAGCTCCTCGAAACTACAATAGTTTTGGATTTGTGGTATTGTGCATAAACCTAGCATTTATCCACTTGCTATAGCAATAAAACAAAGCCAATTACTCTTTCCTTCCACCTCCATTAAATAGATACATACTCGTTTCCACATTTTTTTGGTGTTTGACCATGGAATGAAAGGACATTTCACTTCACAACTTTATCAATTCTTCAATATCTCTATATACTTTTGGATACCAAAAATAGCTGCGTTCATACAGACTAACCCTGTGTGCTCTTGAAGTGTATCTAACAATCTAAAAATCTCCATATCTTAGAAATAATAACTCTTTATATGCTCAAAGAGACAACCTTGATCTACACTCTGCTCATTCCGAGTTGCGAAATACACCTTCAATTTCTCACCACACTCTTTAGGCCAACCATTCATGACATAATTGAGCACTTTACTGAACACCACATCCTTGAGTTTCTTCACTAATTTCGCTGACAGATACTAGTACATTATTTTTGAATATAAAGCAATTTGGTAAGAATGAATGAACGAATCAGTCTTCACACGAAATCTTGAAAGTACATCGCTTTTGCATGATCTACTGACTTATAATATTTAATATCATACTGGTGGCTAATTTTATCATTTTGTTCTCCTGGCTCAAAGACCACTTTGTGCTCTTCGCACTTCTTCAGTGTCAGATGTACTCTGACTGATCCTAATATAAATAACTTTGCCCAATTTAACTCTATTTTCTCAAGCCACTATCTTCCCATCAAGGAGACTTTGTTCCCTCCTACTACTACGAATGACAAGTAATAGAATGCATCAGCATATTGTATCCTCACATTAACTGGATTTAATACTTACTGATATTGAAACAGTTTTCATTCCAGTTTTAGTAAGGGAATGTGACTTGGGGAATTTTGGTACTCTCCTTCCAAGGCAACAGACACTTTCGGAGCTGTATCTGTGATAAAGCCAGTTGTGAATCTCCCAACTTTCATTTTTCCTGTGGGCACTGGAATTATATTGGTGGCCTTATTACTCTCATCGTCCATGTGTTGTTTTTCTTGCTCTCTCACAGAGTACAACTCTTGCTCTTCCCGCATGATATCATAGATATGGAAATGAAGTTGATGTTATGTGCACTTGCAAATTTCCAGATTCCTGAAGTAGCTTCAGAAGTACCATGACCTCCGCCTAGTGCCTGACTGCAACCTGGAACATAAGTGCTTCTTCCACTCCCCCTGCATGCTCTCTGGCTATGACCGACCTTCAATTTGCCTGGAAATGGGGACATTTTAAATGGTTGGTGACTACCATGGCAATAGTAGCATCTGAATTTCAGACTGAGACTGTGAACTTGGTTGCCATGGCCGACTTCCGGTGGCGGCCATGGAGGAGTAGGTCGCACATTCGATAGCTCCCGCCTGAATCGGACTTTCGGACCTTTTTGACGGATTTTTGTGGACTTTATGAAATAAATTGGTGGAGTTAACATCAGTAAGGAGGATTTCCCCCCCCCCCCCCGGTTTATGAATAGCTGGACCAGAAGTGGCCGTGTGAAACAAATTAGTCCCGATGGAGGGAAGCGAGGGGAACTGGCAGAGCGGCGAAGCATGGCAGACGGCAAGGACCAGGGAGCGGCGGCTCACTGGCCGAAGGAGCAACAGATGGAATTTTTCAAGAGCTGCTTTGCCATACGCTGGACCCGATGAAAGCATCGATCGACCAAATGGTCGCGACTCAGGCAGCCCAGGGGAATGTGATCCAGGAGATCGAATTAAAACTCTCCAACCAAGAGGACGAGATAACTGTACTGGAGCACAAGGTGGAGGTGCTAGAGGACCACCACAGGCAGATGCAGGAGCAGCTGGAGAACAGAACCAGGAGGCAGAATTTAAGAATCGTTGGCCTTCCTGAAGGTATTGAGGGATCAGATGCGGGAGCGTATGTGGCGAGTATGCTGGAGTCGTTGATGGGAGCGGGGGCTTTCCCTCGACCCTTGGAGCTGGATGGACCCCACCGAGCCCTCGCAAGGAAACCCAAGACGAACGACCCGCCAAGGGCCATGGTGGTCCGTTTTCACCGATTTTCAGACAAGGAGCACGTCCTGCGATGGGCCAAGAAGGAACGGAGCAGCAAGTGGGAGAATAATGAGGTGCGCATTTATCAGGACCTGGGTGTGGAGCTTGCCAAGAGACGTGCGGGGTTCACCCGGGCAAAGATGACCCTCTTTAAGAAGGGGATGAAGTTTGGGGTGTTATACCAGCGAGACTGTGGGTAGGTAACGCACGAGGACCGACACTATTATTTCGAGTCGCCAGATGATGTTTGGACATTTATAAAAGAAAAGAAGCTGGACTTGAGTTAAGAGACACTTAATGCTTCGAAGATGGGAGGAGGCGGCGGTTTGTACTTGTGTTCTGTTTTAAACAAGATTGTGGTTAGTAATGGGTGAGAGAGCGGGATGGGGGGACGGTTGGAGGGCGCTTTGTTTAAAAGATGGTTGATATGGCTTTTGGAGAGCTGATGTTTACTAACTGGGGAATGTGATCTTGTAAATAGGGTTTTTCTATGTGGGGAGAGGGATCCTAACAATAGGGCAAAAGTCTGACCGGCACCAGAGGCGGGGGCTATCGGGGTCAGCATGGATCAGCTGACTCTCTGGAGCGTGGTGAGGGGTGACTTAGTGTTGAGTTGGCGTTTGATTTGGGAGATTAGGTTTCTGGTGTTGGGAGCTGGGGGGGGATGGCTGCTCTACGGGTAAGGGAGACATTTTCTTCAGGGAATAAAAGGAGGGTCGGGGGCGGCTGCTGCTTGAAGGGGTGCCCGGGGAAGAGGGGGGCGCTGGCTTTGGGCTGGCCAAGAAACCAAGAAAAGGTGATGGCTAGTCGGCGGTGGGGGGGGGGGGGGGGAGTGGAGTGGTGGGGGTGGGGGGTGGGGGGGGGGGGGGAGTGGGGGGGGGAGAGTGGAGGGGGGGGGGGGGAGAGGAGTGGAGGGGGGGGTGGTAGCCCCCCCCCCCGTCCAGGCTGATTACTTGGAATGTGAGAGGTCTGAATGGGCCAGTGAAGAGAGCACGTGTGTTCATGCATTTAAAGGGACTAAAGGCTGATGTGGCAATGCTCCAGGAGAGACATCTGAAGGTCACAGACCAGATGAGATTAAGGAAGGGTTGGGTGGGTCAGGTGTTCCACTCAGGGCTGGACTCGAAGACCAGGGGGGTAGCAAATCTGATCAGCAAGCGTGTGGCATTTGAGGCTGGGAGAATCGTGGCTGATCAAGGGGGTAGGTATATCATGGTTAGTGGGCAGCTGGAGGGGGTCCGAGTGGTGCTCGTGAATGTCTACGCCCCGAACTGGGACGATATGAATTTTATGAGGCGTGTGTTAGGCAAAATCCCGGACCTGGAGTCACACAACTTGGTCATGGGAGGGGACTTTAATACGGTCATTGAACCTGAATTGGATCGCTCAAAATCCAGGACAGGGAAGAGGCCGGCGGCAGCAAAGGAGATGAAGGGTTTTATGGAACAGATGGGAGGCGTAGACCCCTGGAGGATTACACGGCCGAGGCTAAAGGAGTTTTCCTTCTTCTCCCACGCCCACAAAGTTTATTCCCGTATTGATTTTTTTGTTCTGGGCAGGACGTTGATCCCAAAGGTGACGGGGACGGAATACTCGGCGATTACGGTCTCGGACCATGCCCCGCACTGGGTAGATTTGTGGCTTGGAGAGGAGAGATGGCAGCGTCTGCTGTGGGGACTGGACGTGGGGTTGTTAGCGGATGAGGTGGTTTGCGGGTGGGTGAATAAGAGTATCCAGAGCTATTTGGAAACCAACGACACGGGAGAGGTTTCGGCAGCGACTGTCTGGAAGCCCTGAAGGCAGTTATTAGAGGGGAACTTGTATCGATCCGGTCCCATAGAGAAAAGATGGAAAGGGTGGAGAGGGAGAGTTTGGTGGAGGAGTTCCTCCGGGTGGATAGGAAATATGCGGAGGCCCCGGATGCGGGATTCCTGAGGGAGTGGTGCAAATTTCAGGCGGAGTTTGAATTGTTGACCACAGGGAAAGTGGTAGAACAGTTGAAGAAGGATAAGGGTGCGGTGTATGAATATGGGGAGAAGGCAAGCAGGATGCTGGTGCACCAGCTTAGGAAGAGAGAGGCAGCCAGGGAGATTGTGGGAGTAAAGAATAAGGAGGGCAACTTGGTCTCAGACCCGGATGGGGTGAATGAAGTTTTTAAGGAATTCTACAGCAAACTATATGAGTTGGAACCCCCGGTGGGTGCGGAAGGGATGAGGCAATTTCTCGACCAGTTGAGGTTCCCGCAGGTGGAGGAGGGTCTGGTGGAGGGGCTGGGGGCACCGATCGAGATAGAAGAAATTATTAAGGGGCTGGAGGGCATGCAGTCGGGCAAAGCTCTGGGGCCGGATGGCTTCCCGGTGGAATTTTTAAAAAGAATTTCAGAGGTGTTGAGCCCACTACTGATGAGGTCCTTTAATGAGGCAAGAGAGAAGGGATTCCTCCCCCCTACAATGTCACATGACTCGATCTCACTCATTCTGAAACGGGAGAAGGACCCTGAACAGTGTGGGTCTTACAGGCCAATCTCGTTGCTAAATGTGGATGGCAAGTTATTGGCTAAGACCCTGGCCACAAGGATAGAGGATTGTGTCCCGGGGGTGATAGGGGAAGACCAGACTGGATTCGTTAAGGGCAGGCAACTTAATGCCAATGTGCAGAGGCTTTTAAATATTGTTATGATGCCCTCGGAAGGGGGGGGGAAGCAGAGGTTGTGGCAGCGATAGATGCAGAGAAAGCTTTTGATCGGGTGGAGTGGGAGTACCTGTGGGAGGCGCTGGATAGGTTTGGGTTTGGTGAGGTGCAATTGCTGTACCAGGCGCCTGTGGCAAGTGTACGCACAAACCGGCGTAGGTCGGAGTATTTTAAATTGCACTGGGATACGAGGCAAGGGTGTTCCCTATCCCCGTTATTCTTTGCTCTAGCCATTGAGCCGCTGGCCATAGCGTCGAGAGCTTCAAGGAACTGGCAGTGGCTGGTCCGGGGGTGGGGGGTAAAGGACAGGAGAAGAGACTGAGGGAGCTGCCGCTGAGGAACAAGTACTTCAATAAAAATATTTGTTTGCCATGGCCTGTAGTGCACTGAGCTGGTGGACCTCCCCTGCTGGCTCAGGAAAAGTTCTTCTTTGCAATTTGCAACTGTCTTTCTGCTACCCACAGTGACAATAACATTTCTTTAATTAGAGAATGTAACCTACAAATTTCACTTGGGAATTGCTTCCTTTCACTGAATGCAACTTGGAGTGCAATCTTGTGCCATAATAGTCCAGAATCTAATTTCAGAATAGTCCATAGTACTGGGGTCTTGCTGGCAACATTGGTCAGACATCACCTCAAATGCATTTTGCCTCACTTACTTTATCCTCATCTCGTAATTATTCTGTTTTCAGCCAAATGTATGTAATTACACCAGCCCTCTTTGTTAGGGATGAATTACTCCATTGTCCCCAAATATGTTTTCAGTGCCATTTTTTTCAACCGTAGCATGCTCACTCAATGTATTGGAATACGATGTACACACAGGGAGCAATCTTTCAAATCGCTCACTTCCTCAAAACGTTCTTTCGTCATTAATTTCTCAAATGAAATGTAAAAAAATTACTCCATCTTATCCTTGTCTTCCACTTTGTTGTGTATTGTACTGAGTAAGGCTGGCAGCACGGTAGCATTGTGGATAGCACAATTGCTTCACAGCTCCAGGGTCCCAGGTTCGGTTCCGGCTTGGGTCACTGTCTGTGCGGAGTCTGCACATCCTCCCCGTGTGTGCGTGGGTTTCCTCCGGGTGCCCCGGTTTCCTCCCACAGTCCAAAGATGTGCAGGTTAGGTGGATTGGCCATGATAAATTGCCCTTAGTGTCCAAAATAGCCCTTCGTGTTGGGTGGGGTTACTGGGGTTGGGTGGAGGTGTTGACCTTGGGTAGGGTGCTCTTTCCAAGAGCCGGTGCAGACGCGATGGGCCGAATGGCCTCCTGCACTGTAAATTCTATGAAATCTATTCCCAACTGCAGACAGCCATTGTTAACAATTTTATTTCCACCAGCCTAACACATGGGGCAGCTGTGAGGGCACTGTAACAAAATGCTGTTCTGCACTGTAGGGATGTTACAAGGAGGAGGCCATTCGACACATCAAGTCTGCACTGGTATTAAAATTGTGTTTTGATATCGTTATAAAACTTTAATAAGTTTGCCTGGAACTTTCTGGCCATTCACACGGCGGGTTCCCGCTGACTGCGCACCCCCGCTGCGGAGTTCACAGCAGCGAGGAGTGCATTCAATGGAAACCCCATTGACAAGGGTGGGACCAGAGGATTCTGTTGCCAGTCAATGGTCAGTTGCCTCCACTGTCATGAAACCCCAATTATGAAGCAGGAATTGGTTGGGTTGTTTATTTCTGTGTTCTGAGGTTCTTGTGGTTGGCTTAGGAAATTTTAGTTTCTTACATTTGAATGAGTGAAAACGTAGAGAGTCCTTTCACAATCGATGCTCATAAGACCTCTTGAGGTCTTTCTAATTTCCTTCAATTATTTTATGCACCCATTTTTCAAGATAAGTTATGCCCTTTAGAACTTTGATGCAGACATCCTTGATGATTTGAGTGGAAGAGCAGTGAATCTGCCTCTTGCTAAGTACTGATTTTACTCTTCAGCAAGAGTTGCATCAGTTGACAATTATCCTTCATTTTATGGGAAAGGTATATTCTCTGCGCAGTTTCTATCCAGGCGATGGGACTGAAACTCAATTTGGGTTTGGACACGTATTGCTTGCATTGCTGCCATTCTGCCATGATATTTTGATTATGGAAACCTTTCCAAATAATTATTTTTCATTGTTTGTTCAGTTTGTACTTTGTGCTCCAGAGTTTAAATTGCTAAAAACGTAACAGAATGCGAATTATAAATTGCACTAGAAGCATGTCAGTCTTCAACTCAATTAGTTGTGGGTGTGGCAAAGAATGTGCATTTAAGCTTAATGGCAGGTCGGCACGGTGGCGCAGTGGTTAGCACTGCTGCCTCATGGCACTGAGGACCCGGGTTCGATCCCGGCCCCGGGTCACTGTCCGTGTGGCGTTTGCACATTTTCCCTGAGTCTGCGTGGGTCTCGTCTCCACAATCCAAAGATGTGTAGGGTAGGTGGATTGGCCACACTAAATTGTCCCTTAATTGGAAAAAATAATAATTGGGTACTCTAAATTTTGAAAAAAAGGTTAGTGGCTAATCTGATTTAGCATTCCATTCAAACAATCAGAAAATTCAAGTTCCAACTCTGACATGATGAAGATATATAGGCTTCCTTAGTTGATGGTACTGGATATTTATGCAGGTGCTAAAACATTTTATTACTTTCAGCAGAGTAACTTAAGTATTTACCAAGTGGTATTGCCGGAGGTATAGAGGGACCATTACACGCCCACATCCCAGGGCAGAATGTGTGTTGGGGGAAATAATAGGTTCAGGTATTCATAAGTACTTGTACAAAATCTTTGATGCTTTTTATAAGTATTACACTATTGATTTGTTTTGTGTGGCTTTATTGGAAATGAGTGCAATGACTCAAAATTCATGCCAATGGAAATTAAAATTTGAACAAGTGTATTACTGAAGATTTCCGCTTCCACTGTGGCAAAAACGGCACAAAGCAACATGGTAATATTATCTGTCCAACATCTTACTTTGATTTGTAATTTGTCGTTAACAAGACAAAGGCTGGGATTTTCCAGCCCCTTTGTAGCAGGACCCGCCGGGGAGATTCAGCAGCCCAGCCAAAGCTCAACAGGACAGGGTGATCCTGGAAGTGGGCAGGACTGGAAAATCCCACCCAAAGGCTTGGGTGTTACTCCATTTCATTGTTGCTTGATTAGAAATATACAAACTTACAAGGGCATCAACTTGGGTAATAGTGTAATCTTTGGTTCCCCTAATGCTTCGGATGTGATCTTTTAGTTGCAGTACTGCAAAACTCGTAACTTCTCTTCAAGGTTCTGAGATGCATTGCTGCTACCCAAATACTCATTTCTCTCAACATTCCTTGTTCAGGTCTTTAATTTGGTGTTCGTCCACCCAAAACAATTGCAATTAAAGCTACCGGTGACACTGTGCAACTGTGATTGAGTCTTGTTGGCTCTCCTTCACCCCTTTGCTCCTTCAGTAATGTTGACCATGCCATTATACTCTACTGCCACCTCTGCACCATGGTCTTAACTGGTTGTACAAGTCTCTCATGGTTCTACTTCTATCAGTACATCTCCTTCAACTGACTTGTTTCTAGCCTTGACTAATGGCCCGTAACTTCTGGCCAGCGGCGGGAAACCACGGGTTGCCGGTTCTGAAATAGAAAAATGAGCACTTACCTGCGCTCAGATATCACAGCGAACCTTCCTCTCCATTTGGCAGGCTATGGCCTCCAACGTGATGCAGGAGGAGTGCAGCCTCCTTATGACGCCCTTATGATGGGGCCAGGTTGGGAACGCCCATTCAGGGCAGGCGTTTAAACTGCAGATTTATATTGAAGACAACAGGCAACATGTTTTTCTTAAAATTTAGAGTACCCAATTATTTTTTTTCCAATTAAGGGAACATTTAGCATGGCCAATCCACCTAACCTGCACATCTTTGGGTTGTGGGGGTGAAACCCACGCAGACACGAGGAGAATGTGCAAACTCCACATGGACAGTGACCCAGGGCCGGGATTGAATCCGGGTCCTCAGCACCGTCGGCGGCAGTGCTAACCACTGCGCCACCGTGCTGCCCACAACAGGCAACATGTTTAGCAAGTGTTTTAAAGGTATGTAGAAGTTCCTTTGCTCTTTCTTTTATACAAACATTGCTATTGTTACTGGTTCTTTTAAATTAATTTAAAATTTTGTTTTTTATGATTAAAGCTGATTATTTACCAGTCAACATAGTTTTTGTTATTTGTTTTAAATTTGTGAAACTATTTAACACTGCAGTATGTTATATAACTTTACATGTGGCATGCTTAATTGTTTGTATAATTTAGATTATGGTCACAAGATTTTAAAAGTGCCCCAGGGCCTTTTGCTGTGACTGTCCTTGTAACATCTGATTTTCTTTTGATTTGTGTTTATAGAATCACTGCAATGCAGAAGAAAGCCATTCGGCTTATCTGGTCTGCACTGACGCTCCGAAAGAACACCCTACCCAGGCCAACGCCACCGCCTTATCACCATAACACCACCTGACCTTTGGACACTAAAGGGCAATTTAGCAAGACTAATCCACCTTACCTGCACATCTTTGGACTGTGAAAGGAAACCGAAGCACCCAGAAGAAACGATGTTGGCACAGTGGTTAGCACTGCTGCCTCACAGCGCCAGATTCATTTCCGGCCTTGGATGACTGTGTGGAGTTTGTACGTTCTCTCTCTCTCTCTCTCTGCGTGAGTTGCCTTCGGGTGCTCAGGGAATCTGTGCTCCACTCCAATTGAATCCTCTATTAATTTACTCTGAATTCTGTTTCTTAACTGTTTCTCCACTACACCAACTTCTCGCTGTTATGCCAAAATGGTTGCTTTGCAACCATTCTACTCACCTTCAAAATCTTCTCAAAAATCTGTTTCTTCAGCCATACCTTTGGTGTCACCCCTTAAACCTCCTCCACTATCTGTTTGTTTCCCATTTCCAATTATTTCCCACTCCAATTGTAAAGTATTCAGAAATATCTCCTATGTGATGTGTGCGAGACAAATGAAAATGGCTATTGCAGAAAGCTGCAGAAGTCTATTGCTTTCTTACCTCACAGAAACGTATGTAGAACATCATATGAACGGCATCATCAAACTTATTCTTGCAGAATATCAAAGTAAATTGTGCAATTTTCTTGTGATATTACAAAATTAAAGAAGTGACAATAGCTTTAAGAGAGACTTTGGACCACTGAAGTGTGGGGCTTGCAAGCCCACATACTGGTTACTTCAAAATCCATCAACATCTTAAAAAATGAACCAGAAACATATGCACCCAAGGTGTTTTAGGTGTCTATGAACCCTCTTGCATTTTTATGCTTATGTCTACTGGTTTAGGATTTCAAGTAACTTACAAAGCTCCTTTAATCAGTGGATATGATTTGTAATAGTAGTGGGTGTAGAGAAAAGTTATTTCACTGGACAGCCATATTTTACAAGCTTCAAAGTGATGCCAGGTGAAGTCTAGCAAAATCGAATAGTGGCACAACAGGTGGTGCCAGTTTCAAAGATAAGCAAGTTCCATGTTGCAGAAATGCACCAAATGCGATTTATAATATATAAATGATTATGGGTTTCAAGTTTGTGCTGTTCCCCACTTTTTACCGCCAGAGTCTTTTGCTACTTGTGCTCCATTTTTTGTAAAGTTTTGCTGCTTGTTTCACTGTTCTTGAATTGCTGATGGCTTGTATACCATGTAGAATGGCCCTATTGCTAGGAAAAGCCTGTACTTGAAAATCCGATTAAGTGTCATTTATTTTCTTGTGTTACTTGGAGTCATATAATCCATAGAATTCAGTGCAGAATGAGGCCGTTTTACCTGTTGAATCTAGATCGATCCTCTGAAAGAGTACCCTACCTAAGCCCACTGCCCCGCACTATACCTGTAGTTCCATAACCCTACCTAACCGTTGGACACGCAGTGACAATTTAAAATGGTCAATTCACCTAACCTGCACATCTTTGGACTGTGGGAGGAAACCAGAGCAACCGGAGAAAACCCATGCAGACACTGGGTGAATGTGCAAACTTTACGCAAACAGTACGAAGGCTGGAATTGAACCCAGGTCCCTGGTGCTGTGAAGCAGCAGTGCTAACCACTGCCACAGTGCCGCCCATTTAGTTCCTACCAGTGACAAAATAGAGGATACTTGAGAAAACAAGGCAAGTATGCTCAGATTTTAATCCATGTGTCAGAGAATCTACAAGTTCCCAATTTTTGATGGAGAATCTTTTGACTTTTCCCATTGAATCATTTTCAGGCTTTCATCTTAAAGACTAGATCACACTAACAGGAAGACGGACCAAATGTTTCCAATTGGGCATAAATTCCAGTAAAGCCTGAAATGCATTATACACTAAGTGCCAAGAAATGTGCTGGTACGGTAGTTGCACAAGTTTAGCACAGTAAAACAGCTTAGCTACTTATGGCAATGAAATAAAGCAAAGCTTTTTATTGGCAAGTAGTTAACATACACCAGATGATTCTGCACCACAGACAAATAAAAAACATGTTTGTTTGGTTGAATGTGTTTTTTAACAGTGATGGTTAGATGTGGGAAGACAAGCTTGGTAATGTATTTTAAAGTAGTATAATTTGGTTTGTTAGTTAGCAGGCACAGCAGAACATTATGTTTCATTTGCTTACATCAAATAAGTTTGACCAACCACAATAGTGTTTCTTATTTTATCCCTTCTAATTTGCTCAGTTATTCAGTCTTAACAATAGATTCCAAATTCTTCTCTCTATTTTCACAACACCTGGTCTTTGATGAGCAATTTTAAAAAAATTGAAGGGAGAAAGGGAAATATTTCATGTGTCAGTAAAATCTTTGCCAAGTGGATTTCTTTTTGCCAGTCTGAATCAATCAGCCCCCGAAGAGAAGAATATTTTCTAAATTAGTTGCTTAATTCAAGGGGCTCCGATTGATTTAGAGGCAGCAATAGTGATGCACAATTCTTAAATTTTCCCAGTTAGGTTTTTACCATTTAGATTTTGACACTGGCTGATGATTGAGAAATAATATTGTTGTTATTGTTAAACTAGTACTGAATGTTTACTGAGCCTGCAGGGGTATGGAAAACAGGAGCTTTATTGAGACATCTTTCTGTGCTGGCTACAGCTTGCACGAGGCTACGTGAGACCGAGTAAACAATGCAATGTTAGAGGACCCCCGGTGATGGGGATGTGTTGAGCAGTCGCACATCAGGTGGCTCTCCTCCGAAAGACAGGATTAAAGGCACTATTAGCAGAAATTGGCACACAAAAATCGGACTAAAACATCCCCTCGCCCTCAATAATACGAAATACAGCAAAAATTCCAGGAAGCAGCATTTCGACAGGCCGCAGAGACACCAGAAAGGCGGCAAGGGAAAGGAGCAGCGAGCATGTGGGACAGCAGATCCACGAGGCGACGAGTCGCCAGCCAATCCCGAGAGAGGGAAACCAGCGTCCAAAAAAAAGCTGCACAGATACCAGGGTCGGGAAAGGATCCTTCGCTGGGCCAGACAAATGAAGGCCTGCAGCTGGGATGGACATAAAATCAGAATCTATCAGGACATTGGGACAGACCTGGCAAAGCACGGGCAGAATTTAACAGGGCAAAGTCGGCCCTGTACAGGAACAATATCAAATTCAGGATGCTGTACCCAGCCAGGCTCTGGGTAACATACCAGCACAGTGAACATTATTTCATTGCCCCGCAGAGGCGGACGCGTTAGTCCAAAAAAACGGGCTAGACAAGACAACAAGGGAGACAACGATAAGGAGGACACAGAGGAGGCAGAGAAAAACAAATGGACAATTTGCGCGGGACTGCATCATCTCATTACGAATGTTTGTAGAAAAGAGGGGGCAAGTGCAGGAGAGGGTGAGGAGGAGACAGAGGGGAACCCAACATAGTGGTCGTAGGAGGGGATCAGACCGACCCCAGGAGGGGAACAGCAGACTAGTGGCAAAGCTAGCACCAGGTAGCATGAGTGAGTGGAGGCCGCAGAGCATCTCCCACCAAGGAAAGAGTGCCTGGCAAAGGGGGAAGGCACAACACCTCAAGGGGGGAAGAGGGGAAGCAGAGGGGTAAACGGGAGGGGGGGAAACAAAATGGGCGGGGGAGGGTGATTAACGGCTCTACACTGGCTTCAGCAGGTCACTCTTGGAAACGTGGAACAAGATGGCACCACTATCAGTCACTTTGGAGGGTCCCTAAACAAAGGGACTCCCAGTTGGCGACCATGTTGGGTTGGCCCCTGGACAAATGGAAACCCAGAGCGCAGGGGCCTGACCTCATGGTGAGTACGGTGACTGTGGCCATTTTGGATGGCCCCCTAACAAAGGAAAACCCCGGAGCCAGGGTGCATCCACAAGGTAAGAACGGTCGATCCCAGGAGGGCGGGGTGGAACCAGAAACCTCCCATCAGAATAGTCACCTGGAACATCAGCGGACTTAAGGATCCACTGAAAAGATCCAGAGTCTTCGCTCACCTGAAATATATGAAGGCGACCCAATCTTCCTCCAAGAGACGTACCTGAGGGAGAAGGACTGACTGCGGTAAGGAAGGGATGGGAAGGACAGATGTATAATTCGTGTTATGCGATGAGAGCTCGCCGCGGGTAGTCATAATGATAAGTAAAAGGAAGGTGTTTACTGAGACGAGGTCAGTGACAGACCCAGGGGGATGGTATGTCATGGTCAGCAGTGCCCTGGACGGGCTACCAGTGGTCCTGGTGAACGCGCACATGTCCAACTGGAATGACACGGTATTTGCAAAGAAAATCATGGCGGAAACCCCCGACATAGACACCCACAGACTAATCATGGGAGGGAAATTCAACTGTGTGCAGGACCACTGACAGACAGGTCAAACCTCATGGGTGAAAACGCTATACAACGGCCACAAGGCAAGCATATGGACCAACACCACCAGCTCTGAATACTTCCGGCTGCACAGAGCACAAGGCAAGGATGCCCGCTGTCCCCGCTCCTGGCAATTGAACCACTGGTAATCACCCGCAGAGCGGCGAGTAGCTGGAAGGGAATCTGAGGAGGAGACAGAGAGCACAGACTCTCGCTCTGTGCAGATGACCTGTTCCTCTACATCTCATACCTACAACGCGGCATGGAAGGGATCATGAAGCTTCTGAAAGAGCTTGGAGCTTTCTCTGATTACAAGCTCAACCTGAGCAAGAGTGAATTCTTCCACGTGAACCCGAAAGGTGGAAGGGCAGAACTGCAGGGACTACCATTCAAACCAGCCCAACACAAAGTCTGATATCCAGGTTGCCCATGACTGGATACGGGTTCACAAGTGGAATCTGACCAGGCTGGCGGAGGAAGTAAAAAAGGACCTACAGAGATGGGACACACAAGTCGGGGAAGGCGCCTGGGTCGGACGGGCACCCGGCAGAATTTTATAAGGAATTTGCAGCGGACCTGGCACCACATCTGTTGGGGGCATTTAATGAAGCACTGGAGAAGTGGGAGTTGCCGGAGATGATGAAGCAGGCAGTAATCACACTAATCCCAAAAAAGGGAAGGATCCGGGGGAATGTGGGTCGTATAGACCCATATCACTATTCAACACAGATGTGAAAGTATTGGCTGAACTGTTGGCGGGGAGGATGGAGGATTGTGTCCCGGGGTGGTTGCAGAAGATCAAACCGGCTTCGTGAAGGGCAGGTAGCTCGCGAGTAATATAAGACCGCTGTTGAATGCGGTGGTGAATCCGCCGAGAGCTCTCGTACCGGAGGTGGTGGTGTCCATGGACGCAGAGAAAGCACTTGATTGGGTGGAGTGGCGGTACTTGTTTGAAGTTTTGGGAAGGTTTGGGTTTGGGCTGAGATTTGTGGCATGGGTGCGGTTGCTGTATGTTGTGCCAAGAGTGAGGGTGAGGACGAATGATATGAGCTCACAAAGCTTTGACCTACACAGGGGTACGAGGCAGGGGTGCCCGCTGTCACCGTTGCTGTTTGCGCTGGCCATAGAGCCATTGGCAATGGCTCTCGGGGGGTCGGCAGAGTGGCAGGGGTTAATGAGGGGACAGAGGGAGCATCGGGTGTCGCTGTATGCCGATGACCTGTATGTTTCATATCCGTTGGACAGTATGGGAAGGAATATGGGCTTGTGGGAGGTTTGGAGGGTTCTCAGGATACAAGCTGAATGTAGGGAAAAGCGAGGTATTCCCGGTGAATGAGCTGGCACTGTGGGCTAATTTAGGGGGGATGCCATTTACGGTAGCAAGGGATATGTTTAGGTACTTGGGGATTCAGGTAGCGAGGGAATGGACGGGGCTCCATAAGTGGAACTTAATGAAGCTGGTGGAGGAGGCCAGGGAGGATCTTAAGATGTGGGATACACTGCACTTAACGTTGGCGGGGAGGATCCAAGTGGTGAAAATGAATATTCTGCCGAGGTTCTTGTTTATCTCTCAGGCTCTCTCGATCTTTATACCAAAGGCCTTTTTTCGGAAAGCGGACACGATCATCTCTGACTTTGTATAGGCGGGGAAGGTGCTGAGGGTGGGGAGGACCCTACTACAGAGGCAGAGGCAGCAGCGGGGTGGGGGGGGGGGCGGGTTGGCGTTGCCAAACTTGCTTCATTATTATTGGGGGGCGAATGTGGACAAGGTGCGGCGATGGTGGGAAGGAGAAGGGGGTAGAGTGGGTTAGATTGGAGGAGGAATCTTGTAAGGGGTCTAGTTTGAGGGCTACGGTGACAGCATCATTGCCAATGGCTCTGAGTAGGTATTCAGGGAGCTCAGTGGTGCAGTCCACGGTGAAGATATGGAATCAGCTGAGGAGGCATTTTAGGGTGGAAGGGATGTCGGTGCTAACGTCGCTGTGCGAGAATCATGGGTTTGAGCCGGTGTGGATGGATAGTGTATACAGGAGGTGGCGGGAAGTGGGGCTGGTCAAGGTGTGGGATTTGTATTTGGAGGAAGGGTTCGCCAGTCTGGAGGAGCTAAGGGAGAGGGTAGAGCTGCCGAGGGGTAGTAAGTTCAGGTATCTACAGGTTAGGGACTTTGCACAAAAGGTCTGGAAGAGGTTCCGTAGATTGCCGGGATACACCCTGCTGGAGCGACTGCTGCTTCCGGATGTGGAAGGGGAGGGAAGAATTGGGTATATATATAAGTGGCTGGGGGAGTAGGGAGGCGAACGGGTGGTGAAGATCAAGGTGAAATGGGAAGCAGAGTTGGGAATGGAAATCAATTGGGGAGCATGGAGTGAGGCACTGCGAAGGGTAAGCGGGACCTCCTCTTGTGCAAGGATGAGCCTGATCCAGTTCAAGGTGGTGCACAGGGTGCATAAGACTCGGGCGAGAATGAGTGGGTTCTTTCAGGGGGCAGCAGGTGAGTGTGAGGGGTATGGGCGGGGGCCAGCGAATCACGCGCACATGTTTTGAGTTTGTGAAAAATTGGGGAGATTCTGGGCGGGAGTCTTAGCCAGGATAGTAGAGGAGGGAGTGGACCCGGATCCTTTGGTGGCGATATTTGAGGTTTCAGAGAAGCCGGAGCTCATGGAGAGGAGGAAGGCCGATGTCTTGGCCATCGCCTCTCTGATTGCACGGCGACGAGTTTTGCTGGAGTGGCGATCGGCATCGCCACCGAGGGTAGCAGCATGGTTGGATGGCCTGTACGACTTCCTGCCGTTAGAGAAGATAAAATATGAGTTAAGGGGCCCAGTAGGAGTTCGAGAAAAGGTGGAGGATGTTTGTGACCGTGTTTGAGGAGCTGTTTGTCGCAGGGGGGGCGGGTGATGGGGAGGGGGTGGTGAAAAAGGAGGGAGGAAAATCTGTACAAACTATATAGTTGATTGTTGGGAACAATATTTCCCGGTGGTGTTTATTTGCTGTAACCTACTTTGATACAAGTTTGAATAAAATGCGTTTTAAAAAGAAAATGGATGGGACACACTCCCGCTCTCCCTAACTGGGAGGGTGCAGACGTGCAGACGATCAAGATGAACGTGCTGCCCAGATGGCGAGGGAGGGAGAGGGAAGAACCCAAGGATCCCCAAAAAGGACCTACAAAGAATAATAATAATCTTTATTATTGTCACAAGTAGGCTTACATTAACACTGCAATGAAGTTACTGTGAAAAGCCCCTAGTCACCACACTCTGGCGCCTGTTCGGGTACACAAAGGGAGAATTCAGAATGTCCAATTCACCAAACAAGCACATCTTTCGGGACTTGTGGGAGGAAACCGGAGTGCCTGGATGAAACCTACGCAGACACGGGGAGAACATGCGGACTCCGCACAGCCAGTGACCCAAGCGGGAATCGAACCTGGGACCTTGGTGTTGTGAAGCAACCGTGCTGACCACTGTGTTGCCTGGACCCTCCCAAACCTTTTTTTTTTAATTTAGTGTACCCAATTAATTTTTTTCCAATTAAGGGGCAATTTAGCATGACCAATCCACCTACCCTGCACATCTTTGGGTTGTGGGGGCGAAACCCATGCAAACACGGGGAGAATGTGCAAACTCCACACGGACAGTGACCCAGAGCCCGGATTGAACTTGGGACCTCGGCACCGTGAGGCAGCAGGGCTAATCACTGCACCACCGTGCTGCCCTAACCCTCCCGAATCTACAGTACTACCACTGGGCTGCCACTGCAGAAAGAGTGAGGGGATGGGTGAAAGAACCAGAAATTGACGGGTAAGGACGCAGGAGAGCTCCTGTACAGGGACAACACTCCAGGCCCTCGCCACAGAAGCACTCTCATCCCCAACAGCTAAACACTCAACAAGCCCAGCAGTGGTAGCCACACTCCAAACATGGAACCAAATGAGACAACACTTGAGCTTAACCGAAATGTCCACTATGGCCTCCACCTGCGGCAACCATAAGTTCACGTCAGCCGTGCTAGACGGCACCTTTAGGAGGTGGTGACAGGATGGGGGCGGGCACTGACCATTTGGGACTTCTACACAGAGGACAGGCTAGCGACCTTCGAGGATCTGACCGAAAGACTGCAGCTACCCATTGGGAATGAACCCGGCACCTTCAGGTTAAGAACTTTGTCCGTAAGGAGACAATTTGCCCATGGACCCCAAGATGCACAATGTTAGAGGAACTACTGTACCTGAGTAAACTGGGAGCAATGCACTGAAAAAGACCAACTCCACCTCTGCTTGCGCATGGCTCGCTCAACTGAAAGTGGTGCACAGAGCACACCTAAGAAGAACCCAAATGAGCAGGTTCTTCCCAGAGGTGGAAAACAAATGTGAATGGTGCCAGGGACGCCCAGCCGACCATGGCCACATGTTCTGAGCCTGTCCCAGATTTGTAAGGTTCTGGACAGTCTTCGAGGCAATGTCCAAGGTTGTGGGATGAGGATGGAGTTGTCCCCAAGAGTGGCAATCTTTGAGGTATCGGACCAACCAGAATCATTTATGGGGAAGGGGCTGACGCCCTTGCCTTTGCTTGCCTAATTACCCACTGAAGAATCCTGCTCAGCTGGAGATCGGCAGCACCACCAAAAGCTGCAGACAGACTGGCAGACCTGTCGGAATTTCTTAACCTGGAGAAGATCAAATCTACCATCCGAGGGTGAGAGGAGGTCTTCCACAAAACGTGGAGGCCATTTACCAACTCGTTCCAGGACCTCTTTGAAACCAGCAGCCAATAGAGCGGGGGGGGGGGGGGGAGCCGCACAGGAGCCAACAAGACAGCAGGGAACAGATAGGGAGGGGTGGGGGGGAGGGGCGCAAGGCCAGGGAAAGAAGAGGGGAATGTTTGGAAATGGCCAGAACGGATAATAGTGGACCTGGAGCACGGTCACAGAGAACAAGACCTCAAAGAAACACCGAAAACAGGGGAGAGGGAGGGGAAAGAGCTGCACACATGTAAATAGATGACAATCACCGACTTTGAAATATTTTCAAAAAATATTTTTATTCAAGGCGTTTTCACATATCAAAAAGAATCAGAAGAACAACAAAATAATTCAGTAAACAATAAACAGTCAGGCCACATCTGTTTCCCTGATGCCAAGGCAGCACGGTATCACATGGATAACACTGTGGCTTCACACGCCAGGGTCCCAGGTTCGATTCCCCGCTGGGTCACTGTCTGTGTGGAGTCTGCACGTTCTCCCCATGTCTGCGTGGGTTTTCTCCGGGTGCTCCGGTTTCCTCCCACAGTACAAAGACATGCAAGGTTAGGTGGATTGGCCATGATAAATTGCCCTCAGTGACCAAAAAGGTGAGGAGGGGTTATTGGGTTACGGGGATAGGGTGGAAGTGAGGGCTTAAGTGGGCCGGTGCAGATTCAATGGGACGAATGGCCTCCTTTTGCACTGTATGTTCTATGTAACACCCCACCCCCACCCCCAGCCCCTTTGCTGACCCCTCAAACTTCCTTCAAGAAATCAATAAACGGCTTCCAATTCCAGCTGAACCCGTCTGCTAACCCCCTCAAAACGAACTTGACCTTCTCCAGCCTCTGGAATTCTGCCAGGTTGCCCAACCACAGTCCCACTTTCGGCGGCTCTGCGACCCGCCGCCTAGCAAAATCCATCTCCGGGTATCAGGGATGGCCTGCCCCATTCATCACTTTCTCAGCCTCGTCTGGTCCTCCAGCTTCAGGTGTGTCTCCTGCAAAAAGTTGCATCCGCCTTCAAACTGCCCAGATGCTTGAACACATCCAACCATTTAACTGGCCCATTCAACCCCCTCACATTCCATGTCACCAGCCTGGTCCGGGGCAGGTCTCCCTTCCCCTTACCCCTTCCCCTGCCAATCAGCCATATCCGCTTTTGGGCCAGTCCACTTCACGCAACCCTCGAGGCCTGCTCTCGAATGTCCACTGTCATCGGTCCCTTCCCATCTGGCACCCATGTCAGCATCCCCCCCCCCCCACCCTCAAACAAAGAACCAACTCCATCCCCACACCTTCCTCTTGGCAACCCCCCACTTCACTCCCATTAACTAGCCCGCTAACTGGCATGGTGGCTTCCGCCCAATGCCTCCAATCACTCTTCCTCCCTCCAGTTCCCCTCCACCACCCGCAACCAACCCAACAGTCAGCCTCTAAAGAATAACAAAAGGCACACTCACGATCGTTGCTCCCTTGTAAGAATCTTTCCCAGAAAACCTACCACCAAACACTTAGGAAAGTACACAAAACTTCCAAAGTTCAATGTTCTCACACTCCTCCCAGCGCATTATCCCTCATACATTCCGTCGTCTCCTCTGTATGTCGAAATAAAGCTCTCATTTCTGGAAAGTCACCCACAGCAGGGCCGGGTACAATACCCCTTTTCAAAGAGGGCAGCCTTAATCCGATTACACCCGGCCCCCCTCTTCGGCAGCTCCGCACCCAGGTCCTAGTACACCCACAGCTCACTCTCTTCCCAGGTACATTTCCTGGTCTGCCTCACCCATCAAAGGATTTTCTCCTTGTCCAGAAAGTGATTTAACGGCACCACCTTTGCCCTCAATGGTTTGCCGGCCTATGGCCTCTTCAGAACCCTGTGCGCTCAGCCCACCTCCAGAGGCCAATAAAAGGTCCCTTCACCCATGCCAATGGAGAACTCTTGTAAATTGTACCTGATCCACATACCCTTGTCTATTATACAGTGTATAAAATGAAAAACCTCAATTAAAAACATTTTAAAAAAGAACCATGTGATGTTACATTTCCTGTGATGATGGACGCGTTTTAACGGGAAAGAAACAGTCACGTTTTGGGCGCATTTCACGGGGTGTTTCTCAGTGCCTGCAGCACCGTGAATGACCCCGCTATCAAATGGACCTCAGCGAGGAACACCCCACCAAAGGGATATTTACCTTAATTTGCCGCAGTACAGGAAGAGATTGGGACTCCCCGATCTCTGAACCACCCACAGTGGCCTCCGGACATCCCCAGTGCCCCAACTCACCTGGTTAGCGGTGTTGAGTCCCCCCTCATACTACCTTATAAGGGCAGGGCACCCTCGAGCCCAAGCCCTGGCAGTGCTAAAGTGCCTGGGTGGCAGAAGGAGAGCCAGAATACCATCCTGCCCAGAAACTGACCACCCAGGGGTCTCTGATGGCCTGGGGACCCTCCCCCCCCCCCCCTCCCAAAGTGCCATTACGCCTAGTCCACGTTTGGTCCCTTTCTGTGGGAAACTGTCCAGAAACTGGAAGATAGTTTAAGGGAAATACTGCCCTTCCAGCACACATTTTTGTTTATTTTTCTGCATTTGTGGGGTTTCTCATTCCTTTCCTAATTCCCTTCATCTGTTCCACTTTAAATAATATTCATTTCAATATCTTCAAATCCCGAGAAAGAGACTTGGAACTTGACTGACTTCTGTTTTGACATTAATATTGTCTGACTTGTTGAGTATTTTTGACTTTTTTTCTTTTGTTAGCTTTATCAAATCTTTTGGTTTGTCCATTGTTTATTCTTTGTCTAATTCTCCAGTCAAGTTCTTGGTTTCTACCTCAAAAACTTTACAATTTTACTTTTTTACCCATTTCTTCTTCTTCAGTCAATGAATTATGCAGGAGCAGCGGTTCCGTGTCTGGCTTCGCAGGCCAGGAATGAAGCCTAATGCTTTATTATGCGTGTACTTAGACAGTGAAGCATCAGGGGAGACCCACATATCCAAATACACTTTTGTAGAGGGTTAAGTGTCTGATTTACCGTTCATTTTTCTACTTTCTTATGATTATGAGTGCTATTATATGATTAGATAGTTTCATTCTCCGCTAGTAGAGGTTTGTGTGTGGCTGATTCAGCAGAGAATGGGTGAAATGTTTCCTGGAAACTGATGTAAATATGCCCAAACTGCCTTTTGCCTGCAGGTAACCCCTTTACTGTTCAAAGCCACTCACTGTATTTGATCAGTGCCATTACAGTGTCTGGAATGCTCATAGCCCCAAAGGCTTTTAACAATAAAGAATAGTCATTTGGAGTCAGAAGAGGGAGCAACGTCCCAACACGTGTAGAATCCTTAAAATATTATTTTATTTGCAGCGATGATGAGCTGAGCGTAATTCTGTCAAGGCTTACCCAACTGCTGTGTCAGCATTAAAAAGCTTGTGGCAAAATTATATTTGCATCCAGGGTTATCAGAAAAACTTGGAAAAAAAAAGTAGGCCACTCCTCGTAAATTCTTATCTCAAGCCCGGGACTTGATTACAGTATTGCAAAAGCTAATTTAACCTCCATTTGAACCTGATGTTTCATTATGGAAAACTGTTGATCAGGTCACTGAGAGCCAGAAGAGTACAGTTTGTGAAATGTGTGTTTAGTGACTGAATATTCCCACCTGATCTAATATAAGGATGGAGAAACACTCAGACCTCATCCCATATCACTATTGGGTTGTACAGGTTGAGCATCCCTTATCCAAAATTCCAAATGCCGAAAAATTCCAAAAAACACACTTTTTTCAGGGCGTCGATGTGACGCATGAATGGGAAGTCCTCCAATGCTCCTGGTGATGCGCAGTTCCCAACGTGCGCGTACATGCGCAGTTTCCAACATTCCGCACATATATATAATAATATAATTTTATTGTCACAAATAGGCTTACATTAACACTGCAATGAAGTTACTATGAAAAGCCCCTAGTAGCTACATTCTGGCATCTGTTCGGATACACAGAGGGAGAATTCAGAATGTCCAAATGACCTAACAGCACGTCTTTAAGGAAACCGGAGCACCGGAGGAAACCCACGCAGACATAGGGAGAATGTGCAGACTCCACACAGTGACCCAAGCCGGGAATCGGACCTGAGACCCTGGCGCTATGAAGCAACAGTGCTAACCACTGTGTTACCGTACCGCCCTGGCTGGTGGAAAGGGTTCAATAATCCAATCGGGATTTGATGAGAAACCTCTGTACCCAGTGAGTGGTGAGAATGTGGAATCTCCGAGCCTGCCCAAATTGGCCATTAACATGAGCAGTTCCCAATGTTCCACACATGCGCAGTTTATAATGCAAAATCTGAAACATTTCAAAATCCGATACACACTCGCTCTCAAGCATTTTGGATAAGAGATTTTCAATCTGTGTATGAATTCCATCTGGTTTAAGATATCCTCTATCTTTGTATCAGAAAATGTGGAACTGGAACACAGGTTGTATGAATCTGAAGAGATATCTAGTACAGTTTTGACAAAATAAAGTTGATTGATTATCCTTCAACTGTTCCTGCATTGTTGAAATGAATTTTGAATAAATTATTTCACTTAAAAAATGAATGTACATTGTAGCTTATCCATTCTTCAGGAGTAGTAACAATGATGTGGGTTAGTCACATGGAATAATCTTCTCACTTTCAACAAACACAAATTAGATTTGAACTATTTGGTTTGGTTTCTTGGTTGACTCAGTAAATATAGAGCAAAATGTATTGACATTGGCTTTCAGCTATAGGTTTAGGAAAAACTGAATGATACTTTGATGAAAGTTATATTACCTTCAACTATGACCATTGCTGCCAGCAAATAAATAGCTAAATTTGAACTTCACCTCACTGTTTTCTCCATATTTTTCAGGACCAATGAATTGTTGACAGGGACAGTCATGTCACAGTTGCAATTCTGTTGGATCAAAACTTAGAGAGATATGTTACTTAATCTTTTTCACATGCTTGTAAATTATTACTAGTATTACTGAATACATACACTTTTCATGCATTAGGTGGCAATCATTTCAGGAATTTGGGACAACACCCATTTAATCCATTAGTGTTGCACCCAGCAAAGCAACTGATGGGACAGGTTATGTGGGGACAGATTACATAAATCACAGGAGATCTTGAGACCTATTGTACCAGTGTCTGGGCTAACTGCAACTGGAAGTAAAAATATTATAATCCTATTTATTTTCTCCTTTAATATTTCCCATGAAATACTGTTCTATTTTAAATAGGGTGTTAACCTCTGTCTCAATATCCACTTTGGTAATACCATAGAATTCCTACAGTACAGAAGGAGACCTTTCGGTCCATCGAGTCTGCACTGACCCTCCGAAAGAATACCCTACCTAGGCCCACTTCCCCCATCCTATCCCCGTAGCCCCACCTAACCTGCACACCTTTGAACACTGAGGGGCAATTTAGCAGAGCCAAAACACCTAGCTTGCACATCTTTGGACTCTGGGAGGAAACCCATGGGGACACTGGGAGAACATGCAAAACTTCACCAAGACAAGTCACCCAAGACTGGAATCGTCCCTGGCGCTTTGTGAGGCAGCACCCTTGATACTACACCCACCCCCACACCCCACCCAACTAGTACACTATCCTATATTTTAACAGCAACATGAACCAATGCTTTAACTATTTACTTTATATTTCTCCAACTCCTTTTACAACTACAGATTCTAGCCAACTCCAACTCCTACTATTCTCCTGCGCAAGTCACAGTCCTGGGGCATTCAGTTAACCCCCCAGTCCCCTCACATACACACATTATTCCCAGCCATTAAGGAAAATGTCTTTGAGACATGAGGGCTCTTGTCTGCATCTGGTAGGATATCATTATTTTCAGAATGGAACAACACTTTAGCATTATAGTTGTCAGTATTATTGGCAGGCAGCATGTAGTTTGCATCGTGACTAAATTGTAAGGAAAATTAAGACTTTACAATGAAAGGCTGATCCAAAAGAGAAGACCAATGAGAATGGAAATTTGGCCCCTCTGGGACTAGAAGAGAAGAATTCAGGATACTCTGAGGTATTGCTCCTCAAAGGACTTTGGGAAGAAGCTTCAGAGGAGGAATAACCTTCAGCTGTAGGGAAGGTTGTCACAGATGTACCCTCCAATGCGGTATCAAAGATGAAAAGGCATTGAAGATTTCAATGAACTTTGATGATGAAGGAAAAAATGGCCAACTCCCTGGAGGACTATGAAGAAATAATAGATGATTTTCCAATTATGTTTTGGGAGGACCGTCTACCTTCTGTAGACAGTTGGTAAGAGAGCCACCCTTCTCTCTGTACAAAGTTTTTCCACTATAGGGAAGGAGAAGGATACTTGAGAATATGGAGACACAGCTTCATCTTCTGTAATGAAACAACTTTCCCATAGGCAGTCAACTCTGGGGCAATACTGCTGTACAGGTATCTGCAGCCTCAGAAGTGCAAAATAAGCTGGTGCAGTTTCTGTGCTAATCTCTAGCTCTTGGGGGAAGAATACCTTCAGCTGGAACTGAAGAATGGGTGTCAATTGATTTTCACCCTGGGAAGGTATCAGCTCTTTAACGTTGTGATCCTCTCAGGACACTAACCTGGACTCGAGCAAAATAGTCTCTTTATGAACAACAGGAGACAAAGTAGGTAAAACAGTGGTAGATACAGTGGAACTAAGATCTGAATACTGCTCAGCAATTAAAAGCACAGTTGATTCTTCTAAAAAGACAAGAAACGTCATTAGGAAATGATCAGTAGGAAAAATAAATCATTCTCCATGACTTTAACCTCCAAGGAACCACTTAACACTGCATGGGATTCTTCCTCATCACACTCTAGGAAGAACCAATTCTGGTCCAGCAACTCTTGATGGGAATGGTCACCGTCTGCTGCAGTGCCCTCGGTATCTCACACCTTTGCAAAGAATTGAGGGATTCATAACTTCAGTCTCCACCCTGGATCTAATGGATGATGTCTCTGTGAAAGAAAGGAACTTACTGTTGAGTGTATAAACTTCCTCGACTTCTGAAGGTCGAATTTCCATTGGTTCCAAATAAAAGATTGAAGATACTTGCCTGAAAGACAGTGAATCTTAAATGGGGAGCATCAACTGATTTTTCCAGGATTTAATAATAACAATCTTTATTGTCACAAGTAGGCTCACATTAACACTGCAATGAAGTTACTGTGAAAAGCCCCTAGTCACCACATTCCGCCGCCTGACTCCGCACAGACAGTGACCCGGGCCGTGAATCGAACCTGGGACCCTGGCGCTGTGAAGCAACCGTGCTAATCACAGTGCTACCGTGCATAAGTATGTCAACATTATCACTCTATAAGGATGTATATTACTTGTAAAGAACATAGAGCGATATCTGTCGCCCCTAGTAATTAAGAGGAGCAATATGCCTGCCTTTGATTGGAAGGTCTGTGCCGCCTGGAGCTTGTAATCATGGGCGGGATTCTCTGACCCCTCGCCGGGTCGGAGAATCGCCGGGGGCTGGTGTGAATCCCGCCCCCGCCGGTTGCCAAATTCTCCGACACCGGATATTCGGCGGGGGCGGGAATCGCGCCGCGCCGGTTGGCGGGCCCCCGCCCCCGGCGATTCTCCAGCCCGGATGGGCCGAAGTCCCACTGCTGGAATGCCTGTCCCGCCGGCGTGGATTGAACCGTCTCTCTTACCAGCGGGACAAGGCGGTGCGGGCAGGCTCCGGGGTCCTGGGGGAGGGCGCGGGGCGATATGGCCCCCGGGGGTGCCCCCACGGTAGCCTGGCCCGCGATGGGGGCCCACCGATCCGCGGGCGGGCCTGTGCCGTGGGGGCACTCTTTTCCTTCCACCTTCGCCATGGTCTCCACCAAAGTCAGTTTTGTGCCAGCTGGCGGGGCACCAAAGGCCTTTCCCGCCAGCTGGCGGGTGGAAATCAGTCCAGCGCGGGCCTAGCCCCTCAAGGTGAGGGCTCGGCTACTCAAGATGCGAAGACTTCCGCGCCTTTGGGGTGGCGCGATGCCGGTCTGATTCGCGCCGTTTTTGGCGCCGGTCAGCGGACATCGTGGCGATTGCGGAGAATTCCGCCCCTGATGCCTAACAGATAAAGAGTCAGCAGCTGAAGTCAGTCGAGGTCCTCTGATAAAATATTAACAGCTGCTCTAGTACCAATTTTATAAGTAGTATTGAAGTCTTGAATTTGGACTGTGACTGATCAATAGTCTGGATTAACATGGTTTAGAGTGGCACAATGGCACAGTGCTTAGCACTGCTGCCTCACAGCTCCAGGGACCTGGCTTCAATTCCCGCCTCGGTTGACTGGCTGTGGAGTCTGCAGTTTCCCCCCGTATCTGCATGGGATTCCTCCGGGTGCTCAGGTTTCCTCCCACAGTCCAAAGATTTGCAGGTAGGTGGATTGGCCATGATCAATTGCCCTTTAGTGTCCAAAAGGTAAGAGGTTGGGTTAGGCGGGGTTACTGGGTTAAGGGGACAGGGTGGGGGCCTGACCTTAGGTAGGGTTCCCTTTCAGAGGGTCGGTGCAGACTCGATGGACCGAATGGCCTTCTGCAGTGTCATGATTCTATGAAACGTCTATGGTCTACTTCCAGAAATTCTGTTATTTCATCCTTTTCAATCTGGACACCCATGACTATACAATCACAGATAACCCATCCTTCAATGTGCCCAATCAATGACTAAATAGGTCCAAAGGCTTTAATAGTGGAGTCAAAGAGCAAGATTTAATGGAAAGATTTCTATATGTGTCATTTTGGGCGCGGTTGGCGGGGTTCCTTGACAGCCGCATTGGTGAGATTGCAGCTTGTACTGAACGGCACTTACTGCCGAAAACGAGCCCTCACGAGCTTCTTGCCGCTATTAGCTGTTTCGCTGTCTGATTCGTCGGACTTGTGCCTCAGCTTCTCCTGCTAACAAGAGGGAGCTTTTAAACGTTCCTTCACCACTCACTCCCATTCAACACATTCTCGGGAATGTTGGAAAATTAAAATCGATTGCTTAAGGGAGGTGCCAAACAACTGAATTTAATTTTAAGCCTCCTTTGTGCTTTTTTTCAGATGTGTCTGATGTGGCAGCATTTTGAATACAATAGCATCAACTTGCTAAGTTTACTTCCAAATATTCATTATCTAAATTCTGTTTTGAAAATTTCAGCTGTGAACAGTTACAAAAACACTTAAGAATTGTATTTTCTATTTACTATCCCTATTCAGTCCAATAATTTACTGCCCTGGTTCTTGCATGACATTGCTAACTGCTTATCTTTCTTGCACTGTTTTATGTGATGGAAGAGATGGCTGACTTTCTTGTGTGCTTGTCATGCGTATTAATAGCTTTGATTTGCTTTTGTGGATTTTTTGAGATCTGCCATTTTCTTCCTCACAGTTTGCCAGATCCTGGATTGATGAGCTTGGCTGTCTCCTTCCATACCTGCTGAACCTGTCACATCCTGGGGTGGGATGGTTGGGTGTCAAAATAGGATAGGTGATGAGGGTGGTGGCATCCATCAACCTATAGATGCTCTCTTTTCTGTCCCACCTTTTGTAGAAATGCCTGTGGCACCTGGTCATCAAATGGCACTTTTTCTTTTATCGTGTATGCTTCATTTACAGGAAAATCACTGCGTAAACTGCTGAACTGGACTGACGTGCACTATTTTAGTGTTTTAATTGTTTTCTAGTGCCATTAAAAGGAGCTGGCTGTGATAATTGCAGCTTGTGTTCCATTGGATGGTTGTTGGTGTGCATGCGATATTGCCCTGAAGAAAACAGTAAAATTACACTTTTATGAATGTGCTTAATAATGCAGAAACAGCAGAAACAATGTTCCTTTAATCCTTCATTACTAGCAGACAAAAGTTTGTTCCGTTATGAGATTTTAATTTGTTTTTGGACTATTTCAAATATTTTTAAAATTTATGCTTTGTGTATTGGGTTTTATTGTTCTTTGTTGCAGTGTCATATTCTTTAAGCATTGTCATGGACGCAGTTCTGGTTCTGTATGAAATTAACTCACTTAAAGTTGTTTTGAGAATTTCTGTTCAGTAGTCTGGAAACTGCCTTCCATTCAGAAATGTTGCTGTACTGTATTTTGGTTTCGCTTTTCTCAGGTGGCCATCAATATGTTAAGTGACGTGAAACACCTGTAGAATTTCAATATGCACTGCATATGCAAGTTAGTCTGATCTGGCAGGCATCCCTCGTTTTGTTACAATCTGCCAATATCTTCACAGTCTATAAGTGGTGACTTGCATATATAGTTAGTTTGCAATATCTCATCGAGGTTGTCTTTTGGCTGGGAAAGTTATCACGGATTTTCCAATCGTATTTTCATTTATTCCCAGGATTTCTTTTTCTAGATAGTTAATTTCATGAAGAAAATCGCTGTTTATATAATGATTTACTTCTTGTTTTTGCTATTTGGATTTGTCTGAATAGAAAATAATACCTAAAACAGCAGAGAAAATTAACCAATCTCTATTCTATTGTTAGACAATGCATTTAGTCCAATTGGGTGTGTACAAAAATATTTTTGTGTTTCTCTGCATGGCCTTAATGGCACTGGCTCATAGCAGGATATTGAGGGAGTTGTTTTGATGCAAGATGAAAATTTATTTATCAGAGGGACAGCTAATTCTTTCTTACTTTTGAACTCTTGGCTATTTTGTTTGATTTGTAATTCCATTGAAAGATTAAAGATTTGGGCACCTAAAAATGAGATTTGCCAAACTGGACAAATATTGATTAGGATGAAGTTGTCTAAAAGTACAGTTTCGCCAATGAGTAGGCTGTGGTTTATATGGAGGCTAGATTAAAGATCAACTTAATATGAACTTTCATTTCTAAGGGTGATTTTTGATCACTGCACAGTGACATCACTGGAGACAGCAAGTGTATTCATGACAAATGATTACAAGATTGAGCTTGGCTGTGATGCCATTTAATGTCAAATAGCCTGTCAATACTCACTGTCTGGGCTATTCATGAAGTTGGTCACATGAAAAAAGTACTGGAGGCTTGTGAGTACTTATATAACCAAACGCTCTTTGAGAAGGGTGAGAAAATTAGTGCATGCTAAAAGAAAAGCATGCTTGTTTTGAAATTGCCACTTGCTGCTTAGAGAAATTTGCTGTTTGTGAGTTATAAAGTGTTCTCAATAATAGTAATAAGGTTCTACACAGCTGTCATACACTATTAAGTACAATTGAATGTGGCTGAGTAGGTTTGTGGCTGCTCACACTGTGTAAATGAAGACCTGATTGGAAATTAGATGGTGGATGATAATTCGATCCACAAGAGTAAATGTATAATACTTCACTGCTCTAATAGTCAGGCAGCACAGCTATTACCAGATTTGTATTAAATCACCATGCAGCTCAAGCTCCAGATAGTTTATTCATTTATTTTACATTTTGAAATCCACATATATTGCAACAAACACGCAGGTGGGAAGGGGAATTTTACTCCTCAGCCGTAAGCTATCTCGACGGCTGTCTAGGAGCGTCTAACAGTCCATATAGGCCCTACTTAACAACCGGACCTCATTTATATCTTTCCAGCTATTGAACATTGGGCAGCCCCAAGGCTGCTGCTGTCACTTAGGTAGGTCTTCAGCCGAAGACTTGACTGGATCTCACAGGTGGCAACTTTTTATGTGGCACCTTTGCGAATGTCTTTTGCCAGTCCAGGTAGACTACATCTATAGGTTCCCCTTTATCTGCTGTATTAGTTGCACCCTCAGAAAACTCCCAACAAATTTTTCAACACGATTTGCCTTTTGTAAAATCATGTTGGCTTTGAGCATCTAAGTGCATTGTTAAGATTTATGTTGCATGTTTTAATCACGTTTCATTTCCTACATTCTGTTCCATCTAACTCAAAATAGCCAAATTGTTTGGTCACATAGACTTTCTTTTCACTCTCCTTGACTGCACAGACACCCATGGTGTGTGTCATGATTCCATCTGGGAAATCATCTGACAACAATCGGTCAACTGTTTACCTGTAGGTTGATGCCCAAACCAATCTCTAGCATCACCACTCACTTTGAGCCTGCTGCCATATTCTCTGACTGTTGAATGGACAGGACGTCAAAAATCAGTCTAAAGTTCCTTCAGTTCAGTTTTGCCAAAACGAAACTATCCTTTTGGCTTTCAACAATCACAATTCTGTCTCTGGTTCCATTCATCGCCCTCAGTTGTCCCAGCATTTGCAGCTGTGAGACCCTCCCAAATCCTCACTTAATGAGGTTCCCAAGGCAACTTTCTTGTCCTTGACTGAGTTTTAAAGTTAACTTAATACGTTGAGAAAAGTTTCCAATATATGTGCCCAACTCTGTATCAAACTGATGCTACTTTGCATTTATCAACAAATTTTGCTAACTTACTTTAAAAGGGAGCAGCACTGTTCCACCCATGCCTATCAACTTTAGATAATATTTATTTTGCACTGCTTGGAAATCAGTCAATCTCATTTCTAAGCACAGCTTATCAACTTCAGAGAACATTAATTCATTTTTTGTCTGTAAACATCTGCCTCATTATATCCTATGTACACATATGTTCTTATGTGATAACATGAGCTCATATTAGCTTTGGAGGGGGTGTAAATTCTGAGGTTTGTTAGCATTCTGGGTTAATATAGTGGGTCTAGAAAATGCACATGTGCTCCAAGTGTAGAATTACGATGTGCCATTTATTTTTATTCCCATTACATAGAAATTCTGATTCAAGCATAATCCTAGCTGAAACATGATATTTCTTTGCAACGTGATAACATATTTATTTAACTTAAACTATAGCACCCTTCTTCAGGCCAGTTGCATAAAAATAACCTTCAAAGAGGTTTAGAACCTCTTACAATTTATGATTTGCTATTTCCAGATAATCAGAAGATGTGTAGAATCATAAGCGCAAAGAAGGTCATTTGGCCCATTGCCCTTGTACTGGGTCTTGGAAAGAATTTTCCAATTCGTTCCACACTCTTGCTGTTTCTCCGCAGAGTAGGCAATTTTTTCCTTTTCAACTATAAGTTCAAAAATTCTCTTTTGAAAATTGGTATTGAAAAATCCACCATCGTTTCTGGCACTGAATTCGTAAGTTTCTGCTCTACAAAAATCCTTCATAATTTTTAACACCGGTATTAAACCTTGCATTAACCTTCTCTGTTCGAAGGAAAACAATCGCTATCCATATAACTTTTTTAAAATTTGTTTACGGGATGTGGGCGTCAGTGGTTAGGCCAGAATTTATTACCCATCCCTTGTTACCTTTCAGAAGGTGGTGGTGAGTTGCCTTCTTGAACTGCTGCAGTCATTGCTGTGTAGGTACACCCACTGTGCTGTTAAGGAGGGAGTTCCAGGATGTTGCCCCAGCGACTGTGAAGGAACAATATATTTCCAAATCAGAGTGGTGAGTGAATTGAAGCGGAATCTCCAGGTGGTGGGGTGCCCAGGTACCTGCTGCTCTTGTCCTTCTGGATGGTAGCGGTCGTGGGTTTTGAAGGTGTTGTCTAAGGAACCTTGGTGAGCTTCTGCAGTGCATCTTGTAGATGGTACACACGGCTGCCACTGTTTGTTGGTGGTGGAGGGTTTGAATATTTGTGGAAGGGAAGCAATCAAGCAGGATGCTTTGTCTTGGATGGTGTTGAGCTTTTTAAAAATTTTTATTTTTTTGTTTTATTTTTAATATTTTTTTTCTATAAATTTAGAGGACCCAATTCATTTTTTTCCAATTAAGGGGCAATTTAGCGTGACCAACCCACCAACCCTGCACATCTATGGGTTATGGGGGTGAAACCCATGCAAACACGGGGAGAATGTGCAAACTCCACACGAACAGTGACCCAGAGCCGGGATCAAACCTGGGACCTCGGCGCCGTGAGGCAGCAATGCTCACCACTGCGCCACCGTGCTGCCCCGGTGTCGAGCTTCTTGAGTGTTGTTGGAGCTGCACTTATCCAGGCAAGTGGACAGTATTCCATTACACTCTTGACTTGTGCCTTGTAGATGGTAAACAGGCTTTGGGGGGGTCTGGAGGTGAGTTACTCCCCGTAGGAATCCTAGCCCGAGCTCTTTGACCTGCATTGGTAGCCACAGTATTAATGCGGTTTGTCCAGTTCAGTTTCTGATCAGTGGTAACCCCCAGGATGTTGATTGTGGGGATTCAGCGATGGTAATGCCATTGAATGTCAAGGGGTGTTGGTTAGATTCTGTCTTGTAGGAGATGGTCATTTGCCTGGCACTTGTGTGGCGCAAATGTAACTTGCCACTTATCAGCCCAAGCCTGGATATTGTCATGGACCGCTTCATTATCTGAGGGCATTTAAGAATTAAATGCGGTGGGGGGGCCTCCTTTACATTTGATTGGTGAGCTATCAATACTTAATAATAACCTTGCAACTTGCCAACCGGGATGGACAGAATTTGGATGCTGCTCTATGGAACAGTGCCGGAGATTTTATCGAGAGGGGTGAGTCGGTCAGCATGAGCTGTCAGAAAATCTGGGATTGAGCAGCCGAGAGCAGTCCCTTTAGGGATCACAATTTAGACTGCTTAACACCTGGTACCAGTGGGTGGAGCATGTGAAGTGCATACTGTGCCCATTAACATCTCAAAATTACACTGGAGTGTTATGTATATTATAGGACCTTAATTTGAACTACGCTGCAGCCTAAAACAGGCCTAATCTGAGGATGCCTGTGCGGAAAATTCCAGGAAAATGGCAGCATGTGGAAATGGGCTGGGAAGTGTCTGTGTTTGATTTTCAGGATGATCTGCCTTGTTCTTGGTTGGTTGAGGGTTTTAAAATTTACCTTGTGTTGATTTGATGCATGAGTCGTCTTTCCTGTACTATATTCTCTTTTCCAGTCATGTCAGATAGAATAAAGCAAGCAATTGGCAATTTTATTCTATGTTAATAGATTTTTTTCAAAGTACATGTTTTATAACCTCAGCTTTCAACAATGCACAAATGTATCTTGTGCTGCTGCTTTACAGTAATATTCATGTCTTATTTTTGTGTCCTCCTGGGTCACGCAATGTTTTTCTTACTTTCTGCCAGGTCCCTCTGGTTATTGGCATAAAATACATCGCCTCTGGTTACTTATTCCCTCATTTACAATTTTTTGTTTGCATTTTTTTGAGATCAGAGGTCACCTGGACTTGCAGGTAATAAAATAGTTTTTCTTTTCTCTGCTGTATTTGCTAATACAGTTGTACACTTCAGAGCTTGATTAAGGGGCAGCACAGTAGCATTGTGGTTAGCACAATTGCTTCACAGCTCCAGGGTCCCAGGTTCGATTCCTGGCTTGGGTCACTGTCTGTGTGGAGTCTGCACGTTCTCCCCATGTGTGCGTGGGTTTCCTCCTGGTGCTCCGGTTTCCTCCCACTGTCCAAAGATGTGTGGGTTAGGTGGATTGGCCATGCTAAATTGTCCTTAGTGTCCAAAATTGCCCTTAGTGTTGGGTGGGGTTACTGGGTAATGGGGATAGGTGGGGTTACTGGGCAATGAGGTAGGGTGGAGGTGTGGGCTTGGGTAGGGTGCTCTTTCTAAGAGAGCCAGTTCAGACTCGATGGGCTAAATGGCGTCCTTCTGCACTGTAAATTCTGTGAACACATTTTCTGCACTTATACTGGTTAAGTGGGTGATTAGTTGTTTGAGAAACATAAAAGGATCATTGATGAAGGTGCACCATAAATTGCTATTTTTATGAGTACTAATTAAATCATCTCTATGTAATGTTTCATACGCTATTTTGCTAAAAGTTCAAAAATATCTTTAAAAATTGACTTTTGTTCTTTTTGGAAAACAGAAAGTAAGGATGGCAAAGCTTCTATCTACGACTTGACAAAACGATGCAACCTCTCTGGTCCAAAATTATGTAGCCCATGTGGCCATCTTTGGTTCGTTTTCTCCCATCATCGCTTCAGTTGTATTTTTGCTACACTAACAAATTGAAACATTATCTTTTTAAACTATACTAGGAAGCAGCTGGCGCCTTATTGAAAACATTATGGAAACAAATCTTTTTTAATGGAGCGTTTTGGTGCTAGTACAATGCACTTGAGATCTGCAAACAAAAGCATGATTTTTTTTCTCTTGTTTCAGGGAATGTCCTAGGTAGTCTGTCAGAATGGTGGTTCCCGCTCTTCTAATTACAAGAAGGGATTAATGGTTAGGTTAACAAACTCACAGGTTGAAAATGGTCCTGACTTACTATGACTGCTATTTCATTAAAAGCAAAATACTGTGGATGCTGGAAATCTGAAATAAAATCAGAAAGTGCCGGAAAAACTCAGCAGATCTGGCAGCATCTGCAGAAGGACAAACAGAGTTAACCTCTGATTTCATATCAACAACTGGATTGTACAGAATTCTGTAGAAGGGTCATATGGACTCGAATTGTTAGGGGCACATTAGGGGAATTGTTAGGTTAGGTGGCACAGATGTTAGCACTGCTGCCTCACATCGCCAAGGACCCAGGTTCAATTCCAGCCTTGAGTGACTGTCTGTGTGACGACTGCACTTTCTCCATGTGTCTGCGTGGGGTCCTCCCACAGTCCAAAGATGTGCAGGTTAGGTGGATTCGCCATGTTAAATTGCGCCTTTGTTTCCAAAGAAGTGGAGGTTAGCTAGGGTTAAGGGGAAATCGCTGGGGAGGATTTTAAGAGGATTGGTGCAGACAGGATGGACCAAATGGCTTCCTTTTGCTGGAGGAATTCTGTGGTTGTATTGTTTTGAGTCCATAAGACTTTTCTTCTTGGATGACAGTTATTTGACAGGTTACATGCAAGAAGAGTAAGTCACAAAAGAAAATACATTTTTCAGGCTCTACTGATCTCTATACCAAAAGCCTTTATTCGGAAAGTGGTCACGATTATTTTGGATTTTGTATGGGTGGGGAAAGTGCCGAGGGTGGGGAGGACCCTGCTACAGAGTCAGAGGCAGCAGGGGGGATTGGCATTGCCGAACTTGCTTCATTATTATTGGGCAGCGAAAGTGCGGCGGTGGTGGGAAGGAGAAGGGGTAGAATGGGTTAAGATGGAGGAGGAATCTTGTAAGGTGTCTAGTTTGAGGGCTATGGTGACGGCAGAGTTGCCATTGGCTCTGAGTAGGTATTCAGGGAGCCCAGTGGTGCAGTCCACGGTGAAGATATGAAATCCATTGAGGAGGCATTTTAGGGTGGAAGGGATGTCGGTGCTAATGCCGCTGTGCGAGAATCATGCGTTTGAGCCGGGGGGCTGGATAGTGTGTACAGGCGGTGGAGGGAAGTGGGACTGGTCAAGGTGAGGGATCTGTATTTGGAGGAAGGTTTCGCCAGTCTGGAAGAGCTAAGAGAGAGGGTAGAGCTGCCGAGGGGGAGTGATTTTGGGCATCTGCAGTTTCGGGACTTTGCACAAAAGGTCTGGATGGGGTTCCCTTGGTTGCCGGGAGACACCCTGCTGGAACGACTGCTGTTTCTGGATGTGTAAGGGGAGGGAAGAATTGTTGATACATACAAGTGGCCAGGGGAGCAGGGAGGCGAGTGGGTCGTGAAAATCCAGGAGAAATGGGAGGGGAGATCAATTGGAGAGTATGGAATGAGGCACTGCGTAGGGTAAACGGGACCTCCTATTGTGCAAGGATGAACCTGATACAGTTTGCGATGGTGCACAAGGTGCATATGACTCGGGCGAGAATGAGTGGGTTCTTTCAGGGGGTAGCAGATGAATTTCAGAGGTGTGAGCGGGGGCCAGTGAATCACATGCACGTTTTGAGGTTGCGAAAAATTGGGAAGATTCTGCCAGGAGTGTTCGCGGTCTTAGCCAAGATAGTGGAGGAGGAGGTGGACCCGGACCCTTTGGTGGCGATAGTTGGGGTTTCAGCGAAGCCGGAGCTCATGGAGAGGAGGAAGGCCGGTGTCGTGGCCTTTGCCTCTCTGATTGCATGGAGACGAATTTTACTGGAATGGCGGTCGGCATCGCCACCAGGGGTAGCGGCTTCATTGGGCGACTTGTATGACTTTCTGTGGTTGGAGAAGATTAAGTATTGATGTGTTGGGTATGCTGGGTCTGTGAGGACTGCGTTTACCAGAGCAGTGAGAGAGACAGGCTACCAACACTTGTAGAAGTACAACTCTATTTTATTTAGCTATGAGCACTGTGGGTTGACACTAAATGTTAGGTTGACTGGAGACCTGAGGCTAACCTGACCAGACTATACTGCTAGCACATGGTAGATGTTCGTGTTACTGTTCACTGGCTCTGGCTGTCTTAGAGGCTGCATCCCGAATGAGCGGGAAAACTAGTGCCCTTTGGCTATATAGTGGCCGTGTCCTGTCTGGTGATTGGCTGCAATGTTCTATGTGTTGATTGGTCTTTCAGTGTGTCAGTCAGTGTCTGTCTCTGCACCATCATATACTTGTGTGTATATTATGACAAGAATGAGTTAAGGGGCTTTGCAAGGGGGTTTGAGAAAAGGTGGGGGATGTTTGTGACCGTGTTTGAGGAGCTGCTCGTCGCAGGTTGGGTAGAGAGGGGGAGAAATCTGTACAAACTGTATAGTTGATTGCTGGGAAGTATGTTTCCCGGGGTGTTTATTTGCTGTAACCTGTTTTGATACATGTTTGTAATAAAATGCATTAAAAAACACACAAAAGAAAAGACAAAGTTTAAAAAAAAATAAAAAATTAGAGTACCCAATTCTTTTTTTTCCCATTTAGCCCCAATAGGGGCAATTTAACATGACTAATCCACCTACCCTGCACATCTTTGGGTTATGGGGGTGAGACCCACGCAGACACGGGGAGAATGTGCGAATTCCACATGGACAGTCCCGGGATCGAATCCGGGACCTCGGCACCATGAGACTGCAGTGCTAACCACTGCACCACCGTACCGCCGTCAAAAAAAAAAGTTGCCCAAGTTTCAAGACCAACCAAAGTTCTTTTGTAATATCAAAAAAACACTGCCACCCAGGCCCAAATCCATACATGTTAACTTAGAAAACTAGTAAAAGATAATTAGCTTCAGAAAAGCTGAACTCAGCGCCTAAAGAATTCTGGGGTTGGATTCACCCTCCCGCTGCGCCAGATTTCTGGTGCGGCACGCCGGCGGGATGCTCCGTTTCACCGGCTGGTCAATGGGGTTTCCCATTGTGGGGCAGCCCCACGCCACTGGGAACCCCCCGGGCTGCCAACAAAACGGAGCATCTCGACGGTGGAGAATCCAGCTCCTGATTCTGAACAGGTTGTTATATGGGTTTGCAACTTTAAAAAAAATATATGTTCAACAATTTTCAACCAATCACTCCAGAAAGGAAAAAAACAATTGCACATAGGAAATCAAACAAAGATACATTAACCTAATTTAACAAATAAATACAAAAGTGGGGGAAACGCCCCCTTTTAACAAAAACATATTACCCCCCCCCCCCCCCCCCCCCCCCCCGGCCTGGCCCCGGCCCTGGCCCCGGTTGCTGCTGTTTCGGCCTCCACCTAGTGTTCCGCGAGAAAGTCTAGGAACGGTTGCCACCGCCTGGAGAACCCCTGCCCCCCTGCCATGTCATTGATCCAAGCTTCTACACTCGGGGGCTTCGCATCTCTCCACATTAGTAGGATCCTCCGCCGGGCTACCAGGGACGCAAAGGCCAGAACACCGGCCTCTTTTGGCTCCTGCACTCCCGGCTCGTCCGATGCTATCCCCCAGCTCGGCTTGATCCGGGTGTTCACAACTTTAGACATAGCCCTCGCAAAGCCCCTCCAGAACCCCTCCAGCGCCGGGCCATGTCCAGAACATATGGGCGTGATTTGCTGGGCTCCCCGAACATCTCAAACATCTGTCCTCCACCCCAAAAAACTGACTCATCCTCGCCCCTGTCATATGCGCCCTATGTACTACTTTGAACTGTATTAGACTGAGTCTGGCGCAAGAGGAGGAGGAATTGACCCTGCCTAGGGCATCAGCCCACAGATCCTCATCCAGCTCCTCCCCAAGCTCCTCCTCCCACTTGCCCTTCAACTTCTCCACCGAGGCCTCCTCCGCTTCCGGCAGCTCCTGATAAATCGCCGAGACCTTGCCTTCTCCAATCCATACATCCGAAATCACCCTGTCCTGAATCTTTTGTGCTGGAAGTAGCGGAAATTCCCTCACCTGCTCAAACGCCCTCACTTGCATATATCTAAAAGCGTTTCCGGGCGGCAACCCAAATTTCTCCGCCAGCGCCCCCAGGCTAGCAAAAGTCCCATCTATGAACAGGTCTCCCATCCTTTTAATTCCTGCCCGATGCCAACTTAGGAACACCCCATCCATTCTGCCCAGCACAAACCTTTGATTATCCTGTATCGGGGACCAAACTGAGGCCCCCATATGGGCTTGCAACTTAAGCTATAAGCATATCCACAGTTCCTTCACTTGCATGAGAGGGCAAAAGTGCGTAACAACCAGATGATAAAATACACGTATTGAAAGAACAAAATTGTTGGTGTATTTCTAGAAGGGGGAAGGGTCAAATAGCATGTTCCCCAGAAAACTTTCTATTTTAAACTACACATGCTGGTTAATTCCAAGGCATTTTACCTTCATAATTGATAATTTAAAAAAAAAATTTTTTTTTTAAAGAAACACGGACATTAGGACTTTAAGTAGACATTCCTAAATAATCATTCTCTGATTTTCAATCTCACCACCTTTGTTTATATAATCCTGTAGTCCATCCAATATACCCTTGTGTTGATGGCCCGCACTATCTTGTATTTGCCCAGTTTTTGACTGCTGGATTTGCTTGAATCTATTCCATTTAGTGCAGTGGTTATGCTGCACAATATGACGAATGGTGTCCTCTATGTGAAGACAGGACTCTGCCTGCACAAGAACTGTACAGGACTCACCCATGCCATTATTTTCAAGGACAAATGCATTTGTAACATATAGATTGGTGAGGGGAAGGTCAAATAGTATTTTCTTCTTCCTTCACCATATGCGGCAGGCCCAGTCTGGCAGTTTTGTCCTTCAGTACTTAACCAGCACGCTAAGTGATGGTGCGACTAAATAACTGTTGGTCATGGGCATTGACATCCTCCACCCCAGAGTATGTTCTATGCCTTTGCGACACTCCGTGCTTCTTTCAAATGATGTTCAACATGGAGGTGCGCTGATTCTTCTGCTGAGGGAGGAAAGTAGGTGGTAATTGGTACGCCTGGCCTTGCCCATGTTTGACCTGATGCTGTGAGACTTTATGCAATCCGGAGTCAACGTCGAGAACTCCCAACTATACACTGCTGTGCCACCGTCTCAGGTGGGTCTATCTTGGTGGTGGAAGTGGACATTTTACTGTGGTGAACAACTGTCTGGCAAAGGAAGCAGCTACAGCCAGTTCATCTTCAACATGTGTTTATTCACAAAACTTAGACTACTTTTCCCTTCTACTTAGTTCCGCAACCTGGGTGGAAACTTATCCTTATATATGTGTCCTAACTTATCCCCAATTAGTATTGGCTGCTCTTAATCACAGCTAGAGCATACACTGAATTGTCATACCAGGACAAATCCAGAGATGGTGATGAAGGTGTCTGGGACTTGGACATTATAGTATGGTGAGTATTCCTATGTCAAGCTGTTGCTTGCCTGGACTATGGGACAGTCCTGCCCATTTTGGCATAAGCCCCCAGGTGTTAGAAAGGATGACTTTGCAGGGTCAAGTGGGTTCATTGCTGTTGTCATTTCCGGTACCCAGGTCGTTTGCGGTTAATGCTTATGCTCTCTTTCCTTCCCAGTCTTAAAGGTATTACTTTAGACTTTTTCCACCGTCCCAAGTTCTGGTCCTAGGTTAGTGCCTTCCCTCTCCATTCCATTGCAATCCATTTTCTTGTCTTTGATGCTATTGATTTTGTCCCCTCTTTTACTTCATTATTCCTTCCAATATTCCATTATTACCAATTATCTCTTGTTTCTCCTGTTCTCATTCTTGTCCATGTCCCCTTTTTTCTTTCCTGTTCACTGCCTTTAATTTTCCCACTTCCCTCTGCACTTCTGTGTATCTATTCTCATCTTTGTCTTTATCCTTAATTATTCTCTATTCCCCCCTCCGTCCCGTGCCCCTTCGATACACGTACAAATCCTCCTCAAAAGCAATTCCAGCTGCTGCACACTTGCACTGCGATTCACTGAATTCCATCAAACAGCTTGGCCTATTCCTGGTTAGTATGGCCACCGTCTCTTATGAATGTGAGGTACTGGGGAACGGCATTGTCGGGGGTTAACGCCCGGTCCTAGGGCCAGCGAAGGAAGTAAAAGTCGGGAGACAGCACAGAGGAGGGGAATGTCGAAGACCAGCAAAAAAACGGCCGTGAAAAAAGCAGCTGAAAGTCCGTCGGGGAGTGGAAAGGTCACCGCGGGGTCAGTAAAGAAAATGGAGGCTGGAGCACCAGGGGAGGCCGCATTGCTTATGGCTGAAGAAATAACTAAGGTGATGGCTGCGGAATTCGAAAGGCAGTTTACAAAATACATGGAGACAATGAGGAAGGAGATGAGGGAGGTTTTGAGTGCGCTGGTGGAGGAGGCGATTTCCCCAGTGATGACGGCGGTGGCGAGCGTAGTGGCGGCGGTGCGAGAGCAAGGGGAGGCGCTGAAGGAAGTGGAGTAGACGTTATTGCAGCACGGTGATCAACTTGCCTTGATGGGGAAGGAGATGCGGAAGGTGATGGACATTAACAAGGATCTGCGAGGAAAAATGGAAGACCTGGAAAACAGATCCAGGCGACAGAATTTGAGGATTGCGGGGCTGCCCGAAGGAGTTGAAGGACCGAAGCTGACTGAGTACTTTGCCGCGATGCTGGCAAAACTATTGGGGGAGGGGGAGGATCCCTCCCGATATGAACTGGATCGGGCTCATCGGTCGTGGAGGCCTGTACCAAAGGCGAGTGAGCTGCCAAGGACAGTGACTCTGCTTCCGTAGGTACAGTGTGAAGGAGAAGGTCCTGAGCTGGGCCAAGCAGAAGCGGGTGGTGCAGTGGGCTGGAGCTGGTATACGTGTATACCAGGACTTTACGGTGGAGCTGGCGAGGAGGCGGACTGCCTTCAACCGGGTGAAGAGGGCACTGTACATTAGCAAGGTGCAGTGCGGCATTGTATATCCAGCGAAGCTGAGGGTGACTTATAAGCTCAGGGACTTTTATTTTGGAACGGCGGAAGCAGCAGAGGAGTTTGCAAAGGCAGAAGGACTGTGGCAGAACTGACAAATTGAGAAATGGCCATGTGCCGATGTAAGCTCATGACTGTATTTTCTTCTTTTTTGTTTCACTGCGTGCGGGTGTAGGGGCTAAAGGAGCCAATGTTGTATATATTTGGACAAGGGAAGGGATGGGACTTTCACTTGAAATGAGTGCTCTTTGGGGTGTAGGTGGATATGCGGGGTGTGTGTGCTAAAAGGGGATCTCTGGGCTTTCCTAGGGCCGGGCAAGGGGGAAAGGGACCCGGGCGGGGTCCTCCACGCTGGCCGGTTTAAGCCGGCCAGTGAACGGGCGTGAGGTGGGGGGGAGGGGCTGCGGCCATCGGAGCCTGGTAGAACAGGGTCCGAGTGGTCTAGCCGGGGTGGAAAGTTGTGGGGAAGGAACCGAGGTTGGGAGGAGGAGTCTTACAAGAGGCAGTGGACGGGAGGAGCTGGAGACTTTGGGGTGGGGGGGGGGGGGTGGCGGGGGGGCGTACAACTCTTGGGTATCATGTATGGTACTCTTTCAGAGGCTGGATGGCGTTGAGTGTAGGGGGGGAGGGGAAATGGACTCTATAGGTCAATGGTGACCATGGGCGGTCCCGGACTCCTTTTTCTTTTTCTCCTTTGTTTTCTGTTTCCACCGTGGGAGGGTTTGGTTTATTGGATGCATATATTGACAGGTGGGCCGTTGTTTGGGGTGGTGGGAGGATGGGATCATTGGTATTGTTAAGGGGATTGATTTTGTATTTGTTACCATTTACTGTTTGTGGGTGGGGTGTAAATTTTTGAAAGAAAATGTGAAAATGTAGAATTAAAAAAATATATTTTTTAAAATGAAAGTGAGGTACTTAAGGGAATTCAGAACCAGAGTGCTCTCTTGGACAAGTTAAATTGCCTAGATGAGTCTTAAGAGGCATTTGTCAAATTTTCTCCCTCCAAATTGCTCTGCCTCTTAGGAAATTGCATGGTTTTGCATGGGTTGGAGGGTATATAATATTTTGATGCACAAGTTGTCACAGTTGTGTAGTGGTATGATCCCAGTTGATGTTAAACGGGATGTGAAGATCCCAGAATGGAACCTCGGCTCAAAAAATTATAAAACGTGGAGGAAGAGAGTCACAGCGCCACTAATTTGTTTTAACAATATTACGATTCCAGACCAGACCCGACAGTGGCTGGGATACTGGACCAAAACCCTAATCTTTTAGTTTATTTGAAAGACTATGCAGAAAGAATGATTCACTCCAGGAGTGAATGCATGAAGAAATAGGGCTTTTGTATTTTTAAAACAAAAACTTTATTATGACTACAATATTAAACTTCTTAACTTCACACTCAAAAAGAACAGCTTACAATTACACCTTAAACACTATTACTCAATTTCCCATGAAACAACAAGGGCGAAAAACAAAACATACAACTGTCTATCTTACTGTGGGGGGAATTGTGGACTACACATCAGGCAGATCAGAATTAAACTCCTCTCGGCAAAAACTGCCTCACGCAAGCTTTTCAAAATGTCTCTCTACATACCCCGGCTCCACTCGGCAATGACCTCATCGCCCCAAACCAAAAAAACAAAGTATCTCTCCAGGCTCCAAAGCACACTCATCTCTCTCTCTCTCGCTCTCTCTCTCTCTCTACCCCCCCCCCCCCCCCCCCCAAAGGGGCTTTCCCAGTCAAACCACAGTCTATTAGTCTGGACTGAAAAACACATTCCTTTGTCAATTTCACCTTATGGCTGCTAAAAGTACCCAGGACCTGCAAAACAGAATTATTTTTAAATAAACATGGCCACTGCAGTTAAATGTGCTCTTAACCCCAGGCATTACCCAATACATTGAATCCAATATTCCAAAAGTCTTCCAGTAGTCACAACAACAAGAAAACGTTTATTAATCATGAAAAAATTGGGATTTGATGCATTATGTCTTTAATACCCCCTAAGATTAACAATTGAACACAGGTTTTAGGATTAACATGGATTGCCAAATACATCTTAATCTACAATGATTTCATTAACACATAGTCCCTTTTTAAAACACAAGATTGGCTGTGGTCAAATACAAGCACTGAATCTAAGTTAGTGGATTTCTCCCCACAATCTCCCTAGATGGAATAGAGTAGAATTCCTAGAAGGAGGCCACTCGGCCCATCGGATCTGCACCGACCCTCTGCAAGATCACCCCACCTAGGCCCTAATCCCGATAGAACACCTAACATATACATCCTTGTGCACTAAGGGACAATTTAGCATGGCCAATCCACCTAACCTACACATCTTTGAATTGTGGGAGGAAACTGGAGCAGGCACGGGAAGAACATGCAAACTCCACACGGACAGTCACCCAAGTTCGGAATTGAACCCGGGTCTCTGACGCTGAGGCAGCAGTGCCACCGTGCATCCCCTTGTCACATGAGAGTTTCCAAACTCCACTCCCAAAAACACGCTTTAAGATCTTTTCTCATAATTATGCTTTGCCTTGGCAGTTTGCATTCTTAAATCCAGATCAGCTTTTCCAAATGACACTTTTAAACAAAGCTTCTCACTCCACTTTTAACAGCGATTCTAGTCCAGGATTTGACACCAACCTTTAAGGATTTCTTTGTCTTGATTGCTGTGTAGACTTCTCACAATTGCTTTAACGCTGGACTCCCAGACTGTATTAAAATGGCAGCAGATATTTGATTTAAGTTTAAATTTGTTAATACAATTGTCTCTTTCACTCAGAACACTTTGTTTACTCCTCCTTGAATTCTTCTGAACAGTACCTTGGTCTGTGTTCACTTAACTCCACTTGTCTTACATTCTTTCTGTCCCAATTCCCTGGTTATCCAGACTGTAACTTTTAGCTGCCTCTTTGCAGCTCCCATCCTGTCCAGTCTTTCTTCTGGCAGAGTCGAGATCTTCATTCCCTAAGGTCCTGTCTCCAACTGCCCACAAATTCAGCTAAAACTAAAACTTAAAAATTTGTTTTTATCCTTACAAGGGCTTCCAATTGCCAAGCAAACCCTGCTAGTTCAATTTTTTGTTCATGCCGTAACCCTCTCTAAGCACAATACAATCACAGTTGAAGTTTAAATCAATCCTCACACATACAAACAACTTTGTTCAGCATGAATCTAAGTACAGGTGTTACAGACACAGAAACATTAAATTAAACCTTTTTTGATTATTTCTGATTTAAAAATAAAAAACTGGTTTGAGGAATATGGTGAGGTGGATCTGAGACCAGGAAGAGATCCTTCATGATCTGATTGAATGGCGGAGCAGGCTCAAAGGGCTGAATTGCCTACTTCTACTCCTAATTCCTACATTCCACTTAAAACTATACCTTATTTGTAATGTTTACCAATACAAACATAAACTTCTTTAAACTATCTTTGTTTTCCCAACAGTAGATGAAATGTTTAGTCCAGAGGGTCTTTACTACTCATCATTGTATGTTTGTAGCAGAGCATGGATGAGTATTGCAAGCCAAAAGTGGCACCACAAATCCATGTTAGTCACTTTATCAATGGCAAAACCTGCTGCATAAGGAAAAGGTGCACAATGTCAGTGCGCAACTTGTTTGTGGTCCGTATCTACAGAATCTTCCAAGTTCCATCTGCTCCATTGTAGACCGAGATCACACTCCATCAGAAACTCTTCGCCCTTTTGTTGTTGCTAATTTTCCCATCTCCGCTCTGTGTGCAAAGTGACATGCTGCAGGTTTGCGCAGTGCTTGAGGGAACGGCTCATGACACAGCAGGTCCAGGTAGAGGAGGTCCAGAGGAGGACAGATATACTCCCAGAAATGGAGTATTACTCTTGCCCCTTCTCCTGCAGCAGCTGATGCTGATTTGCCACTCCTCATGTCCAGCTCTGAATGTTTGTCCAGACCATGTGGGGCTCCTATAAGCATTCCTATAAGATTATTCCGATTTAGTGGAGTAGATCAGCAATTAGGGCGTGATCTTCCCCAAAGGGAACAAAGACCCGGAGCGAGCACTTTTAGCTGCAGTGCTGAGAAACACATGACTATTCAACGCGACTTGCTTTAAATAAGGGGCCTGAATGTGGAACAGATGGCCGAGGCCGCATATAACCCCCTTTTTTAAAATTGGGGGGGGGCTCTGCTCGCCGGAACACCATATTTTAGCGAGTGATTGGGACCCCCGAAAATAATCCTCCCCCCTCAGCCCGAATGCAACATGGGAGTGTCCCCCAGTGCCAGGCTGGCACCCAGGTGGCACCAACAATTCCAGGGCAACACCCTCCCCAAAGGATATGCAGCTGGGGGCCTCCGATCCCCTTAGAGACCTTCACGGGTGCTGTTCCCTCTGGTCCCCGTTTGTGGGGACCAGTATCAAACGGCACTTCCCTAGGTCCCAGGGCAAAGGGATTGAATCCCAAAGCCTCAGATACCTCTGGAATCTGCACATTAGAGTAAGGCTTACTGCCTCACTCTAATATGCAGATTTGCTATAATGTAATCCTGCCCACTGAGGGTGGGATTCCACTTGCAACGTCTAGCAAGATTGCGCTGAATCTCACGAGGTGTTACGAGCCGTGTAAATCCCTGGAGCGGGGTCTTCTGGCTTTCACCGGCCACACTGCACTTCAGCGAGCTGCTTTTCCGGCACAGCGTAGCTGGAGGATCGCGCCCTTAGTCTTCTTAGGTGATGTCCTCAGTAATGCCTTGATGAAATCTTGACAAATGTTGCAGAAAGTCTGCCGACATATTTTGGAGATCTGCACAGCCCTAGCAACTGAACATGAAATGGGAAGCATTCCTTGAGAAGAACTTCATAACGCACACTTACACCGTGCATACTCCCAAACAGTTGGTCGCTGTTAGGAGAAGGTGTTAGGACAAACACTACCTGTCAAAATGTTGTGCAGTCTTCCAATTGAATACTAGCTCCACTTTTGACACTTATGGAGTGCTGTAGTCTCTTAACGAGCTTCCGGGTGGTCATTTCTAGTGTGTGCGTCAACTTCTTTACCAATATGGTGCCAGATGCTGAATGTTGGCTAAACTGGGACCTTGGCTGAAGAGCTGATCTCCACCACCTTTGAAGATCTTCTATGCCAGAAGGTACTATCAAAAAATGCCCTGTGTAGGAAATTTCTTCAGTCCTCAAGAATTCTATCTGAACCACTATGCATGTTGTACTTTGGTACAAACCTTATCCTTTTATTAAGATGCTGATAGTTGTTTACTTTTGACTAAAACTTACTGCAGACTTATATTTATTTAGCTGACTGGCTTTTTAGAGCTTATTTTCAGGAAGGAACCAAGAGTGTTGTCCTTCACATTACTGGAAAATCCCCAGAAATGGCCTTCATAGGTGTCAGATTTCAGACTTTCTAAGATTGGTATCAAAGGGAGAAGCAGAAAAGAAAAAAGCTGATTGTTTTAGATAAGAATTACAACTAAAGCATATTTAAACCGTTGCAGCTGTTGGAAGGATCAGTAATTATATAAAAGTGTTAAATTGGGGAGCCAGGCATAACAGGTTTTCCCTCCATTCATTCAAAAGGTGAATAATGGATTGACCCATGGACTATACTTTTGTCTCCTGATTCAGTGTAAACCTGAGTTAGGAGGGCCAAAGTGAAGGCAGAATTTAGAATTTTCCACCAACATTCCCTCCGCTTTCTATCATCATCAAGCCGGGAATAGTGGCTGGTTGCTGGTTGTGGCCAGATACTCAATTAGTGACATCGGGTTGGTAATTTAAATCCCTGCTGGAAATTCAAATTTCCCTGCTTTGGTTCCTGAAGACTGTGGGAATGCAGCCAGGTAAGTCCGTTTTTGAACCTTGGCACATGCTTTCTGAGGATCTGTGAACCATTTGACAAGTAGGTTTAAATGCTCTTGCCAATGCTTTCATCTCCCATGTATACCCCACGTATCCCCATCCCCCCTCCAATTCTGATACCTCTTCCATATCCCTCATGCCCATAATCTACTTTCTAGTATCCACTCAATGAACCATTGGAATGTCTGGCAAGACTTTTAAATGCTCCAGGAACTGATGCAATTTTAAAAAAAAAATTCAGAGTACCCAATTCTTTTTTTCCAATTAAGCGGCAATTTAGTGTGCCCAATCCACCTGCCCTGCACAACTTTGGGTTGTGGGGGTGAGACCCACGCAGACATGGGGAGAATGTGCAAACTCCACACAGGCAGTGACCCAGGGCCGGGATTGAACCCGGGTCTTCGGGGCCATGAGGCAGCAATGCTAACCACTGCGGCACCGTGCTGCCCACGAACTAATGTAATAAGCAAAGAGCATTTGAAAATCTGTTTTTTAATTGCTCATCTTACAACCTCACAAGGATGTCAATCAAGCAGGGCCATTTATAGAATTGATATCAAAGCCTGAACCCACTTCACACTTCTTAATCTTGTCCAAGTAAATAAACAGATATTGGTAACCACATCAAGGAAAGAACAACGTGGTACAAGGCAATAAGAATGTTAATGAGGCAAAGCTAATGCCCCGCCAACCCATGCTGTGTAAACATATCCCTGCCGAGCTGAGTCCATTACCACTTTTGGAGCCCAGCCAAGCATTCATAATGAGGCCATCTGGAAAAAGCAGGTGTCTGGTCATCTGTTCAAACTGATTTTGGCAAATGTGAGGGCTGGAGGGCCTAACAACAATGAATTGAATTGGACCAAAACGGCAGTAAAATTGTCTTCTAACCTGCAGCCTTGCCATCCGCCCATTTCCGTTCCCACCTTGGGCATGCCTTGGTAGCCAGTCTCCTGACACCAGGAGATCAATATATGGGGTGAGTTGGCTAACTTTTCAAAGTCGGGCCTGCAAAGTCATGAAATACCTATGGTTCCAGAATTTAGAATGAAAATTGGCCCCTTTAAAGTTGTGTTCCCAATTTGCTGAATTGACCAATATTTGCTGTACACAGATAATTCCACATACCTCTGAACAGACCTAGGATAATTTCCCCTCTAATTTGTATGACACCTGCCTGCAGAAGTTGTTGGTTTATAGCGAGACAGTTACAGATGTGGGCTGTCTGCTGCAAGGAAACCTATGGGCCGACCTGGCTGACTGTAAGTGATCATGCAGCTAGGATGGTGACAGTGACTGGGATTTTATGCCCTTGTCTGCCCAGATGTAAATGACAAGGAGGTGCAAAATCTTACGAGAGGCTGAAAATTAGATTCTCGCTGGCGAGATCTCATGATGTGATCATCCTGTCAGTGAGGTTTGTAATAGGTTTTTTAAAACAGGAATAGGTGGCATGGTGGTGCAGTGGTTAGCACTGTTGCGGCACGGTGGTGCAGTGGTTAGCACTGCTGCCTCACGGCGGCGAGAACATGGGTTTGATCCCGGCCCCGAGTCACTGTCTCTGTGGAGTTCGCACATATTTTGTGTGTCTGCATTGATCTCACCCCCACCAATCCAAAGATGTGCAGGGTAGGTGGAATGGCCACGCTAAATTGACCCTTAATTGGAAAATAAATAATTGGGTACTCTAAATTTATTTTTAAAAACAGGAGCCAGGAGAAGAGAACCTGCCTGCGGCACACCGTAAGTACTGACTGGGCCCTGGAGGGAGGAGCACTGGTGTATGCCTCTTGCACTTGGGGGCAGTGTGCGGGGGGGGGGGGGGGGGCTTTTTCTGGGAAGATCCATGGTGGGGGTTCTTCGTGTGCGCGTGTATGTGTGTGCTTGTGGGGGGAACCTAGGTTTTATTGGTTTTATTTTAGTACTGTTGGATCGGGGTGTCCTTTAAAAATGGCGCTGACCATCACGCCTGCGTGGGATCTGCCTCCAGCATTTTATTCTCAGGATGTTGGAAAATCTGGTGAAAAATCCAGCCAGCGGGCTGCATACTGTTGCTCTTTCTAGCTTTAGTCTATTTGCTCTGTTTAGGTCACCTTTGCTCATGAGTCGCCAGGTATCTTTATGATACCACCACGTGGTTCAAGTTCAGGTTATGATTAATAACACAGCACACCGCTTAGTAAGGATTAAAACAACGGTCATTTATTATATACAACAAGCAATATTAATACCCTAATACTACTATTTATATAATAAACCTATCACTACTGGCCAATACTTAACTTAGGAAGAGCCCACCAGGTCAGGGAAACGAATGGCTTGTCCAATCAAATCTGGCCCGCGGGATTCAAAAGGGCTGCTGCAGGTCGGTGGCTAGGTGTCTCTACCGGATAGCGATCGTTGGATTCAAACTTACACTTGCCGGTGGCTGGTCTTGCGAAGGTCTCGAGCAGGCGAAGATGAGAGAGAGAGAGATCTGAACTTGGACCTTTACTTTTATAGGGCCCAGGGGCTTCCCGCATCCCGGGGCGGCCCTTGACCCTGAGTCCCAAATGATTGGATTCTGTCCCCAGTTTCTGGGGTCGATGTGTCCAATGGTGAGGCGATTCCTCGATCGGGGGGTGGTTGCTCATCGGGGGTTGGGCGCTCACCTGTCTTTGTTTCGGCCACTGCAGGCGCCGACAGGTCTGGCCCGGTATTCAATTGCTAATATGTTGCAATTGTTCCCGGGGATAGCTGATTTAACTGTGGATGTCTGAGTAGATTAGGTGTAAACAGTCCTGAATGCAACTGCGGATATCTGGGTTGATGAGCTGTTGATAGCCCTGAGTATCGATCTGGGCTCCGTTCCCAGAGCTGAATATGCAAACCTATCTGCAGCTGCCTGCTTGTGTCTTCTTGGCTGCTTTTCCCAGCAGTCTTTCGGGTTAGCCATTTTAAACTGGGTTTTGGCCAGATTAATCGGAACGCAGCCATTTTACATGGCTACAATACCACTTTTTTCACTTGAGCCAGCACTTCGAAAAAATAACCAAAAATTCTGCCTAATGGTTTGACATGTAAAGCTCTTGAAATGTGTGAGAATATGGCAAGACTTCCAATTTACACTGCTTACTCAACGCACGCTTATTGAAGTGTGGTTATGCATTAGATGCGATGAAAAAAATTAAGCTTGTGTCAAGACCTGGCAAATGCAAATATTACATATGAAACATGGCACTTTGTGCAATACAGATATGCTGTCAACCTAGTAAATTTGCAGGGCAGCACGGTGGCGGAGTGGTAGCACTGTAGTCTCATGGTGCCGAAGTCCCGGGTTTGATCCTGGCTCTGGGTCACTGTCCGTGTGGAGTTTGCACATTCTCCCTGTGTTTGTGTGGGTTTCGCCCCTACAGTCCAAAGATGTGCAAGGTAGGTGGATTGAACTTGCTAAATTGCCCCTTAATTGGAAAAAATGAATTGGGTACTCTTAAATTTATTTTTAAAAAACTAGTAAATTTGCTAATGCTACCATGCCATATTCCTTGAAGCATTTTGCTAATGTTTCCTAGCCCTGGAGTAATGCACAGATGATTGGGTCAAACTGCCTCCTCATGCCAGACTGTTGCATTGCTGCCCACTGTGATGGTGATTTAAAATAATTTCCTCTTTTACACACTTCACACAGCTGAACAGATGTTTCACCGGTATTAAATAGTGGATAGGATGCTCAATATTTTGCCACTTGCCAACAAGCTAAGTTCTCATTGCCCCAATGGGTTTCTGTTGACATCATTTTTTACTTGACATTTTTGTCTCCTTCTTTCAGCCTTGTCAAAGACTGCTAATAGATTCAGATGCACTTGGAACATCGAAAGCTCTAAGAATTCATCCCCCCATTCCCCTGCAGGATACATAGCTTTAAGTAGCCTCCTCCCTGTAAATGCCAGCTGCAGTGTGATGTTCTGCTCCCAATCCCTTCGGTACCTCGGTGTGCAAGGCCAAGGAACATATGGCATTATAAAAATGAGCTGACCCTTGACAGTTGCTACATGCTTGCCCAGTGAGTTCTTGGTTAGTATTGCACCAGTTACTAGCTAATCTCATTTGTACTTTTCTGGACTGGAAAATCAAACCTTCATAATCTTCAGTGAAATCCACCACATAGAATATCTATGAAACAAGGAAAAAAAAGATAATCAAACTGTTGGCAGGATGAGAAAAGAAATGCAAGTTTTTGCAGTGGATTTATCCTTGCACTATCTTTTTCTCTCTACATTCACACCTTGAAAATCTTCTGTCCCTTGTGATTCCGTTGGTGCCACCAGCCCTCTTGTAGGTTAACCAACTGGCCAGACTTAACAGGCATGCATTCAAACTGAGCCAGATCTGAGCTTTGGATAATGAGCAGGAATGGGACCTTACGTGCTTTTTTCCCTTAACCTAAGGATACCGAGGCCAAATGAAATGCCCCTGCCACTGCATTGGCTGAGCTCAGCTGAGTTGCCAATGTATCAACTCTGTAATCTTATTGTGTTGTGCATTTATCTGCTGAGCCTTACGTGCACCAGAACACCAGTTTTATGCTTTTTAAAATCATTCTTATGATTCCATACTCCCACTGGGGAGAGGCAATCAAAGGGAATGTGGGTCAGAACTAGAGTGGCAACACAGTCATGTTGCTTCTCCCACCCTTCCTCCTTTTGAATATGACTTTTTACTGGGAGCAAGAGATAGCTGAATTTACCTTTTTTTTGTTTAATAAATTTGCAGCTGTGAAAGGGGAAAAGGGGTCAAGTGATCTTAAAGAACTGGCATATGTAGAGATTCACTTTAGAATGCTGAGGAGTGCATTATATTGTAACTTATGGGAAGGGTAACGATGTCACCTCTGCTAAAAGGATACATGAACATCAGTGTGAAAAGTGATACTCTTGTATCTACAAAGAGTATAGTTTCGACATGTATTAACTAATTATGAGCTCTTGATTATGGATACATTCCCTAGCCTCCTGTCATGGAACTGAGAGTGAAAGTAGGGAGGGAGGCTGCTGAGTGTGGGCTCATTCTTTTATGACTCCAAACCTTAAGCTCCAACCCAAGCGTATATAAGGTTAAACTTCGTAAAGTACAAACTGTGCGTGAGACTTGGGGATGAGGTTTAGGGCAGAGGGTGGTAGCAATTTTTTTTAACAGAGGTATTTGTGAGTCTTTGGCACATATTACCAGAGTTAGTGATTAAAAGATTGACCATGACAACATTTAAGAATAGGTTACTCAGGTGCCTGATGGAAAAGGCAATAAAGTGGTATGGCAATAGAGAAATGAGATTAATACTACTCATCTGGAGAAGGATAAGCATCAAAGTGGACTGGGTGGGCAGAACATGGAACAATGCTGTTGTAATTCTATCTAAGGTGCTTTAGCAAGCAGTTTGGGAATATGCTGTCCTGAACTCAAGTGAAAAGATGCACACATCCCTGCAGATGCTGTGATTTAATTAGCAGATACTTATTAGAAGTCTCTTTCAATCATCATATTACGATGATCACAAAAACCAAGCCAAGACTTCGTTCCTCTCTTTTATGCTTATTCCCCGTGTCTGCGTGGGTTTCCTCCGGGTGCTCCGGTTTCCTCCCACAAGTCCTGAAATATGTGCTTGTTCGGTGAATTGGACATTCTGAATTCTCCCTCAGTGTACCCAAACAGGCTCCGTAGTTTGGCGACTAGGGGATTTTCACAGTAACTTCATTGCAGTGTTAGTGTAAGCCTACTTGTGACACTAATAAAGATTATTGTTATTATTATTATTTAAGTTAAATCACAGACCACACTGGTATTTATTGTAAAGTGGAATTGATGTGTATGTTTTAAAACTTTTGTATAAAAATAAAATATCAGCTTTGTGCTGGAGTTACTGTGTCCGCATTTTGCTTCATGCAATTTTACATTTACATTTCAATGTTCTTTGGACATTTTTAAGTGAGGAATTTTAAAAATGATTTTAAATGAATGTATTTACCTTTAAATTAAGTATTTGATGTTGTACTGTTATCAATTTAGGCAGGGTGTAACTTAAGTTGATAATAGTACTTTGTTGCACTGGGAAAAATAATGATATAAAAGACAAAACAAATTTTACTGCAAAATCTCATAGAATCTCAATAAAGCAATTAATTAAAATGGTGGTTAGATAAAATTCAATTAATTTGTATCCAAACTAGTTTATTTTGATAGAAGATACATTGTGAATAACACAAGCCGTATTTGTTTCATTAAAATGGGCCTGATTTAAAAAAAAAGATGATTTCTATAATCAGGAAAAAATCCTTACTTTTTGAGTTACCAGTATTTGTTATGCTAAAAGTGCTGATCATCTATATTCATTACAGCTCACATATAACCGAATTACAAATAGACAACCTGTATATCCAGTGGTACTGTTATCACAGTTATCTACAATCTGACTGCACAAATACTGACCACAGCAAAGCAGTTTCTTAGTCAACAACTACAAAGAAGGTAAGCCTTAACCCAATATCTGTTTGATTGAAATTCATTTTTAAATACAAAACGCCTTTTAAGCAGGGCTTTAATTCACACTAGCACCTTGATTTGTAGTTGCCATGGTGAATCAAGTCTGTCATTTGACAAGAGATTCACCCATTTATGACAGCACTTTATCTTGTCTCTCCAGGGGAAGAAAATGTCATAAGTGAGAGCAGGAAAAATTAAAGCTTTGAAATACCAAAATTCCTTGATTTCATTTTCATTATTCAGCTATCATTGCCTCCTGATAATGGCAACTCTATGGAAATAAATAATGTTTATTCTAAAAAAAAATTATCAAATGTTTTTGTGCCGAAACGGGCAAGGCTTTTTGATTGTCAGTCTTATGAAGTCTAGCAAGGAATAGTATTATTAGATAAACCTTCAGTGACCAAATCTCATTTCCTTTTCATTATGGTGTCAAAATAATTATACATAGGTAATTTGTGGTGGGAATTGTGGAATGAGCAGAAAGATCAATTGCTGACGACCACTTGCAGCTCGTGTTCTTAACTGGGTTGAGTTAAACAGCAGAATGTGAATGCTGATAGAATAGGTGGCATAGTACACTGGTGCGACACAGCATGCAGAACATTACTGATATACTGTATAATTGGAATCTTGCCACAATGAAAGCTTTCACACATGGAAAATATTATTGTGTCTGTTATATTGTATGCAGTTAGAACTGTGGAATCCTCTTTCCATTCTGAGATGAAATTCAAAACAAGAAATACTTGCAATATTTCCTTTCAAATAATTTTGGAAACATTTGAGGTGTTTTTCAATTTAAACGCAATACTTAGGTAAGCCAGCAATTAACATATGGAAATATTGTCAGTGCCATTTTATTAGTATGATAAAGGTTTCGTTTTCTTTTGTCAAGAAGGCATGAGTAAATTTTGCCACGTTTCTTTATATTTTATACTGTCAAGCTTGCAGAATTGGACTGAAATTGAATAAGACAGCATATCATAGCTAATTCATGAAACAAATAAAAAGAATTACTGAAATCATCCCACCTGTTTTGTTACTGCACTTGTTTAGGCACATTTTGCATTGCCTGTATTAAAGGTTATTGGTTACAAGTGCATAATTTTCAGGAAGTGGAATAACAGAAGAGCTTAAATTTTGGTTGTGCATTTGAGCATAAGCAAGATTTTCTGGAAACTTAGATTGCGGGGGGATGGAATCCAGCTTTGGCATTTATAGCATAAATCTGTCAGTGTCCTTATTCACTCTACATTTGGTATAATCACTTCAAAAAAGTAAATCTATCTCCCATATTTACCAGATAAAAATACATTCTGAGTCTGCTTTTCCTTTTTGAACTTCATATTATTTGAATCTGAAAGCAGATTCTGCCGAAGACTTTTTCTGAATCTTAATATACTTCATCGTCAGCTGTTAAAGCTGCTTTAGACTGTGCATAGGTCTTAGGGTTTATTTTAGCATTTATGCGGGGTGGCCACATGTTTAACATTTAGCATTCTCAAGTGACATTTGATAGGACTTTCACAATCCTTTTATAAAGGAGCTGAGCCATTAACATCACCCGCTCCTGCTGTAGTATACAAGATGTTCTTCCTTCCAAAGAGCTGTACATAATCTTTTGTCAGGCCAGTAACTGAATGATTTTTTAAGCCCGGTGGGCAATACTTGTGTCCATGCGTAACATAGATAGACCGCAGTAGTCAGCAGCTGCATGCAATTTTAACTACACTCATTGAGCTGTAATAAAACAATATAAGCATTGCTCGGGGGAAAGATTGTATGCAGTTATCTTTAGACAACGCTTGAGCATATGAATGCAGAGCTGGATGACAAGAGGATTTTCAGATTGTGTTTTGATTGAATTGCAGAATTGAACAGGTCTAAAGTGTCAGTGGAGAGCTAATGTTTGCTGTATTACAAAAGTTTTGCTCATGGAGAGTTTCTTATGCTAAAACATTCAGCAGATTTTATTTTTTGGCAGCTGACAACAATAAAGGGGTGAGTCCACATTTGGACAGGAGCACACTTTGTTGGGCTCACCCATAATAATGCTGTTATGACAGAGACATTATGAAGGTTAACAGGAAAGACCCAGGTCCAGGAGTGATTCCAGGCAGCTGGCAGCCAGGAGAATCGGAAACACGCCACCAATGAAAACTGCAGTGAAAAGCAAATTAAACCCCGTATCTGCCATCTCACTTGCTTTTCTGTACTTTCCTGTTTGGACTTGAAGGTGATTACAGTCAATGCAGTGACAGTTGACGGAAGCTCTGCTACAAGAGTATTTATTTACAGTGAATCGTGGTGATGCTGTGCAGGATGCGGTTTCACGCAGGATGTGCAGTCCCCACCCCCTGGTTTGATCTTTTTTTTTTTAAAAAGCAACCTGATTACTGAGGCCAGAGCCTTTTGGGAGAAAGTATTGTGTAACATGCTTCTGCTTGGAATACACTTGTAGTGCAACATCATAGGAAGTTCCTTCATAGGGTTCAAGGCAGCTTCAGACTCAGAAGTGAAATGTACCAAAGATAACGTTTGGGCACAGAAAGTGGGAAGTGAGCATCTTAAATTTGCTGCTGACTATTAATAGTATAGGACATTTTAAATTCAAATTGAGTAGCTTCAGATATCATGGTACCACCATCAACAGCTCTCTCTTTTCTTAAACTATTCTTGGCTGCAAACCAAATACATGGATTCAATACTTTTCTGAAAAGCAAAAATAATTAGGTAATTATCTTATTTGGCTTGGGCTTGTTGTAAGGTTTGTTCATGACGGCCATAGACTGCAGTTACTCACTGACAGTGCAGCAGATCCAGAAAGAACGGTAGGCTGCATCCTGCTTAGAAGGAAAATGCCTTTTGTTTTAACTGTAATATTATGCCATTTTATGTGATAAAATTTGAACTTTGTCAATGTGAAAAATTATGACTTTTTTTGAAAACTATTTTCACATATGTTTCCTTTTAACCTTTTTAACTTTTTTAAAGAAAAAACTATGCACTCTCTGTTTCCATGAAACCATACTTTTCCTTGTGGTAATTTAGCTTTAATTCTGGAATTGCAAAGTACCTGGAGAAACGTTTTATTGTGATGTCTCCTTTGTATATTTTATGTATTAAAAACACACTATTACAGACCACTTCAAAATACAGTCATTCACTTCTGTAATTTTGGGACTTTCTTGTGTTTTTCCTCTCCTGACCCTAGTCAAATTTTGGTTGTACCTTGGTTGTCTTAAATATCTACTATTGAGTGGAAGTTTGAACTATAAATCAATCCTGTAGCAGTCTCCAGGTGAGCCTGTGCTTTGACATCTACTACCTGTAATTTGAGGGCGTGATCCAGATAATGATATTTAAGTGAGTCTAATGGCTCATTTAAATATGTAATTTGAATACTAGTATATGCAATAAAATGCGCAGCTGTGATCTAATGGGCACTGGCGTGATGGGTGAATCGTGGGAGTGGCCCAAATTGGGCATCACGCTGAGCGCAAAACCTTGCGCGGGTCACTCGATTTGTGGTGCTGCGCCCAGCGAGGGCGTGATCCAGATAATGATATTTAAGTGAGTCTAATGGCTCATTTAAATATGCGTGGCCGTGTTGATGCACATGCACTCGGGAATCATTGCCCACACCAGTGAGGCCTGAACCAGGTGCCGATTAGTACTATCCTCCACAAGTGGAGAGAAGTTGTGATGGCCCCTTGGTACAGGGAGGGGGGGGGGGGAGGGTCTCAGAGGCCATTGGAGCCCCTCGGATGGTCAGGGACACGACAGGGCAGGATAGTACCCTACCACGTCCGCTGGTATTGCCACATGGGCACCCTGGTAGTGCCAGGGTGACATAGCAAGGGTGCCAGGGGAACTGCCCAGGTTCCTGGCTGGTAGTGTCAGGATGTCCGAGTGCCAGGTTGGCACTACTAAGGGTCGGGGCCTGAGTGGGGCCATGTCTATGAAAGGGAAGGTAACGGATTACGAAAGGTGGGGGCAGCTGAAGGGAGAGGATTGGGGATTGAAGGGTTGGTGGTGGGGCCTGGAATGGAGGTGCCCTCAGTGACACCATAGCGGGGTGCCCTCACTTGGGGAGGGGGGGACCTTGCCCATGGGTGGGTGCTGTGGGGGGGACCCTTCAGCTCACTTAGAGATCAGGGTACCCTTTCAAAATGATGCTGCAATCTTTGAGCAGCAGGTCTCGCCAGTGAGCTCAGCTCCCTGCTACTGAAAAGATTTTTCAGTGTGGGCTGGACTGGAGAGAAACTCCCAAGGCCCCAAAAAATGACTAAGTGCAGATGAATACTGGTCTGGATTGCACCCAAAAAGCTGACAGGAAAAACCCGCCAAACTCGCCCTAAATGACACTAGATATTTTTTGGTTGAGTCGCACTCAATTATGATTGTTAATATTGATTATAACACTACTCGTCACCTGAAGTCCATTTTGAAAATCGCCAACTTTCTCTCTTTTCCGTTGCCCATATTGACCCTTTGTTGGTGTTGGTAGTGAGTCTTGACACCGTTTTAGTACACCTGTGTAGTTAGTTCAACGCAAGCAAGACTTCTGTCTCCTAATTGTTACTTTACCCCAAGAGCATTGAGGCCGAATTTACCACCCCTCCCTCTGCCTTGGCTAAATTCAGCTTCCTCAACACAAACGATGGATCTAATCTGCAACCTTTGTGGTCTGTGGAGCTGAGGTATCTACTGGAAAAATTCACTGAGCCACTAAAGGAGCTACAGGCAGTTAGAAGTACAATTTTTAAAACTTAAGATGACGTCCATGATTTGTCTCAGTTGGGTACATATAAGGATAGATTTACAATCCCAGTGTATCCTATGTGCCATCTATGCGATCGCCAGAATGTGGGTGTGGAGGTCATTGGGCCCAGCAGGATCTTCCATCCATTTGTAGGAATGGATCTAAAATCCTGGAACCCACTGAGCTTATATCTGATATGTGCTTCTGGTGCACAGTCATAAAATCTTTCCTTCACTATTCACACTGAAGAGTGTAATTGATGCAGGAATTATTTAGTTGTTGGATGCTGGCCTCTCTGTGATCGAATTCAGTGCTTCCCGTAACTCTTTCACATCTACCATCTGCAGGTGTACCCTTACCAGCATGCAGGCTTAATATTTGAACCCATTTATTTCCCAAATATTGTGCAAAATATACAAATAATGCACATAAATGCAACTTTAAACAATGTCCTAATCAGATTGCTTGCCACTAAAGTGACAGATGAGCTTGTTTGTTCAAGTATAGGCACATAATGCTTGAAGTGACAGGTGAGTTTGAGTTCTAAGTTGCTTTCTGCACAAAGACACTGATGAAATTTGATTTCATTCCAGTGAGTAATGAAGATCCTCTTTCACACAGGTAAGTTCACTAACGGTAGCAAAACCGTGTCAGCCTATCTGACGATTCAGGGACATCTGTTCGCATTTGGACTCAAAACTCAGCAGACTGCTTTTTGTTGGAACTCAATCCTAAATTGAGAGATTGAGTTTAACAATCTCAGTCCTGCCGTCTGTTGAGGTGGCCAGGAGGTTCGATCCTTTGCTGACACGTCACGCGGCATTGGTAATACAGAAAAGTCAGTGAAGTTGTAGCTGACTCAATGCATTTCCCATTGATGGACAGTAATCACATTATTGCTTCACCAGTTCAGTGAAATGGTACTTGCCCCATCTTTAACACTGTCCTGAAACTGTAATTCGTGCCTTGTCAGGACTTCATGCACGTTTGGGAAAATGTCATTTTCCTCCACAAAGCAAACCCAGAATTGCAGTTTTTTGTTAACCTTTAAGTCAGTTTTGTCCTGGATATTAAAGATAATTGCACACAGCCCTTAAAGTCGTGGATGTAGCTCATTTAGGCGTAAGAAGATGTACTCAAGCCATGAGAACCAGACTATGTCATGCAGTAGGAATGGGTTGTCTGTAAATAGATATTTGACTTCAGCATGAAGTGCAAAGAAACATGCTAGAAGAGTTCCTCACTAGAGTATTAGCTAGAATCCACCCTGTCACGCAGAAGACGGGGGTTCAATCCCCAGACGGGGAGCATTGTTGTTATCTAGAAACTCCACTGGCAGGTTTTTGAATACTGGCACAATGGCTGTCGATTCCACCTGCAGCACATCGCCCAAGAGGCGCACTCAACAGGGCAGACTTGAGGCACCTTGGGCAGCACGTTGGCACAGTGGTTGCCAGGGACCCCACAGCGCCAGGGACCCCACAGCGCCAGGGACCCAGGTTTGATTCCAACCTGGGGTGACTGTTTGGAGTCTGCACGTTCTCCCCGTGTCTGCGTAGGTTTCCTCCGGGTGCTCCAGTTTCCTCCCACATCCAAAGGTGTGCAGGTTAAGTGCATTGGCCACGCTAATTTGCCTCTTAGGGTGGGGGTTGCAGGAATAGGATGGGGGATTGGGCCAGGTAGGGTGGTCTTTTGAAGGGTCAGTGCAGACTCGATGGGCTGAATGGCCTCCTTCTGCACTGTGGGGATTCTATGTTTCCACCTTGTCTTGTGATAGAAAACCTCTGTGAAGTAATATATCAGTATGCTTGCTTCACATCTCATTAAATAGGGCAGAAAATAGTCTCGAATTTAAGGCTGAGACTTTTAAAAAGTTTACCACATTCATAGCATTGCTCAGGAACCTACAAGTTGATTGCCGAGTGTGTGCTTCCCTATGTAAACTGTAGTACAACCACGTTGCTTTTGGGGCAGCTATTCTGATGCGTGCCACTCTTCCTACCCGTCAATGCTTTTTATCAGTGCAGATGTCAGTGCATTGTACCAGACAATAGAATATTGGTTCATGTAGCTGTCAAGCACCAGGAAAATCTCTTCAGCTGTTGTTTGTGTAGAGAGCACAAAACATCCTCTTGCATTGCACCTTTGTAAATATACCCCATGAACACCAAAAAGTGAGCTAACCTTGCCATCTCTGGATTTGTCCGGCTGCAGCACAAAGTACTGACGTATCAACATTCTCTCTAACCTCTATGGTCACAACCCTATAGGCCATGCCCTTGTCTGCCCAAATGTGTAAAAAATTTGAAGGGGCAGCACACTTGAGGAAATTACAGGAATGTTGGTAATGATACGGATCACAAATTGATTTTTAGAGTATTGACATGTCATTAAATCAATGTAATATGATAATCGCACTGATTGAATTAATTTTGGGACTTTCTCTTCAAGCATGGTGCTTACCATGCCTACAGCTGCAGGTTGTAATTCCTTTTGAGTTCTTCGGGTTCCGAAGAATAGTCCTATTGGACCCAGAATGTTAACCATTTCTCTCCACGCATGCTGCCAGACCTGTTGGATTTTCCCAGCATTTCCTGTTTTTATTTCAAATCACCAGCATCCACAGAATTTTGCTTTTATTATATAGCTCTGGTGTCCACTTGAAAAATTCTGGTAGTTTGTCCTTGTGCTATTTTTGGTTCTAAGTGTCTGTGTTGAAGAGATCATTTTAAGCTGTTATTCAACAGGGCTTCACAACATACCAGACTCTGTTAATGAGGGTATTCAATGGCTGCAATCCAAGTAAATCTGGACTTTTGTCATATTTATGTGTCTTTCATATAGACCCTGTTCTGTACATGGTATCAAGGTTTCACTTTGCTGACTGAGATTCGCATGTCGTTGCCTCACCAGTGATTTTCAGCAAGTGCACTGGTAAAAGCAAGGCAAATTTCACCACTCCTCATCACCAATACGCCATATGTTCTTAACACTATCTGTCAGTCCCTATTTGTCAGTATTCACCATTACATTTGCAGATATAATGCAACATGAGCAACCAATAAAAGAGGCCCCACCTCCCATCCCCCATGACCATCGTGGGACCTGCTGTCAGATACAGGTTATAATAACTCACTGGTTCTTACTGTCTGGAGTTGTACACATGACTCACGAAGCCATGTGTACAACACTTACTGAGTCTCCTGGAACCTTCCACTGTACTTGCGCTATTTCAATAACCAGCCTGAGAGCAAGACAACATAATGTCACACCAATTTTACTCATGCTTTTCATACACAGTAGAATTTCAGAATCTTCCCACTAAGATTGAGAGAATTGCTTCATTTTACTGGGAAATCATGCACAGTAAATGAAGGAAAAAAGGGAGCGCGCGCAAAGGAAACTGGAGGGAGTTTGAGGAAGAGAGAGAGCCGAGGCAGGGTGTGTGAAAGAGATAGCCGCCATTATACAATTTCTCCTGTGCCTCCACCAAGTATGTGTGCTAGAGTTTAGGAATGCCTGATCTAGCTGCTATAAATAGCACATGGCTCGAGAAGAATCTCCCTCAATTTCCATCAAATTCTACCTATAAAAATGTGTGCCATCAGATTCAATAGTACTTGTTATGTGCAGTGTCCTCAACCGTTTCCATAGTACTAATTTCCTGCCATCCTGTAATAGGTTATTTAAGATTTTGAACAACAGATTTTGTTTATTAATGTTTGTGAGCCATTTGATTGTGAAGTAAATGTGCTTCCATAAACAACATACCCACTAAGCTCAGCGAGTCTGTGCCCAAATGGCCATGCAGCAACCCAAATGGCATTGGGCAGGCCTTGTTCTGTCATAAAAAATTTGTTTACCACCGCACAAAAACAATTTAAAGGGACCATCTACAGCACCTAAAGGGACTGTTGGTAAGTAGTAAATGGTAATTTTCTAATCATAAAATTTACAGTCTATCATAGAATTTACAGTGCAGAAGGAGGCCATTGGGCCCATCTTGTCTGCACCGGCTCTTTTTTTTCAAAGAGCACCCTACCTATGCTCACACCTCCACCCTACCCACAACCCAGTAACCCCACCTAACCTTTTTGAACACTAAGGGCAATTTATCATGGCCAATCCACCTAACCTGCACATCTTTGGGCTGTGGGAGAAAACCATAGCACCCGGAGGAAACCCACGCAAACATGGGGAGAACGTGCAGACTCCACACAGACAGTGACCCAAGCCGGGAATCAAACCTGGGACCCTGGAGCTGTGAAGCAACTGTGCTAACCACTGTGTTACCGTGCCCCCCTAATGAGCTATATATATATACACTAGGAAATTCTAAGATAAGATTTTCACCCTTGCTAAGGTAGCTGATAGTTGGGTGTGCATATGTTGTACTCAGCACCATGGGTTAAGGAGAGGAGAAAAATTAGTCTGATCAAGATTATGGTTGTCCAATGCTTCCTGGTTGAAAGTGCTTATATAGATTTGAGATAAAGGCAGCATTGAGATCTACTGGTCAAATGGCATGCTAACATTCACTCTCTAGACACCCACGTAAAGTATGTCCACTATAGCATAGTAAGAGCAGCTACCAGCATGTGAAGAGATAACACGCTAATATTAGTCAGCATCTTTAGGGTAGAAAGAGAGTACATTGTCTGGTTGAAACAATCTTGGCTCATGCCTCAATCATTGGCTTTTACTTACAATGTAGACGCAGTACCATTTGGAAACTCAAACATGCAACCCAAGGACTTACTCCGCAACTGAAATGTGAAAAGTTGTGATTGCATTGAATTTCAAGTGTGCTTTTTATGGTCATAATAATAGCTAGTAATAGCCTTCTGATGTTCATTTTAGGAGAATATGTTCTATCAAATGGAAATGGGCACCTAATTGGAGAAAGTGGAGGCATAAGTACAGGTCTCCAACCTAAGTATTTTGTTCCTGCCATTTCACATTGTGCGTCAGAAGTGGTAAATTGGAAACGGGTAAAATTGTACATGTGATAACCTGAATAAATCTCTTGCAACGTGGGAAGAAAAGTCTCAAGTATTCCAAATATTTGAAACTTTGGTTTGAAGCGAACGTGTAATCCATTGTTGATGAATACGATACCTTGACAGTAAACCTTAAAGGAAAGGGGCAACACTTGATTTAACTGTTTGCAGTACATGTTTTTATTATTTGCGGAGATTGTAAATGATACCATTTTTGGTGTACAAATAAATCCAGATAGTTTGCCAATTAATCCAGTTAATAGTAGGGCAGAAAGATATTGTGCTATAATTAGCGAGTTGTGCCTTTGCTTTGCTGAGTGTGAATCTGAGTCTCAAAGTAAAATCAACCATCAGGTACATATAATTAATTCACCTGAGTTTGTGCAGATAGCCTTTGTGAATGTAAATGTTGGTTTACAAGTTGCATCTGTGTAGCAACTTTGACCTCTTCTAAAATGTGTGGCTTTGTAATTTATGGCAGTTATGATTTGGGATTTAGATTTAACAGTGTTATAAAATGGAACTCTGAGATCACAATATTGCCAATTCATGTGCAAACATGCTCTTTTATTGTTAAATCTAAGATGGCAGAATGGAGCCTAAAATCCCTTTTAATTGGCATTGCCGTTTAAGCTCTGTTTTAGATCATTCATTTTACTTGCCAAAATCGTGTAGAAAATTCAAATCATAAAGTGAGGCCCGTCAAAAAACTGATTTCCCTTAATAGATCTTGAGCAGGTTGTTTACTACATTCTTATGTTCTTTCAGTGAATAAATATGGTTTTGTGGTTTGATCTAGGGGTGTAACTATATTTTGATATTTGTTACAAAATATTTGACACTGGTAATAACAGTAGCATTGAAATGTCAGTATGACTACTGCCTGCATGTCGGCACTAGTCCAATGACTTTCAAAGGGATGTTTTATTGATTCTGTAATTGCATACAGTAGAATGGACATATTGTCACTGCCCAAGGGCAAGGAAAGCCCCTGTATTGAATACGTCTGCTATATCCACATATACAATCAAAACATTTGACATTTCTGGGTAGAAAAACATGCACTTTGAACTGTTAACTACCCCATTAGCCTTTCTTTTTCTGAACCGCCATATTATAGAGAGGGAGAAGACTTGGTAAAGCACAAGTGCTAACTTTTGTCTGAAATATTCACTGCAGCTGGTGCTTATTTACTGTTAGTGTTGCAGTGGTATCTGGCCGACCTAATGCTGTCTGAAGAGAACACTCATTGTCAAGGGACTCTTGTCTTCTCAGTTGGGGACTATAAAGTGATAAATAATAAATGTACAATTGTGTCCTGTACACTGTGTTTCTGATACTACATAAATCCATTCTTTCCCTTGAGTGCATATGCACGTCTTTGGAACCTGCTGCTGTACCATTCCATAACGCAATAGGCAAGCCGTTCTGGGGAAAACTGAAAAAAGCTTTCTCAAGGGGCTAGTCTGTGAGGTACCTCACTTGTTGTCACAAGAAGCATGATTATATTCACAGTCTCTATCAAGGGATGCGGCAGTTTTCATTTCAGAAGTGACTTGTCAGGTAATTGAAAGAAAAGGAGAGACATCACATTTTATCCTTTGGTATACTCTGAGGGCCCAAGCCTGTTAAAGAGGGTTAGACATAAACTGTAATGAAGAGGAGTGCTATAATGAGGCAAGACAGACACCCTGTAAAATAGAAAGATTTATTCAGTCGATTATGAGCTTCATGCAGACCTCATTTGTCTTATTTACACAACATTACAATTGGTTCACATTTTACTGGGTGTTCTCTCTTCAGTTGTTTTCACTTGAATAGTCAATTTCTAGCAACAGAAAATGTTTGTTCTTTTTGTTTAGAAACTGTAACCGTAATGGTTATGCAAGAACACTTTATTTTGAGGCTGAGAAATACCGGTTTCACCCCTGGTCAAAAACTGACACCAAAATGTAAAACCCAAATAAGGTTTCAGAAGAAACAATACCCATGACTCAATTTCAAAATTTTGAGAAGCAAAAATCACTCCCTTTTATGCTAACCAGCATGTGAGCAGTATTCATTAGGTATGAAATTTATCGTTAAATCCTGCAGTACCAGCAGGTTCTTTCCTATTTTAGCACACAAAGAAGGCATGTTTCAGTTTTGATCATATCAAGAGAGATCCACATGCTTAAAAACAATTAAATATAGCAAAAACGTTTCCATGTTCATTTGAGTGGGAATATAATATAATAGAAAACATCTTTGTAGTTGGCCTATCATTTTTATTCAGATCCCTCTCAACAAGGCCAAAATATAAACTAAAGGTCAGTATTAACTGAAGTTATTATCTGAAGAAGTTAAGAAAAAGTTTGCATTATGTCTTTCACATTTTAGGTCATCAAATTCTCATTAAAGAAATAAAAGGTGTTGATCTTATCCAGTTTGTGTATCTGAAATTAAAAATTTAGTGCAAAGTGCCATGTCTTAATGGGAATTTTTATAAGTAGTTCTTAGCAGGAATCTGTAAAAGATTGAGCTTGATGGTTTATGTTCCAAATTACGTTCCATTTCTTCGATACACCTTTGCAATTGACAAATAAAATAACGACTTTGCAGTGGCAAAAGTTTGGTACCTATTTTCGTAAGTATTATGTAACAATGAAGAAACCAAAAATTATGTACTTGAATTTTTACATTTATTGAATGAAAAAAGTACAATATGATTACCATGTGCATTATATTGATCCCAGCAGGCACTCCATTGAAGTTCTGATTATGGGGACTGTCATGCTCCAGGATAATGTGCTGGAAAACTATAAAGAGTGTATTAAAAGGGAGAAAGGGGCCTGTCTCTGGTAGCAGCCTAATATAAGTAGTTGTGTGATAGAGTAAGGATAAAATAACATCACTTTTTGTTTTTATTTTACAGTTGTCACTTTACACTTGCCACTTCATTAAAATCCTAAGTTGTAGTGTAGCAACATCTCTTATTTAGTGGGTGCAGTAAAATGCACAAAGATACCCTTTGAATGCAAATTTTAAATTGTTTAAATACTTCATTATATGCAGTTATCTGAAATTCTAGATGGTCAACTCATTGAGTCAAACAAATTCTAATGCGAGAATTAATTTTTTATTAGTGCCAGAGCCTCACTGTTTTAAAATTAAAATTCACTTTTCATTAGTGCCTCACTTTTTAAAATTGATAATTTTATAATTGCTATAATTTTTCCCAAGTTAAATCATCTTGGTTGGCCATAAGCTAGTGTATTCAATGCTGCATTGGAGGAAGGGGAGGCCATTCAACCCCTCAAGCCGGTTCCACCATAAAGGGAGATAGTGGGCCGCATCCTCTGTTTGGAGACTATGTTCTCCCGCCAGAGCTGAATTGGGGAGCGCAAATCAGGAAGCGATTCCCAATCTTTAGACATGCAAATTTTTGCTCGGCGGGGATAGCGAGGGATTTCCTAGGAAATCCCTTGATCGGGCCATCATTTTGTTCGGTCGGCCCAATAAGCAAGGTCCGGTGGCCCCCCCTCCCCCCAAACAAGCCCCCCCCCCCCCCCCCCCCCGGCCCATCGCGAGGTCTGCAGCATCAAATACACGCGTTTCAAGACCAGCACTAATTCTCGCCCTTGTGATTCGTGGCCCAAAGGACCGGAAAATCACGAGGGTCCAGAGAATATGGTGTCCAGCCTTGGAATTGAATGCAAATCGGTCTTAATGTTCCATTTGCATCCTCCTGCTGGAGCGAGGCTCAAACCTCGATCCCGATGCCAGCAGGGGGGCCGGAGCATCCCTGAACCCGTTTTCTCCCCCAACATTGGATTCTCCGTCATCTCAGGAACTCTGCTACCAGCAGCATGAGTTAGAGAATCCAGCCCAATGTCTGACCTAAATCCTAACTTCATCCATCCACCCTGCTTACACATTAATTTAATACCCTTAACTATTGACTTAAGATATAAAATTATTCATTGAGCTAGTTGTGAAAAACACTTCTACCATCTTTTGCTGACCCTACCCCTCTCCTGAGTGATTTTAAGGTGAGATACCTTTATCCTGGATTTCCACCAGTGGGAAAAACCTTCTCTACGTTAACCGTATTGGTTCCTTTCGAATTCCTAATATTTCAGTAAATTCACAATTAACCTTTTATATTTCAAGAAACACAATTCGAGTTTATATAATTTTTCCTGCATTATTTAACCATTGGAGGCAGCATGGTGGTGCAGTGGTTGACACTGCTGCCTCATGGTGCCGAGGACCCGGGTTCGATTCTGGCCCCGGATCACTGTCCGTGTGGAGTTTGTACATTCTCCCCGTGCCTGCGTGGGTCTCACCCCCACAACCCAGAGATGTGTAGGGTAGGTGGATTGGCCACGCTAAATTGTCCCTTAATTGGAAAAGTAAATTAATAAATAAATATTTACCCCATGAAGTCCTGGTGGCTGTTAAATCTGCACTCCTTCCATGGATAGTATCTCCTTTCTAAGATGTGGGGCAGAATTTTACAGCCCCACGCACTCCTGACCTGTTGAACTAAATGGACTTTTGAATGGCTCGCTGAATTTTTCGGCCCTGTCCCTGCTGTGATGGAACAGTTATATTCTGCCTGGGGTGTCCAGATCTGTACACAGTTCTCCAGATGTGGTCTCACCAGAGTTTTGAATAGTTGTAGCAGAACCTCCTCACCATTATGTTCTAGCCCTCCAGTTGCAAAGGCTAAAATTCTGTTGACCTTTGATTAAGCTTTGTTCCTGATCAACAGAATCCATAGACTTCCTACAGTGCAGAAGGAGGCCATTCAGCCCATCGAGTCTGCATTGACCCTCTAAAAGAGCATCCTACCTAGACCCACTCCCCGCCCATCCCCCTAACCCCATGTAACCTGCACATCCTTGACACTAGGGGGCAGTTTTAACACAACCAATTCACTTTACCTGCCCATCTGTGGACTGTAGGAGGAAACCTGAGCACCTGGAGGAAATCAACACAGCCACGTGGCGAATGTGAAAACTCCACACAGACAGTCCCCCAAGGTCAAAATCGAATCCGGGTCCCTGGCCCTGAGAGACTGCAGTGCTAACCATTGTCACTTGGCACATTTTAATGATCTGTAGATGTGTGGACCCCTAAATGCCATTTAACTTAAATAGTTTTTGGTTTTACAGCATTTTAAAAACACTTGGATCCATCTCTTTTTTAAAAAATATTTTATTGAAAATTTTTGGTCAACCATCACAGTACATTGTGTATCCTTTACACAATAATATAACAGTATAAATAACAATGACCTGTTTTATAAACAAAGAATAAATAATATATAACAAAAACGAAAACTAAAACTAAATGGCAACTGCCTTGTCTCAGATAAACACTCTCCAAAAATATGATTTAACAGTCCAATATACAATTATTTATAGCAACGACCTATACATATTATACATATATATTAACAACCCTGAGAGTCCTTCTGGTTCCTCCCCCCCCGCCCCCCCTGGGCTGCTGCTGCTGCCTTCTTCTTTCCCATTCCCTCTATCTTTCTGTGAGGTATTCGACGAACGGTTGCCACCGCCTGGTGAACCCTTGAGCCGATCCCCTTAGGACGAACTTAATCCGTTCCAGCTTTATAAACCCTGCCATGTCATTTATCCAGGTCTCCACCCCCGGGGGCTTGGCTTCCTTCCACATCAACAGTATCCTGCGCCGGGCTACTAGGGACGCAAAGGCCAAAACATCGGCCTCTCTCGCCTCCTGCACTCCCGGCTCTTGTGCAACCCCAAATATAGCCAACCCCCAGCTTGGTTCGACCTGGACCCCCACTACTTTCGAAAGCACCTTTGTCACCCCCACCCAGAACCCATGTAGTGCCGGACATGACCAGAACATGTGGGTGTGATTCGCTGGGCTTCTCGAGCATCTCGCACACCTATCCTCTACCCCCAAAAATTTACTGAGCCGTGCTCCAGTCATGTGCGCCCTGTGTAACACCTTAAATTGAATCAGGCTTAGCCTGGCACACGAGGACGATGAGTTTACCCTACTTAGGGCATCCGCCCACAGCCCCTCCTCAATCTCCTCCCCCAGCTCTTCTTCCCATTTCCCTTTCAGCTCATCTACCATAATCTCCCCCTCATCCCTCATTTCCCTATATATATATGACACCTTACCGTCCCCCACCCATGTCTTTGAGATCACCCTGTCCTGCACCTCATGCGTCGGGAGCTGCGGGAATTCCCTCACCTGTTGCCTCGCAAAAGCCCTCAGTTGCATATACCGGAATGCATTCCCTTGGGGCAACCCATATTTCTCGGTCAGCGCTCCCAGACTTGCGAACTTCCCATCCACAAACAGATCTTTCAGTTGCGTTACTCCTGCTCTTTGCCATATTCCAAATCCCCCATCCATTCTCCCCGGGGCAAACCTATGGTTATTTCTTATCGGGGACCCCATCAAGGCTCCCGTCTTTCCCCTATGCCGTCTCCACTGTCCCCAAATTTTCAAAGTCGCCACCACCACCGGGCTTGTGGTGTATTTCTTCGGTGAGAACGGCAATGGGGCCGTCAGCATAGCTTGTAGGCTAGTCCCCCTACAGGACGCCCTCTCCAATCTCTTCCACGCTGCTCCCTCCTCTTCTCCCATCCACTTACTCACCATTGAGATATTGGCGGCCCAGTAGTACTCACTTAGGCTCGGTAGTGCCAGCCCCCCCCCCCCTATCCCTGATCCATCTCTTTTTAATCTAAAATAGATGACCCCACACTTCCCTGCATTGAAATCCAACCGTTACAGTTTTGCCCCATCACTCAACCTATGAATGTCCGTGTAATTTTATGCTCCCATATACATTAGTTACGATGTCACCAATCTTTATGTCATCAGAAAACTTGGATATATGGCTGTCATACAAATGAACTCCAACATTTTCACACCCATAGGTGATGTAAAATCATAAGAAATAGCACTCAGAGTTAACCATTTGGCCCATTGAGCTTGCTTCCCCATTCAGTAACATCAAGGTTGATCTGATTCTGGTCTTAACTCCACTTTTTGCTTGCTCCCCATTGCCCTTTAGTGCCTTGTTGAGCAAAGATCTGTCTAACTTAGCTTTGAATAAGTTCAGTGACCCAGCCTCCACTGTTCTCCGTGGAACAGAATTCCAAAGACTAACAATCCTCTGAGAAAAGAAATTCCTCCTTATCAGGGTCTTAAGTAGAAGATCCTTTATTTTGAAACTGTGCCCCTTAGATCCACTCTAACCTCCTAGGAAACATTCAGCATCTAGTCTGGCAAGTCCCCCTCAGAATCCTGTATATTTAAATAAGTTCACCTCTCAATCTTCTAAAATCTTTTTTTTTCTTTTTTACATTTAGACTACCTAATTTTTTTTCAAATTAAGGGGCAATTTAGCGTGGCCAAACCACCTAGCCTACACATCTTTGGGGTGTGGGGGTGAGACCCATGCAAACACGTTCAATCTTCCAAAATCTAATGAGTATAGGCCCTACCCACTCAACCATTCCCCTTCAGGTAATGGTCTCATCCTAGGCATCAGCTTGGTGAACCTTCTCTGAACTGCTTCCAATGCAAGTCTATCGCTTCTTATGTATGGAGACCAAGGGCGGAATCTTCCAGTCCTGCCAGCAGCAGGAAGCTTGGTGGGTGGGCAAACTTAGGTTGAACTCCCCAACCGGCAATGTCGGGAAGTCCTTTTGATTGCATAAGCATGTCATGTATGCTCGTTAAAAGGCCAGCTCATTATGTTCCCCACCAGTTGGAAATTGAATCGTTCACCTTTACATTTGCATATAAAGTGGTGTGCACCTGGTGTGGTTGACATCTTCCAAGACTTTGAAGTGAGTGGCCGCTGCTTTGGCCTTCCTGGGAATTGCTCCCAAATATCAGCTTTTTGGTTGAGATCCGATCCTGATAGATCAAGCTTCGCAAACGCTGGGCAGAGGAGGCAGAACCAGCGGGGAAGGGTGGAGCAGGGAGGCAAGACATGGCAAGGAGAACCTGTGGGTCAGGGTAGGCATGGTGGTGATAATGGATGTAGGCTCAGTAGGGACAGACAGCATGCGGAGGGTGATAATTATAGGTTCAAGGCTAACAGTGGGAGAGTGACAGGAGGGAGCAGATAGCTATATTGGGTGAGTCGAGGTTGTTGGGAGAAATTGTTGGATGATTGGGGAGAGTAGAAGGTGGTGGAGCATGTTTGAAATGTGACGTGCACCCACTCTGAAAGTGTGAGCCTTCACAGTGGGAGGAGGGTCTTTATACAAGGTCAATCCTGCCCAAGGTAAAGAGACGAACAGGACATACAATACTCCAGGTGAGGTCTCACCTAGGTTGCAGTCAACTGCTGCCCAAACTCTTTAATCCTACACTCTTATCTCTGTTGAAATCAAGGGCAAATTGATAGCTGCCTCCTTACTTGCGGCTGAACCTGCATGTTAACTCACATCACTTCTGAACATGGACAGCCAGGTCCATTTGGCCATCCATAATTCTCATACCTTACCATCCAGGAAAGACTCTTGTTTGCTGTTCCTCAAACCACAGTGGAGAGCCTGATACCATTGACCCTTGTACTCCATCTGCCATGTTCCTGACAACACACTTATCTGTCTAACTCCCCTTGGAGTCTCTTTTTGCATCCTCATTTCTCACATCATGGCACCAGCAAGACAGGCAATGACTTGACTGCAAACGCTGCGCAGACAACATTCTAAGACGGCTTAAAACCGAATGAGCAATATCTGCCTGATGCATGCCTTGGTCACACATTCACGAATGATGGACAGGACTGAAACATGTTCATCTCCAAATACTCAATGATGACACTATTGCTGATATGAGACAATAAATGGTATATAGTTAGAACCACATCATTGGAATCTGATTGGGGAAAAAAGTGCAATGCCCTAATTTACCTCAACCAGCAGCATACCGAGAATACAGGAAACCTGAAGACAGTGCAATCAAACATATATTTACACGCTCCAAAAGTATATACAATAGTTATATTTTTCTGTTTCCTGTTAGTTTGCCAGTCCTCTCTCCATGCTAATATATCACCCTCAACATCATCTTGTGGCCCATAGAGCGCCTTTTGGAAATTGAACTACACAACATCAACTTGTTTCCCTTTATGCATCCTGCCTTTTGCAATCCTAAAAGTACGTGGTAGCACAGTAAAATGGAGTATCGAATCATACAGACAGAGACTCCGGGCACATGGGTTGACATGTTCATTGACCTGTAGTTTTGTTTAGTTTCATTTAGTTCTTGTTCACAGTTATGTTGTTACGGGAAAGAACAAATCAGAAATCATATTCCTGTACAAGGAGAGAGATTTTGAGGCAGATTCGTCCCTGAACTGTTGTTGCACATCTTTTAACAAGGATAAAAATATCATAGGTAGAATCTAGGAAAAAAGTGTTGCCCACCTTAATCACGCGACCAATATAACAAGGCAAGGCTATGATGAAGGAAAAATCGGTCACAAAATTGGAGAATATGTTGCTCTTGTTTTTGATTCTTAGAGAGAGGAGGTATTTATTCCATAACTTGACGGGATTTGAAACCAGGGCTCATGAGATTAGGGGCATGTATTGAGGAATGGTCAACAGAAAGGAAAGAGAGGGCAAAAAAAATGGGACATTTTTTGTTATCAAGTTGCAACTTCGTGAAACACCGCAAGAATCAATGTCTGGGATTCAACTATTTGCAATCTATATCAGTGATTTAGATGAGGAGGCCAAGTCTAATGTACCCAAATGTGTTGACAATACAAAGCTAGGTTGTAAAGTAAGCTCTGAAGAGGATATAAAGAGGATGCCAAGGGATTTGGGCAGGTTAATTGGCAGATGGAATATAATGTGGAGAAATGTGAAGTTATCCAACTTGGTAGGAAAATTAGAAAAGCAGAATATTTATAAAATGGTGAGGGACTGAAAGGTTGAGGGATCTGCGAGTCTTTGTATGAGAATCACAAAGTTAACATGCAGCTACAGCAAGCATTTAGGAAAGCAAATGTTATGTTATCTTTTATCAATTGGAATATAAGACTGCCATTATATTGCAATTACATAGGGAGGGGTTGGCAACCTTTTCTACCTGAAGCATCTTTTAAAAATCCTAAAATAAAAGCTATTGAATGCATGGAATTTCAATCTTGTACATACATTGTCAAAAATCCAGTTTTGTCATCCCGTTAAAACACGTTTGTTTTGTTTTCAAAGTTGAATCTTGATTCTACCCAAATCTTAAATTTACTTTCCGTTTCATCAACATTTTCCTGAAGAATTATAACAGCATGCTTGCCACTTCTAGGTGCACATTTTTCTCCCAACGTTTGGAGCTTTGCTAACAAATCCCCAGTGTGTGATATTTCCTTTAATATTGATATAATTTAGTAATTTCTAGCATTAAATAATTGTAAATGCTAAATTCTTTAACATCATTGATTGAATTATGAGAGAAACTGTTGATTTGAACTTTTCATTTATCTTTTTAAGGGCACAATTTCCATATATTTTTCAAAATAATCCTTTAAAATGCTATTTTGAAACCCAGCAAATGGAAAAAAAAAATTCATTTAAGGAAAATTGTGTTACTATTTAGTTCTTTAATTTATAATTTTCCTGACTTAATTTATTTTAGAGATGTTTCACAATAATGTTATCCTACTGGAAATGTTAAAGAAATGTATGTGGCTCTAGATCTATTGGTTACTGACCCTTGATATAGGGCAGGGGTGGGCAACCTGCAGCCCGGGGGCCACATGGCACCCCATCTAGGTTCCGAATGTGGCCCACGAGTTATTTTGTTAACCGTTGCCCACAGACAGGGTTGCCACTTTCTGCACGTTTCCTTCCGGGTAGTATTTTTCCTACTGTTACGACTGAAGTAATACTTGCGTACAGCAAGGGCAAGTGAAGAGAGGTGCATGCTGATTACACACAACATTGACTGTGAGAGCTTCCAAAGTGTAAATATTTATTTTGTTTTTACCATTTGAAGTTGGTGATGGTTCTATTAATATTTAAACGGTTAAGCATTTTCTATAGCTTGTTATGAAATATTTGGCGTGTATTAAATGTATTTAAATGCATTTATGGGGTCATGGTTAAAGAACAAGCCTGATTTCAGTCTTGCAGTCCATTAAGATGAAGGAGGGCCACTCATGCAGCTCACTTACTAGCCTAGGTTGCCCAACACTGGCCTTAGAGAGACTACACCTGAAGTATTTTGGTCTTCATATGTAAGGGAAGGATATATTTGTCTTTGAGGGAGTGTCACGATTAACATTGGAGATGGGGAATTGTCCTATGAGGAGAAGTTGAAAATATTAATGCAATCATGCAGAGTCAACATGATTTTGTGAAAGGAAATTCCACGTTTGACTAATTTATTGGAGTTTGTTGAGGAAGTAACAAGCATCATGGGTAAAGGAACCTGTGGATGTACTGCACTTAGATTTCCACAGGATATTTGACATCAAAGGTTACTGCACAACATAAAAGCTCACAGTGTAGGTGGTAACATATTAGCATGGATAGAGAATTGGTGTGCTAACAGGAAACATTAGGCAAAAAATTGATCGTTTTTGAGGGCAGCACAGTGGCGCAGTGGTTAGCACTGTAGCCTCACGGCGCAGAGGTCCCAGGTTCGATCCCAGCTCTGGGTCACTGTCCATGTGGAGTTTGCACATTCTTCCCGTGTCTGCGTGGGTTTCACGCCCAAAACACAAACATGTGCAGGGTAGGTGGATTGGCCATGCTAAATTGCCCCTTAATTGGAAAAAAATGAATTGGGTACTCTAAATTTTTTTTTTTTAAATTGGTCATTTTTGGGTTGACAACATGTGATGAGCATACGGGGCCTCAACTATTTAAAATTTATGTCAATGACTTGGACGAAGGGGCCACATGTGGGTTGCTAAATTTGTGATGGCTCAGGGTAGGTCAGAAGGTAAGTTGTGAAGAGGTGATAAGAATTTTGCAAAGGGATATAGAAAGGTTAAATTTGTGGGCAAAAATTGGCAGATGGAGTTTAATGTGGGAAATGTGAGCTTGTCCATTTTGTCAGGAGGAATAGAAAGCTACATATTATTTAAATAGACAGTAATTGCAGAACTCTGAGATACAGAGAGGCCTGGGTGTCCTGGTACAATATTCAGGAAATGTTGGCATGCAGGTATGCAGTGTGTAGGGCAGCACGGTAGCACAAGTGGATAGCACTGTGGCTTCACAATGCCAGTGTCCCAAGTTCGATTCCCCGCTGGTCACTGTCTGTGCGGAGTCTGCACGTTCTCCCCGTGTCTGCGTGGGTTTCCTCCCACAGTCCAAAGACGTGCAGGTTAGGTGGATTGGCCATGATAAATTGCCCTTGGTGACCAAAAAGGCTAGGAGGGGTTATTGGGTTACGGGGATAGGGTGGAAGTGAGGGCTTAAGTGGATCGGTGCAGACTCGATGGGCCGAATGGCCTCCTTCTGCGCTGTATGTTCTATGTATCTAGTAGGTACAGAACGGGATAAGGAAGGCAAATGGAATGTTGTTGTTTATTGCAAGGGGAATGGAATATTAAAGTAAAGATGTTTTGCAACGGCTGTACAGGCCATTGGTGAGACCACATCTGGAGCACTGTCGAAAGTTTTGGTCTCCTTATTTAAGAAAGGAATTCAATGTGTTAGAAGCAATTCGGAGAAGGTTCACTCAAGTGATATCTGGCATCGCGGATAGATTGCACCAGCTGGGCTTGTATCAATTGGAGTTTAGAAGAGTGAGAGATGATTTTATTGAAATAAATACAATTCTGATTGGGCTGGAGAGGGTAGATGTTGGGAGAATGTTTTCTTTGGCTGGAGAGATTTGAACTAGGGGTCAAGGTCTTAGAATAGGGTCAGCCATTTAGAACTTTGATTTGGTGAATTATTATACTCAAAGGGTTATGAAACTTGAAACTCTCTCCCCAGAGGGCTGCGGATGGTCAGTCATTGAGCATATTCAAGACAGAGATCAATATATTTTTGGGCTCCCAAGGGAACTGAGAGATAAGGCGATTAGAGCAGGATGGTGGAGTTGAGGTAGAAGATCATCCATGATCTTATTAAATGGTAAATCTGACTTGAAGGGTCGAATGGCCTACACTTAAACCCTGCACAAGTGGATATTCACTGATTCTTTTACTATTCATCCTTGGGACATGGCCATTGTAGGCAAGACTGGAATTTATTGCCAATCTGGAATTAACCTAAGAATGTGTTTCGACCACTGCAGGTAGCTGTTCGATATAACTGAGTGGCTTGCTCAGCCGCTTCGAAATGCACTTAGTGCCAGCCATATTGGTCTGTGACTGGAGTCACACATGGTTTTGACTGGGTAAAGGTGCAGGTTTCCTTCTGTAAAGGACAGCAATTAACCTTTTGGATTTTGGGGATATTATCACCTTTACTGACACCAGTCTTTACTTTTAGATATTTTGCAACTGAAATAAGTTTTTCAAATTGCCACGATGAAGTTTAAATCGTTGTTCACTGGATTATTAGTTAAGGCTAGTTGTGATTCTACTGGTCAGGTAATATAACCAAAATACTACCATGCCCATACATTTGGAAGAAGACTTTGAACTTTGGTTCACATAAAATAATGGTGGTCTGGCCTCCTGTTATATACCTCACCAGAAAGAAATAGACTCTAAGGGTAGGATATCGAACATTAATTAAAAACGGCTTACCAGTCTGGGAGCCAAATATGGGGGGGTTTCCTGGTCTGCATGCCTTGGTTAGATGTTCTTTTACAAGGACTGGACCTATTCATCCATTTGTCCCATTAGTTAATTGCATACAAATACACCTTTATCAGGGCACCTATGAGGGCTGAGTACATAAGCGAATTAAGTGATGTGGCATTTAACTATATAGACTAGGAGAGGTCTAGGTTTTATCTCTGGTCTTTGCTTAGTTTGGTTGGTATTGAATTGGGAGTGTTGTGAATGGCTTCAGTGTCTTAATTACTGACAGGAAAAATATCAGAGTGTTCGTATTCCTGATTACTCACCAGTGACCCATGCTAGGAAGTATATGTATATAAATTTTACTGAGAGTAGAATTGAACTCAACAGTGATGCCCCCATGAGAAAAATAGCTTGCTGGCACATCATGCCATTTGAACAAGATACCAGGCGGCTGTCAGTATGAATGGAACTAAAAAGAAGAGAAATAATGAAAATTGTGTGTGTGTTGGAGAGAATATGAAGAAGTGGGCGGGGAGGTGAAAAACAGGAGGAATTGAACCTTTTAAAGGATAAATTTCTACATCTTGATTACCACTGCATGGTGCATCCACCTTTAATATGCCTGCATTGGACGAGGGTGCCTGTGTTGCTTTGGTCTTCATCCGCCTGCTTTAAATCACTTTTACGCTGCTACGCAAAGCAATGTTACAGACTTCAGTTCTGAATGTGTGAAAATTAATATTAGAGTTGTGACTTCAACTCCCCACAATAAGGACGTGATCCAACGGAAACGTTTCTAAGTGTCATTTCAGACTGGGTTGGCTGGGTGTTTCTCCCCAGCACTGTCCCCATTGCGATCTAACCACACTTAGTCACTATTTTGGGCCCTGGGGAGTTTCTCTGCGGGCTAACACGCACTTGTAATTTTTTTCATCACCCCCACCCTTCAACAACCCCCCCCCCCCCCTCCAACGTCCCGGAGGCTCCATCATCCTACATACCCCCCCCCCCATCTCTTTCATGGGCTTGGCCTCCTCCAGGCCCTGACCCTTGACAGTGCCAAGTTGCCTGGGGGAGAGCCAGAGTGCCACCCTGTGCTCCTGTGCTGTCCCTGACCACCCAGGGACCTCCATTGGCTTGGGCGACTCCAAAGGTGCCATTCCGCCTGGTCCACATTTACGTGGATCAGTACTAAACGGCGCCCAGCTGGGGTCTCCCTAGGAAGGCCAGTAGATGCCAGGAGCCAGTTAGATCCAGCATCAGCATGGTGAAGTGGGATCTGAAACCCAGTTAGCCGTGTGAGACTGGGCGGAAGCCAGATTGTAACGCCTCGTGAGATCTGGTTAGATCTCGTGAGTGGTACTGGCCATCGGGAAGCCTGGGGCGGCCTCTCCCGGCATCTACCGATTGCAGCACCCCCCCATTCAGGTGGAACGCGGCTGGTAAATCGCACCCTAAAACACTCAAAGATTAAAGGCTTGATGAAGAGCATGAGACTTAATTTCAAGTCACATCAAGGTGTGCATTTTCATACCATGAAAGTAAAAGGGAGGCGTTATAGTGAAATATTTACCCAGTGTTATTCGACCAATCGCCCCAACATGGTATGTAATTTTTTTTCTTAACTAAGCTATGGGTGTTGTTTGGTTAGAAGTGCTGTGCCCAAAGTGTTATGCACGTCTGAAACAAGAAAATAGTTGTCATTTGTTTATGTATTCTTCAGACCACAGCAATCATGTGTAAAAAAATTGATAAAGATCAAAAGGTTAGCACCTTAAAGTGAGAATGAATATCTGAAGAGTTGGCAATCTGATTTTATTAGTTTAATTGTAGAGAGCGAAACTGGTCGAAAACAGAAGCACTGACAGCTCTCTTTCCTGTCAGGAGGAAAAGAACAGAGATGGAGCTTAGATCCTCTCAGGAATTCACTGAGGTCTTCCAGCAATATGAATAATGGGTTGCAGATGGGCAGGTTTGATCAAAAACAACAAAATGCCTGATTTGTGGAAAGATAAATTAGTGTTATAGGTGCAATAATCTTGATCCCAGAGTGGTGCATCACAGGAAAGATGTCTGTGAAGCCACCATTGAGTTTAATGATGCTGTACTATTGTTAAAAATATTACAAGTATGTTGGTTTAACTGGGGCATTTTAAACTATATCTCCTGTGTTCAGTTTTATATTTAATCTTATAGAAGATTTCTCTTTACCATTTTATATGTTAACTTTTATATGTTAACTACATAAAGGTAGTCATATAAGTTAACCTTTAATATATAAAAATAAAAAAGTTTAAAATACAGTATGGACTCAAAAACGGGAGCAGCTAGCTAAAGATTGAAACAACAGAATAGAATTAGAACTAACAGCAGTTAAATATGAATATGCACAGGAAACAACAACTAACAATGACATCAGCAATGGATTCAAATACGAAGATGCATAATAATAACACTATAACAATGATGCTGTGCTATTGCTCAAAAAGTTACCGGTATTTTTGTTTTACTGGGACTTTTTAAACTATTTCTCCAGGACTCTGTTTTTTATTTAATGTTATAGAAGAAACAAAGTTAAAGAACTAATTTTAAGATTCAGAGTAAGACAGCTGCTGTAGTTATTGTAACATTATTGCACTACCTTTTTGGGGGAACTGATTATGACCATTGCTTCAAATCGCATTTGGAATTGATTGTTCTCGGTATGAAACGTTTGCCGATGCTCTGTTGAATAATAGATGGGAGACTTTATAATGACAAAATATGCCATTCGAGTGGCATATTTTTGCCATTGGTGAAGCCAACAACACATACTGCACTTTCTTACTGAAAGAGGAAGTGTGTTGCTGGGGGACGAAGGAGGGAAAATGAAGGGAAAACCATTATTTTTAAAAAACCCTGATGATTCACAGTTAATTTCCATTTTTTTATTTACTAAGATAGTCATTTTTTTTCTTTTTTCTTTCTGCCAAACATAAAGGTCATCAAAAGCTTTTCATTAAAAGATACTATCAGGCTGCAAATAGAAATGCAAATTTTTGCTATGACTACCAAGTGGTGCAGCAGATCAGTGTGCTAACAGGATAGGAGTATGTTTCCACACAGAATGTTCACTGTGTTCACCAGCTGCTTGGGGGACACATAGAGCAGAGCCTGGGGGCATTTTCAGTGAGAAGGAAGAATCAGAGTACCCTGAGCAAGTCTTGGGCAACTTTTAGTGTTCAATTATAGAACACCATTGACCGAAAACAGAAAATGAGTTATTATGCTGCTTACGCTCCAAGTTAGGGAATGATAGTGAAGTGGGAACGTGTAAAAGCAGAGAGGGATTTTAAAATCGGGACAGCAGGATTTGCACTATGATTGACCGTACCCACCATACAAGAAGTACATTTGGTTGAATGAAAAGCAGTAATGTATGATTGAACTACAAATTTAGTGAACACTAAAATATTATTCTGCTTGGAACACAGCATGAAATACTTGAGTTTATTTTTTTCAAAGTATCTTCCTGTATTGATCATTCTTTTGCACTACTACTTCTATTTTGCCCACTTTTTGACTTCCTTTCCTAAAGCTGCTAATGTTTTCTTGATTTTTTTCACCATTCATTCATGGGATATGTGTGTCACAGGTGGTGGTTGTCATGTTCTGTAGACTGGCCAAAGTGAATGATGAACTACAGAACATCTAGTCTAAATAATTTATTATGGAACAATTGTGTGATGAGATAACTAGGATAAATAAAATAATAAACTACTAACACTAATCAATTATTGTAGAGCTACTGCAAAATACATCTATCCTCCAGCACAAACTACTCCCAACTCCACCACAGCGTCATGTGGTGGGTTTACACTGCCATCTAGTGGTCGGAGGTCGTGCATAACATTATGTACAAACTTGCTTTATGCATATCATCACATTCCCTTTCCTTTGGAAAATTACATTTTTTACATACATTAAATTACTTTTTTTTACATTTCACCATGATATGCATAACTATTTATGTGTTCAAAATTTTGTTTCTTACAGTCTGCTACAAGTTCAGTCTTTCTGGCTTGAGCCTTATCCTTGTAGACTTTCTCAGTATCTGTTGAACTTGCACAGGCTCTTCATATTCTTTAGTGTTTGTTCTTGAGTTTGATGTTCTTCGTGTTTTGATGTATCATCCTCTTGTTGTATTTGCCCTGTATGTTCTTCAGATGTTTTAGGACTGTTGCATACTTCTTCAGGTGGTTGCATCACAAACGGTTGCCGTACTTTGAGCAAAGCTCTTCCATTCCTTCTCAAGACAGCACCTTCATCCGTAATAATGAGATACAAGTTTGGACCTGCTTGTCGCAGTATATTTGCCTGCTTAGACCATCCACTTCCTTTGTCGTCTTCTACTCTCACCGTACCTTCTGGCTGCAGAGGTTGAAGTCTTTTGGCAGACCTGTCTTAGAATCCCTTCTGCCTCCTTTTCTGAGAGGTCAATTGTCTTGTTAACGAATGGTTCACAGGCTCTCAAGGAAAACGAGGTAGAGTCGTTCTCAGTTATCTGTTCATCAGCATTTGAGCAGGTGAGAGGCCACTGACTAGCCGTGCTGAACGATAGCTAAGGAGCTCAAGATATAGATCATCACGACTGCCCAGTACTTTCTTTAGGATCTGCTTAACGATATGCACTTCCTTTTCAGTCTTGCCATTCGACTGATGGTAATGCGAACTGGATGTAACATGTTGGAAATCATACAGCCGCGCATATTCTGTCCACTCAGCAGTCAAAACAAGGACCATTATCGCTCATGACCACATTCGGAATACCGTGTCGCGAAAAGGTTCTTTGACTTTCTTAATAACACATCTTGATATAGAATTCGGCAACTACGCTATCTCTGGGTAGTTAGAGAAATAATCTATAACCAGAAGGTACTCCTTTCCCTTGAAATGGAAAAGATCCAAGCCAACCTTCTGCCATGGAGTTGTGACTGTCTCGCACATCCGTATAGGTTCCTTGCTCAGCCTGCTTTGAATTCTTAGACATGTTTCACAGTTCTCCACCATCAACTCAATGTCCCGATTGATCCCAGGCCAAAAGACTGCCTCCCTGGCTCTCCTCTTGCACTTTTCCACCCCCAAGTGCCCTTCATGCAACTTCACGAGGATCATTGACCACAATGCCTGTGGAATCACAATCCGCTGATTCCGCAGCAAAAAGCCATTCACGTCACTTAATTCTGCTCGGATATTAAAGAAACTTGAACAGGATCCTTTGGGCCATTCTTCAAGGATATACTTTCTCACTTTCTGCAAGACAGTGTCCTTGGCTGTTTCTTTGTTAATGATTTTTGACTTGTCAGAGACTGGCAGAGACTCTGTCACCATGTTTACGTGGACGTATACATCCTTATCCAGCTGGAGGGATTCCTCATTGCCGGTAGCTCTGGAAAGCGCATCAGCCACAATAAGGTGTTTACCCGGTGAATAGACCAATTCAAAGCCGTTCCTCTGCAACTTCAAGATCATTCGCTGCAGTCTCGGCGACATCTCGCTAAGATTTGTTTGTTATGGTGGTGACCAGGGTTGGAAGCCCATACACATAATCATGCAACTTCGTGAGCCCCTTAATGAGCCCGAGACACACTTTTTGAGATTTGTGCGTATTGTCGTTCAGTGTCAGACATCGCCCTTGCACATATGCCACTGGCAGCCAGTCTCCTTCCAGATCCTCCTGGAGTAGGACCGCCCCAAACCAGCCTGTGATGCATCAGTTGAGATTTTTGTATTTTTGGCTCAGTCACAAAATGTGAAAACCACACCGTGGTAAGCGAAACCTGCAATGCCTGCCACTGTCGTTCATTGTTGCTGGACCACTGGAATGTAACATCTTTCTTTAAGGTCTCCCTCAGATGTGCCAAGTTGGGACTGAACTTGCCCACAAAATTTATCATGCCGAGTATTCTTAAAATGCATTTTTTATCCATAGTGTGTGGCATCTGCAGAATTGCCCTTATCTTGGTCATCAGCGGGCTGAACACCTTGTGCGGCCAGCTTTTCTCCCAGGAAGGTGATGCTGTGTACTCCGACTTGACATTTCGCCCTGTTCAACTTCAGACCATTTTTCTTGATACTTTTTAGGACCCTGAGTAGCCATTTATCATCCTCTTCCTGTGTTGACCCCCAAATAATAATGTCATCCATATACACACAGACCCCTGGAATTCCCTCAACTATATATGCTCCATGGCACGATGAAAGATCTCTGAAGCCGAGATGATGCCAAATGGCATTCTTAAAAAGCAATATGTCCCGAAGGGTGTGCGTTGAACGTGCACATTTTGGTGCTTTCTTTATCTAGTTACAGACTTTTTGAGTTCTTAGTAAATCATCAATCCTGGTACCATGTCATGTTCTGTGCATTGGCTGAAGTGAATGATGAACTACAGAGCATCTAGTTTAAATAATTTATTATGAAACAACTGCGTGATAAGATAACTTGGATGAATAAAATAATAAACTACTAACATTAATCAATTTTTGTAGAGCTACTACAAAATACGTCTGTCTTCCAGCAAGACCTACTCCCAACCCCCAGCCACAGGGTCACGTGGTGGTTTTTCACTGCCACCTAGTGGCCAGAGGTCATGCATAACATTATGTACAAACTTACTTTATGCAGATCATCACAGTGGTGAGCTACCTCCTTGAATCGCCACAACCTATGTGGTGTAGGGACACCCACAGTGCTGTTAAGGAGGAAGTTCCATGGTTCTATGAGTACCTACAGCTCCCCTATCTCACTCAAGTTGACATTCTTATGTGTGCGGGGAGTGATGCCAGTAGATTTCTCAACCATGAAGAGCATCATAACGGAGCATGATCCTGCCCTCTGAACACTCATACATGTATATCATCTTGCAACAGCCATTGTTTATGAGACAGGAGTGAAAGCTTCTATCTGATTTCAAACACCCCACCACTTGCCCAGGGACTCGGGGTATTTGATAGTGTCTCAATTGCATAGAATGTGAATTAAATCTTGGACTTTTTGACTTTGTACTGTTCACTTGCCTGCTCGACCATTAATGCAGCCGTATCCTTATGATAGTTAATGGCCTCAAGAATATTGTGGGAAACAATTAAAGAAAAATATATGCCGTACATTGAATGGTTGCCATTTCATTTCCACTTCTGATAGCATTTATTTTGCTATTTGTTCCCACATGTTGCATGCTGTTGTCCTAAGAAATGATAGTAAGACCACCCAAAATAAGGTATTGAAAGTTTCGCTATCATCAAAAGTTATTGAAATATTTGGACATAACTTGCATCTTCAAGATTTGAAATATAAATGGAATATTACTATTGCTTTGATAAGAAACTTAGTCAGTTTGCGTCCTCTCATTATCCTGTTGAGATTAACATTCTGATTTTAACCAAACTTAGATAAAAACATGTGAAGAATGTTCGGAACAAAGTAAAAAAGGAAACCAATCAACAAATAAGCAGATATGTATTGTAAAGAAGTAAAATATAATTCAATCTTTGTTTAAATATTGTAAAAGGTAGGAAGGGATTAAAGGATTAATTCAAAGATCAGAACTATTCAGAGGATAATGTTATTCATGGTTCAGTTTTCACCTAAGCTAGGTGCATTTATGTATTGGATTTAAGTTGTTTCACTTTCACTGAAGTGTTTTATTGGGCAGCACGGTAGCATTGTGTATAGCACAATTGCTTCACAGCTCCAGGGTCCCAGGTTCAATTCCACTTGGGTGGGGTGCTCTTTCCAAGAGCCGGTGCAGACTCGATGGGCCGAATGGCCTCCTTCTGCACTGTAAATTCTATGATAATCTATGATATGATTGTAGAAAATGTACAGCCATTTTCTACAATCTCTATTATGACAAACAATATGAAATTATACAGGAAGACCAAATGAGAAGATTGATTTTTAGAATGTTGCGATGATCAGAGCCAAACAAAATAATTTGAGCATTGTTGTTGAAAACTCACCACTATTCTTAGAATTCTCCCTAAACCAAAAAGGGTCGATATTCTAAATGGTGAACAGGGATTATCACTCCCTGACTCCGATGCAGGCTTCGGTGGGTGCTATTCAGGTCAAACTATATTTTTCAAGTTATCCCCTGGTATAACCCATAACTTCACCGAAGATTTTATCTACTTACCACTTAGTAGCATCGATCCTGGGTCCCGCATTGCTAAGTAAGTAAAGTAGACTTTGGAATAACCACTAGTTCAGGTTAAATTAAGTTATTTTATTATTATATTTTTTCTTTTAAAAGCTGCAATTACTGTCCTTACAGAAAAGTAAAAAGATCTTGCTTCTGGATCCTTCTGGTTGGTTGAAGTGACCTTCAGGCCCAACTTGACAATCAATCTTTTAAAAATCTGGTCTTCTTGAGATGTATTCGCTGGTGAGCTCGGTTGCTGTGTCCTATCTTTCCCATGTACCGAGCTGTGAGAGCTGGCTCTGCTGGCTATCTCTGAGCTGACTAGTCTTCCTTAGATGTATTGGCTATTTTAGCTCGGTTGCTTTGCCCTGTCCCTTTCCCATGGCCGAGCTGACTGTAATCTGACTCTGAGCTGCTTGTTCCTTCTCTGGTTCTCCGCCTCTCTGCTTCTCTCTGAGTTGTGGTAGTACCTGCTCTGGTCTCTGGGTTTATATTCTCTTTCTAACAGTTATTATGTTTGTATGACTTTATTGTAAAGTAACTTTTTTCACTTTGATTGTAAAAAGTATCTTTGATCTAAACATTCTAATACAACTAAGTATTCATTTTGACATGACTTCATCTCATAGATCTGATTACATTGTGTCCTTTGTGATGTTCAAAATGCTTTGACTTCAAGAGGTGTTACTTTTAATTCCTGTCATTTCTATAGTTTTATTTTCCAATTGAGGCCTCAGCTCATAATTTTGACTTTGATTTTAGCTTTAAATTATATTTCTCGTAGACTGATAGTCTCCAATTTTCTTTAATTTACTTGGTGTTAGCAGAATTTCACACCTAGAATTGTCACCAAATTCAACTGAACCTCATCCTTTCCTTTCCAGTTGCTTGCTAAGATAGTTAATTTCAATGAAGGTGTGAAACATTGCTTTTAGCTGTATGCTAAAAATCCACTTGGTTATAACTTGAAAGGTTTACATTTATCACCTAACTCAACTGAAACTCTCATCCATGCTTTTCCAGATGCTTACTAAGATAGTTACTTCCAATGAAGGTGTGAGCCATTGTTTTTAGCTTCATATACAAATCCTGTGTGTTTGCTAAGCCTGCTTGGGAGAAAGAATCTGCATTTTATAATCCTGCTCTTTGCAGCTGCTGTTAACCTTTTGTGGGATCTTGCCCTGTATTCTCTCATGTTTCTTTCAGACCAGATATTGCCAGACTTCCATGTTTCAAATAACACATCTTTCCATATTTTCAATAACAGCATGCCGAGTTTAACTGTAACAAATATTGCATAACAGTATGTTATGCACTGCAGTTATTTTTCCTCATTATCGAGAAGCCGATATACATTTGCTACAGTTCTTAAAACTTGGGTTGAAAATCTGCTCACGGGCAGCACAGTGGTGTTGTGGTTAGCACTGCTGCTTCTCGGCGCTGAGGACCTGGGTTTGATCCTGGCCCTGTGTCACTGTTCATTTGGAGTTTGCACATTCTCCCTGTGTCTGTGTAGGTCTCACCCCACAACCCAAAACATGTGCAAGGTAGGTGAATTGGTCACGCTAAATTGCCCCTTAATTGGAAACCTTTTAAAAAGTTTTCTTGACAAAGTTAACCACACCAAAACAAATAAAAAATCTCCTCCCAGTTTCCTAAGCAACATGAAGAAAAAAGTGCTCAGAGTTACAAGTTTGAAGAAATAATTTTTAACTTTTACCAGGAAAAGCTTTTTCCCAAACCGAACTTGACATATTATTGAAAAGGCACTAAACGACACCTTTGGTTCTGATCTTGGTTTCATATAATAATAATCTTTATAGTCACAAGTAGGCTGACATTAACATTGCAATGAAGTTACTGTGAATAGCCCCTAGTCGTCACATTCCAGCACCTGTTCGGGTACAAAGAGGGAGAATTCAGAATGTCTAAAATACCTAACAGAACGCCTTTCGGGACTTGTGGGAGGAAACCGTAGCACCCGGAGGAAGCCAATGCAAACACATGGAGAACGTGTACCCACAGACAGTGACCCAAACCAGGAATCGAACGTGGGACCCTGGCGATGTGATGCAACAGTGCTAACCACTGTGTTTCTTGAGCTATTTCTGTGTTGTTGGTCTTGAAAGCCACTGTTCCAAACAGCCATCATCATTATAAATCATCACCATTTCTGGGGAAGCTATAAAGGTGTTAGTTAAGTCAATGCCGTATTCTTTTCAAAACGGTTATGATTTATATATTAAAAAAAGGTACCATCTACTAAGGTAATTTTGAAAAATTAGGTTCCCAGTGAGGAATCACACTTCCAATCAGTGCAGGTTGGAGAATCAGGGATACAATCTTGTAACTTTATCGCAAACCACACATTTGGCAAGTATTATATATAAAGTGGTCAGAAACATTTTGTGTCTCTTACGCCTCAGCGGGCAGATATATTTTCTATTAGTCCATGAAGAAGGTTCTGGGTTCACTTCCTGGTTTATCTGCTCTCAGCCAGGGTGATATAGTAGGAGCATCTGGGGAAACAAAAAAATCGTGCACTTGACCACTATTCAGTGACCCTGTAGTAGGCAAGATGGGATTCAGCACAGTTGTAGTTCCCTAACAGTTGAATAGCTTGTTAACACTGACTGTAAAGGTCGTCTGTGATAAATGGATGGTTGGGCAAGGCACACATAGCATTGCAAACCCTATGTGAGTCACTGCTTTCTGGAGCGGAGGGCAGAACAGGGGGAAAACTGTTGTGAGGGGTGGGGTAGCAGACAAGATATTGCCTATCATATATTAATAGACAAATATCAATTGCAAAGTTTAATTTAGCATTGCATGTTATTTTTTCCCACCCCCCCCAGTTATACTTTTACTGATACATTGCTGCTTATCTTAGTATGATTCCTGATTCATCTGTCACACACTGGTCAATGGTTGAGTGGGTTACAGATTGCTTTCACTGGAAATGCTTCATGGATACACCGGCAAGTGAATGTGCTTTATATGATAGGGAGCAGATAGATTGTCAGTTTTTCGTGTGGTGTTGAATCTCTCACCAAGTGGATTGGTTGGAAGTTGATGAGAGTGCTTATGTGTACTAACAAACCAATACTCTTGTGACCTTCATCAAGATACAACCTGATGCGATATATATGGTTATAGTAAGAAGACACTTTGGTATCCAGTTCATTGCCACTTCACATATCGATAGGAAGTACAACTTATGTTTGATGTCAAAAAATAAGCCATTTTGAATTTCTCATTCATCATTCACTAGCCAATATGGGGCAGCACGGTAGCATTGTGGATAGCACAATTGCTTCACAGCTCCAGGGTCCCAGGTTCGATTCCGGCTTGGGTCACTGTCTGTGTGGAGTCTGCACATCCTCCCTATGTGTGCGTGGGTTTCCTCCGGGTGCTCCGGTTTCCTCCCACAGTCCAAAGATGTGCAGGTTAGGTGGATTGGCCATGATAAATTGCCCTCAGTGTCCAAAATTGCCCTTAGTGTTGGGTGGGGTTACTGAGTTATGGGGATAGGGTGGAGGTGTGGACCTTGGGTGGGGTGCTCTTTCCAAGAGCCGGTGCAGTCTCGATGGGCCGAATGGCCTCCTTCTGAACTGTAAATTCTATGAAATGCTATGAAATATGGGTGGCGCAGTGGTTAGCACTGCTGGCTCACAGCACTGAGGACCCGGATTTGATCCCAGCCCCGGGTCACTGTCTGTGTAGAGTTTGCACAATCTCTGCGTGGGTCTCACCCCAGAACCCAAAGATGTGCAGGGTAGGTGGATTGGCCACACTAAATTGCCCCTTAATTGGAAAAAAAAGAATTGGGTACTCTAAATGTTTTTTAAAGTCATTCACTAGCCACCGAAAGAGGTTTCCATCATTACTGCGACCTATCTGGACACGAAAACAACAATAAGTTTGATCCATGATTTGTTTATTTCTCCCCTTGTGGGCGAACCTGCATCTCCCTGCCCTCAGTTTGTTATTAACTGCAGGCATGAACCTCGGGCAAACTGGGTGCAATGAACAGTCTTTTTCTATATGAACCTAGGTTTTTTTGGACTTATGGTGCAATGCACTGTTTCAACAATTTATTGTGCTATTGAACTGCTTATCCTAATCTATGAAACAAAAGGCTTAGACTTTGAACTGCTTGCTGTAAATTCTGTATTAATGTAGATTGCTATCTTGAAATGGCTCAAAGCATTTCACAAAATGAATTATTTCTGAAGTAAATCCCGTTGCATGTAGGAACATGGGGCGTCATTCTCCGCCGGCGGGAGTCTCCGTTCTGCCGGCGCCCGGGGGTTTCCCGACGGCGTGGGGGTGCCCCACAATGGGAAACCCCATTGACCGGCCGGTGTTACGGAGACTCCTGCCGGCCGGTCGGCGCAGAAATGTGGCGGGGCGGGTAGGAGAATTTCGCCCCTGATCACTGCTAACAGAACGTTTTCACTGCAGTTAAGAACTGTGAATGTAACTGAGTAATTTAAGAGAAAAATTACTTTAACTACTGCAATTATTACTTTTTTGTACATACGCAGACCGTTTCGGATTTTCGGCCCATTTTCAGGCCAAGATTGGCTGCTGCCCTAACGGGCATAGATGTGTCACCGTGTAATTGGGTAGAGACCACTTAACACTTTTTTGGTGAACAGCTGGCACCTGTTGCACCTCCGCAGATAGGTTGTTTCTTCAAAAAAGATGAATTATCTTGCATTGCTGGCACTGGCCTGATTGAAGGTCCTGGAGGTGGGTGGAGTCGGTCTCATGAGTGCTGTGAAGATGGGGAAGCATTGCAGTTGCTCTAGGCCCCACAGGAATATCTAACATTTAATTAAAAACTAACTTCTTGGTGGCAGCCAGTGAAGAAACCCAAATGGATAAAGTCTGGCTCTTGCATTGGGAGAGTGAACCTGAAGCAGTTATTAAGCCATGAGTTTACATATATGTAAGGGGCTTAACGCATATTTTTCAGCTGTCAAAATAGCTGAAAAATGACCGTTGCAAATGTAACCTCCAAGCTGTATCCCTTTATTTCGCAGCTAGTTGGATTGTCTGTTGTGTTGTTCAACCTGTAATAGTTATATTGGAGGCCTTATTGTCATAATAGACGTGATTATGGCAATTAATTATTTGTAATGTTATTTCTTAAATTAATTTATAGTGTTACAATACATTAATATTGAGTTTGATCAAATCAGCGTAATGTAAAACCACAGCTGATACCCACAGAATATTTGCATACTATTTTGACTTGAGAATTTTGAATTTTCAGTTCAGTGGCCTACCGTTGCATTGTATTCCTGCTTTCGACAATAAGACTAGCAATTCAGACGACCAATTCAACATTTTTAGATAAACAGAAAAGTCAGATAATTTTTTTAAATTGCAAAATATTTGCAGAAATACTCTTTGGGGTAAAAATGCAAGAGTGCAAATTGACACAGAACCATTTAGCTATGAGTGTGGGCAAATTATGCTTTAGCCTATTTGTGAATCACAATCACATGAAGCCATAGCAATTCCTCTCCGTTTCTGCCCTAATTGATATCCTTTCCTTCAGTTGTATATTATGTAAAAGAATATTGTGGCAACAAGTCATTGGAACGGTTACATGTTAGGCTCCTGACAAGGAGACTCAAAGCTGATTTAAACTCCCTTGCAGACCCTAACTCTTATCTTTTCATAATTATAATCTCTCGCAAGCCCTAGTCTTTCTCTCAGCTGTGGTTTCTTCTGCTGTTCGTCAAACATTCATCTTTGCTAACTTTAGGTCACATTGTCTGTGGTTGGACGAGACAGAATTTAGGAACTGGGCTATTCCTTTTCATACTGTTCTTCTGTATCATATAATAAGTTTTTATAGCATTATCTCTGGAGCGCCCACTTGCTCACATGCTAAATTATTTCATCATTTAATTTTCCTTATCTTCCAACTGGTACATACCAGAGGGAGAAAATTGGCGACGGCCTTAAAACTGGCACGGGGATTGTGATGCATGATTAAACCGTACCAATATTTTGCGATACAGACCACACGCAAACTTCATGTGTCATGCTAATTAATATGATAATAGCTGCAGCCCAGTGCCAAATGTGCTGCTAAGTGGCTGCATGCCCCAACATGGGACCCAAACTCATGCAAGGCTAATGCCACTTAAAATTTAATCAGATTAGTCACAATCTTATTGAATGGCTGAACAGGTTCGAGAGGCTGAGTGGCCTACTCCTGCTCCTAACTCATACATTCATATGTACTTGGCACAATTTAAAGCCAGTTTTGCACCTCTTAAGGGCTGGTTTAGCACAGTGGGCTAAACAGCTGGCTTGTAATGCAGAACAATGACAGCAGCGCGGGTTCAATTCCCGTACTGGCCTCCCCGAACAGGCGCCGGAATGTGGCGACTAAGGGCTTTTCACAGTAACTTCATTGAAGCCTACTTGTGACATTAAGCGATTATTATTATTAATATTATTATTAAAAGGAGGTGCTTTGTGGCCGCAGCTAGTGGCTAGGTAAGTGTGTTTGATATATAAGAAGTGTAAATATTATGCCACAGGCAACAAACTTTCTCCAAGGTATCAGATGCAGTACTAAAGGGCTTGGTGCAGGGGGAGAACTGAACGAGCAAGTTCCGCTATCCACAGGGGGACAGGAGGCCTTTCGGATAGACATTGAGAAGGCAGTGAGAGCAGACAGTCATTGTTCTCAATGCAAACGGTCTTCCCCCAAGGACCCGGATGTAGTTCAGGAAGAGGTTTAATGACCTCACAAATATTCCTCATTGCAATACTGCACCTTACCTCCAGTAGATTACCCATAAACCAAAACTACTCCAAGCTCAGTCACAGTGCTTCATTATGCAGATCATGCTTGTGTGTGGCTCACTCAGAAACTGAGCTCCAGGTCATTGTCGACTCTTTCTCCGAAGCATACGAGACAGTGGGCTTTTCACTATATACCTGGAAAATTAAGTCCTCTTCCAACTATTTCCCACAGCAAAGGACCACACCTTGTGAAGCTTCTCTCATGAAGGCAAGTATAGGTGACAAAATTTATCATCGTCTCCAATGTGTCAGCTCAGTCTTCGGCTGGCTGAGGAAAATAGTATTTGACGAAAAGGACCTTGAACCTGAGTCGAAGGTCTTGGTTTACTGTGCAGTAGTGATCCCACACTCCCCTCTGCCTGAGAGACTTGGACAACTCAATAGGCAGCTTGAAGCACTGGAGAAGCATCACCAGTTGTACCTTCACAAGATCCTGCAAATCCGGTGGCAGGAAAGGTAGTCCAGAAGCAGCATCCTCTCCCAAGCTAACACGCCACATCGAGGCATTAATCACTGAAAACAAGCTTTTCTGGGCGGGACATGTCATTCGCGTACATGACATCAGATTCCCGAAGCAACTGCTCTACCTTGTGCTCAGTGGTGGCAGGAGACTCCAAGAAGGGCAGTGGAAACACTTTAGGGATATCCTCAAAGCATCCCTGAAAAAAATCAAACATCCTTGCCGACTCATGGGAGGCCTTGGCTTTTGACTGATCAAAATGGAGAAGGGTCATTCAGGAAGGCACTGAATGCATCAAGGGACTTTGATGAAAATGTGCAGAGGTGAAGTTGAGTTGTCGGAATGAGCGCACAAACCTCCAACCACCCCATCTACCCAACCTTCAAGTTAGAGTCTACAGATTACATATTGGCGAACCCATTGAACCAAAGTGAAAGCAAGTCATCCTCTATCCTGAGAAACGGTGTAAGAAGAACAGGCCAATGCCAATGAATGCCATTGGTAATGACCAATAAACTCCTAACTTTTCACACTGCTCAATTCACCATTCTTCACTCACCTATCACCATTCTTTATCAAGCACAACCCATATCTCACCTTCATAGTTAGCGCTGCTGCAAGTCTCACACCCACACCTCACAACTTGTGCATTCTGCCTGCTATTAAACTATGGCAGGTTCATCACCCAAACGCAATGCGCCACAGTCACTGGCACACTCCATCTCTCTTGCAGGAGACGTTGTGCATAATTAGAGGTAGAAGCACCGATCTAATGAGCAAAAGATATGGCTACTTGCCCCTCACATTGACGGAGGGTGCTGGTCATCATTGGAGTGTCCATGACTGACTGGTTAGCGGTGGGCTGAAACAAGTATGCTCCTAACTAATCCATGTTTTTCATCCCATAATCACTTCTGATTTAAAAGCTGCAGATAGTTTAAGCATGCATCTCTTGCTCCCTCCTCCCCCCACACCTTTCCCTCACCACAGTGCTACTCTTTATCTTTCTCCTTGCAGATATCCAAGAACTTTCCCAGATCAAGCACTATTGCAGGAGCAAGAAATGGAAGAGGAAGACGAGATCGATGTTGATGAGACTCCATTGCTAGATGCCACACGTTTACTAGCACTGCATGTACTTTAGAGCGTGGCATAAAGGCTGGATCTTCAGGTGGTAGTGGTTCACTGGGCATGAGTGGACATCAGCCAGGGATTAGGAAAGCTGTCCTACAGGTGCCAGGTCATAGAGGGCTAGGTCACACATGAAGCCCACTGCAAAGGACTCGAATGAGTGCTTTGATGGGGTTGGGGTGGTACAGGAAAATGCTGCTGGGTATAAACACAGAAATGCATGGTGCACTGACAGACGTGCCCGAAAGCCTGTGATAAGACCACAAGACATAGGATCAGAATTAGGCCACTCGGCCCATCGAGTCTGCTCCGCCATTCAATCATGGCTTATATTTTTCTCTTCCCATTTCTCCTGCCTTTTCCCCACAACCCCTGATCACTGTGAGCAAAAGATATGGAGAGTCCAGTGCGAAGTTGCTCAGGACTTGGCACAGTGCTTAGAACCCAAACTTTCCAGTCTGGAAGTGGCGGTCGCTCCCTAAGAATACCTGATGATACCTGATTGTCTGTGAGCTGCAGTGGAAACTTAGACTGAAGCCATATAAACTCAACATGCCATAATGCAGGCTCATTATACTTGAAGGTGTTTTGCATGGCAGTATGGCTGTCATTATACTCATACTGGCCATGTGTAGTTTGGTTGCAAACTTGGGCCATGAGCTAGATACTCAACAGGGGGACAAAATGGTGCAGTGATAATGTCACTGGGCTAGTAATAGAGGGCCAGACTAATACTCCAGGGAGGGGTGGTTCAAATCCCACCATGTCAGCTGGTGAAGCTGGAATATAAAGCTAGTGTCAGTAAAGGTGACCATGACAACTATCATCGAAAATGCCCTTTAGGGTAGGAAATTTGTTGTCCTTTCTCGGTCTGGCCCACACATGACTGCAGACCCACAGCAATGTGGTTGATTCTCAGCTACTCTCTGAAATGGCCAAACAAGCTACTTGGTGGTTTTGCTTGCCAGCAGTGCCCACAACCCATGGAAAAATAAAATAACTACCTTTGTTGCCTAGAACCACCCTCCATATGCTGCAGTGGCTCAAATACTGAGGGACCAGCAAACTGATGTGTAACAAAGGCATTGATTGCTGCCAGGATGGTGAACATTCACTTACATGAAGTGCTGTGCATGGCTGCACAACAAATACATCTTCAGGGAATGGGAACCATTTGTGGTTGTGATACATCTCAAGCATTGCATATGCATTCTGCAAGATGGGGAAGCCTGCATTCCTTGCAAAGCTTGTTTCTTCACTTGTTTCTCTCCAATCAGAGATATTAGTGTTCTGTCCAGTGCAACAGTGGACTGTGAATGGGGAGATGGTAGAGATGTTGCCTGCTCCAGCCTGGAAGGGTTCCAAAGTGAAGAAATTCATAACCACAGGAATCTTCATATCTTCATAGTCACAGGCCATGTCATCCTTGCCCTGGTCTGAGGCAGCAAGTCTGCCTGCAAATTTCAGTGAACGCCTCCTTAGTGAAATTGAGATGTTGGGCATACTGGGGGATTATTGACAGGCAAGGGGGAGGTCAATTTCGGTGAATTGGGGAGTTAAATCGACCATAAATGACAGGATCAGGATCCCAATCATCCTGCCCTCTTTTAGCTTTCATCTGGGTGGCTTTGAAGGCAAGTGCCGAAACTCTGTACAGCAGTTGGTTAAGTCATTTGAATATGATCGCAGGTAATTCAGTTCTGCTTTAGCCCAGTGTTCTGACTTTTAACAATCAGCAGACCTAATTCCCAAGGTCTCAGCCATGGTCACTGGAGCGAGTACATAGTGGGGAGTGCAGATCACAGAAAGGTACAGACTATGAAGCCTTTGATCAGTGAAACTGAAGAGCTGCAGTTACAACCAGGTGAGAGGCTGTTGCTCAGAGCATTCCTCACTCCTTCTCAGAGAGAGCTTCCAGTGTCAGTGCTTGAAGGAAATGGGCAACTTCCTGGCAGTGATTTCATCTGCCTTGCACTTTATTTGCCTTCAGCTGCACTTCCATGCTGAGAGCCTGCATCATGGCATGGATGCCAACTAGACAGCTCCATTTTGCACCTCTGTGATGCAGAACAAGAGGAGCATCAGCACCGAGAGCAACACCGGCACTAACTGACTTACTGTCTGCTGCATGCTGCTCCACAGGGCAGAAGGGGTGTACTCTGAGATCCAGGTTCCAAAGGCCAACAGGATGAGGGTGAGTTGAAGCATTGGCTGTTCAAATGGGGCTGTCAGGTGCCTGCATAGAAAGGAATGCGTGATGCTGTAGCGTGTGTTATTCTGAGGTGTGCTGTGCAGGTGAATGCTGAGAAAGGCAGAGTGAAGTGATTAGCACCTGAAAGTGTTCTGTCAGTTACCATTCCTGTCCTCATACATCCGAGATTCTATTGGTGCATTATCTCCAGGTAGGAGGGACCACAGGGTCCAGAGTCGGTGCAGACTCAATGGGACAAATGGCCTCCTGCACTGTAGGGATTCTATGAAGGTTGTCACTATGTTCAACATCATACCCTGCAAACCTCACCAATTTTAAACTGCAGTGCCGGTGGTCTTCATGTCATTCAGCCCAGAATGATGAAGGATATCATTGTTTATGATTTTGGCCTTTCATCAACTTGCCATGATGGACCTAGGGTGTCTTTGGTGGAAGCATTCCAGAGCTTCGATTTGGGTCCTATAGCAGACCCAGGATTCTGCACCATTTGGAATAATGGCCTGATAGTGTTTGATTTTAGTCCAGTACAGTGACGGCCAGTACTAATTAATGCCTGCTTAGGAAGAATTGCAGCAACATTTTTATTCACTTTTCTCAAATTGTTTCTGTTTTCTGAAGCCTTTATTTTTAAATTCCTTGTAAGTTTAATTTTTTCATATACCATTCTTACTAGGCGCGAGTTGTGACTACTTCTGCCTCCATTAATTGAGGACTTGCTTCAAGTGGTTGGTGCTGTAGCACGCTAAAACAGAACAAGATGTGCATAAATATTACTTCCAGACTAAAATGCTCTTTCTGTACAAGGCATGTACTTACCAACATACATTTAATTCATTCCTACTAACTGTGAGGATAAGCTGCAGATTTGAGCAGCTATTTGGAGTCCTGCCACATTGCACTTCAACGCACTTTACTAGCAGACCACAAAGTGGCATTGACAGAGGCTTTAGAGGTTCCTGCTGTTGCCCACAAGTTCTCTCAGTCACTGTCTAGGGTCAATGGAATAGAAGGCTGTGGAAGGAAGAAACGATAGTGAAAAATAATGTACTGATTTACATTTCAGACCCCCAAATTTAACATTTTGCAGTAACATTTTTTAAATCCTCAAATCTTAAAAATAAGTTAAGGGACCACATATCTCAAAAGTCATAGCCTATAGTTTCTCGTCACAGTTTCTGATTAACCTCTGATGTATTTCCTGCATTCACAGTTTTACTTTTCACAATGTACTTCCTCTTAGTCCCTGGCTCTTATCCTTTGATCATTGAAGCTCTCTTTATTAAACACCTATTTCAGTATGTTTACTACTGTCCTTATAAGCTAATTTTTGCTTCTGGAATAGAAATGAGTCATGCTGCAAACATTCAGCAGATTACAAGTCTCCAAAGATTTCAGAATTAAAGCAGTTTCCCGAGTGTTGGCAGGTTGTGTGATCATGGGAATCGCAGTTGAGCCGGGTGGCATTGCATCCCACATCGACATGGGTACATTTTCCAGCAGGAGATCAATGGATACCAATCTGGGATATGAACCCTGTCCAATCTTTATCCCGCCTGCTTAGACCAGGACAATGAGGCTAATTATGATGCTTCTGTCATTGCTTGACTTGCTCATGAGTGGTGACATCTTTCCTCTGCCTGAACCCTCCCAACTTGGTAGTACATTCTCCCATCTACACTACCCAAATTTCCCGTGATGGTGATGTAGTCGAGTCAGCAAATCACACTTGGGCCTCTCCCTCCATCTATCATACTTTCCACTCCTTTGAGCATTGCACCTTGTTTTACCTTCCTTTTTAAATGCTCATTCTCGACTGAACCCCAAGCCCCACTCCTAGTTTCTCACTGAAATATTTTCCTTTATTCACTCAGCCCCTGTACTGAGTGACTCCTTGATTATTTTAACTTCCATCTTAATTCATCTTGTTTTACTGATCTTTTGCACTTGCTCAACCTCTCCCTCTATATAAATTCTCTTCCCATATTTATAGTCAACTCCTTAAACTTACCAGCTCCCATTGTTGCTCTCCTTCCATCTTTTCAGTTATAGACAATGCTATTTGACCACTTCCTTGTATCACTCAGTGCCTACATTCCCCTACTCCATTCCCATCCCATTTATATCTGCATCCACTTCTGGAATAATATTTCCCTACATCTGCACCTATTAACCTGCTCAGAGGAACATAGTAACAGGGGTAGGTCATTCAGCTCCTTGGGCTTATTCCGCCATTTAACTAGATAACGGCTGACCTGCAGCTTAACTCCATCTATGTGTTTTCCACCATAATCCTTAATACTGTCATTGAACAAAAGTCAGTCACAGTCTTAGTTTTTAAATTTTCAGTTAACCAAGTCTCGATGGAGTTTTGGGAAGAAAAGTTCTAGATGTTCACGGGTATGCCAATGACACCTAGTTCTGTTGCTCTTGACGATTCCACTGCCTCTTTGTTGTCTGACTGCTTGCCTAAAATCTAGACCAGGATGAGCTGTAATCCAATTTACCAAATGCAAGGAAGACATTTTGCTTTATCTGGAATCTCCTGTTTACAAATATTTCAACTTCCCCATCATGTTTATCATAACAGGATTTGTTAAACTTTTATTGTGTCCTGTAAAACTAATGTTCAAGGACAAATGTAGTGAATGTAGTCGAATCCAATCTAAGGTCCCCCAGCAATTGGAGTGCAGCAGATCCCCTTTCAGCGCCAGCTGTTCTCGCAGATATAAATTGCTGCAGTGAAATTTTCTTAATATAATTCAGGAAGCTCAAGGGAATACTACAAAACAACTGTGCCAACAAGGAAAATGTTGAATTTTTCATCAAGAGCCCAGCACGGTTAGTTTGTAGCCTTTCTGATCATTCATGGCCAGATGTTCAGTGCTGTTCTACTCCACAGTCAGCTTGAACTTTGTGGCCTTAAGTACCATTGGCTACAAGGACATTTACAGTCAGTTTGCACTGGAGAATTACAGGCTTTAAACTCAAAGACTGAGTGTGTTTGTGGGGCTTCCTAGTCTCATCTCATTCAGTAACTAGACAAGGTAAGAGGTGCTGAAAGAAAAATAACATTGCATCAATCATCATGAACAGACATTGATGAAGTGCATTTAGCATTTGAGACTTGAGAGATTCGACTTTTTTTTCATTTCCTTTGCATAATTCAGCCGTAGTTCAAAACTTCGAAAATTGGTGTATGTCAATCGATATAAAATAACTTAGTTTTAAGAGTATAGTTTAAAATACCCATTGGAATAAATATACAGGCCTGTAAGAATATTTAATTTTATTCAAATACTTCTATATTGCTTTTACATGGATATATATTTATTTTAAAAATGAATAGTGCATAAGTTTTTACTTTTTTTTAGTAGTAACATTTTAGACACAATGGACAGCTTTAGTAAGGAACAATTTGAAACCAAAATAAAATACTGCAGATGCTAGAAATTTGAAATAAAAACAAAAAATACTGAAAACACTCAACCAGTCAGGCAACATCTGTGGAGAGCAATTTGAAATGTTTTCAAGTTAAATTATTTTTGTGCCACCCTCAGATAACAGTGAAGCTTTAAATCACCAATCTATTATATAACTAATAATTTTGTAATTGATGCTGTTTTAGAAACTCAGAACCTGTAATACAATATATGGGTTAACAAAATGTTACTTTATGAATCATGATCATTTAAGATGTTAACTCCTTTTCAATTTTTCCATTAGTTATATGCTAGTCAACACACAGTGGTCTAAATGTTGCCCCATGGTTAACTTCTCTTGAGTTTTACTTTATTTTAAAGTAATAGAAAATTAAGGAATTTCAAATAAATTCAATGTGTAAACAACTTAGCTTGGACATCTCCTTTGCAGTGTTCAAGTTATACTATGACCATTTGATCTTCAGGAAGACAATTAAAAGGGAAGTACAGGAGAGTTTTTTTTTAGAAACCCTAACACCTTTTGTGCTGAGCTAGGTCAGCACCAGGTATCCATTTGTGACTCACTGCCATTACTACAATGACACTAACTTGCATTTATATAGTGCCTTTGATGGAGTAAAACATCCCAAGTGTTTCATAGGAATGTTATCAAACAATGTTAGGAGCAACAAAGCCATTCACAGTAGCACTGATGCTGCATTTACCTTTGTTCACATTGCCACAGCTGCAGTGGGCCCTCAGGAAGCCTTTGGTGTGCACACAGTTTGTTCTTGGGTGTGAAAGAAAACTGTATTTGAGTTGGCAGTGACTTCCCTTTCAAATGTTTGCTGCCTCTGCAAGAAACCACAGCAGTGGGCTTTCTGCCGTTGAATATTTCCACTGGCAGTATGGACATTTTCCATGTTTCCTTGGTTTGAGGAAATGGATTTTGATTTTTCTAGACAAATGCCATCATTTAACAGCTGTAGCAATCAGAACGCTGCGTTCTTAACTTGAGTTAATGTAAGAGCCTTGTAACAAAACAAACCGCTGCCACTCTTTGCTTTATTGTTCAGACCTCATTTATTTAAATAATGGATTTTTTTTTCTATAATGCGGGGAGAGGGATTCTATTGGATTGTCTACCTTCAGCACTGAATGAGCATATTGTGTTAACTACTTTGTGGCTGGTTAAAAGTTAACTAGTTAGGCACTTTGAATACAATGCTACTTAACCTTTTTCAGAATTTCCAAGTGGCTGCTACACTTTAAAAAGCTTTTTTATATTGGTCTTTTGATTTGAATCCTGGGGGACTACTATCCATGACTAGCTTTTAAATCCACCTTCTGTAATTTGTTAACAGATAAACCTCAGGCTGTTGCCGGTTTGTGGAAACTGGATTGAACGTTATGAACACCAGGAATTGGCTCCTACACAAGCTGGACTCTCACAATCTGAAGTGCTAGAATGCCAAAACAAAATCTTGTTCAAAATTTGGATTTTCTCCACTTTTTTTTCCCTTAACAGATTTTTCTCTTGTCCATCTGCTCTTTATCTTCCTTCAGATGAGGAAGTGGAATGGATCAGTACTGAAGGTTTCATAATCACTTTCCATGCTCCAGTATGATTGCCCATCCCTACTCTTGAGACAAAAGCTTTGTGCTTTTATTGCCCCCGTCTACCAAAGGGAACAGTCAGATTGTGATTTTCTTTTTAGAAAATATTTTATTAAGGCATTTATAATTTTAACAATTTTAACCACCAGGTATCAAAAGGAACATAACAAGATAAACAACACACCCATCCAATAATAAATCCCAGCCAACATGGCTTACAAAAACAGTTCCGCCTTCCCCAGCTTCCCTTTCCACTGGACTTCCTAACCTTACTCAACCCCCATGCACCCCCCCCCCCCCCCCCCCCCCCCCCCAACCCCAACCACCTTCCCTGCTGACAGCTTACTTTTTCTCAAAGAAGTCGATGAACGACTGTCACCTCTGGGCAAACCCCTGCAGCAATCCCCTCAAGGTGAACTTGGTTTCTCTAGTCTGAGAAACCCTGCCATGTCACTCGCCCATACCCCCGGCTTTGGAGGTTCCGAGTCCCTCCATCCTAGAAGGAACGTCTCCGGGCCACCAGGGAGGCAAAGGCCAGACTATCGGCCTCTCTCATCCCTTGGGCTCCTGGATCTTCCGACATGCCAAAGATTGCCACCTCTGGACTCGGCACCACCCTCACCTTTAATACTTCTGACAGAGGGCAGCACGGCGGCACAGTGTTTAGCACAGCTGCCTCACGCTGCCGAGGTCCCTGGTTCGATCCCAGCTCTGGGTCACTGTCCATGTGGAGTTTGCACATTCTCCCTGTGTTTGCGTGGGTTTTGCCCCCACACCTCAAAGATGTGCAGGGTAGGTGGATTGGCCACGCTAAATTGCCCCTTAATTGGGAAAAAATGAATTGAGTACTCTAAATTTATTTTCAAAAATAAAACAATACTTCTTCTTTTTTAATAAAATTTTATTGAGGCATTTTTGGTATAGCAACAACAACAAAATAAACAATATACATGAAACCATAAACATAGTACAAATCCAATTAACCCCTCGTACAGGTCCCACCCTTATTAACCCCCTACTCTAATCTAAACTACTCTCCCATAAAACAATACTTCTAACAAGACATCAGCAAACCCTGCCAGAAACCTCTCAGCCTTGGACATGCCCAAAACATATGGACATGGTTTGCAGGCCCCCGCATAGCGCCCACAACTATCCTACGTCCCCTCAAAGAACCTGCTCATCCGGGCCACCATCATGTGTGCCCTATGGACCATCTTGAATTGTATTAGGCTGAGCCTGGCACACAACGAGGATGCATTGACTCGCTTCAGGGCCTCCTTCCATAATCCGGCCTTCAACTCCTCACCCAGCTCTTCTTACCACTTTCCCTTCACCTCCCCTATCGGGGTTCCCTTCCACTCCATCAGTTCCTTATAGATCTCTGAAACCTTTCCCTCCCCCACTCCTGCCCTCGACACCACCTTACCCTGTAGCCCCTGGGGCTAGATTGTGATTCTTGTTCGGTTCTATCTGAGGACTACTGTGAATTGTCCAGTCACAGATACATTCAATGTTGAAATCCTCGAGGTTCAACTCCACTGCTTTGCAATTACAGGTCTTGGGTGTGTTTTGTATGTTCAACAAAAATTAAGAGGGTTAAACTTTTTTCGGTGTATTTTTTTGTGTTAAACATCATTGATATTGCTGCTGATTATTTTCCTTCTGAAACAACGATGGGTAACGGAAAGAGCAGGCAAATGCATTGCAGTAAATGTCACATCGGTGTCAGCCATGGCTCAGTTGGTAGCACTTGTGTGCCTCTGAGTCACAAGGTTGTGGGTTCAAGTGCCACTTGAGGGCAGAAAATTTAGGCTGACACTCCAGTGCAGTGCACTGTGGAGGTGGCCCTTATTTCAGATAAGATGTGAAAAACCGAGGTCCTGTCTGCACTTCCGAATGCACGTAAAGTATCCCGTGGCACTATTTAGAAGAAGAACAGGAAGTTATCCCCGGTGTCCTGGCCATTATTTATTTTGTGATCAGTGTCACAAAATTATCTGGTCACTAACCATTGCAGTTTGTGGGAGCTTGCTGTGTAGAGGGAGATTGCTGCCTTGTTTCCTGCATTACAACGGTAACTACACTGTTATGCATTTTAGGATGTCTGGCGGTCATGAAAGGCGCTATATAAACGCAAATCTGTTTTTCTACACTTGGACTTTCAAAATGCCTTTGATAAGATACCACATGGTGGGCCCATGATAAATGTTCAGGCGCATGGTGTAGAGGGCCAGAAGATTGGTTGGAAAACACAGAGTAGGAGTAAAGGATAAGTTTGGGGAAAGTAAAAAATGATGTACAACAAGGATCATTGCTAGGACTTCTTTTATTTATACATTCATGATTTGGACTTTGGGGGGGGGGTGGGAGGAATAAACTTGGCAGAATTTTCAGATCATACCAAACTGAGGAGATGGGGACTGGGGTTATGTCTGATACTGAGGAAGAATGCAACAAAATACAGTTTTGAGCTTGCAGCTCCTAATAGTTAAAAGAAAAATGGTTTTCAAGTAAAATGATTGCCAACCCACGACCCAGAGAATGGTTAAAATGTGGAACTTCAGTAGCTGAGGTGAATACTATAGATGCATTTAAGAGGAAGTTTGATAAGTACATGAGGAAGAACTGCAGAAGGATCTATTAATGGAGTTGGATGAAGAAGGAGGGAGGAGGCTAGTGTGAAGCATAAATACTAACATGGACCTTTGCTGAATGGCCAGTTTCCGTACTGTAAATGCTATATATCTTGTAATCATTGCCTTTTACAATTTAATATTTATTTGCTTTACTTTCCTCTACAAAAATGACTTCAGGCTGAGATTCCAACAGTTAGGTGTACTCAGTTACACTCAATGGGGCAAATCTCATGCCACTTGTGCTCTGTAGGGACTATTTTCGCAGCTAACGTTAGGTGACATTTTACATTGAAAAATTCTCAGCACCACCTACAGGTACTGTGGTTATTGTCGACACTATGCGTGTCATTTTGGTTACAAAACGGTGTCTATGACGTGCTCATACTTCACACACCAGGTCTGATTTTGCTTAGGCATTTACCTTGTGCAGAGAGGTGGCATCAGAATCGATAGAGTGTAAGCTTGACTTGATGACAGCGCTGCCATTGTCTTAACCTTTAGAACTGAACATGAACTCGGTAGTTAGAATGATACCCTCAGCAGTCCTATTTAAAGGAATCTTTAACTTCTTTCAGGGTAGTCACTAATTGATATTTTCCGGCTGTTGCTGAGTTAGTAAAGTATTCAGTACATCATACTGTTATTTAATGTTGGTGAAGTCTACAGGGAGTGGTTGGCATGTGGTGAATGCTTTGGTTTACACTTCAAGAGGTCTGCTCAGACTATTTGCTCCCAGACACATGCAGTAGTTTCCATCCCCTTGGCCTGTAACATAATGGAGAAATTGAGCAGGATAACACAAAAGAGGACAAACTGCTTGAACAGCAAGAAGGAGGAAGAGGAAATGGAAAAGGGCTTTCAGCAGGAGGCCTTATCTGCCCAGGTACCTCAGGAAATAATTCTCCTGCCTCAACTTCATCAAGGAATAATGTGTCAGATGCTTCGCTAAGGAGATTGTCACTGGAATCTTCCAGTTGCTGCAGCCTCAATGCAAGTTGAGGATGGAATTTCCACTGGCTGTGAACGTGACCAGGAACTTTTACATGCCACACAACTTCCAGGTGGGAGCATCTTCCAGTTCACCATCCACTGTTGGAGGTCACTAATGTTCTTACCAGACTGAAGTAAGTGGAGCATGCAAGTGGCTTTGCGATGACTGCAGACTCCCCAAGGTGAAGGGTGATTGACTACATGTCATTTTGCAGGCGCAAAACCCGATATCAAGTTGGTTCTGAACTCCTCTGTGCACGGTGACATTTCGCACAAGACTTTCTGACAAGTCTGACACTGCACCAAGGAATTCAGTGTCCATAATCATCACCCTTCTTCCGTAGGTTGCAGCATTTAAGTCCTCGCCTGAGTTCTCCAAAGCAGAATTATGTGCAACATTACACTCCAGTTAGCTGGCAGCTGTGTTACCCGTGTCACTTGCCCTGCCTGCAGGCTACTTGTACCTAGTGTGTCACCATGTGCAGATCCTGCCTCTTGAGTTATTCTGTAAAGTCAGGAGAGTATCAGTATCTGCGCTGTTGTCTGAGTATGAGAGCAAATGACGGTATTCCACCTTCATCAATACTTTCCTGCTCTTCCATCACTTGCTCTTCTACCATTGCATGGTCAGGTGGCAATTCTTACATATGTGAAAGTGGGACAAGGGAAGGGCTGCGATGAGGTGTGGTGAAAGCAAAAGGTGTACGCTTACAGCATGTGCAGCTCTGTGTCAGAAGTGATTGGGGAATTGGAATGTTAGGGATTTGATTTGATTTATTGTCACATGTACTGAAGTACAGTGAAAAGTATTTTTCTGCGGCCAAGGGAACGTACACAGTACGTACATAGTCGGCAAAAAGAATAATCAACAGAGAACATTGACAAATGGTACACCGGCAAAGTGATTGGTTACAGTGCGGAACAAGGGGCCAAACAAAGCAAATACATGAGCAAGAGCAGCATAGGGCGTCGTGAATAGTGTTCTTACAGGGAACAGATCAGTCCAAGTGAGAGCCATTGAGGAGTCTCGTAGCTGTGGGGGATTAGATATGAATGTACTGTCAATTTTAATGGTTTGTGCCCCACTGCTGTTCACTGCCTCAGTCATGGCTGTTCCAATGATGGTAAACATCATCTTCACCAATGTGTTAAAGATAAGCAACCGTGCCTATCTCCAGTGGGACAATGCTGCTTCCTCCAGTTGTGTGTCACTGTGTCCTACAAGAGAGAGGGAAGTCTGCCATTGAGCATGGTGCAACTTATTTTGATGATTTGCCTGTCATGGCTGAACAACTGGGGTGGGCCCCCAGTTGTGTGTTTCGCGGTGGCACTCTATTCACTGGCGACGGATTTCTCCACTCATGCCTCTTGTCAGTGGGGTTTCCCATTGAAGATACCCCACGCCACCAGGGAACCTGAAGATGGGATGCGCTGCCTGCGGGAACAGAGAATCCAAACAGCCGGAGAATCCCATCACTGGTGTTCAATCTGTGTGTAGTGGCTTTAAGGCTTGCAGAAGAGTTGAAGCTTTGAATGCGAGTTGAGAGGTTGTTATTTGGTGAATTAACTGGGGGTTAGGGATTTGAACGGTTTTTGGGGCTAGTGGATCAGCTGTAAGGATATGGCATTTGAAATGAATTCACTCACCATAACCACTCATGTGAGTTAATGAAACTTGTTTCGGCATTGCATCCGGGTCTTCAGGCCTACACTGTTTGCATTGACCATGCCAGCCACCTATCTGCCCATTGCCTTCGCAGAGAGATTTCTTGTAGGGACTCCTGGTCCCCAGTAGATAGTGGATATTTTTCCTCTTGTCCATCTCCTGCACCAAGGCCATCAGTGCTGTGTCAAAGAACCTTGGAACACCCTTCCTGCCCACTTCTATGTCAGACTATCTTCCTTAGCCATTCCAATACCCGCTGCAGCCAGAATACCCCTCAATTAAGAGGTGCATACTAGCTTTGTGTGGTGCTAGCATTCAACAGTGCATTTTAGCATTGGGTTGTATGCTACTATCAGTTAAATTAACAGGCAGTAAGTACCATGTTCGCATGCTGCCTGCATCATGCCTGTTTTCAGCTGCTAATGAATTTTTCTCCCAAAATAGTTTACACTCTTCAGAAATTTTAGCGCGTTATCGGAATAGTAACTATGGGCATTTGAAACTTGTTTCCCCTCAGGCTAAATGTGTGAAATGTTGGTTGACAATTAACTTATGTTGTTCCTAAATGTGATAGATGGTCTAAGATGACTGGTAGATCTAGCAGTTGACCTGTAACCATCTGATTAGGATACCGGTCCCAGCTGTTTAGATTATTACATTACTTGTAATAATACAAACTGCTACCTTCATTAGTTTGTTCAGTGCGTAATTAATAAAGTAAATTATTGCACAAAATCTTGGAGTCCCTCAACAAAATATAAATTCTTCTACAGTACATGGAAAAGCAGAGTCCAAAAATTACCCTGCTTCTCATTTGTTCATCACAGTAGAACTGATGAGTCATGTTTAAAAATCCAGTATTTATAATGTCACAATGGTCCAAACTTAAAAGGTTTTGCATATTGCCTCCTCATCCTTCGATCAAGAAGTTTGTCATAAAAGAATAATGGACTCACAAATCCCTTTGAGATGCTTTTATTTTGGGGACTATTAGAACACTCTCTCAGAAGCTTTGAACCCCAAAGTGGGTTTTAGCTGTAGGGATACATCCTCAAATCCCAGATGTTAGTAAGTATTGTTTAATTTGTCTTACCCATCAGTCTCCATAATATATGGAAATTGGATGAAACACCCCATTGTTTCCATAACATATTGCTATAACGTAAGTGTGAGATCCCTTCCTTGTGAAATAATTTTGCAATTAAAAAAAATAAATGTAACCTTTCACATGCACAAATATCACATTGAAGATATTATTTAACTGGTGCATTTTGGATGCGTAAAATGGCAACTTCGCATATATTTTTCTTTTGTGGGCATTGCTGAGTAAGCCAGTATTTTTATTATCCATCCCTAATTGTCCTTGAGAAGCTGGTGGTGAGCAACTGTCTTGAACCACTGTCGTCAATCTGGTGTAGGTAAATCCACAGCAGTGTTAGGGGAGGTGCTCCAGGATTTTGACCAAGCGACAGTGAAGGAACAGCGATATAGCTCCAACATAGGATGGTATGTTGCTTGGAGGGGATCTTGCAGGTGATGGTGTACCTGGGCATGCCTTGCCATTGCTGTTGTGGTTGCACCCATGTGTGTCCTTGCCATTTGTCCCTTCTGGCCCATCTGCCTGTCTGCCCTGTGTTTTGCTTGATGACCAAATCTCCCGCCTTTCCTTTTTTTTGTTAAAGTTGTCTCTCTCCACTGGTTGCTGGTCACAAACAGGTCTTGGAACAGGCTGGTGAACAGCTTCCTCCACATATGTGGAAGCCTTCCTCCGATCGCCGAATGGGGAATTTTATTTTTTCCAATGTAAGGGATTCTGCCAAGTAGGACACCCAGTCTGCGGCCTTGGGTGGCACTGCTGATCTCCAGCCGAGCAGGAGTCTCCGGCGGGCAATCGGAGAGGGCGTCTGCCCCTCTCCCCCGTAAAGAATTCAGATACCCCAAAGACCTTTGCTAGTGGTTACCGGCCCTGGCTCACTGTCCGTGTGGAGTTTGCACATTCTCCCCGTGTCTGAGTGGGTTTCACCCCCACACCCAAAGATGTGCAGGTTAGGTGGATTGGCCATGCTAAATTGTCCCTTAATTGAAAAAATAATAATAATTGGGCGCTCAGTGGGTAGCACAAGTGGATAGCACTGTGGCTTCGCAGCGCCAGGGACCCAGGTTCGATTCCCCGCTGGGTCACTGTCTGTGCCGAGTCTGCACGTTCTCCCCGTGTCTGCGTGGGTTTCCTCCGGGTGCTCCGGTTTCCTCCCACAAGTAAGGGAAATATTGTTAGGTGAATTGGACATTCTGAATTCTCCCTCAGTGTACCCAAACAGGCTCCGTAGTGTGGCGACTAAGGGATTTTCACAGTAACTTCATTGCAGTGTTAATGTAAGCCTATTTGTGACACTAATAAAGATTATTGTTATTATTATTGTCCAAAGACATGTAGGTTAGGTGGATTGGCCATGATAAATTGCCCTTGGTGACCAAAAAAGGTTAGGAGGGGTTATTGAGTTACAGGGATAGGGTGGAAGTGGGGGCTTAAGGGGTCGGTGCAGACTCAATGGGCCAAATGGCCTCCTTCTGCACTATGTTCTATGTTCTAGTGGACATGGGTCCACCTTCACCCCCACAACCTTGGACATGGCCTCAAAATAGGTGGTCAGTTCCTGACAAGTATTCAACAGGACCACAACATGTGGGTGTGGTTGGCTGGGCCTCCCTACCATCGTTCACATTTGTCCTCCGCCTCTGGGAGGAACACACTCATGCATGTTCTGGTCAGGTGTGTTAGGCCACTAACCTGAGGAACTCCTTGTAATGTCTTGGAGCTGAGATGATTGACCTCCAGCCATCACAATCATCTTCCTTTCCTGATTGGAGTCATACTTGGCACAGAAGGGTTTCCCCCTGATTTGCATTAACTCCCAATTTGGCTGTCCAATTTTGCTGCTGCTCCTTGATGCCATACTCAGTCAACTGTAGTGAGGTTAGGAGCTGAGTGGCCCTGGCAGAATCAAAACTGAGCATCAGTGAGCTGTTTTAGCTGAGAAAGTGCTATTTCAAAACTCAGTTAATATCACCTTCCCATTTTGTTGTTGATTGAGAGTAGACTGATGGGACAACAATTGGTTGGGTTGGATTTGTCCTGCTTTTTGTGGACCGGACAAAACTGGGCAGTTTTCTTCATGGCTTGGTAGATGCCTGTTTTGTAGCCAGGTTACCCGAGATAAATAAATATTACCCAGGTGGACACATGCTTCAAAGTTTTTGTGTGACTGACAAACCGAGGTGTCATTGGGATTGTTTATGGCAAATGCACCCCAATGTATCAGTGAAGTAAGCTCAGAACATGACTCCATTCTTAATAATCGAATTTTAGCAGCTGTGGGAGTCAAATAACTAGAAAACAGTTTCTCTGAACTAAAATTGATTGGGTGCGATCCTATGGCCATGCTGCGCCAGAAAAGCAGTTCGCCACTGTGCCGTGTGGCCGATAAAAGCCAGGAGACCCCGCTCATGGGAATTACCCGGCTCGCAATACCTCACGAGAGCCACGCGATGTCACAAGACGTTACGATGTAAATCCCACCCATTGTGGATGGGATCACTTTATGCCAAACCTGCATATGAGAGCGAGACAGTAAGTCTCACTCTAATATGCAGATTCCCGAGGTACCCGAAGCTTTGGGATTCATTCCCTTCGCCTCGGAGACCTCAGGCAAGTGCCGCTCAGCACTGGTCCCCACAAATGGGGACCAGACAGAACGGCACTCGCCGAGGTCTGCCAGGGGATCGAAAGCCCCCAGCTGCATGCCTTTTGAACAGGGTGGTGCCCTGGCACCTTTGATCTCATGTGGACACCCTGGCAGTGCCAGCCTGGCATTCTGGCAGTGCCACCTGGGTGTCAGCCTGGCACTGCCCAGGTGGCATTGCCAATGGACATGGGCACAGCCATGGTGCTAGGTTGGCACTTGCATGGTGCCAAGCTGGTATTTTATGTGCGCACGCAATCGGGTTGGGGTGCATTGCGTTGGTGTTGGGGAAGTGTGTGTGTGGTGGGTTGTGGGGGGGGGGGGGGCCATGGGGCCCTCCCATAGTGCGTCCAGGCTGGGGGAGGTGGGGGATCGTTTCTGGCACTTTGGAGATCGGAACAGCATATAAAAATGGCGTCCGTTGAATAACCATGTGTTTCACGGTACAGTGAGCCGTGGTGAACACGCGGCTAAGCGCGCTCGCTGGGGGAATTTGTTCCCTTTTGGTTGAATCAAACCCATTGTTTCTGAAGTGCAAACAAGAGGTTTAGATTCATTGCTTATCAGAAATCCACAGGATAAAAGTCAGAACCGAAATGCTGAGGAAGGAATAAAACCTAGAGTAACATAAATGAAAGAGAAGGCTGCTGCGAACTGGTGCGGGAAAGGGAGCCACATTCCCATTATCTGTGGAGGAAAACATATGTTGATTCCATTCTCTTGGAGGTCCATGATTTACGTATTTTTTGTATATCATCAAAGAGGCATTAGAGATTATGGTGTGGCTTAAATCGGCCTGTTGGAGAAATGGTGAGGCAGGATTTCCACACTCCCATTGTGATCTCTGCAATTCCTGTCTGCATTTTGGGCTGGCTGATATAATATTCCAGGTAGTGAAGAACTCTGCTCCAGATTGGTTCTCTGCTGCTCAGGGGGAGGGGGCAAATTAGGTCTTGTTGCAGCAGTTGAAGAGTTGCTGCAGTTTGAAGAGCCAGAAGCACTTCAGATTGATAAGGAGAGAGAGAGAGAGTGAAGGAGATAAAAAAAATAAAACTGCACATTGACATCGATTTGAGGGGTAGGATGAGTTAGGATTCAGGGGTTGACTGGGAATGGGAGGAAGAATTTAAGAACCTGATGATGGAGGGGCAAAGACAAAAAGAGGTTTAGATACTCCTACACCTCCAGAAGAATCTTGCTGGAATCATAGAATCATAGAATTTACAGTGCAGAAGGAGGCCATTCGGCCCATCGAGTCTGCACCGGCTCTTTGAAAGAGCACCCTACCCAAGCCCACACCTCCACCCTATCCCCATAACCCAGTCACCCCACTCAACACTAAGGGCAATTTTGGACACTAAGGGCAACTTAGCATGGCCAATCCACCTAACCTGCACATCTTTGGACTGTGGGAGGAAACCGGAGCACCCGGAGGAAACCCACGCACACATGGGGAGGATGTGCAGACTCCGCACAGACAGTGACCCAGGAAGGTGAGGAGAACTACAGTTAAGACAGTGTTGGGATGGATGACTACATTATCTAGGTACCAAGTGCACTCTTATTTGTGATCTTTGGAATTAAGATGGTAAAGATGGGACCAGTTGCATGGAAAAGGCTGAGGTGGGAGATAGTAAGTGACAGTGAAATTTAGAGTGTTAAATTCAGGAATTAAGGAGATGTTGAGCAGTCAACAACAACTGAGCTCTTATGAAAGGTGAAGGGATAAAGAGATGTGGTCTAGAGTTGAGGCTGAATTTGTGAGAAAATTAGGTGATGAAGGAGCATTTTTTTTGCAAGGGTGGAGTGGAAGAGTAGTGGGATCTTAGGGAGGCAGAAGGTTTTGGTAAGAATAATAAGGAAGTGCTCAGAGATAGTTTTGATGATTAAAAATTTGGAGGTAGGGTGACTTGTTGAGATGGCAAGATCAGTGGACAGAGTGTGGCTGAGGCTGAAGTCGGAGAGAAAGGAATAGATTTTGATTAGTCACCATAGGGCTCAGAAGGGGGCAGCAAAAAAACAATGGATCAGGTTGCTTAGACATAGACATAGAAAATACAGCACAGAACAGGCCCTTCGGCCCACGATGTTGTGCCGAACCTTTGTCCTAGATTAATCATAGATTATCATTGAATTTACAGTGCAGAAGGAGGCCATTCGGCCCCGTGAGTCTGCACCGGCTCCCGGAAAGAGCACCCTACCCAAACTCAACACCTCCACCCAACACCAAGGGCAATTTTGGACATTAAGGGCAATTTATCTTTGGCCAATTCACCTAACCTGCACATCTTTGGACTGTGGGAGGAAACCGGAGCACCCGGAGGAAACCCACGCAGACACAGGGAGGATGTGCAGACTCCGCACAGACAGTGACCCAAGCCGGAATCGAACCTGGGACCCTGGAGCTGTGAAGCATTGTGCTATCCACAATGCTACCGTGCTGCCCTTAAGAACAAATAAATCTACACTATATCATTTTACCGTAATCCATGTACCTATCCAATAGCTGCTTGAAGGTCCCCAATGTTTCCGACTCAACTACTTCCACAGGCAGTGCATTCCATGCCCCCACTACTCTCTGGGTAAAGAACCTACCTCTGATATCCCTCCTATATCTTCCACCTTTCACCTTAAATTTATGTCCCCTTGTAATGGTTTGTTCCACCCGGGGAAAAAGTCTCTGACTGTCTACTCTATCTATTCCCCTGATCATCTTATAAACCTCTATCAAGTCGCCCCTCATCCTTCTCCGTTCTAATGAGAAAAGGCCTAGGACCCTCAACCTTTCCTCGTAAGACCTACTCTCCATTCCAGGCAACATCCTGGTAAATCTTCTTTCCACCTTTTCCAAAGCTTCCACATCCTTCCTAAAATGAGGCGACCAGAACTGTACACAGTACTCCAAATGTGGCCTTACCAAAGTTTTGTACAGCTGCATCATCACCTCACGGCTCTTAAATTCAATCCCTCTGTTAATGAACGCGAGCACACCATAGGCCTTCTTCACAGCTCTATCCACTTGAGTGGTAACTTTCAAAGATGTATGAACATAGACCCCAAGATCTCTCTGCTCCTCCACATTGCCAAGAACTCTACCGTTTACCCTGTATTCCGCATTCATATTTGTCCATCCAAAATGGACAACCTCACACTTTTCAGGGTTAAACTCCATCTGCCACTTCTCAGCCCAGCTCTGCATCCTATCTATGTCTCTTTGCAGCCGACAACAGCCCTCCTCACTATCCACAACTCCACCAATCTTCATATCACCAATAATGCTTGGAGAGAGAGAGGTTCTCAAAGCCAAAAGGAGAGAAACCAAGATGGAACTTGGCAATAAATGCTATTATATTGGCAGGGTTTATTGGATGGAGTGTTCCTCATCCGTCTTTAGGAAAAGAAATGTGCTGTCCAGCGATAGGTCCGCTGGAGTTGTTGGGCAGGGGCTGTGGTCCATGTGCGACTAGAGATCCACAGTTATGTGGTTGCCACTTAACTGCTCGGAAATAGTCTAGCATGCCACTCAGTGTATATAAGGAGGCGGCTCACTGCCATCACCTCAAGGGTTATTAGGGATGGGCAATAAGTACTGGCAATTCCAATTATACCAACACTCTGTGAATGCATTAACAAAAATCATTACTCAGATTATATGATCCAATACTGCAAAACTGTAGCTTGGCGTTAGGCAAATCCTCTATTATATTCCTATTTATTATTTTTTCCTGCAGCTCCTCCTTGGAATTATAGGATAGATACACCCTACTTAAGTCATCAGCAAACTTCCAACTATTTTCCTGGCTGAAAAGGCAATTCATAAACCAGATGTAGTATTTACTTGTAGCCTTTTTAAAAATATTATGAGGTGTTTTTAGACTATTGCTTAGGAGAGCTTATGATGTGCCTATATTGTCACTGATTCACCTTAATTGATGCTGTTACTCAAGTGTACATATTACTGCTAATAACTTTCCAATCTGTCGCACTGTACGATACATAAGTATTCTGCTTGCTTTATAAATTGGCTGTTTCAGCTGTACAAATGTTGTTTCTGTGGCACCTCCTTGCTGCATGTTTTCCTATTTTTGTACCAGCTAAACTATTGCTTAACTTATCAAAATCACTTGGTCTTAAACTACTGCTTAACTTATCAAAATTACTTGGTCATAATCATCTGACCTTGGCAGTGGAACCACCAGTACGCTGCATCCTTTTCTGTCCGTGTTCTCAGTTAGGTCATGCCCACCACTGAACTCCTAAAATCTAGCAAGATAAATGCCAAACACAATTACACTTTGAATTCTTGTGACTTTTGCGGATCTTAATATTTCTAAAACTCTGTGGCCTTATCTAGCTCTTGTTCCAAACCTTGATTGCACTGAGGTGCACTATAAAAATAACACTTACTTCCCCGCTGTTACCAGACTCCTAAATGACCCTCTTATGGACTGACCTGATTAATATTACACTCCTGTGTGCTCCACCCGATGCCAGTGACTCGGTATTTACATTGTGTACCTTGTGTTGCCTTATTATGTATTTTCTTTTCATGTACTAAATGATCTGTTTGAGCTGCACGCAGAAAAATACTTTTCACTGGACCTCAGTACACGAGACAATAAACAAGTCCAATCCAATCCAATATTGAGTTTTATCTTTGTTAAGATTAACATTTCGCATATGACCTTTTTCAGTGAGAGCTGTTGAGATTTCTGTCATGGTCACTGACTTCTTCATCTGTGTTACTTTCAGCATGCACCAGGATGTTAGCTACTTTTGCCTAGTTAGTCCCTCTTGCTGAAAGTTAACCTGCGCAGCACTTCTGAACTAATTTATCATCTGCGCGGTGCTTTATGAATGCAAGTTATTTTTACTCTCCTCTCTTCACTAACCTAACACTTATTAGCCTCAGCAGCTTATGTTTATACAGTGTCATTAATGTAAGAAAGCATCCTTCGACACTTCACAGCAGCATTATAAAGCAAAACACGACACTGAGCCACATAGAGGATATTAGGTCAGATGACCAAAAGCTTAGTCAAAGAGGTGGATTTTGTGGAATGCCTTAAAGGAGGAAAGTAAGGGAGGGAGGTGTAGGGAGAGAATTCCAGCATTTAGGACCTCGGCAACTGAATGATGAAGTGATTAAAATTGATGATGCTTGGGAGATTCGGATTACTGAAGTGCAGTTATCTCTGAGGGTTGTAGGGCTGGAGAAAGGGGGGGAGGAAATAGTTTGAACTTAATTAAATCATTTGATACTGTAGATATTTTAGTGAGTTCCTTTGTCCCTTTGTTTATTTTGTCTAATTGAGTTTTATAATCTTATTCTTATGCTTTGAATCATTCTAGTTACTTTTTGATGTTTGAATGATTAGTCGTGTGGCAACCAAGACTTCACACAGTACTTCACTTGTTTTGATGCAAACGTTTTCTGCAATTCCTGCTCAGCTGACCATGTGTGGGACCTTTTTTCTTTTTGCTGCTATGGGTTCTACCCACAGTACTTACACTCTGTATTGATACTGGCAGCTGTTGCAATGTTCACTTCTTGGACTGTTGAATGTTGGTTGGCTTCAGACTCACTTTTTACTTTAAAGTCTGAACTGTGTCTGCGCTCTATATGCATTTAATGCATTTTTAAAAAAAAGTTCTGCAACTCAGTGCGTGATTTGCTAAACCTAAGTGTTTGCTATGAACTATCTCCCTCAGTTGTGAGCTTCTAATTTCACATGGGGTCTGATCTCTGACTTGTAATCTCACAATTTCCAACAATTGTATTTTATTGGCATTGTTCCAACAATCACATTTCAGGAAAAGGGCAAGGGTGGTGCGTCCAGTGGCTGCAAAGTTGACCATGACTATGAACTTCTTTGCATTGAGGTGCTTCCAGGCTAGAAGGTGGTACCTTCAGCAACTCAAATTTTGCCATCCACTATCTTATAAAGATGGTTATCAATTCTCTCTGTGCCAGGAGAATGGAAGACATTGCATTCTCTCTTTCCAGAGAGAAGAAGGCAGAGTGTGTGCATGGCTTTGTCAGCATTGCAACTTCCATATGATGCAGGGTGTCATTGATGGCAAACCGATTGTTTTGTGGGTGACACATCTTAAATGCTGAGATGTACTGCAACCACAAAGGATTCCACTTCCTGAATGTGCAGTTGATGTATGATCACAGATGAATGCCCAATATCCTGGTAGCAACAATGATGCCTTTATGTTGTGCCTTTCTGCTATTCCTTTAATACATAAGTCATCTTGTCAAATCAGAGTGTGGCTACAGGACCACCTATTCTCCTGTTTGTCTTCTGAGATATTGGTTCAAGTTGAGACTGCAGCCATCTCCAATTCTGCCTTGTGGACACTCTCAGAAAGATCATCTTGGTCTAAAACAGCAAAATAAATCCCAAGAGGCTTCACAAACATCTATATGGACAAAAATAGTCATTGAGCCAAAGAAAGAAATCTTTGGAAAGGTGACCAAGTAAAGAGTCAAAATGAAGGAGTTTTATGAAGAGTCATAGGAGAAGAGATTGAGGAAGGAAATTCCCCAAATGTAGGGCTGAGACAGCTGAAAGCATTGTTCTGAATGATGGGACAATGGGAAGGAGAATGAGAACAGGCCAGTGTTAGATTATTTACATTTTTGGGTTATTATAGAGCTGGAGATAGTGAGTGTTGAGAATTAGATTCAGAGATGATTAAATTAAATTAGAGTTGTTAACTATAGACCTTCTAGCGTTGGTGTCTGTCTCTAGGAACCAGGCACTATCTATGGTACAGATTTAGTGTTGCTGACATCCTTATCTTAACATCCACTTTCTCCCAGCAGAGCAACAAGGGAACATTAAGTGGAAGTTCCTTAATTCTCGGAAGCATCAAATATTTTTACGTTTGGTTAGCGAATGTCCCTGCGGCACGGTAGTACAGTGGTTAGCACTGTTGCTTCACAGCTCCAGGGTCCCAGGTTCGACTCCAGGCTTCGGTCACAGTTTGTGCGGAATCTGCATGTTCTCCTCGTGTCTGCGTGGGTTTCCTCCGGGTGCTCCGGTTTCCTCCCACAGTCCAAACATGTGCAGGTTAGGTGGATTGGCCATGCTAAATTGCCCTTAGTGTCCAAAAAAGGTGAGGTGGGGTTACTGGGTTACAGGAATAGGGTTGAGCAATCGGGTGCTCTTTCCAAGGGCCGGTGCAGACCCGATAGGCTGAATGGCTTCCTTCTGCACTGTAAATTCTATGATATCTTCTGACAAGTGGCAATCACCATCAGGTTGCTGCTGCATCCGGAAATTTGCATGATCCCACGCTATTTGCATTTCTACTGGACTCTTTCAAACGTGGCTACCCAGTAATACAGTCCCTCGGAGAACTCATAGTAGAATCAGAGAAAGACAACACATACATACCTTTTTGTTACAGCACTAGCTGCTTTATGATAAGTTTAAATGTTCAGTCTGAATGTTCGTGAATGGGTCATGTGAGTAGGGGGTAGGTAAGTGAAGTAGCTGAGCAGGTAGGGGGGTAGGTTTTATTCTTTCATGGGATGTGGATGTCGTTGACAAGGCCAATATTTCCTGCCCATCCTTAACTGTCCTTGAATTGAATGACTTGCTAGGCCATTTCAGAGGGCAATCATGAGTCACCCACATTGTCGTGGGTCACATGAGGACCAGATGTGGTAGAATTGGATTTGTTTATTGTCACGTGTACCAAGGTACAGTGAAAAGTATTTTTCTACGAGCAGCTCAAACAGATCATTAAGTACATGAAAATAAAATAAAAAGAAAATACATTCTAGTGTATAGTGTACATACATAGTACATTATGGTGCAGGCGGGAGGGATTCAGATTTCTGGATAACTGGGGCTCTTTCTGGGGAAGGTGGGACCTCTACAGACACGATGGTCTACATCTGAACCTGACGGGCACAAATATCCTGGGGGGGAGATTTGTTAGTGCTCTTTGGGGGGGGGGGTTTAAACTAATGCAGCAGGGGCATGGGAACCTGGATTGTAGTTTTAGGGTACGGGAGATTGAGAGTATAGAGGTCAGGAGCACAGATTTGACTTCGCAGGAGGGGGCCAGTGTTCAGGTAGGTGGTTTGAAATGTGTCTACTTCAATGCCAGGAGTATACAAAATAAGGTAGGGGAACTGGCAGCATGTGTTGGTACCTGGGACTTTGATGTTGTGGCCATTTCGGAGACATGGATAGAGCAGGGACAGGAATGGTTGTTGCAGGTTCTGGGGTTTAGGTGTTTTAGTAAGCTCAGAGAATGAGGCAAAAGAGGGGGAGGTGTGGCGCTGCTAGTCAAGAACAGTATTACGGTGGCGGAGAGGATGCTAGATGGGAACTCTTCTTCCGAGGTAGTATGGGCTGAGGTTAGAAACAGGAAAGGAGAGGTCACCCTGTTGGGAGTTTTCTATAGGCCTCCTAATAGTTCTAGGGATGTAGAGGAAAGGATGGCGAAGATGATTCTGGATAAGAGCGAAAGTAACAGGGTAGTTATTATGGGAGACTTTAACTTTCCAAATATTGACTGGAAAAGATATAGTTCGAGTACATTAGATGGGTCGTTTTTTTGTACAATGTGTGCAGGGGGGTTTCCTGACACAATATGTTGACAGGCCAACAAGAGGAGAGGCCACATTGGATTTGGTTTTGGGTAATGAACCAGGCCAGGTGTTAGATTTGGAGGTAGGTGAACACTTTGGGGACAGTGACCACAATTCGGTGACGTTTACATTAGTGATGGGAAGGGTTAAGTATACCCCGCAGGGCAAGAGTTATAGCTGGGGGAAGGGCAATTATGATGCCATTAGACATGACTTGGGAGGGGTAGGTTGGAGAAGTAGGCTGCAAGTGTTGGGCACACTGGATATGTGGAGCTTGTTCAAGGAACAGCTACTGCGTGTTCTTGATAAGTATGTACCTGTCAGGGAGGGAGGAAGTGGTCGAGCGAGGGAACCGTGGTTTACTAAAGCAGTCAAAACACTTGTCAAGAGGAAGAAGGAGGCTTATGTAAAGATGAGACATGAGGGTTCAGTTAGGGCACTCGAGAGTTACAAGTTAGCTAGGAAGGACCTAAAGAGAGAGCTAAGAAGAGCCAGGAGGGGACATGAGAAGTATTTGGCAGGTAGGATCAAGGAAAACCCAAAAGCTTTCTATAGGTATGTCAGGAATAAAAGGATGACTAGGGTAAGAGCAGGGCCAGTCAAGGACAGGGATGGGAAGTTGTGTGTGGAGTCTGAAGAGATAGGCGAGATACTAAATGAATATTTTTCGTCAGTATTCACTCAGGAAAAAGAGAATGCTGTGGAGGAGAATGCTGAGACCCAGGCTATTAGAATAGATGGCATTGAGGTACGTAGGGAAGAGGTGTTGGCAATTCTGGACAGGCTGAAAATAGATAAGTCCCCGGGGCCTGATGGGATTTATCCTAGGATTCTCTGGGAAGCCAGGGAAGAGATTGCTGAGCCTTTGGCTTTGATTTTTATGTCATCATTGGCTACAGGAATAGTGCCAGAGGACTGGAGGATAGCAAATGTAGTCCCTTTGTTCAAGAAGGGGAGTAGAGACAACCCCTGCAACTATAGACTGGTGAGCCTCACGTCTGTTGTGGGTAAAGTCTTGGAGGGGATTATAAGAGACAAGATTTATAATCATCTAGATAGGAATAATATGATTAGGGATAGTCAGCATGGCTTTGTGAAGGGTAGGTCATGCCTCACAAACCTTATCGAGTTCTTTGAGAAGGTGACTGAACAGGTAGATGAGGGTAGAGCAGTTGATGTGGTGTATATGGATTTCAGTAAAGCGTTTGATAAGGTTCCCCACGGTGGGCTATTGCAGAAAATACGGAGGCTGGGGATTGAGGGTGATTTAGAGATGTGGATCAGAAATTGGCTAGCTGAAAGAAGACAGAGGGTGGTGGTTGATGGGAAATGTTCAGAATGGAGTTCAGTTACAAGTGGCGTACCACAAGGATCTGTTCTGGGGCCGTTGCTGTTTGTCATTTTTATAAATGACCTAGAGGAGGGCGCAGAAGGGTGGGTGAGTAAATTTGCAGACGACACTAAAGTCGGTGGTGTTGTCGACAGTGCGGAAGGATGTTGCAGGTTACAGAGGGACATAGATAAGCTGCAGAGCTGGGCTGAGAGGTGGCAAATGGAGTTTAATGTAGAGAAGTGTGAGGTGATTCACTTTGGAAGGAATAACAGGAATGCGGAATATTTGGCTAATGGTAAAATTCTTGGAAGTGTGGATGAGCAGAGGGATCTCGGTGTCCATGTACATAGATCTCTGAAAGTTGCCACCCAGGTTGATAGGGTTGTGAAGAAGGCCTATGGTGTGTTGGCCTTTATTGGTAGAGGGATTGAGTTCCGGAGCCATGAGGTCATGTTGCAGCTGTACAAAACTCTGGTACGGCCGAATTTGGAGTATTGCGTACAGTTCTGGTCACCTCATTATAGGAAGGATGTGGAAGCTTTGGAACGGGTGCAGAGGAGATTTACCAGGATGTTGCCTGGTATGGAGGGAAAATCTTATGAGGAAAGGCTGATGGACTTGAGACTGTTTTCGTTAGAGAGAAGAAGGTTAAGAGGACACTTAATAGAGGCATACAAAATGATCAGAGGGTTAGATAGGGTGGACAGTGAGAGCCTTCTCCCGCGGATGGAAATGGCTAGCACGAGGGTACATAGCCTTAAACTGAGGGGTAATAGATATAGGACAGAGGTCAGAGGTAGGTTCTTTACGCAAAGAGTGGTGAGGCCGTGGAATGCGCTACCTGCAACAGTAGTGAACTCGCCAACATTGAGGGCATTTAAAAGTTTATTGGATAAGTATATGGATGATAATGGCATAGTGTAGGTTAGATGGCTTTTGTTTTTTGACTTCCCATGTCGGTGCAACATCGTGGGCCGAAGGGCCTGTACTGCGCTGTATCGTTCTATGTTCTACTTTCTCTTATAGGGCAACACAAGGTACACAATGTAAATACATAGACACCGGCATCGGGTGAAGCATATAGTATTAATCAGGTCAGTCCATAAGAGGGTGGTTTAGGAATCTGGTAACAGCGGGGAAAAACTGTTTTTGAATCTGTTGTGCGTGTTCTCAGACTTCTGTTCTCCTGCCCGATGGAAGAAGTTGGAAGAGTGAGTAGGGGTCTTTGATGATGCCCGATTTCCCCAGGCAGAAGGAGGTGTAGATGGAGTCAATGGATGGGAGGCAGGTTCGTGTGATGGACTGGGCTGTGTTCACGGCTCTCTGAAGTTTCTTGCGGTCTGACAGATTTCCTTCCTTAAAGGTCATTAGTGAACTATATGGGCCTTTACAGCAACTGGTGATAGTTTCATGGTCACTATTACTGAAACCAGTTTTATATTCCAGATTTATTAACTAAATTCACATTCCACCAGTGCCATGATAAGATTTGAACTCATATCCCCCATTGGCCTGGGTTTCTAGATTACTTGCCAGTGATATTTACCACAATGCCACTGTCACCCTTCAGTGGTGGGGAGGTGGTTAAGTGTGTAGGTGGGTTTGAGGGTAGATGGATTTGGGGGTAGGTGGATTAGGAGGTAGGTGGGTCAGGGGGTAGGTGGGTTAGGGGATAAGGGTGGAATAAATGGTTTGTGTAGTACTTTCGGCTTTGGCCAATAATGCTCTGCATGTATGCTCCTTATAGAAACTGAAGGCTCTTGCTATATGCCTCTGTTACGAAAACCTAAATCTTTTCATAGGGCATATTAACTTGTGAAAGAAAAAAATTCCTCTTTGAATGTTTTGAAAAATGTATTTATTTGAAAATTCTTCTCTTGCAGCTACAACAGTTACTTTTATTACATTTGGCTTAAAATGGCTATTTTTTATTTATTTAGAGTACCCAATTCTTTTTTTTTTCCAATTTAAGAGGCAATTTAGCCTGGCCAATTCACCTACGCTCCACATCTTTTTGGGTTGTTTGTTGGGGGCGGGGGGGGGGGGCGGTGAAAAGGCAGGGATCGAACTCGGGTCCTCTGCGCCGTGAGGCAGCAGTGTTAACCACTGCCCCAACCTGGCGCCTTGAAAATTGCTATTTAACGAGTAATTATTGACCTGTTTAGAAACATGTATTTATGAATGTATCAATAAATTCTCACCTTACAACTTGAAAGCTTATTTACTGGAATAGATTTACGCTATAATTTTTGTAACAATTATAGTGCTATATTGCTTTCACAAAAGTTTAGTGTATGCAAATGCCAAAATGCAAAAACCTAATCTTAAGATGAAGGGAAACAATGTGTCACATTGAAAAGCAACATACATGTATAACCATGTGAGAACACACCTTTATTTGCTTCCTCTTGCTTGTGCAATAGAGGATTGGGAAGTTTTTAAAATCTGATTGGATTTTTTACGAAGTATAGAATTACCAGTAAAATTTACTTTTGCATTGCATTAATGCAAGCCCAATTATTTCCTCTTTGTATAAGTACACATAATGGAAACCAATTATCAATTAGCGATGACCAGTTCTCCCCCTTTCTAGTCATGGTATTAAAGATATATGAATGTGTTTGCGGTGCATACCACTTTATGGAAAATAGTTCATTGCCACAGTCACTTTCAGCTGGAAGGATGATCTGCAATAAAAATTATTCCATACCATTTTCTGTGCTACTCATTGATTGTCAGTCTGGGAATGGAGGACTACTTTCAGATCCGTGCTGAGTGGGAAGATTTTGTTCTGACGAGATATGCCGTCTAGTGGCCAGCATTGGAATTGACACAAGTTCCTGCAGGCTGGTTTGAGTGACGGACAGCCCAAAATCATGTGGCAGTTTGATGAGGGAGTCACTTTCTACAGTGCTTGATATCATACCATCATATTTTCATCATTGCTCAAGTACTGAAAATGCAATGGAAGTAGCTTCCTATGGGATACCCGTGCTAACTTATCTGTAGACTGTCAACTGTAGACAGTTGACATTTTTTCACAAAATGAAATTGTAGTATTTCAAACAGGACTAGTTCTTTCACTCTCACAACATTGGTGTTGAGAACTTAATGCTTGGTTTGAACGAGGTTCGGTGTCAGCACACTCTATTTCGCTCACCCAAAGAAAAATATCACAAATGAGTTGAGGCCGAATAAAATCAGGCGTTTGTCAAGCCAGTTTCATAGTTAAATATTGTTGCAAAATTCCAGCCCTTAATGGGACTAAAGTAGTGGGTAGCACTGTTGCTTCACAGCTCCAGGGTCCCAGGTTCGATTCCTGGCTTGGGTCACTGTATGGAGTCTGCACGTTCTCCCTGTTTCTGCGTGGGTTTCGTGCTGTTAGGTAATTTGGACATTCTCAATTCTCCCTCAGTGTACCCGAACAGGCGCCGGAATGTTGCGACTAGGAGCTTTTCACGGTAACTTCATTGCAGTGTTAATGTAAGCCTACTTGTGACAATAAAGATTATTATTATTATTATAAATACAGCAGACTTGGAGCAAATCAATTCTGACAGAAATGGTTTTTGCCTAGTTTCAACCATATTGTACCAAAAGCTTCCAATAGAGGGGGTGGACACTTCTGCCATCACATCACCCTGATATCCCTTTTGTGATGTGCCTGGCTGAATTCTAGGGCGGGATTCTCCGGGAATCGGCGGGGCGGGCAGAAACGGCGCAGTGGAGTGGCGGGAACCATTCCGGCGCGGGGCCGCCCCAAAGGTGCGGAATCCTCCGCACCTTCAGGGGCTAGGCCAGCGGCGGAGCGATTTGTGCCCCGCCGGCCGGCGTGGAAGGCCTTTGGCGCCGTGCCAGCCGGGGCCGAAGGGACTCCGTCCCGCATATACGGGAGCGTCAGCATCTGCTGACGTCATCCCCGCGCATGTGCACATGGAGTCACTTCCGCACCGGGAATGGCGGATGACCACGGCCTCCGGTGCGGAAGGAATAGAGTGCCCCCACGGCACAGGCCCGCCCGCAGATCGGTGGGCCCCGACCTCGGGCCAGGCCACCGTGGGGGCACATCCCGGGGCCAGAACCCCCCCCCCCCCCCCCCCCCCTCCCGCTACCCCCCAATAAACCCGGAGGCCGCCCGCACCGCCAGGTCCTGCCGGTAAGGGACCAACTCCAATTTACGCCGGTGGGACCGGCTACAGGCGGGAGGGACTTTGGCTCATCGCGGGCTGGAGAATTTGGGCGGCCCCGGGGCCCATTGAGTCACGCCGGACCCCGCCATTCTACAAGGCAGGTGGCGCGACACACACCACGCCAGTTTTTGGGGGGGTGGGAGAATTCGGAGGTCGGCGGGGGCGTGATTCACGCCGACCCCCGGCGATTCTCCGACCCGGTGGGGGTCGGAGAATCCCGCCCCTAGTTTTCTCTGGAAACCTGACAGTTATGCCTTGTAAATACCCAATTAAAAAAAATAAAAAATTTAGAGTACCCAATTCATTTTTTCCAATTCAGGGGCAATTTAGCATGTCCAATCCACCTACCATGCACATCTTTGGGTTGAGGGGGCGAAACCCACGCAAACAAGGGGAGAATGTGAAAACTCCACACGACAGTGACCCGGAGCCGGGATCGAACCTGGGACTTTGGCGCTGTGAGGCAGCAGTGCTAACCACTGTGCCACCGTGCTGCCCTCCGAAATACCCAATTTTAAGTACACAAGCATGAAGCAGGCATAGCATGCACACATTTGAGTGTTGTTCTTACGATGCATAATCAAATAGCAATCAATTCCAAAAAGATTAATTGCAATTTAAATATAGCTCTACCTGCAAAGAAACAGCAATGATGTAGGTCTGAGTCCTCTCCCAGGCTGGATGTTCCCGCCCTGGCAGAGTGGAAGGTTTCTGCTCTGAAATCCTGCTGACGCCATGTGGTAGGTGTCTCTGTAGTACCTGGCCCTATTACTTCAATAGTCTTATACTTTGGATAGTGTCATGGCAAGGCCAGACCCGTAAGCAACAACACAGTTGGAATTTCTCACCCTTGTTCTTTTATAATTAGATGGTAACTTGTATTACGAAACTTCCTAGATAATTTAAATCCTAGATAATTTGCAGAATAGAGTGCATGCCGAAGCTTAGTTGAGAGCATTAAAGTGTTTCAATCAGAAGATTGATGTCCAGTCACACTCTGAGACTTGAGTACTTCAAGGCTGGCACTTCAGTGCAATATTGGGGGGGCGGGGGGGGGGGGGGGGGGGGGGGGGTTCCATTACCTGAGGTACCATTCTTCAAAGTAGATCTCAAACCAAAGTTCTACTGATTTGGGTGGATGTTAAAGATTTCATGGTAACAATTAAATAAGAACTGGAATTCTCCCAGTACCCGTGTTGATATTCCCCTCTTAAGTCGCACTAAGACTGATTAAAGATCATTCTATTATTTTTTTTACTGTTAATGGAATCTTGCTGTGTACAAAATGGGGAATTTGTTTGTCTGCATCACAGCAGTTATGACGCTTCAAAGATTAATTGTTGTCAGATATTAATGAGCAAGGGGATAAGGTGCTAAATAAATGAAATTCCACAGGGATAGCTGTTGCATTCAATTATATAGGGAATGATTCTTGCATCCAATTTTCTTTGGCACAAAAGCCAAAAATAACCAATAAACAGGGCAACAGCTGTTCTGTATTCATTATCCACCCATTCTGTTTCAAAGTTGCTGCTTCTGATGCTGAAGGGATAAAGACTTACTCGCCAGTCCACAAATCATGTATACAGATTAAGACAGGTCCCAGCAATGTGAACTGGAACCCATAGAGTTAGGAATGGTTTGTGGTTCTGTCAGTCAGGGACATTGTGTGCACTATTTCATTGTGGAATATCTGATATTGTTGCCAAATGAGAGATTCTTAGAGTCAGGAAATCTTGCCTTCTTTAGAATGGTAACTTAATCAACCTCAATTTAGTTGGAATGAAAGAGTTTTGGAAACATTGGAAAGGTTAGCCTACATTTTCCAAACTGTAAAAGATTGATTCCAAAACTTGTTAATTTAAATTTGGATTGCGAGTGAATGCACTCTATTGTGGCTGTGGTGACCAGATGTTTACTTTAAATCCCATACACTGCAAGAAAAGAAATGAATGTTACACCCAACTAAAACATCCATGTTTGCTTTGCTGTATCAAATTTTGCTGTGTTGAATTCTGGAACTGTAATTATTGTTGACCACATTCTAGTCGACTGTCAAATTTGTAACTTTTGGATGAGTTGTACTTCACCGAATTGAACAGAACAGCTGCAGAAGATTCTTACAAATCAAAATGTCATAACGAGTTGCTGCAGCAATGCATATGCTTGCAATCTGCACCATTGTTCTGCGTGTGAAAAAAGTGTTGAAATACAATTATTTGCAGGACATTTAAATATCTATTCCAATCATTTCTGTATGGAAACGTGTAAATGTGCAGATAAATTCAAACCACCTGTGTTTTAGTGCAGCTAAACGTGACTATATGCATGAAACCCCAGTTCTGAAAGTGTAAATTTAGTGCTAAATTGGAGTTTGACTTCCATCCAATCCTGTTAAAATCAGTACTAATAGTCTTTGTTATCCAATTCCATTCTAATAAGAAAAAAAGCAAGAGTTTACATTGGATAGCAGTTGGGAAAATTAATAGACTGCATGGTACCATTGTAATAAAAGCAAAATACTGCAAATGCTGGAAGTCTGGCAAAAGCGATTTTTATTATAGAATGCTGTTGCTTTATATGACTTAGGGCTGGAAATTTAGCCATGGAGTCAGGAAATCCAAGTATGGTCTGCCGCATCTAGATGCAGTTCGGAGGTGGTCATTGAGGAGGGCGAGGGCTGGTTGGAAGACCTGCCTCGGGTTCTCTCAAGACTTCAACCCAATTTCATAAAAGGTTGTCATGCCCTCTAGCCCTCACCCCCATCTATACCACCTCATACCATCAAGCCACCTCCATAGCCAGTCACCCAGAACCACAATAGGCAGTCCTCAGGATCATATGGAGATGAAAATGAATTAAACTTCTAACAAACTAAGAAAGCTCTAACTCATACATTTAATGCTAAAAAAAACACTCCTTCATTAAATGCATTCAAAGATTTTAAATCCCCTCAGGTGGTCAATATGTTATGAAAAGAAACCTCTAACCGTGTCAAAGGCCTTTGGTCCTTTAATAGCCTCTTTAATCTGTCAATAAAAGGGTGAACTCCACCCACCTGCTGAGATAGGTGGTTTTGAAGCTTCTGAAACTCAGTCAAGCTGTAATAACAACCCTTGGAAAATGTCAACAATGGAGTTTTTGAAACTGCCAAAGCATATGGACCAGGATTCTCCGAAATCCCGGCCAAGTGTTGACGCCAGCATTAACACCAGAGTGGTGTACGCCGGTGTCAACAGGCCTCCTGGCCCAGCAATGTACAGGTCTTCAGGGGGCTAGCATGGTGCCGGAGTGCTGCGCGCTGCTCCTCCATCGAAAGGCGGCTCTGCACGGCCGGCGCGGGTCCGCACATGTGTGCGACGGCCGTCTCAGCGCGGCCCATGCGCGTGGTTGCCGTCTCTGCGCCGGTGCGGAGCAACATGTCGGGATCCTTACAGCGGGCTGCGCGGAAGGAGGTAGGCCCCCTCCAGATTGTGGTTACCCGCCGATCGGAGGCCACCGATCGTGGCACGGACCCCTTGGAGGCACCCCCGGAGTCAGATCCCCCCACCCCCCCACCAGAGTGGCCGCAGGTCCGACCTCCCGCCGGGTGGTACCAGGTTTGAACCACGCCGGCGGGACTCGGTGGGAGTTCGGCCGGTCGCCTGCGGAGAATCGCCCCGGGGGCCTATTTCAGCGGCCCCCGACTGGCACCGCAGCGACCGCACGGGCGCGATTGGCGCAAATTCTTTGGTCGCCGGAGAATTGCGGCCCCACGTCGGAACGGCCTGGCAGGTATTTCCCGCGTCCCTGGAGAATCCTGCCCATGGTATTTTATTTCTATGCTACACCAAATGCTCTGTCAATCAGTGCACCCAGCAAATAGTGTTTTATTTTTCTCTGACAGCTGGAGCCTGCTTTTTTCATGTTAAAAGAGCTGGTGGTTTAAATATCTTCATGTCATGACACATGAACAGACCGTATCATCCTTCAAGTGCATTTACACCCATCCATCAATTTGTGACACCTAGGGCAGCACGGTGATGCAGTGGTAGCACTGCAGTCTCACGGTGCCGAGGTCCCAGGTTCGATCCCGACTCTGGATCACTGTCCGTGTGGAGTTTGCACATTCTCCCCGTGTTTGCATGGGTTTCACCCCCACAACCCAAAGATGTGCAAAGTAGGTGGATTGAACACGCTAAATTGCCCCTTAATTGGAAAAAATGAATTGGGTACTCTAAATTTATATTAAAAAAAAAAAAAAATTTGTGACACCTACATTGCAGGTTCAGGGCCTCGGAGCAGCCAAAATGGGGTAGGTCTGTTTGAACTCGGCACTAATTTCAAATGGCACAACTGAGTTCAGGTTTCTCGTCTGTGTGATTCACGTTTTGCCCTCTTCCTCCTATGACCAAAAATGAGATCTGCCAGAAATCAGGAGGGGATTTCAATATCCGGGTTGCACCCACGATTTTCTTAAAGACCTCTGGAGTCGGCCTGACTCCATGAAAATCCAGACATTAATCTTACTACTTAACCATTGGGGTGTTATTTTCCCACAAGTATACCAAATGTAACCATCAGGTTGCATTTAGCATTTTCATCCTGTTGATAGCATTCTGTTATTGCATGGGATTTATATCTTTTTGCCTATTTGGTGCCTCAAAGGGTAGTTTAAAGGCATGGCTTAACATAGTGCAGCATTTGTGCTACCTGCAAAAGATAATAGAAGGTTACAGAAATAATGAAATTGTTAGTCTTGTACTATGCACCATTGCCGATAATTCCATTGTGCTGTTTTCTTTCTAAATCTGGGATGCCTATTGCCAATCAGCCAGCCCTCTGCTTTTACAATTTTAGTTCCTTTGGTTCCGTCATCGTGGTGGCTGAATCGTAAACTAGTAAAAAATATATAAATATAGCTAAACACATACTATTGATGGGCCTTTGTGTAGTTCTGTGTTTAACACTTTACAATAAAATAATTGCCAGGTTATATTACTCTTTTATTCCTCAATCCCCCTGGACTGTATATCAACTACTGTGTCTGTGAGTTGGGTAATCCGCTGTTGCTTGAGAGCTGCCTTGTGATTTTACCCCTGTTCTTCTTGTGAACCTTGGCTCCGCCTGGCACAGTTAATGCAGCCAACTGGGTTCAGGAACATAGTCCAGTTGGTGGCACTATCACATGGCATTTCAAGAGGTGATGTGAGAATGACTGCCCTTGACATAAAGTCAGCAATCAACAACGTGTGGCATCAAAGACCCTCGCAAAACTGGTCAATGGGAATCATGGGAAAAACATTCAACTGGTTCGTCTCATACCTGGCGCAAAGGAAGATAGTTGTAGTCTTTGGAAATCAGCAATCTTAGTCTCAGGACATCACTTCAGGGGTTCCTGAGGGCAGTGTCCTAGGCCAACCATCTTCAGCTGCTTCTTCAATGACCTTCCCTCCATCATAGTCTGAAATGGGAATATTCGCTCATGATTGCACAATGTTCATTACCATTTGTAACACCTCAGATGCTGAAGACATCTTGGTCCACATGCAACAAGATCTGGAATTATAATGTTCAGGTTTGGGCTGATGAGGGGCATGTTGTATTCATGCCATACAGGTGCTATGCAATGACCATCTCCAACAAGAGAGAATCTAACCGTCTTCCCTTGATATTCAATGGCATTGCCAGCACTGAATCCCCCACTATTAACATCTTGGCAGTTTCCACTGATCAGAAACTGAACAGGAACAGCCATATAAATACTCTAGGAAGAACAGATCAGAGGTTGGTAATCCTGTGGTGACAGGCACTACTCCTGACTCCCCAAGGCTTGTCCACCTTTACAAGGCACAAGTCAGGAATGTGATGGAAGACTCTCCGCTTGCCTGGATGAATGCTGCTTCAACAACACTTGAGAAGCTTGACACAACCTAGGATAAAGCAGCCTGCTTGATTGACACCCCATCTATCACCTTAAACATTCACTCCCTCCACCACTGATGCAGTGTTAGTAGAATATAGCATAAACAAGATGCAATGCAGCAATCCACTAAGTCTCCTCCAACAGTACCTGCCAACCCGCGATGTCTGCCATCTAGATGGACAAGGGCAGAAGATGCTTGGAAACTACACCACCTGCAAGTTCCCCTCCAAGCCACATAACATCCTGATATGGAACTGTATCGCCATTTTTTCACTGTTGCTGGGTCTAATTTGCAAGCCTCCTTTCACTGTGGTCGTATCTACATCACATGGACTGCAGTCGTTCAAGAAGCTGACTCACCACCGCCTTCTCAAGGGCAATTATGGATGGACAACCCACATCACGTGAAAAAATAAAAATAAATGCACTGACCACGATACCTTTGCCACTTTGAATTGCATTTTTGATTCCAATATGGTCAAATAAATCCCTCTGCTATGGTACAAGGGTATTGTTTGTAATATTATTTGCAAGCTTGACAAGATAGACCACAAGATTGCCCAATTTCCTCTCAACATTCTTAATGCAGTTAGAGAAATTTGTTTTCTCAAAACTGCAAACACTTTAAGTACAGATTTTGAATTTTTCTTTCTACCATGACTATTCCTTGTCACAAAACTCCCTTAAGAACATCAGTGTTGAACTTGGCCTAATACTCTGTTGTTGGCATCAATAAGACAAATCTTTGATTAAGAGCTTATTATTTACATTAAACATGGTCTAAAGACTGTTAAAAGGTTTATTCCTGTATTTAATCTTTCAAGATCTTTCCTATCAATCTGTAAACTAAGATTAAATAATGGAGATTTTCCACTGTGATTGTCAGCAATGTCCAATGGAAAATTACATTAGATGTAAATTCACTGATGGTACCTTAATAGCTAATCTATTTTATTGGGTAAATGCACTGCTAGGTGTGGTACTGCACCACATAGACCAGAAGAGCGAGGACCTGGCTTTGATCTCTACATTGTGCAGAGTTAAATGATCCCAACTTGGGTGACGGGTAAGGCGTCACAATCAGCTACAGTAGCCCTGGGCTTGGGAGAGGCCAAAAAGGCAGGAGGCATTCCTGCTCCTAGCAGTTCTCCGAGTGATCTATGTGGATGTCATGCCGAGAATTGGGTACAACTGGTCTGTTCTGCTTCTCTGATTTATAAAGTTAGTACTCATACATGACGAATGGCCACTTTGTGAGTTGTAAGAGGAATCTTTGTAACCCATAAAATCCTACTGTAACACGTTAATGTTTCCATGAAAGGACAAGTTGACAGGAAGAAAAATTAAGAAATCCTTTAAGTGTTGACATTACGTTAAAATACCAGTCTTGGTATTTGGAAAGTTGCAAAACTTGTTGTGATTAACTTTGGCAGTGTAGTTAAATTGGTTAGCTAAAGTTTGTGACATCTTCAACAATTCAGTCTGTTGCAGCTAGATAACACAGAAGAGATTGATTGTTAATCATTTTTGCTATTTTTATTTCTTTTTAGTTTATTTAAAATTCACTATATATCTTACAAAGGACAATGTCTTGCCTCTTTGATAATAGCAGAAGTGCTCCTCTTGGGAGAAAACGTTAGCTTGTAACTTGTGGTGACCTGGCAGAGGTATTCAGTTCCAATTTCTACCCATTAAAAACCAAATGGTGAAGATTAAAATTACTCCCCCACATCTCTTAATTCATGAATTTAGAAACCTGTTGTCGAACATATGTTAATTGCATGGAAGGAACTGTGAAAGTAATTCTGAACGTACACTCTGACATTGGGAAACCTCCTCTGTCTGAGGCTCATATCAAAAGATTGAGGATGTGAGCAGTGGACTTGGAAAATTAGGCCAGAGAAATAGCCTTTTTCAGAATTGTAGTGGTTAGAGGAGATAGATATTAAAATTGTTCATATTCATGTCTGTGATAAAAGTTAGGTGACCGTTGTCATGATATGCAAACATGCAACCAATGAACACTCAGAATAGGGCACAACCAATGGGCAGTCAGGACACTCGGAGGTGGCATCACCACAAGGGGGCATGACATAAACACTATAAAAAGGATGAGGCACTCACACCCTGTCTTTTTCCACAGACTGATATCCAGAGAGTTAGACAGGGTTGATCAGGAGCATCACACCCCAGCACGTGGCTTAGAGCAAGCTGGTACAGTTAGACTGAGTTACTACAGTTAGATTAGCAGAGAGTCGAACTCATTTGAGAACTGTGTTAATAGTTCAATAAACATGTTGAACTCATTTCAGAGTCTGGAGCATCCTTTAGTTAAGACTGCATCAAATAGCAGCCTGTGTTATCCGAAGCAGCATAACACAACAGGTGTGATCTGTCCATTGTTGCCATTGCTGCTACTCAACAAATTGCTTGCTGATAACACTCGAGTTTTGAAGGAAATGATTTCTAATTTTCTTTTGTCAACAAAATATTCTATCGAAGCACAAGACATACAGAACATAGAACATACAGTGCAAAAGGAGGCCATTCAGCCCATCGAGTCTGCACCGACCTACTTAAGCCCTCACTTCCACCCTATCCCCGTAACCCAATAACCCCATCTAACCTTTTTGGTTACTAAGGGCAATTTATCATGGCCAATCCACCTAACCTACATGTCTTTGGACTGTGGAAGGAAACCGGAGCACCTGGAGGAAACCCACGCAGACACGGGGAGGACGTGCAGACTCCGCACAGACAGTGACCCAGCGGGTGAAGCCACAGTGCTATCCACTTGTGCTACTGTACGGTTGAAATAGATTCACGTTGGACTAGATTTAGCTATTGAACTACTGCATTAGTAGCTGCCATTACAAACAAAGAACAAAGAAATGTACAGCACGGGAACAGGCCCTTCGGCCCTCCAAGCCCGTGTCGACCATGCTGCCCGACTAAACTACAATCTTCTACACTTCCTGGGTCCGTATCCCTCTATTCCTATCCTATTCATGTATTTGTCAAGATGCCCCTTAAATGGCACTATCGTCCCTGCTTCCACCACCTCCTCCGGTAACAAGTTCCAGGCACCCACTACCCTCTGCGTAAAAAACTTGCCTCGTACATCTACTCTAAACCTTGCCCCTCTCACCTTAAACCTATGCCCCCTAGTAATTGACCCCTCTACCCCGGGGAAAAGCCTCTGACTATCCACTCTGTCTATGCCCCTCATAATTTTGTAGACCTCTATCAGGTCGCCCCTCAACCTTCTTTGTTCCAGTGAGAACAAACCGAGTTTATTCAACCGCTCCTCAGAGCTAATGCCCTCCATACCAGGCAACATTCTGGTAAATCTCTTCTGCACCCTCTCTAAAGCTCCACATTCTTCTGGTAGTGTGGCGACCAGAATTGAACACTATACCCCAAGTGTGGCCTAACTAAGGTTCTATACAGCTGCAACATGACTTGCCAATTCTTATACTCAATGCCCCGGCCAATGAAGGCAAGCATGCCATATGCCTTCTTGACTACCTTCTCCACCTGTGTTGCCCCTTTCAGTGACCTGTGGACATGTACTCCTAGATCTCTTTGACTTTCAATACTCTTGAGGGTTCTACCATTCACTGTATATTCCCTACCTGCATTAGACCTTCCAAAATGCATTACCTCACATTTGTCCAGATTAAACTCCATCTGCCATCTCTCCGCCCAAGTCTCCAAACAATCTAAATCCTGCTGTATCCTCTGACAGTCCTCATCGCTATCCGCAATTCCACCAACCTTTGTGTCGTCTGCAAACTTACTAATCAGACCAGTTACATTTTCCCCCAAATAATTTATATATACTACAAACAGCAAAGGTCCCAGCACTGATCCCTGTGGAACACCACTGGTCACAGCCCTCCAATTAGAAAAGCATCCTTCCATTGCTACTCTCTGCCTTCTATGACCTAGTCAGTTCTGTATCCACCTTGCCAGCTCACCTCTGATCCCGTGTGACTTCACCTTTTGTGCTAGTCTACCATGAGGGACCTTGTCAAAGGCCTTACTGAAGTCCATATAGACAACATCCACTGCCGTACCTGCATCAATCATCTTAGTGACCTCCTCGAAAAACTCGATCAAGTTAGTGAGACACGACCTCCCCTTCACAAAACCATGCTGCCTCTCACTAATACGTCCATTTGCTTCCAAATGGGAGTAGATCCTGTCTCGAAGAGTTCTCTCCAGTAATTTCCCTACCACTGAAGTAAGGCTCACCGGCCTGTAGTTCCCTGGATTATCCTTGCTATCCTTCTTAAACAGAGGAACAACATTGGCTATTCTGTTTCACATGGATTTAGTACTGGGCAATGAGCCAGGGCAAGTGATAGATTTGTTAGTGGGGGAGCATTTTGGAGATAGAACATAGAACATAGAACAATACAGCGCAGTACAGGCCCTTCGGCCCACGATGTTGCACCGAAACAAAAGCCATCCAACCTACACTATGCCATTATCATCCATATGTTTATCCAATAAACTTTTAAATGCCCTCAATGTTGGCGAGTTCACCACTGTAGCAGGTAGGGCATTCCACGGCCTCACTACTCTTTGCGTAAAGAACCTACCTCTGACCTCTGTCCTATATCTATTACCCCTCAGTTTAAAGTTATGTCCCCTCGTGCCAGCCATATCCATCCGCGGGAGAAGGCTCTCACTGTCCACCCTATCCAACCCCCTGATCGTGATAGTGACCACAATTCTGTGACTTTCACTTTAGTAATGGAGAGGGATAGGTACGTGCAACAGGGCAAGGTTTACAATTGGGGGAAGGGTAAATACGATGTTGTCAGACAAGAATTGAAGTGCATAAGTTGGGAACATAGGCTGGCAGGGAAGGACACAAGTGAAATGTGGAACTTGTTCAAGGAACAGGTGCTACGTGTCCTTGATATGTATGTCCCTGTCAGGCAGGGAAGAGATGGTCGAGTGAGGGAACCATGGTTGACAAGAGAGGTTGAATGTCTTGTTAAGAGGAAAAAGGTGACTTATGTAAGGCTGAGGAAACAAGGTTCAGACAGGGCATTGGAGGGATACAAGATAGCCAGGAGGGAACTGAAGAAAGGGATTAGGAGAACTAAGAGAGGGCATGAACAATCTTTGGCGGGTAGGATCAAGGAAAACCCCAAGGCCTTTTACACATATGTGAGAAATATGAGAATGACTAGAGCGAGGGTAGGTCCGATCAAGGACAGTAGCGGGAGATTGTGTATTGAGTCTGAAGAGATAGGAGAGGTCTTGAACGAGTACTTTTCTTCTGTATTTACAAATGAGAGGGGCGATATTGTTGGAGAGGACCGTGTGAAACAGATTGGTAAGCTCGAGGAAATACTTGTTAGGAAGGAAGATGTGTTGGGCATTTTGAAAAACTTGAGGATAGACAAGTCCCCCGGGCCTGACGGGATATATCCAAGGATTCTATGGGAAGCAAGAGATGAAATTGCAGAGCCGTTGGCAATGATCTTTTCGTCCTCACTGTCAACAGGGGTGGTACCAGGGGATTGGAGAGTGGCGAATGTCGTGCCCCTGTTCAAAAAAGGGACTAGGGATAACCCTGGGAATTACAGGCCAGTTAGTCTTACTTCGGTGGTAGGCAAAGTAATGGAAAGGGTACTGAAGGATAGGATTTCTGAGCATCTGGAAAGACACTGCTTGATTAGGGATAGTCAGCACGGATTTGTGAGGGGTAGGTCTTGCCTTACAAATCTTATTGAATTCTTTGAGGAGGTGACCAAGCATGTGGATGAAGGTAAAGCAGTGGATGTAGTGTACATGGATTTTAGTAAGGCATTTGATAAAGTTCCCCATGGTAGGCTTATGCAGAAAGTAAGGAGGCATGGGATAGTGGGAAATTTGGCCAGTTGGATAACGAACTGGCTAACCAATAGAAGTCAGAGAGTGGTGGTGGATGGCAAATATTCAGCCTGGATCCCAGTTACCAGTGGCGTACCGCAGGGATCAGTTCTGGGTCCTCTGCTGTTTGTGATTTTCATTAATGACTTGGATGAGGGAGTTGAAGGGTGGGTCAGTAAATTTGCAGACGATACGAAGATTGGTGGAGTTGTGGATAGTAAGGAGGGCTGTTGTCGGCTGCAAAGAGACATAGATAGGATGCAGAGCTGGGCTGAGAAGTGGCAGATGGAGTTTAACCCTGAAAAGTGTGAGGTTGTCCATTTTGGAAGGACAAATATGAATGCGAAATACAGGGTTAACGATAGAGTTCTTGGCAATGTGGAGGAGCAGAGAGATCTTGGGGTCTATGTTCATACATCTTTGAAAGTTGCCACTCAAGTGGATAGAGCTGTGAAGAAGGCCTATGGTGTGCTCGCGTTCATTAACAGAGGGATTGAATTTAAGAGCCGTGAGGTGATGATGCAGCTGTATAAAACTTTGGTAAGGCCACATTTGGAGTACTGTGTACAGTTCTGGTGGCCTCATTTTAGGAAGGATGTGGAAGCTTTGGAAAAGGTGCAAAGAAGATTTACCAGGATGTTGCCTGGAATGGAGAGTAGGTCTTACGAGGATGAGGGTGCTAGGCCTTTTCTCATTAGAACGGAGAAGGATGAGGGGCGACTTGATAGAGGTTTATAAGATGATCAGGGGAATAGATAGAGTAGACAGTCAGAGACTTTTTCCCCGGGTGGAACAAACCATTACAAGGGGACATAAATTTAAGGTGAAAGGTGGAAGATATAGGAGGGATATCAGAGGTAGGTTCTTTACCCAGAGAGTAGTGGGGGCATGGAATGCACTGCCTGTGGAAGTAGTTGAGTCGGAAACATTAGGGACCTTCAAGCAGCTATTGGATAGGTACATGGATTACGGTTAAATGATATAGTGTAGCTTTATTTGTTCTCAAGGGCAGCACGGTAGCATTGTGGATAGCACAATTGCTTCACAGCTCCAGGGTCCCAGGTTCGATTCCGGCTTGGGTCACTGACTGTACGGAGTCTGCACGTCCTCCCCGTGTCTGCGTGGGTTTCCTCCGGGTGCTCCGGTCTCCTCCCACAATCCAAAGATGTGCGGGTTAGGTGAATTGGCCAATGATAAATTGCCCTTAATGTCCAAATTGCCCTTGGTGTTGGGTGAAGGTGTTGAGTTTGGGTAGGGTGCTCTTTCCAAGAGCCGGTGCAGACTCAAAGGGCCGAATGGCCTCCTTCTGCACTGTAAATTCAATGATAATCTATGATTAATCTAGGACAAAGGTTCGGCACAACATCGTGGGCCGAAGGGCCTGTTCTGTGCTGTATTTTCTATGTTCTATGTTATTCTCCAGTCCTCCGGGACATCACCTGAAGACAGTGAGGATCCAAAGATTTCTGTCAAGGCCTCGGCAATTTCCTCTCCAGCCTCCTTCAGTATTCTGGGGTAGATCCCATCAGGCCCTGGGGACTTATCCACCGTAATATTTTTTAAGACACCCAACACCTCGTCTTTTTGGATCTCAATGTGACCCAGGCTATCTACACACCCTTCTCCAGACTCAACATCTGCCAATTTCTTCTCTTTGGTGAATACTGATGCAAAGTGTTCATTTAGTACCTCGCCCATTTCCTCTGGCTCCACACATAGATTCCCTTGCCTATCCTTCAGTGGGCCAACCCTTTCCCTGGCTACCCTCTTGCTTTTTATGTACGTGTAAAGAGCCTTGGGATTTTCCTTAACCCTATTTGCCAATGACTTTTCGTGACCCCTTCTAGCCCTCCTAACTCCTTGCTTAAGTTCCTTCCTATTTTCTTTATATTCCACACAGGCTTTGTCTGTTCCCAGCCTTTTAGCCCTGACAAATGCCTCCTTTTTCTTTTTGACGAGGCCTACAATATCTCTCGTTATCCATGGTTCCCGAAAATTGCCGTATTTATCCTTCTTCCTCACAGGAACATGCCGGTCCTTAATTCCTTTCAACTGACACTTGAAAGCCTCCCACATGTCAGATGTTGATTTGCCCTCAAACATCCGCCCCCAATCTAGGTTCTTCAGTTCCCGCCTAATGTTGTTATAATTAGCCTTCCCCCAATTTAACACATTCATCCTGGGACCACTCTTACCCTTGTCCACCAGCACTTTAAAACTTACTGAATTGTGGTCACTGTTCCCGAAATGCTCCCCTACTGAAACATCTACCACCTGGCCAGGCTCATTCCCCAATACCAGGTCCAGTACCGCCCCTTCCCTAGTTGGACTGTCCACATATTGTTTTAAGAAGCCCTCCTGGATGCTCCTTACAAACTCCGCCCCGTCTAAGCCCCTGGCACTAAGTGAGTCCCAATCAATATTGGGGAAGTTGAAGTCTCCCATCACCACAACCCTGTTGTTTTTACTCTTTTCCAAAATCTGTCTACCTATCTGCTCCTCTATCTCCCGCTGGCTGTTGGGAGGCCTGTAGTAAACCCCCACCATTGTGACTGCACCCTTCTTATTCCTGATCTCCACCCATATAGCCTCACTGCCCTCTGAGGTGTCCTCCCGCAGTACAGCTGTGATATTCTCCCTAACCAGTAGCGCAACTCCGCCACCCCTTTTACATCCCCCTCTATCCTGCCTGAAACATCTAAATCCTGGAACGTTTAGCTGCCAATCCTGCCCTTCCCTCAACCAGGTCTCTGTAATGGCAACCCCACACAGACGCGGGGATAATGTGCAGACTCCACACAGACAGTGACCCAAGCCGGGAATCGAATGTGGGACTCTGGAGCTGTGAAGCCACAGTGCTAACCACTTGCTACCGTGCCTCCCAATCTTCTGTTCCTTTTAAAGATGGCTGTAAATCCAAGTCTTTCTTATGCCTCAATGGTGAACTTGAAAGTGAGATATTATTTTTGCAAAGTCATCCGCCAGGTAAGTACGGTTGACCCCGCAGGAATGGGGAGAGAGAAACCCCCTCCCCCTTCAGGATCATCACCTAGAATGGTAGGGGACTTAACGGCCCAGTGAAAAGATCCAGTGTCTTAGCCCACTTAAGAAGCCTGAAGGCCGACATAATCTTCCTGCAGGAGACGCACCTGAGGGAGAAGGACCGACTGTGCGTAAGAAAGGGCTGGGTGGGACAGGCATATCATTCATGCTACGGGATGAGGGTTAGGCGGAGTAGCCACACTGATCAGCAAGAGGGCAGTTAACGGAGACAAGGACAGTTAACGACCAAGGGGGATGGTACGTCGTGGTCAGTGGCGTCCTTGGCGGGCACCGGTAGTACTGGTAAATGTGTACGTGCCCAACTGGGACGACACAGATTTTATAAAGAAGACCATGACGGAAATTCCTGACATTGACATAAACTGACTGACTTTAACTGTGTACGGGACCTGCTGATTGACCGATCAAACCCCAGAACGGGGAAGAAGACAGGCATGGCTAGGGAGCTGGGAACGTTCATGGAGCAGATGGGCATTCCTACACCCCGGTGAGAGGGAATTCTCATTCTTCTTACCGGTCCACAAGGTATACATTCGGATCGTCGACTTTGCAGTGTGGAAATCGGTGCTTCCAGTAATATTAAGAACGGAATACTCCGTGATAATCATCTCCTACCACGCTCCACACTGCCTGGATATGAGGTTGTAGACTGGCCGTGTCCAATGCCCCACATGGAGGCTGGACACGGACCTCTTGGCCGACAAGGCCTTCTGCCAGAAAACTTCACAGGCCATAGAGGAGTATATTACCAACAACCAGAATGGGGAAGTCTCACCTTCTACGCTCTGGTAGACACTGAAGGCCGTGATCAGAAAATAAATTATAGCCCATAAGCCTCGCAGAGACAGGGAAGAGAGGGTGGCCAGGCAACAACCAACTGATCAACTCCATCCTAGAGGTCGACAGAAAGTAATCCCAGGCCCTGACCGTAAAGCTTCTGGCGGAGAGAAAAAAGCTACAAATGGACTTTAATATGCTATCCACCAGGAAAGCAGTGCATCAACTCCGCCAGACACGGGGGACCTTCTACGAGCACGGAGAAAAGGCTGGCCGCCTACTGGCTCATCAGCTGAGAAAGCAGGCAGCCATGAGGAAAATAGCACAGGTAAAAAACAGAAGAGGCAGACCGGTAACATCCAAAAGAGGTCAACCGGGCATTTGAGACCTTCTACCGTGGGCTGTACACCTCCGAGCCCCCCGACGTGGGTGCAGCAATGAAACAATTCCTCGATTGACATTCCAGTTGTGGGGAGGACAGGCAAAGGGAACTGGAAGCACCAATAGGTCAGGGAGAAATCATGGAGAGCATCAGCTCCATGCAGGCGGAGACGGTGCCGGGACCCAACGGGTTCCCGGCCAACAACTATTAAAAAATTGCGCCGGCCTTGGCCCCACACCTAAGGGATATGTTCGCAGACTCGCTAGTGAGGGGCACCCTGCCCCTTATACTAACATAGGCCACGATATCGCTGATACCCAAAAAACACGAAGACCTGATAGAATGCGAATGTACAGACCCATTTCGCTGCTTAATGTAGACGTGAAGATACTCGCGAAAGTCCTGGCCAAGAGACTGGAGAGCTGCATGCCAGAGGGGTTAGCAGAGGACCAGCCCCCTCCGCCCTCCGGGGGTGGGGGAGAACGCCAGAGGTGATCATCTCCCTGGATGCAGAAAAGGCCTTCGACAGAGTCGAATGGAAGTACCGCTTCAAAGTACTGTGACAGTTTGGGCTAGGAGCAGGGTTCACCTCCTGGGTGAAAATCCTGTACAATGCACCCAAGGCAAGCGTTCGGACCAACGCCACCAGCTCTGAATACTTCCAAGTGCACAGAGGCATATGGCAGGATGCCCACTGTCCCAGCTCCTGTTTGCCATAGCAGTTGAACCCCTGGCGATCGCTCTGCAAGACGCAAAAAGCTGGAAAGGTATCCAAAGAGGTGGTAGACAGCGCACAGCCTCACTGTATGCGGATGACCTGCTCCTCTACTTCTCGGAACCACAAAAAGGCCTGAAAGCAATCAGCTCCTGAATACAATCGGGGTACAAACTCAACCTGGGCAAGAGCGAGGCATTCCCGGTGAACCCAAACGGGGGAGGGACAGAGCTGGAGTGACTCCCATTCAAACTAGTTCAAAACAAATTCCGCTACCCGGGGATCCAGATAGCCGGTGACTAGACACAGACCCACAAGTGGAATCTGACCAGTCTGGCTGAGGAAGTTAAAAAGGACCTGGCGGGGAGAGTGCGGTAGATCACATGAACATACTGCCAAGGTTCCTCTTCCTATTCAGATCCATAACCATCTTCATCCCCTAGGCCTTCTTGAGGAAAGTTATGGGCGGTCTGGCACTGCCAAATCTACAACACTACCGCTGGGCAGCTACAATGGAGAGAGTGAGGGGATGGTTACGTGAACCCACCATGGAATGGGTGAGGATGGAGGAGTCTTCCTGCAAGGGAATGACTCTCTGGACCCTCGGCACGGCAGCGCTCCCATCCCCCCGACAAAATACATATCTTGCCCAGTGGTAGCCACACTAAAGACATGGAACCAGATGAGGCAACATTTTGATCTAACCGAGATGTCCCCCATGGCCCCCATCTGCGGAAACCACAAATTCCCACCATGCTCGACAACACTTTTGAAAAATGGAGACGGAGTGGAGGGGGCCTGGCTGGCTAACAGTTAGGGACTTTTACATGGGGGGATAGGCTAGCGACACTGAGCGAGCTGACGGAAGGCTTGGAACTACCGACAGGACAGGAACTTGGGCATCTTCAGGTCAAGCACTTTCTCCCCAAGGAGAATGTAGGATACCCCAGGGCCTGAGAAACACTATTGGAGGATCTGATAAACTCGGACAGTAAGGAAGAGGGGAACTGCGGGAACATCTACAGGCAGTTATTGGACAGGGCGTGACTGCCACTGGACGAAGCCAGATGAAAATAGGGGGACAAACTGGGGACGGACGTGGGCTGGGGACTCTGGAGCGAAGCACTGAGCAGGGCCAATTCCACTTCCTCCTTCGCAAGGCTCAGCCTCATGCAGTTTACAGTGATGAGCAGAGCACACCTGACCATAACCCGAATGAGCAGGTTCTTCCCGGAGGTGGAAGATAAATGTGAACGGTACGAGGGAGGCCCGGCCAACCACGGCCACATGTTCCGGGCTTACCCCAGACTAGTTCTGGACAGCCTTCTTTGAGGCAATGGCCAAGGTTGTGGGGGTGAAGGTGGAGCTGTGCCCGAGAGTGGCAGTCTTCGGGGTATCGGAATAGCCAGAGCTGCACATGGGGAAGGGGGCCGACACCCTTGCTTTTGCTTCCCTAATCATACGCCGGAAAATTCTAATCGGTTGGTGATCACAGCACCATCCACAGCTGCAGACTGGCTGGCAGACCTGGTGGAATTTCTCCATCTGGAGAAGATCAAGTATTCCATGTGAGGGTCGGAAGAGGGCTTCCACAAAGCGTGGAGGAAATTTGTCGGCATGTTACAAGACCTGTTTGAGGCCAACAGCGACTATGGAAAGATGGAGAAACAGGGAGAGCAGACAAGAACACACAACCCTAGGAGGTACAAAAGTGGGTGGGGTGGGGAATGGGGGAGGAAATGAGGAGGAAACCCAGGGGAACCACAGGGAGAAGCATGGAGGAGGGGAGAGGGGAAACCACTGAAGGATGGAAAAAAGGAATGGGGGGGATAAAAGGGAGAACAGGAACTCAGCGATGGGACACTAATAAGTCCACGGAGGCAGAAGTCCCTTCACCAGAATCCCTTTTGTTAACAAAACGTACAGCAGTACCACCATGTGCATTCAGCTTGCTATCTACACTGGGGAGTGCAGAGGATCTGACACTCCCTGTTCTACACAAAGAAGAAGTTCCCTGATTGGCCCACTAATCAGGGAACTCTTATTCCAATTGGCCAATCTCAAAGGCCTGGTCTAAGTCAGTACAGAAACCCAGGGCGGAAGAGGAGTATACCAAGGAGGGGGCAGGAAGGGGGGGGGGGGGGGAAGGAGTATACGATATATCAAGCAACAGTATCTTTAATTAAACAGACTGAAAATCAAGCTGGCTATATGCTACCCCTGTCCCAACACCCCCCCCCCCCCTCCCCACCCCCGATGATTTGCAGTTAATGTCTTTCTGAAGTTCAGGCTTCTGATCTGGTACTACCTTTCTTCCAGACTTGATATGATCTCCTCAGGTAATCATGTCTACCTTCCCTGCAGACTCAGCATTATTTCGGGTCCAAAGCAGAGGATATGCTTGACACTCACGGCTTTCAAAACAATAGCTCAGTTATGTTACTTCAACCCCTGAAGAACAATAAACTGCTGGTTTTGATACACTTAAAAGATCTTCACCGTACGTTTTGTTGGTGCCATGTGGATTTTTTTTGAGTGTGTTTGAATAAAACATTTTTTTTTAAAAACATCATCTTACACCTACAGACAGTGGGCAGCAGAGAGAACAAACAGCTCCCTTCACTTCTGAGGTCTAATCACTTCTGGAAGGTTCTCTCAAACATAACTCAGGAGGAACCTAACTTGTTGTCAGGCAGGATACTGTCGCTGGCCAACCTACTGGTTGCCAATTAACCAATCAATCTGATTCCCTCTAAAACCAGTTCCTTCCATCTACTTGGTGCCCAAGAGTCTGGATTCTCCTTTTCCCAAACACAAACCAGAGAATACCGTGTCCTGGCAAGCAGGCTGTTTTAAACTTGGAGTCTTCTGCTTTTTTCTCTCTACTTAAAGAAACATCCAAATTATTGATCCACAGACCAAAACAATAAATGGGAAAATGGGACGAAAATAAATAGACAGGAAGGACTTTTACATACCTCCCCCTTAGAGAGATGCATTGCAAGGACGTTTCATTGCGAAGTATGTGACACAAGCCACAAAAGAGACATCCATTCATCCTTTCTTTCCCACTACATAAGTTCCCCCCAATTCTTAGACTTGCTCGTTGGAAGCATTTAAATTTGTGATAATGCACCCGCAATAATATTGTCATTTCCGTGATTATGCACAATTTTTACGTTGAAATGTTGTAAACATAATCTCCCAACGGAACAATCTTGCGTTCTGAATTTCAAATTTTTCCACAAACTGAAGGGGTTTATGGTCAGAAGGGACTAGGCATTGCTTATTATCATGCTGGACATAAACTTCAAAGTGCGGATGGGCTAGTAACAATGCTTCTTTCTTTGGCATATACTTAGTTTTTAAAAAAAAGTATTCCACCGACCTCTATTCCTGACTCATCAGCCTGTAGTAACACTGCCCTCACCCCCAGATCACTGGCACCAGTGGCCATTTTAAAGGATTTGGAAAAATCAGGGGCAGCCAACACTGGTTCACTTACCAATGGCCCTCAATTTCTCAAAAGCTGTTGAGCGTTCTGGGGATTATAAATTTAGAATACCCAATTATTTATTTCTAATTAAGGGGCAATTTAGCATGTCCAATCCACCTACCCTGCACATCTTTTTGGGTTGTGGGTGTGGGGACCACGCAGGCACGGGGAGAATGTGCAAATTCCACACGACAGTGACCCGGGATTGAATCCGGGTCCTCGGCGCCATGAGGCAGCAGTGCTAACCGTTGCCCCACCGTGCTAGCCTATACCATTTTTGCTTATATGATCGGACCACCGTGGGAACGCAGAGACCGATCACTCCACAACCCTCCAGATAACCTCCAGATATCCTCCTGCGACCCATCAGCGGGTCGTGGCCAGCGCTTTGAAAAACCCTGCTTTTTGATACAATCCCTTTGGAGTCACAAAGGCAGATATCTCTTTAGCCCTGGGTGTTAAAAGATCCTGCCAAAACCTCTTTAACCAATCAATTTTTGAAAGGCACGAGGCACTGCTTGTCCTATTGATACTGTTATGGGCCAGGGTTTAGAGGACCCCAAAGTGTATCATGGAGTTCACCTGACCCACAACTTTTACTAGATTATGGTATGGGGAGCACACGGCCCACTCTACAGGTGTGGTAGAGCAGAAATGGAAAAGTATTTTTTAAAGCAAAACAATGTTTATTCTATGAACTCAAGTTAACCTTTTTAAAACATACAGTGAACATCTTAGCAACCATTAATTCAAATACAACCCCCAAAGAATACAACAATAAGTAATCCTTTAAGCTTTCCTTTTAACATCCATAAGACTTAAAACATCTTTTACCAGAAGCACATCAGGTTAAAGTCACCCCTGTTATTTGTTTTAAATCACCAGGATCGATTTACAGTCTTTAGATTACAGAGAGAGATTCATACACCTTCTGGCTGTGACTGCAGCTATCCAGCTCTGAAACCTAAACTAAAACACACCGTGCAGCAAACAACCTAAAACGAAAGTAAAAAGCTGACAGACAGCCCAGCTCCACCCACTCTGACATCACTGCAGTAATAAACACCCATTTATTAAAGGTACTCTCACTACAGATACTTATATACACACCCATTTATAAACACCCATTTCTTAAAGGTACTCTCACTACAAATATTTATATACACACCCATTTATAAACACCCATTTCTTAAAGGTACTCTCACATGACAATACAGTCTTCCAATCTTGGAATGGGATACAAATCCGTTTTGCTGATGGCATTGACCTTACGGTAGTCTATACAGAACTAGATTGTCCCATCCGGCCTAGGTACTAACATGATTGGCGAACTCGAGCAACTCTTACTTGGCTCAATTTAATGATTCTCCAACATGTATTGGATTTCAACTTCTATTTGAGTTAGTTCTGTGGCTTCAGTTGAGATGGATGTTGTTTGATCGTGTTGGAATCACCTATATCACCTATGTTCAGTTAATGTCATGCACCCCAGTGTGTCCCTACAAATCTTTTTGTGCTTTTGTAGTATCCTTTTGAGATTTTTTTGTTGCTCTTCTTCTATGTATGCAAACTCAGTATCTTACTGTTCTAGTATTGCCATATTTGCGAGTTGTACCACTGGAGGGTGGCTCTGTGAACTGTCGGCCTCTTTCCTATCTCACTCTTACTATATCTGTTCTATACCACTACTTTTACCATCTGACACATTGGTTCTTTCCTATCTTCTTCCCTATGATGATTTTTCAAAACATATTTACGTGGCATAATCAATCCTTCTTCCTATGGTCTGGAGTATCTATTAGTCATCCTCCTAACTACCTTATAGGAGCTGCTGAATTTCGCTTTCAGAGGTTTTCTCTGCAAAGGCAACAATACAAGTACCTCATCTCCAGCTTAGATCTGACAAGTTTGTCTACCCATATTTTCATTCTTGCTCTTGAAACGTTGAAATGATCTCGGGCTACCTGACAATCTCCTGTGAGTCTTTCCAGAAACATGGACACATAATCAAACACAGATGATTTGTCCTTTTGTTTTGGAAACTTCTCTTTCATCCACTTTGATGGACCACGTACTTCATGGCCATAGACCAATTCAAATGGGCTAAACCCAGTAGAACCCTGATGGCAAATAGTAAAAACTCCAATCCCTTTCCCAATCTCTTAGGCATTCATGGCAATAGGCCCTAATCATGGGTTTGAGAGTCTGCTGATATCTCTCCAAAGCTCCCTGAGTTTGTGGGCAATAGGCGGTCGACTTTAGTTGCTTGATACATAAACTATGTGCTGCAAAATTTTAGACATAAAGTTAGAACCCTGGTCAGATTGAACTCTCTGGAGGGAAAACCAAATCTCTCTCCAATAAGAGCTTGCATAGCACCTGTGTCCCTTAAAATAGTTATGGAGTTGGCTGCATCATTGGATGAAAATGGGGTGATGTTTGCCTGAGCAAAAACCCTGTATATCTCTCATCCAGCTCATTTGCCACACCTGCTCCCACAGAAGTCTTTAGCTCTTAAGGGTAGGTCATAGCACGTGAAGAACTGTGTCAACATTTCTACTACTACCTCCGCTGTAATTGGTCCTAAAGATATGGCTTCGGGAAATCGGGTGGTCATATCCATGATGTAAAAAGTACTGATGCACTGCTTTCATTTTAGGCAATGGTCCTACACAATCTACCAATACCTGACTAAATGGTTCTTCAAACTCTGGAATGGGTATCTAAGGTGCTGATCTAATCATATGTTGTGGTTTACCTATTATCTGACAGATATGACAGGTCTCCAGAATTGCACTACATCCCTATGTAGGCCTGGCCAGGAAAAATGCCTGTTGACTGATGCCTGAGTTTTCCGAATTCCCATAATTCCTGCTATTGGTATCTCATGTGCTACCCACAGTATTTCCCTATTATATTTGGGTTCTATCTGATGAATGACTGTCCATTCCTCATCCTCAGGTCTATGAGGATATCTCCACTTTCTCATCAGTACTTCTTTCTTAACGTAATAGTATTCTGGAACCCCCTCAGCCTCAACTTCTGTGAGACATAACTCTGGGTCTGCCTCCTGGTCCTCAATTAATGAAGTCCTATCAAACACTTTCTTGGAATTGTCCTCATTCACAAGGATAGTTTTGGCTATTCTACCATCCGATGGTGGTGTGACTTCTGTCTCTGGTGGTGGACTTTGATTAGCCATTACCTTGGTCAAAAACATTGATGAAAAAATATCTGGAAACTGTTTCTGTAACTGTTCTGTCTCCTTATCCTCCCTTAGACTCTCTCTAATCATGGGTGAAACTATAACATTCACTCTTGTCAAATCATTCCCCAAAAGTCTGTGTATTCCATCTACTGATAACATCTGAACCACTCCGACAACTACTGGACCTGATAATAAATCACACTTCAATTGTACTTTATACAAGGGATCTGGGATATAATCTCCACTTAATCCATTCACTACCACCTTAGCTTTCATTGAACTCTCTGGAGGGAAAACCAAATCTCTCTCCAATAAGAGTTTGCATAGCACCTGTGTCCCCTAAAATAGTTATGGATTTGGCTGCATCATTGGATAAAAATGGGGTGATCGTTGCCTGAGCAAAAAACCTGTATATCTCTCATCCAGCTCATTTGCCACACCTGCTCCCACAGAAGTTTTTACCTTGGGTCTCTGCTCTGCTCGATAGTATTCTCCACTTTTGTTCTCTTTTCAAAATTCTCTTTGTACATCCCAACAAGTGCCATGGGCTTTCCTCACAACTTCCAACATGCTGAACGAATGTGTCCCAATCTATTGCAATAGTAACACATAGGTTTTTGAGTCTCGCTTCCATCCTCAGTACCATCCTTCCTGGTCGGAGGAGGAGAACTCGGGAATTCCCAGCTATCCACTCCTTACCTTGGCTACCTGCCCTTCTTTTCACTCTCCCACTTCCTATCCTTTTCAAAATTATGGGGGTGACAGAACAACGGTTTAAATTTATGGCTCAGCAGATAATCAGCAGCCATCATTGCTGCTTGTTTAGCGGTTATAACCCTTTGGTCTTCAGCATGGGTTCTTACCACAGAAGGAGTGAATGCTTAAATTCTTCCAAGAGAATGATTTCTCTCAGAGCCTCATAACACCTATTAAAATTAACCCTTTCAAATTCAACATAGGTCTGTCTCAGCTGTTTCCTTAAATAGGGAAACTTTTGCCTATATGCCTTTGTAACTAATTCATATCTACCCAGAATAGACGTTTTACCTCATCATAATCATTAGACATCCTCTCTGACAGGGAAGCATAAACTTCCTGCGCCTGTTGGTTTAGTTTCCTTTGCATGGGTGATGTCCACTTTTCCGTCGGCCACTCTATTTGAGTTGCTATTTTCTGTAATGCCATGCAGAATGCCTCTCCATCCTTTTCCTCAAATTTTGATAGGGCCTGTATAAATCTAAGCATATACCCCTAGGTTCTGCTCTCCTATTGTTCTCGGCAGCTCTCCTTTAATTTCAAGCATTTTAAGCGGGAACTCCTCTCTTTTGCTTGTGGAGTTTATGTGGGTCTCACCCACACAACCAAAGATGTAAAGGTAGGTGGATTGGTCACACTAAATTGCCCCTTAATGGGGAAAAAAAGAATTGGACACTTTAAATTTAAAAAAAAACTCTTGCCTCCTTAGCTTTAACTGGCACCTCTACTTTTAATTGACAAGATGCACTGTGGGAAATCATAAAGGCTCCTTCGATAGCACTTTCCAAACCCACAACCTCTACCATCTAATAATAATAATCTTTATTGTCACAAGTAGGCTCACATTAACATTGCAATGAAGTCGCCACATTCTGGCACCTGTTTGGGTACACAGAGGGAGAATTCAGAATGCCCAATTCACCTAGCACGCGTCTTTTGGGACTTGTGGGAGGAAACTCCTCGGAGGAAACCTACGCAGACACAGGGAGAACGTGCAGACTCCGCACAGACAGTGACCCAAGCCAAGAACCTAGATGGACAAGGCAGCAGATACCAGGGAACTCCACCACCTGTAAATTCTCCTCCTAGTCCAAGACCGGCCCACCACCTGAAGAAAGCCATAAGCAGCTTCCAGAGTCATCCTGTTATGCGTGAACATCCTGAATGTTCTTAACTGGTTGGCTTCTTGAGCTCCAACCAAATGTCAAAAAAGATTAATTGTGTGCCAATTAATGTGCCTCTGCCCCTTTAACTCATTAACTACAATAAGCTTACAGATCCATTGTATTTAAATTGGATCTATTTGACACGGTGTGCAATGGGTTACAATTTTGCATGTAAACAGAAGAGAGGAATAAAGGGATAAGTATGCATGACGGATGGTATTAAAATAAGATATGCTTATGTGATTCCTTAATGAAGTTTCAGGAAAATTCTTCTCTTTAACATCATTATGATATTTGTTTTTAACCTTGTATTCAGTAGAATGATTCTTGTTTATACATGATTGCAACAAAAAGGAAGGAAAAGGCATTTTATAATTTGTCTGGTTTAAATATCTTTATTTAAGTAATGGGCTTTCAGAATGTTAATTGCCTGCTAATAGCCATATTATTTGCATAAACTGAATGAAACAAAAGCTGTGTGTGCTCAGATCTTTTCATTGTTGCCAGACCTCTTCAATTCTTGGCAAAACCACTTGCATATAAACTGATTAGGTAATGGGGCAACATCTGAACAGCAGCTTTCTACTTCCGGTTCCTATTATGTGAATTTTATTGATTGACATAAGAGCCCTCTAAGGCATCATACACCTGAACAGTATTCATGTTCCTCCATACAGGCCTTTATTAGCTCTGGTTTAATTGATGGGAGGTAGAGAGATTTAAAAAAATTAAGATTCCCTGTACATTAAGCATTGTAATTGCCTATTACTGGTGTATGACTATCCTGCAATTAAAGTATCTTAGGTACATACTGCATTGCAAAATAGATAGTGTTCGAGCTTGTCCTATTTGGTTAGTTTTACTCACAGAGGCAGAAACTTACAAATAGCACTTGTCCTGGAGGTAGAATTAAATAGGTCTATTTTGTTTCACAGATTCTTCAGACAGTTGATGATAAAAATACTTGTATTTTCGTACGTTTTTAATAGCATTTTCCTGTAAACTGCTGCAAGTTATTGCTCAGTAAGTCAACCTACAGTAATGATGTCACAAATGAGCGCTATACTTGTCTGTGACAGAACACATCATTGACCATTGCAGTGCAACACTAGAATGCTTGTGAAAATGGCAAGAAATGCCTGAAGCTCTCACACAAATCATGAACATTTTATCTGTAGCACTCTATATGCACTTTATTTATATTATAACTTACATGGTGCAAGGTTGTAGGACAGGCTAAAAGTTAGTAACTGAATCTCAGGGTACAACATGACCATTATATTTTCACTGTTGTGATTCATAATATCAACTGAACTGCTTGAATAGGTTATTGGCTTATATTGCACTGTGCGGTATCCATTATTCTTGAGCCTTGCTGTTTATCAGGTTTTGTACTGGTTCACAGTTAAAGAATTGAAGCTCCTCAAGGTCCCACCATCTTTAATTGTTGAACAGCTTCAGCATTTGTTGCAAATCTAACATTGATTATCACTGACAGGACACCAGCAATAATTTAAGTTTTAAAGCCAACGTTTGGAGGTGCTATGCAAACATCTTTGAAGAGTTTCGGAATTAGACCACAGTAAAAAGTGCATCAATGACAACATTTCAACACTTGTAGGTAGTGTGCAATAGATGGGATCACTACTGTATGGGTGGGGGGAAGCTGCTTTTGATCAGAATCTCTGTTTGCTCACTTTATTTGCATTTTAAAGAAACATTTGTTGTAAAACAATTGTGGCAAAGTAATGGTTTACTACCATTTATTAATGGAGATATAAAAAGTAACATTGCATTCCTTGGTATGCAGTTAACAAACAGAACCTTTCAGCAAATATTTATTTTGGTAACACTTTAAAAAAAAGTCAACAATACAGTTTTCCAAAGTATGTGGCCACAGTTATTAGCCTTTGCACAGAGGCTGAACAAGTAAGTAAAGCCATTACTGTGAGAGGTTCCACTAATCTGACAGTTGAGAGCTTGTAACCCAAATCTTCTCTTGTGGAATCAAGGGCATTTTAAAAACTTGATGAGCTCAGTCGACTATCACTTATTTAAACAGTGTTTTCAGACCATAGCCTAAACCAGTGTTCTTCAAAATTTTTTTCTGGGGACCCATTTTTACCAACCGGCCAACCTTCGGGACCCAACCGGCCGACCTTCGTGACCCACGCCGGCCGACCTTCGCGACCCACATCGGCCGATCTGCGCGACCCACCATTATCTCTTACCTTGTTTGCTGCTGACAAAAATGGAGGAAATGGTTTTGGGTCCCTTTGGCCCTTGTACATGCTCCTCCAATGGAACCTGTTGAATGAAGGGGAAGCCTTCTGGTGTCGGAAAGTGTGGAGTCTCCATCTGTCCAAAGTTCTGCATTTTTTTCCTGTAAAATTTTATCAATTAAAACCCCCCGGAACTTGAAAAAAAAAATGAATAAAATAAATGGAAAAAAAAATTTAATGAATAAAATAAATGAATAAACCCCCCCCCCCGAACTTGTAAAACAAAAAGCTGCGACCATAGTTTTGCGCATGCGCGTCGATGATCCGGCACGCATGCACAGTGCGGCCGCATTTGTTTTACATGTTCGTGGCCATTTTGAAGGCCACTTGCAGCTGGCATTATTAACGTGTATTAACTTGTATTAAAAGTGATGCATCAGCTCCCCATGCTGGGTGGCACGGTAGCACAGTCGTTAGCCCTGTTGCTTCACAGCACCAAGGACCCGGTTCGATTCCCGGCTTGGGTCACTGTTTGTGCGGAGTCTGCACGTTCGCCTCGTGTCAGCGTGGGTTTCCTCCCACAACTCCCGACAGGTGTGCTTGTTAGGCAAATTGGGCATTCTGAATTCTCCCTCCGTGTACCCGAACAGGCGCCGGACTGTGGCGACTAGGGGCTTTTCACAGTAACTTCATTGTAGTGTTAATGTAAGCCTACTTGTGGCACTAATAAAGATTATTATTATTATGGAACCACAGCTTTCTCAAATAATTGGCTGATGGAAAACGTGCAGTTTGTAGGAGCATGGTTATGTGCAAGTGAGAGAGATGTTGTACGTTCTCCCTCTACAATCTCTAAGAGCCTCTAATAAGTAGCCTTATTCCGACTAAGGGAAAAAAAGTTAATATTATTAATAATGTTAATGTACTGTGTGCATTTCTTACTGCTTCTGTAACCCCTCCTTCCCTCTTTTATTTCAATACTTATGATATATCAAACTCTGCATCTGTATCTCTGGACCTCTCCGATGAAAAGTGTCTGTCCAGGACTCTTTCAAAACTGTAACAGAAGCCCCAGTTGTGGTTTATAGTGTCTTTGTAGGCTGAATAAGGGTGTGTGTGTGTGTGTGTGTGGTGGGTGGAGGGGGGGGGGGATAGCTGCTATAGATTGAAGCCTCGTGGGACCAAACCTGGCTTCTATCTTTGTGCAGTTTAAATTATTTTGAAGTGGCAGTTGCTAGATGTGGCTGTCATGGCAAGAATTTCAGTCAAAACATTTCTTGCATTTGTTACATAAGTTTTAAGATAAAGGAAATACCAAGCAGTTTTTATATACCTGTACCTGCTATGGTAAATAGTTAGCCTTTCTTAATGAGCCATGTGTAGAATTCCTCTAAATTTGTCAAAACTTTGTTGCCTAACTTATTTACTGTAAATATAAAGTGCCCTGGATGCATACATTTATGGTGGATTATGTTTGACGTCATTCTGTAGCCTACAGCATAACTAATTTATCAGATGAATTCTCATTTTTTCCATTCTTTTTTTTCAACAACAATACTTTAATGGTTCTTCATACATAAGTGGCTGTGGCATTTGGGTTTTGAGTGGGAGGGGGCTGTTTTGTTTGGTGGGTAGTGATAAAACTGGTTGTCTGTGTGACATTTGCTGCAGCTGCCCACCATTGAAAACAGACTCTTTATCACTCAAAAGATTACATATGGCAGAATCAAATCTTCTAAAATGACCCCATTTGTAGTCTGAGTCCTTGCACTGAGGACTGTTTGACTATTTGAGATGGCTCTAGGATTTCATCATCTGTTGGACAGCAATGGAGTGCATGAAACAAGTCAGCAACTCTGAATCCATCTGTTGTTATTATTTTCCACTGATAATTGGCTTCAACAATGGAATGCCTGTATTCCTTCCCTTTGAAATACTACACTGTTTATTTTTGAGAGGTCCCACTCTCTCCCTGCTTCTAGCAAGTAGAACTAGCATGAAAATGACATCTTTGACTCCTTACATCAGTATGTGTCAGTCAGTATCCAAAACTATGCAGCCGATTTTCTTCAGGGCTGTTTCTGTTTTGTTTGTTTCGATCTAGGCTTTTCAGGCTGGCTGATCCAGACTGCCTGGATACACTGGCTGGAATGTAGCATTCACATGTCTCTGGTCACTGAGCTGCTGCTGAGAATTTTTTAAAAATGTTGTTGATAAAATTTAAATGATATATAAAAATGAAACTGTTCAGCCAAAGCTTAATGTGTATTAAGGATAATCACAAACATTTCGGTGACTTTTCACCTCAAAGCAGGACAGGTAGATGGTTCAGCAAGCAGCTGACTTGAGCCAGTTGCTCATTTGCTGACTGTTTGTGTTTATGCAAAGGGACCTCTTCCTGAATATTTAATCTAGAGCAAGGCAGTGGCTTTTGTTGTGTTTAGATCACATACCTTCAGTCCTTCATTACACTGCAGTCTGTTGGAGTTTGATGTTGAATATTGAAGGAGTTAGTTTTTTTAAAACTCGCAGTAGCTTTACAGTCCCTGGAGATTACAGTACAATCAAAAGCTTTTTAGCCTCATAGTTAATGGGTAAGTGCTGTTGCAGCTATATTTACAATATGTTTTTTGTTGTTTGGATAAAAGTGTGAAAAGATATTCATAAGCTTTAAACGACTAACAGATTGAAGTTTCTGAAGCATACTTGAGTAGATCTCAGTAGTTTATGGTCTCAGGAATGGAGAGTACAGTACGTACTTGCATGCAGGTGGCTTTCAGGAATGCTTCAAAGCATATGTCCAAAGTATTAATTGTTGTGTTTATAGCCATTAAAACATAAATTGGTAAACCAAACTGATTTATCATATTTCTAATGCTCAGTCCCATTTCTGTAGTATTGTTCATGATAAAGACTCTTTTGTGCATTCTGTTTGAAAAGGACAATACACAGCAGTCTTGGGCAGTTAGAGCCACCAGTTAGTATTATTTTCTGACTACGCTTCTTCAGCAAAATGACTACTGTAACTTGAAGATTTTCTTAGGTGGAAATGGAATCTGCTCTTCGTTGATATTAATAGCACACTAGAGATGTTCGTCTGCGATGCAGTGAGTAGCAGGACTACAGTTTGGAAACCTGATATTACAGAAGAGAACTGACAGAGCTGCTGCCCTGTTGTTGGGGAGACAGTCATCCATAAAAATAGTCTTTGCATAATGGCACTGTAGGTTATCAGTTTTGCATAGGGCATTTTGAACTGTCTGGATGAGTTCTTCTTTTCTGGGAGCAAACTCAGCTGCTGTTGCATTCATTCACTTTTTATGTGTATCTGCAGCTTCAATGGAAGAGTATGTTTTTCCACTGCCTAATTCTGAAAATGCCCTATAATATGAAATGAACCAAATTAGTTTCTGACTATTGATTCATTAATGGTATTGTATTCTGTCAATTGACAGATTATTCTTATCATATAACCGATAACACATACTTAATGGCTTGATGATAATTATTTGCATCGCTTTCATCTTTCACACTGCTGGGGGTTGGGGGTTTCTTGTTAACCATTGCATTGCACAATATACCACAGAGAAATGGGACCGCTTTAAATACCTTGCAGATGTAAATATTTAAATGCCCAACAGCAAAGGTCAACAAAAAAGACACACCCAGCAGCTATACTCCAAAGGAATTGAGAGACAGACCAGTTTTTCAACCTTGTGTTCAAAACCACCCCTGCATTGTTCTGCTAGTGTTTCTTCTAAGCGTATTTATGGCTGTAAAACTCATCAATTTTGTAAATCAGCTCATCTGAACAAATTGAGCGCAGTATGAAAACAGGGGAATGCTCCGCAAATACCAAGGTTAATTAATAATCCCCAGGCACATATCTTCATAAATGATACAACTGCTGATAGACTATTTGAGAAGAAAAAAGCTTTGCATTTTTTACATTGTGATCATTGGAATTGGATAATTAAAACAGTTCCAGAGTTCAGTGCTCACTAGTCTTTGCGTAATGTAAACTCAGTTGCTGATTTGTGATTCAAGAAATAGTCAGATCATTAATATAGGTTAGTGCATGTACTACAGTTTCTTGGATTTTGTGTATGAATTTTAATGGGTTTTTGTTGTTTGGTGCTTTTCAAATGTCATATATAATCTTGATGTTTTCACAGGTATACTGTACATTTGAAAATAATATAGTTAAAGACTTTTTTGCTCTTTTTATGGAAATTTGAGCATTAACCCGTAAAGCGCTAGTTAAAAGAAAGAATGTTTATTCAGCTCAACCTTCAGGAGTTCCTGTTTGTTCATCAGGGTAAAGCATCCGTCGATATGTTTCCAGCACTACGTGGGCCTTGCAGTCAGCATCACAGTCTAGTTTCTAATCAGAGTGGAGCCAAAATGGACTTGAGGCCTACTTTTGTGTTTTACATTTCCACTGAATGGGAATATGCGACTGATTGTTGCAAATAAAGCTCTGTTTAAAGAAATGGAGTAAACTAACACTTCCATGGTTGAAGTAAATCAACTCCCCCCCTGCCATACACATGCATGCATCAAAGTTACACATTTGTGGCCACTATGTCATAATTTGGTTTACGATCTGAAATTATAAACCCAACAGATGTTCAGAGATGGACTCAAATATCTCACATGGCAGTGCACTTAGCAGAGTGACTGCACTGTGCACTACGCAGAATTTGAGGTTATTCTGTGAAGTGTTTAGCAAATCGCTGATTTTCTTTTTCATTTTGATTACAAATGGCAGTGTCAGAGGGTTACTGGTAAGGTAACCATGTGGCCATTTTGATTCTTGAGTTGGGCACAATTTAATTTCTTGCCTGCTGCTGTGTACACATGCATTGTCTTTACACTATAGAAATCATGCAGGGGATTTAAAAATTTTCCAAATGGGTTTCTACAAAACAAATCCCACTCTGGTTGGATTGTAAGCGAAACACAACATGAAACAGCTGGTTGCCTTACATGTTGTTTAAGTTATTTAGTGATAACTGAAAATAGTTCTATTTTTGCAAACACTACAATGTTATTGATGGATTTCAAACCATTTGTTTATACTCAGGAAATATAAATCAGCCACTCGTCCATTTGCTCTTACTCATACCTTCCATCCAAAATCTCAAACAGCATGACATTTTTCTTCTACAAAATCTATTTGTAGTAGAAGGAATAAACGGCAAACTGAGTCTGCACTCAGAAGGACCTGAAATGTGAGAACTCCAATTAGTTCACAAATACCTGACTTTTGCCTAATTTGGATAACTTTAAACTCCATTGGGCCCTCTTGACGGATGCACGAATCCAACATTTACATTTATGCAACAGATGTGCAATAAGTTGGGGGCTGGGGAGAAACAGGAAGGGAAGTCTGGGATTTGGAGCAGTGAAAAGGGGGGACATAACCATAGCAAAATATTTTTAAAGCGTGGCCTCATTGTCCTCCAGTGGTTGCACCTATTCTATTTCTGTTGCTGGCAGTGTCATTGGGATGAGGGGAAGGGAAGACTGTAAAGGTGGGTCTTCTGGACTCACTGGAATAACTGCACATTGCTATCCTCTAACTCCATGATTAAGATATGTGCCTACCAATTCGATTTCGACTTTGTATCAGTCGAGAGCCGAGTAAACTTGGATGTGTGTGTAAGAGTCCATAATTTGCATTTATGCGTCAGACATGCAATGAATTTGGGAAGGAATTACATGAAGCGGGTGACCTAGGATTTAGAGGAAGGGGAAGAGCGATGACAGAAAGACCCTTACCGTTTCCTTTTCTCTACTTCCCTTCAGGGCATGGTGTTGGTGGCAAGGTACTGGCATAGTTAGAGGATTGGCAGAAGGCAGAGAGTGGGGATAAAAGGGTCCTTTTCAGGATGGCAACCGGTGACGAGTGATGTTCCACGGGGATCAGTGTTGGGACCACAACTATTCGCGATATACATTAATGACCTGGAAGAAGAACTGAGGGCACTGTTGCTAAGTTTACAGATAATACAAAGATATGTAGAGGGACAGGTTGTGTTGAGGAAGCAGGAGGGCTGCAGAAGGACCTGGACAGGCTTGGAGAATAGGCAAAGAAGTGACAGATGGAATACAATGTGGAGAAATGTGAGGTTATGCACTTTGGCAGGAAGAATAGAGGCATAGACTATTTTCAAAATGGGAAAAGGCCTGGAAATCAGAAGCACAAAGTGACTTAGGAGTCTTAGTTCAGGATTCTCTTAAGATATACATGAAGGTTCAGTTGGCAATTAAGAAGGCAAATGCAATGTTAGCATTCATTTAAATTTTTTTTTAAGAGTACCCAATTCATTTTTTCCAATTAAGGGGCAGTTTAGCATGGGTAATCCACCTACCCTGTACATCTTTGGGTTGTGGGGGCGAAACCCACGCAAACACGGAGAGAATGTGCAAACTCCCCACGGACAGTGACCCAGAGCCGGGATCGAACCTGGGACCTCAATGCCGTGAGACTGCAGTGCTAACCGCTGCACCACGGTGCTGCCCTACAATGTTAGCATTCATGTCGAGAGGGCTAGAATATAAGAGCAGGGATGTACTGTGGAGGCTGTATAAGGCTTTCGGCAGACCCCATTTGGAATATTGTGAGCAGTTTTGAGCCCCGTACCTAAGGAAGTATGTTCTGGCCTTGGAAAAGGTTATAAGAATGATCCCTGGAATAAAGGACTTGTCATATGAGGAGCGGTTGAGGACTCTGTACACAATGGAGTTCAGAGCATTGAGGGGGGGATCTCATTCAAACTTACAGAATATTGAGAGACCGAGATAGAGTGAATGCGGAGAGGGTGTTTCCACTCGTAGGAGAAACTAGAACCCGAGGGTACAGCCTCAGACTGAAGGGATGATCCTTTAAAACCGAGATGGGGTGGAGTTTCTTCAGCCAGAGGGTGGTGAATATGTTGAACTCTTTGCCGCTGAAGGCTGTGGAGGCCAAATCACTGGGTGTCGTTAAGACCGAGATTGATAGGTTCTTGATTAATAAGGGGATTCATGGTTATGGAAGGAGGCAGGAGAATGGCGATGAGAAACATGATTGAATGGCGGAGCAGACTTGGTGGGCCGAACGGCCTAATTCTGCTCCTATGCCTTATGGTCTTATGGGCAGTAAACTGTGTGGCTTTTTGAACTCTCACAGGATAGCCTTACGATTGCGCTGCCAATCACTGACGTGCTATACATTCAAATTGCCACAAAAATTGCTCAAAAGTTTAGTTTGCCTTTTCCATCATAATCTGACATACACATTACTTAAGCAAAACATTTTGTTGCTCACCTGTGCTTCCATCTGAGAAGCAGCCTGGATGCAGATGCAGCAAAAGGGAGAGTGCAGTAGAGAACTGTGTAAACTTGGATGTGTGTGTAGGGGGGCAGGCTGTACTAAAATGGCCAGTTTGAATCTTGTGTGCTCCGTATAGCTACCTCATTAGCCAATGTGACTTCTAGCAGGATGGGAAATTTCAATCAGCCAGGGATTAGCAGCTCAGGTCCCCACTTGTGCAGCTTCAACGAAAGAAAGTGGTCTTCCGCCAAAAGGAGGAACCCACTCCAGCCAAAGCCAACCATCTCGGACTGGGTTCGAAACAGCAAATGTTGGAAAGCCTCTGGTTTATTATTTACAGCTCTCACTTTCCAAGTTCTGATGAAGAATCTGATGACTAATTACTATGGTGCTATTGATCTGAAACATTGGTCATGACTCAATGAGATAAAATGTGCGAGAAACAATTCAACGGCACTTTGCCTTTTTGTTAAGCCTCGGCAGGGAACGTCCATTGAGGCCACGTGCATCATTTCTATTTTTAAAGGCTGCCCCGATTTTTGACACGCCACAGGGATCCCCCCACAGCCTCTGGAACCCCCACCACACTGCACCCAACTTCCTTCTTCCGGGGTCACTGAGACCCACCTCTTATAGGCAAGGCACTCCGGGCCCAACCCTGGCACTCCCACAGGCGTCCAGGCATCTTGGCACTGCCAGCCTGGCACCTTGGCACTGCCACCCAGGGTGCCTGGGTAGTACAGCCAGGCTGACAGGGGCATTGCCAGGCTGCCAGTACAAAGGTGCCACCATGCCCAGAGCCCGACCACCTGGGCTCTCTAATGGCCTGGGAGACCACCCCCCAACATGTATTTGCGCCTGGTCGACATTTGTGTGGGCCAGTGGTAAACGGCGCCCTGGCAACTTCTCCCAGGCATGGCCATTTGGTCCCGGGCACCAGGAGAATTTGACACAAACATATTCAAATGAGCCTAATGGCCAGGTCTGGCTGGACGAGGCCGGTAAATTGCGTCCATTAACTCTGTTTCTCTCTGGACCTCCGGTGGCGTGGGCGAGCAGGGCGGCCGCAGCAACAAGAGCTCGCGCCGGTGGCCGCGATTCGCGGCGATTTCGGGGAAATCCCCGAGTCCTCACGCACCCCTGACTATCGTCGGCCTTTGGGGCCGCCACGAGCAGCCAGCGAAGAAAACCGCGTGGGTGTCGGGCGGCGGGGGGCTGAGGCGCCGGGCGCGGCGCGGCAGGTCAGAGTAGTACGGACGGAGCTACGAGGAGGCCGACGCGGCAGGCCCGAGGCTAGGGCACCATGTAGGGAGGGTGCTCCATGTCGGATGGCTCCCACCTAGGAAGAAGAAAGAAGGTTGAAGCCTGGTCCCAGGTGAATGCAGAGGAGAAAGAAAGAAGATTTAAGGAAGTTTGGTGAAAGTTTTATTTTTATTTTTCTCTCTTCCCCCTTTTTTTTTTCAAAAAAGAAGAATGTCAGATTGATGAAGGGCAGGAGGGTGAAGGGGGAGAGAGGAGAAAAGAAAGAAGATCAAAAATAATAAGCCGCTAAAGGATGCGAAGAGCAGCGTCGAAGAAAGGAGGAAACACGGGTTCACCGCCGAAGGAGAAGACGAGCAAAGGTGTTGACAGGATGGCGGAAGCCGAACTGCAAGGCGGGGCCGCACTACTTACGGTGGAGAAGATGACCTAGGTGATGGCGGTGGAGCTGGAAAAACATTTGGTGAGGCACATGGAGGCCTTGAGGAAAGAGATGGCGGTCGTGTTGAGGTCATGGGTGGAGGAGGCAATCGGCCTGATGAGGGTGGAGGTGGCAAAGGCATCGGCCGAGGTGAGAGAGCAGGGCGAGAAGATGAAGGAGGTGGAGGAGGCCGTGACACGACACAGCGACCAGTTCACCTCGATGGGGGACGAGCTGCGGAGGGTGGTGGAGGTTAACAGAGGGCTCCGAGCAAAGCTGGAAGACTTGGAAAACCGCTCAAGGCGGCACAATTTGAGAATTGTGGGCTTGCCCGAAGGGACAGAGGGCCCAAGGCCAACGCAATACTTTGCTAAGAAGTTGGCGGAGCTGATGAGGGAGGGTGAGAGCCCCACCCTGTACGAGCTAGGCCGAGCTCATCGGTCATTAAGGCCGAAGCCCTAAGACCTTTTTTAATAAAATAGACAGGAGCATCACGAGCTTTGTGTGGGCAGGGAAAGTTCCGAGAGTAAGGAGGGGGTTCCTTCAGCGTAGTAGGGACAGAGGAGGATTGGCACTACCGAACTTGGGCGATTACTATTGGGCCGCCAATGTGGCAATGATACGTAAATGGATGATGGAGGGTGAGGGAGCGGCGTGGGAAAGACTGGAGAGAAAGTCCTGTAAAGGGACGAGTTTAGAGGCGCTGGTGACGGCGCCGCTACCGATCTCACCTAAAAAGTTTACCACGAACCCGGTGGTGGCGGCAACATTGAATATCTGGGGACAGTGGAGGCGACAGAGAGGGGTGCGGGGAGCCCTGGTGGGGTCCCCAATCAGGAACAACCATAGGTTCGCCCCAGGAAGAATGGATGGAGGATTTCAGAGCTGGTTCCAGTTGGGAATTAGGAGGGTGGGAGATTTATTTATAGATGGGACTTTTGCGAGCTTGGGAGCATTGGAGGAAAAGTATAAGTTGCCCCGGGGAAATTTCTTGAGATATATGCAGGTGAGGGCATTTACTAGACAACAGGTGAGGGAATTTCCATTGCTCCCGACACAGGGGATACAGGACAGGGTGCTTTCAGGGGTGTGGGTCGGAGAGGGCAAGGTGTCAGAGATTTACCGAGAGATGAGGGAAGAGGGGGAGGAGTCGGTGGGCGAACTAAAAGGAAAGTGGGAAGAAGAACTAGGGGAGGAGATAGAGGAGGGTATGTGGGCTGATGCCCTAAGCAGGGTAAATTCCTCTTCCTCATGCGCCAGGCTTAGCCTGATTCAATTTAAGGTGCTACATAGAGCACACATAACGGGAGCAAGATTGAACAGGTTCTTTGGAGTGGAGGACAAATGTGGGAGGTGTGGCGGGAGCCCGGCAAACCACGCACATATGTTTTGGGCATGCCCGGCACTGGAAGGGTATTGGAAGGGAGTGACGGGAGTGATTTCGCGGGTGGTGAGGGCCCGGGTCAAACCAGGCTGGGGGTTAGCTCTATTTGGAGTTGCGGAAGAGTCGGGAGTGCAGGAGGCGAAAGAGGCCGACGTTGTGGCCTTTGCGTCCCTAGTAGCCCGGCGCAGGATCCTACTCATGTGGAAGGAGGCGAAACCCCCCGGACTGGAGGCCTGGGTAAATGATATGGCGGGGTTCATTAAACTGGAGCAGATAAAGTTTGCCCTGAGAGGATCGGCTCAAGGGTTCACCAGGCGGTGGCAGCCATTTCTCGACTACCTAGGGGAACGTTAGAGGGAAGACAGATGACCAGCAGCAGCAACCCAGGGGGAGGGGGGGGGGGAGGGGGGGTTTAGTTTAGGTCAAAGATAAAGGGGTTTTGTTACTTGTGTATTGTTTAAAATTTCTGTATTGTTATTGTTGCGTTTGCTTTGTAAGAGGGGAAAAATTGTTGTTTGGGAAAAAATTTTCAATAAAACATTTATAAAAATAAAAAAAAAAAAAAAAAAAAATTAAGGCCGAAGCCCAAAGTGAACGAGCCGCCAAGGGCAGTAATTATCTGCTTCCATATGTTTTGCATGAAGGAGAATGTATTAAGCTGGGCGAAGCAGGAGCGTGAGGTGCTGTGGGATGGTACTGCGGTTCGGATCTACCAGGACTTGATGGTGGAGTTGGCAAAAAGACGAGCGGCGTTTGGGCGAGTGAAGGCGGCTTTGTACAAGAAGGGGGTGCGATTTGGTGTGGCGTACCCGGCGAAGTTGAGAGTAACATATAACGCCAAAGACTTTTATTTTGAGACAGCGGAGGCGGCTGAGGCGTTCGTGAGGGCAGAAGGCTTGGGACAGACGTGAAGAGCGGAACTGGAAGAGAGACTGTGGACTGTGTTTGAACGGCTGGAAAATGTACAAATGTTACAACTTTCTTTTTACTGATTTGTATTGAAATTTACTCCTCTTTGCATTGTTACAGAGTTCAAGTTAATTGCGTTCTGTGTTGCGACGGTTAAATGTAATGTTAGTGAATTGTAGGGGTTGGATTGTTGGGTTTGTTTTGGTGTTTCTTTCTCTGGGACTGGGTGAAAGGGGGCGAGAGGTCTTGGCGGGGGGAGCCACCCGCGCTAGCTAACTAAAGTCAGTGAACGGGGGTGAGGTGAGAGGAGGACTGCGGACGTTGGAGCCTGGATAGCAGGCTTCAATGGGCCTACGAGGCGAGCAAGAGGGGGTGGAGGGATGGATGTTGGGGGATGTTTTTGTAGGGGGGGTTCTTGGGAGGGGGGGAAGGGGTTCGATGTTAACAATGGACAGGGGCGGGTCAGGCTTATGGGGCAGGGCCCAGTGGTATGGTTATGGTGGATAAGAAAGGTGGGGGGGGGGGGAGAGACCCCCAGTAAGGATAATCACGTGGAACGTGAGGGGGCTAGGAGGTCCGGTCAAGAGGTCAAGGGTGCTTGCACATCTTAAAAGTTTGAAAGCCAATGTAGCAATGCTGCAGGAGACTCACTTGAGGGTGAAGGACCAGGTGAGACTTAAAAAGGGCTGGGTTAGCCAAGTGTTTCACGCCGGATTTGATGGAAGGGCTCGAGAGGTAGCGGTGCTGGTCAGCAAAAGGGTACGCTTCCAGATGGAGAAGGTGGTGGCAGATCAGGGGGGTAGATATGTGATTGTGACAGGGGCCCTTCAGGGAGATTAGTGGCGCTGTTAAGTGTATACGGTCCCAATTGGTATGATGTGGGATTCACGAGGAAGGTGTTTGGGGCTATTCCCGACTTGGACACGCTTGAGCTGATTGTGGGGGGGGGGACTGGAACTTGGTGCAGGAGCCAAGGTTGGACAGATCACGGCCGCGCTCGCTGGTCCCATCAGGGGGGGCGAAGGCACTGGCTGGGCTAATGGTGGAAATGGGAGGGGTGGACCCTTGGAGGTTCCTGCACCCAAGGGAACGGGAGTATTCGTTTTTCTCAGCGGTCCATAAGGTATACTCACGGATCGACTTTTTTGTAGTGGGGAAGGCTTTGCTGGCTGGAGTCAAGGGGTCGGAATACTCTGCAATTGCAGTGTCAGATCACGCTCCACATTGGGTGGATATGGTGTTGGAGAAGGGGGCAGCGCAGAGACCGGGGTGGAAACTGGATGTGGGGCTTTTGGGGTACCAAGTGTTCTGTGAGAAAATTGAAAAGGTAATTAAGGAATATTTAGGTCTCAATTGTATGGGTGAGGTGTCGAAGGCGGTCGTCTGGGAGGCTCTAAAGGCGGTGGTGAGAGGTGAGGTAATTTTTTTAAGGCCAGGGTGGATAAAGAGGAGAGGTTGGAGCGGCAGAGGGTAATAGATGAGATGTTGGAGGTAGATAGGAGGTATGCAGAGGATGGGGACCCGGCGAAGCTGGAAAAGAGGAAGGAACGACAGGCGAGCTTCGACCGACTGTCCACCAGGAAGGCGGTGCGCCAACTGAGACGAGCAAGGGGTGCAGTTTATGAACATGGAGATATGTTAGCAGGTCAGCTCCGGAGGGAGGCAGCGGCAAGGGAAATTCTTCAGGTGAAGGATAGGGCAGGGATGTTGGTGGTGGTCCCAGTGCTGATTAACAACGTTTTTGAGGAGTTTTATGAGAGGTTGTACAAGTCAGAGCCACTCGGGGGAGACCGTGAGTTGCAGGAATTTCTCAATGGGTTGGAGTACCCGAGGCTAGGGGAGGGGGACAGGGCGACATTAGAAGGAGCAATAGTGGAGCAGGAGATAAAGGATGCGATTGGGAGGATGCAGTTGGGGAAGGTGGCAGGGCCGGATGGGTTTCCGGTGGAATATTATAAAAAATTTAAAGGATAGGTTGGCATCCCTGATGGTGGGGATGTTTGAGGAGGCGATAGGGAAGGGGGTGTTGCCGCAAACCTTGGGGCAGGCATCGATTTCCCTGTTACTAAAAAAAGATAAGGATCCGACGGAGTGTGGGTCGTATCGGCCCATATCACTTCTGAATGTGGACGTAAAAGTGTTGGCGAAGATACTAGCGGATAGGCTGGAGGAGTGCATTCCGAAGGTGATAGGGGAGGATCAGACGGGGTTCGTGAAAGGGAGGCAGCTGTTTTCGAACATTAGGAGGGTTTTGAACGTTGTTATGGCACCGGCGGAAAGAAAGGAAACAGAGGTAGTTGTGGCATTGGACGCCGAGAAGGCGTTTGATCGGGTAGAATGGGGGTACCTGATGGCAGTGCTGGAGTGGTTTGGGATTGGACCAAGGTTTGTGAACTGGGTAAAGCTATTATATAAGGAACCAAAGGTGAGTGTCCGCACAAATAATATCAGTTTGAGATACTTTTCTCTCTACCGTGGGACGAGACTGGGATGTCCTATGTCCCCCCTGCTGTTTGCACTTGCGATTGAGCCGTTGGCCATCGCATTGAGAAGTTCGGGAGCATGGAAAGGAATAGTGCAGGGGGTGGGGGGGGGGGGGGGATAGAGCATAGGGTGTCTTTATATGCCGACGACTTGCTGCTGTATGTGTCGGAGCCGAGTGCGTCGATAGGAGGAATATTGGAGCTACTGCGGGTATTTGGGTCTTTCTCGGGGTACTAGTTGAACCTGGACAAGAGTGAGTACTTTGTGGTGTCTCGGCCGGGGGCGGGGGTGGGGGGGCTGCCATTCCGTAGAGCAGGGACTCATTTTAGGTATCTGGGGGTGCAGGTTGCCCGGGAGTGGGGGAGGCTTCGCAGGTACAACATCACTAGTTTGGTGGGGAGAGTGAAAGCCGATCTGGCAAGGTGGGATGGCCTTCCTCTGTCACTGGCGGGTAGGGTACAGGCGGTTAAAATGAATGTGTTGCCGCGATTCCTGTTTATTTTTCAATGCCTACCGATTTTCCTGCCAAAGCCTTTTTTCAGGGAGATTGAGGGAAGGATTACCTCATTCATATGGGGAGGGAAGGTGGCCAGAGTGAGAAAGGTGCTGCTACAGAGGGGAAGGCAGGCAGGGGGTTTGGGTCTCCCGAACTTGTTGTACTACTACTGGGCGGAGAAAGTGCGGAGCTGGGTCAGAGGGGTTGATTCTCAGTGGGTCAGAATGGAGGAGAGTTTGTGCAGGGGGTCGGGGCTGAAGGCACTTGCAACAGCGCTGCTCCCGATAGCTCTGGGGAAATATTCAGGGAGTCCGGTAATAATAGCTTCATTGAAAATCTGGAGGCAGTTTCGCCAACACTTCGGGTTGGGTTTAGGGTCAAGGGGAATGCCGATTCGGGGGAACCACAGATTTGAGCCAGGGAGGTGGGATGGAAGTTTTCGGAAATGGGAATAGAAGGGGATTAAGACGCTAAAGGATTTGTTTCTTCTGGGTCGGTTTGCAGGATTGAGGGAGCTGGAAGCGAAGTATGGGCTAGAGCAGGGAGAAGTGTTTAGGTACATGCAGGTTCGGGATTTTGTCAGGAAGGAGATACAGAGCTTCCCAGAGGAACCGGCCTCCACATTGCTGGAGGAGGTGTTGACGACAAGGGGACTGGAGAAGGGGGCAGTGTCAGCGGTGTACGGAGCTATTCTGGAAGAGGATAAGGCACCACTGGAAGGGATCAAAGCAAAGTGGGAGGAAGAGCTGGGAGAGGTTATAGAGGAGGGGGTCTGGTGTGAGGTGCTCCGGAGAGTGAATGCCTCCACCTCATGTGCGAGTTTGGGGCTGATACAGCTGAAGGTGGAATATAGAGCGCACCTCACGAGGGCGAGGATGAGCCAATTTTTTGAAGGAGTAGAGGATGTGTGTGAGCGGGGCGGGGGGGGGGGGTGCGAATCACGTTCATATGTTTTGGTCCTGTCCAAAGCTAGGGGAGTACTGGAAGGAGGTGTTTAGGGCAATTGCCAAGGTGGTGCGTGTAAAACTGGACTCGGGTTCCCAGGAGGCCATATGTGGGGTGTCGGACCAGCCAGGGTTGGAAACGGGAGCGGAGGCAGATATCATAGCCTTCGCCTCGTTGATCGCCTGAAGGCGGATCCTGCTGCCTGGCATGGCGGGGGGACCTGTTGGAATACTTGACCCTTGAGAAGGTTAAGTTCGAACTGAGGGGAAGCTCGGAGGGGTTCTATAAGTCATGGGCACTATTTATTATGCACTTTCAAGAACTGGATAACATCGAACATTAGTTGGAGGTGGTGGAGGGGGGGGGGGGGGGGCTGGGGGGAGGGGGGCTGTGTAGATTAAGGGTGACTATGGGTAATCCCTGATTCCTTTTTGTCATTTGTTTATGTAAACATGCGGGCTGATGTTTGGGGGTTGGTGGGCGGATGGGATCGTTGTTATTATGGGGATTGGCATATCTTGCTGATTATTGTTTATTGTTGATGGGTGTAAATGTGGGAGAAAATTTGAAAAAGGAGAATAAAAATATATATTTTTTTAAACTCTTGTTTCTTTCTGAACAGAAGCTCTGAACAGAAGCTGTCAGAGCTGTTAAGTATTCCGAGCATGCTCTGTTATTATTTCACACTTTAAGCACCAGAATATTTTGCTTTCATCTGAAATTGAGAGTACATTGCACACTCAGTACTAAGCATTGGCTTGCCACAATTTGGTGCTTGTACTTGGTTGATCTGACTGTTGCTTTGACTCGGGCTTGATGATAAAGATGAAGCCAAATATCAGGATAGATCATGCTATTCTATCACTGGGTTTGGACAACTGTACCACTACTTGACTTACTGGCAGATATGGAGTGGCTCCTTGGATTGGTAACCATAGAATTACTGTATGGCTATTGACTCTTGGCATATGGGGTGGAATTTTCGAATCTGGGATTGAGCCCTGTGGTAGTGGCGGGAATGGGGAGTGTTTCCATCTGCTAACACCTGTGAGAATTCATGCCATATCATCTGAAATGGCCTAATTATGCGGTTGGGGTCCCCTGACATTTTGCGTGGCAGTGTGGGTTGTATGACTTGACCCTGCTGGCCTATCTGGGTGCCATTTTTAAAGGTGCCCGGACATCAACTTCCCACTGTTGAAGGAGAGGATCTACCACCTGAAAGGTCCTGAAGTTAGAAGATCCATCTTGTAGATGCCCCCCCCCACCCCCCACCCACTGTTGGACATGGTGTTCCAGAGCCAACAGTCGCTGGTGACCTACACGTTCCCTTCCAATCTCTGTGAAGTGCCCAGGCCTTCATGCACGTAATTCTGACATGTGCATGCCATTTCGATCCAGATATATACCAGACTGGCGTGATATCTTGCTGGCAGCACAGAAAATTGGATGTGGGTAGGGGGATGGTTCTGGCCAGCCACCAATAGGATGCAAAGTGGTTTCACGCCAGCCTCTGGCGGATATGGTGACACACCACGATGGGCGGGAAAAACTGTCATTTTTCTTTGGCGGGAAACGGATTTTTCAGCTCCTGCCACTTTGTCCTGCCCTTAAACCCACTGGGGGGGGGGGGGAAGGGAACCTGGATACCTACGTACATAAGCTTTGCGCATGCTCCTGCAATTTTGCTGGCGGCATAGAGCTACTTTCTCAAACATCTGTGCATTTGTAATTCAAACTGCCTTTTGTATGGCTTCATTCAGCCTCGTGATTTAAACTGCAAAAGTAAAAATGTTTTTTATGCTGCAGTCCTGTGTCCGTGGGAGCCCCAAACTCTTGAGCCAAGGTTGCTGTCAGCATGACACTGTGAGTCTTGTCCTTTCCATTTCTCTCCCACTCTTCTCTCCTCCCCCCCCACCCAAGTACTTAAAAGTCTTGGTTGGAATAGCAACACTTTTTTTTTAAAAACATGATAAAATTCCACCCAATGCTTCTCTGAAACCTTTCTGTTGATCTTAGAAAGGCGTGCAGTGTCTAATTTGGATGTATGACTCCAAGCTGCGGGAGTTTGGTTTCAACATTTTACGCAACAACTAAAAAAACATTTCCACTGTGCCACATTGTACTGCCCTCCTGTGCTTCAGATAATTTACAGTGCAGGTATCTGCTGGCAAACTTGCATCAGTGTTAAGGAGGAACCAACTGAGTTCTTCCTCTGCAACTTATTAACTGCAGCTTTGTTCCATACATGCAGTGTGAATCGAGTGGAGACCATCATACATTTAAATGTGCTTATAAAAAAACAGCCGTGAATTTAGAAATTAGGAAGGACAGTGGGGTCGGGACCAAAGAACTTTCCAAATAGAAAAATATTTAGGGCGCGATTGAACCAAATGGGAAATGTGTCCCATGACGAGCGTGTTTAGCTGCGTGTTTCTCAGCGCTCACAGTGCCGAGAAACACACTATCTCACGTGACTCTGGTTAGATAAGGGGCCTCAGCAGGGAATGTGCAGCCGAGGCCACACATAGCCCTGTTTTCTACGCTGAGGAGCTCCGCTCACCAGATCTCCTCAGGACAGTGAGAGATTGGATGCCAAATTTAAATGGTGTCCCGATCTCTGTGACCCCAACCCCCCAACGCACTATAGGTGTACCCTGCACCTCCCTCCCTCCCCCACACCGTCATAGGGTACCCATGGTCCAATCGCCAGCACGCTAAAAATGCCAGCAGTGCCAGTGTACCACCCTGCCCAAAGGGCATGCACCTGGGAGCCTCTGATCCCTAGGGTCACCCCCACATGTACCGTTCCGTCTGGCCCTCGTTTCATGAGACCAGTACTGATCGGCGCTCACCCGCCGTCTCCGAGGCAAAGGAGATTGATCCCATGCCTAGGGTAACTTGAGAATATGTAACGGAGACTAGCTGTCTCACTTTAATAATTAGAATTGCCTAAAGGTGATCTCACCCACAATGGGTGAGATCCATATCGCAACATCTCACGAGATTGCATTGAATCTCACAAGGCATTGCAAGTCAGGTAGATCCCGGGAGCGGGGTCTCCTGGCTTCTATCAGCCACGCTACACCACGGCAAGCTGCTTTTCTTTTTTAAAAAAAAATATATATATTTTATTCAAAATTTTTTGGCCAAACATAACAGTACATAGTTTTTCTTTTAAACAACAATAAAGCAATATAAATAACATTGGCCAGTTTTAAACAAATAAATAAATAATATATAAACAGGAACAAAAACAAAACTAAATGGCAACTGCCTTGTCAAAAATAGTTACTCTCCAAAGATACAAACCTCCCTCCTCCCCCCTGGGTTGCTGCTGTTGTCTTTCTTCCTTTCCATTCCCTCTATCGTTCTGTGAGGTAGTTGACGAACGGTTGCCACCGCCTGGTGAACCCTTGAGCCGAACCCCTGAATACGAACTTGATCCGTTCTAACTTTATAAACCCTGCCATGTCGTTTATCCAGGTCTCCACACCCGGGGGTTTGGCTTCCTTCCACATTAACAATATCCTGCGCCGGGCTACTAGGGACGCAAAGGCCTACACATCAGCCTCTCTCGCCTCCTGCACTCCCGGCTCTTCTGCAACCCTGAATATAGCCAACCCCCAGCCTGGCTCGACCCGGACCCCCAACACCTTCGAAAGCACCTTCGCCACCCCCACCCAGAACCCTTGTAATGCCGGACATGACCAGAACATGTGGGTGTGATTCGCTGGGCTTCTCAAACATCTCCCACACCTATCCTCTACCCCGAATAATTTACTGAGCTGTGCTCCAGTCATATGCGCCCTGTGTAGAACCTTGAATTGTATCAGGCTTAGCCTGGCACACGAGGACGACGAGTTTACCCTACGTAGGGCATCAGCCCACAGCCCCTCCTCAATCTCCTCCCCCAGCTCTTCTTCCCATTTCCCTTTCAGCTCATCTACCATGATCTCCCCCTCGTTCCTCATTTCCCTGTATATGTCCGACACCCTACCACCCCCCACCCATGTCTCTGAGATCACTCTATCCTGCACCCCCTGTGTCGGGAGCTGCGGGAATTCCCTCACCTGTTGCCTCGCAAAAGCCCTCAGTTGCATGTACCGAAATGCATTCCCTTGGGGCAACCCATATTTTTCCGTCAGCGCTCCCAGCCTCGCAAACGTCCCATCTACAAACAGATCTCTCAATTGTACTACCCCAGCTCTTTGCCATGCTCCAAATCCCCCATCCATTCTCCCCGGAACAAACCTATGGTTATTTCTTATCGGGGACCGCACCGAGGCTCCCGTCCTTCCCCCATGCCATCTCCACTGCCCCCAAATTTTTAATGTTGCCACCACCACCGGGCTTGTAGTGTATTTCTTCGGTGAGAACGGCAACGGTGCCGTCACCATTGCTTGTAAGCTGGTTCCCTTGCAGGACGCCCTCTCCAATCTATTCCATGCCGCTCCCTCCCCTTCTCCCATCCACTTACACACCATTGAAATATTGGCGGCCCAGTAATAATCATTTAGACTCGGTAGTGCCAGCGCCCCCCCTATCCCTACTACGCTGCAAGAACCCCCTCCTCACTCTCAGGGTCTTCCCGGCCCATACAAAACTCATAATGCTTTTCTCGATTCTCTTAAAAAAAGCCTTCGTGACCATCACCGGGAGGCACTGAAACACAAAGAGGAATCTCGGGAGAACCACCATTTTAACCGCCTGCACTCTACCTGCCAGTGACAGGGACACCATGTCCCATCTCTTGAAGTCCTCCTCCATCTGTTCCACCAATCGTGTTAAATTAAGCCGGTGTAAGGTTCCCAATTCTTGGCTATCTGAATCCCCAAGTACCGGAAGTCCCTTGTTACCTTCCTCAGCGGTAAATCCTCTATTTCCCTGCTCTGCTCCCCCGGATGCACCACAAACAACTCACTTTTCCCCATGTTCAATTTATACCCCGAAAAAACCCCAAACTCCCCAAGTATCCGCATTATCTCTGGCATCCCCTCCACCGGGTCCGCCACATACAACAACAAATCATCCGCATACAAAGATACCCGGTGCTCTTCTCCTCCCCTAAACACTCCCCTCCACTTTCTGGAACCCCTCAGTGCTATGGCCAGGGGCTCAATCGCCAGTGCAAACAATAACGGAGACAGGGGACACCCCTGCCTCGTCCCTCTGTAAAGCCGGAAATAATCAGACCCCCGTCCATTCGTAACCACACTCGCCATCGGTGCCCTATACAGCAACTGTACCCATCCGATATACCCATCTCCAAAGCCAAATCTCCTCAGCACTTCCCACAGATAATCCCACTCCACTCTATCAAATGCTTTCTCGGCATCCATCGCCACCACTATCTCCGCTTCCCCCTCTGGCGGGGGCATCATCATTACCCCTAGCAACCTCCGTATGTTCGTGTTCAGCTGTCTCCCCTTCACAAACCCAGTTTGGTCCTCATGAACCACCCCCGGGACACAGTCCTATATCCTCGTCGCCATTACCTTGGCCAGAATCTTAGCATCCACATTTAAAAGAGAAATGGGCATATAGGACCCGCATTGCAGCGGGTCTTTTTCCTTCTTTAGGAGGAGCGATATCGTTGCCTCTGACATAGTCGGGGGCAGCTGCCCCCTTTCCCTAGCCTCATTAAATGTTTTCGTCAGAAGCGGGGCCAGCAAGTCCATATACCTCCTATAAAATTCCACCGGGAATCCGTCTGGTCCCGGGGCCTTCCCCGTCTGCATGCTCCCAATCCCTTTCACTACCTCCTCCATCTCAATCTGTGCTCCCAGTCCCGCCCTCTCCTGCTCCTCCACCTTAGGGAATTCCAGCTGATCCAGAAAGCACATCATTCTCTCCTTCCCTTCCGGGGGCTGAGCTTTGTATAATCTTTCAGAGAATGCCTTGAACACCCCATTCACTCTCTCCGCTCCCCGCTCCATCTCTCCCTCCTCATCTCTTACCCCCCCTATCTCCCTCGCTGCTCCCCTCTTCCTCAGTTGGTGGGCCAGCAACCGGCTCGCCTTCTCCCCATATTCGTACTGTACACCCTGTGCCTTCCTCCATTGTGCCTCTGCATTACCCGTAGTCAACAAGTCAAATTCTACATGTAGCCTTTGCCTTTCCCTGTACAGTCCCTCCTCCGGTGCCTCCACATACTGTCTGTCCACCCTCAAAAGTTCTTTCAGCAACCGCTCCCTTTCCCTACCCTCCTGCTTTCCTTTAGGTGCCCTGATAGATATCAGCTCCCCCCTAACCACTGCCTTCAACGCCTCCCAGACCACTCCCACCTGAACCTCCCCACTGTCATTAAGCTCCAAGTACCTTTCAATACACCCCCTCACCCTTAAGCATACCCCCTCATCTGCCAATAATCCCATGTCCATTCTCCAGGGCGGGTGCTGTTCTTTTTCCTCCCCTATCCCCAGGTCCACCCAATGTGGAGCGTGGTCCGAGATAGCTATAGCTGTGTACTCCGTCCCTGTCACCTTCGGGATCAGCGCCCTTCCCAAAACAAAAAAGTCTATCCGTGAATATACTTTATGGACATAGGAGAAAAACGAGAACTCCTTACTCCTAGGCCTGCTAAATCTCCAGGGGTCTACTCCTCCCATCTGCTCCATAAAGTCCTTGAGCACCCTAGCTGCAGCCGGCCTCCTCCCGGTCCTGGACCTCGATCTGTCCAGCCCTGGGTCCAGCACCGTATTGAAGTCTCCCCCCATTACCAACTTTCCCACCTCTAGGTCCGGGATACGTCCCAACATACGCCTCATAAAATTGGCATCATCCCAGTTCGGGGCATATACGTTCACTAGAACCACCGCCTCCCCTTGCACTCTGCCACTCACCATCACGTATCTACCCCACTATCCGCCACTATGGTCTTTGCCTCAAACAGTACCCGTTTCCCCACTAATATAGCCACCCCCCTGTTATTTGCGTCTAACCCCGAATGAAACACCTGCCCCACCCATCCTTTGCGTAGTCTGACCTGGTCTATCAGTTTCAAATGCGTCTCCTGCAACATAACCACATCTGCCTTTAATTTCTTTAGGTGTGCGAGTACCCGTGCCCTTTTAATCGGCCCGTTCAGCCCTCTCACATTCCACGTGATCAGCCGGGTTGGGGGGCTCTTTACCCCCCCCCCCCCCCCCCTGTCGACTAGCCATCCCCTTTTTCAATCCAGCTCCTCACCCGGTTCCCACGTAGCCGTATCTCCCCCCGACAGCGCCCTCCCGCCTCGACCACCCCACCCCATACCAGCTCCCCCTTCTCCCCAGCAGCAGCAACCCAGTTAGCCCCCCCCCCCCCCGCTAGATCCTTTTCTAGCGTAATTGCACCCCCCATGTTGCTCCCAGAAGTCAGCAAACTCTGGCTGACCTCGGCTTCCCCCCGTGTCCTCGGCCCCCACTATGCGAGGCCCCCTCCTTCCTGCTTCCCTGTTCCCGCCATGATTACCATAGCGCGGGAACAAAGCCCGCGTTTCCCACTTTGCCCACCCCTAATGGCCGGCGCCCACAATTCCTCATCCTCCCTTCCCCCTCTCCCCCACGACATGGGGAAGAGAGAAAAGTTACAGGGTCGCAAGATTAACAACTTGAGAGATCATCCCTTCCCCCTTCTTCCCCCCCTTCATCCCACGTAATCACCCCACCATTTTGTCCCAAATGTTCTTTTTCTGGCCTGCCTATTCCAGCTTCTCCTCCACGATAAATGTCCACGCCTCTTCCGCCGTCTCAAAGTAGTGGTGCTTCCCTTGGTGTGTGACCCACAGTCTTGCCGGCTGCAACATTCCAAATTTGACCTTCCTTTTGTGAAGCACCGCCTTGGCCCGATTAAAACTTGCCCTCCTTCTCGTCACCTCCGCACTCCAATCTTGATATACGCGGATCACCGCGTTCTCCCACCTACTGCTCCGAGTTTTCTTCGCCCATCTGAGGACCATCTCTCTGTCATTATATCGGAGAAATCTCACCACTATGGCTCGAGGTATTTCTCCAGCCCTCGGTCTTCGCGTCATAACTCGATAAGCTCCCTCCACCTCCAACGGGCCCGTTGGGGCCTCCGATCCCATTAACGAGTGAAGCATCGTGCTCACATATGCCCCGACGTCCGCCCCTTCTGCACCTTCGGGAAGACCAAGAATCCTTAAATTCTTCCTCCTCGCATTCTCCAGCACCTCCAGCCTTTCCACACACCTTTTGTGTTGTGCCTCGTGCATCTCTGTCTTCACCACCAGGCCCTGTATTTCATCTTCATTTTCAGCGGCCTTTGCCTTCACGACCCGAAGCTCCTGCTCCTGGGTCTTTTGCTCCTTCTTTAGCCCTTCAATCGCCTGTAATATCGGGGCCAGCAGCTCCTTCTTCACCTCCTTTTTAAGTTCTTCCACACAGCGCCGCAGGAACTCTTGTTGGTCAGGGCCCCATATTAGACGGCCACCTTCCGACGCCATCTTGCTTTGTGCTTGCCTTCCTTGCCGCTGCTCTAGAGGATCCTCCGCAATCCAGCCACTTTCCTCTCCTTTTTCCATCCGTGTCCAGGGGGAATTCCCTTCTGGTTTACCGCACAGTGTTTTTAGCCGTTAAAATTGCCGTTGGGGCTCCTATCAAGAGCCCAAAAGTCCGTTCCACCGGGAGCTGCCGAAACGTGCGACTCAGCTGGTCATCGCCGCACCCGGAAGTCGGCAAGCTGCTTTTCAGGCGCAACATGGATGTTCGATCACGTCCTGTCTCACTCTAATATGCAGATTTGCTTAAAGGTCATCCCGCCCACAATGGGCAAGCTTCACATTCCAATGTCTCGCAAGATTGCGTTAGATTACGCGCGACATGGCAAGCTGGGTAGATCCCGGGAACGGAGTCTCCCATCCTTTATCGGCCACATTGCACCGCGGCACGCTGCTTGTTGATGTCTATTTTCAGAATATAATGGCATATGTCTGAATCTATTGCAACCTTAAGCCACCTTTGCACAACACCTAAGGTTCAGGTGCATTAAATTATATATTGGAGATCAGACAGAGCAATTTCGGGTATTATCTGGTCTCAGTTTGCAAGTATCATTGTAGCAAATTGACCTTAAGAAAAAATGACCACTTAAAGGAGCCGACACAATTTTCTCAACAATGAAATCCAAACTTTAATGCAAGTGTAATGATGATGATATGGATTGAAGCAGCATCAATGAGTAAAATCTGTCAAGAATCAAGAAAAGATGAGTAATTTCTCACAGTCTGTAGATAGTTTATTTCTCGAAGCAATGCGTGGCAAAGCAGAAATAATCCAGGCCCGATTTGAAATCTGCAAGTGAAGGGGTTTTGAGTGGGTTAAATTTGGGTCCAATTTCTCAATGGAGTCAAGTCAGAATTCAATCCAGATCCTGCCACCTGTTCAGAAATAAAACAGTGTGTACTGTTCAGGGAAATTTCCTTGCATTTAACTGTGCAGGTGTGTGCGTATCTGCGAGAGGCAAATTTTAATGCTCCTATTCAAAACAGTCAGTTGTGGCTTTTAATCATCTATACTACATTTTGATATAGCCTCCTTGCATAAAAGTTAAATTAATTCCATGCAAAGTAAATTGAAACTGTACCATATCTTGACTGGCCAGTCTCTTGCAGAGAATAAAGGAAGATGAGAGTAAAGATGTCACAGGAATTGGATACAACACATCCTTGTCTTAACGTGTCTGCATATTCATAGTGTAACAACAAAATCAAAGTGTGAAATGATACTTCACCTTTTCTATTTTAGTTTTACAACCATTTTCCAGTTCAAATTTTGGGGGCCAAGGCCAATAATCCATACTAGATCTCTGATAAGCTTGAGATAGTATTGAGAGTTTTAGGCCTGAAAAGACAAGATTTCTGCCAGATTTTGTTTTATTTCACCTTGGATGCCTTTTCATGTCTCTTGAGATCTTAAAGTAGAAACAGTTGCTGTTACTAAACTTTGAAGTCAAAGAGAAAGGAAGTATGCAGTGAAAGCATTGCTTTTCAGGGCAGCTCGCTCAAGCATTGATGTTTCGTGTTTGAGGATTATACAGGGAGAAGAAGCTGAGGGCTCGTACACAGGCACACCAGACAAACCAGATTTTGTTTGTTGCTTCCTTTCATTTTGTATTTCCATTTAATTTAATAAATATGGAAGCATGTAGCGTGAACCAGGACAGATGGCATCTGGTTCCACCCATTTTATTTTGCTACTGTGTTGCAGGATTTTACTCATGTAATCTGTAATCATGGGTTTTACTTCTAGTACAAGAAGAAATGGCTAAGTTCAGTGATACATGAAGTGATTTGCACTGTAAAGAAGTCCAGAGGCATCTGGAGTTAGAAAGCATAATCACATGAAAAATTGTTTCATCTGCTGTGTTTCTCTCTCACACACACACAGCAGCTTGGGCTTGTTATGCGAATACCTGGCACTAGCTGGTACCGATAAGCAGTCGTCCTGTGACTTCATTGTTTCTGTTAACTTTGCTGCAAGTTATTTGCCATTAAGCACAATGGGAAGCATTTTGTTTTATTTGTATTTATACTTTGATGTGTGTTGCTAGTGAAATGCTGAGACAAGGTAACTACCATCAAACGTCCAATCAGATTCTATCATTTTTTGTCTCCAGGGTAGGAAGAGTGAGTACAAAAGGTGGTTGTAACAGAAGATTGCTTTAAATAAGCAACTACTACTCAAAAGAAGGTAAATAAACGGTTTGTCCTTTATAGGAGATACCTTCGGTGGAATTTGCAACCTTGTTTAATGAGTAACTTGTGCACACTGGGTTTAGTAATAGAAAGTATTGGAGAATTTTTGAAAGTACCGATAGTAAGTATATATATGTATATGTATTATATACGCACAATATATATATATATCTAAAAACACGCATAATCATTCACAGAAGAATGTTTTAAAGTAATTGGAAAACCTGTAGAGTCCGTTTTTATTTTAAATGATATACCCTCTAGCTGTGCTGAGACACCTACTTGGAATTCAGCTGTCTGTTTCATAATCACCTTTTGTCAGAAATTAATAGTCAGTTAAGTGCCATAGCAACGGTGATGTAACCATCAAGCAGTGACTGCAGAAGCTTGTGATGTAGGCACCCATTAGTGCTGTTGTCCATCCGACCTTGCCAGATTAGAACATTAGAAATAAATTGACTTGATCTATTAATTTTAAAAAAATCTAAGATGCAAACAAGGAACAAAACCAAATACTGGGAAAAACACACATGCAGTGTTTTTTTAAAAATTTGGCTGAATGAATTGTGCTACCTGTTTTGTTTCATGTATTTATAACACTTTGATTCTTAAGAACCTTATTTAATCCCATTGCCTGGCACAGAACATAATAAACAACTTGCTGGTGCTAAAGTGCCACATGGGGGTGGCTGCTAACAAGAGAGTTTAATGTTTCTGCCACTAGCAGTTTTGTCGCTGTATTTTTCATGAGCTGTAACTACCGGTAATGTACTTCGGTAGCTCCAGAGGAGTAGTTAAACATAGTGACAAGCTAAACAGCCCCAAGGCCCTTGCGTTAGGAGTAAGAGAACACATAGAATGTCACATTGCTTCAGAATGATTGTAGAAAATAGAAACAACTTTAGAATTTCTTGTGATCTGTCAAAATAGTGGTGGCTTTGGTTTTTTCACGACCACAGGCAGGACAAACAGTTTATCCCCTTCCCTTTAGATTTTTATTGATGTTGGCTGAAGAAAATTAGAGGTTGGGGAAAGGGGTGGAGAGCTGTTGCTTTCCACGATGGAAAGAATGAATGTAGGCTGTTCATGGCTCAAGCTTGTTACAATGAACTTCGCGTGTGTGTTACCTGTACTTTATCCTTATGGAAAGGAACTGAGTGTGTTAAAAGAGATGTTGAATTAACTTACTACTTTCCCAATCTATCACTAGACAACCATGTAAATGGCCCTTTGTATTTAAAATCGCTGAGTTTTCAAGGGTATAACGCAGTATACTATTTAGTAATTTAAAATTATACATTGGCCCCTGTTAAAACAATATCACGATTTGAGAATTTCTCATCCTTGCTTTCAAATCTCGCCACAGTCTTGCCCTTCTATATATATCTCTGTAACCTCCTCATAGCCTGCACCCTGTGGGATATTTGCAGTCCTCCAATTCAGGCCTCATGGGCACCCCAAATTTCAATCACTCCATCACAATGGCATGCCTTCAGTTGCCAAGTCCCTGACCGTTGAGATTCCTCCTTAAATCTCTTTGTCACTCTGTCGTTCTTTAAGATGATTTTAAAACCTACCTCTTTTGAGTCAGCTTTTGATCATCTGTTCTGATGTCTCCTTTTGTTATTTATCAATTTTTGTTTAGTCGTGAAGCATTTCTGGATGTTTTATTATGTGAAGCTGCAATATATTAGAGGTTATTGCTGATATATTTTTAAAAGGAGAGTTGGCTACATTTTGCTTCTTGAGCTTCAGTTAAATAAAAAAATATATATATTTATTCAAATTTTTCAACAAATGTTCAACAAACCCCCCCCCCCCCAAACAAGAAAAAGAAACAAAACACAACAAGCAGAAATTATACATTGGATTTCCCTTGAATACAATAACCCCCCATATAACAGTAGAAAACACTAAAATAGGGAAAAAAACCCACCTTAACCCAAACGCCACCCCAAAAGAACCCCCCCCCCCCCACCCCTGGGCTGCTGCTGCTGACCTCCACCTAGCGCTCCGTGAGATAGTCTAGGAACAGTTGCCACCGCCTGAGGAACCCTTGCACAGACCCTCGCAAGGCAAACTTAATCCTCTCCAGCTTGATGAACCCTGCCATACCATTGATCCAAGATTCCACACTAGGGGGCTTTGCATCCTTCCATAGTAGCAAAATCCTCTGCCGGGCTACCAGGGACGCAAAGGCCAGAATACCGGCCTCTTTCGCCTCCTGCACTCACGGCTCGTCCGATACCCCAAATAATGCTAACCCCCAGCTCGGCTTGACCCGGGCATTCACCACCTTGGACATAGTCCTCGCAAAACCCATCCAGCGCCAGGCACGACCAGAACATATGGACGTGATTTGCCGGGCTCCCCGAGCACCTCCCACATCTGTCCTCCACCCCAAAGAAACTACTCAACCTCGCCCCTGTCACATGTGCGCTCTGTGAGTAACTTTGAACTGTATTAGGCTGAGCCTGGCACATGAGGAGGAAGAATTAACCCGACTCAGGGCATCAGCCCACAGACCCTCATCTATCTCCTCCCCAAGCTCTTTCTCCCACTTGCCCTTTAACTCCTCCACCGAGGCCTCCTACTCTTCCTGCAGCTCCTGATAAATCGCCGAAACCTTGCCTTCTCCAACCCATACACCCAAAATCACCCTGTCCTGAATCCCACGTGCCGGAAGCAGTAGGAATTCCCTCACCTGCCGCCTCACAAATGCCCTCACTTGCATGTACCTGAAAGCGTTTCCCGGGGGTAGCCCAAACCTCTCCTCCAGCGCCCCAAGGCTCGCAAACGTCCCATCGATGAACAGGTCCCCCATTCTTCTAATCCCTGCCCGATGCCAGCTCCGAAACCCCCCCATTCATCCTTCCCGGGACAAACCGATGGTTCTCCCGAATCGGGGACCAAACCGAGGCTCCCACCTCGCTCCTGCGTCGCCTCCACTGCCCCCAGATTTTCAGCGTCGCCGCCACCACCGGACTCGTGGTGTACCTTGTCGGCGAGAACGGCAGCGGTGCCGTCACCAGCGCCCTCAGGCTTGTGCCCACACAGGACGCCATCTCTAGCCTCTTCCACGCTGCCCCCTCTCCCTCCATTATCCACTTACGGATCATCACCACATTGGCTGCCCAATAATAGCCGCACAGATTCGGCAGCGCCAGCCCCCCCTGTCCCTGCTACGCTCCAAAAAAACTCTCTTCGCCCTCGGGATCTTATTCGCCCACACAAATCCCATGATGCTCCTGCTTACCCGTTTGAAAAAGGCCTTAGGGATCAAAATGGGAAGGCACTGGAACACAAAGAGGAACCTCGGGAGGACCATCATTTTGACCGACTGCACCCTACCTGCTAGTGAGAGTGGCAGCATATCCCATCTTTTAAAATCCTCCTCCATCAGCTCCATCAACCGCGTCAAATTGAGCTTGTGCAGGGCCCCCCAACTCTTAGCGACTTGGATCCCTAGGCACGGAAAGCTCCTTTCCGCCCTCTTCAGCGGTAGCTCATCTATCCCCCTTCCCTGGTCCCCTGAATGCACCACAAAGAGCTCACTCTTCCCTACATTGAGTTTATACCCCGAAAAGTCCTCAAACTCCCTAAGGATCCGCATGACCTCCGCCATTCCCTCCACTGGATCCGCAACATACAGCAACAGGTCACCGGCATACAACAACACCCGGTGTTCCTCTCTTCCCCCCCCCCCTCTCTCTCTCTGGCCCAATCCCCTCCATTTCCTGGACCCCGTCAGTGCCATGGCCAGCGGCCAGTGCAAACAAGGGAGATAAGGGGCACCCCTGCCTCGTCCCCCGGTACAGCCGAAAGTACTCCGACCTCCGCCGGTTCGTAGCCACACTCGCCACCGGGGCTCTATATAGCAGCCTGAGCTAACTGATGAACCTCTCCCCGAACCCAAACCTCCGCAACACTTCCCAAAAATACTCATACTCCACCCGATGAAAGGCCTTCTCCACGTGCATAGCTGCCACTACCTCCGCTTCCCCCTCACCGAGGGCATCATAATCACATTGAGGAGCCTCCGCACATTTGTATTTAGCTGCCTACCCTTCACAAATCCTGTCTGGTCCTCATGAATCCCCCTCGGGACACAGTCCTCAATTCTCGTAGCCAGCACCTTCGCCAGCAACTTAGCGTCAACATTGTGGAGCGAGATCGGTCTATACGACCCACATTGCAATGGATCCTTGTCCCGCTTCAAAATCAAAGAAATCAGCGCCCTGGACATTGTCGGGGGCAAGGTCCCCCCCCTCCCTCGCCTTATTAAAAGTCCTCACTAGCAACGGGCCCAGCAGGTCCACGTATTCCCTTAAAATTCAACCGGGAACCCATCTGGCCACGGGGCCTTCCCCGCCTGCATGCTCCCCAATCCTTTAACCAGCTCCTCCAGCCCAATCGGCACCCCCAAACCAGCCACCTCCTCCTCCTCCACCCTCGGGAACCTCAGCTGATCTAGGAATCGTCACATCACCATAACCCCCGCTGGGGGCTCAGACCTGTACAGATCCCCATAGAAGTCCGTAAATACCTAGTTTATTCTCACCGCACCATATTCCCCCCTCTATCTTTAACTCCACCAATCTCCCTCGCTGCCTCCCTCTTATGAAGCTGATGTGCCAGCATCCGACTCGTCTTCTCCCCATACTCATACCCTTGCGCTTTCCTCCACTGTGCCTCTGCTTTCCCCGTGGTCATCAGGTCAAATTCTGTCTGGAGGTTCCGTCGCTCACTAAGTAGCCCCTCCTTGGGGGCCTCTGCATAACTCCTGTCCACCCTTAATATCTCCCCCACCAACCTCTCCCTCTCCCTCCTCTCTATCTTCTCCCTATGGGCCCTAATGGAGATTAGCTCTCCCCTGACCACCGCCTTCAACGCCTCCCAGACTACCCCCACCTTCACCTCCCTGTTGTTGTTGGCCTCCAAGTATCTTTCAATACACCCCCGCACCCGCCCGCACACCCCATCAACCGCCAACAGTCCCACATCCAGGCACCACAGCGGGTGCTGGTCCTTCTCCTCCCCCAACTCCAGCTCCACCCAATGCGGGGCGTGGCCCGAGATGAAATTGGCCGAATATTCCGTTCCCTCCACTTTCGGGATTAGCGCCCTACTCAAAATGAAAAAATCTATCCGGGAGTAGGCTCTGTGGACGTGGGAAAAGAAGGAAAATTGCCTGGCCTGTGGCCTGGCGAACCTCCATGGATCCACTCCCCCCCCATCTGGTCCATAAACCCCCTGAGCACCTTGACCGCAGCCGGCCTCTTACCCGTCCTGGACCTAGTCTCTCTCTCCAAGCTATCAGCAGATCAGGGGGCTAACCCCCCCCCCCCCAACGACTAGCCATCTCATTTTCTAGGCAGCCACGTGCCCGCGCCTCCCGCACCCTCCAGTCCCCCAGGCGGCGGACTCCCGCCCCGACTACCTCTCCTACTTCCAGCTCCCCATTTGGCCAATGCAGCAGCATCCCAGCCCCCCCCACCCCCCTCCCCCCGCTAGATCCTCATCTAGCCATTTTGCTCCCCCCATGACACTCCCGTAAGTCAGCTGACTCCTGCTGACCCCGGCCTCTCCCGGCATTCCATCGACCCCCCAGTGTGAGAATCCCACCACCCCTTGGCAGTCAGTGCGCTCCTCTCCAGCACCACCCTTCCCCCTGGCCCCGCCCCCAGCCTCCCCTAATGCGGGAAAAAGCCCGCGCTTTCCTGAGCCGGCCCCGTCCCCTCTGGCGCAGCTCCTTTTTGCGGCCTTACCCCAACTCCCCATCTCGGGCCTCCACCCCCCCCCCTTCCTCCGCGGGGCCCTGCCCCTCCAACACCGACGCCCACACTCTCCCACAGCCCCCACATGAAATCCATTCACCCCTCCCCACCAAGCACCAAAACAAAAAGAACATTCTCCAAACGCAGTAAACACAGTAAACATCCCCCCATGACAAACCCTCAGTTTGAGTCCAACTTTTCAGACTGGATAAAGTTCCATGCCTCTTGGAACATGACCCACAATCGCGCTGGCTGCAGCATCCTGAACTTCACCCCCTTCCGATGGAGAACCATCTTAGCCCGGTTAAAACCAGCCCTCTTCTTAGCCACCTCCGCACTCCAGTCTTGGTAAATTTGGATCTCCGTGTTCTCCCACCTGCTGCTCCGCTCTTCTTTGGCCCATCTCAGGACATACTCCCTGTCCATAAAGCGGTGGAACCTCACCACTACAGCCCTTAGCGGCTCGTTGGCTTTGGGTCGCCTTGCCAGGACCCCGATGAGCCCCATCCAGCTCCTGGCGCCTCGGGAAAACTCCCGTGCCCATCAGCGAATTGAGCATCGTGCTCATATATGCCCCGACATTGGGCCCCTCCACTCCTTCAGGGAGACCCAGAATCCGAAGATTCTCCCTCCTCAACTTATTCTCCAGGTCCTCAAATTTTTCCGCCCACCTCTTGTGCAGTGCCTCGTGCGCCTCCACTTTCACCGTCCAGGCCCAAGATCTCATCCTCGTTCTCCGAGGCTTTTTGCCGCCCCTCCCGGATCGCCGCCCCTTGGGCCTTCTGGATTTCCACAGCTTCTCAATCGCCGCCTTCATTGGCGCTAGCATTTCTGTCCTCAGCTCCGCAAAGCAGCATTTAAGAAACTCCTGCTGCTCCTGCGACCACTGCACCCACGCTGCTTGGTCTCCACCCGCCGCCATCTTGCTTTTCCTCCCTCGCCCTTTCCGCTGCACCAGGATCACTTTTTTAACCGCTCCACTCCTGGTCCAATCCATATAGTGTCGGGGGAACCTTGCTGTCACCTTCCCACACTGGAAGCCATCGAACAATTATAGTTGGGGCCCCTTTTGAAGAGCCCAAAAGTCCATTCCCGGCGGGAGCTGCCGAACGTGCGACCTACCTAGGCATAGCCACAACCGGAAGTCCGAGCTTCAGTTAAATTAACACCAGTTGAGTGCTAAGCACGGATTGCAAAACAAATGGCTTTAGACTTCAAGGCACATCTACAATATTTTAATATCATAATGCAAGCTGTACTACCTTTAATGAAATATAATAAAAATCGAGTTGGTGTGTAATGCTCATCTAAAGAGACTGGAAGTTGGAATGGTATTGTATTGTTTATTAGCTTACAGAAATTGCCTTTTATGAGAATCTAAATGGTGCAACAAAAGTCCAGCATGACATGATTCACTGTTTATATTTAAAGTCTTAATTTTGGAATGCAGTATCTAGCTGTCTCACTATTCTGATTTTGGTGGAATGTTTAATATTTTGTACTTGTACTTGCACAGCCAACTAAAAAGGCTGAAGCATCCTGCAATGCATGTGTAAGAAAACATCTGCTGGATGCTAGAAAAAATATTCTTTCCAAACCTGATCTTGTCTACAAAGAACGGATAGTCAAGGTACTACTGGTTGAGCGTTAAGATGCAGAGAGTTGGCCACCATGCCTTTGAACTTATGAACTGATACTTGTTCCCTTGATTTATTGATTCTGATATGTCTGTGTGGTGCATTAAGTTTTATTCCAGCACAGTAGTTGGGGTGTGCATCTTTAACTTGAAATCATTTCCAGAGTAGTTTATGTACAGCATCTTTTTAAAGCTGTAACCTTGATTTGTGTGTGTGTGTGGGAGTGCAAGTGGATGAATGAATGTAGTTATTTTTTAAAAACACTTATATTGAATAATAGAACCATTGCATTCTTGACTTTGTGAGTCTAAACATAATTTTCTCTCACAACAGTAAAGCATTATTAGATTCTGTACTTGTTTATTTTGTATAAAGGTCTGAAGCTTGTCCTAAGTTGACAAAAAATTTCCTACATAAACACAGCAGTATTTCAAAAAAGCTGCACAGTGGGAAAGGCTAAAAGAGGACTGACAAACACCATTAGCTGGAAAAAAAATTCCATTTCATTGCAACTATGTTATTGTTTACTTTACCATACACATCCTAATATGGTTACCTCCCTGTAAAGGCAGCACGCAGGGTCTGGGGGCCCCCACGGGGAACATTTTCTAGCAGCTTGTGTTTAGAGCCAACAGTGAGGACAATAAGAAACAAACTGTACAATTCCACAAAAGGCTTCCCGGAAAAAGGTGTCACATAAATCCTGAGCAACTCTCTTCCTCTGACACTGGGCACTGTATGTGTAAACCTGCTATTCCGTGCTGCCCAAGCATTACAGTTCCCTCTAGCTGCTGTAGTTTATATGTCTGGCCATGTGAATCACTTATGTCTCTGTTGCTCTGTAGAGAGCTTTCAGCGAGTGCCTGCTTCCTTGAGATGGAGCTCTGCTTACACCTCAGTTGAGTTATCAGGAGTAGAGGTTTGAAGGTTCCCTTTATTAGGAATATTAAGGTAAGCATGCTGTTTTAGGCCTGAACCTCTGTCACCCCTCATGCTACTTACCAAAGACATATCCCAGTGATTAAATACTGATTTTGTGTATCATTGTCCTCAGTCGCCAAAACAATCACAGAGCTGTGCGTTTTGTTTTAATTGCCAGTTATGGAAAAAAATGCCATCAGTTCTGGACGTGTTCAGGCTGAGGTGCACTCACTCTAGTGTAAATAGTGCTGTAAATACTTGCTTGGGTTGGCAGTGACTGTCAGCTAGTGCTGAGTTTTTTCATGCCCATCTTTTCTCATCTGCCTGCAACTCATCTGAGACCTCACATCCGTTCCAAAATCCTCATGTTACTGAGGCTCGCAAGTTATCTGTAACGCTAGAACAAAGGTAGGTTGTTCCACAATGGGACACTGTGGGAGGGACAAGTGGTTTTTGGAGGTTTGTCTTTCTAGCGCTTGATGGTTCGACCTACAGTGTGAGAAGGTTTAGAAAGAGAAATTAGCTGCTAGGACCTGTGTCAGTGGAAAAAGTGAATTAAATAGCTGTGTTTCAAGAGAGAAAAGTATGCATTGTGAAACTCATTTTTCCTCCATTTTTCTTAATGTTTTACAAAATGAATGAATAGTATTAAATGAAGTTCAACTTTTTATTTCGCATAGAAAATAGTCACATGGTGAAGACGTGATAATCTGTATGATAGAAGGTTGTGATTACAAGGTCCAGTTTTGCTAAGTTATGTTGGACTTGGGGTTTTGATAATAAACTTGTCAATATGAATTTTAACAGATTTTCTGTAAAGAAGTAGTGCTTCATGCTGATTGTCTGTGTAGAGGAATGTGATAAAGGATGTTCTATTGTGGACATGATTTTTAGCTGTACGTCTTGAAGCTCTTGATAATCTGCAGGACTGAATGCCTTGTTTCTTCTTTAATTACACTGTTTGATTACTGCAAGGAATTGACATTCAGATTAGAGCAGTTCTTGGCACTAAAATTATTGGTGCTTTAGTAAAATGTATTGTGGAAAGATGTAACTGGGTGACAAGATACCTTCAGTTTATAAAAGTTACTGTCGTTAAAATGAACATGGTTTTTACTGTTGTAATTATGCACTAATTATAATAAAATGTTTAAATTGAAACAGACAATGGTGTGACTGGCTCAGGTATAAAACCTGCTTTTTTCCCTTGTACAATGATTTTTATTTCTATTCTGTATTTATTTTGTTGTTGATTCCATGTGATTGTGGAAGTGCTGTTTTAATGACTCCAGCTGGACAATCCATTGCGTGAAAACTGGTTTCTAATACTGATTTTTTTTAGACTTGGGTAAAGGATTCTGTATTCATTACCGCAAGACAAAGGTTTCATTTCTATCAGTTGATTGCATTTTGTAGTCACCAAAAGCAGCAAGGAAGCAAAAACTGCAAGTGCTCTTACTTAATAAAAAACATATATGTGGTGCTTTTGCAACGTACTATTAAAACAGAAATGTATTTTGCTACTTATTACACATGAAGGCACATTTGGACTTGGTAGTCTCTAATTAGAAGTGAGATATTAACATTTCATAGGGATTTATGTTAGAATGTGGAATGGCGGGCGGCTGCTTCCTCATTATGAATACTCTCTGCATGTAATGAGGTCCATCATTAGTTGATGGAGTGGATTTGCCCCAGCTCTACCTTGAAAGGCAGATAATTTACATAGTTCTCCAGAGCTTATGGTTTAATGGGTTCTTTAGTGAATAAAATGAAAAGCTACATCTTTAAATTTTGTATCATCAGCCTTTTGGTAATTTACTGTTTCAATTTTGATTCTCGTAGCTTCTTCAGCATTAGAATTTTAAAAACTGATTCTTAAGCATATATTTGTTTAGGGTGTTTTCATTGGAGTGTACAAGACAATTACAGCTGTTCATTAACAAAATTGGGTATTTGTTTTAAACTTTAACCAATCACTTTGATATGCTAATTATGGTGTAATTTAATTTGAGCCCTGTAATGATGATGCCGTTATTATGGACATAAATGATGCAGTTAAGCTGTGTAATCTCATTTGCATACTGTACACGCCAGTAAATTAAAGCCTTCCTAGACAGCTTCAGCTTTAATTTTCCACTTCTTTTCACACAGTGCCTTTTGAGTTGCTTTCTGATGAGCCCACTTTCTAGTAGTGGTGATGGTTGTTTGATGTGGAGAGTAGGCATACCGCACTAAGGCTACATACAATATGTAGCAGATAAAGGAACTCATTATATACCAAGTGTTTATTTTGAAGATTTTTAATAGGTGGAGGTGTCTTGTATTTAAAACATTGCCGCCTCTGGCACAAAAAGGGGTTAAGCACTTTTTGCCAAATCATTTTCATATTCTTTTCCATTCCTTTTTTTGTAATAAGTATCTGCCAGGAAAACAACATTTTATGAACTTGTTTTGTGTCCATGTCCTTTAGAGGGGGATTTTTATTTGTTGTACCATAAAGAATATTATTTTTCTGCCAACCAATTTTCTCTGTTAGTCACTAATTGGCTACATAAATCTTGATGTTGAGAATGAGGAATGTTTCTGTGTCATAGAGTGTAATCTTCACCCTTATTTACCAATTCATTAAGATTCATTGATGTAGGATCGGTGAGAGGAAATGACAACATAAATCAGACCTCCAACATAATGACCCTAATCAGTTGGGAATAGCTAGAAATGTCATGATGAACTATGTCCTTGTATTACTGCCACTGTACATTGTCATTGGTGTGCTTTATGAGTTGGACGCATCCTCCTGACACCAGCTGTATTTAACAAAAAAGAGTTGTTAAAAACTGATTTCATTAAAGGTGGGAGCTCCAGACAGGGTACTTCTGTATTTAGCCTTGTGCCCTACACATCCATTTTATCTGCTTAACAGATTGCAATTTAATATACGTTTAAATAGGTGTAAACAGAAATCTCAACCAGTAACAGTGTTGATTCAAGGATTGCCATCTAAATAGGACAGTAAGGGATCAGCAGGGTCAGCAATAGAGCACTGAGACATTAGCCACGCTCCTTTGTAAGAGAGCAATCAGCAAGTGAACACCTCAAACCCAGGAACAATGGATTTCAGGTATATAGATGTGTATTCATTATGAATTGTGTTGTGCATTCAAATATTGAAATAATTATGCAATACAGATCTTCTGTAACTATATAATTGTCATGATATTAAAGCAGAAGAAGGTTGTTTTGTGTTATCTTAAAATGCATGTGTCTTGGGATATAAAAAACTGATTATGTTTTGAAAATGTTAACATGTTTTCAGTATTTATCAAAAAACCTTTTAAAAGAAATTGAGACATTTTTCAGAAATATGAGATAGCTCTGCAAGATTTGATATGAATCTAACAATGATACTGTTCCAGCAGAACAAGATAAGTTTTTCTAATCTTGACAGGTTTGGATGTAATCCTGCTTTTCATTTGACAGGCGAGACTCCAAGATTTATAACATATTAATCAACTAGCTGGAAAAAATATACAAACAATTTGCCATAGAGGATCCCATGGTGTATGTGCCAATTGATGTGTAGACTGTTCCATGATGAAAGCATGTTTTTACCATTTGTTATGTAGTTGTAGAAAAAAGGGAATGAATCTAAACTAATGCACGTTTGTATATATCTTTGTATAACTATGTTTCCTGTTGCCATATGCTAGTTGTGTTCATTCTGATATGTTAGTAACAAATGAAATGCAGTTGTTTCGGTTTGCTAGTTATAGAATATATTCCGTATACTGAATCCTCCATTGTGAAGAAATAACCTTTTACTAAACATCTTGCTTGTAAACGAGCATTTTAAAAATAATTTATCATCAATAAGTTCCCACTTTATTCTGATTTCCCATTCCTAGGCTTGTGCACGGCCAGATTGCAATTTTCCCCTCATTCATTTTAATTGACAGGAGAATCACAAGCAGACCAGGTATTCAGCCCTAGCACCAATGTTCTGTTGTCAAATCACCACCTCCTCCCTCCAGTTTTCTTCTTTGCTCCCGGAAGATGCTAAACTCGTACAAGGGCACCTGTTGCCCTTGTTACCTCATCCAAGTGGCTGTGAAAGTGAGAGTTGATTATTTATTGTGGGGAGCATTGCAGCCTAAGTGAATTTTATCCTTTACTAAATCTCACATGTTTTCACTTTCCAGTTGAATAGTAATTGGTTAGTGAACTCGAACAGAATTCCTGGCTTATTTTTTTCTTCCTATCCCTGAGTGTTGCTGAGGTTAATTGTATAGTCTCTCAGCATATGCGAGGGATCAAAAGTGGGCCTTCTCTGAGTTGTGTGGTTCAACTAACTATATGTTATAAACCGTCACTTGTTAGAACAGAACTTGAATGTTGCGGAAAGGAGAGACATGTTGCCAAAGCTTTCGATCTTGCATTTATCAGGACAAATGCAAGAATGCTACATGTCAAACGATCACTACAGTTCATACTACAGGGGAGAAGGATACCAAATGGTTGGCAAGCAACTCAAATTGACTGAGGCATTGCCATGGAGAAAGCAGCAGGAAATTATAGCCTCCTCAACCTCCAGATAATGCAAACAAAAGGAATATGTTCAAGCCTTGTGTCTTTTTGTTTGAATTACCTGTCTTTTTTTCAGCAGTATATGCTGTAAGCTGCCTTTACTGACTTAATCATAAAGGAGCATATTTATATTTCACATTGGTAAGATAAAGATAAAGTTACCATAATCCCAGATGACCATATGGTGTTCCCCTTTGAGGGATAGAGCTGACTGGTACTGATTTAACCTGAGGATCACCACCCCTGACGCGAGGGGCAAGATTGAGAAGGCGGACCTTCATGAATAACCTCAGCCGGAACGGGAATTGAACCCCTGCTGCTAGCCTTGCTTTGCACCATGAAGCAGCTATCTAGCCAAGCAAGCTAAACAGGCTCCCGTCGCATTAATAGTTTACCTGTAATAAGGAATAAAATGAAACATTTGATTTGGTACTTGATTTGATTTGATTCATTGTCACATGTACCGAAGTACAGTGAAAAGTATTTTTCTACGGCCGAGGGAATGTTCACAGTACATACATAGTAGACAAAAGAATAATCAACAGAGAACACTGACAAATGGTACATTGACAAACAGTGATTGGTTACAGTGCGGCCTCAGATCTGTAAGAAAACATTGAAGAACATTGTTAGTAATTATATAGGAAGAAGGGCGGCATGTGGCGCAGTGGATAGGACTGGGACTGCGGCGCTGAGGACCCGGGTTCGAATCCCGGCCCTGGCTCACAGGCCGTGTGTAGTTTGCACATTCTCCCCATGTCTGCGTGGGTTTCACCCCCACAACCCAAAGATGTGCAGCTTAGGTGGATTGGCCAAGCTAAATTGCTCCTTAATTGGAAAAAAAATAATTGGGTACGCTAAATTTATTTTTAAAAAGTAATTATATAGGAAGAGGAAAATAGTTTTAGTCGGTCAGAACGTTGATAGGAGATAAAAGAAAAGGGACGGGACAGAGCCTGCAGAGAGTCGCCATGCTCCGGCGCCATCTTGGATAGAATGCCATCTGTTTTATTACTATATACATATTACAACATATTTTATTACTGTAGGCTGAACAAATTGGTTAGTGATGAGGGTTTAGCCTCCAGTCCCCTCCCAGTTTCTCTATTTATTGAATAATTCTGTCTATAGTTAGTTTATACTTTCAAGCCACTGCCATATCTGGCGTGCAAAACGAGTCATCTATCTTGAAATTATCAGGTCATAAGGCATGCGCAAGTATAATCACTGCTGTTTGTCTGGTTCCATTAGTTGGCAGTCTGTTTTATTCTTTACTTTAAAAATGTTCAAAATGCCTGGTTATTGCGAAAATGAATAACTTTCATCTACACTCTTGTAAGTTTTGAAGCCAACTTCTACCAAATAAGAAAGTTATTCAATATTATAATAGTTAGCCATGGCTCGGTTGGTAACACTTTTGATTCTGAATCTGAAGGTTACAGGTTCAAGTCTCAAAGAACAAAAAAAAGTACAGCACAGGAACAGGCCCTTCGGTCCTCCAAGCCTGCGCCAACAATGCTGCCCGTCTAAACTAAAATCTTCTACACTTCCGAGATCCGTATCCCTCTATTCCCATCTTATTCATGTATTTGTCAAGATGCCCCTTAAACGTCACTAACATCCCTGCTTCCACCACCTCCTCCGGCAGCGAGCTCCAGGCACCCACACCCTCAGTGTAAAAAACTTGCCTCGTACATCTCCTCTAAACCCTGCCCCTTGCACCTTAAACCTATGACCCCTAGTAATTGACCCCTCTACCCTGGGAAAAAAATCTCTGACTATCCACCCTGTCTATGCCCCTCAGAATTTTGTAGACCTCTATCAGGTCGCCCCTCAACCTCCGTCATTGCAGTGAGAACAAATCGAGTTTATTCAACCTCTCCTCATGTCTAATGCCCTCCATACCAGGCAATATCCTGGTAAATCTCTTCTGTACCCTCTCTAAAGCCTCCACATCCTTCTGGTAGTGTGATGACCAGAATTGAACACTAGACTCCAAGTCTGGCCTAACTAAGGTTCTATACAGCAGCAACATGACTTGCCAATTCTTATACTCAATGCCCTGGCCAATGAAGGCAAGCATGCCGTATGCCTTCTTGACTTCCTTCTCCACCTGTGTTGCACCTTTCAGTGACCTGTGCACCTAGATCTCTCTGACTGTCAATACTCTTGAGGGTTCTACCATTCACTGTATATTCCCTACCTGTATTAGACCTTCCAAAATGCATTACCTCACATTTGTCTGGATTAAACTCCATCTGCCATCTCTCCACCCAAGTCTCCAGACGATCTAAATCCTACTGTATCCTCTGACAGTCCTCACCGCTATCCGCAATTCCACCAACCTTTGTGCCGTCCGCAAACTTACTAATCATACCAGTTCCATTTTCCTCCAAATCATTTATATATACTACGAACAGCAAAGGTCCCAGCACTGATCCCTGTGGAACACCACTAGTCACTAGTAAGGGTGCAATCAGAAAAGCACCCTTCCATTGCTACTCTCTGCCTTCTATGACCTAGCCAGTTCTGTATTCATCTTGCCAGCTCACCTCTGATCCTGTGTGACTTCACCTTTTGTACCAGTCTGCCATGAGGGACCTTGTCAACATCCACTGCCCTACCTGCATCAATCATTTTTGTGACCTCGAAAAACTCGATCAAGTTAGTGAGGCACGACCTCTCCTTCACAAAACCGTGCTGCCTATCGCTAATACGTCCACTTGCTTCCAAATCTCACTCCAGGACTTGAGTACAAAAATCAAGATGACACTCCAGTTCTCGACTGAGGAATGCTGAATTATCTTTTGGAAAAGTCATTAAACAGAGACCCTGTCTACTCCCTCATGTGGATGTAACACGTCCCATGGCATTATTTTAAAGAGGAACAGGGGCTCTTATACCTGGTGTCCTGACCAATAGTCATTCCATGATCAACATCACAAAAACAGATTATCTGTCACATTGGGTAGGTTTATCTGATACTTCCCGGCAGCAGGATCTTCCATTCTTGCTGAAGGTGGCCCGCTGGGGTGGGTTCACCGGAGGCGAGACCATTGAGCCATGTAAAACTACGTAGACGTCAGTGGGACCAGAAGACCCCATTGGAGGCCAATGGTGAGGCATGTCTGCCGTCGGAGAGCAAGTCGGGGGGGAACCAGAAAATACCGACCATTGTGTTCGTGGGAGCTCGCTGTGCGTAAGTTGGTTGTTGCATTTCCTGCATTATAATAGTGCTTCATTGGATGTAAAACAGCGCATATCCTGAGGTTATGAAAGGTGCATATGAATGCATGTTTTTCTTTTTTCCAGTGGTACACAAGCAGGTAGTCACAGCTTATAAAATAAAATATTGAACAAGAAGTTGAATTACAGGGGCAGCAGGGTGGCGCAGTGTTTCGCACTGCTGCATCATGGCGCCGAGGTCCCTGGTTCGATCCTGGCCATGGGTCATTGCCTGTTGTGGAGTTTGCACATTCTCCCCATGTTTGCGTGGGTTTCACCCCCACAACCCAAACATGTGTAGGGTAGGTGGATTAGCCAGGCTAAATTGCCCTTAATTGGAAAAAATTAATTGGGTACTCTAAATTTAAAAAAAAATAAGTTGAATTACTAAAGAGTGTGGGCGATGGGAGTCTGTTTACGTTTGGACTAATATTTACAAGGAATATCCAAATTTACAACTTTGTCAACCCTTACATTGTCTGCTTTACCTATCATTTTATAGATATATGTCCAAATATGAGGAAAATTACTCCAATATGTAACTGACTTATTGCATTTAAAAAAAAAATCTAATTAAGGGGAAATTTAGCATGGCCAATTCACCTACTTTGGTTTTGGGTTGAGACCCACGCAGACACGGGGAGAATGTGCAAACTCCACACGGACAGTGACCCGGGGCCAGGATCGAACCCGGGACTCGAGGCAACAGTGCTAACCACAGCTCCACCGTGCTGCCCTCTGACTTATTGAATTGACTTTTCCTCCTCTTTTGCCAATGTCTCCTGTCTCCTGACAATGTCTTGACTCCTGAAGGAATTATACTTCTTGGGGTACAGTTCCACAGATACTGACTGGGTTCTCCGATCTGAGATTGCACCGCCCACACTGCTGGTGAGAACGGAGAATTTGATGCTCAGCCAAAGCTCCATTCACTTCAGCTGGACCGGAGAATTTGGCCGGCGTCAATGAATGGAGAATTCTGGCCACCATGTATTCTGCATAAGTTAAAACATATAGCCACTATTCATGTGTGATCCCTGACAGCGAGCTGACTCAACTGGGGGAGGGGAGGAGTAATACACCAGACCCTGATGCTGTTTTGACCTGTTGCTGATTTTCATAAAATATCAATAACAAAATGAGAAAGAAAAAAGAACCCAACAGGGTTAAGTACAAAACACAATCTGAAAAAGTAACCCCCCAAACCCCTCCCCCCCGTACATAAATAATAAATTAACATTAACACCCCGATTTAACATAACAGGTGTATACACCCCCTCAAACCCTCCAGTGTAAATAACATAAACAAAAATAAAGTAACCCCCCCCCCCCCCCCCCCCCGAGCTGCTGCTGCCATTGACCAATGTCTATCGTCCTGCCAGGAAGTCTAAGAACGGTTGCCACCACCTAAAGAACCCTTGTACCGACTCTCTCAAAGCGAATTTCACCCTCTCCAATTTAATGAACCCTGCCATATCGCTGATCCAGGATTCCACGCTTGGGGGCCTCGCATCTTTCCACTGAAGGAGAATCCTTCGCCGGGCTACCAGGGACGCAAAGGCCAGAATTCTGGCCTCTTTCGCCTCCTGCACTCCCGGCTCCTCTGCCACCCCAAATATTGCAAGCCCCCAGCCCGGTTTGACCCTGGATCCTACCACCCTCGACACCGTCCTCGCTACGCCCTTCCAAAATTCCTCCAGCGCTGGGCATGCCCAGAACATATGGGTGTGATTTGCTGGGCTCCATGAGCACCTAACACACCTGTCCTCGCCCCCAAAAAACCAGCTCATCCTTGTTCCGGTCATGTGTGCCCTGTGCAGCACCTTAAACTGTATGAGGCTGATCCTCGCGCACGAAGAGGAAGAGTTCACCCTCCCTAGGGCATCTGCCCACGTCCCCTCCTCGATCTGCTCTCCCAACTCCTCCTCCCACTTACGTTTCAACTCCACCACCGAGGCCTCCTCCTCCTCCTGCATCACCTGGTAAGTTTCCGAGATCTTCCCCACTCCCCCCCCCCCCCGAGAGCACCCTGTCCTGTACTGTGTGTGGCAGTAGCCGCGGGAATTCCGCCACCTGCCGTCTGGCAAACGCCCTTACCTGTAAGTACCTGAAGGTGTTCCCCGGGGGGAGCCCGTACTTCTCCTCCCACTCACCCAAGCTCGCGAACTTCCCGTCCACAAACAGGTCCCCCAACTTTCGTATCCCTGCCCTGTGCCATCCCGGAAACCCTCCACCTGTTCTTCCTGGGGCAAACCGGTGGTTCCCCAGTAATGGGGTCCACGCCGAGGCCCTAACTTCCCCCCTATGCCGCCTCCACTGCCCCCAAATTTTGAGGGCTGCCACCACCACCGGGCTCGTGGTATACCGCCTTGGAGGGAGCGGCAGCGGCGCCGTGGTCAGCGCCCCCAGACTCGTTCCCACACAGGACGCCGTCTCCAGCCTCTTCCATGCAGCCCCCTCCCCCTCCATCACCCACTTGTGCACCATCGTCGCATTGGCGGCCCAGTAGTACCCACAGAGGTTGGGCAGCGCCAGCCCCCCCCTATCTCTACTCCTCTCCAGGAACACCCTTCTCACCCTCTGGGTCCCTCGCGCCCACACAAACCCCATTATACTCCTGTTAACCCGCCTGAAAAAAGCCTTCGGGATAAACACGGGGAGGCGCTGGAACAGGAACAAAAACCTTGGGAGCACCGTCATTTAGATTGACTGCACCCTACCCGCCAAGGACAGCGGCAACGCATCCCACCTTTTGAACTCCTCCTCCATTTGCTCCACCAACCTTGTAAAGTTAAGCCTATGCAGGGCCCCCCAGCTCCTGGACCCCCAAATATCTGAAGCTCCTCTCCGCCCTTTTTAGTAGGAGCTCGCCAATCCCCCTCTGCTGGTCCCCTAGCTGAACTACAAACAGCTCGCACTTCCCCATATTGAGCTTGTACCCCGAAAAGTAACCCGAATTCCCTAAGGATCTTCATTACCTCTGGCATTCCTCCCACCGGGTCCGCCACATACAGCAGCAGGTCGTCCGCATAAAGCGACACCCTATGCTCCTTCCCACCCCGCACCAACCCCCTCCTCTAGTTCCTCGACTCTCTCAGTGCCCTAGCCAGGGGTTCAATCACCAGTGTGAAGAGCAGGGAGGACAGGGGACAGGGGACACCCCTGTCTCATCCCTCGGTGCAACCGAAAGTACTCGGACCTCCTCCTATTTGTGGCCACACTCGCCATCGGGACCTCATACAACAGCCTAACCCACCTGACAAACCCCTCCCCAAACCCGAACCTCTTCAGCACCTCCCACAGGTACCCCCACTCTACCCTATCAAAGGCTTTTTCAGCGTCCATCGCCACCACTATCTCTGCCTCCCCCTCCCTCGCCGGCATCATGATAACGTTCAAAAGCCTCCGCACATTCGCGTTCAACTGACTCCCCTTCACAAACCCCGTCTGGTCTTCATGGTTGATCTGCGGCACACAATCCTCAATTCTCGTGGCTAAGACCTTCGCCAGCACCTTGGCATCTACATTTAGCAAGGAAATCGGTCTGTAAGACCCGCATTGCAGGGGATCCTTGTCCCGGATCTAGGAGATCAGTGCCCAGGACATCGTCGGGGGTAAACCCCCCCCCTCCCTTGCCTCATTAAAGGTCCTAACTAACAGCGGGCCCAACAGGTCCATATATTTTTGATAGAACTCGACCGGGAAACTGTCTGGCCCTGGTGCCTTCCCCGCCTGCATGCTTCCTATCCCTTTGATCAGCTCCTCCAGCTCAATTGGGGCCCCCAGTCCCGCCACCAGTCCCTCTTCCACCTTTGGAAACCTCAATTGGTCCAGGAAACGGCCCATCCCTCCCTCCCTCCCGTGGGGGCTCGGATCGGTACAATTCCTCGTAGAAGTCCATGAAGACCCCATTGATGCCAACCCCACTCCGCACCACGCTCTCTCCCCTGTCCTTAACTCCCCCGATCTCCCAAGCTGCGTCCCGCTTCCGAAGCTGTTGCGCCAGCATCCGGCTTGCCTTTTCCCCATACTCGTAGACCGCCCCCTGGGACTTCCTCCACTGCACCTCCGCCTTCCTGGTGGTCACCAGGTCGAATTCGGCCTGGAGGCTGCGCATCTTCCTCAACAATCCTTCCTCAGGCTTTTCCGCATACCTCCTGTCTACCCTCACCATCTCCCCCACCAGCCTCTCCCTCTCCCCCCCCGCTCCCTCCGCTCCTTGTGGGCCCTAATGGAGATCAGCTTTCCCCTCACCACCGCCTTCAGTGCCTCCCATACCATCCCCACTTGGACCTCCTTGTTGTCGTTGGTCTCCAAGTATCTCTCTATACTTCCTCGGACCCACTCGTCACCTCCTCATCCGCAAACAGCCCCACCTCCAAGCACCACAGCGGGCGCTGGTCCCTCTCCTCCCCCATCTCCAAGTCCACCCAATGCGGAGCGTGGTCCGAAATGGCTATTGCCGAATACTCGGTATCCTCTACTCTCGCTATCAGCGCCCTACTCAAAATGAAAAAGTCGATTCGAGAATAAGCCTTATGGACATGTGAGAAGAATGAAAATTCCCTAGACCCCGGCCTTGCAAACCTCCAAGTGTCCACCCCGCCCATTTGGTCCATAAATCCCCTCAACACTCTAGCCACCGCCGGCTTCCTACCCGTCCTAGACCTGGAGCGATCCAGTGCCGGATCCAACACCGTGTTAAAGTCTCTCCCCATTATCAGGCCCCCCACTTCCAAGTCTGGGATCCGACCCAACATACGCCGCATAAAACCCGCATCGTCCCAGTTCGGAGCTTACACATTGACCGGTACCACTCTCTCTCCCTGCAACTTACCACTTACCATTATGTACCTACCGCCATTACCTGCCACAATGCTCGACGCCTCGAATGACACCTTCTTTCCCACCAAGATCGCCACCCCTCGATTTTTGGCATCTAGCCCCAAGTGAAACACCTGACCTACCCACCCTTTCCTCAGTCTTACCTGGTCTGCCACCTTCAGGTGTGTCTCCTGGAGCATAACCACATCCGCCTTGAGCCCCTTCAGGTGCGCAAACACGCGGGCCCGCTTAACCGGCCCATTCAGTCCCCTTACATTCCAGGTTATCAGCCGGATCAGGGGGCTACCCGCCCCCCCTCTCCCGCCGACTAGCCATGACCCCTCCTCGGCCAGCCACACGCCAGCACCCCACACCCAGCCCATTCCCCACAGCGGCATACCCCCGTCTCGACCCCCCCCCCCCCCACTCGCTCCAGCTCCTCCTTGACCTCAGCAGCAGCAACTCAATCCCTCCCCCCCCCCCCCCCCCCCCCAGCTAGGACCCATCCTGGCTGGTTTACTCCTCTCATTGCACTTCCACAAGTCAGCTGACCCTGGCCACTCCCGCCTCCCCTTCGACTCCACCCATTGTGTGGCATACCCTCCTCTCCCGCTCCCCATCCACAGGCTCTCTCCCTCCCCCCTCCGTTCTAAACGCGGGAAACAATCCTCGCTTCCCCGCACCGGCCCCGCCCCCCCAGTCTTCGGCGCAGGAAAAAAGCCCGCGCGCTCCACCTACCAGGCCCCGCCACCAACCAAAACCGTGCCCAACCCGCCCCATCCACCCTCCCCAACCCGAAAGAGAAAAACACAGAGAAAAAGAAACCCAAAACAATGCAAAGGCTCCCCCCCCCCCCCGAACAAAAGATAGGCATAACATATCCACCGCAGTCCCCAATCGCCCATCCCAACCCTCAGTCTGTGTCCAGCTTCTCGGCCTGAACAAAGGCCCATGTCTCCTCCGGAGACTCAAAATAATGGTGCCGGTCCTTGTAGGTAACCCACAGTCGCGCCGGCTGCAACATGCCAAACTTCACCCCCTTCCTGTGCAGCGCCGCCTTCACTCGATTGTACCCGGCCCTCCTCTTCGCCACCTCCGCAGTCCAGTCCTGGTATATTCGAACCTCTGCGTTCTCCCACCTGCTGCTCTCCTTCTTGGCCCACCTGAGCACACACTCCCGATCGACGAACCGATGGAACCGCACGAGCACCGCCCGTGGAGGCTCGTTAGCCTTGGGCCTCCTCGCCAACACTCTATGGGCCCCTTCCAGCTCCAGGGGCCCCAGGAAGGACCCTGCTCCCATCAGCGAGTTCAATATGGTGACCACATAGGCCCCCACGTCCGGCCCCTCCGGGAGGCCCAGAATCCGCAGATTCTTCCGCCTCGACTGATTCTCCATCTCCTCGAACCGCTCCTGCCATTTCTTGCGGAGCGCCTCGTGCGCCTCCCCCTTTACCGCCAGGCCTAAGATCTCGTCCTCATTGTCAGAGATACAGGTCGAGATTCTCCGACCACCCGCCGGGTCGGAGAATCGCGGGGGCTGGCGTGAATCCCGTCCCCGCTGGTTGCCAAAGTCTCCGGCACCGGAGATTCGGCGGGGGCGGGAATCACGCCGCGCCGGTTGGCGGGGCCCCCCCGCGCGATTCTCCGGCCCGAATGGGCCAAAGTCCCGCCGCTAAAATGCCTGTCCCGCCGGCGTAGATTAGACCACCTACCTTACCGGCGGGACAAGGTGGCGCGGGCAGGCTCCGGGGTCCTGGGGGGGGCGCGGGGCGATCTGGCCCCGGTGGGTGCCCCCACGGTGGCCTGGCCCGCGATCGGGGCCCACCGATCCGCGGACTGGCCTGTGCCGTGGGGGCACTCTTTCCCTTCCGCCTCCGCCATGGTCTCCACCATGGCGGAGGCAGAAGAGACGCCCTCCACTGCGCATGCACGGGAATGCTGTCAGCGGCCGCTAACGCTCCCGCGCATGCGCCGCCCCGAGATGTCATTTCCCCGTCAGCTGGCGGGGCACCAAAGGCCTTTTCTGCCAGCTGGCGGGGCGGAAATTAGTCCGGCGCGGGCCTAGCCCCTTAAGATTGGGGCTCGGCCCCCAAAGACGCGGAGCATTCCGCACCTTTGGGGTGGCACGATGCCCGTCTGATTTGCGCCGTTTTGGGCGCCAGTCGGCGGACATCGCGCCGTTTCCGGAGAATTTCGCCCCTTTTGTCGAGCCCCTTGGATCGCCACCCCCTGGGCCATCTGTGTCTCCAGCAGCTTATCAATAGAAGCCTTCATCGGCTCTAGCAGGTCCGTTTTAATCTCTCTGAGGCAGCGCTGGATACCCTCCTGTTGCTCCTCCGCCCACTGCCTCCACGCTGCCTGGCCTCCGCCCGCCGCTATTTTGTCCTTCTTCCCTCCCTTCTTCGGGTCCACCACCACCTTTTTTGTCGGCCCGCTCCTAGTTAAAGCCATATACTGACGGGGAGTTGTTATTAACTCCTTCCCACACCGGGAAACGTCGAAAAAGTGCCGTTGGGGGCCCTGAAAAGAGCCCAAAAGTCCGTATTTGCGGGAGCCGCCGAATGTGCGATTTAGCTCCGCATAGCTGCAACCGGAGGTCTCGAGAGGGACTCCTTTTGGCGGTGTTCGCTTCACCAATCTGCCCCAAAAAGTCTGTGGAAACTCCTGAAAAAGGTCTGAGAGTCCGTTCCAGATGGGAGCTGTCGAATGCGTGACCTACTCCTCCAATGCCGCCACCGGAAGCCTCGTCCCAGCTTCTTCAATGGCCTTGGTGAGATCTTTTCACAGTTGTTCCCTCTGCTGCTAGAATTCACCTTTAATAAAGGCCCTCAAGTCAGCTTGAAGCCTTTAAGCTTGCCCTTCCCCCGCCTGCATGCTTGAAGAGGCTTTTATCTTTCCTGCAGTTCCAGACAAATCCTTTACTGTTTCTGCCGGATCTGGTAACCAAGAGACATACCATTCCTGGGGGACACTGTCGGGGGAATGTTGCAGTCTTCTTCCCACACCGGGAAATGTCTAAAAAATGCCTTTGGGGGCCCTGTAAAGAGCCCAAAAGTCCGTTCCAAGCGGGAGCTGCCGAACATGCGACTTAGCTCTGCATAGCCACAACCGGAAGTCCGTTGCTGGTACTTTCATATGTCATTGTTCCACTGTTCCCAGCTCAGAGTTACTGAGATGGCTTGTTTAAGATCAGCTAAGTCACCAAAGAGTGACAATTGAATCTAGGACTCTTCTACTCTATATGACTCAGTCCCTGATTTGTATAAAGGCACTGAGGTCCTGGCAGAGTGGGAGTAAATAAATCAATCGAAGCACAATGTATTGGTGTCAGATGAGTTCAAATAGACCGTGGTGCATTTTCAGACCCGTAAACCCCCAAGATGGATTTGGTCTCGTGCCAGAGGATGAAAAAGCTGTGCACCCCTGGACTGTCAGGAGTTCCTTGATATATTCATAATTAAGTTATAATGGCACATTGGATTTACAAATCGGCTCTCAATATTTGCTTTTGGCTGCCGTGGACTCTGGTTCCATGTTCTATTAGATTCTAAACATTTGAGCCAGATTCCTCAGCACTTAATTTCTCTGCTGATGTCAGTGTATCACTTGACATTTCACCAGCCAATCGTGTTACTTGAATGCATAATGCTCCTCTCCTGTTACTCCTTTAGTGTCAATGACTTTTCCTTTAAACACTTCAACAACAGATCCAACACAATGGGCGCAATTCACCCAAAATATCCTGCTGGTGGGCCACCTCCACCATCGAAAAACATTTGGCGGGTTGCACGGTAAATCCTGCCTGTAGAATTTTATTCTGTAGTTGGGAACTAAACCCGCCAGCAAGGCGGCTCCTCAGAGATCGGGTCGCCGATTTGAAAGGGTGCTCTGATCTCAAAGTTAATTTGAGAGCCCCCCCCCCCCCACCCGCCTGCCCACCCACGAACAGTGCAGCCCCACAGACATGGGCAACTCTCCCCAGCCCTCCAATTGCCCAGGCACGAGGATGACCCTGCACCCATCCATCCATCTCTGTGCACATTGGGGACCTCTCTCTTCTCTCTCTCTCTCTCTCTCTCTCTCTCTCTCTCTCTCTCTCTCTCTCTCTCTCTCTCTCTCTCTCTCTCTTCCCCCCCCCCCCCCCCCCCCCCCCCCCCCACCCACCCGGGCAACGGAGCGTAGCCTGCTACGGGGTTGCTGAGCTGAGGGCTCTCCACTTTTCTTGCCCACTTTCTGTCTGTGCCCCTCCCCCTCCATGGCACCTTCACACCCACGCCCGTTAAGACGCCCGTTCATATGCTCCATCAACCCTCCCCTTTCATACGGGCCCCCCCCCCTTCACCCCTTCCCTTTCACGGGCTTAGCCTTCTCAGGCCCAGCACCTTGGCTGTGTCAACCTGGGACCCGGGCATTGCTTTGTCCTGTCCCCTACCGCCCGTGAGGTTCCAATGGCCTCTGAGCCCACTGGCATGGCCATCAGGCCAGTTTTTGGAGACCAGTACTAGTCCACGCCGGAGTGGAGCCCATTTTGGGCGTCTCCCGTGATGCACTTGGCACAACAGGATCCACGCCAGGTACAACGTGGTGGGAAACCCGCACCAAATATTCATTACATTACATCATGTTATGTATAAGTAAGACACTCTTTTTGGCTGATTTCTGTATCGTTTAGATAATATTCGACATTCAGAAATTTAGATCTTTGAGATCATGGAAGTGTCTTCCTGTTCACTTGTTTCTTGTACATTTTGAGAAACTAACTCAGTATCTGTCCCTGTTGGTACTGACAATTTTGTAGACCATAAGATATGGGAGCAGCCCATCGAGTCTGTTTCGCCATTCGATCATGGCTGATAAATTTCTCATTCCCATTCTCCTGCCTTCTCCCCATAATCCCTGATCCCTTTATTAATCAAGAACCTATCTATCTCTGCGTTAAAGAAACTCAGTGACTTGACCTCCACAGCCTGTAGTGACAGATTCAGTACTTTCTGCAGTGGTAGATCTCAGTTCTGTTGTATCCACTGTCCATACATTTATATGGGAATATTTCTGGTGAAGACTCTGCATTCACTTTGTGAAGCTAATAACTGGTCAGCATGCCGACGCCAAACTCATTTATAGTCTATTTGAACTGTGTAAGGTATTGGACCTGCCTTGACTCGAATGGCAGCTGGAGTCCATTTTTCACGACTGGTTTCTAATTAAAACATGTTCTCTAAGTTCAAAGACTACTCTTCAAGTTTTGACCTCTTCTAACCATTTGTGTTTGCTGCTGTCACCTGACAATTTCCGAAGTTGGAGGTGGTGTGAAGAACTTGAATTGCGTTCTCAATTTCCTCTTGAATAGTAGCACCATCGGTGAGCTTTGCATTAGTTGAATGCGTTGAATTTCTATATGACACTAAAACATTTTTAACATGCCTGGGGAAAAAAACTTTGATCTCTCCAAATCTTTACTGCGTGTTTGAACAATTGCACACAGTGTTTGGCGAACCCGTTGTTTGTTAGGTGACGCGGAGCAGATTTAATTTGGCGAATACCAATCCCCTTTCGGTAATCTTCAAATTGTGTTAATGTCGCGTGGGTTTCGCCCCCACAGCCCAAAGATGTGCAGGCTAGGTGGATTGGCCACGCTAAATTGCCCCTTAATTGGAAAAAATGAATTGGGCACTTTCAAAAATTGTGTTGATGTCAGATGAGTCCCATTATCATTCACAAGTTGCTTCGGCCTTCCGAACCTTTCAAATACTTGACGTCTGTCAATTGTCTGTTTAGTTGCTGTGGACTTCATGATCTTGACCTCTGCCCATTGTGAGTGTGCATCAACCATCAGTAGGAACTTAGCCCCCTCAATTAGATCGGCAGTCAACATGAATTTTCTGCCATGGCTGTGTAGGCTATTGCCACGGATGCAACGGTTGCAGAGGTGGAGTATTCCTTAATGTAGCACAGGATTGGCATCGCACCACCTTTCCTCAACGTGGGCACCAAGTCCCAGCCACCATTATTAGCTACTTGCCATCTCTTTCATTCTAACCACACCAGGATGACCTTCATGTAGCTGTTCAAGGATTCTATTACGTAAACACGACAGAATGATCACTCAAATATCCCACAGCAAAACTCCACTTTGAACTGTCAACTCCAGTCGCCAGTGATGCAGAGCTTGAGATCTGGATTCTTTTGATGCACAATTATTAAAATGCTTTTTTAGATCATAGCCATAACCTTCCCCATGACTAAATCGGTTCTTGTAAACCTTTGTAGTTTAGATGAAGTTACCAGTACGTCTCAATGCAAGAGAGATATAATGGGCGGGATTTTGCAATCAGGCAGAGAATTTATTTTTGATGCCAAAATTGAGGGTGGTGCCTCCTCCGAAACAACATCATCGCAGCGCGTGCCGCACGCCATTGGGATGGCCTCAGCACGTCACCTGAAGGCCCTCCCCCTATGCTCTGCCCCGATGGGCCGGGTTCCCGACCGCACAGTTGACATGTAGCCTCAGCCGTGCGGGAACCCGATGTGGCGGCTGCGGACTGTGTCCAGCGCCGCCACAGTCGGGTGGGAGCCATTCTGCTGGCCGGGTCAGGTCCACGCATGGCCGACGCCATGTTTTATGGTGCGACCGCTGCAAGTCGTCGCTGTGCACATGCGCGGCCACAGACCCAGCCATTCTTCGGCCGGTTATTTCATGGACGCCGGGGATTTTATGCGGCGTGGCTGCTAGCCCCTCACTGGTCGCAGGATCGGTGAGGGGGTGCCGCTGATTTTTTTCCACGTAAAACGCCACAGATCCTTCACACTTAGCCAGAAATGGAGAATCTGTCCCAAGATATTTACAAAATTTTCAGAGGATTCTTGTTTGGCTTACTGATCTTGTTTGACTTGTAGCAGCAGTCCAGATAAAGCATACACATTTGCGTGCTGCACACACTTACCATACCGGATGTCATAATCCGTGTGCCGTCACGATCAAACATCAGCTTTGCAATCGACTAGCAGCTGAAGCAGGAATACCCTTATACGGCCCAAAGTTTGTGGTTAAGGGTGTATAGTCAGTCAAAAGTGTAAAGTGATGTCCATAAAGGTAATAGTGGAACTTTCTTATGCCCAAACTGATGTTCAAAGCTTTTTTTGTTGAGCACAGTTGGACTGAGCATTAGTTTATGTTCTAGAAGCAAAGCTATTGGGCATTCCACTCTTCAGAGCTTATGGGCTTGACAACTGCACCAACCCCATAGGGTAATTCATTGCAAGCAAGCTGTAACCCCAGCTTTGGATTGTAATGGACCAATAACTCCAAGTTCTTTGAAACTTCTTTGACATTTGGATAAGCATTTTCACACTCTTTGGTCCAGTGCCAAGCTTGTTTGACACAAAGTGTGTAATGGCTTCAGCCTTGTTGCTAAGTTAGGAATGAATTTGCCATAATAATTCAGCAATCCTAAAAATGGCCACAAGCGCGTCACATTTTGTCGACATGACGCTTTTAGGATTTCAACCATCTTCTTTGTTTCTTTATGTAAACTGTCTTTGTTAATGATATAACTAATGATATAATGATAGTTGTTAGAAAACTTTAACAATTCACACTCCTTTCTTGACTCTAAGATTCTGATTTTGCAAACATGCAAGAATAGCTTCCAAATTTTTACATGTTCTTCATTTGAACCTGCAATAAAAATGTCATCCAGGTAACATTGCGCAATACACCAGATAGCACACTCAGTATTTGATCCATAGATCTCTAAAAAAGAGCAGGTACCGAAGTTATGCCAAACGGTATTCTCCAATAACGAAAAGACCTTGATGTGTTGTTCTAACCTGCTCTGGGCCGGCGGGAGTTCAGCGTGTAAGGGTCGGTTAGCGGCCTTGGTGGGGGGGGGGGGGGGTCCGATGTGGCCTGGTCCGCGATCGGGGCCCACCGATCGGCGGGACGGCCTCTGTGGCTGGGGCCCTCCTTTCCTATGCGCCGGCCCCTGTAGTCCTGCACCATGTTGCGTCGGGGCAGCGCGTTGAAGGAGGCCATTGCACATGCGCACGTTGGTGCCGGTGCCACTGCGTATGTCCTCGGCACCGGCGCAATTGCGCATGCGCGGATCCCGCGGCGCACAGTTTGCTCCGGGATCTGCAGCTGGAGTGGCGCGAACTGCTCCAGCGCCGTGCTGGCCCCCTGGAGGGGCCCGAATTAGTCATGGGAGCGGCCCGTTCACGCCGTCGTAAAATGCGACAGCGCTTACGACGGCGTGGACACTCTGCCACGGGATTGGAGAATCCCAGCCAACCTCTGGTGTATGTCCTCAGGACAACATCTGATGACTATAAAATATATGTTTTAGCTTCTGATTGTATATTGTCTCAGGTGATACAGCAGTACCTGTATCCACTTCCATCTTGATAGTGTTTCCATTGAGTTTTTCATTAACCCAAAATGTTGTGTCCCGATTAATTTTCGAAACCCTAATTTCGCACTCATGGCTGTCATGATTGATCAGTTGATTCACTGCGCCTCTCCACAATCTGAACGGTTTTTAATTTTTTTTACTTGCCACAAACTTGTTGATGATTTTCAGCCCGAGTATCAACAATGGTTTTCCTCAGACCGCCAAATCTTTGTTGATGGCTGTTTATGGCCCTAATCGGCGTTCATTATTTTTCTTTCTGGCTCCAAATCTTCTTTGATGGTTGTTTATGGCCTGAATCCTCGTCAGCAGTTTTAACTTTGTTTATATATTTGTTGTTGCTGGAAAAAGAAAAAGAAATAGTAGTGCCATGCTTTAAGTTCGTAAAAACTTAGTGCAGGATTTATTAAGAGATGTTGCTTCTACAGAGTAAGATGGTGAACTTCCCCACCCAACGTCTACGAAAACGCTCTGCTGATGTCACTGCATATCATGTGACATTTCACCACGCAAAAGTGTTACTTGAATACATAACAGTATCCAGTTCCAAAAGCCAGGTTACCTTATTGTTACATTTCCTGGGTTTTGCACTTAAATGACTGGATATTAGGTTGTCTTTTTGCTTCTCAATTGTGTTGAAAATTTACTGTGAGTGTATTTCCCCTCTTTGTTTTTGTTCTTGAATATACGAAGGAAAATGATTTACATTTATATATATCTCTCATGACCTCAGGACAGGTTCCAAAGCATTCACATCCTTTTATGTATTTTTGAAGTTTAATCATTGTCGTAAAATTGGAAGAATAATGGCAATTACATGCTCAACAAAGTCCCAAGAACAGCAATGAGATAAGTAGCCAGATAGTTTGCTTTTATGATTCTGTTAATTTGCACTTACCTGTTTCTGTGTGCTGTGGTCACCTGAATTCTTCCTGGTGCTTGCTCAGCCACACAAATCATGTTAAACTCTTTTCCATCTCTAAAATAATGTTATCCCTTTTGAATTTATTAGCCCTCCCTGTTTTGCAACTCTTTAACTAAAGTTAAAATCAGAAGCTCCAGTAATCAACTTGCCTAGCTTTACACTTTCTTGTTTCCCTTGGATCCAGAACTGTCTTGGCCATAGAAGACAGAGGGTAGCAGTGGAAGGGTGTTTTTCCGAATGGAGGTCTGTAACTAATGGTGTTCCGCAAGGATCAGTACTGGGACCTCTGCTCTTTGTAATATATATATAAATGACTTGGCAGAAAACGTAGCGGGTCTGATTAGCAAGTTTGTGGATTATACTAAGATTGCAGGAGTTGTGGATAATGATGAAGATTGTCAGAGAATACAGCAGGATATAGATGGGCTGCAAAATTGGGCAGAGACATGGCAGATGGAATTTAACCCGGACAAATGCAAGGTGATGCATTTTGGTAGATCCAATTCAGGTCAGAGCTATAAAATAAATGGCACAACTATCAGGAGCATAGAGACACAGAGAGATCTGGGCGAGCAGGTCCACAGATCCTTAAAAGTGGCAGCACAAGTGGAAATGGTGGTAAAGAGAGCATATGGCATGCCTTCATAGGATGAGGTATCGAGTATAAAAGCTCAAAAATTATGTTACAGTTATATAGAACATTGGTTAGGCCACATTTTGAATACTGTGTCCAATTCTGGTCACTGCACTACCAGAAGGAAGTGGAGGCTTTGGAGAGAGTACAGAAAAGGTTTACCAGGATGTTGCCTGGCATGGTGGGTATTAGCTATGAGGAGAGATTGAATAAACTGGGATTGTTTTCCCCAGAGAGGCGGAGGCTGAGGGGCGACCTGATAGAAGTTTATAAAATTATTAGGGGTATAGATTGGGTGAACAGTTGGAGGCTTTTTCCCAGGATGGAAATGACAATTACGAGGGGACACAAGTTCAAGGTGAGGGGGGGAAAGGTTCAGTGGAGAAGTGTGGAGGATGTTTTTTACACAGGGTGGTGGTGGCCTGGAATGCACTACCAAGTGAGGTGGTTGAGGCAGATATGTTATCGACCTTTAAGACTTATCTGGATAGGCACATGAACAGACGGGGTATAGAAAGATGCAGGCGGCTGGTCTAGACAGGACACGTGATCGGCGCAGGCTTGGAGGGACGAAGGGCCGGTTCCTGTGTTGTATTGTTCTCTGTTCTTTCCCTCTGCTGTACCATTTTAAATATCCTCTTAATAACTTGTTAATTCTTTCTGCAATGACGTCGGTGCCATTTCAATTCAGAGAACACTATTGCTTCAACAGAGCCCCAGTCTTTCTCTTAATTTTCTTCAGTGCCCCAGAAATCTGAAACCCATCCCTTTTATACCATTTCTTAAGCTTCACTGATGTTTTTAACTTCCGTGTCCGCAAATAGCCTTGCACATGTCAAGAGCTTCAGAAAAGATGAGGGAAATTTAAATAAATTAGCAGAAATTAGTGACATGAACATTAAAGTAAAATAGAAGTTTTTGAAGTTGAATACATTATCTGTAGAAGAAAGAGATATCAGCAACTAAACAATGTTTGCCAACCCTTAATAATCCATGGATAATCGCCCTTTTCCCTGCTTTCTACAGACTTCAGAAAAACAGATTCACAGCGAACTCTCAGTTACCACTCTACCCCCACCACCTTTCGAGAATGTCTACTTTTCTTTCCATATTGTAGACGATTCTGATAACACCATAACGTAAAATAAATTTTTGCTTATTTGCAAGATAACAGTCATTGGGCCATATAATAGAAGATATGTAAAGCTACAATACTCTACTGTTGTTGATTGCAGTTGAGGACTCTATGATGGCATTGAAAAAAAGTTGTATCTTTGAGCTATGCTGATTGGGTTTGATTCCTCAGCCTGTGTGTAAACTGGCCTGAGTTGGGTTACAATTGGCTGCGTTGCCCATGGGTTAGGTATAGAAATATCAGCCAGTGAGTTTTGCTGGAGATGCGTGTTTGTGGATGTTGATTAAAGGCACAATTGAACCTTGCTATGTTGTCCAATATAGCCCAATAGCCCAGCATTGACTGTTGAGGATATTGCATGAATAATGACGATTTTGGATAAGATATCAGAGAATGATCTCTATTCTTCAGAGTCCAGTAAAATAATCTCTGCTTTTAGGAGGGGAAGAGAGAAAAGAAATCGGAGAGAAAATTTTTAAAAACTTGTCCTGCCTAAACTCCTCTGTTTTCAAGATTGTGCAGTTTTTACAGTGGCATTCAACATGAAGAGTAGGTGGCTTGTGTGGCACTTCAACTAATCCAAGAATGAAGAGTCGAGGTCAGTGGCTTGAGTACAGTATAGTATTTATGAAATTGATCTACATTGTTCCTGCAAATATATTTTGAGTATTTGCAGTTAGGAATCCTCATTTCCTGTCTGTTGGAAAAAATAATGACAGGACAGCTATAGGGCATCCAATTGTAATCGTGCGTAACCCTGTGGTAAGTACGGTTCCAGTTATTTCAATTAAGCTGACACCACAGACAGCATGGCAGTGAAATCTGGTAAGAACATGCCCATTAGCAGGGTAGCAAAGGTCACCATACATTTTGGTGATTTAAACAAAAATCTAATTTCAATTTTTAAGTTCAGTGAAATGGATGGTGCATTATTTTAACACACTTTACCTTCACCTCTGAGCCCCCAGTTCAAGTCCAATCCAAGCTGATAGAGTAAAAGTTTATTTTATCTATTAGCCGTGAAGCCCCAAGTGAAATGAGTTTAGACAGCTTCAACCTAGTGAATCGGCATCACAGAACTACCCATAATCCAGCACTAATTGTGCAATTGTTTTTATTATCTGCTGCAAGTTTGAGTTGTTTTTATTTTACTGGAGAGCTCCACTGTGGGTCATCTGTGCGCAGTCCTGCCATCCCATTGTTCTTTCTGCTCCACAATGTCTAACTAAAATTGATGATCTTTTAAATTTCATGTTTTGCTATTTTTTTCATTTGTTAAGGTAAGGAAAATTAAACTCTTTTTAGGCACCTGGCATTTCCAGCTTGGCATAGTATGAACCAGGTTCAAACTACTGCTACTCTATCCCAAAAATGTTTTTAAAATTTGATTTTGATTTGACTTGAGTCGACTTATTGTCACATGTACCGAAGTACAGTGAAAAGTATTTTTCTGTGGCCGAGGGAACGTACACAGTACGTACATAGTAGACAAAAGAATAATCAACAGAGAACATTGACAAATGATACATCGACAAACAGTGATTGGTTACAGTGCGGAACAAGGGGCCAAACAAAGCAAATACATGAGCGAGAGCAGCATAGGGCGTCGTGAATAGTGTTCTTACAGGGAACAGATCAGTCCGAGGAGGAGTCGTTGAGGAGTCTTGTAGCTGTGGGGAGGGAGCTGTTCCTATGTCTGGATGTGCGGGTCTTCAGACTTGTGTACCTTCTGCCTGATGGAAGGGTCTGGAATAAGGCAATGCCTGGGTGGAAGTGGTCTCTGACAATGCTGCCTTCCTTTCTGAGGCAGCGGGAGGTGTATACAGAATTAATTTGGGGGTGGCAAGTTAGTGTGATGCGTTGGGCTGAGTTCACCACACTCTGCAGTTTCTTGTGATCTTGGACCAAGCAGTTACCATGCTAGGCTGTGATGCAGGCCCGATAGCATGCTCTCTATCTACAAGATGTACCGAAGCTACTGGCAAAGGCCACATTTATTGCTCACCTCTAATTGTCCTTGAGTAAGTGATGGTGAGCCACCATCTTGAACAGTTGCAGTCAATATCGTTGACTTATACAGCACAGTTGGAGACCATTCGGCCCATTGTGCCTGTGCCAGCTCTTTCCAAGGCAATCTAATTTCTCACTTTCACTTTCTCTTACCCCATTGGCCTATAGCTTTCTCCTTCTCAAAATATCCAGTTTCCTGTTGAATGTTATCACCTAGATTCGGCAGGTACTGAGCTCAGTCAGTGTAGCTGCACTTGGATTACTGACAAGGAAAAGCATCCAGCTGGGTGTCCACCTTGAAGCCCATTAAGTGTCACTAATGCCTCTTCAGGCCTCAACCTACCCATGGATAATGTTGCCAGAGACCTCATAATGAAGTGAAGCACTCAACCCTATTGTGCTTCAATGTTAGGGGATCACATTAAACCTTCACCCAATATAATCCACTTGATATTCCCACAAGACCCAAGATATTGACTGTAAGCCACTCACCATTCCAGCCTATTCCCCATCTATTGCTGCTCAATTACAGTACGATATGACACCTTTGGGATTGTCCACTTGTGCCCAGTGCAAGCTCTTCACCTAATCTTTGCCTTTCTGTGAATTCTTTTACATTCTTCCTTCTCAATCGCTATTTTTCTCTTTCACTCAGACTCTTCCCTTAGCTGACTTAACCCACACAGTATCCAAGAATTCAGGACTGGTTGATTAGAAATACCAATATTGATTGACAAAGAAAACTTGAAAAATGTTAATAAGTGGATTCAGTTTCCAGGATTCGAGTCTTTCAACAACGGATCTTACTGTTATTCACTCTCTAGTGTCAGCACGTAAACAGCACTGTTGGGAAGGGAGTTCCAGACTTTTCATCCAGCGTTAAAGAAGCAACAGTGATGTATTTCCAAGTCAGAATGGTGTGTAACTTGAGGGGAACTTGCAGTGGAGTTTGTTTTACCCTTGTTCTTCTAGGCGGTAGAGTTTGTGGACACGATTCAGCAGACTTGAACAGCGCGTTTACAGGGTATTTCTTGGTGGCTGCAGCGCCGAGAAACATCCCGCTATCCAACAGCACTTGCTGTTTTGTTTGGTCACGGTGAGTTTCTCCCCACCAAGGCTTGGATGGATTAGAAAGGCTTCTTGCAGATTGGGGGGCCATTTTGACCGGTGGCCCTGATGTTTCTCTTCCCCCCCTCCCACCCTCCCCTTTCAGGACCCCCACCCCCCTGCTCTTTTGACTCCCTCTTCCCCCAACCTTGGGGAGGCACCCAGGAAACCCTCTTCACGTCCCTCTACTTGGCAGTACTAAACAGCGCGCTGGCGAGGTCTCCCAGGTATGGTGGTTGAGCCCCAGGCACCCTGTGAATACAACACCTGAGTGACTCATTTAGGTGCTCTGATATTAATTGGCGCAGAACCAGATTTGGGACATGCGTGTGATTTATCCATTGCACCCAGATCTGCGCCAAGCGTAAAGGGGCCGCTGATTCGCCCCCTGGGGGTTTGATAGATACTGTCAAAGGAGCTTTGGCGAATTGCTGCAATATATCTTGTAGAAGTACACAAGAATGCCGCTTTGTACTGGTGGTAAAGGGAGTGAAACTTTTAAGGTGGGGTGCCGATCAAATTGCCTGCTTTGTCCAGAGTGGTGTAAAGCTTCTTGACTTTTATTGAAAGTGAAGACTATTTTATCACATTCCTGACATGTTCCCTGTAGATGGTGGGGAGAGTGAGGTGGTGAGTTTCTTGTAGTATAAAGGTCTGGCACATAAAAGATTAACATGGGACTGAGTATAATACTGCCATTGCAGTGATGTGAGAGAACACATGACCTCTGCTTCTAGCTTGGACCTTTATTGGACCTATGTATAAATACTGTTGAACAGCCCAAGACTATAATTACTTTAATGGATCTCCTGAACTATGCTCAACATCTTACAACATAATAACAGTGAATGGGAACTCAAAACTTTGCAGAGACTGCAGAAGAAAATTAAAATCCTGGAAAATTGAAAGAAATATCAAAGAAGCATACTGACCTGAAGAGTAGCTCAAGAAATGAAGGCATAGAAGGAAATTGCTGGAGCAAAGTTTCAAAGAAAGGCTTGGAAACTGAAGGCAGAAATTCATTCATCGTTCCAACAGAAGCATTGAATCACATGAAAGTCTAGCTTCAATACCCAGGGTATGCAGAGTCAGCAGACCTTCTGCACTGTAAATTCTATGATAATCTATGATAACCTAGCAGGGATGAGCTAGAAATATAAAATTCCTGGACAAGACACATCCTTGGAAAAATAGTTAAATACAGCAGTGGTCAGAAATTGTCATTTAAAACGCAGTCTGAGAAACTCTATTCTTGAGTCAGCGCCTGAACAAATCTGGCCAAGCTCACTCAGAACAAACAAAATTATTAATTAGTTAAAGATTAATCATGACTGAGTAAGCAACTTTAAAAAGCCGAGATTTGACACTTCCAAGACCCAGGAACTTGGCGTTAAAGCAACCAGTCGATCCAGGCAGCCATTTTCAGTCAATTAAAAACTTAAAATGTTAAATGCCATTACTGTGGGAGCCTGTCAAAACTCGTAAGTGTGGAAAAACCCTTTGTGCAGAAGCACCATCTTGGATTTTCAGAAACCTCTTAAAGTTGACCTACAATTTAAAGATGTTAACCATGGATCATAAATCCATTCTTCCAGATCAATTTGAACTTGTCCAAGGCCCAGATCCATCGCAAAATTGGGAACTTTGGAGAAAGAGATTCCGTAGGTACATGATTGCTTCAAGTCTGGATAAAAAGGCAGAAACTGAACTAGTTAACACACTGCTTTATTTGGTAGGCCCGATAGTCAACAACATCGTCAGCAAATCTGATGATATTTTAAAATCATTCAATGATTATTTTAACTTCAGAAATAACAAAATCCTTGAAAGGACTCAATTTAATAAGTGTGTCCAGCAGCCAGGAGAACCTGTTAACTTATTCATTAATGAGCTGTACAGAATGGCTGAAGATGTGAGGTGACCTGAAGTCTGAGCAAATTGGGGATAGTATAGTTGTTGGAGTGGTGGACGACACACTCTCCGACATTTCAAGTGAAGGAAGATTCAAGACTATCATCCAGATAGTCAATCTGAAATCTATTTCCAGCACACATCCACACTTAAGGTGAGAAAGAACACCATGGTACTGTCCAGTTAGTGAAACAGCACAGGCACAGGGCGACTCTGGGCCAAGGAAAGCAGAAGAGTGGTTATGACAGTACTCTAGAGCAAAGTTCCCCCACAGGTTTGTTCAGCGTCTGACAATTTCAGCTCTGTGCTTTCAAAGTAACCAAATAGGACACCGCTGGAGACTGTTCAAAGCCAAAATATCAAAACGCAAGAAGATCCCAAGAGAATGCACATTGTCACGACAGCACACCAGGGGGATACATAGCCATGCTTCTTGGATTAGGTCAAATATCCTGGATTTTTATTCTGGAATATAGACATCTCAGTTAATGAACATCTCACACGTTCTCTCGGGGAACATCTTACAGGTAGATGGGTTAAAGGGATATAGCGAACAGGTAGGGACGTAGATTTGAGACCAGAAAGAGATCAGCCATAACCTGATTGAATGGCGAAGCAGGCTCAAGCGGCTGTATTGCCTTCTCCTCCTAGTTCCTATGTTCACAAATCTTTAAGTTGAACACCGGAGCCAGTTATGGTCCTTTTGGACAAAGAACCATGGCTGAGAGACCATGGCTACGAACAACAGACAGACCACTTTATGGTCCCAGAGTAATCTGACTTCTGATCATAGGCTTAATTCTGCAACCATTAAGGAATGGCAGCAAGAAAATCTGCGTGCTGGTGTATGTCCTCCCTAACCAGTCTTTTTTTCGTGGGCATTATGCTTGTGTAGCCCCGATTCTCCTCAAAACAACAGAAAATGCCAAGACATCCACTGTTGTAAAGAACTGCAAGTTACCAAGCGCTCCAACAAAAAAAAAAATATTTTGACTGAGGCTTCAGCTCTGAATTGCCCGCTCCCTTTGCAGAGCAGGTTGTCCATTTCTGTTACAGATGCCAGAAGCCCCTCATTGGTCAAACCAGCCAACCACTCAGATGGTTACCATGACACCTTGAGTAGTTGACAGTCAAGAGGAACCAGCACCGAGAAGAACCTCAGCCTCTGGCTCCAAGGCCAGTCAGAGAATTAAACCCTGAGGCCACAGAGCAGATGCTGCAATCCCCAGCCATCGTGATAGTGCCACAAGTGATTCTGGAGTAGCTGCTATCCATTGACAACAGCACATCACACAGCCAATCGCAAAGGTCAGCTTACTACCAAGTCTCATACTCACAACAGGAAGAGTTGTTTTCCATCCCAGCAAGTGTTGCAGCAAGCCACACTAAGGAGGAAGAAAAAAAGCACTATAGAGATGAGCCCAAAGTTTGTCCGTCTGGTGAAGAGCAGGTTAAACCAACAGTCATCTATCAGTACAATAGAAGAATTGGGAAAGGGCGATTCAATGACAAAGAACGGAAAAAGAGGGTGAAATGACACCCAGATGCCTGAATAACCTCCGATTCAACAATGTTTATCTGCCGCAACAGAGTCCACCAATCCTCCGACAGGAGTGAGAATAGGTTGAGGAAGAATTACAAGACTTCCAGACTGCCTGAATCTATGAACTCAGAGAGACTTGAAAGGGGGTGATGGGGTAGTAGTAATTATGTAAATGCATGGAGTAAACTGGGACAACTTGTAAATACATTGGATACATTCTTTTAATAATAATAATAATAATAATCTTTATTGTCACAAGTAGGCTTACATTAACACTGCAATGAAGTTACTGTGAAAATCTCCTAGTCGGGGAGGTGTAGCATAAGGGCCTGGCACATGTGGGACTGAGTACAGTATTGTCCACACAGTGATGCAAGAGAACACATGATCCGCACCTTGGAATCAATGTAGTATTGGACAGAGCTGAGTGCAGAAGCAAGTATGGAGACAGCTTCTAGTTTGGGCCTTTCTTTACCTCTGTATAGAGTTTCTAATGGTCAATAAATACTTAATCATGAACCTCCTTTGTCTATCTGACAACATTACTGCAGAATTCTCGGCCGCTATCTTGGTTTTGTAGCCACAATATTTATATGGCTGGTTCAGTTAAGTTTCTGATCAATTGCACCCCCCACCTACACCGCCCCACTCCTAACATGCCGATAGTGGGTGTGATGAATGTCGGAATTTCAAATGTATGTATATTGTATTATAAGTATTTGGTGATGGGTTAAAAGCATGGGTTAGAGTGTGTTTGACTGTTGTAGACATGTTTTAAAAGAAATCCCAGTTTGAAAGGCATGTATATTTTAGGAGCTGGGGTGCAATTAGCCATCGTAAATAGCTTGGGCTAAAGCAATTTTGTTTTGATTAAGGGATTTCCCGGAGAGTTAATTAGTTTTCAGCTTGGTGAGATGATGTCATTGCTGGGTGGAGCTAAAGCATCAGGCTTTTTGAGAAAGCAATTTCAGTTCAGTTCTATTCTGGATAAAACTGGGACCAGAAGTCAGTGTTTGCTCTTTTAAATTTAATTAAATGAGATTAACAGTCTTTAAAGCTGTACAGACTTGCCTGAGGACAAGGGGGAGCTGAAACAAGACTGTTGAAACAGTTTTTAAAGACAGTCAGAATTTCTGCATGGGTCTGAATATCTCTGTAAAACTAGTATTTATCTGTGCCATTGATATTTAAGGTGGATTGAGAGCTGAGATGGTTTATTTTCTTGTTGTTTAAGTCAGAATAAAGATTGCAATTAAGGGTATTGTATTCACTGTATTGAGTAGTATTGTTTAAGGGTAATTGTAAGCTATTTTCTGGGGTTATGTTAAAGATTTTAATACTGTGTTAGTAATAAAGTTTCTTTTAATATACCATATTCCTATTTCTTTGTGCAATCACCTCTGGAGTGAAATATCCTTTCCTCACAGTCTTACAAAATTAAAATACATTTTGGGGTTTCTGTCCAGCATTCTAGTCACTTTTGGGATCTGGTCTGGGATCGTAATATGGGATACTCCGCAATGGTAATGTTATTGAATGCCAAGGGGAGATCATTAGATTCCTCTCTGTGAGATGTTTATTTCTGTTACAATTTAGAAAGCCACTTGTGAAGGATGGAACTGAAGCCAATCTTTACACTTTTATAAGCATGTAGTTACATATTACAAGCATTCACCTACTAATACAACAGCCATGGCTTCTTATTAGGGCACAACTGAATCTCCAATTAATGTCACCATCTGCATGTTATTAAACACACTTCACTCTTGCCTGGTACTCCTGTGACACAAATGTTCCTTGCCACTTATTAGTCTAATTCTGACTGGTGTCCAGGTCTTTTTGCATGCAGGCATGGCTGCTTTGTTATTTGAGGATTTGTGAATGGAACTGTAGATCAGTTAGTATCCTGACTGCTGACATTATGACAGAGGGAAGGTCATTGATGAAGTCGTTGAAGATGAATCTGGTACATCATAATTGAAGGTTCTTTTATTTTTCTGCTTCCGTAGATAGTTCAGGCAGTGCCCTATTGGGCCCCCCTCCACGAACAACCCGACTCCCTCCCTCCCCACCACCCTCCTTTCCCCTCTCTCCCCACCACCCCCTTCCTTTCCCTTTTGTTGGTACAGAGGTGAGGGTATCTGGTCTCCAATGCAAAGTTTAGTGCTTGTAGCGTTTGTTTTTTTCAGTACAACTGTGCTGCGAACTGTTTTAATATCCTACCCCACTCCCCGTACATCAGTACTGAGGGGAGGGTACCCTGTTTCTCCAACACAAAATTAGTGTTTGTACGTTTGGCCTTGTATATATATTTTTTTCTATTTAATAAAAAGATATGCATGGGCCCAAGACACATGCTTAAGGAACTCCTGCAGTGAAGTCCTGGGGCTGAGATGATTGGCCTTCAACAGCGACAGCCATTTTCCTTCGTACTATGTATGACTCCAGCCTGGAGGGACTTCTCCCTTAATTCTGATTGACTTCAATTTTACTACGGCTCCTTAATGACACACTCCGTCAAATGCTGCCTTGATGTCACCTTTGGAATTTTGCTCTTTTGTCCATATTTGGACTAAGGCTGTAATGAGGTTTGGATCTGAGTGATCCTGACAGAACTCAAACTGAGCAAATGTGAGCAGGTTACTGTGAGTAAGTACCAGTTAATAGCAATTTGCTTATGATTTCAGAGTAGTCTGCAGGAGAGGTTACGATTTTCTGAGTCGTGGTCATTCTGCCAGTGGCAATTTAAAGTGTTGGTTGCCCTCAGAGCCCTCTTGGACTTCATAGGGGTACATAGCACACGTTAGCCAGTCAGTTGCTAATAGAAGGCAACAAATTTCCCACCAATGATGTGCATCTGATGCTGCCTTGAGGTCAGAGGCCTCGATGTACAAGAGGAACTTTTGCTTGAAGATTTTCCAGTTGGCGCCGAGGTTGCCTGAGTTGCGGAGGAGGCTGGATGTTTTGCATTTCGCTGGATGGCTGCTTGCTGGTCGATGCTGATTCACTCGAGGTAGGTCCGTCAAGATCAATATCACTCTGGTACCATGATGTGTTAGGCAGGTTGGTTCGATGTGGACTGCACTCGATGCAGGGAAGTTAGAGACAGACGTCTAACACAGGAGACGATCCAACACTGTTTTATTCAACTAGATGAACTGCTTTACATATTCAGCTGTGGGTTGACACTATACTGATCTGACTAGTGACCTTGTAGTAGCCTGACCAGACTTACTAGCTACCGCTTGGTGTTTGTGCTTGCTAGCTCGTGGACTCTGACTGTCTCAGTAGCTGAGTCCCGAGAGAGTGGGGAACCTAGTGCCCTCTGGCTTTATAGTGGTAGTGTTCTGTCTGGTGATTGGCTGTTCTGTGTTGTATGCTTACTGGTCATCCTATGTGTCAATCACTGCCTGTCTGCATCTCATTATATACATGAGTGGATATTATGACAATCAACAGAACAGAGCAATGAGATTTGCAGGAACTGCTGGGTTTCCAAAAGTCCTACCTGCTATTCACAGCACTCATTGAATTTTAGGTAGTGCCACCTGAGTTAAGAGCATTTATGATTGTGAAGGATTGCCCACGCTCTGTGCACCTGGCATGTGACCTATGTCTACAAATTATGTAGATGTGTGTATGGTACCCTGGTGGTAGCCATGATGCATTCATTCTGTATTAGTCCGCATCTCCACACTTTTTAAATCCAGAGCAGCAGATCTATAGGTGTTTATTATTCTTGAGTTCCCTGTCTGAAGGCATGTCCGACCCACAGTGCCATGACCGACATTTTGGGTAGCGCAAGGAGACAGGACCTCAACCCACCCCAGCCACAACAGGTGTCAAACCTTGTACTGTTGTTGGTACCGGCCTGATCCACACTGTCATATAGGTGATTCGGGGAGAAAACATGAATGTGATCGTTGTGGTTAACAATGTCTGCGTGGTACTTATGAACTGCAGTGAAAAGGTGAAGCCATGAGAATTTTTGTGGTTTGGGGTCAGTAATGGAACAAGCTGTTTCTATGCTGAAACAGCAATACAGGAGCCTGGATAAATATTGGACTTTCATAGTGAAGAAGACCTGCTTCTGTTCCTGCACTTGGATTCCCACTGCTACTTTGGAATACTCCATTTCAACATGTTTCAAATTCTGCAAGCAAGTGGGGAAGTGGTAATACATGTTCTTCTGGGGACACTCAACTTACGTTAGATACTAATATATCAAAGTGATTTGACATGTCTTCAATGTTACAGATCACCGGTGGAAATCCTGTTCTGCATCACCTGTTGGTGATCTTAATGCCTGGGAAAACTCTCAGAATCATAGAATCCCGACAGTGCAGAAGGAAGCCATTTGGTCCTCCGAAAGAGCACCCTACCTAGGCCCAATCCCCCAATTTACTCCCTAATCCCACCTAGGGACATTTAGCATGGTAGCACAGTGGTTAACACTTGCTTCACAGCACCAGGGCCCCAGGTTCAATTCCCGGCTTGGGTTACTGTCTGTGCGGAGTCTGCACATTCTCCCCCGTGTCGCTGTGGGTTTTCTCTGGGTGCTGTCCCGAAAGACGTGCTTGTTAGGTGAATTTGACATTCTGAATTCTCCCTCTGTGTACCCAAATGGGCACAGTAACCTCATTGCAGTGTTAATGTAAGCCTACTTGTGACACTAATAAAGATTATTATTAATATGGCCACTCCACCTAACTTGCACATCTCTGGACTGTGGGAGGAAACTCGAGCCCCCGGAGGAAAACTATGCAGACACGGGAAGAATGTGCACACTCCACACAAACAATCACCTGAGGTCGGAAGCGAACTTGGGTCTCTGGCACTGTGAGGCAGCAGTGCCACTGTGTCAATGTGTCGCCCCCCTAAATCAGCTTGGCTTTTTGTAAAAATGAGCAGGTGGCCATGAAAATTGTTCTGCCTAACGACTTCCTGGGGGAAAATGTACCCCAATTTGTCTAGCTGCCATTTTATAATACCATTTATGATCTCCGGACTTTCCAAAACACTTTGCAGCTAATTAAGTACGTTTGCAGTGCAATTACTGTGGTAATGTAGGAAATGTAGCAGTCAATCTGCACACAGCAACACCGTGTGCTGTGGGGCACATGTAGCCAGCAGTCACCACAACAAAGGTCTGAAGTCTGACTGGGGCTGGATACCAAAATTGGGCGGGGGGGGGCGGCTGGGATGTGTATGTGGCCTGCCAAAGACAAATGGGGTCATTGTAGAAGGAGGTAGGATGAATGGTCATGATGGCAGGCAGAGGGGCAAAGAGGTGGATGAGGAAGACAGAGGGGAGGGAAGCTTGACTCCAACAAACCAAATGCAAAGCTCTAAAAGAAGGGTGTCAAAGGGATGGAACATCATTTACTGGAAGGTCAAGACTCCAGAGCTGGGGTGAGCCCAAGTTGGGAAAGGGTGCCTCGCAGGTGATTGAACGAGGGAGGGTGTTTGAAACGAAAAACAGAATTCTTCTTCTGGGCCGTCAAGGTGGCACAGTGATTAGCATTGCTGCCTCACAGTGCCAGGGATCCTGGTTCAATTCCAGCCTTGGGTGACTGTGTGGAGTTTGCACGCTCTCCCTGTGTCTGTGTGGGTTTCCTCCAGGTGCTTTGGTTTCCTCTCATAGTCCAAAGATACACAGGTTAGGTGTATTGGCCATGCTAAATTAGTCTTTAGTGTCCAAAGTGTGGGTGGGGTTACGGGGATAGGGTGGGGAAATGGGCCTGTGCAGGGTGCTCTTTCAGAGGATCAGTGCACACGACGGGCCAAACGGACTCCTTCTGCATTATATGGATTCTGTGATTCTTGACGCTGCCAGCCCTTCCCTTGGGTTGCTGACACCCTGCAAGGTCTGGTGAATACAGGTGGACTGGAGAGAATGATACAAGTGTGCTGGACTGTATTTAAATATGCTGCTGGGACCTTCGAACCCGTCAGGTAGACAAATCAGTTGCTCCCCCACCAGTAGAGTCGGAAGGAAACTGGTTCATGAATAATTAATGAGGTTCCAAGTGCAGAACATGGCACGGGTTCTGGTCCTTCACTGCACTTACTCTCAGAATGGGAAAATTCCACCCTCTGTTTATCAAAAAAGTTCACTTTAAACATTATTTAAAATATATTTTTATGTTGAGGAGTATAGTGTGACATATAGTTGGTGGGATTTATTTTGTATGATTATGGTGTCTGAAAATTTAAACGTTATGCTGTGCAACATTTGAGTACCGCAGGGATGGGGAATCTTCAAAATCTGATAATGTGAACACCCCCAAAGCCTAAATATGTTAACTGCAAGAAGGGTTACGTATGGAGAACTGCACAAAAGTTATCCACATAAATGAGTTTTGCATCTCAAATTGGTAGCAGATAGAAGAACATTGATGAGGTCGGAGTGTCAAGGAAATCATTTAATTATATATTTTTGACAAACAGATTTTGGACAATAATTCATAATGTGGAACTTGAAGAGAAAACGTTATCTTGAAGAACAGTTGTAAGCTGTATCTATTTTCCTCAAATCCACCCTCATTGTGATGCTTCAAGATTGCTCAAGTGTTACAATGCTTTGAACTACACATGCTCAGAAAAACCATTTCCCACATGTTGACATTTGATGAAATTATTCAGTTTTGCCCGGAGCACAACGCTCTCTGTGAGTGTGTTTATTTCAAACCGGTTTAAATGCACACTTAAATCATATTTGTGTCAGACAACTTTTTAAAATTCCATATTAAAAAGAATAATTTCCCCTGTAATCCTTCATGTTCTCTGGTTGTGCCGTCCATATTAGGGCTGGAGAAAGCACATGTGAACTAAAACAAAGGGGAATTGAAAAAGACACCCAAATGAAAGGCATATAGCAAGTTTCTGTGTGGTTAGCAATGGATGGATAAAGCCACACTGCTGATAGAAATGATTCTTCCTTGTGAGTAAATATAACCTTTTGTAAACAACTTGGCCTGGTCTCTCACTGGGCTGATTTCATGGTGGGCAGCAGCTGATATATGTTAATAATACAAAAAAAATTCACCACTTGTATAAATGTCAGTGGATGAAAGAAGACTGAATAGTTGTTTGTCTTAAGTTCTTCCCACTGTTTACTCAAGCCACAATGCAGTGCCTCGACCTTGATTCCTTAAGAATGGCCCCTTTCTCCTCCTCAATCTGTTTACATTGACTTGGCTGAGTGTCACCTCCAAAATCTGTTGATTATTCCACCTGGTTAATGTTAAATTGGTCTTGCAAGATGATGTGTTTGTTCATGAACTCAAATGCAGGCACGTTGTTTACTGTAGCTATGGCAGCAATCAGTTATTAAACAAATATACCTCTGTTTACGGGTGTGAGCAGCAGTTTATCCTGTATGGTTGAACAAAATTTAGTGCTGTGTTATGATAAAGAAGAAGGGAACTTGTCCATGGAATGCAGCTCAAGCAGACTTGGGTTTGCTTTTCTTATCGGAGTCTTGAGTGAAGGAGCTAGCAGATTAGCAAGCTGTTTAGTTCTCCACTAGATTTCCTTAAAGTGGAATGGTATCTATGCAATTGTTTGCTTTCTTTTCCTCCCCCCGCCAACAATAAGAGACAAAGAAGTATGGGCGTACTGGGTGCATGAGATGGACAGAAAGTTATTTTGTCCAACAAATGCTGACTTAATCTGCACAGAGAGGTGCAGTGTTGTGGAGCAAGTGTGAGAAAGGTAGTTGCAGATGACCATATGCTTAGTTTGTTTCTCATGGTGTTTGGTAAACAGGTTAGAAACCTTTACAAGGACTGTTTGTGTTATTGTTCTGAATATTGTTGTTGTTTCAGGATATTTGTTGTGCATTTAAACCTGACAGAACCTGTTAACATTGCCAACAGAATGCTAGGACAGTTCAAAGATAAAGGAAAAAAAACAACAGGCATTGTGACCTTGACAAATCATATGGTTTTGAGAGGCAGGCCCTTTCCCCCCATTAATTAATGCAGTTTTGCTCTAGATGAGTATTCAAAGAAAACCACATATTTTTTATCTTCAATAACGCTGAAACTCACATTATGCATTGGAAATGATAAAACATTTATCATTTTCACCAACAGGTAATATACATAATTTATGCTGTTTTAGTGCTACCCTTTTTTGATATTCATGATGGATAACACTTAAGATTTCTTCTCGATATTGCAGCATGGTATTACACTACAGTAAAATTAATGAGAAGGTAGATTTATGAGTTTCATTTGTTTGTCGATTCAAAAATTAATTGAGTGTTAATTTTAGCTGTTCCTCATCAGAATAGGTACTTAGCATTTGGGCATTATTCTGCATTCATTGTGGGCTACCTTCAGTTTATTGTGGGTCAGTAGTTTTGCATACATTGAAATAGCCTTTAGGCTCATTCTCTTGATTACTTTTTAGCTACTGCGCATTAGAAAATTTACTCCTCTTGTAATTGTGAAAATTCATTATGGGGCGACCGTGCATGCGTAATATAGTGGAATGGTACGTTAGTATTTTAAACTGCATTATAGGCACATTGTGTTTGGATAATTATGTTTTCAGTTTACAGATTTGGTAACATTCTTTACTGTTAAGCATTTTCTGTCTCACGTCATTTGAAATTGTTTTAATTTGGAATCTTTGTCAGTCGGCTTTTATTAGTCCCATTCTGGTTCCAGTGACTGAGCTTCCCACAGGAGTAAGCATGTGATATTATAAATCTGTGTTTAGCTCAATTTTCACTTCCTTTGATGATTAGGCAGAGTGTTTTAAGGGCATTTTTTCTGCTTCATATAAATAATTGATCAGTTAAGTTAATTCATTTCAGCCTGACTTGGTCAACCTTCATTAACTGTCCTGGAATAAAGCCTCTCTTCTTGTTCGCTGAACAACTTTCCCAAAAAGGTTAACTCATCAAAGTACAAGTTATTGTTGGGTTTGATCACACAAGTACATCACTATCAAGGTGTGAAATGAATTAAAAGCCTGCCAATTGCCAAAGGCAAACCAAAGTTAAGTAGGCGGTACTTTTTTTGTCAGACTGATTAGGTTTTATTTCTTAACTATCAGAAAAATTAAACCCATGTAACCTAGGGCATGTTTTTCATACCCAGTCAATTATCTACAGTACTTCAGAATATACTGATCCAGCAAAAGCTAGTTCTTCGTAACAGTTGTTCTATAGTTTAACCAAATTTAAAGCTGCAGCACCCATCCTGTATATGTTTGAACACCTTTCTGAGTCGCCCAGCATTACAGTTGTTTAATCCAAATACCTTATTACTGTTACGCTCATCAAATTAATTTTCAGTAAAGATTAATGGCTATTCGTGGCACAGTCTGGGAAGCATGCGATTAATCCAGCTAAACAGATGACTATTTCAACATCGGAAGACATGATGGTTGACAACATTGTTTGCAGACTGAAGATGCAACCTCAAATGGATCAATACCTTGCCCCCCCCACCCAATGTTTCACCCTTTTTTCTTTGTTCCTTGAAGGTCCTGACTCCCAGCTAGAATGTAGTTACACAGATATCATTTGATTGGAGAGTGGAGGGAGGGGGGGGGGTGCCTGGGGAGATCACATCAGAATTTGAACCAGTCCGTACAGAATTTTTAAAAAATCCGAAACAAATAATGTAACAGGAGTGCAATCATATGGAAAATCTTGGAGGTGACGACTGCAGCTTTGAAACCAACTGAACTTTTCCAGAGTACCAGTATAATGGTGCATTTTATTTTTAAGGCACATGATTGTTCATTGGAATGTTTTTCCTCCGTCACTGATGTGAGCAAAAAGAAAAGTCAGTGCAAGTATGAAATGGGTTTCTGCTTTTTTGTTCACATTAGTTACTGGAGGGAAATGAACCTAATTGCCTTTTTTGCTCTTTTGTTGCATTTTAATTATGTTGCATAGTACTGACACAAAATAAGGCTAAATTAAACCCTGAGAAATCCTGTATGCATTTAGTTTTATGGCTATTTTATCATGACCAATGAAATTAATTCTCACAGAAATAGTCTGATCCAATGAATAGAACATATTCGCGTCTAGCATTAATTTTCTAATATATGTAAGATCCAACCAGTGTGACTCACTAAACTGGATGCTTTTTGTGTAAGTAATTAAGTAACTACAAAGTCTATGCAGAGCTATCCAAAATAAATTCAAAGGCTTTTAGTTACTACCTTTTCACTGTTTTGGCAACTCAAAAAACAGAGGACCAAAATCTAAGATTACTATGTTAACAGCTGTTGTTCTGGATAATTTTTCAGGTTTTTGAGTCATGATGCAAGAATCTGGGATTGAGGCAGCAAGCAATTGTTCAACCAATCAGAACGAAGCTAGCAGTGGTAACCACTATCCAGACAGTAGCACAAGGGAAGGGAGATCAAACGGCGACACATCCTCGATTGAAGTGACTGCTGCTGAATTGGTTCATCTCCAGCAACAACAGGTATAGTTAATGCCATGGCTTTTCCTGTTGATCCAGATTGCAGTTTGCCTCGGTCAACATAGATATGCAGGTTGTTGCTTGAAATAAATGTGCCATTACTTAGAGAATTGCAGGCATGCTGAATTCATTACAGCTGTAGTCACACAAAACCATGGATAAAATTTCAATAACTGCAGGCCACAGTTGAGTAAACAGTTGCACTGAAACTTAATTCCTGTTGACTTTTCCTCATTCTTTGCCAGGGGCAGATTCTGATTTGCTGTGCAAAGACAACAGGGTATAACTTTGATTAATGTGTAGCATAAAAACAGAGTCAGAATTGTTCAAAAAAGACATTTCAAAAAGTTTGCACTGCCATCAAAAAGCAGTGATTGCTGTCCTTCTTGAAATAAAACAAAATAGAAATGTGTATGTGAGCTGTTGATTTCATGATAAGCTGTGTATCCTAGATTGTTGCAATCATCAGTTCAATCTTTAGTATTCACCATTTTTTAGTCAAAAGTATTCTGAATGTCCTTCTTTAAAAAAATGCTGTAACATTTTGAATGAAAAATATTAAATGGAGTCTTTCCAAGTAAGGACCAGGCATGGCAGTTGTATTGAAGTTAGTCATATGATAATTCAGTGTTTTGCTATTCTTTCAAATTCTATAACTGTTGAAAGATATAGAAGCCATTTTTATCTTTAGGAGAGAAGTTTTGGATTTATATTATGTCATCAGAAAAGAACTTACAACAGTTTCAGTACTGTAAACAAAGTCTATGATGCTATGAAGCTAACTCTTGAGAATGAGGCAAAAAGGCAAAGATTCAAATAAGTAAAAGGAAAATTTATCATGCCTGTCAGGGAGTGATCAACACATGGAATGAATTCTGTATATGGTGGAGGAGGTGAAACATTTAAGAAACAATAGAGGCTCTCATGGGAGACAGTAGGTCTTTCTGGGATGGATGTGCTATTCTGGGTCAAAGAATCTGTGTCTATCTTGCGAAAAGACGAAGGCCATGGCAGATAGAAATTTGAGAGGAATATTTAGAGTATTTGAAATTGCATTCTGATACCAATTAATTTTTCCCTGATTTTTCATTCAATTTGCACACAATTCTGAGGTTCATGCGCACACACAATTACGGCTGGATTTCATGAGGTGCCACAGTTCCCACCCTGCTCAACCAGTTAAAAAGTCAGTGGAAAGCATGTGCCCTGCAGCAAATTAACGGCAGGAACTGTATTAATTGCTTCAAGGTCAAGAGTCTACACCCATCCCGCCTTAGAGAGCCGCATGCTAATCGGATTGGCCAGCAGCTTCGTAGGCTCAATAGTGCCAGTGGAAGAGCTGGCAACTGCTGGAAGTACAGGCAGCCACACCATGCCACAAGCACCACAGGTAGTTAAGGGTCTTGGAGTTGGGGATGGGGATGACTGGGCATATGGGGCTTTGGGGTGGGGAGGAAAGGGGGACCTTTGATGGGCCAAAGGGACCTGCAAAGGAAGTACCCACCTCTTTTTTTCCATTATAGGTCGTACTACGAAAGCTGGTAGTGTTCCCGCAGGTTTCAGCTTCTCCTGCTGCTGGCAACATACCTGTGGTGGTGGAATGAAGCCCTTAAGCGGCTATTCATTGGGCACTGGTACAGCTCACTTGACTAGACAGTTGGTTTGTGATGCAGAGTAAGGTCAGCAGCTCGGGTTCAATTCCCTTGTCAGCTGAGGTTATTCATGAAGGCCCACCTTGGCCCTCACCTGAGGTGTGGTGATCCTTAGGTTAAATAACCACCAGTCAGCTCTCCCCCTCACAGGAGGAAACAGCCTATGATCATCTGGGACTATGGCGACTTTACCTTTACCTATTGGTCATTATTTTTGTCAGTAGGCCCAAAGGTTGGAGGTGTCACTCAATGCTTCTCCATCCCCCATAAAATTTCAGACAGTTCAGGGGTGGACAGGTAGGTGACAGGAAGGCCACTCACTGGATTTTGTGTGGTCCCCCCTCCATCTTCAAATCTGCTGACGGAGAGCATAAAATGCAGCCCACAGTTTAATTCTTATCTTGAGTGATGCTTAGTACTTCCTGGCACTGCCACAGTGAAGTTTAAATTTGACTAAGGACATTGAGGTCTTGTAGTGGTGTGGACAGTGTGTTGAATTGAATCCTAATGCTTTGTATGTGGGAAAACTACTTCTGGGTGAAGCAAGTACTTCTGGGTGAAGCAAGATATACATGGGCAGCTCAGTGGCACGAGTGGATAGCACTGTGGCTTCACAGCGCCAGGGTCCCAGGTTCGATTCCCCGTTGGGTCACTGTGCGGTGTCTGCACGTTCTCTCCGTGTCTGCGTGGGTTTCCTCCGGGTGCTCCGGTTTACTCCCACAGTCCAAAGACGTGCAGGTGGATTGGCCATGATAAATTGCCCTTACTGACCAAAATGGTTAGGAGGGGTTATTGAGTTACGGGGATAGGGTGGAAGTGAGGGCTTCAGTGGGTCGGTGCAGATGGGCTGAATGGCCTCCTTCTGCGCTGTATGTTCTATGTTCTATGTTTGATTAGTAACTGGATATGGTTTGGCAGATGTTTCAGCAGTAACACTGGAAATAGTAACCATGTCTGATTCAGCTCAGAATGACCTGATCAACATGTAATCCAAAAGGGATTTGACTGATAGTGACAGTAAAGCTCTTGAGAGACAGACAACTGCTACCATTTTAACTAAGTAGAATGGACTCAAAAGCTGTTGAATTTTTATACTGTATTGTTTTCTTTAGTATTTTTATCTATAAATATATGTACATCTTTTTGAGTATATGCTAAAATTGCTACAATTTCTGTGAAACTTTTCTTTTAGTCTGGACATTTGAGGTTATTGTGGTTTAGAGAGCTGAGCCCCTTCAGCCTTTCCAGTGTTGTTGGCAAAAATATATGTATTCTGAAGGAGGGGTGCTTATAAAATCCTCTCACAGGAAAAAATGCCCTACTCCTAAATGGAATTAATCTGATTTGCAATTAGGAGTGTTAAGGTGAACAGTCAATTCCTTTTTAAATGTAGGGATGAACAAATACCAGAAAATGCTGCAAGAGGTCCACAGGTTTAGTTAGAATGTAGTCATGGTATTGCCTGTGAAACCCACCACAAGAGGGCCACAGAGAAGGGGCGTCATCCTGTTCCAGATGCAGAAGATCTTAGTGATGTAGGCACTATCACCAAAGCCTCTTCCAGCCATGACATCAAATAACCAGCCGCATAAGACAATAATGTATATACCTCTCTGAAAAACTACCAGAACGTTTAAGAGGTATGATTTTGATCCTAGTTTTTATTCAGATTGATGCCTAATGTTGCTGTGAATTTGTTCTGCAATGCTTGTATATTGCACTTTGCTCATATCTATGTTCCAGGAAAAATAAACACAGGTATTTTGCAATTTATTGACAAATAGCGCTGAGCAGACAGAATTTAAATGTTGGTAAAGTGCATATGCAGAGGCTGTCTGATGGATTTGAAGTGTACTTGAGCTGGTACAGTGCTTTATTAATAAAAGGTTAAAGGCCCTCTGTTTACTATGGAACAATATAATGCTGGTATTGTGCATGCCAGTTTACACTGGTGTTTATTTACAGGGCAAAAGAAAAAAAAATCTCACACGAGCTGTTTTTTAGTTTGATCTGCTAAATGGCAGAGAGTTGCTTGGTTTGTGAGCCAACACCTTTTTTTACGCAGGGGTATTGAATTCAATTTGGATCTGTTGATCTGAAACAAATACATTCCCCCATGAATTTGAAAGCTCTTTCTTTTCAAAGCAGCAATGTGTTGGACAACACTTACCCAGTTCACACAGTACACTGCTGAGCAAATGGGTGGATAGGTTTGGTGGTGGGTGTACATGGCTAAATGAAAATGTGTTCCTTCAGAGTTTTCAGTGTGAGTTATCTGATTTGAAAGTTCATTCATGCATGGCACCAATGGTCAGGACCTTCAGGAAAAGTAAGGGTCTGCAAAACTGCTTATACATGGCCAATTTCACAGAATCCATGTTAAAGTTTTGTGAGCCTGTGTTAGCTTATCTTCTTATCTTTTTTGAGAGAAAAAAACACTTAAAAGGTCAGAAATAGGATACAATGAATAATATTCATTTTGGAAAGGACAGGGGGTATTTGAATGGACTCATTGCATTTCTCTGAGCAATGTTGGGTGGTATTCAATTACGAGCACACTGCATGCCCTGAGCACTACTTTCCTGCAGGAGATTTGTATTAGCCATTTATACCAGCCCGATGTCTATCTTCTGTTCACAATTCAGGTCAGTTCTGAGGTCAAGAGGTGGGAGTTTTTACTCTAAAATACAATCAGAGTAAATAGCTGAGCACCATTATCTGACCGCATTGCTAGATTCAGCTGCAACTGAAAACAAATGTGAATTTGAAGCTTAAATATAAATGGTGTTTTTGATTTAAAACAGCTGTGAATCCTAAACCAATTCAAATTTACCCCCATAGTGTAAATGAAAGCCTGGTTACTTACAAATTCTCCAGCACACTATGATTGTTTTTTATCAGATTTAGTCAGTTTGCACATGGTCTTTGTAAGGATCCTGTTTGAAATTTTATATCATTAATAGAGACACATTGACACAGAAACAGAACCTCAGAAGGCCGTATTATTTTCCAGTTTCATGAATATTCATTTTTGTAGGCTCATTCCTTATTCAATCAGTAAGCATCCTGAGTTGTAGGAATTCAAATTATCAAAGACTTTCAAATGATCTCTCTCTCTGACAAAAGGAGTTTGCTGCTAGGCTGCTGGTAGTCTTCATTGAGTTTGTTCAGCTGCACTTTTTAAAAACAAATTAGTTTACTGGAAGCTGATGGAAAGCGTGGTTTATATTTTCTTTTGTTTGGCCATTGGACCTAAACATCAGTAGAACAATTGTGTTGCTTTGAAAGAGGTTAACCTCAGCTTTGATAAGCAAAAACAATGCAGTCTGATAATCTACGGTTTAACTTGGAACAATGAAACAATACAACAAAGGTATTCTGTGAATACAAGTGTCACCTTTTTTTATTAGAAGGTCAACAAAGCAATATTTGAATACTCTGTAAAGAGAAGCCCTCCCATTAGAGTCCCCTTGAAGAGATACCTTAGTAATAGGGACTCCCTGATTTATAGACTTAACCGCTAATAGATACTTACTGCTACACTGAGGTTTGTGAGTCTATTTGAATTAGACATTTGCATCATTTCTTACTCCATAACTGCTACAAATTCTTCTAGAGTCCGGTTGGCAAGACAATCCATACTGTGAAAATCAGTATGATTACTAGTTAGCTGGAAACTAAGAACTAGGGAACTAAAAATCATAGATAAATTCAAAATATCCCATCGATACCTGAAAGTGAAGGACTATTTAATGGCATATGTGGTAAATGAAACGAGTCTACTAACATAACCTTCCTGTAACTGTACTGAACACCTGTTCTGAACATTTCTACCTGGATTTGGCTAATGCGCTCACCATTATTAAAATGTAAATCAGACAACAACTTCTGGCATCCACACTTTAAATGCAAAAAAATCAGCAAGTTGCCTTCCAAATTATTCTCATCTTCTAGAAGCTTTGCTATGATAGTGTCTTGCTGAAAGACTCTGCATTGAAACACATGGAACAGCGTGAAGCTTTTGTTGGAGATTTTATTTACTTTACAGGACTTTTTATTTCTGTTCCTTTTACTTCTCTCAATCCTATTTTTCTTTCCCTCTCTTTGCTCCACTTTAGGTACATGATTTGGCATTGAATTCAATATTCTACCTTACACTGTCTGGCTTAGGCACTGCACGCTATTAATACTTGTCCAGTCTGATTGATTAAGAAGATGCACAGTTGGTTTCTCTGTTCACACATGTCCACAGAGCCCCTGAAATGATTCAATAATTACAACAAATTCAAGTGCAAAACCCCAAAGAAAATCTGTGGTCAAACAGAAGTGTAATGAACACCATTGAGTGTACATTCTGGGCCAGGGAATCTCAGAATGAGACATTGGAAACCACCAGATCAAATCCAACCATTATCGTAGACCAACCTATAACCAGCAAGCTTAGAACTGTTAACCACCTTTGAAATGCTATCATGAGCCATGTGCTTTCTTAAGTGTATAAGGAAATAACCTTTAGTGATATTAAGGTGTAAGTTCACCTTTATTTGCTGAATTGATGCCCCAGTCACAGTCTTTCTTGTTTTTCTTTTGAAATTCACATTTTCTCTCCTTTACAATAATTTCTAGTAATATTTGTTCAGATATCCTCTCCTTTACAGCCACGTAGCATTATTCTTTCTCGGAGATACTCCTTTCTCACGCACTGTGTCCTCTCAGTCTAATTATTTTCTGTATAATCTCTTGCTCACGTTTTTCTGCTCATGTATATGTATTTATGGATGTTCGTTTTGAGCTAATCTCACATTCTCGGCCTCTCTGTAACTTGTCTTATTATTTAATTGTGTGGTCATGTGATTCCATTTTAAGTAATATCTGCAAGGTTTTCTCTTCAGGCTACATTTTATTTAGATGCCACCCTATTTTGCTGATTCTTCCCCCTCTTTTAGGAACCTCCATTGGAAGTGGGGAGGTTGATAGCTTACTCTCAAATTTAAAAACAACCTCAGTTTGTAAAAAATCACCATGAATTGGTGTCCCCAGTTTCTCATCCCCAATCCCAGATAATCTGAGTAAGAATTGAATGGCTATGTTGGAGGTAGAATCCATCCACCTTCAGTCCGTGATGTATAAAAGCACACTGTTCTGACAGGCTGTTTCACACACATATTTTGAGTTTGTTGTATTGCTGCCTATCTACAATCTCCACACTCTTGGAGAAATCCTTAGGTTTCCATTGATCTTTGCAGTAGTTTAGAGCCTCTCTTATTAGTGATAATAATGTAAACACTGTTATGAAAGATACTTAATTTTGCTGTAAGTATTTGAAATAAAAGGCTCTTAATCATATTACATGAGAGGGTGAAAGAAACAGAAATTGAATGAAACACAAGAATACCAAAATAAAATATAGAATAACAAGTAGAAAGAAACCGGGCAAAAGAGCTAAACTAAACAGCAACAAGTCAATACAAAAGGAATGGAGAAAAGAAAGAAAACAGAAAAGAAAATTTGAAAGAAACTAAACTTTGGATGCATTGCATATTGTTGTATCGATAGAAGGCCACAGATCACCTCATAAACTGCAGTAGAGGCATTACAAGGAAGAGTCATGAGGTCATGTTGCAGCTGTACAAAACTCTGGTATGGCCGCATTTGGAGTATTGCATACAGTTCTGGTCACCGCATTATAGGAAGGACGTGGAAGCTTTGGAGCGGGTTCAGAGGCGATTTCCCAGGATGTTGCCTGGTATGGAGGGAAAATCTTATGAGGAAAGGCTGATGGACTTGAGGTTGTTTTCGTTAGAGAGAAGAAGGTTAAGAGGAGACTTAATAGAGGCATACAAAATGATCAGAAGGTTAGATAGGGTGGACAGTGAGAGCCTTCTCCCGCGGATGGAAATGGCTAGCACGAGGGGACATAGCTTTAAACTGAGGGGTAATAGATATAGGACAGAGGTCAGAGGTAGGTTCTTTACGCAAAGAGTGGTGAGGCCGTGGAATGCCCTACCTGCAACAGTAGTGAACTCGCCAACATTGAGGGCATTTAAAAGTTTATTGGGTAAGCATATGGATGATAATGGCATAGTGTAGGTTAGATGGCTTTTGTTTCAGTGCAACATCGTGGGCCGAAGGGCCTGTACTGCGCTGTATCGTTCTATGTTCTATGTTCTAAATAGAATAGAAATGGGGCCTTCCAAGAATACACCTATTAAAACATTGGTACACAGATTTAAAAGCAAAAGCCACCAATAAGCATCAGCATCAAAGTATTCTAAAGGGCAGAAACTGGAAAGAAAGGAAGAAGAAAAAAATAATGGAAGACACAGAAAAACTGAGAAGAAAAGAAAACTTGGGGAAGGTGTTAAAATTCTGACACATTTGAATGTGACTGATGTGCTGTGTGTAGAGTAGTAATTGAACAGAATTGTTGACTTGTGGTGATTTCCTTGGGGCTATCCACTTGGCTCCCTCAATCTTTTCCTTCCTTAACGTGAACCCCCGCACCATCTTCATTACTCAGTCTCACCTCATAGCACTCAACAGCAATAGTGAAAGGTGTTGTAATCTAGAAAGCCGCCAGGTGAAGGATAAAACAAAAGTTAATCTTCACATACTTTTATAAGCATTTATTTACAGAATTACATATTATAAGCATCCACCTCCTTATCCAACAACCACAGTTTCAGCCTATGTGAATTTATAGGGGCAGAAGTGAATTCCCATTTAATGGCCATTGCTTGCATACAATTAACAAAAGATTCAAAGACACTTCACAGGAAAGTAATCAGACAAACAAGAAAAAAATGATGCTAAGCCAAAGAAAGAGATGTTAGGTCAGGTGCTCCAAAGCTTGTCCAGTGAGCTAGATTTTAAGGCGAATTGTAATGGTGGAGAAGGGGATTCCAGAGATGAGGATTATGCAGGTGGCCAGAATTGGAGGACCTCGGAGATCTGAAGACCTGACGGGCAAGGCCACGGATGGATTTGAACATGAGGACGAGAATTTTAAAACTGAGGCACTGCCATACTGGAAGTCAGTGTACACGGGTAATGGATGAAAAGATGGTACTGCCAATAGAATTTTGGATGAGTTCAAGTTCGGGATGGTAACTCCACCCCATCTTTACCATTGATGTCCTTATCAACTTTGGTTCCTCCATGACATCACCTCCATTTCCTGATCTAGATTCACATTAAACATAGCCAATTCCTGTTCACATTGTCAGCAGCTCTCTTCCTTCAAACCTCGTTATTACTCTTCTCAAAAAGCCCACATTTGCTGTGTCCTCTTCAACTGCTGTCTAACTTCCAATTTTTTTCTAAGATCTTTGTCTGTTTTGAACATTCAGCACTGTTCTTGTTTTTTGCCACTACAATCTTTTCCAATCTCTTCTGGATGATTTAAAATACTGCTTAACATGTGCTAGCCACTACTGAGTCCTACTTTCCTAACCCACTTCGACTTATGAACCTCAGCTGGCTTCTTGTCCCCCACTACAGTGAGTTTAAAATTCTAGTCTACAAGTTCCTTTGCAACCTTTCCCATCTTTCCTCTGCAGCCTCTCTTCTGGCTCCCCATGCCAATATGTGCCAACTCCTCTTTCTACGCTGGTTTTGTTTGCATCTTTTTTTATTCCACCGTTGAAGGTTTACCCTTCAGTCATCTGGTCACATGCTCTAAAACACACTTTCACAAACCACAGCACCTTGCTACAATTCTCCCCATCCATCGAAGACCTTTAACCATGCCTTAGTTTACTTTCCTATCTCTTTTCCCACCCTACATTGTCTTGTTGTTCACCTCTGTGATGTGCATGTTAATGTTTTAATGCATGTTAAAGCACTATAAGGATGCAAAGTGTTATCCCCCCCCCCTATGGAAGCATCTCGTCTCTGCTGTTTCCATGAGACAGCCTGCCAAGACTTAAATTCATAGGGAAAAAGCCCATCGTACTGTTTCTTTGACACATTGTCATTGCACTAGTGCCCTATGCTACTGCACCATCTGGACCAAACTTGTTACAATAGTAACATGATGCTTGGTTAGTAAGCATCCCGTCAATAGCGTTTTACAACTTCATCAGTTGTTTAGAATAAATATTCCTGTCTCATTTCATCTAGTTTAACAGGTTATCGTTTGCTAATTAATTTGATTTAGTTTAGGTTAATCCCAGAAAATTGGGCTATTGGCAGTTTGAAATTGTTTGTTGGGGAGGGGGCAATGGAGGAGCTTGTCACTTCGTCATGTGGAATTTTGAAATTATAGGGAATATAATTAATTTGGGGGGGAGTAGCAAGATTTGCTCAGAACAGTGAGCAAACTCTTCTGTGTGTCTTTCAGAATGTTCCACAGGCCATCTCAGTACCAAGAAAAGCAATACTGTGTACACCATGCATTTGGCAAAAGCAACTTGCTTTCGTGCTCCTCAGATAGAAAGATATGCCTGAGCACTTCACAGAATGGAGGCCAAAAACTAACCTTTAGAGCGGTTAGGACTGAAGGGGCAACTCAGGAGAGGGCACAAAATCACAAGTGGATAGAAGGAGATTCCTGAAAGCAGAGTGCAAGGTTAAAAAGTGGAGGTATTTAAAAAAACATATTCCAAAATGTTGGGCAAGAAGAAAGAAAGATGAAACCTCAACTCATACAGTTCCTTTCACATCCTCAGGCTGTCACAGTGCACTTGCTGTCCAACCGATTGCTTCGGAATTATAGTCACTTTTGTTATGTAGACGGACATGGCAGCCATTTTACAATTGACAAATTTCCACAGTGGAAAACGAGGGGCTCAATTGAATGGCCTTGTCGTGCCTGGCTTGGGATACAAGGAGACTGATAAATCTCGTGAGAGGCCTCTCGCAAGATTTGCGATGCTCGGGACTTTTTGCGAGACATTGCGATCTGGATCTCGTCCTCACTGGGCGGGATCCGGATTTGCATATTTAAGTGAGCAGTTAGCTTCCTGGGATCAAATGCCCACGCCTAGTGACTGCTCCGTGGCGCCGTTTAGCACTTGTCCACACAAACGTGAACCAGGCGTAACGACACCTGGGGGTATCCCAGGCCATCAGAGGTCCCGGGTGGTTGGGTTTGAGGACCACCTTACAAGTAACGTGGGATGTTGGGGAGTCTGGAGGCTGTGGTGGAGGGTTGAGATGACCGCTTCCTAGACTGACGAGCTGAGCTCATCAGTGCAGGAAATGAAGGTAAGTGCGGCTTCGGCGGGGCATTCCTCGCCGAGGCCAAAAATAAAGAGCCTTGTTTGATAGCGCCAAGAAACACCCTGCTAAACATGCCCAAAACATATTGCTTGCTGTTTGTGGTGTTACTACAGAGGACAATGGTGACCATTTTTTTCCTTGAATATTATCTTTAATGCCACATGAACAGGCAAGTGGGTCGTGCTTAAAGTCTCATCCAAAAGGCAGCAGTAACAGAATGATTTCAGATAATGGAATGGAGGGAATAAAGAGAGGAATAAGCTGGTTGCAGAGAAGTGAGGGTTGGATGTAGAGACCTAAGCTGAATTGAGGTCAAGAATCTAAGGTGGGGGCAAGGTGGTGGAGGGAATTGAAGGGGAAAACTATTTTGAAGTCCATTCTTTGGGGATAATGGAACGGGGAAATTTTATGCAGGTAAGGGTGTTGGCCACAGCTTCTGGCATGAGTTTTATTTTATGGCAGCGAGCAAGCTGACGAGAATAGCATCGGAGGAGGTGAGCCTGTCCTTCATGTACAGGTCCCACCTTCCCCAGAAGCTGATTTTGTCTAGTTCGAAAAGTTAACTGCCAAGCATTTTTGTGGTAGGAATGTTATTTGTCATTTATCAGCCCAGCAAGCATGAATGGTGTGCAGGTCTTTCTGCATATAGACATGGACTTTTTCAGTATCGGAGAAATTGCGAATATTTCGGAACATCTTATGATGGAGGGATGGTCATTGGTGAAGCAGCTGGAGTAGTAGTTGGGCCTGGGATGCTACGCTGAGGAACTCCCAACAATTTCCTGAGCCTGAGATGATTGGCCACCAGCAACCAAAACCAACTTGCTTTATGCTAGGTATGACTTCAATCAGTGGAGCATTTTCTCCCTGATTCCCATTGAGTTTAATTTTGCCAGGGCTCCTGGTTAGATGCCATACGTGGTTAAATACTGCCTTGATGTCAACAGAAGTCACTCTCTTCTCACCTCTTAATTTCAGCTCTTTTGTTCATGTTTAGACCGAGGCTGTAATAAGATCAGGAGCCAAGTGGTCCTAGCGGAACCCAAAGTGAGCAGTGGTGAGCAGCTTATTGCTATGTAAATACCGCTTGCTGCTAGCACTGTGGATGACATCTTCCATCACTTTGCTAATGATGGAGTGCAGACTGATGGGGTGGTCATTGGTTGGATTGGATTTGTTGTGCCTTTTATGGATAGGGCATACCCAGGCAGTTTTCCACTTTGTCAGAGGGGTGCCAGTGTTATAGCTGCACTGGAATAGCTTGGCTAGGGGTGCTGCTCGTTCTGGCGCACAAGTCTTCAGTACTACTGCCAGAATGCTGCCAGGGTCCATAAAATGGTTGAATAAAATTGTTAAAATAGTAGGTACACAGAAAATTCCAAAACAGAGGAAAAACTTTGAACATATAATCCAATGTTAATTATATTGATTGGAAAAATGCTGGCATCGCACTGAGATATTTGCTTTCTGTTATTGAACAAGAATCCCTCCCTGCTAGCAGTGCAGACATGTAACATTACCTCTGTATAGTTTCTGAAAGTTCCTGGTATAAAAAAAGAATAGAATGCAGAAATGTTCCAAGAAATGAATCACATCTTTGTATTTGAAGACAGTTTTCAACAAGCTGATAGAAAATGCTGGTAGCAATAGTTGTTGTGCAGGAACAAACGTAAACTGAGTTGAAGGATACCATTTTCTATTTTAAAACTTTCCCATTTATTGTCATTATCCATAAGTATGCGTAGCTTGAAGTTATGAAGTATAAACATTATCCAGGTGCCGGGGAACAGCTGCCAGTGAATGACATGCTGAGGGAATGCTTTTGTATATTTGTTCAGTATTGTGTGGCTTGTTGAGCCCCTTTCACAGCAAGAAATATTTTGACTAAAATGTTTCCGATGCGTTCTGTTCTAGGAATTCTTCACCTATTTTTCATATTGGCAGGGCAGTGTCGAAAATCTACTATTCATTCCATCCTTTTCAAGTTATATTTTTGAAGAATGATGTTTCTTTGGCAATAATTGTTTCTGTTTGTGGATTGTTCCATTACGCCTTGTTCTTTACACAATGAGTGTTTTTTTTTGTTGCCTTTCTCAGATCATTGAAAACCACCTGGTTTACATGTTCCGATCAAGAATCTGGCGGAAAACTACCTTGCTATAAAACAGTAGTGAGGGGCTAGAGACATATCAAGTTTACATACCATTCTTCAGTCTTTAGAAATGGGTAACTTGATTCAGACTTTTGTATCTCTTGAAGAGGAGGTCATGGAAAGCGATGGGCAAGCTTTTCTTTTGTCTTTATCAAGTAGTTTAATCAAAAAGATGTCACTTCACCTAGGAGTGCTGCCATTTGCAAGAAGTGAGTGTCCATGCAGAAATAAACCACAATAATGTCAAAGGAGTGTTGAGTGTGCTATTAAGTACCTTTATTTGTTACCTTTCCACAGTACAAATTAACTAATCACCAAATTTATTTTTAAAATTACCACGCTGTGGTCATTTTTATATTTAATAACTTGACATTATGCAAGGGCCTCTTGAAAATGGCCACAATGGGATTCCTCCTCATGTCCAGCAGTTTTTCAGAGCAGTTACTCAGTACAGCTACTCAGTAACTTTGAAATCATTTTGCGTAGCCCATACCTATGTTTCAAGTGCATTCAATTTCTGGGCAGTTCTGTCCAGTACTTAGTAATTTGTGAAAATTGCTCAGCTGTTGAAACTAACCCAAAATTGCCTTTGGATTTATTAGTTAATCCACCAAAAACAATTAATATTCTGCTTTAGATAAATGCAAAGTAACTGTTTTTAAAAAATATATGTTTTTTCAAATTTTTCCAACAACATTTTTTAACAAACAAACCCCCCCCATAACAAAAAGAAGAAAGAACACAAACACCACAATCAAAAATAATAAACTACTTATACATTGGGTTTCTCCCGCATATATTAACCCCCCCCCATATGACATTCAAAAGTACCGTTGGGGAAACCACCCTCCCAAACCCCCCCCCCCCCCCCGAAAGAGACACCCCCCCCCCCCCCCCCCCCCCCGGGTTGCTGCTGCTGCTGACCTCCTCCTAGCGCTCCGCGAGATAGTCTAGGAACGGTTGCCACCGCCTGAAGAACCCCTGCACAGACCCTCTCAAGGCAAACTTTATCCTCTCCAGCTTAATGAACCCTGCCATGTCATTTATCCAGGCTTCCACACTGGGGGGCTTCGCGTCTTTCCATAATAGCAAGATCCTCCGCCAGGCTACCAGGGACGCAAAGGCCAGAATACCGGCCTCTTTCGCCTCCTGCACTCCCGGTTCGTCCGTTACCCCAAATAATGCCAACCCCCGACTCTGCTTGACCCGGCTTTCACCACCTTGGACATAGTCCTCATGAAACCCCTCCAGAACCCATCCAGTGCTGGGCACGACCAGAACATGTGGACGTAATTCGTCGGGCTTCCCGAGCACCCCCCACACCTGTCCTCCATCCCAAAGAACCTACTCAACCTCGCCCCTGTCATATGCGCTCTGTGAGTAACCTTAAATTGTATTAGGCTGAGCCTGGCGCAAGAGGAAGAGGAGTTAACCCTACTCAGGGCATCAGCCCACAGACCCTCATCTATCTCCTCCCCAATCTCCTCCTCCCACTTGCCCTTTAGCTCCTCTACCGAAACCTCCTCCTCTTCTTTCATCTCTTGATAGATCGCCGAGACCTTGACTTCCCCAACCCATACACCCGAAATCACCCTGTCCTGAATCCTCTGTGCCGGGAGCAACGGGAATTCCCTCACCTGCCGTCTCACAAACGCCCTCACTTGCATATACCTGAACGCATTTCCCGGGGGTAACCCAAACTTCTCCTCCAGCGCCCCTAGGCTCGCAAACGTCCCATCTATAAACATGTCCCCCATTCTTCTCATCCCTACCCGATGCCAGCTCCGAAGCCCCCCATCCATCCTTCCCGGGATGAACCGATGGTTCTCCCGAATCGGGGACCAAACCGAGGCTCCCATCTCGCCCCTATGCCGTCTCCACTGCCCACATATCTTCAACGTTGCCGCCACCACCGGACTCGTGGTGTACCTTGTCGACGAGAGTGGCAGCGGTGCCGTCACCAGCGCCCTCAGGCTCGTGCCCCTGCAGGATGCCATCTCCAACCTCTTCCACACCCGCCCCCTCTCCCTCTATTACCCACTTACGGATCATCGCCACATTGGCTGTCCCTTTAAGTGCAGGCCCTCTTAACCGGCCCATTCAGGACCCTCACATTCCAAGTTATCAGCCGGATTCGGGGGCTTCTAGCCCTCCCCCTGCCGACTAGCCATCCCCTTTTCTAGGCCAGTCACGTGCCCGCGCCTCCCGCACCTTCCAGTCCCCCAGACGGCGGACCCCCGCCCCGACCACCTCTCCTATTTCCAGTTCCCCATTGGCCAATGCAGCAGCAACCCTATACCCCCCCTCCCCCCGCTAGATCCATATCTAGCTCTTTTGCTCCCCCCATGACACTCCCGTAAGTCAGCTGACTCCTGCTGACCCCGGCCTCTCCCAACTTCCCATCGACCCCCCCCAGTGTGGGAATCCCCCCTCCCCCTCCTCCCTAGCAGTCAGTGTGCGCTCCTCTGACCCCCACCGCCGTCCTTCCCACGCTTTCCTGACCCGGCCCCACCCCCTCTGGCGCAGGTCCTTTTGCGGCCTTATCTCAATTCCCCCATCCCCGGGCCTCCCCTCCCTCCAACACCGGCGCCCACACTCTCCCACAGTCTCCCCATCAAATCCCTTCACCCACCCCCATCCAGCACCCAACCAAGGGAACATTCCCTGCACGTAATTAAAACCATATATACAGCAGACATCCCCCCCACAACCACAGACCCTCAATTTGAGTCCAACTTTTCAATCTGTATAAAGCTCCAAGCCTCCTCAGGCAATTCGAAATAGTGGTGCCGATCTTGGAATGTGACCCACAATCGCGCTGGCTGCAGCATACCGAATTTCACCCCCTTCCGATGGAGCACCGCCTTAGCCCGATTGAAACCAGCTCTCTTCTTGGCCACCTCTGCACTCCAGTCCTGGTAGATTCGGATCTCCGTGTTCTCCCACCTGCTGCTCCGCTCTTTCTTGGCCCATCTCAAGACACACTCTCTATCCATAAAGCGGTGAAACCTCACCACTACAGTCCTTGGCGGCTCGTTGGTCTTGGGTCTCCTTGCCAGGACCCGATAAGCCCCATCTAGCTCCAGGGGGCTCGGGAAGGCTCCCGTGCCCATCAGCGAATTGAGCACCGTGCTCACATATGCCCCGGTATCGGGCCCCTCAACTCCTTCAGGGAGACCCAGAATCCGAAGATTCTTCCTCCTCGACCTATTCTCCAGGTCCTCAAATCTTTCCGCCCACCTCTTATGCAGCGCCTCGTGTGCCTCCACCTTCACCGCCAGGCCCAAGATCTCATCCTCGTTCTCCGAGGCTTTCTGCCGCACCTCCCGGATCGCCGCACCCTGGGCCCTCTGGGTCTCCACTAGCTTCTCAATCGCCGCCTTCATTGGCGCCAGCATTTCTGTCTTCAGCTCCTCAAAGCAGCATTTAAGAAACTCCTGTTGCTCCTGCGACCACTGCGCCCATGCTGCTTGGTTTCCACCCGCCGCCATCTTGCTTTTTCTCCCTCTCACTTTTTCTCCCTCTCACTTTTCGCTGCTCCAACATCCCTTTTTTCACCGCTCCACTCCTGGTCCAATCCATATACTGTCGGGGGGACCTTGCTGTCACCTTCCCACACTGGAAGCCGTCGAACAAGTGCCATTGGGCCCCTCTAGAGAGCCCTAAAGTCCGTTCCTGGCGGGAGCTGCCGAACGTGCGACCTATTCAGGCAGGGCCGCAATCGGAAGTCAAATGCAAATTAACTTAATCAAAGGACACCATAACTTGATTTTCATTTTTGTTTAAAGCTTTCTCCCAGTTAGAAAGATTTGTTAGGATTGTTAAAGAAAACAAGTACATTTTTCTTCTGGTGCATTTTTTCTTTTTTTTCCTTTATAAATTTAGAATACCCAATTTTTTTTTTTCCCAATTAAAGGGCAGTTTTAGTGAGGTCAGTTCACCTACCCTGCACATCTTTGGGTGTGAGGGTGAGACCCACGCAGACACTGGGAGAATGTGCAAACTCCACACAGACAGTGATACGGAGCCAGGATCGAACCCAAGCCCTTGGTGCCATGAGGTAGAAGTGCTAACCACTGCACCACCATGCTGCCTGCTTGTGGTGCATTTTAACTGAAAAGTTATGGTAAGGGCTGATTTGGTGATCCAGGAATACACAGCAATGATTGGTACTCATGGGCAGAGTACCCCTTCGTGCTATTCAGAATATTCTGTTCAATAATGGACAGAACATCACAAATAGTGTGTCTATGCTATCTCGTAACAGCCTCCCCGAACAGGCGCCGGAATGTGGCGACTCGGGGCTTTTCACAGTTACTTCATTTGAAGCCTACTGACTGTGAGTACCAGATTGCAATGTCATCCTGATTATTGTACAGAATCAGACAGAATAAAAGGCCAATTGATCCATTTTGCTTCTGCCACTCTTTGAAAGAGGCGACCAATTAACCCCACTCTCCTGCCCTTACCCCATACTCTTTATCTATTTTGTTAAAGAAATCCTGTTTTACTTATATTTGGGTAATATGAAAGAAATTTAAGGAAATACTAGTTAGAGACTGTTCATAGATGCACAAAGGTTCGAAGATTTTTCACTCTCTCCTAATTTGAGGTTGTTTCCTTTTTATCAATGGTGCTGTTAATAAATCCTCAGACTTTAAATCTTCAAATCTGCAGCATGATGCATTGATTCAGTTATGATGTATAGGAAATATGAGTACACAGGAATTACTGCCTCTTTTCAGGAAATGTTTTGAAAATTATGTTCTTTGACAACCCTGCCAAATCAACCTGCTGTCAACACACTCTTATGCAAAATACTTTTTGTCTATAGATTTTGATTGTTTCCGTGGATAGTGGGGGAAATGAAGCAACCAAATTATCTAATGTTAATGTGGCACCCAATAGTCTTTTTAGCATTTAATAAAGTACATCGCACTATCAACTGTTGACTTCTTTGAAAAATGAATGCATATGTGTGCGTGTACATGCTCATCCATAAGTACTCAAGTTAAAGTACTTTACTATTGAAATAAACTTTTTCTTTTGAATGGTACCTTTCATCGCACATTAAGAATGCAACAATCCTTTGTTGTGGAAATTGGAAAATATATCCATTTTAAAAAATAAATCATCCTTAAAATCTCAGGAATATATTGCTTTTAAATATGTGAATCGTGACAATGCAAGTGTATGAGTGGTAATTAACAGTTAGCATTCAGCCACAACCCATCTGAACTAAAATGACTCTTTAATGTTTCTCAAGCACTTAAATGTGAGAAAGTACATAAATCCAGCTGTGCAATGCACAATATCTGTTGAAAGTCAATAACTATTAAGAAAAAATATATTACCTGCAAGTCCTTGGCATTGCAGTTATGTCCTGGTATGCAGAAATGCAAACAGTTTTGGTGGGCGAGAGCCACTCCATAGCATGAATAAGAGTTTCCAAGTATGGTGGTATGTCACTCAGTGTTGACTATTAAGAGAATCTGCCTGAAGGTCTGATTAGCTTGACGAAAAGCACAAAGGCCATGACCAACTGCTGCTTAAAACCTCAGCATCACTTTTGTTGCCTCCAGACTTGACTATTCCCGTGCTCTCCTGGCCAATCTTATTTTTTTTACCCTCCGTAGACCCCAGCTCATCCAAAACTTTGTTGCCTGAATCTTAACTCCCACCAAGTCATGTTCATGCATCGGTTCAGTGTTCACTGATACACAATGGCCTCAAAAGTGCCTCAAATTCAAAATTCTCATCCTTCTGTTTAAATGCCCTCCATGATCTCACCGTTCCCAATCTCTGTAACCTTCTCCAGACCACAGCAGCACGGTAGCATTGTGGATAGCACAAATGCTTCACAGCTCCAGGGTCCCAGGTTTGATTCCGGCTTGGGTCACTGTCTGTGCGGAGTCTGCACATCCTCCCCATGTGTGCGTGGGTTTCCTCTGGGCGCTCCGGTTTCCTCCCGCAGTCCAAAGATGTGCAGGTTAGGTGGATTGGCCATGCTAAATTGCCCATAGTGTCCAAACTTGCCCTTAGTGTAGGGTGGGGTTACTGGGTTATGGGGATAGGGTGGAGGCGTGGACCTTGGGTAGGGTGCTCTTTCCAAGAGCCGGTGCAGACTCGATGGGCCGAATGGCCTCCTTCTGCACTGTAAATTCTATGAAAAACCACAACCCTTCACAATTTTTGTATAATTCTAATTCTGGTTTCCCGCGCATTCTCAATGTCCATTGCCCCTCTGTTGGCACATGTGCCTTCATCTGCCTCGGTCAAGCTCTGGGATTTCCTCCCTAAATCTCTCTCTCCTCCTTTAAGGCACTCTTAAAATTTACCTCTTTTGGCCAGTCTTTTGTCATGTTGCTTTAATGTGACTTGGCGTTAAATGTATTCTGATTTAGATTGAATCTCCTTGTGAAGCACCTTGGGACGGTTTGCTATTTCAGTGCTATTATGTAAATGTAAGCTGTTGTGGCTATATTACAAAACATCAAGAGACAGCGTTACCAGTTGAGGTCTCTTTTCTCTGGAAAAAAATCCAGGCCCTAGGTCACTGTCCGTGTGGAACTTGCACATTCTCTCTGGTCTGCGTGGGTCTTTCCCCCACAACCCAAAGATGTGCAGGACAGGCCATGCTAAATTGGCCCTTAAATGGAAACATTTAAAAAAAGTTAATTTTTTACAGAGATGTTATGAGAATGTGGAAAGAATAGAGTGTGAAGCAGATAGGTTTGACACTTTTAAAGGAAGGCTTGATGCATAGATGTGGGGAAAAATTGAGAAGGATGTGGGGAAGGCTGGGAAGAGATAATTTGTACAGAAGAGGAGGTTGTGTATGGAGTACAAACACCAGTAAAGATCAGTTGGGTTATTGCATCTCAATCCCTACTGCTCATGTTTAAAGGTAAAACTGGCAAATAATGATATGTCATAGCATGGACTGGGTGATGGAAAGAAAGGCTTGAAACGACGTTCATAGCAAATGTCAGTTAATTCATTCAGGTAGGTTATTCTAAAAGCCAGAGGAAGTATTGACACCAGAGGTCTGTAGAAGCACTGCTATGTACCATATTAGTCTGATTGTCACAAAATGTCATTCAGGATATCCTTACCCATTGATTGTCACAGGTTAATACAACTGGCAATAATACAGTCCAAGATACTGTCATGAATAGTTTCAATCACTTGACGAGTGTTTACAGGCAATCATGAAGGAGTAATTTTGAGATTCTTGGGTTTGTATAGGTCTGTGCACACACTGGTCAATTGATATCATGAGATGATACCTTTCAATAATGGTGTACTTGGGAGAATCACAGAAACAGCCAGTTGACACTCATGTCACCAGTAGCTCTGTGTTATATTGTTCTATGTATGATACAGTAGCTGCCACACCTAATACCGATTACCGCAAAATTAGGACTCCATCATGCAGCCGGTGTCGGCACCATGAGGATCTGGAGCCATAGGAACATAGGATTTAGGAGCAGGATTAGGCTATTCAGCCCCTCAAACCTGCTCCATCATTTGATAACATCATGACTGATTGGCTGATCTGTTTGTGCTTTCGATTCCACTTTCTTGTCTGACACCCCATTAACCTCAGATGCCCTTGTCTATCAAACATTATATAACTCAGAGTCCTCAAAATCCTGGTTGCTCTTCTCCGCCATGGCGTACAGGTTTCATGTATGGAAGGATGTTAGTACGGGTGTGCCATGTGTGTGTACACTGGACACGTACATGGTGTACAGATTCCAATCTCACTCAGTGGCTATTGTTTTGGCACCTGACCTACCAATTTGACCCTCTTAAACACTTTCAGCTGAGCATGTTTTCAGCTGCACAAACAACCTCCTACTAGCACTAATGTAAGATTTGGTATTATTTACTTACTTGCGCTGCTGCAGTTAGTGGAAGTACTGTACTGTTTGGAGGCGCTCTTGAGTCAGAAGAAATAAAAGGAGCTATATGAAGTTTAAAGGCCTGCCTTCCTGCCTGCAGAAAACCTCTAATGCTTGGGGTTTATAGTCACAACCTTCTTGTACTGCAAAATGGCAGGGAAATGGAGAACAGACTGCAGAGAAGTGAAACTGCACTAAGGGAAGAGGTAGCAGGTTTTCAATAGAAGATATACCCCCTTAAGGAATTCACTTCTCCTACCTCCACCTCAGCTTGGATCAATATCTCACAAAGCTGCAAGCCACTGAAGAGATGAGTCACTGAACTGTGTCACAAACTCCACTTGGATCAGCAACTGCAGAGCAAGGTGAACACAGTTGCTGTCAAGATCACAGTGGCCTTCAGCCTCAATGCCTCAGGATCCTCACAGCCGAAGCTGCTGCCATCCCCACTATATCAAGGAAGTGATAGAAAGAGAGGGGACTTCATAGTCTTCTCTCTAACCAAAGAGAAGTCGGAGGAGCAGGCATGTAGCTTTGCCAGAGTAATGGGATTCCCAATGGTGTATAGAGTGCTATTACCTGCACAAATATAGCTTGGTTGGCACTACATTTCAATGAAGAGATGTACCACTCCCATGCAGTTGGTGTGCGACCGTGCATGGAGGATCATGTCAGTGAATGTTCACTATCCTGGCAGCAGCCACAGTGCTTTTATCCTGCACCAGTCAGTCGTTGCCACCATATTCATGTCACCATTGGGGCAGCACGGTAGCGCAGTGGGTTAGCCCTGCTGCCTCACGGTGCGGAGGTCCCAGGTTTGATCCCGGCTCTGGATCACTGTCCGTGTGGAGTTTGTGTGGGTTTTGCCCCCACAACCCGTGTCTGCGTGGGTTTCACCCCCAGAATCCAAAGATGTGCAGGCCAGGTGATTTGGCCACACTAAAATTGTCTCCTCTTCTTGTGGAGCAGACCATTAGCACTCGAAAATGATGATTCCTCTGCCTAGACCGTTCAATCGGAGCCCTACATTACTCACTGTAGTGTGTCCTGCATTTGTTGTGATCTGTTGCCTGCTACATAAATAAGGATGCAGCCCCTGCTACTAGTCCTTCAGTTAGCTCCACAAGAAGAGGAGGCACCTGGGACACCATCATTCTAGAGATAGGCTATCCTTGCATACCTCATTAGATTCTGGTTTCCCCTAAAAATATTCCCACATCAATGCTGCTCCACAATTCCCCAACACTCCATCCCTGTGCCACAGATCATTGCAGTGGCCAAAACCTTAAATTAAATATCCTCCCAAAATGCTAATACATTCTGACTATAACTAAGAAAGGAAGCTGTCATTAATACATGCAACACTGAATTATTCACCCTGATGCATCCCTGTAACTTGCCTTGCACTTGGATGCCTTGGTCTGTCCTAGTGTTCCTATCCAGCATGGCACCAGTGGCGGCAGCATAGCTAGTGGAAAGCTGCTTCGGCGAGACTGTGGGTTGCCTTGCTAATTGCCCTCAAGCAGCTCTGATGCTTGAGGAGATAGCTTTGGACTGTGTAACTGTAGCATGGGTGCCGAAAGCCTGTGCTAGTTAGTTGTGAAACATTGGCAGGGGTACTGTTGGGAGCGTAGCAGTGGGATACTGAATGCTGTCTTCCTGAGCGAGGGTAGCAGGCCTGTGCTCCATGGAACCCTGCCACTTCCATGAGACTGCTTCCGCAATTCTAATTATCTAATGTAGGATGGATTTCTGGACTACGGCGAGAGCCTGCATGCCGCTATGAGCACTGATACTTGCACCCATAATGGAAGCCATTTGAGTCTGTAAAACACAAGCTGAGCTTACATGGCAACAAGCAAGGTACCCAGCACATTTGTCTGAGTTTCCACTGCAGTGTATAAATGTTGGGTTGTTTCTTTCTATGCTGCAAAGAAAACTGAGACATGGGCTTGCTGTCACTGCATAATGGACGAGTCGGCAGTTGGTCATTACTCCCTTGCCAGAAAGGATGGGCCCTGAGCTCTGCACGACAGCCTGTACCAAGCTCGAGCCACTCCTCCATACTCCTTGACAGTGGCAACACTCTGTGCTGGCCTTCCAAGTACTTTTGTGTGCATGCTCATCAGCCTTCTCTTTCACACTGACCCATTGAAGACGACAATTGAGTCCTCTGCAGCAGAACCCGTCTGCAACCTCACCCTCAGGGGAGCTGTTACATGTGCTATCCTTTCACTTGGGTTTGGTCTGTTTTGCCTAATAGCTCACTATGTGCTGATCCCACCTCTTTCCTACCCTCCAAAGTTTGTGCAGTGACCATATCTGAGCTACTGACTCTGACTCAGGGCAGCACGGTAGCATTGTGGATAACACAATTGCTTCACAGCTCCAGGGTCCCAGGTTCGATTCCGGCTTGGGTCACTGTCTGTGCGGAGTCTGCACATCCTCCCCGTGTGTGCGTGGGTTTCCTCCGGGTGCTCCGGTTTCCTCCCACAGTCCAAAGATGTGCAGGTTAGGTGGATTGGCTATGATAAATTGCCCTTAGTGTCCAAAATTGTCCTTAGTGTTGGGTGGGGTTACTGGGTTATGGGGACAGGGTGGAGGTGTTGACCTTGGGTAGGGTGCTCTTTCAAAGAGCCGGTGCAGACTTGATGGGCTGAATGGCCTCCTTCTGCACTGTAAATTCTATGACTGCCAGATCAAGAGACGATACTGCTTCATCAGCCATCCACTTGGTCGCGCCCTTCCTCATGAAACTGCAGTGGCTGGTTAGAGAGCAGCTTTTGAGTATCTGAAAGCAGAAGTGGAGAATTGGGGTGAGGAAATTGTGGATGGAATACAAGAGGTTCGTGGCCATATCATTTGCGGCTTGAATGGCATGCCAGATAGTGGGATGAAGGTGAAGTGGGGTTTGAGAAGTTGCTGCAGCTCTGCATGTCAAACAACACATGTAGGAGTGACCACCCCAGAGTCCTTGTTGAAGTAAAGTTTTCACACAGAGGGCATTGTCTCTGCATGTCAAACAACACATGGATAAAACAATGAGGGCAGGGAGACACAAAATGTCGTTCACCAAGAATGGTTTGATAACACCACTGCTGACTAAGCTGGTGTAGTCCTGAAGGGCATAGTTGCCACACTGAATTCACAGCACATGGATTGAGAACTAACACAAGAGAAAGATTTACTGGATAAAAGCAAATTACTGCGGATGCTGGAATCTGAAACGAAAGAGAAAATGCTGGAAAATCTCAGCAGGTCTGGCAGCATCTGTAGGGAGAGAAAGGAGCTAACGAAAAATTAACTTGATTTGATCCTCACCAATCAATGACAGCCATGGTAGGAGTGACCACCGCTCAGTCCTTGTGGAAGTGAGGTTTTCACACTGAGAGCATCGTCCATCGTATTTTGTGGCACTACCACGATCCTAAATGGGATAGATTTAGAACAGATCTAGCAACTCAAAAACATGAGGTGCTATGGACAGCAGCATATTCCTCACTCTACCATTACCATCAAGCCAGGGGACCAACTCTGATTCAATCTGTGTAGAGGGCATGTCGGGCATACCCAAAAATGAGGTGCCAACTTGGTGAAGCTGCAACACAGGATTCATTGCATGATAAACGGCAGAAGCAGCATGCAATCGACAGAACTAAGTAATTCCATAATTAATGTATTAAATCAAAATACTGCAATCCAGCCATCTGTGAATGGTGGTGGGAAAATAAATAGCTAATGGAAAGAGGAGTCCATATATACATTTCCTCATTGTCAATGATGGTGGAGCTCAGCACATGAATGCAACAGATAAAGCTGGAACATTTGCAACCATTTTCTGTCAGAAGTGGAAAGTGAACGAACCATCTTTAGATCCCCGCCATCACAGATGCCAATGTTCACATTATTCAGTTCACTCTGTGATACCAAGAAACAGCTGAGCACACTGGACACAGCAAAGATTATAGATCTCCAATAGCAGCCCAGCTACAATGCTGATGACACGTGTTGCAGAACAAGCCACGTCTCTAGACAAACTATTCCAATACACCAACAATATTAATGTCTATCCAACAATGTGGAAACGTGCTGAGGTAAATCCTGCCTCCAAAAGGCAGGACAAATCCAATCTTGCCAATTATTGCCCCATTGTCTGCCCTCAATCACCAGTAAAGTGATCCAAAGGATTGTCAACAGTGCTATCAAAAGTCAGTCACCAATAACCTGCTCATGAGTGCTCAGTTTGGTCTCCTGCACGGCCCTCTCCAGATCTCATTACAACCTCAACAAAAGGAACTGCATTCAAGGTGAGGTAAGAGTAACTGCCGCTGATATTAAGGCAGCACTTGTATGTGGCATGAGGTACCCTCAATAATGATGCTTAGGCTAATAACTATACTACAGCTAGAGACGAGAGCTGACTGTTACACAGACCATGAGGCAGGCCTTTATGTATAGCTCCCAGATGGGCGGAGCCAGAGTCGGAGTCCCCAGGGTTCCAAGCCCGGTCTTAAAGGGGACATCACCTTACATGATGATAAGGCAGTAACCGTTCATCACATTCACCCCCTGTTTAAAAAGGAGTGAAGTGCCACCATAGGTCCATCCGTCTCGGTGGCCGGATCGTCCTCCTCAATTCGGGCGGTGGTGCGGCGGGCACGGACGTCCCGGTTGAGGGCACATCCAGGAGCACAGCGGTCGGAGCTTCGGTCCGGGTCGGGGCAGGGAAACTAGGCAGGGCCGGGGGTAGCGGAGCCGGCGCCAGCGGGGTGTGTAAAGGGGGGGGTGCACGGTAGGAGCTCACCAATGGATGGTAGGGCCGGAAGGGGGGTGTTGTAGGGGGCGACGGGTCCTGCAGGGGCACGGCGCGGGAAGGGGCGTCTGTGGTGGAGGATCCAGCGGGTGCCAGATCCCGGAGGGAAACCGTATCTTGCCTGCCATCGGAGTACTCCACGTAGGCGTAACTGGGGTTGGCGTGGAGCAGTCGGACCTTTTCAACTAGGGGGTCCGTTTTATGGCTCCTCGCGTGCCTCCGGAGCAGAACAGGTCCCGGAGCCATCAGCCAAGGTGGAAGCGAGACCCCGGAGGTAGACTTCCTGGGGAAGAGAAAAATTTGGTCGTGAGGGGTCTCATTCGTGGCCGTGCAGAGGAGTGACCTAATGGAGTGTAGGGCATCGGGTAGGACCTCCTGCCAGCGGGTGGTTGGGAGATTTCTCGACCGCAGGGCCAGAAGGACAGCCTTCCACACGGTCGCGTTCTCCCTCTCCACCTGCCCGTTTCCCCGTAGGTTATAACTGGTCGTTCTGCTCGAGGCGATGCCTTTGCTGAGCAGATACTGACGCAGTTCATCGCTCATGAACGATGTACCCCGGTCGCTGTGGATATAAGCAGGGAAACCGAACAGGGTGAAGATGCTGTGCAGTGCCTTAATCACCGTGGCTGAGGTCATGTCGGTGCAGGGAATGGCGAATGGGAAATGGGAGAACTCATCGATCACGGTGAGGAAATAGGCATAACGGTTGGTGGATGGGAGGGGCCCCTTGAAGTCCACACTCAGTCGCTCAAAGGGGCCCGAGGCCTTCACGAGCCAAACCTTGTCTGTCCGATAGAAGTGCGGTTTGCACTCCGCACAGACTTGGCAGGCCCTGACCATGGCCTTGACCTCCTTGGTTGAGTAAGGTAGGTTGCGGGACTTGATGAAATGGACGATACTTGATGTCGTACGAGTAGGTGGAGAGTTCGATCCTCCACCTCAAAATGTTATCGTTTTTTATTTTGCCCCGTTGCGTGTTATCGAACATATAGGCGACCAACCGTTGGTCGGTGACGAGGGTAAACCTCCTACCGGCGAGGTAGTGTCTCCAGCACCGCACAGCCTCCACAATGGCTTGTGCCTCCTTTTCGACTGCAGAGTGTCGAACCTCGGAGGCGGTGAGGGTTCGGGAGAAGAACGCTACTGGTCTGCCTCCTTGATTGAGGGTAGCAGCCAGGGCGATGTCTGACGCATCACTCTCTACCTGGAAAGGGATGGTTTCGTCCACCGCGTGCATGGCGGCCTTGATGATGTCAGCCTTGATGCGGTTGAAGGCCAATTGAGCCTCAGCCAAGAGGGGAAAAGTGGTGGTCTTTAGGAGTGGGCGGGCTTTGTCCGCATACTTGGGGACCCACTGGGCGTAATAGGAGAAAAGCCCCAAGCACCGTTTGAGGGCCTTGAGGCTGCGGGGGAGAGGGAGTTCCTTAAGGGGGCGCATGCGGTCGGGGTCGGGACCTAGGACCCCGTCTTCCACGACATAGCCGAGGATGGCCAGCCGGGTGGTGTGGAAAACGCATTTGCCCTCGTTATAGGTCAGGTTAAGGGCTCGGGCGGTCTGGAGGAACTTTTTGATGTTAGCGTCATGGTCCTGCTGATCATGGCCGCAGATGGTGACATTGTCCAAGTACGGGTATGTAGCCCGCAAACCGTACTGGTCCACCATTTGGTCCATCGCCCTTTGAAAGACGGAGACCCCATTTGTGACACCGAAGGGGACCCTGAGGAAGTGGAAGAGCCGGCCGGCTGCTTCGAAGGCAGTATAGGGGCGGTCTTTTGGTCGGATTGGGAGCTGGTGGTAGGCAGATTTGAGGTCGACCGTGGAAAAGACTCGGTATTGGACGATCCGATTTACCATTTCCGCGATGCGAGGAAGGGGGTACGCATCAAGCTGCGTGAATCGGTTTATGGTCTGGCTGTAATCCACGACCATCCGTTTCTTCTCCCCGGACCGGACTACCACCACTTGCGCTCTCCAAGGGCTGTTGCTAGCCTTGATGACCCCCTCTCCCAGTAAACGCTGGACCTCTGACTTGATAAAAGCCATATCTTGGGCACTGTTGCGCCGGCTCCTGGTGGCGACGGGCTTACAGTCAGGAGTGAGGTTAGCGAATAGCGAGGGGGTTGCGACTTTCAGTGTCGCAAGGCAGCACACCGTGAGGGGGGCAAGGGTCCGCCGAACTTCAGTGTCAGGCTTCGGTGGCTGCACTGGAAATCCAGTCCGAGCAGCAGGGGGGGCACAGAGGTGAGGGAGGATATAACATTTGAAACGGGTGTATTTGGCACCCTGGATCGAGAGATCCGCAATACAGTACCCCTTGATTTGTACCGAGTGGGACCCAGATGCGAGGGCTATGGTTTGGGATGCGGGATGGGTGCGTAGGGAGCAGCGCCTTACCGTTTCAGGGTGGATAAAGCTCTCCGTGCTCCCGGAGTCGAAGAGGCATGCAGTGTCGTGCCCGTTAACCTGGACCTGCATCATGGAGTCCTGCAGGTGTTTTGGCCGAGTTTGATCGAGGGTGATCGCACCCAGTCGCGGGTAGTCGGAGTCGTCAGCCGAGTCGGACTCGTAAAATGGCCGCTGCCGTCGGTCGCACGTGTCGGGTCGAGAAGATGGCCGCCGACCAGATGGCCACTCCCATGATTCGCACGAGGCTGATGACACGTCAGAAGAGGGCGTGTCGGGTCGGTGTGCAGCAGCATTGCGAGGCCTGCGGGCCTGAGAGCCTGATTTTCGGGCCGGCTGTTCTTTGTTTTTCTGGCCCCTGGGTCTGGCCAGGTAGACCCTCGCAAAGTGCCCTTTCTTCCCGCAGTCGCTGCAGATCGCGGAGCGGGCTGGGCAGCGTGGGCGTGGGTGCTGGCCCTGTCCGCAGAAGTAGCATGGTGTGCCCCCATGGTGAGCGGGACGCCGCATGGCGCAGGCCTGTAATACCGTTGAGTCTGAGGAAGTCCAGGGGGGGCTGGCAGAGTCCGCGGGGTACGTACCCAAGTTATGTTGGGCCACCTCCAGCGAGGAGGAGAGCGTTAGCGTCTCCTGGAGGTCTTTTGCCCCGTTTTCGAGCAGCCGCTGCCGGGTGTAGGTCGAGCGGATGCCGGACACAAAAGCATCTCTGATATGCAGGTTCATATGGACTTCCCCTGTCACATCCTGATGGTCACAGTCCCTGGCAAGCGCGGTGAGTTTCTCAACAAACTCGTCAAGCGATTCCCCCGAGCGCTGCCGGCAGGTAGAGAGCAGATGCCGGGCGTGTACCTCATTGACGGGTTTGACAAACCGCTTGCGGAGCAACTCAATCGCTTCCTCATAAGTCGTCGCCTTTTCGAGCGTGGCGGAGATTCTGTGACTCACCCGGGCGTGGAATAGACGCAGCTTGCGTGGCCCTAGGATGGGAATCTCTGCGGAGTCCAGGTAGGCCTCGAAGCACCGCAGCCAGTATTTAAAAATTTCCTTTGCCTCCGGCGTTCGTGCTTCCAGATTGAGCTTCTCTGGTTTTAGGCCTGCGTCCATCCTGAATCTAGTTTAGTCTAATAAATTGAGGTACCCTCAATAATGATGCTTAGACTAATAACTATACTACAGATAGAGACGAGAGCTGACTGTTACACAGGCCATGAGGCAGGCCTTTATGTATGGCTCCCAGATGGGCGGAGCCAGAGTCGGAGTCCCCAGGGTTCCAAGCCCGGTCTTAAAGGGGACATCACCTTACATGATGATAAGGCAGTAACCGTTCATCACATGGCATCAGGGGGACCTAGTATAATTGAATCCAGTGGGAATTGAGGGGAAAGCCCTCCTGGCTGGATTCATATCTAGCATAAAGGAACATAGTTGTGGTTGCAGGAGGTCAATCCTCAGCCCGGATATTGCTGCTGGAATTCCACAAGGCAGTGTCCTCAGTTCAACTATCTTCAGCTGCTCCATCAATGACCTTCCCTCCATCATTAGGATCAGAAATGGGAATGTTTGATTGTGATTGCAGTGTTCAGTTCTGTTTACAACTCCTTGGATAATTATGCAGCCTGTGCTCACCTACCGCAACACCTGGTCAGCAGTCAGGCTTTGGGTGATGAGTAGCAAGTAACATACTCTCCTCCCCACGACATTCGGTGGAACTTCCAAATTTCCCACCATCAACATCTTGGAGGTCATCATTGACCAGAAACTTAACTGGAGCAGCATATTAATGCAATGGCTGCAGAGCGGATCAGAGGCTGGGAGTGCTGCTGTGCTGAGTAGTGACTCGCCTTCTGACTCCATAATGCCTTTCTACCATCTAATGCACAAGCCAGTAGTCTGATAGAAGACATTTTCCTGGATGACTGCAGCTCCAACAACATTTAAGAGCCTCCGCACCGTCCAGGATATAGAAGCCCATTTGATCAGCATCCTACCCACCACCTCAAATATTCCATCCTTCCCACCTCAGGTGCACCTTGGCAATCATGCGTTGCGTTGCCCCCCCCCCCCCCCCCCAACCCGGAAACAGTATTATCAATTTTGAAACCCAAATGCCCACCCACTCAAAATGGCGGCAGTCCGACAGAATCCCGTGAGGTCCCACCATGCATAAATGCATGATAAGTAACTAAAGGAATGGAGAACCCTGGCAGTGCTACAGATTTGTAACATGTAAATGTTAATGTAAGTTCTAGTTTTACTGTGTCCATTCACCAGTTCACTACACCCCCCCCCTCCCAAACCACCACACCTTCAAGAACACTTAATATTAAATGGCATGTGGAAAACAGCACTCAATAATTCACAACACAGAAGGGACAAATGTGTAGAAGAAGCAAACACTAGTGCCACAGAACATAACAAAATGAATTAACTTTTGACATAGCTTACAGCCAAGCATCTTTCTGTGTACAAAAGGAGAAAAGAGCTCAAAATCAAAATATGAGCCTTTGCTTTTAGCTTGGCTCTTCTACCTCCCTTTTTGTAGGGGTAAGAATACTCATAGTGGCACCTTTTCTTTTGCCAATTTGAAAGATAGGAATGCCAGGTCTTGGGTATCTAGCAGAAGCTGGCATGCCAGAAGGTGGCATCACTTCCTGTTCGTAAGTGTGTGTAAACTTATTGTCAGAAGGCAGAAACCTTCTGAGTTTAAAAATAAATGTTAGTCTGCGTGACTCAAGGCTAGAAACTCTTAATACTACTGAAGTGTTTGTTGGAAAGTAATAGCCATTGTGTGTCAAATAGAGTGGAGGCAGTGAGAAAAATATCGAAAGAAATAACACAATAGGATATACTGCACTTCCTGGCCTCATGCATCCTTTTGTTTACAGAATAAACTTGCTCCTTGTTTCTTAAAAACATTAAATATAAAAGAAAACTTTGCCTAATATTTATAAGGTGTTTGATGTTTTAGTTTGAATGCATTTATATTTTATATGTGTAGTTAATTATCACATTTTGTGCCTCTCATTGTAGAAGAGGTGGGTGTAGCAGAGTCAGCAGTTCTCAACCCATGTATCACATGCATGATGATGCCAGGAGCATGTTGTGTTGTTCCATTACGCAAGTGAAGAAAAAGCATTTTGTTTACATCATTTTGTTTAGGGTGTGAGATTGATTTGGTGTTGAAACACCAGTATGAGGATGGAGTGAGCGATTTCCACTGAAGGCAGAGTAGGCTGGCTGACATCACAATAGTTCATGCAATACACGTCTTGTGATTTTTCTTTTTCTCTCTGTTATGACATATGGATGTCTTAAGAGATTCATCAGGCAGAAGCTTATGTGATCAGTTATTCTGTATTCCAACCAAGGTAAAAAGACTAATAGATCGGTAAACAGTGAACAATTCAGAGAAAACATTTAACAATTCTCCCTTGTTTTAGATTGTCTCCTTTAGTTGTAATATTTTAATACCCTGAAGCAGATAACTTTATTAATTTTTTATGCTTCTGGATAAAGAGCATAATCCTCTGCTTTTAAAGTAACAGTGAACCTGGATTCTCCTTTGCTTTCTAAAGATTAACTTGAACTACAAAGAAAGCTACTAAAATAATTATCTCTTAAGACAAAATGTTAGGATAACTAACATTAATGGCTGGTCTTATTTGCACCTACAATATAGAGAAAGAATGGCTCCATTAACATATGTGGAAGGATTCTCTGCCACCCGCCACCAGTAGTGGGGTTCCCGATGTGGCGGAGAATTGAGCGTTGAGCAAAAAAATGGGGGGGGGGGGGGCGGGATTCTCTGTTTCTGAGACTAAATGTTGACGTTGACGCAGAAGTCGTGGACTTCCATGACAGCAAAACTGGCACCGTACCTGGATCGATTCAGCAACTGAGGAGGGGCTAGCACTGGCACCAAGTGGAACACAATCGATTCCAATGAAAAATGGTGTGTGATTTGCCGGGCCCGTGATTGACACTTGGGAGGCTGACACTGCAGTCGTATATACACATTACAATCCCCACACACACTCATCCCAGCCAACAAGATGGCACTGGTTCATAGATCATAGAACATAGAATTTACAGTGCAGAAGGAGGCCATTCGGCCCATCGAGTCTGCACCATCTCTTGGAAAGAGCAACCTACTTAAGCCCACGCCTCCACCCTATCTCCGCAACCCGGTAACCCCACCTAACCTTTGGACATTATGGGCAATTTATCATGGCCAATCCAACTAATCTGTACATCTTTAGGCTGTGGGAGGAAACCAGAGCACCCGGAGGAAACCCACGCATATATGGGGAGAACGTGCAGACTCCGCACAGACAGTGACCCAAGCCGGGAATCGAACCTGGGACCTGGAGCTGTGAAGCAACAGTGCTAACCACTGTGCTACTGTGCTGGTTGTGCTGGAGCATGCCCATATAGCTGATTGGTCGGCTCGGGCCAGAAGGCATCTAGACAGATGGCCTATATGACCCATGACCCTAAATTCACAGTGGGCTGTTCGTGGCATGTGCAGCTGTGTGACTGCCTTTCCGGCTGCGGCAATGTTGTTCTTTGCCCGTCCACTCCAACCCCACAGCCTACCTCCTAGCCACCCCTCGCTACTCCCCCCGGTCCTGGCAGAAGCCCCCTGGCCAGTGGCACAACTGTCATCAAACTATGGCGATGTTGGACACTTTCCGTACCTCCTCTCTCTCCCTCAGCAACCATGATGCCGGTTTCATGATTTTTAAAAGCAGAAGTGAATTGCGCCGTCGGGAACTCGGCCCACAGAGGCGGAGCATCATGAATGCCCCAGAGAATACCTGTTCTGGCCCACGTATGACATGCAATCGGTGATTACTGTATGTGTGTTCTGGACTGCATTGACGCCGCTGTTGAGGTGACGGAGAATTGTGATATGGCTTCAAATTGGCGCCAGCCACGATTTTAGCATCAAAATCTATTCTTCACCCAATCTCATTTCACGATTTCGGCATCAGCCAATGGATAATCCTGCCCCGGATCTGCACCCATCCAGTGATCGGGTCACCCTCGTGCATGCGTGCATTCCCCCCACCAACTCAAACAGAATCCCTTGAGCGCCCCACCACGCATTAATTTGCATGGCACAGGAATGGGAATTGCCCCTGGGCACTGGTCCTCATGCCTGTGCAGAACGGGAGTGATTCTACTCCAGATTGCAATCTTCCCACAGACATTTGTTTTGGAGGTTGGGATGTTTTGAGCCATGAAGAGGTATGTGGGACCTAAAGATGCCAGCAAGCCCAGCTTCTCTGAGATTGGGCCGTTGTTTTTAAAAAGCACCCCGATCTCAATGTTAATTGACAGGCCCCCCCCCCAGGCATTACAAACCTCGCAGACAAGTGGAACATCCCCAACCCTTGATAAAAGAGGGTAATCCTCACCCCCCTCCCCCATTCTCGCTGGCTTCAACCCTCCACCCGCCGCCAATGATCACTGACATGGGACCCTCCCAATGGGTCTCCTTCGGACTCCACCCCTTGGCACTGCCCTGCCATTTCCCCAGCCACCCAATGGTCTCATGCCAATGGTCATCATGTCTGGACTCCGTTTGTGGAGACCTGTAGTGATTTGCGCTGGTATCACATAGCGCCAGCAGGTGGGCGAATTGCAGGAAACGGGAGAATCTGGCTTAAAATAGATCCTGTGTATTTAAATGCAAATTTTAGTATGCTGACCTGGTTCGTGCCCAGGGAGGGGGTGAACTATATTACGTCTGTTGGGAGGGCCCAGGGGCATCGGAAACTGTTTGGCGGCCAGCAAAAATCCTTTTTCGGGCCTTACTCGGAATTCTCCTGACATAGCGGGATTTGCGCTGGGCACAACCTGGCTGGAGACTCACCCCCATAACGGGGCTGTAGGGTTGAATATTAAATAACAATTTGCAACTGAGACCTTTCCCAATTTAAATGTTTGTTTGATTCCATATTTAATGTTCGGTGCGTTTTGCCCCTATTCCATTCTATTTACAGAAAGTTCCAGAGAATTTACAGTGCAGAAGGAGGCCATTTGGCCCATCGAATCAGCACCGGCTCTTGGAAAGAGCACCCTACCCAAGGTCCACACCTTCACCCTATCCCCATAACCCAGCAACCCTACCCAACACTAAGGGAAATTTTGGACACTAAGGGCAATTTATCATGGCCAATCCACCTAACCTGCACATCTTTGGACTGTGGGAGGAAACTGGAGCACCCGGAGGAAACCCACGCAAACACGGGGAGAATGTGCAGACTCCGCACAGACAGTGACCCAAGCCGGAATCGAACCTGGGACCCTGGAGCTGTGAAGCAATTGTGCTATCCACAATGCTACTGTGCTGCCCTTGGTTGGTAAATATCAGGATCCAGGGATGGAGAAAGAGAGAGCAGGCAGGCAGCTAATGCAGAAGTAGTGTACTGAAAGCTACTTTTATTTCTTATTTATAATGTACCTGCACAGCCTGGATTAAGGATGACACCACTTTAACTTCCGAGATCTGGAAGGGAATGGATGTCAGAATGAGCTGGAGCACAAAGGTACTAACAAAAAGAAATGATGACTGTTTATTGAAATGCATTTTCTTTTGCATTAGCTTGTCTTCAGATATTGTTCCCATAGGAATGTGTATGAAATATGTTTTGAGAGCTGAGCTTTAACAACTGGAAACTGGTGCTTGCGTGTTTGCTGTCTTATTTAGTGATATAGTGATGATAACTGCAGAGGCAGGTTATTCTCTCTAGTTCTACAAACAGTTACAGGCTTCAATTAAGCAAGTCTTATACTGTCATAAGCAAACCTTAACGCAAGGCTTACACACATGCAGCTGGTGCACTTGTTGTTTGTCAAGTCTTTAACTTAAGAGACCAGTGGGAGTTTTTAATTAATGTCTGTGAGAAGTGTATGCTAGTCTGTTTAAACCATCTTGGCAAGTTTGACTCATCTCCCCTTGTAGTTGATGCAGTCACTTGAGCCTTTGGCGTGCTGTTGTCTATATAACATCCATCTCATCAGTCAAAAAAGTCTCATGCAAATGGTTTGCGTAAAAGATTAATTTGACTAAGAGGAATCAAATGCTGGCCTTGTAAAGCTCACCCTTTGGTGCATGCTCTGGCTGCTCTCATTTTACCCAGTGGTCATTAAAATGTGAAGCTTATTGTTCTTTAGATAGAAAGCAAACAGGGTTGTGGAAAAAATTAAACTTTAATTTAATTTTCAAATTATGTTAAGCATCTCGTATATAGAAATTAACAATAATTACATGCAACTAGCTAATGTAATTGCAAACTTTAAAATTTGAAATAATCAGACCAAATTATAATTTGAAACTTGATTACTAAGCGCCGGGGTCACGCTTATGATTTTTTACAATTTGCATATACAATAAAAAAGGCAAAACATGCCAGAATTGATTAACAAGGGCTTCTATTTTAAAAAATAATATTGATTTGGCTGTTATTTTGCTGTTTATGTATAATAGTATTTAAATTGTACTGTTTGTGAAATGGAAGAAAAGAGCCATCTAAGGATTTTTAAAAATAAAGGGGAAATTTAGTGTGTCCAATTCACCTACCCTGCACATCTTTTTGGGTTGGGTTGGTGAGACCCACGCAGACAAGGGGAGAATGTGCAAGCTCCACATGCACAGTGACCCGGGGCCGGGATCGAACTCGGATCCTCGGCGCTGTGAGGCAGCAGTGCAAACCACTGCACCACTCTGCCACCCTTCATCTAAGGATTTATAATAATGTTTCTAAAAATCCATATATATTTTTAATAGAGATTAGGTGGTACTTCTTCACAGTATGTTTTGTGTCTAGATTTTGAAGGTTGTAAATGTACAAATTAAATTCTGCGTAAAACTACTCATTTGTCACGAAGGAGCAGGGTATGGTTTACCCTCATAATTCTGACATGGTCAGTACCGGAAATGATCCACATCAGCGAGCAGAGGCATTTAAGCGAAAGAAACTCCAAGCTAGCCACCTGTCCCAACGTGTCATGTTTTCTAAAAGTTTATTGAAAATAGTCATTGACTGCAAATACTCTACTAATAACCTCAGTCGTAAAATGGTACATGTAATGGGGAAGCCTAATAAATTGCCCAGAAAAATACCTACACAACAGTAAACAAAATGAAGCACCAACTGAAAGAAAAATCAACTTGAGTCATGTTTCATATAACGAAACATGAAAATTGGGTAAAGCAAGGTAAATTGAATAAAGTAAAGTATCAATCAATGGTGGTACATTTTGTACATTATCTTATTTTGTTTTGCTTATTATTTACAAAAGTGATATAATGCAGTGCTCAGGTGAAAATGATGATGCACTTTACATAAAAGCCCAGAAAGCAACAATCTTGTGCTCTGTTGTGTTTTCTTTGAGCTGAGAACATGCTCTCCTTATTACCATAGGAATATGAGTCATGAATGTAAGTAACTGTTTTTTGCATTAGGTGCTCCCTGGAGGTATTAGAAAATATCATGTCCCTGTATGAAATGTAGATGTGAAATCTACCAGAAAGAAATATTTATGACCATTTTATGCTTGATTAGATTTGGATGACATCTGTTAGAAGACGGAGACTGGACAAAGGGAAAGCTGCTCCTGGGCAAATCTGAACAGAGTTGTTTAGATGATGCAAGGGCAGAACCTTCCATTATGCTAGGCAAAACATAAGAACACTGTTAGTGTGAATGCAATTGACAGGAATCTGCTGTGATGGGGACAAAATAATCTGACTTCTTGAACACAAAAATGGAGCTGGCAATATCTAATACACTGGCTACTACATAGAACCAGGTAATATCTATAACTCCTTCCTCTTATAGTTCATTTTAAGGTCAGTGCGATCTTTTTAGGTTTAAATAGCTTGGTAATTCGATTAAACATGATACTTGCCTTTGTTTGATTTTGTTTTTGTTTACATGACTTTCATGAGGAGTGCTTTATTTTGTAGTTTTTATTCTAATCTCAATTTAGTTTGTCAAAATTACGTGACAGATAGTGGGCGGGGTTCTCAGGTCGGCAAAATCGCGTTCAGCGATCAGCCGGTGAATCCAAGTTTCCGACAAAATCGGGGGTGGGTCCACTTTCACGATGCTCCGCCCCCTCCAAAGTGACGTACTCTAGGAGTTCACCGCACGTCGTATCGACGGCCTCAGGACGTTGGCTGACGCCCACCCCTCGATGCACCGCCCCCGACCGGCCGAGATCCCGATGGCGTGGGACTCTCATGCTATTACTTGCCGGGAACTGGGTGTGGCAGCTATGGGCTCAGTCCAGCGCCTCCACAGGGGGGAGAGCTGATCCACGGACAGGGGGGACTTTGAAAGGGGCTGGGGGCACTGTTGCCGGGTGGTCTGGGGCTCGTGAACCAACCAAAGGGGGGCACTATTTTGAAGGCCGAGTGTGCCCGCAGCCGGCGCTGGGTTGCACATGCGCAGCCACGGACCCGGCAATTCTCCGGCCGGATCGGCAGCTGGAGCCGGGTGCTCTAAGCTGCCTTCCTGCTAGCCCCCCACCAAACGGAGGATTGGTGGCCATTTTGCACTGAATTTTCGGTCGTAAAATGCCACCATTCCCACACCAACATCAGGACATAGCCTGAAAATCGGAGAATCCAGCCTGGCATTTTTAAGAATATAAGAACTAGAAGCAGGAGTAGGCCATCTGGCCCCTCGAGCCTGCTCCACCATTCAATGAGATCATGGCTGATCTTTTGTGGACTAAGCTCCACTTTCCGGAAAAATAATATCCCAACTAATTTCAGCCACAAAATCCCATCACCAAAGATAATAACTGGCAATTTAATATTTGGATCAGAAAACTATATATGACGAGTGCTTCCCTAAACTTTTAATCATTTACTTTGTGCTCTTGTGAACATTCTATACCTTTTTACTTTTATTTCCAGTCTTGCCATTAAAAAATACTTTTTCAACTGAGATATATCTTTCTTAACTATTCAATATGTGACCAAAAGAGCTGGATCAGCGGGTGGTTTCTAATATGAAAAGTCGCTAAACCCACCATCTTTTCCAAAGAGTAATTGTTAAGTCTTTATTGTTTTAGGAGAGTTTAAAGCAAGCCAGTGCTAAGTGAGAAAATGGTTTTGATTATTTAAACCCCCCTCTATGCCTGTAAAGCCTAAAGAAGGGGATTACATAGGTTACTCAGAGTTCTTGCTCATACATATATTTCATTGACAATGAACAAAGCATGCAACTGAGCTATTGATTTAAACCAAATTCAGCTGGGAATGCTTGTAACAGTTATGACAAAGAGGCGCTTTATTGGGACACTAGCAAAGGTTTTTTATTGCATGTTTGCATTTTTAAAGTATTTACAGTGTTAAAAATTTGTCAATAACTAAAATGATAGTAAGGTTTAAAACTTTGGTATGACTTCAATGATAAAGTTTCACTAACTAGCTAACAATGGTCAGAGCAGAGGTATAATAGCTTCTCATTTGTTAAATGAATTCTACCAATTACATCAAACGGTAGAAAATCCAGAATTCTGCTATTGGGAAATCTTTGATCTCAGATCCTATTCTTAAGAAATCCATACCAGCTATTGCAGAGCTTGTGATGTAGGAAGTGCTTTTCCTGCTTTTGAATTCATCGTTTTGTCCTTACAATGAAAGTACTCCTATTTAACACCAAAAATCTGCTTGATAAATGAATGGGTCCAACATGACTTGTAAGCAGCGTGATAGCACAAATAACAGATGAATGATTGGTCTGTTGGTTCAGCTCCATGGGCCTCCATTCACACCCTTAGTACTATATTTAACCCTTTGAATACCTTGAGGATTGAAATCCTTTAACACTTTGAAAATTGCTCGCTTCTTACTCGTTATTCATGACAGAAAGTTAATTTTAAAAGTTCTTAATGCTGTTGAATAAAATCAGAAGAAACTTTGTGAGTGGTTTTAACTAACAAATAAACCACAAACCTGCTGTATCTTTCTTTCATTGCAGTGTCAGGATGCTATCACACAATTGAGAGGATTAATATTAGTGCCTGACAAGAGTTTCTAATAGTTATTTTCACTTAATGCTTTATGTAAATTGAAACGAATTGTGAAGGAACTTAATGAACAAAATACTAAAATAATTTGTAACATCTGTTAGAAAGTCCACTATGTGTGTGTGTGTGCAGTTAGAGACTGATTTCTATTTGGTTGCATGGCAGTTGTATTTAATGCGTTGCTGAAACATGTCTGTCTCCTAAGTACTATTCAAGCTCCGTGCTACCAATCAACTACTTAAAATCTATTTCAGTTTTCATTCTAGATTACTTGTAACTGGAAATTAGCTGTACAACAAGATATATAAATATAGTGCATATGGTCGTTCCTTTGTCTAAAATGCAGAGAATCTTGTAATGTTGTCACAATACAGGATAATAAGCCAATAGTATGATAATGTTAAAAATCACAGAACTGAAGCCTTTCTAAATAACTCTTTGAAACTTGGGATGAATCATATTTTATTGCTTTGCAATACACACTGCTTAGTGTGCCTAGTTTATATTTTCCATTTGATTGCTGGTAAAGAACCAAACCAATCAGTTTTGTGTGCTGAAACCCTCTTTTTGAACATCTCCCTGTTACATATTACCCTTCGTGGAGAAAGCCCAGGAAGAGACCCGGTTGTCAGCCTCCACCATCTACCTCTTGGGAATTCAGTATGTGAGGTAGTGTTATAAATGCATGCACATCCTGCTGTCTCATAACTGTACCATGTGGATGCATAGCTTTTATATGAATGCAGTTCCAAGAGGCTCCGTTTGGGAGGAAATTAGCCACTCATCCCATTTCTCCATCTTATTTTTTCCAAACTTACCCTCACGCTATTTAGTATGCATGCTGCTTAATGTCTGCAGGACAATAACAGCTTGCATTTATCATGCACCTTTACTGTAATAAAACTTTTTAAGTAGCCAGGACGAATGAGGTGAATTACATTTTGAGTTTATGGTCAATAGGAACTTTTATTCATAGTCCTCCACTGTTGCTCAGGGCTTGCTACCTCTATAGCGTATGGGGAAAGTGGATCTGGGACCTGTAGTGGGGGGCTGTGCTGAGTGCTCTTTTTAAAGCGTCCACGGCATCTGTATTCTGTGGAAGCCATTCCCAAGGTGCCTGCTTCTTGAGAAGTTCGGAAAGGGGCGCTGCTTTCGTGGCGAAGCCGTCAATATGGTTTCGGCAGTAACCAACAAGTCCTAAAAATGACCGGAGGGCTGAGACATTGTGGGGAAGGGGCAATTTGACGATCGAGTCAATTCTTTTGTGCTCGATCTCGCGTTTACCATGAGTGACCACTGTTCCCAAGTAAATCACTTTTTCTTTCAGAATCTGGGCCTTCTTGGGGTTGACTTTACAACCAATTTCTTTTAGGACTGCTAGGAGCTCGGCGAGAAGCAAAATGTGCTCTCCCTTTGTGTCTGTCTGTAGTAACAAGTCGTCTACATACTGGACCAGACAATTGGGGCGGGAAAATCTTGCTAATCCATTTGCCAGCTGTTGGTGGAAAATGGAGGGGGAGTTGTGGAAGCCTTGTGGAAGGCAGGTCCATGTGTACTGTTCTTGAAATGTAAAGGTGAATTTGTACTGGCACGCTTTAGTCAATGGAATGGACCAGAAGCCATTCCTAATGTCCAAAACTGAAAAAAATTTTGACTGGAGTCCCTGTTTGAGCATGGTCTCGGGACTCATGGCTACGGTGGGGGCTGCTGCTGGGGTTACTTAGTTCAGTTCCCGATAATCAATGGTCAGTCGCCATGATCCATCCGGTTTCCTGACGGGCCAAATCGGTGCTTTGTTTGTGGAGGCTACTGATCTGACTACGCCTTGATCCAACAAACTCTCTATCACTTTGGAGATTTCTCCCTCTGCTTCCTGGGGAAATCTGTACTGCTTCTGGGGTTTAGGGTCGGGACCTGTAATGTTCACAAAGCCAGTCAAACTGCCACAGTCGTGCTTGTGCTGTGCAAATGCTGCTTTATGTTCCTGCAGGACTGCCCTAACCTGTTTGTCTGCACTAATGGCTCGAGGGTCAAACCAGAAGTCTTCTACTGAGCTAATCCTATTTACGTATTCTCCTACTGTGAGCATGGTGGGGGCTCGTGCAGCCTTTGCCACTTTTCATACACACTTGTTCACTGGGTCGAAAGAAAGGTTATGGGAGCTCATGAAGTCGATCCCAAGGATATGTTCTGCTGTCTGGGGCAGATCAACTAAAACTACTGGGTGCTTGGTTGCGATGTTCCCTATCTGTATTGCTATAGGGGCTGTGATGTGTCCCTTTTGTAAATGGCCTGTAAACCAGCTGAGCGCAATGGTGTCTGTTGTGGGCCACGTGTCTCGCTGGAACATCGTGGAGGAATTGAGTGTGGTGCGGGACCCTTCTGTGTCCCAAAGAAATTCCACGGATTGTCCCCGAACTTTGCCTGCTACCACCGGTCTACTAGACTTGTCCCAAAGGGTGTCACAGATCCAAGTTGGGGAGCCCGAACACTGTCAGTCGGTGCCGTTCATGTCTGTACTGTCTGAACGGGCGCTAATGCTATGGATCGGCTTTGCCCTATTCTTGTTTAGGGTGCCTGTCTGTTGGTTTCTCTGCTGCTTCTGGGGCATGTTGCACTCACGTGCAAAGTGTCCTAGCTGTCCATAATTATAAAATTCCTGAGCTTTTGGCTCTGGTTGGCTGTTCCTGCCCTCATTTACCAATGTGGCATTCTGGTGTGCCATAACTGGGTTCATTTCTACCTGCTCTTCGGGTGTTATAAATACGGTTTTGCCTGCAATTGATTTCTCCCAAGCGCGGGACAATCTCTTCAAAACCCATTTGTGGCATGGGACACTAGAATTCGGGTCCATTTGGCTATATTTTCTGGGGACAAATGGGTACGGGCTAACTCTCCAAAAACTGTGGTAAAGTGAATCCACAAATGTCCAGCAAACGCTGTGGGGTGCTCTGTCTTCTTTTGCCTACATTTATTTAGGCCATCTACGGGGTCTCCTCTGTTAAAGCCAATCGCATCAAGGATCGCTGTGTGCATCTCTTGGAGTGTGCCTCCTCCTACATTCTGTGGGTCGGGAAGGGCTGCTACGACTGAAGGGTCGAGGTTTAAAACTGTGAACTTCACTTGCTCCTTTTTGTCCAGGCCGTACATGGTTGCCTGTTGTCTGACTTTCGTGAAAAATTGGTGGGGGTCTGAAGTGGGCAGGAACGGTGTAATTTTTCCACACGCATCCCGTAATTGGGTCACGGTTAACGGGGTTGTGTAAAGGAAGTCTGCTTCTCCATCTCCTGCGGCCCTGCGGTGTGTGGTCACAGGATTCATGGGGGTGTGATCTGCCTGTTCTGTTGGGGGTTGGGGCGCTTTCCTTTTCTGGGGTTCTTCCTGCGTACATGTCCCATGTACTTATCTATGGGAAGTCTCGTTCAATTCCTGCCAATCGGGGCCGTTTTCTTGATCTAATTGGGGTCCGAATGTACTCTGAAAGCCATTTTGCACGGACAGCAGAGATTGCAATTCTGCAATTTGCTTCCGGCACTTTGCATGGTCTACGGAGCTCTGCCTTTGTTCCATCGTGGAAGTATGGAGTGCTCGTAGGGCTGCTTTTAAATCATTGCACAGCTCCTGCAATTTCTCAACTCGCTGTTCTGTTTCTTGTCTTACCAAGATCGCACGTTCCGTGTCCTGGTAGGCCTTATCGTATTGTGTCTGAAAGCTGTTCAAATGCGTGAGACAAGACTGATGTGCCCTCTTGGCATCATCCACCTCTCTGTCCCTTGCTGCTAACTGCTCTTTCAGATCTCGATTCTCTTTCTCTACCTCACTCACGTCTACCTCACTGGTTCTGTCTCTCTCCTCTATCTCTCTACGGAGCGTCCTAACGACCTCCTCTGTGCCTCGCAAATGTGCCAAACAGGTCACGATTGCGATCGGCTTGCGAGCTTTTCCCAAGCTCGTCTTGTGGATCTCTGACAGGTTCTCCCACCAAGTATGTCCTGTACTCCCAGGTACTGTTTCCTCATCATCACAGAATTCACTCCAAAGGGGCCATCCTTTCCCTTTGAGATATTTCCTGATCTCTTCTTCCCAAACGGGACACTGTCCTACTCTACTGCTGGTCACTGCGACCTCAAATTCCTGGGGGTTCATAAGGCGTTCCATTGCCTTCATTGCCATTTTCTCTACTAGGATCTCTAATGAATTTGGAACAGGGGGGTGATAAAGCGGTGATGTAAACACGGGTACGGCTTACGCTAATTTCCGGCCTACAAAACTCCCAACAGTTTTTCGCAACAAAATCTCTCAGGTTTACCTTATATCCCCGTTAGTACGCATGCATTAACACACTTCCGAATCTCAGAGGCTTGATCAGTGCTGTTTTGACGCTTAAGGTTTTTCTTTCTGTTCCCAATTGGATTCTCAATTCAAACTTTGGGTTCTCTCGGAGTGGTTAGGCCACTTCTAAATCGAGTCCCACCAGAGTCGCTAGTAAATGTTGCTAACTTTTGGTTGGTTCTTAATTTGGCTCTATTTAATCACATTTGCTCAAGAGTCACCAGGTATCTTTCGACAACGCCACAAGGTACAGAACCGAATACTGATCAATGACTCGATACACCAGTTAGTAAGTTCAAAAGCAATGCTCATTTATTTACACACAGTCAAATCTACTCATGCATAAACTCTACAAAACTAAACTACCACTATTACTAAGGCCTATACTTAGCTTCAGGCGCCCACTCAGTCAGAGGAACAATGGGCGTTGCTCGGTTCTGAGGCTGCTGGGTTGAGCTGTTTACAGGGTAGCAACTAGGAGCGTCTATCTCGTAGAGTGCGTTGACTTGGAACTTACTTGGTCTGCTGTAGCTGCTAGGCTGGTCTCTTTCTTCGGTGAGAGCCAACGCCAAAGGAGGGCGTACTCCCTTGGGGGATACCTTTTATACCCAAATGGGCTTCGTGCTCTTTTGGGCGGGCCTTGAACTTGGCCTCAACTAATTGGGCCTTTCCCAATCATCGGTATCGATTTTCCTCCAATAGAGGGGTGGTTCCCTGACCACTGGGCGTGTCCTGGTGACTGTCAATCTGCTTTGTCTTAGCTTCTTCTGCCGCTGGGGAGTCTGTCCTAACATTGTGTATCGAAATGTTTCCCTTTTGTCCCCGGAGATGGCTCATTTGTATGTAAATTGTTTGGTAGTTTCTGTCCTGTCTGAGCGTTCAAGGTTCTAATCAACAGACAGGGCTTGCACCTGCTTGTTTCTTAGCATTGTCCAATTTTCCCTGCAGTCTTTGCAAGTGTCCATTTAGTAATCGGGACATGGCCATCCCAGATGGCTACAGCATGCATGCTGCTTAATGTCTGCAGTACACCAACAGCTTGCATTTATCATGCACCTTTACTGTAATAAAACTTTTAAAGTAGCCAGGACGAATGAGGTGAATTACATTTTGAGTTTATGGTCAATAGGAACTTTTATTCATATTCCTCCACTGTTGCTAAATTATCTGACTGCTTATCTGACATCCTTCCAAAACCCGTGACTTCCACTATCTAGAAGCACATGAGCAGCAAGCACATGGGAACAGCACCACTTGTACATTCCCCACCAAGCCACACAACATCCTGACTTAGAATTATATCCGTTTCTTCATTGTTACAGGATCAAAATCCTGGACCACTCATCCCAGCAGCGAGGGTGTGACCCTGCACTGGCTGTACTGTAGCAGTTGAAGAAGGCAGTTCACCACCAAGGGAAACTAGGGATAGGCAACAAATACTGGCCTTGTCAGTGATGCCCGCATACCTTGAAAGGATAAAAATAAGGTTTAGTACTGGATGAGCAAATATTTCCTCCAGTTAAATATTGGGAAGACTAATACAATTAATTTTGGTCTCCAGTCTAAACTTTTCTCCCTAGTTATTGATTCCATCCATTCCTCTTCCTGGCAACAAGCTGAGATTAGGCAATCTCGGTGGCATATTTGATCCCGAGATAAGCTTCCGACTTTATTCATATATGTGTCATCACTAAAAAGCCTGTTTCCACTTCTGTAAAATCGCTCAACTTCACCCCTGTCTCAGCTCATCTGCTACTGAAAGCCTTATCCATGCCTTCCTTACCTCTATACTTGACTATTCCAATGTGTTCCTGCCTATCTCTAATTGCCCTTGGGAAAGTAATGGTGAGTTACTGTTCTGCTGGGAAGTGAGTCCCAGAATTTTGATCCTGCCTCAGTGAAGGAGCAGCGATATAGTTCCAAGTCGGGATGGCATGTGGCTTGGTCGGAAACTTGGAGGTGATGAAAGGTTCCACTTTAAAAACTTGACGTCCTCCAAAACTCGTTAGTCGAATGGTCTGGCACAAATCGGGTTAATATGAGACTGAGTACATTACCACCCACACAGTGATGCAAAGAACACATAACCCGCACCTAGGGGTCAGTTTAGTTTTGGACATGGCCATGTGCGCAAGCAAGCATGGAGAGACCTCTTAACTTGAACCCTATACTGAATATATGTACCCAATGCTTGTAGTGAAAAAATATATAGAGTTAACCTACTTAAGACTACGAAGATTTCATAGTGAATGGCATCCAAAACCCTACAACTTGGTAACAGTAAATGGAAAAATCCAAAATCTTGCAACAATTGCAGAGAAAAACTAAAACCTTGCAAGATGAAATAGAAATTCAAAGTAGCATTCCGATCGGAATAAAAACTTGAGGAGCATATGCGCAGAGGAAATTCGCCAGGGAAAAGCTCTAAAGAAAGGCTTGGATACTGAAGGCAGAAATTTATAATTTCCCACAGTAGCATAAGACACCATTGGAGCCCTTGGAAATTCATCTTCAATTCTCAGAGTGCAAACTCTGTCAGCAAATTAGCAGGGGTAAACTAAAGCTTTTCCATTTCAAGATATAGCAATCCTGAGAAACTTTTAAATTGTTCATGGTTAGAAATTACTGTTTAAAACTCCGTCAGAAAAAAACAAATTCTCAAGTTGGTGCTTGCAGATGTGGCATCCGAGCTCACTCTAAAAATACAATTAATTAAGCAGCAAGCAATAGGCAGAGCTAAGCGATTCCACAACAAATGCATCAGATCTAAGCTCTGCAGTGCTGCCACATACAGCTGTGAATGGTGGTGGGCAATTAAAAAACTCACTGGAGGAGGAAGCTCATCAAATATGCCCATCACAACCTCAACGATTTAAAAAAAATAAATTTAGAGTAACCAATTCATTTTTTTCCAATTAAGGGGCAATTTAGCATTTTCAATCCACCTACCTTGCACATCTTTGGGTTGTGGGGACGAAACCCACGCAAACACGGGGAGAGTGTGCAAACTCCACACGGACAGTGACCCAGAGCCGGGATCGAACCTGGGACCTCGGCTGCCACTGCGCCAACGTGCTGCCCTCTCATCCTCAATGATAAGGGAGCCCAGCACATATGTGCAAAAGACAAGGCTGAGGCATTCGCTGCAATCTTCAACCAGAAGTGCCGAGTCGATGATCCATCTTGATCTCCTTCGGAAGTCCCCAGCATCACAGATGTCAATCTTCAGGCAATACGATTCCCTCCACGTGATATCAAGAAACAGTTGAAGGCGAGAGTGACTGCCCTTGACATCAAGGCAGCATTTGACCGAATATGGCATAAGGAGCACTAGCTAAAATGAAGTCAATGGGAATCAGAGGGACAACTCTCCATTGGTTGGCGCCATACCTGCCACAAAGAAAGTTTGTGGTGGTCTAAGTTCAATCATCTCAGCTCCAGGACATCACTGCAAGAGTTCCTCAAGGTAATGTCCTAGGCCCAAACATCTTCAATTGCTTCATCAATGACCTCCCTTCCATCATAAGGTCAGAAGTGGGGATGTTTGCGGATGATTGTACAATGTTCACCACCATTCGCAACACCTCAGATAATGAAACAGTCCATGTCCAAATGCAGTAAGACCCGGACAATATCCAGGCTTGGACTGACAAGTGGCAAGATACAATCACGCCACACAAGTGCCAGGCAATGACCATCTCCTGTAAGTGAGGATCTAACCTTCGCCCCTTTACATTCAATGGCATTTCCATTGCAAAATCACCCACAATCAATACCCTGGGGGGGTTACCATTGATCAGAAACTTAAGTGAACTAGCCATATTAATACAATGGCTACCAGGGCAGGTCAAAGGCTAGGAATCCTACAGTGACTAACTCACCTCCTGATCCCCCAAAGCTTGTCGGCCATCTACATGGCACAAGTCAGGAGTGTAATAGAATACACTCCACTTGCCTGGATGAGTGCAGCTCTATTAAAAAATAAATTTAAAGTACCCAATTCTTTTTTATTCCAATTAAGGGGCAATTTAATGTGGCCAATTCACCAACCGCACATCTTTTTGGGTTGTGGGGGTGAAACCCACGCAGTCATGGGGAGAATGTGCAAACTCCACAAGGACAGTGACCTCGGGCCGGGATCGAACCTAGGTCCTCGGCGCCGTGAGGCAACAGTGCTAACCACTGCGTCACCGTGCTGCCCTTGGGTACCGAAATAAATGAGTGGAAATTGCAGAGGCACCAGTGATAATCTTCCAGTCTTCCTTAGGCACGGGTGGTGCTGGAGGACTGGAGAATTGTGATTGTTACACTCTTGCTCAAAAAGGGGTGCAGGGATAAAACCGGTAACAACAGACCAGTCAGTATGATGTCAGTGGTAGGGAAGCTTCTGGAAAACATAGTTTAGGACAAAACCAATAGTAACTTAAACATGTGAGGGTAATTAAGGAAAGCCAGCATGGATTCATTTAAGTGAAAATCATGCTTAACTAACTTGCTGGAGTTTTTGAGGGAAAGGGCACCATTATTGATATGGTATATATGCTTTTTCAAAAGGCATTTGATACAGTGCCACACAATTTTGTGAACAAAATTCTAGCTCATAAATAAGAGATAAAGTATGCACTTGGATAAGATATTGGCTAAGTAGGGCGGCATGTGGCGCAGTGGATAACACTGGGACTGCGCCGCTGAGGACCCGGGTTCGAATCCCGGCCCGTGTGGAGTTTGCACATTCTCCCTATCTGCATGGGTTTCATCCCCACAACCCAAAGATGTGCAGGTTAGGTGGATTGGCCATGCTAAATTGCCCCTTAATTGGAAAAAAAAAACTGGGTACTCTAAATTTATTAAAAAACGAATATATTGGCTAAGCTACAGGAAACAGAGAGTAGTGATCAATAGTTATTTTTCAGATTGAAGGAAGGCTGGTAGTGAAGTTCCCCAGTGGTCTGTGTTGGGGCCCTTGCTCTTCTGACCTAGTCTGTGGTGTTCATGGTATCATTTCAAAATTTGCAGATGATACAAAGATTGGAAATGTGACATCTTCAAAAAAATGTAGACATGTCAGAGGATTGGGCAGACATGTGACATGAAGTTCAATGCAGAGAGGTATGAGGTGATTCATTTTGGCAGGAAGAATTTATGTACATAAGTCATTGAAACTGACAGTGCATTTTGAGAAAGCAGTTAATACGGCATATGGTATCTTCGGCTTTATTAATAAGGGCATTGAGTACAAGAGTTAGGAGATCATGTTAAACTTATTAGGCCTAATCTAGAGTACTGTGTTCAGTTCTGGGTGACATACTTAGGGAAGCATCTGAAGGCTATTGGGGAAAGTACAGAGAAGATTCGCAATAATTATTCCAACGATAAACAACGGGAGCGAATGAAGATAGATTGGAGAGGTTGGGACTGTTTTTCTTGGAAAACGAAGGCTGGGAGGGGACTTAATAGAGAAAATCAAGATCCTGAGGGGTATGGACAAGGTAAATAGTGAGAAATTGTTTCCACTCAAGAGAGCATCAAGAACGAGAGGGCAAAGATTCAAAGTAATTGACAGAAGGAGTAAAAGTGATGAGAGGTCAACCTTTTTGAAATAGATTTAGAGTACCCAATTTTTTTTTCTCCAATTATGGGTCAATTTAGCATACCCAATCCACCTAACCTGCACATCTTTGGGTTGTGGGGTTGAAACCCACGCAGACACGGGGAGAATATGCAAACTCCACACGGACAGTGACCCAGGGCCGGGATTCGAACCCGGATCCTCAACGCCTCAGTCCAAGTGCTAACCACTGTGCCGCCCCTGTGAGAGGTCAACCTGAGGGTGGTTGCAGATTGGAACGAACTTCCTGAGAGGGCAGTGGGAGAAGGTTTAGGAAAGGTATTGAAACGGGAATTAGATTGTTAACTGAAAAGAAAGAATGTGCAAGGTGACAGGGATATGGTAGGGTTGGGGACCAGATTGAAAGCTCTTTCAGAGAGCCAGTATAGACTCGGTAGGCCAAATGGCCTCCTCCTGTACTGTAAAGATTCCGTGATTTGTCTCAGCAGTTCTTTTGATACGAGGCAGAATAAAGTTGAGGAGATATGCGGCATTCATGAGTATTGATATGTAGTAGACCCAGTAGGAGGGCTGTTTTCTTTACAAGATCATTAGACACCTGTTGAGATAACGTGTTGTGCATTGATACTACTCAACACCTAATAAAAGCTTTATTCAGCAGACTCTGCCTGATCACTTTTGAAAACTGAACCAGCTTGTTGCATAGCAAATCCTCTCAGCATTGGCTTCTTAATGCTTTATTCTCCAGATTGCTTCATGGTTAAGCTTATTTGTAGGGAAAATTTATGCAGGGTATGATCTCTTAAAAAAATTGGCTCCGCTCTCAGAATCTCTAATCTTGCTGATGCTGTACCCCACTATACTCCTGGTGGGCACCTAACCTGTCTTCTGCTGTAATTATGGTGATAAAGTGATGTCATGAGCCATGGCTGCATCTTCCAATAGCTATTCCTGGCATCTTTTTGTCATTCCAAGTAATGGTGCCTCTGACTCCAAATGGCTTTTGATCTGGAATTCTGCCACACAGTAAGTAGCAGTGAAGGTCTCCTTTTGCTGCTGCCTGCTTTCTAATGGAAATTAGATTGAGCCTTTGGCCATGACACCAAGGAACCAGTCTCAATGTGGAACCCGTCAAATGCAAATATTGAATGAAGGAAACAATATCAGACCCATTAAGAGAAAAAGCTAATACAATTTCTGAAGAGAATGTGGGAACAAGGAAAGACAACCTAGTTCAACAATCTGCCCATATTGGAACAAGCCAGCTATACAGTCTTTGTATCTCCATAGTCTTTGTGTCTCAATGCAAATTAGTGAAAAGGAAATTAAGAGTTATAAACAAATCAAAACTGATATGATTTGAGATACAACAAAGATACCTTGCAATATCAATCCAGATTCCCAGCCCTTCCCCCCATTCATCACACATCCACCTTCACACTTGCATGGCTAACTCTTAACAGTTTTTCATTGAAGCGCAGAGCCTAGCTTCCAAGCAGTGCAAATCAGAAATCTGGGAACTGCATTATGATCCACACACTTTCAAATAATCAGTAACCCAAACTCAAGTTTCGGCCCAACAAAGTAGTACTTTCACTAGAGATGCATATAAAACATTTCATTCAGATTACACTTGAAGACGCAAAGTATTTACTGGACACAATTTTTTGCATATACACTGAGGATACATATTTTGAAATCATTGTAAATTTGTACTGCAAATGTAAAATGAGAACCGCCAGTGTAAACTTGTCATGCGGTAATTTCACTCCCTCACAGGTGGAGGCACTAAAATGTCAGAGGGTAAATTACAGCATGACAAACTTACATTGGCAGTTTCCATTACAACAGAGGTCCCAAACCCATGGATCATGGACTGGCACCTACAGTGCTACTGCGAGGAGCAACGTTAAATCGGGGTAACGGTGTTTCCATGAAACTACAGGGTCAGAGTAGCAATCTTGTCACTTTTCTCTCTTTTACTCTGTGTAGCACCCTTGTCGTTGGAGGGTTGCTGATCATGGCTCAAGCCATGGTACAACTATGGGGTAAGGTGAGGAAGCAGGTTCCAGGAAACTACCTCAATCAATTAATGATTGAACAACCCACCCCCCCGCCCTGGAATTATGATCTGCTTATGCTGCTTGTTTCGTGAGTCATGTGAACATCAAAGAATTCAAGCCTCACCATACCAACAACACACCCAGTATATATTCTGTGATAAAAATGGAGTTCACTGTATCGTCATCAATCAGTGATTCCCATTCTACAATGTGGAAAACAACAATTTCCCTGAGTCACAACACAATACTTTGGGGATCGCCTGGTTATATATTAAAACTCTTTGTGTTTAATGTGTGCTGTCATGCACTTCCTGCAATGCCTGCACGTCAATAGATTAGTCTAAAAACTCAGAAAAATTTGTTTTTTTGTCAGCTGATTGGATTACTCTTCTCGCATAACTGACCTATGCTTTTTGAAAGTTGCGGCAGACCATGCACAAGTAGGTTAAAATAGGCCAAAAGCAATTAAATTGCTTCGAGCTATGTGTCTATGTCAGAACGTTTAACCTTTTTAAAACAATAAACCTTGCAATTAAAACAATTTACACTTTCTAGCTCCGATAGTCAGCTCTTATAATGTATATGTTTCAACCACCTTGCTGCAGGAATATACCAGTTCTAAACTATCTCCTACTTGTTAATTGAACTGTCAAATAATTCCAGATTCTTATCTGCAATCTGACTTGTAAGTGAACTGACCACTCAATCCAAGGCTACTCTACACTTAAACCTTTTATCCTTAAACAGCCACACACCTACATTCTATTTTAACATTGTGAAATCTTCTTGACTTTAGAAAAAAAAATATTTGACTTCCTGTCCTGTGAACAGCGTCGTGGGCTATTCAATACTAATAGATTGCATTCAGCATGTATTGTCATGTCCTTTATATATGGTTTTGCGTAACAATTTTGTATCAGATATAATTACAGACAAATATTTTAATTTTTAAATTTATGCTGTAGATTTCTTGCAGTTGATTGAATGGTATCCAAACTTCTTCCACCCAAGCAAATTACCTCCAGGAGATTGGGTGATATGCAAATAGAAATAACCAAATGTTAAATATTCTTCAAAGTACTGTTAAATGTAAACATAGAGGGCGCGATCCTCTGGAAAGATTTTTAAGTGTGGTATCGAGCAGGAACTGCCGTGAGCTTCCTGCCGTTAGCTTGGCGAGGTCAGCAACGCATTGCAACGTTAATTTAACGAGGGCCCACGGGCTTCACGCTGCAAATGAAGTTTCGCCAGCCCCCCCTAACAAGGTTGAGTGGCACTTAAACAGCACTTGCACAGCCAAACTCACTCAGCTCGCAGCCATGGCACCAAGACACTTGGCCTTAAGGTTTGGAGAAACGGACCTGGGGAGGCTCCTAGATGTGTTTGAGGCCAGAGGGACATCCTGTTTCCTGAACGGTGAGCAAAAAGGAGTGCTCCGAGGATGCCACAATCAATGCATCACAGCTATCATCCCCACCCTCCAGCAGCGCAGACACATACCTTGGTGGGCAATCTTAGTGATCAGGCTTCTGGGGCGCAATCTGGTGAGCAATCTGGTGGAGGCAGTAACGCCCAGGAGAGACAGCAGTCGGAGGTCTGCAGGATTCAAGGACCTAGCTGGGTCCCAGCCAGATGCTGAGCCTATGGACCAGGCTATCCCGGAGCTGATGGGGATGTTTGGGAGCAGCCAGGACATACAGAGGGAGATGTCAACGACACTACAGCAGGTCCATAGCCAGCTGGAGGGGTCCCTGAGGCTACCGGCGCAGGAGATGTCACTGGCAATGCGTGGCATCGAGGCCAACACTGCAAGGCTGGCGATCGCACTGGAGAGCCTGATGCATGAAGTCAGCATCATTGAGCGGAGATGTCCAAGACGTGGCGCTGTGAATGATAGCCATGGCTGAGGGCCTTGGCAGAATGTCCGACTCGCTGGGGGACATGACCCAGTACCAGGCTGACCTTGATGAGATGCTGCAGGTTATGTCCTGCTCTCAGATGGGCATGGATGAGGTGCTTTGGAGCTTATCCCAGTCACAGGTGGGCATTGCTGAGGCACTGCAGAGCATAATCCAATCACTGAGGAGCCGAGGATGTCGGCACAATGGTGCTGACACCGGGGTCCCACTAGGGCTGGCAGAGCCAGATAACAAGGGCAGCCGGGGCCCGAACAAGCTGCCCCTTCGTCCCGAGGTGAACCCCAGGGCCCTATGGGCACCGAGCGGGTGGAGGGGGTGCTGGGTACCAACCTGACCCATCCCATGGAGTGGGGCTGGGGGCCACCAGTTCCCCCGAGTTCCGCCGCTCTGATGAGGCTGCATCTTGCAGCCAGCACACAGGACAGGGCGACACGCCTGTGCATGTGCCACTGACAAGTGCGCCGGGGCTCTCAGGCACCAGAACCGCCAGAGGATGTCCACCAGAGGCATCGACAGCCATGGGACATGGTAAGCAGCTGACTGCCTCCACTTCCTTTTTTAATAAATTTTAGAGTACCCAATTCATTTTTTCCAATTAAGGGACAATTTAGCGCAGCCAATCCACCTAGCTTGCACATTTTTGGGTTGTGGGGGCGAAACCCACGCAAACACTGGGAGAGTGTGCAAACTCCACACGGACAGTGACCCAGAGCCGGGATCGAACCTGGGACCTCGGCGCCATGAGGCCGCAGTGCTAACCCACTGCGCCACCGTGCTGCCCTTTCCATCTCTGACACTCCTAGATGTAGTGGTAGAGCAAGGAAGGCACGTCAATGGAGAGAGTGGAGTGGCACCATCGGGATAGTGGGATATTGTTGGAAACCTGTGAAATATTAAAAACCCTTCAGCACAACCAGTATACCGCCTCCAGGGGTTGGCATGGCAGAGCCGCGCACAGTTGCCATCCCCCCAATGTCGGGTGCCCTCTGCCGAGCACTGGAGCAGCAAGCCAAGTTCCCCCTGGCTCTTAGCTTGTGAGCGAAGATGGCTCCTTACCTCCTCAGCTCCCCGCAGAAGCCCTTCTGCCAGGTTCACGTTTTCAAAAAGGAGTACTAATAGGCCCCCGTGTGACCACTTGCTGGGGAGCCTGCTTTATCATGGGAGGCCATTGGATATGGGGTGGGCTCCCGTTAATTGTATGGAAATAGGGCTTCAGTGGTGATTATGGGCTTCTCGCCATGCTATGGCAAAATCCTGATGTCACCTATGGGGGCGGGCTGGTTGCATCACAAACTGTTTGGCACCCGGTGCAGTTCTCGTTTTTGGCCTCTCCCGCTATTCACTAGCCTCGTCGTGCTCGAGCGAAACAAGGCCAGAAAATCAAGGCCACAATTTTATTTGTGATTAAGGATCATTATTTTCACATTTTGTCTTTACCAGATGAATGTAACTCAATTATGGTTTCAATAGAAAAGTGCCAGAACCATAGAATTTTATTCTAAAATCAACAATCAACATCCTGGGCTTACCATTGATCAGAAACTGGACTGGACTAGCCATATTAATACTGTGGCTACCAGAGCAGGTCAAAGGCTAGTAATCCTACGGCAAGTAATTCAACTCTTGACCCCCCCCCCCAAGCCTGTCCAGCATCTCCAAGGCACAAGTCAGGAGTGTAATGGAATACTCTCCATTTGCCCGAATGAATGCAGCTCCAACAACACTCGAGAAGCTCCATCCAAGAGAAAGCAGTCCTGCTTGATTGCTACCCCTTCCACAAACATTCAATCTCTATACCACTGCTGAACAGTAGCCACCATGTGTATCTGCAAGATGTACTGGAAGAACTCACCAAGGTTCCTTAGGTAACACCTTCAAAACCCACGACCACTACCATCTAGGTATGGTAAAGTCACCATAGTCCCAGGTGACCACAAGCTGCTTTCCCCTTTGAGGTGGAGAGCTGACTGGTGGTGGTTTAACCTGAGGATCACCACACCTCAGGTGAGGGGCAAGGTTGAGAAGGTGGGCCTTCATGAATAACCACTGTAAGAACAAGAACAGCAGATATCTGGGAACCCCACCATCTGGAGGTTCCCCATCAAGTCATCACCACCCCAATTGGGAAATATATTGCCTTTCCTTCAGAGCTGCTGGGTCTCCCTCCCTAACAGCACTGTGGGTGTACCTACACCTCTAGACTGCAGCGTTTCAAGAAGGCAACTCACCACCACCTTCTGAAGTGCAACTGGGGATGAGCAATAAATGCTGCCCTAACCAGCATTGCCCACATCCTGTAAATTAATGGAAAAAATGTAAAACTGCTGGAATAAGTGGTAGAATGCAGCAAACTCAATATTGTAATTTGATTTCCATTCAGTTGTCATGAAGCAGAGGCCCTGAAATTTTACATTGTGTGTTACATGACATCACAACAACATATAAATTCTTATAAGTATGTGAGAACCATTTTTGACGGTCCTGGTGGCTTTCTTCTGTGCCACATCACAAAATATTGTTCTATTATCTTTTATTGGTTTTAGCTAGGCCATAGTAACGGAAAGTTAAGGAGCTACATCAGCTAACTGCATTTTAAAATAATTTCCTGTGTTCGACAAGGAGAATATGCAAACGTTCTTGGATTGAAGCAGTTGATTTGTTTGTTGAAGTAGTTTATAACTGCAAGTTCCTTTTCTCATATTTTTAGTTACTAATTAATTCTTGATGACGCAGTGAGTCGCAGGGTATGTTATTTTATAATAGGGTGTTATGTGGTATAACAAACAATGCAATTCATTGTCTGGAAAGTGCTTTGGGATGTCTGGTGGTTGTGAAATAGCTTTATATTAATGTAAATCTTTCTTTACGTCTTTGAGTTGTAATGCAGGAGATAACTTGAAGTTATACAGGTTCAATCAATAGTGCAGAATGCCCATTTATCTTTATCTTTTACCACAGTTGCTTCCCTCCTCAGGTTAGAGTTAAAATTGGGGGTCCAGTTGATGTCGTCGGAATCTAGTATGCAAATTCAATGCGAACACCATCACCTGCAGGTGGCTATTTTTACTACCTGCTTGGAAGATTAAAATTGGATATGGCAGAGTCCTGTGGACTTCCTGGTGAAAAAGGAGACTCGGTGCATTTTAGCTGTTCTGTTTCATAGTTTATGGACATATACTTCAGGAACAGAAATCTAACTGCAAAGCAAGGCGGGTTCGGATGCACGAATGGTGAGGGGGCAGTGATTTAAGGCTTCAAAGGTAGTGTCTTGTTGGGAGCCCGATTCGACCCCACCACTTGGAGGGTTAACCTACATGTGTTTGCAGGTGAATAAAGAACCCCTGTTGGGTAAGTCATGAAAATATGCAATGAGGCAATTAACTGAGTATTTAACCCAGCATTCTATTCTGCACATTGATTTCCTGAACTGTGTAGAGCCCTCCAGGGTGAGCGAGAGCACAACCTGAAGTGCTGCTTCAGTGAAACTGACAGGCTGGGAAACGTTCAAGCAGTGAAACTGAATATTGATAACATGTCTATGTGAGAGGCTCCTGCTCCTGGTACTTATTGTTGCTTCACAGGTGATCCCCAACTTCTTGGAAGTCAGTTTACTTGCCTTGGACTTCACTTACCTTAGCTGCAATGTCCTGCTGTCAGTCTTTACTGCAGCATGGGAGCAACTTCTGCAGCTCTACTGTGTGCCTCTGTTAGGAAAAAGGGGCAGCAGCAGCAGCAGCACTATAGCTGGCTTCTTCTCAGCTAATGCACAGGATGGAGGAGATGGACATGCTCCATCCAGTTTGAAGGAAGTGAGAATACCCCCAAATGCAAGATCTAGAGGGGAAAGATCAGCTCTCTCAACATATATGAGTTGTGGTGCCTCAGAATCATAGAATTTACAGTGCAGAAGGAGGCCATTCGGCCCACTGAGTCTGCACCGGCCCTTGGAAAGAGCACCCTACCCAAGCCCACGCCATCACTCTATCCCCGTAACACAGTAACCCCACCCAAACTTTTTGGGCACTCAGGGCAATTTAGCATAGCCAATCCACCTAACCTGCACATCTTTGGACTGTGGGAGGAAACCGGAGCACCCGGAGGAAACCCACGCAGACACAGGGAGAACGTGCAGACTCCACACAGACAGTGAACCAAGCTGGGAATCGAACCTGGGACTCTAGAGCTGTGAAGCAACTGTGCTAACCACTGTGATGCCATGCTGCCTGCTCAGGCTCAGGCTTTCATGGCAGGTCCTTGCTGATCAATCTGCTACCTCCTGGAACAAGACCTTCTTCCCAGTGGAGCTGATGGGCACGCATTGCCAGTAGTGCCAATGTGACTATCACTGGAGCCCTCGCCCCTTTCATCCCCTGGTGCTGTCCCTCTCTTTGGAGTTCTACCACGATTTTTTCAGTAATGAGGAAAAGCAGCGAGCGTTGTCGTGAGCTGTGTTGTCGGGAGCTGAATGCTGGGAAATTCAGAATTGTGCACCTGAAAATGATGTCACTCACCTTTCCTGCCTTCCTCATGTCCTGAAAACTCTTGGTGCATTACCTCCAGGTTCGAGAGACCACACTCCTGCTGCTCATTTCCTCAGCCACTTCCATTCATGCCTGCTTGTTTTGGAGTGGCTCTTCAATTTCTCCCATCCTTCGTAAACATCACCTCATCTCAGTCTCTCAGATCCAGTAGGAAAACCTCCAGTTAAATGTCTGAGACCGAGGGGTGGGGACAGACTTCCCAGGTATCCTCTCCATTCCTCTGGTTTCTGTGGCCGCGGGATTTGATGTACAGTTTAGCCACTTTCACCTCCCTTTAACTAGAGATCCTTACTTTAAAGGTTCATCGCATCATCCTGCCCACACTCTCCGATTGGTCGGGAAACATGGAAGTGGTGTGCTAATGCCGTGGCTGAGCCATGGCAAAGTCCACTTCAATTAGAAACAGGTTTTTGACCTCCTGTTGGTGAGCTCGCTGCATGTGGAATCTTGCTTATGGATTATAACAGTCACTACAGTTTGTCCTTTCCAGTAATAACTTATTTATTTTTAGCACCATTAATGCAATGAAACATCCCAAGGCGCTTCACAGGAGCTTTATAAAAACAAGTATGACACCAAGTAAAATAAGGAGATATTAAGACGGATAACCAAAAGCTTGGTGAAAGAGTTTTGCTTTCATGTGAGATGGATAGGGAGGAAATTCCAGAGCTTGATGCCGAGGCAACTGAAGACACAGCCATCAGTGCTGGAGCAGTTGTGGAATTTACAGTGCAGAAGGAGACCAGTTGGCCCATCGATTTAGTACCGGTCCCCAGAAGGAGCACCCTACCTAAACCCACGCTTCCACCCTATCCCCATAACCCAACCCAAGCTTTTTAGACATTAAGGGGCAATTTGGCATGGCCAATCCACCTAACCCGCATATCTTTGGACTGTGGGAGGAAACAGGAGCACCCAGAGGAAACACGCAAACTCGGGGAGAAAGTGCAAACTCCACACAGACAGTCACCCAAGGCTGGAATTGAACCCAGGTCCCTGGAGCTGTGAGGCGGCAGTGCTACCCACTGTGCCACCGTGGCACTCCATAATTGGGAATGCACAAGAGGTCAGAATTAGAGGAATGCAGAAATCTCAGAGGGATATGGGATCGGAGGTGATTACAGTGTTCCTGGATGACAGAATTCCTGGATTAATTAGTCAATAATTTATTTGTCATTAATCAGTTTATGCGCATCTGTTTGCAGAAGCCCTTATGACAAATGTAGTCTATTTCAATTTTTGATAAAATAAACAATCCTTTAGGTCTCACTCTTTTTTCAGTCTCTCGCACTTATTCTCCCCTTTACCTCTTCATTCACCTGAGGAAGGAGCACTGCTCCGAAAGCTAGTGTTTGAAACAAACCTGTTGGACTTTAGCCTGCTGTTGTAAGACTTCTTACTGTGCACTCCCCTTTACAAGCATAGTTTCCAATTTCCCTCCCAAAGATATCTTGATACAAGATCATTACAACATATCGAACAATGCATATCCTCTGTCCTCTGCATAAAAGCACAGTATATAATATTTTACATTTAATTTTTCTGATTGACTAAACAGTTCATTATTCTGTTGGCAGAAGCCCTTATGACAGATTTCACCAAAGATAATTAGTGAGTTTCATTTACAAACCACATTCACTGCTATTTGAATGACTTTATGATTTCCAAAATCTAAAGGTTATATTTAGAATGTATTATGGTAGCTGTAGAGATTGGATCCTGTGATTAATTTACTGATTTTTGTCTGAAGATATGTAATTTTTGTACCCACAGATCACTTAGGGCTGTCATTAAACATTTAAAATGTAAAAAAGTTAGGTTCAAAAGATGGGAGCTTTGACTGAATAATGTAAAATGACTGTAGGGCAATGGAATAGCAGGGTTATTACGGAAAAATACGTTTCTGCTCTTTATGGAATGAAATACTACATTTCCGCAACAAAAGACTCTATTGTTTCAGCCTAGAGGTCCACAGTCTCTTCCTTCTTTCCACCCCCAGTATGCATGCACGAACATGTTTGTGGTTACAAACACAGTTTATATTCCCCTGCCCATCTATCTGAGTGTCGTTGCATTGGTAGTTAGAACCAAAAAGAGGGGAGCTGAAATTGAATGAATGCTGAGCTGTCAGCCAAACAGGAATGTTAAACAGAAGTCAGGGTAGGTGTTGAAAGTGAAGTAAATTTTAGTGAAACTATGTAACAGAACGGACTGATGGTGATTTGTAACAAAGCCTCCATGGGGGGATAGAATGACAATGACAAAAGACTATATTGCTGAATGACCGAATGCTAAAATGAAGTGAATGTGAGGTGTATGGAAAAAGCACAAAATAAGGTAATGATCACAGCCGCAACAATGAAACTCACGGGGGAAATGTTAAATAAAGGCAAACGGGGCGGCGGCAAGCTGTGACAGTGCTGGTGGATGTAAGATACAAACATAGAGCCAGCACGGACTCTAAGACACATAAGTGGAGATCAACACAACACAAGTTGGTCCAACTTCTGTTTTTCCTGGAATTTTATCAGTCTCCTTTCTCAGGCCCTTCCTTTAGTTGGAATGTTAAACAAAGAGTAATTATGAAGTGAATATTATCTAGGTTTCTACTATGAAACGCAAGGACCTACATTACATAGCATTCTTATAAAAACCAAGGCTAGGATTTTACATTGCTTAGGTGGGTGCACGCCTGACCCAGAAGTGTGTGAAATTGTGGGAGAAGTCATTGGGCACGCATCCCAATGTCAACGTGCACGCATCCCAATGTCAACGTGCATTGGTGCAATATTTTGGACGGCAGGCGCGAGCGGCAGTTGACTGCATGTCCACCAACAATTAAGCAGCTAGTTAAAGAGAATAAGGGGGAACCACGTGATGCTGCCGTGGGAATAATCACTTTTCCGCGGGTTCTGGCGCCACTCAACTATCATCTGTCATTTATCCTGATTGCCCGACACTCATTTGCCTAATCCTTGATTAGTAATTGATTTTATGTCCCTGGAAGACTTCTGGGTGAGTGTTGATAAGAATCTGCCAAAACATGGCAAGAAATCTGGCGATAAAGGGGCAAAGACGGATTCAGCAGGTGTGGGGCCATCCTTTCAATATGGCGGCCTGATCCCCGAGAGGTCTCTCAACACGGCTCTCGAGATGGAGAAAATGATGAGAGCCAACGTTATCTATGTTATTGATTAAAGGCTCGGTGTGCTGACTGAAAACCTATGAGCTTGTGAGGCTGAGTTGCAGAATACTAATAAAAGACTTGATGATGCGGAAGAGAGAATCCTGAACAGTGAACATGTTGTTTCCTCTTCGGAGGCTCGAATTCAATCCTTGGAAAAACAGCTGTGTGGTATGTCAGGAATCCTGGTAGATTTGGAGATCTGAGGTTGGAGAAAAAATATCCAAGTGGTCGGTCTGCCTGAGGGGGTGGAGGGAAAGACTCCTATTAAGTTAAGAATTGACTACCATGTTTTCTTAAGCTGGTGGTGAAGGCTGAGCTTTTCAAATTGGAAAGAGCACAACATATCCGTCATTAAGGCCTAGGGACAATCTGCAACCCAGGCCTATAATCACTCGCTTCCATATTTTAAAGATCGCTAGAAAGTCCTGGAGACGGCAAGGTGTGATCGGTTTTGGATTCATGAGGGAGTGAGGGTTTCCTTCTTCGAGGACTTTTTGGCGTCAACACAGATAGAGCATCGAGGCTTTGATGAAGTGTCATGTGAGAGTACCTTTAAGAAATGGGTGTTCATTACTGCAGAGATGTCAGAGAGTGGGTGGAGCTGGGCTGTCTCAGCTTTTTACTTTCGTTTTAGGCTGTTTGCTGCAGGGTGTGTTTTAGTTTTGTTTTCAGTGTTGGAGCTGAAGCCACAGAGCAGTTGTCCTGTTGATCTCTCTGCCATGAAAAGACTATCTCTTGATCATTTGGTGAATTCAGAATTATAAATGTTCTCAGTAGTGTATGTAAACCTAATGTGCTTCTGTTAAAAGATGTTTCTTCTGTCTTCTGGATGTTTGGGACGTTATTAAGGATTACTTAGTGTTGTATTCTTTGGGGTTTATATTTGAATTGATGGTTGCTAAGGTGTTCACTGTATTTTTTAAAAAGGTTAACTTGAATTCATAGAATAAACATTGTTTTGTTTTAAAAAATACTTTTCCATTTCTGCTCTACCACACCTGTAGAGTGGGCCGTGTGCTCCCCATACCACAATCTATTGAAAGTTGTGGGTCAGGTGAACTCCACGGATACACTTCAGGGTTCTCTAAACCCTGGCCCATAACAAATTGGGGGCTCGTCCGGGATAAAAGTCTATCTATTGGATTGGCTTAGTAAACTTAAAGACAGTGAGGGGTGAGCATATTGTGGTTGATTATCAGGTGTGGTATTCTAGTTTAAGTGGGGAGTGTGTTGTGGACAGTGGCTCTTTCAGAGGCTCTGAAGTTTTTGGGGGTGGAGACGGTCACACGCAGTACCTTACGGACAGAGAGTAAAAGCAGAGTGTTAGATTTGGCAAAAACCATTGCAGTTAACGTTACCTGACAAAATGCGAAAAGATGAGGTAATTATGGCGGTGGCTAAGCATTTGAAGTTTCCTGAGATACAGTTTGACTCATTGGAAATGGCAAAAATTCAGTTACAACTTAAACAAATGGAACATGAGAAACAATTAAAGCAACTTGAATATGAAAGAGAGAAAGAGGAAAAAGAGAGAGAAGAAAGGAAAACAGAAAGAATAGCCCGAGCAGAACAAAAAGAAAGCGAAAGGGAGATACAGATCAGGAAAAAAGATAAATAGAGAGAGTTTGAACTTCAGAAAATGGCCATGAAACAGGACAGTCAGTTAAAATTGGCAGACGTAAAGGGAAACATACAGTTGTTGATAGTGATGAGGATAGTGAGAAAGAGCGTCAAAGATGAAGGCTTGGTGGGAATCTATTTAAATATGTCCAAGCATTGCCAAGGTTTGACGAGAAGGAGGTGGAAGCTCTTTCATTTCATTTGAGAAGGTGGCTAAACAAATGAAATGGCCACGGACATGTGGGTATTACTGATTGAAACAAAGCTGATAGGTAGGGCTAGTGAAGTGTTTGCATCACTACCGGAGGAGGTACCTGGGACACATGAGGAGGTGAAAAAATCCATTTTGGGTGCATATGAACTAGTGTCTGAAGACACAGGTTAAGAAATTTAAGGAAAGAATTTGGTCAAACATACATGGAGTTTGAAAGGATCAAACAGAGTAATTTTGATAGGTGGATAAGGGCTTTGAAAATAGACCAAACGTATGAACCTCTCAGAGAAATTATACTTTTGGAGGAGTTTAAAAATTCAATTCCTGATGTAGTGAGAATTCATGTGGAAGAGCAGAGGGTTAAAACTGCGAGATTAGCAGCAGAAATGGCAGATGATTATGAAGTAGTTCAGAAATCAAAGCTTGGTTTCCGACATCAGTTTCAGCCTGTGAGGAATAGAAACTGGGGACATGAGAAATACTCAAGTGGTGAAGGTGATCTGATAGGAGATAATAAGGAGAATGTACCTCAGATTAAAAAAGAAATTCAGGAGGGTGGAAAAGAAATGAAAAGTTTCAAATGTTTTCACTGTAATAAACTAGGCCATGTAAAGTCACAGTGTTGGTGGTTGAAGAAAAGCATTGGGAAGGCTGATGTGGTAAAACAGGATAAGACAGTGGGGTTTGTTGAAGTGGTAAAGGAAAGCCCAAGTGAAGCGAAGGAGGTGCAAAAGATCGTACAGCCTGATCAAGAGGTGATTGATAAGAAGGTGCCAGATCTCTTTAAAGAATTTACTTGTGTGGGTAAAGTTTACTCATGTGTATTAGGAGGAGCAGGTAAAGAAGTCATAATTTTAAGAGATACGGGAGCTAGTCAATCTTTAATGGTAAGAGATGAGGAGTTATGTAGTTTGGGAAAAATGTTGCCAGAAAAGGTGGTAATATGTGGAATTCAGGGTGAGAGGAGTAGTGTTCCATTATATAAGGTAAGGTTGGAAAGTCCAGTGAAGAGCGGTGAAGAGATAATAGGAGTAATAGAGAAACTATCTTGTCCAGGAATACAGTTTATCTTGGATAATGAGATAGCTGGATTGCAGGTGGGAGTGCTGCCTACTGTGGTTGATAAGCCAGTGCAAAATCAGACAACTGAAGTGTTGAAGGACGAATATCCTGAGATTTCTCCGGATTGTGTAGTAACAAGGTCGCAAAGTCACAGGTTAAGCCAAGAGGATAAATCAAAGAGTGAAGATGAAGTTGAAGTGCAATTATCAGAAACCATTTTCGATCAGATGGTTGAAAAAGAACAACAGGTGAAGGATGAGGCGGATATTTTTAGTTCATGAAAATTGGCGGAGTTACAACAGAAAGATGTAGAAATAAAACGGATGTATCAGAAAGCATACACGTAAGAGGAATCTGAGTGGATGCCAGAGTGTTATTACCGTAAAAGTAATGTCTTGATGAGAAAATGGAGACCTTTACATATGCAGGCAGATGAAAACTGGGCAGAAGTTCATCAAGTAGTATTGCCGGTAGGGTATAGAAAGGAGGTGTTGTGAGTTGCACATGAGGTACCAGTGGGAGGTCATTTGGGAATAATGAAAATTCAAGCTAAAATCCCGAAACATTTTTATTGGCCTGGACTACACAAAGATGTAGTTAAATTTTGTCAATCGTGTCACACATGTCAAGTGATAGGGAAATCTCAAGCAGTGAAAAAACCAGCACCCTTAATACCCATTCCAGCATTTGAGGAACCTTTTACAAGAGTCTTAATTGATTGCGTAGGACCGCTTCCTAAAACGAAAAGTGGGAATCAATATCTTTTGACGACAATGGATGTGTCTCCTAAGTTTCCAGAGGCCATTCCAGTACGTACTATTACAGCTAAAAAGATTGTGGAGGAGTTACTTAAATTCTTTACTAGATATGGACTATCCACAGAAAGACAATCGGATCAAGGATCAAATTTTACTTCGAGGTTATTCAAAGAAGTTATGTATAGCTTAGGAATAAAACAATTTAAATCAACTGCGTACCATCCAGAATCGCAGGGAGCATTAGAAAGGTGGCATCCGACATTAAAGACATTGTTGAGGCATTTTGTCACGATTATCCAGAGGATTTGGATAAAGGAATTCCATTCGTACTGTTTGCAATTAGGGATGCACCTAATGAGTCAACCAAATTTAGTCCTTTTGAACTAATTTTTGGCCATGAGGTAAGAGGACCACTTAAATTGATTAAGGAAAAATTGGTGAGTGAGAAATTGGAAATTACATTATTGGATTAAGTGTCAAATTTTAGGGAACGATTAAATAGAGCAGGTGAATTGGCTAGACAACATTTAAAAGTTGCACAAAATGTGATGAAACGGGTAGCGGACAAGAAATCCACCGTTCGTAGTTTTGCCAGTGGTGATAAAGTTTTAGTGTTGTTACCAGTGGTAGGTGAACCTTTAAAAGCAAGGTTTTGTGGACCGTATCAGATTGAAAGGAAATTAAGTGAGGTAAATTATGTGATTAAAAACGCCGGATAGAAGGAAAACTCACCGAGTGTGATGTGAATATGCTTAAAAAGTACTTTGAAAGGGAAGGAGAGAAAAAGGAGGTTTAAATGATTCTAACTCAAAGTGACGAACCAAATCCAGATGACTGTGAATTTGACATACCTCAAATTGAATTGGAAAACGAGGATGTTCTAAAAATTGGGATAAATTGTTGAGTTACCTTCCAGAGGAAAAGCGAACTGACCTGAAAGAGTTATTGATATCACATGGGCAAGTTTGTGGAGTTAAATTGGGAAGTACTAAAATGGCTATACATGATGTAGATGTGGGAAATGCTGTTCCAATCAAACAACATCCATATAGACTTAACCCTTTAAAATTGGCACAGGTGAACAAAGAGATTGAGGGTATGCTTAAAAATGGCATAATTGAAGTGGGTTGCAGCCAATGGAGCTCACCCATAGTGATGGTACCTAAACCAGACGGTACCCAACGGTTGTGTGTGGACTATAGAAAGGCTAAAGCAGTTACAAGAATGGACTCTTATCCTATCCCATGTTTGGAGGATTGCATTGAGAAAGTGGGACAATCGGTTTTTATTTCCAAACTGGATTTACGTAAAGGTTACTGGCAGGTACCTTTATCCGAAAGGGCGAAGGGAATTTCAGCTTTTGTGATGGTGTATACCAATTCAAAGTTATGCCATATGGCATGAAAAACGCCCCAGCCACGTTTCAACGGTTAACTAACAAAGTCGATTCGGAATTACCCAATTGTGCGGTTTCCATCGACGATCTAATAATTTTCAGCCAGACATGGTAAGAACATTTAAAACATTTGATGAAGTTATTCAATCGACTTCAAGAGGCGGGTTTGGTGGTAAACCTAGCCAAAAGTGAATTTGGAAAAGCCCAAGTCACTTTCCTTGGCCATACAATCGGACAGGGTCAAATGGTCACACGGGATGTGAAACCAACAGTTATTGAGGATTTCCGATACTCTCAAGACAAAGGGAAATAATGCGATTTCTTGGCATGAGTGGATTTTGATTGAAACATTTGTGCAAAGGTTTTGTAGCGTGGTTGCTCCACTGATGGACTTTCAGTGGATAGTGGAGTTTCAACATGCATTTGACTGTCTGAAAGCTGTGATTAGCAATGCTCCTGTGTTGGAGAATTACAAGGGACTCTGTGATCAGATTGAACTAAAGTATCTGACTTTAAAGAGAAATGCCGAGGCGTAGAGAATTGGATGGATCGTACAGAGACCTTCTTGTTCAAAGAGACTGTCAATCGAGACAGATTTCAGTTGGAGGAAGAAGAACAAAAAAAAAAAGGACTATATTATTATACCTGCTTGCGTGTGTTGTTTTTTGAAACGAAAAAGTATATTTACTGTGTGCATTTCTTAAAGGTTAGTGAAAAGGTGAAAAATGAAACAATCTTGAAGTTGATGGTTTATTTTCTTTCTTGGGGGGCGGTGTCATGTGAGAGTACCTTTAAGAAATGGGTGTTTATAAATGGGTGTGTATATAAATATCTGTCGTGAGAGTACCTTTAAGAAATGGGTGTTCATTACTGCAGTGATGTCAGAGAGTTGGTGGAGCTGTGCTGTCTCAGCTTTTTACTTTCGTTTTTGGCTGTTTGCTGCAGGGTGTGTTTTAGTTTTGTTTTCAGTGTTGGAGCTGAAGTCAGACTGAGCAGGTGTACTGTTGATCTCTCTGCCATGAAAAGACTATCTCTTGATCATTTGGTGAATTCTAGAATTATAAATGTTCTCAGTAGTGAATGTAAACCTAATGTGCTTCTGTTAAAAGATGTTTCTTCTGTCTTCTGGATGTTTGGGAAGTTATTAAGGATTACTTGGGTTGTATTCTTTGGGGGTTATATTTGAATTGATGGTTGCTGAGATGTTCACTGTATTTTTAAAAAAGGTTAACTTGAGTTCATAGAATAAACATTGTTTTGTTTTAAAGAATACTTTTCCATTTCTGCTCTACCACATCTGTAGAGTGGGCCGTGCGCTCCCCATACCACAATCTATTAAAAGTTGTGGGTCAGGTGAACTCCATGATACACTTTGGAGTTCTCTAAACTCTGGCCCATAACAGAGGTTCAAAGGCACCTAAAGGCAGCTGGAGTGAACTATGCTGTGCTTTATCCTGCAACCCTGAAAGATATATCCGACAATGCCGTAAAATCTTTCAGTAATCCAACTGCTGCCTTGGCCTTCATCAAGAGCATGAAGGACAAGGATTTGGGCTGTCCTTCTGCAACTCGGACAAACGTAAACTTTAATCCAGACTCTTTCCCTATTACGGTATTGTTTGTCTGAACTTATTGGGCGCGATTCTCTGGAAAAATTTCTAAGTGTGGTAGCAAGTATGAATTGCCGCAAGCTTCCCGGCGTTCGCCTGAGCGAGGCTGGCAGCGCAATCCGACATTAATTGGGCCACTTAACCAGGCCTCATGGGATTTCCGTCTCAAATGAAGGCTCACCAGATGATGGCTCACCAGATGAATCGCCGGCACCGCGCTCGCCAGCCCCCCCCCCCCCCCCCCCCCCCCCCCCCCCCCCAAAAGGTGGAGCAGCATTTAAGATGCACTTGCCCAGCCACCCCAGCCAGCTCTCAACAATCGTACCGAGGTGACCAGCCCCAGTATGGGGATGCAGGCCTCAGAAGGCTGCTAGACACTGTGGAGGCCAGGAGAGATGTCCTGTTCCACCAGAGGGTTCCGGAGGGTGAGCCACAAGGCAGCCAGTGCTGCCTGGGATGAGGTGGCGACAGCTGTCAGCTCGGGGAGTGTGACCAGGAGGTCTGGTCTCCAGTGCCAGTAAAACGTCAACGACCTACACTGGGCAGCATGAGTGAGTAGACACCAACTCCCACCCCACCAAGGGAGCATCCACCCCCCAGGCAACCCCCAGCCCTCGGTCCACCACCCTCCCCTTCACCCCCCCCCTCCCCCTCTCACACCCCTACCGTCTCTTCACACCCCCAACCACTGTGAGCCATATATGTGGCTAGCGATGCCCTCTGTGTGGGGGTGGTGCTGGTGTCTACTCACTCCTGCTGCCCGGTTTAGGTTGTGTTGACCATTTTCCGACACTGGAAGCCAGTCCTGGTCACATTCCCCAAGCTGACAGCTACTGCCACCTCGCCCGCAAGAAAAGCTCTCCCACAATCGGCAGGGTGGGACCCAGACTGGCAGTGGGGTGACGGTCTTAATCCTCACCTCCTTCGATGAGTGGACCATAGAGGTGACTGGGATGACCGAGGACAGAGCGGTCACCCACGCGGAGGCTGCTGGATGCCGCAGAGGTGAGGAACCACTGGGCCCCACCCGGAGGACCTGTCAAACGTAAGTCAGTACTGCCTTACTAACTGACCCATCCCTCCCATTGACCACATATCCATTCTCCCGCAGGTCCTCCAGTCAACCACGCCGGCCCATCCCAGACGGCACCATCTCCTGCTGCCCAGGAGACCATCTGGAAGAAAGCTTCTAGGACGCAACCCTTATTGTCGCGGCACAGCTGTTATACCCACCCTCCACCAGCGCAGATATACACACCTCGGTGAGAAATGTTAGTGGACAGTCTTCTGGGGAACTATTTGGTTAGCATCACACTGCTGATGAAGCACATCAGATGGAGGCAGGAATCCCCAGGCAAGTCAGCAGGTTGGGAAGATGGGGAGGGTCAGCAGCATTGGGAGAGTGGGGATCTGTATCGAACAAACACCATAATGCACAACCAGTAGGATGCCTCTGTTACTTTAATTTGCAGTCCCACCCGGAACGCCCTGAAGCAGACCACAGACCCTGTACCCCGGACACCAGTTCATAACGTCAACTGGGCCGGGTGCTGGCCACCTCCACATGGCACTCACCCACCCTCCGGCCTTCCCCCCGGTGCTGTGTTCCATCTTCTGGTTGTTCGGATGTTGGCTGCTGCATGTGTGGTGTTGCCTCCCGCAGTGTTCAGGCACAGTGTCCAGGCATCGCTATCTGATTGGGATGCTAAGCAATGATTCCCACATGCTACATGGCCCGCCCACCCACGGGAATCCACTTGGTTGTGTGCAGTGATCACTTAATCTTGATTGCCAATTACCCATAAGTTATAGCCTTTAGCTGCATGGCCTCCCCCCCCCCCCTCTTGAGCACTGGGGCAGCAAGCCCAGTGCCCCCAGGCTCTTTGCCTGTGAGCAAAGATGGCTACTCAACTCCTTGGCTCCCACAGAGGCCCTTCCGCCAGGTTCATATTTTTTCAAAAGAGTACTAATCTGCGCCAGCGTGACCAGTTGCTGGGGAGGCCGCTGAATGACAGGAGGCCCTTGGATTTGGGGTGGCTCCTATTATATTGAAATAGGGCTTAGGTGGTGATAATTGGTTTCTCACCATGCTGCCGTGAAATCCCGGTTTTGCCTACCGGAGCGGACCGGTTGCATCGCAATTATTTGGCGATTGGCGCACAGTTCTAGTTTTTGGCCTCTCCTGCTATTCACCGGCCTCGTTTCGCTTGAGCGAGAACATAACGAGGCCGGAGAATCAAGCCCACTGTCTTTTATCCTGTTTAAAGGGAGGTGCTAATATTTGACCACTATATTGATTATCTTCTTCTTTGTGGGTGTTATTAGTTTAGTTATGGTAGATGTGTCGTGTGCTTGTTATCCATTGTCTTTTCTTATTATTTGTGTCTTAATAATGGCGAAATCAAGTGGCGCTATCGCCAGTAGGTGGTTGGTGGATACAGGTCTTCATGGATGAGTTTAGAATGCAGGAGGGCATTTGACTCCCATTCCCTTGTTGGATTTTTTTCTCTCCTCCTTGTTGAGGACGTTTATTCTGGTGGTAATGACAGTATGGCCAAGGAGTTAATCCTCCAGTCAGTCTTATTGAGGAATGCCCCCTTATAATTATAGTGGTCATGATTCTTTTGCATTTTTATTATTATAATGGGGTCTCTGTCTTGTTGGCGTTTTCCTGTATTTGTACAGACAAATCTTTTGTTTGTGTAAGGAACGTATTAAGGATGATTTGGTGTCTCTGGTGTAAAATGAGTTTGGGGAGAGATGCCACGATGCAAGCCTAATTGTGGCATGAAAATCTGGTCCTATTCTTCTGTGGCTTATGTAATAGCAGCAGTTAATCTTAAAATTTGCTCACAGAATGATGAATACCCCATACATTCCATCAAAATAAAACAGATTCTCTTCTTAAGAAGGAGAAAGTGTACATCGCCTTGTATAAGAAACTCATTTGGATGATAAGCACTTAATATTGAAACAGAAATGGATGGGGCAGGTTTTTTCACCTCTTTTTCACCGAGTAGTAAGGATGTCGCAATTCTGATCAACAAGAACATCCCCTTGAAGGTAGAGACATGTGCTGATGGCAAGGGTGATAGATATGTGATCATTCGAGGATTGGTGCATGGAGATATTGTTTCAATAATGAATGTGTACGAACTACTCTCCAGAGTTTATCACTCAGGCTTTTTTGGACTTTAAAGTGTTGGCTTTGGGGCTAACCCCTTTGTGACTAGTGACTTTAACTGCCGCCTGATCCCTTTGGTAGATACGTTCCTGGTTGCTGAGAACCCGCCCATACTGCAAGCTCAGGCGTTGGCCTTGATGTGTGCGTGTAGATGCTTGGAGGACCATACATCCTAGAGATGGAGACATTACATTCTTCTCAGCTTCTCATCAATGTCACACTTGAATGTATGAATTTTTGGTGTCAAGGGTGATTTTACATCTGGTATCTTCCTGTTCTCTGGGTAGTATTGTAATCTCAGACCATGTTCCTAGCTTAATGGAATTTTTGCCTGATGTGTCCCCCCAAACCTCCCGGCCTAGAACTAGGTTGTTTGATGCCTTCTAGCTAAGATATTTCATTTACTACTTACTTCAAGAAAGAGTGCGAGTTTTTTCTTTCAGTCAACTCAGCCCCTGATATTTCCCCTTCTGGGAGACATGTAAGGCTTAGGCTCGAGGGCTAATTATTTCTTATAGACGCAGGAGAACCAGCGCTGGCTGGAAGTCTGTTTGGTTGAAGCAGAAGAAAGATATAAGAGGGCTCCTAACAGGCAATTATTGAAGGAGGTTAACACAGCAAGGGTAGCTCTCTATTCCTTATTGACTCAACAGGTTGAGAGAAGCTTAAAGTTTGCAAGGCAGAAGCTGCATGAATTTGGAAATAAGCTGAGTAAGTATTTGGCCTGCTTAACTAAGAAGAAGGCAGCGTTTAGGGCTATCCCTTCTGTACAATGTTCTGGGGGAGGGAGAGTTATGAGAATAGAGGAGATTAATTGGCTTTTTATGTGGAACTCTATAGGTCAGATCAGTCTGGTGATGCGATGGCAGATATGGAATGTATTTTTTCTTTCCTTAGACTTCGGAGGCTTTGGGGAGCCAACACTTGTTTCTGAATGTTCCTGTCTCTAAAGATAAAGGGGGCTATGGTCATTCAGGAGCTTCAGCTAGGCAATGCCACGGAACCGGATGGTTTTATGTTCTACAGGGAGTTTAAAGATTTGTTGTTGGAATTATTGGTGGGTATGTACTGTTCTTTTGAGGAAGGTTTGTTGCTGCCAACACTTCCTGAGGCTAATATTTTCTTGATTTTGAAGACAGGAAACGATCCAGAGGAATGTGCCTTTTATAGGCCAGTTTTTCTCCTGAATGTTGACCTGAATTATTGTCTAAAGTTCGAGCGAGAAAGTTAGAAGATGTCCATCCGACAATTGTTTGGGAGGACCAGACCGGCTTTATTCGGGGTAGATTCTCCAGTAGACGATTGTTCGGGAGGACCAGACCGGCTTTATTCGGAGTAGATTCTCCAGTAACAATGTCAGAAGACTGTTGAATGTGATTCAGGCTTTTCAGAAATGGGCACGATGGGTTGTTGATCGCCATGGATGCCGAAAAGACACTTGATCACATTGAGTGTAAATATTTGGTGTATATGTTATGGTGATTAGGATCAAAGATGAAGAATTTCGAGCTCCAGAGAGGGACTATCCAGGTGTGTCTTCTATCCCCCTTGTTATTGCACTGGCTATTGGGGCTAGAGTGTGGGGAGAGGCAGCACAAGATCACCCTTCATGTGGATGACATGCTGCTGTTTGTGTCGAACTCGGGTGTGTCGGTTCCCACCATTATTGGTTTGGTGATAGATTTTTAGTGCCTTCTCCAGTTTTAAGATCAACTTTATTAGATTGAGACTATGCCAGCGGGTGAACCTCCTTCCCTCACTAATGTTATGGGCCAGGGTTTAGAGAACCCCAAAGTGTATCATGGAGTTCACCTGACCCACAACTTTTAATAGATTGCACACGGCCCACTCTCAAGGTGTGGTACAGCAGAAATGGAAAATAATTTTTAAAAACAAAACTATGTTTATTCTATGAACTCAAGTTAACCTTTTTAAAACAAACAGTGAATATCTTAGCAACCATTAATTCAAAGATAACCCCCAAAGAATATAACACTAAGTAATCCTTTAAGCTGTCCTTTTAACATCCAAAAGACTTAACAACCTTTAAACAGAAGCACATCAGGGTTTACATTCAATACTGAAAACATTTACATTTCTGAATTCACCAAATGCTCAAGAGACAGTCCTTCATGGCAGAGAGATCAACAATACAGCTGCTTTGGATGACTTCAGCTGCAACACACTGAAAAACGAAACCAAGAAGACAGAGACACACCCAAGCTTTTCTCAAAGTGAAACTAAAAAGCAGAACCAGAGCTCAGCTCCACCCACACTCTGACATCACTGCAGTAACATGTGCAGCTCACCATTTCTTAAAGCAACATTCTCATGACACTAATTTCCCCTTTAAATGGTCTCCATCAGAATTTAAATATCTAGTTGTTTCAATTACCCTTTCGTCTAGCAGTTATATGGGACCAATTTCCTTCAGTTGATTGCATCTATTAGCTATTAGGTGCGACTTAGCTCGTTGTTCAGCCCTGCCGGTTTCTTGGCTGGGAAGGATCCGCCTGATAAAAAATGAATGTGCTGTCAAGATTGTTGTATCCCCTGCAGATTCTGCCTTATACTACTGTCGGCTAGAGTTGTTACGGAAATCAACAGAATGATTAGTTAATTTATCTGGAATAAGAAGAAGCCTCACCTTAAGTTTGTTAAATTCCAACTCCCAGGGGCCCCGAATATTAGGCTACATCAGCTGGCCTCTTATTTAAGGTTTATAAGGGGTTGGGTTAGGAAGGACAGACCAGCCAGTTTATCCTCTGCAGATCAGATCTTATGGTGAATTTAAGGCAGATTCTGATAAGTGTGATAATCCTATTATAATTAATACTCTTATGAGTATGGAGGTTGATCAGTCAACTAGATGGGAGATCTAAACTGACTTCCACTCTCCTATCCAGGGCAGTCCAGACTTTCCACCTGGCCCAATCGACCATGGATTCAACACTTGGACAGATAGAGGCATGCGTTTATTTGTAGGCTGGGAGACTTGTTCAGAGATGCTTCTTTGTCATCCTTTGAGCATCGATGTCTGTAATTTGACACCCCAAGACACTCCTTTTTGAAGCATTTACAACTTGAACCTTTTTCCATCATAACTTTAGGTCTTGATCCTCAATCTCCCTGGTTGAAATAATCGTGAATTCTGTGGAGCTTAAACAATTAACTAGCAAGTTCTATGATACTTTAAATTCTAGAATCTGCGTTAGCACGTTGGGTGCCTTGCTGTCTTGCAAGAAGGAGTTGGCAATCAATATTGACGAGGAGACATGCGGTGAAAGATGGGACTGTGCCGGTAAAATATTGGTGTGAAATATTGGTCCAAGCTAATATCCTACCCCCTACACCATGAGCTCCTGGAACTCCCTTCTCGACAGCAACAGGTATACCTACAACAGACGGGACTGTAGCGGTTCAAGAAGCTGGCTCACCACCGACCTTGTCAAGAGCAATTAGGGATGGGCAATAAATGCTGACCTAGCCAGGTGGACACACATCCGACGAATCAGTAAATAAAATAAAACCATCACATGGCTTCTTTGCATCTGCAACCATTATAGAAGTGGAACAGCTTCAATTAGATTGTTGTTATTCAAGGCATAGCCAAATACATCTCTGCACTGCATTAGTTCCCACACCACAAGGCTCATCAAATTGCAGGTGCAGGTGCTCAAATTTCCAATTATTTTAAAACAGCTGTTGAGTTATGGTTTGAAGAGTCTTGAAAATTCTGGTTAAGCAAGATTAAGGATGCCATATATAGTGGGCAGAAGTGCTAAATTGATGTTATAACACACTTTAACGCCAGCCTATGTTAAGTATGAAGGCCAAAAGTATCAAGATGAGATATGTTGCAGGTTGGACATTCCAAATGAGCCAACTTGTTGTGAAGATGTTGCACTTCAGCAGTTAATACCTATTGTTACAACTGCTTCAGGACAAGATTAAGGGATGGTGCAGGAGGGAGGGTTTCAGATTTCTGGATAATTGGGGCTCATTCTGGGGTCGGTGGGACCTCTACAAACGGGATGGTCTACACCTGGACCAGAGGGGTACCAATATTCTGGGGGGGAAATTTTCTAATGCTCTTCGGGAGGGTTTAAACTAGTTCAGCAGGGGCTTGGGAACCTGAATTGTAGCTCCAGTATACAGGAGGTTGAGAGTAGTGAGGTCATGAGTAAGGGTTTAAAGTTGCAGGAGTGTACCGGCAGACAGGAAGGTGGTTTAAAGTGTGTCTTCTTCAATGCCAGGAGCATCCGGAATAAGGTGGTTGAACTAGCGGCATGGGTTGGTACCTGGGACTTCGATGTTGTGGCCATTTCTGAGACATGGATAGAGCAGGGACAGGAATGGTTGTTGCAGGTGCCGGGATTTAGATATTTCAGTAAGCTCAGGGAAGGTGGTAAAAGAGGGGGAGGGGTGGCATTGTTAGTCAAGGACAGTATTACGGTGGCAGAAAGGACATTTGATGAGGACTCGTCAACTGAGGTAGTATGGGCTGAGGTTAGAAACAGGAAAGGAGAGGTCACCCTGTTAGGGGTTTTCTATAGGCCTCCGAAAAGTTCCAGAGATGTAGAGGAAAGGATTGCAAAGATGATTCTGGATAGGAGCGAAAGCAACAGGGTAGTTGTTATGGGGGACTTTAACTTTCCAAGTATTGGCTGGAAACGCTATAGTTCGAGTACTTTAGAAGGGTCCGTTTTTGTCCAATGTGTGCAGGAGAGTTTCCTGACACAGTATGTAGATAGGCCAACGAGAGGCGAGGCCGTATTGGATTTGGTACTGGGTAATGAACCAGGACAGGTGTTAGATTTGGAGGTAGGTGAGCACTTTGGTGATAGTGACCACAATTCGATTACGTTTGCTTTAGTGATGGAAAGGGATAGGTATATACCGCAGGGCAAGAGTTATATCTGGGGGAAAGGCAATTATGATGCGATAAGGCAAGACTTAGGATGCATCGGATGGAGAGGAAAACTGCAGGGGATGGCACAATGGAAATGTGAAGCTTGTTCAAGAACAGCTACTGCGTGTCCTTGATAAGTATGTACCTGTCAGGCAGGGAGGAAGTGGTCGAGCAAGGGAACCGTGGTTTACTAAGGCAGTCAAAACACTTGTCAAGAGGAAGAAGGAGGCTTATGTAAAGATGAGACATGAAGGTTCGGTAAGGGTGCTCGAGAGTTACAAGTTAGCTAGGAAGGACCTAAAGAGAGAGCTAAGAAGAGCCAGGAGGGGACATGAGAAGTCTTTGGCAGGTAGGATCTAGGATAACCCTAAAGCTTTCCATAGATATGTCAGGAATAAAAGAATGACTAGGGTAAGAGTAGGGCCAGTCAAGGACAGTCGTGGGAAGTTGTGCTTGGAGTCCGAGGAGATAGGAGAGGTGCTAAATGATTATTTTTCATCAGTACTCACACAGGAAAAAGACAATGTTGTCGAGGAGAATACTGAGATTCAGGCTACTAGACTAGAAGGGCTTGAGGTTCATAAGGAGGTGGTGTGAACAATTCTGGAAATGGTGAAAATAGATAGGTCCCCTGGGCCGGATGGGATTTATCCTAGGATTCTCTGGGAAGCTAGGGAGGAGATTGCTGAGCCTTTGGCTTTGATCTTTAAGTCATCTTTGTCTACAGGAATAGTGCCAGAAGACTGGAGGATAGCAAATGTTGTCCCCTTGTTCAAGAAGGGGAGTAGAGACAACCCCCGGTAACTATAGACCAGTGAGCCTTACTTCTGTTGTGGGCAAAATCTTGGAAAGGTTTATAAGAGATAGGGTGTATAATCATCTGGAAAGGAATAATTTGATTAGACATAGTCAACACGGTTCGTGAAGGGTAGGTCGTGCCTCACAAACCTTATTGAGTTCTTTGAGAAGGTGACCAAACAGGTGGATGAGGGTAAAGCAGTTGATGTGATGTATATGGATTTCAGTAAAGCGTTTGATAAGGTTCCCCACGGTAGGCTACTGCAGAAAATACGGAAGCATGGGATTCAGGGAGACTTAGCAGTTTGGATCAGAAATTGGCAAGCTGGAAGAAGACAAAGGGTGGTGGTTGATGGGAAGTGTTCAGACTGGAGTCCAGTTACAAGTGGTGTACCACAAGGATCTGTTTTGGGGCCACTGCTGTTTGTCATTTTTATAAATGACCTAGAGGAGGGCGTAGAAGAATGGGTGAGTAAATTTGCAGATGACACTAAAGTCGGTGGAGTTGTGGACAATGCGGAAGGATGTTACGAGTTACAGAGGGACATAGATAAGCTGCAGCACTGGGCTGAGAGGTGGCAAATGGAGTTTAATGCAGAAAAGTGTGAGGTGATTCATTTTGGAAGGAATAACAGGAAGACAGAGCACTGGGCTAATGGTACGATTCTTGGCAGTGTGGATGAGCAGAGAGATCTCGGTGTCCATGTACATAGATCCCTGAAAGTTGCCACTCAGGTTGAGAGGGTTGTTAAGAAGGCGTACGGTGTGTTAGCTTTTATTGGTAGAGGGATTGAGTTTCGGAGCCATGAGGTCATGTTGCAGCTGTACAAAACTCTGGTGTGGCCGCATTTGGAGTATTACATGCAATTCTGGTCGCCGCATTATAGGAAGGATGTGGAAGCATTGGAAAGGGTGCAGAGGAGATTTACCAGAATGTTGCCTGGTATGGAGGGAAGATCTTATGAGGAAAGGCTGAGCGACTTGAGGCTGTTTTCGTTAGAGAGAAGAAGGTTAAGAGGTGACTTAATTGAGGCATACAAGATGATCAGAGGATTGGATAGGGTGGACAGTGAGAGCCTTTTTCCTCGGATGGTGATGTCTAGCACGAGGGGACATAGCTTTAAATTGAGGGGAGATAAATATAAGACAGATGTCAGAGGTAGGTTCTTTACTCAGAGAGTAGTAAGGGTGCGGAATGCCCTGCCTGCAACAGTAGTGGACTCGCCAACACTAAGGTTATTCAAATGGTCATTGGATAGACATATGGACGATAAGGGAATAGTGTAGATGGGCTTTAGAGTGGTTTCACAGGTCGGTGCAACATCGAGGGCTGAAGGGCCTATACTGCGCTGTAATGGTCTATGTTCTATGTTCTAGATTAGGTCTAAAAGAAAATCATTGGGCTGTGTCTTCTGCACAAATTATGAATCAAAGTCTGTTCTTAAGGCCACCTGTGCTGGCAATGGTTGGGCTTACTGCAGAAGTCTGGAATATTCGAGCACTAAAACACTAGCCACCTTACATTGCCAAAAGTTATAATCTGATGGTGAGTTGGATGTTATTTTTAACTGAAACTCACGTGCGAACACAAAGTTAATTTTTCAAAGGATTCACCTCTCTTGTCTCTTTGCATTGCTGTTTTAGAGAACTCCAGGCTTCTTTTTTACCACAAGATCTCAATGATAGTGACACTACATGCTCTCAAATATTTCACTCTTCAGTTACTCGAGCCTGAATTTTGTGCTCATCGAGTACGTGTGATCAATGGGTCTGGATTCGGCCGTGTTGTCTGCGTCGGCCCGTGAACGTTGGAATTGCACGATTTTGGACAGCACGGTGGCGCAGTGATTAGCACTGTGGCCTCGCGGCGCCGAGGTCCCAGGTTCGATCCCCGCTCTGGGTAACTGTCTGTGTGGAGTTTGCACATTCTCCTTGTGTTTGCGTGGGTTTCGCCCCCACAACACAAAAAAAGATGTGCAGGATAGGTGGATTGGCCATGCTAAATTGCCCCTTAATTGGAAAAAAATGAATTGGGTATTCTAAATTTATATTAAAAAAAAAGGAATTGCACAATTTCATGCCAATTAATGGGCAGCCAGCGTTTAACATGCTGCTGCTGGTGGGGGCGGGAGCTTGGTGACCCAGAGGGGGGTTTAAAATGAGCCCGGCCAGCTCCCAGAATGTTGCCAGAAGTTGGGAAGGAGTCTAGTGGAGTTGTTGACAAGAAAGTGGAAAATTTGGCACAAGTGATGACCCCCCCACAACCATCCAAGAGAATACAGTGTGGTGTCACAGCCATTACCCGCACCTTCCACTAAGCGCAGAGACACACACCTCGGTGGGCGACATTAGTGGATAGGCATCTAGTTCTCAATCTGGTGAGCACCACACAGTTGCTGATGCACATTAGGTGGAGCCAGGAACTTCCAAGAGAGGCAGCAGTTCAAGGTCAGCTGGATCCAAGGACACAGCTGGGTCCCAGCCAGATGCCGAGGCTCTGGACAAGGTTATCACAGAGCTGATGCAGATGATAGGGCACAGCCATGAGATTCAGGAGTGAGTCGCGAAGTTCGAAGGGCGAGGGACGCGAAGGTCGGCTGGCATAAGTCGCAAAGTTCGGCCAGCATGGATCCCAAAGGATGGGCGGGTGAAAAAAATGGGTTCCAGGCAAAAACATTTGAAAAACACTGAACTACGGTATTCAGACATTTTGAGAAGGCTTTTGAGGTGAGTTCTGATCTGGCTACCATTTAGACCACAAGTAAAGTATTTTGCTCTCACAGTAGGAGAGTAAACAAAAAAGATTAATAGTATCTAAAACCGTGAGACTTGTCTAAAGAGGAAGCAAACCAGTTTGAATAGCTTTTTGAGCCAGAGTCTTCAGGGGTTCTAACAGGAGCCAAATCTGTTCTGGAAAACAAGTATTACTTTGTGCCATTGGGATGGAGGATAGGTGGAGAGCTGTATGTTTTTCCTTTCTCGTTGTTTAATTGGGAATAGAGATAGTAAGTAAGGATATTGCTTTTACTGTATTTAGTAGTATTGTTTAAGAGGTATTTATTTTTGTGTGTGATGTTAAAGAGTTTAATATCGTGTTAATAATAAATATTTGTTTTAAAAGAGTGACCATGAAAAAAAACCATGAACCATGAGACCAGAGGGTGTTCTGTGATGGTTCTGTGGAAATTGATTCGTAAGACCGGAGTCATAAAAACTATTAGCATGCTTTTGTTTTCGAGAGCAATTTTAGTGGAGAATATTCACTACATTGAACTGAGGTAATTCCATTATTTTAAATAGTTAAATGGAACTGATACTAATTTATTAAAATGTAACCCAAAGGTGTCAAACAGAGAAGGCTATGGGGAGATTTGATCGAGACGTACTAAACTGTGAGGGGTCTGGATATAATGGATGGGATGGACCTGTTTCCTTTAGCTGAGAGGTCAGTGACCAGGGGGCACAGATTTGAAGTGATTGGTAGAAATATTAGAGGGGAGGTAAGGAAAAATATTTCACCCAGATGGGTGTGAGGGGTCTGGAACTGACTGCCTGATAGGGTAGTAGAGGCAGAAAACCCTCAACTCAGTTAAAAGATCTCTGCAGGGCTATGGACCAAATTCTGGAAAGTGGGATTGCGTTGGGTGGCTCATTTTTCATCTGGTGCAGACATGATGGACTAAGTGGCCTTGCTTTGTGCCGTAAACTTTCTATGATTCCATAACGTAGTAGCTACAAATCCCTTTCAACTGCAAGGACTACAGGTGTGCCGTTTTTAAACAACTGATTGCAAGTATGGCCTCCAAAAACCAAAGCTTCAAAAACGTTATAGGGCCATTTGCACAGCTGGGAATTCTACTGAATCAATTCCACTTAAAAACTGATATGCAATAATGATGTAAGAAGTATATAGCCTGAGCACCGTGTATGTGGGTCTTAAGACCGTACCGATTTCTTCTGGCCAAATAAAGTGATGGGTGTTTGACATTGATATTCATCAGTCAATAGATGCACACATGTATATTTTTTGTCAAATAATTACATTTTGATCATTTGTGGAATAATCTACAGATTTTTACTAATCTTTCGGAAACAGTGAAATTGCGAGATGCAAACAAAATAAAACAGAATACGGGATTAACAGGGTTGTTCCTAGCACTGGACCTGTAATCTAATGGCACTCTGTCTTGTTTTCCTCTTCCGGCGGGGAACGCCCCCTGAGGCTGCGTCATTTCTTGCACTGAAGAGCAGAGCTCCGATGAGAGGGGCTCCTCAATGCAGGAAGAGATCAGGACAGCATTTTAAAAAAAATCCCCGATCTCTCTTCCCTCCCCGAGGCAACCCCAACACCTTCCCAACTCGCCTGTTGCCCTCCTGCACCCCACATCATGAGGGCAGGGCACGCCAGGGCCCGACCCTGCTGTAGGCACAATGCCAGCATGGCATCTACTGACCACTTCTTGCCCCACTACTGGTCGGACGCAGGCAGTATATCGCACCAAAAGTATCACATTAATTCAACAATCAGCTGATTTAGTTCAGGAAGTGTTTTGGTTTTGAAGTTAATTGCAAATTGAGATGTTAAAACAGACTACCCTTTCATTTGTGCTTTAAATTGAACATAATCTGATGCCAGTTCTTGTTTAGAAGTGAATAATTGTGCTCACCAAGAATAATAGCACTCAGGATTAGAATACTTCCAATTTAAGAAAGCCCACGATCAGTATTCCGCATACCTCAACAGATTTAACACAGCCAGCTGGAAAGCCCCTTTCCTTTGACTTTAAAAACACACTACAACAGTAGGAGAGGTCCCCCTGCAACAATACTATGGTGTTTCCATTTCTCACGTTTTGTGCAGTTTTGTATTCTTGGGGCGGGGCGGAGGGGGGGGGGGAATTGGTTTGAAACTGCTCTATTTCATGTCAAGCCCTCCCATTCGGTAGAGTGAGGAGGCCACATAATCTTCAGGGTGGCTGGATTGCAGCTCGGTTCTTGGGGTGAACGGTTGGAGAAATAACCAATGTCTAGACATTTATGTATAATATAGTATCAAAACTATCCTAGAAATGTACTCAACTAGAATCTGCAGATCAGCGGAAGGTTCGTTTCTAGATTAGGCAGTTCCTGAAAAGCAGCGCGGTGAGGCTGGTAGATGCCGGGAGATTCCTCTTCTGGGATCTATCCAGCTCTCGCCTCGCGAGATCAAACATGATCTCGAAAGACCCATGATATGAATCCTGCCCAATGTGGGCGGGATCACTTTTTTAGCAAATCTGCATATTAGAGTGAGACAGCTAATCTCATTCTAATATGCATTCCCACAATCTACCCAAGGTGTGGGATGTAACCCACCTCGATTTAGGAATGCCAGGCGCGCGTCGTTCAGTGCTGGTCCTCACAAACGGGGACCAGACGGAATGACACTCGTGGGAGTCTTCCAGGGGATCGGAAGCTCCTAGGTGGGTTCCCCTGGGCAGGGTGGGACCCTGGCACTGGTGGTGCCAGCCTGGCAGGGGCACTGCCAGGATGGATCAGGTCCAGTGTGCAATGGGGGGGGGTGCCTGAGGACCCCCTTATATTTTTATATACATTCTTCTGCACTGAGGAGTTCTGTCGAGCTCAGCTCGTCAGTGCAGGAAATGGGACTAAGTGTGGCTTAGTGTGTTCCCCACTGAGGCCCCCAATCTACCCGAATGGCCATTCGATAGCGTGATGTTTTGCTGCCCTCGAAGCACCAGGAAACACTTGGCTAATCGTGCGCATTACGGGACTCTGTTCCCATTTGAGTCGATAGCAGCCAGTATCTTTTCCTGATAGAGGAAATCTGAATGGCTCTGACTAGAATTAAAATATACTTTCATAAAACATTATTAGTTAAAATTGTCAATAGATCTGGGGCTGGATTCTCCAAAAGTAGGTCTATGTCCCCACGCTGGAGTGATTTTCGCAGTTTTGGGCCTGCGCATGGCAATGGCCTCCAGCGGCCGCGCCAAGCTCGATGGCGGATCCGGACCAGGACTAAGAAACAAGCTCCCACCAATCTGTCCCGCACTGCTTCATCTGGCCCGCCCGATCACTGCCCCGGCCGCCCTTAAGGCCCCCCCCATCAGGGTGGCTGCGGACTGAGTCCCGACCGGCCAGACGTGGTTAGAGCCACGCCGTTGGAAACTCGGCTGGTCGGGACCCGAGTATCGCTAGGAGGGTTTCTGGCAATAACCCCCCAGCCGCTCGTCGTCATTCGTGGGCGAACGATTCCCCGGGGACCAGAGAATTGCGGGAGCGGCGCCGGGCCCGATTCGGGCGTAAATGTCGATTCTCCGCCCCATAAGCCAAACGCGATTTCGATGCGGGGCTGCGGAGAATCCAGCCCATGGAGTTTTGTCAGGGAGTATGTTGATTACTGTGTTTCTGACAGCTTCATACAAAGAAGCAGATCACCTAAGAAAACATTTTTGTGTGACCAGTGGAATCTACAGGTTAACAGATATGAAGGAGACAGGTAGGTTACTTAACAGCAGTAACTCCCTGTTCTGTTGATAAGAATGTTGACCACCCACCAGCATCATGCCTGCTTTATGACATGGAAGTAAAAAGGTACAAGGCAAACTGTGGCTAAAGCAGAAGGAAAATAATACAATAGTAATAAGTCATGGACACAGAAAATAAAATACATTGCATCGGGAAAGACTGTGTTTTGATGCAAAATTTAAAGTAAGAGGCAAATGTATTTTCTTTCAAGGAATTTGCTAATTATGGGATACAGTGAATGGCTAGGAATTTTATCAGGAGAATAGATCAGTATACCATCAGTGAGGAATCTATATTTCTTATAATTCATTGCACTGCTGGGTTGTGAAGTGGATTTAAGTGTAAATGGCAATTTATATAAAATATCTCATACAGCTCCTGTAAGTATCAATCACAATTTTTACTTTAGAGGTTTCAGTATATCTCTAAGCCTGTATTTTACTTTCTTTATTTGACACCCGCTGTTTGTAATCTTACAGCTTTTGAACTACAGTTAAAAGAAATTCTGGAACAGAAAGGCTGACCTTTGGTAATATGAAAAAATATCCAGACAACTATAAATGTCCAGCTGTGCTTGTCTTTTTGTGTTCTGTCTTCATCACTTTGCTCAGTTTCACTTAATAACATCTTCATCAGAGATCACTGCGGTGCAGGGAACTGCATTTGCTGATCAAATTCAATTGGTTAACATTCTGATCCAGTAGCCTAAAACAGCAGAGATGTGCTTCGAATTTAGAAATATGATTCAATGTGATTGATTGATTCTGCTTGTCACAGATAAAGATAACTGTACCTGTAAATACTGTGTGCCATTCAGCAGAATCCACAAAATCAAGAGTTGAGGGCAACACAGGGCTTCACAGAACTGAGGAATGATGGGAATACACACCATCAGAATGATGGAATGAACAATAACTAATTGTGTGTCTAAGACTTCTTACATAAATGTCGGCAGTAAATGCTCATCCTTTCACTGACAAAAATCTATGTTTAGGTTGAATGAAGTGCACGCCCATCAGCATCATCTATAGTTTGGTTCCGATTATCCGATTATGATGTTCAAAAAATCATTTTATGAATTAAAATTCAAAACTAAAGGAATTTTTTTGCAAGTCTTTAAACAATAAGTATCAGTGAATTAATATCAAAGTAATATTCAATGTTAACTTGAAGTAGCCAGAAATAAATCCCATTGACATATAGGTGTAGCAAAAACAAGATGTGCAAAGGTTTTAAAAATGTTTTAGAAATGTACCGTATTCTAGATTCTTCCCTTTCTAGGCAAGAAAAAGCAGATTTAGGAAATATAAATGGAAGCACCAAAGGGCCATGGAGAAATTGTATATGACATAGTTAGATACATAAGGCTCTAAATGGATTTTGAACCTTAGATGGGTGGGATGGAGACGATGGCAAGAAATTATATCCTCTGTCTCCCCACAACTTGGCTTCACCACAGATACAAATGATACAAAGTATACAAGACTTGTGAGTGTTAAGTTGCATTTGGTTAATGCAGACAGTATCAGGAAAGTGCTGTATACTATTCCAAGTGGGACAGGTCTCTTCAGTAAAAGCTGATAATTAGTTCCTTATCATCTGAAAAAATCAGGTGAGGTGTGACAAGCAATGGGGTTTTTTTCTTTCTAAATGGCACACTAGGAAAACACATATCACGTTACCACTCTCCAGATAAAAAAAGAAAGACTTTAGTTGATGGTTAATAATTTTAATTTAAGTGTGTCAGATACCAGTGGAGTTAAAGAGTTACCAACATCCTGTTGAGTGGTGTGTGTTAAATTCAAATAGGTGCCATGGGGAATTAAGGTCCTCTTGTGTTCTGCTAGATGTAAACCTATCCTAGTTCCCGTCTTTTCCTTTTTCTTTTATCCCGTGGTGCTGCTGGACTATTAGAAACAACGTCTGGAGTAATTTTTATAATACAGGTTTGTGAGAAAATTCAGATATTTGAATGAAATTCATAAAGTGGAAGGGTTCAGTATTAATGACAACAGTACTTCCCTACACTGTGTGTCTTGTTTTACTTGGCAGGGGCCTCCTGGATAAGCATGACATATTTATGCAGACGGTTGGTATTCGGTTTGGAATTTACACGTATGGATGATGAACTAAACAGAACCCAGTTGTTGCTTTCCCTCCCTTGCCTATGGAAATGTGAGGTTATTGCAGACAAGTATGAACCCATCCCCACAGTGCCTGGTCACTAGAATTAATAAATAGCTGAATTCTTGGATAACCCATGGGTACTAAAAGCCATGCAACTCTGCAATGCAAGAAAGTTAATAAAAAAATCATTGCTGGGACAAAGTTTCTGCACAGTAGTTTGTTCATCCTGTATTTCCAGCACCTGAGTTTGTGCTTGAACACAATTGACTATATTACGTGTTTCAAACAGATGCTGAGGGAAAGATGCAAATACTGGAAATAAAAGGTGGTTGAACTTGAACTTTTTACACCTTTTTTTGCTTTTGTTTATAGCTGTAGCTGAATCCTGGTTAATAGATTTTATACTGCAGCCCCCGGAACAGGAATGAATAATAGCTTTTCTTTCGAACCATAACTTTCCTGCATGCATAAGTACAAAAGAAGTCCGATTTCTTTGAACTGTAGTTTTTTTAAAAACATTTTTCCTCTTTCTATACTGTTCATCTGCACAAACAAAGTATTTCCAGTCTGAACAAGGGATAAGGGAGAAAGAAACAAATCATTACTCAGCATCTTCAATGTTGTAAAAATGGGTGTTATAATGGAGCAAAAGAGAGCAAGACATGACAGACGTTTGTGACAGCCCTAAAGCGATATATTTTTCCATGTCATTCATTCATTGACATTTTTTGGCTTTGACAATATGCACCTGTTCACTATCCTAAGAAATGGTGTGCTGATTTGCTTTGGATTTTGAATGTTGTATTTTCAAGTGCCAAGGAACTATCGAATTGTAATTCCCCGAAAAAGAGAACGTATATTTTCAGTACCAAAATTCTTCTGCAGTCCCAAAAGAATTATTTTAGCAGTGTTTCAATGTTAAGAATGGCTAAAAAGCCAACTCTTGCCCCGATATCCCAAGAAATTAATATTTGAAATACCTGGAAAATAGATAATTTATCATTGAAGGGTTTCAGTTTTGGATAACATGTACCGCATTTGAGGTGCCATTTTATTTTCTAGTAAAGTTCCCCTCTACCATGGCTGGCATTTGATGGTTAGATTCTACTGTAGGGATGGTACGTTCCATATTTTGTGATTGCTTAGTAGGTTCCGTCTGTTTTCAATGTACTTTATTTAGCATGTATCTAATTTTTTTCTTAAAATGAGCATGTTTCTGGTTTTCTTGATGGCGGAGATTGTGCTTTTAGTTTTCTGCTGATTGAGTGGGTGTTCCACTGGTGTTCCAGGCATTTAGATGCATACATTGAATATAGCTGACCTCCTTGTTGGATTAGGGGAATATGTCCTGTTTGCTAGTGGTTATGGGTGTGGTCATGGTTTTCCTGGTGATGTAGCAAGTTGCATGTCGAGTTTATCCACTGCTGGTTTAGTGTCTGGGTTTCTTGATTTTTATTGGTGATGTTTCTTGGATTATAGTTTATTGGATGTTGTCCTGCTTTTCTAGACATGGTGTCCATTGTAAATCTTAGATGGATAGGCATTTGTTCTTGTTGAGGTTCACTCATTTTTTATGTCAATTTAATACGAATATGCCCAGTTTTCATAATGGTTTAGTAGGTACACATCTGATATTTTTATGTTCAGTGCTACTTGCTTTGTTGGCCACAGATCCAGTTTCATTGGTGATTTAATGGGTGGAAATGTGGTTTTCTTATTGATTTGAGGTTACGTGAATGGTTTAAAGAAGGAGCAAATTAAATAATGCTTTTATTTACTGCCTGAACATCCCCAGGAAGTGCCAATGTGCATCAAGTAAATTGTCTGATTTCTTAATCTGGTAGATTGAGGACTGAATAGAAGTCGGTTAGCTCAGTGGGCTGCATGTCTGGTTCATAATGTGGAGCGATGCCAAAAGCCTGGGTTCAAATCCAATACTGACTAAGGTTATTCCTGAAGGCCCTGCCCTGCCTTCCCAAACTTTCCCCTCGCCTGAGGTGTAGTGACCCTCAGGTTAAATCACCACCAGTCAGCTCTCAAAGGGGAGACCAGCCTATGGTCCATTGGAACTGTGGTGACATTTACATATTGGCCAGGTAGAAGGAGATCCCTCGACCCCACTCCCCCAGCCCTTTTCCACTCTTTGAATAGTGCCAGAGTTGTTGCCATCTCAATTGTTGCTGGTGCAATGATGGGTGTGTATCCTAACCACTAGATGTGATTGATGATGGACCTATTGTTAGGTTCTTACGATTGGGTGTTTCTTTGGAGTTCTTTGCATGTGCATCCCTAGAGATTTGATGGCGGCTGCTCAATGTTTGCGTTGGCCTTTACTAAATTTAAAAGTGAGGATTGTAAACTATGAATTGGTACCATACTAATTAATTGGAATGTGCATTATTTGTATTTGGAATTTAGAAAATTATCACTTGTGAAGATTATTTTACGGAGACTGCAAATGCTTTTTGAAATTTTGAATTAAGTACTCAAATTGTATGAGAATCGCAGCATTAGGAAATGCAATTTCTCAAGAACTTACAGTCGTTCTGTTTAAAATGCATTAAACAGTTGCTTTATTTTCCAATTGCATCTTTATGCTATTTCAATAAAATTTATGAGTTGCATTTGTTACCGCAGTGGTTATTTGAAATTGCACTGTGGTGGTTGTAAACTGAAATGGTCATCATCAAAGCTTTGGAAATTGAGTTTCTCCTTGCAACGGACTCCTTTATGCCTCCCAGCTGTATACACAGTACTCCTTGAATAAAAACTATTTCTGTAAATCAGTACAAGTAATCTGTAAATGTAATAAAGGATCTCTGACTTTCAGGTGTGGTTTTGGCCATAGGAGGGTTAATGAGTTATTGAGTGACTTCTTGCTGGAGGACATCTATGTTGTTACTTATTTTGCTGCCATGACAATGTCATTCTTCATGCTTTATAAATAACACACAGTAATACAGAAAAACATTTTAAATACATAAGAGTTTAGGTTCACCACAAGGCCAAAACTGACGTCCACTCATGTTGTTATAATGCCCCTAGCTGCTTGTAGAGTAGATTAACCTTTATGTATCTGGAACTTCCCATGCATTAGGAGTATTGACTGCAGAAAAAAGTATGCAATGTTGGATCATGCATTACTGTACGTTATGGAACTTTGATAATGTTTAATTCTGCTCAAAAATCTTTTTAGCTTTTGTGTTGAGCTACAATAACTGGAAAAGGTTCGTAATCATATTTAAGTAACTATAAAATATTGCAGATTTATTAACATGAATTTAGATGTCTACTCCTATGTCCATCTCTATTTTTCACACACAATTATACATTCATGTTTGTTTAGACAGAGAGAATATTGTGAGAGAAAAACATGTTCAATATTGATAACAACAGCTTGCAACCACTTAAAATAAATTTGTAATGTGAAATTGTATAAGGGAATATAATTGATTTAGCTAATAAAATTTTATAAATAAATTAGTCATGAGCAAATGTGAAATGCAAGTATACACACCTAAAACTTAACATTCCTTTCTACCGACGCCACACTGAGTGTATACAGTGGCTGGTGTTGGGTCTGAGATATGCGCACAGATATCCTACAGGAAGTGATCTAGATGTGATTTTGGCAAAAGGGCTTGCATCTGCACACCTAATGCAGTTGGCAGAATACAGAGAAGGCATATCATCATATCAATCAGTGTGCAATGCTGGTCTGAAACCACAATGTCATTTTTGAGCTCAATATTCCAGTCTATGTCCTTTTCATCTCACAAAGTTGAACACATGTTAAACAAAAGGAACGACCCCCCCTACCAAAACTATTGATAGGGATCATAAACTATTTCTTGGTTAGTTGCTGGATTATTTCTTCTGGTCGACGGTGCAAATTCATGCACTTTTGAAGCTTTCCTATACTTGGCTAAAGTTTGAATAGTCTGTTCGAAAATTATGTGGACTTTATTACATTAAAGATGCTACATAAATAAAAGTTTTTAAATCCTTATTTCTTGATTTAAAAGCTTGTGTCAAAACAATTTGATTCCAGAATGTGGGTGACCTGGTTGTAACTCCTCTAGCAATTGAACATGACTCAGAAAATGAAATGAGGCAATGCGGAATAAGCTCTTACAATAGGGAGGAGTTGGTGCAGAGAAGGGCTCGCAGCAGGAGGCCGTATTTACCAAGGGTCTTTGGACGAGCTATTTTGTTACCTTAATTTCAGTTTTGAGATGTCTTTAATTCACAACAAAGGTTGCCAAATTTGCTAATTGCTGCAGCCACAACTGAAGGCTCAAAAGTAAAGTGAGGACAGCATTGCCAGTGCAACTTCAAAGAGAACATGCTTTTACTAGGCTGTAATGGGCAGTTCCTGGCAGCCAGATGTCTGGATTGTTTAATTTAGTTTCCCTCATGCTTGAATGCATCTCTATATCCTGCTGTGAAACTAACTGCAATGTTTATAAACATCTAGCTATGATTGACAGCTCATGACCACATCAAAAGACGTTAAGTCCGTTATGGGCCAGGGTTTAGAGAACCCCAAAGTGTATCATGGAGTTCACCTGACCCTCACCTTTTAATAGATAGTGATATGGGGAGCACACGGCCCACTCTACAGGTGTGGTACAGCAGAAATGGAAAAGTATTTTTTAAAACAAAACAATGTTTATTCTATGAACTCAAGGTAACCTTTTTGAAACATACAGTGAACATCTTAGCAAGCATCAATTCAAATGCAACTCCCAAAGACTACAACACTAAGTAATCCGTTAAGCTTTCCTTTTACCATCCATACGACTTAAAAACAAAACTTTTAACAGAAGCACATCAGGTTAGAGTCACTTCTGAAAACATTTATAATTCTGAATTCAGCAAATGATCAAGAGATAGTCTTTTGTTGGCAGAGAGAACAGCAGTACACTGCTTGGTCTGGCTTCAGCTCCAACACTGAAAACGAAACTGAAACACACTCTGCAGCAAACAGCCTAAAACGAAAGTAAAAAGCTGACAGCCCAGCTCCACCCACACTCTGACATCACTGAAAAACACCCATTTCTTGAAGGTACATTTCTTAAGCACCCATTTCTTAAAGGTACTCTCACATGACAATATGTCACATGACAAGTGTTCTCACTTCCTGGGCTGGATTCTCTGAAAGGTCCGTGCTGAAATCGGCGTTGACGCTGGATTGGCGCCGATTTCGTATTCTCCGAACTCCCCAACACGACGGAATCGCGCCGCCCGCCGCGCGGTCCGGAGAATCGCATGAGATGCCCCAATTACCAATTCTCCGGGGCCTTAGCGATTCTGCGCCCCTGACGGGCCAAAGTCCCGATGGCGTGGTTCTAACCATGTATAAAATCCGTAAAGCCGGAAGCTGACAGGAGGAGGTAGGGGTTGGCGAGGGGGAGCCGCGGACTCCAGAAAGTGACACGGATGTGGATGCTGCAGGGGGAGGTGGAGGCCTGTCATGGTTGGGGAAGGGGTGGGGGGGGCGGGGGGGAGCGGCTGGGTGACCGGGGACCACTCCTCAATGACAGGGCGCTGCTTGCGCAATGGATGCCATTACGGTGGCCCTGTTGATGCGCAGCCATCCCAGGCACTGGGCCAGTGCAGGCTTCACGGACGTATGGGTGGGTGCCGGCCCCCTCCCCGGCCACCCCACCCAACCGGTGGCACTCACCGGGCGGGAAGACCCAGGGCCACACCCATAGCAGCCCCCAGTGAAGGCTGTGCCATGAAACGGTGGTCTTGGCAGCAGGAACAGGCACTGGTGCGGCGGGGAGTGGGGCATGCATGGCTGGGGCGTGCGCCGCCAACCGGGGCAACCATGTAGCCCTTGGCACCTGGTTATGCATGGGTATATGCGCCATGATAACATTTTGTGTCCCCCATCCCCTGCAAATCATAATGTTTGTGCACCACCCAGCGATGTTGGCTGCCAAGGTGGGGGCCGCTGACCTACATGCAGCCCTGTGGCAGCGTGAGCGCATACGGCTCAGAGAGGTAGCGGAGGTCGCAGCAGAGGATTCGGCCGCAGAGGGGCAGGTGCCAGCTGTTCAGTCTGGAGGACCGCCTGCCCAACAGGCCGAGGATGAGGTGGTACCAAGGAGGCGCCTGATGAGGCCCCAAGTGTACCGGTGCCGCATGTCCTTTCAGGGACTTCTGGACCTGGAATCCAGGATAGACTGTGGATGAGCCGAGATACCGTCGCTCACATCTGCCACATGATGGCACACCCGGCACCGCGTGGGACTGGGGGGGGTGGGCACCCGCTACCGGTGGGCGTCAAGGTGACGGTAGCCTTCAACTTCTATGCCACTGGGACCTGTCCGGCATCTCGCAGGTATCGGTCCACAGGTGCATCCGTACCGTCGCTGACGCACTGCACCCCTGGCGATCCGGTAAATATAGTTCCCTGTGGACCGTACCCACCAGAATGCCCGGGCAGTGGGGTTCATTGCTGTCGCTAGGATGCCCATGGTCCAGGGGGCCATCGATGAGGTGCATGTCGCCCTGCATCCACCGGCGGATAACAGGCCAATGTTCATGAACAGGAAGGGTACCACTCCAGGAATGTTCAGTTGGTCCGTGACCACCAGATGAAGATCCTGCATGTCTGCGCCCGGTACCCGGGCAGTGTGCTTGACTTGTTTATCCTGGCGCAATCATTCATACCCAGCATGTGCGAGGGACACCCCTCCCCGACTGCAGGGCTGGTTGCTGGGCGACAGGGGTTACCCGTTGCGGTCATGGCTGATGAAGCCTATACGGAGGCCACAGAGTGACATGGAGAACAGCTACAATGAGGCCCATTGTGAGTCCAGGGGTGTGGTGGAGATGTGCTTTGGGGTGCTGAAGGTGCGCATCAGGTGCCTGAACCACTCTGGAGGGCCCCTTCAGTACGAGTCAAGGAGGGTCGGCCGCATCGTTATGGTCTGCTGCGTCCTCCACAATATAGCCCAGCAAAGAGGCGATCTGCTGGAGGAGGATGAGGAGCAAGGGCAGGCCTCTCCAGGCGAGGAGGAGGGGGAGAGGGACAATGGGCGAGACATGGCGGTTGGACATGGACGGGGGGCTGCACTATGCCAGCGAGCACGGGAGGCTTTGATCGTCGCACGTTTCACCAACTAGGGGGGTTGGGTTTGCTGTGCAGGGGCACGGACAGCACAATACCTCACCACCGACCACCCTCACCTCCCACAACACCAAAGAAACTCGCCTCCCCGACCACCCTCACCTCCCATACCACCAGAACACCCGCATGCACCCCCCCCCCCCCCCCCCCCACACACACACACACACACATTACACATCCACCTGCGGCACAACGAGGTGGGGGCACAGGGTTGCCATTGACAGCGGGTCTGGTTCATGGGATGGAGGATGATGACAGCCCGCTCTGCGATGAGCTTGGAGCTCCACAATGTTAGCCAATGTCAGACACATGTCCACAGTAACACCCTTCACCTGGGTGGTCCCTGCATGCAAGCTGGACACTCCATCACATGGCCCTGCCGTTTCGTGGGAACGGGGTGATGGGGACGTCGGGGGGGGGGGGGGGGGGGGGGGGGTTTGGGGGCTGCACGGAGCACCCACCGGGCCTCAGTCTTCCATCACCCGTCAGAGCACCCACGGTGGCCCTCACTTCCCATCCCACCACCGCACACATTAGACGGAGCACAGAGGCGGCTTTCATTGGTGATAACATGTGTGTTTAATGTGAACAGTTATATACATGTGCCCGAGCACCTATAACTGAACTGTGCCGTGCACCCATGCCAACATACTTAGTGTCTATCTTTCTGGCCTTATGGGCCCTATCACTACGCCTAGGTGGATCCCCAGACGGTGCAGCAGGAATGGAGGTGGACTGCTGTGACCCCTGCCCTGCGACTAGGGTTCCTGTTTGCGCACGTTTCCTGGAGCGGCCCGGCCTGGATGGGCCAGGCTGCTTCTCAGGCATCCCAGCTGGCATGGTGCTGCCCACCAGATGCACCATGGATGGTAGGGGGGGTGGAGGGGGGAGTCCAAGGTGCTGCGGTGTTCCGGGACCTCCTCGGCAGGTGTCACTGGCACAGGCCCCAGCACATCCTCCTCCCTCGTAGTTTCCAATGGCCCCCTGGCTTCTCCTTGGGAGGGGGTGCAAGCGGAACCATCCCCTGAGGCCCCCCTGGCGCTTCCAGTCCTGGAGGCCCGCTCTGGTATTGACCAGGGTCTGTGTTAGCGGCCATGGAGGTCAGGGAGTGGGCCGTCCCTGACTGAGATGGTGACACCTCCCTCTGGGACTGTGCCATTTCCTTCTGGGACTGCGCCATCTCCCTTTGGGTCTGTGCGACGCCGGCCAGTACCTGGGCAATGGCGTGGATGCTCTCAGCCATGGCCTGCTGGGATTGGCCCATGCTGAGGGGCGCCGCTGCAATCTGCAGCTGGCTCTGGCATATGGTTGCCTGTGAATGGGCAGGCATGTTCTGGTCCATGGCCCCCGCCTGCACAGATAGCCCAGGCCTTGCATAACCTGACACATGTCTGACACCGTCGCCCCCATTGCCTACACTGCGGACCCACCCGTGCGGTTTCGGCCTGGGTCGCATGAATGACCGGCACCACTCGCTGTTCCTGCACGTGGTTGGACTTCTCCACCTGCGTCTGCAGGTGCTGGAAGGCGGCCGTCATCCCCTTCCCTGGTCTTTGGGTCGCTGACTGCATTTGAAATGTGGGTTGGAGTGGATATTCTAGGAACCCAGGGAACGGTCTGGGCGGCAGCTGGTTGCTGGGGCCGGACTATTCTCCGACCATCCGGCCCCTCGGCTGTTCCTACCTCCACCTGCTGTACCGGAGCGGCTGTGTGGTGCTCACCAGTAAGTGTCCAAGGAGCCTCCTCACTAAAGATTCCAACCGAGGTGATGGTGTGGTGAACCACTGTATTATGGGATGTAAGGTAGGACCTGCACTACAGGTTCGCCGGTAGCTCCTGCTGTCTGGCTCCACCCACGGAGAACTTATAAATATGCATGACCTCCAGTGCCCTGCCATTTCGCCAGCTGCAGCAGGAGGCCACGCCTCTGACAGTAATAAAGCCACAGTCGTACCCAACTTTAGTCTTTGTGCAATTCATCGTGCATCAGATGGTCTCTGCGATGGTGGATGGTTTCGAAGATAGCAGTGGTGGGAAGTCTATGTCCTCATTGGACCCGAGGTCTAGGGTCTCCTGTGTCGTGATGTGCTGTGTGTTGGTTCCCTGTGTGTCCGTCCGCTGTGTGTTGGTTTCCTGTGTGTCCATCCCCTGTGTCGTTGTGTGCTCTGTGTCCGTCGCCTGTGTGTTGGTCCCCTGTGTGTCTGTCCACTGTGTGTTGGTCCCCTGTGTTGTTGTGTGCTCTGTGTCCGTCACCCGTGTGCTGGTCCCCTGTGTGTCCGTCCCCTGTGTGTTGGTTTCCTGTGTGTCCATCCCCTGTATCGTTGTATGCTCTATGTCCATCCCCTGTGTACTGGTTTCCTGTGTGTCCGTCCACTGTGTGTCTGACCTCTGTGTCGTTGTGTGCTGTGCCTCTGTCCGCTGTGTTTCCGTCCCCTGGGTCATTGTGTCCTGTCACGTATTGGGCGGAGGGCTATTTTGACGGCTGCCCACCCCGTCGGTGCTTGTGTCCCTGGGAACCAGCCCTGGCACTGATTGGGGGTGGGGGGCGCTGGCTGAGCTGGGACCATCACCGGCTGGTCCTGCAAGACACAAGACAGCATGTATGGTTAGACAGATGGATGGGGGTGAGGCGTTATGTGGTGAGGGGGTGGGTTAGGGCACACATGTGTTGTGAGGGGCCGCAACTAGGCGGGCGGTCTCACTTGGTGATGCGCCTCCGATCTCCGCATCGGCAACCTCCCGCTCCTCGGGTCCGCCAACCATGTCCGTTGCTCTCTGCTCAGGCACGGTGAGGGGACACAGTTCTGGTGCGCCCCCTCCGGTTTTCTCCCGCTCCCTGCGATTATGCGCGGACTTCTCCTGGGAGAGGGAACACAAACAGCAACAGTGTTAGACGGTTCGACTCATGCAGCTCAGCGATTGGGTCTATGATGGCATCAGTGCACAGGGCTCCCGGCCATTGCGGCTGACATGGGTGGGGGCAGCCATGTGGGTCAGGGCGGGGTGGGACCGTCCTGGGCGGGGGGGGGGGCGGGGGGGGTCACGTGTGTGGGGGGTAGGGGAGTTGGTGCCAGGGACACAGTGCTGGGTACTCACCCTGGCTGCCCTGAGTAGGTCATGCAGCTTCTTCCTGCACTGGTCGGCTGCCCTGGCCACTGGCCCGATGGCGCTAGCGGTCTTGGCCACCTCCGCCTGCCCATGATGGCACCTGCTGTCCTGCGGCCGGGCCCGGGGTACAGAACCACCCTCCTCTCCTTCTCGGCGTCCAAGAGGGTGTCCAGTTTGCCGTCTCTGAACCCTGGGGCTGCTCGTCTGGTGCCCATCTTGCCTGCGACGGCTGCGTGTGTGTGTGTGTGTGGGGGGGGGGGGGGGGGGGGAAGAATGTTTATCAGCTGCCGCGGCATTACATCAATGACGCAGCCTGTGTATCGGCAGCCGCTCCCTCGGGCACTTCACGTTGCACCCATGCTGGCCCCTTGTGGGTCGCTGAATAGATGCACCTGGGGGCCCGATGACACCGTAGTGAAACGTGACGGTTTTTACGACGGTGTCAACACTGATCGTGGGATTTGTGACGGAATCTCTCTCAATCCCCACCATGCATAAGGTTGCATGGTAAGGTATAGTGAATCACTTCTGGTCGCCCGCTCCCAGTGTGAGTGCAAATCAGAGGTGATTTAGCTCCAGCGGGAGAACATACTATCCCAAATGGAGAACTCAGCCCTTCATAACGTTTTGGGAAAATTCACAATTAGCCTCAAATTGGGAGAATTCTGCCCAATGTTTCTGTCATCAATTGATAGACTTTCATTGTGAGTCATTAACCTGAAAGGAGACCTCAATAATTTCAGGAGGTTACCCAGTCTTTGTCAACCAATTGTAAAACTACATTATTGTTGGTCTAGGCACATGTAATACAGGTGTAATGAGTCTCCGTCTAATCATGCACTAATTCAAGAGTAGCACAGATAAACCAAAGTCATTGTCTTCTACTTGAGCAAATGCCTTAATCAGTAGCATTTCATTATTGGGGGTTAAAATGGTCTGTGAACCAAAGAGTGCGATCTTCCGGCCTCGTTACACTCTCGTTCAAGCATAACGAGGCCAGTGAATAGCGGGAGAGACCAAAAACGAGAACCGTGGCAGACGCCAAACAGTTTGCGATGCAACTGGCCTGCTCCCGTAGGTGAATTCGGAATCGCGCCGTAGCGTGGCGAGAAACCAATTATCACCACTTGAGGCCCATTTCCATACACTTAACGAGAGCCGCCTGTCATCTAATGGCCTTCTGATATTTACCGGCCTCCCCAGCAAGTGCTCAAGCGGGCGTCAATTAGTACTACTTCTTAAAAAGGTGATCTGACGGATGGGCATCTGTGGCCAACCGTGGAGGAGAGTAGCTATCTTTGCTCACAGGCAAAGAGACCTGGAGCACTGACCTTGCTACCCCAATGCTCTGCGGAGGGTGGGGGATCCTCAGTTGGAGGTAGGGCAACTTCTGCATGGGTGGGCCACCATGGGATGGTTGGGGGGGGGGGGGGGGGGAAGGCGCTAGGGGGGAAACTGGGGGATGCAATCACTCGCGACACCACCGTGCCAACCCTTGGATCCCAACCCCATGCCGGGGGCAACCCCTGTCCCTGCCTGTCTGCCTTACCATTCACCCATAACTCCCACCGACTGCTGAGGCCTCTGGCTGCACGGCTACAGGCTATCACCAATAGGGAATTGGCAATCGTGGTTAAGTGAGCACTTGATTGCCAAGTGGGTTCCCATGGGTAGGCGGGCCATGTAGCATGTAAGAGGCATTGCCTTGCATTCCAATCAACCTTGATGTCAGGACACTGTGCGGGAGGCAACACCACACACGCAGTAGCCAACATCGGAACACCCAGGGGATGGGACACAGCTCCCAGGATGCGACCATGACTGGAGGGTTGGTGAGTGCCACGGACGGGGATGGGGGGGTGGGGGGGGGGGTGGGGGGGGGGGGTTGCCTGGAGAGACATCAAAGGTTCTGGGGCTCAGCCCGCATTGCGGAAGAAAGTGACAGAGGCATCGTAATGATTGTGCAAAAAGTTGTTTAATGTACTGTACAATACACCATTCCTGATAGTGCCGCCCCCCGAAACCCCCATGGCCCCCAACCCCAGCTCTTCCCCACCTAACCCCTCCCCCCTACCAAATGCCCTCAGTGATGCTCAATTTGCCTGGACCTCGCAGCTCTATCACTACATCTTGGTGTTTCCCCAGGATGCACATCTGACGTGGGGACAACCAGCTGCTTACCTCATCCCATGGCCTTCAATGCCCCATGGGGGGCATCCTCTGGGACCGGAGGGTCCTAGCTCACTTGTCGATGGCACATGCACAAACGCGCTGCACTGTGCTGTGTGCTGACCACAAGATGCAGCCTAATCAGAGGGGTGAAACCCGGGAGTGCTAGTGGCATGACCCATGGGATGGGTCTGGGTTGGCACCCTCCTCCCGGTTGGTGCCCATAGGGCCCTAGGGTTCACCTTGGGACGGAGGGGCAACTGGTTCGAGCCCTGGCTTCCCCAGCATTATCTAGCTCTGCTAGCCCTGGTGGTTCCCCATGGTCTGCACCATCATGTCGACGTCCTCTGCGATACTCCTCAGCAACTGGGACACATTCCCCAGTGACCATGCCATGCTCTGCCATGCCTCAGCCATGCGCACCTGTGACTGGGACAAGCTCTGCAACGCCTCAGCCATTCCCAGCTGAGAGCGGAACATGTCCCGCAGAACGCCATCAAGGTCGCCCTGGTACTGGATGACATCCCCCAGTGAGGCAGACATACTCAGCCATGGCCGTCACCGACGGCGAGACACCTTGGACACCTTCACTCATGGTGCCGACATCGTGCAACAGGCTCCCCACTACTGCCGCCATCTCATCCCAGGCAGCAATGGCTGCCTTGTGGCTCACCCGCCGGGACCCTCGGGGAACAGGACAACCCTCCTAGCTTCCACCGTGTCCACGAGCCTCCACAGGTCAGCATCCCTGAATCTTGGGGCCGGTCGCCTCAATGCCATTATTGTGAGCTGGCTGGGGTTGGCTGAGCAAGTGCAGCCTAAGTGCTGCTCGGTGTTGTTAGCTGGGGGCTGGCGAGAGTGGTCTCGGCGAATCAGCTCGCGAGCCGGCATTCAGGGCGGGAACCCCGTGAGACCTCACAAGTGGACCAATTAACGTTGAATCGTATTGCCGGGTCGAGCGCCGGGATACACACGGGAATTCGCGCTCGCGACAGCACTTGGAAATTTTTCTGGAGCATCGCGGCCGTAGTATTTTAAAGATGAAATGCGAGTATGTATATGGGTCACTTGTTCAGTGTATATTTGACATGAAAAATATTAAATTAGTATGAACTGTCTGCTAAAACACATGAATCCTACAAGTGCTACATACTTTATAAACAGTCCAAAGGTGTGCAGGTTAGGTGAATTGGCCATGCTAAGTTGCCCCTTAGTGTCCAAGGATGTGCAGGTTGGGTTATGGGGATAGGGTGGGGTAGGTGGGTGGGGGAGTGGACCTCTGTAGATGGATCTTTAGGAGGGTCAGTGCAGACTTGATGGGCTGAATAACCTCCTGCACTGTAGGGATTCTATGATTCTAGATTGTCTTTTTCAGTAAGATTTCTAATAGATCTTTAGCTTATAAAAATCAGGAGAATCAAATCGTGATACTGGCTGGAATTCTCCAATCGTTGCGATTTAATTTTCCCACCCGCAGCGCATCCCCGCCAACGGGTTTTGCAGTGGCGTGGAATGGTTACAATGGGAAATCCCCTTTACAATTGGCGGGAAAATAGAATCCCGCCACCAGCGGACGGCCCGTGGCCGAGAAACACATGGCTGGCGGGCCAGAGAATCCTGTCCATTGACTTCTTCCTTTTTGTATCAGTGAAAGCCATTGTGACACTCGTATCTGGTGTGTTACAAAATCCAGAGAGCTATCTTGCTTTTATTTCTCCCTTGTTTAACTCCTGACTGAGCAATATTCCTCAACCAAGATTGGTGAGGAGTCCTGCTTCCAAACATCTACCATTTCCTTTTGAGCAGGACTAGAAAGATATTACGATTATCCTAAAATATGAAATCAAACAGTTAATTTTAAAAATACACTGCATTCTTAAATGCCACCTTGAAATAAATCTAAGTAGTTGCATCCTTCAAGATGGTTCTGTGTTGAGGGCTTTCATAAACCTTGCACACTATGTTGGTGAAATCATTTGAAGGCTGGATGAAGATCGTTGGATATAAAACCTCTATTGTACTTGGTACATTTTACTACACAGGCAATTCAGCATAAAAATTGTCTTCATTCAGTCTATTAAGTTTCATGAAATTGCTTAAAAAAAAAAGTGTCCTAAAAGCCAGTGATGTCTTACTAACATAATACCTTTCACTTGAATATTTTCAATTTAAAGTCAGAACAAGAAATGTGTGCTGCATCACTGTGTTACAGGATATTGGATAATTTTTTGGAAAATACAATGAGATTAGAAGCTAATTCTGTCCCTTCGTATTCTATGGCATTGGCAAATGTCTATCGACTGTCTGCAATTTTGTAATTTTTAAATGTCTAGTTTTCTTGGTTTACTGAGTTTTTAAACTTTCAAACCATGTAGTGCAGCCCAATTTACATACTATTCACTTTTGCACATTCACACAAGGATTGCATATCAAAGTACCAAGATAGTCACGCACTGCAGTAAAACAGAGCTTACTAGTTACATAAAGTACAAATAGTAATAGCTAAATGTTGCAGATTTCTTCCCCCCTCCCTTTGCTTATTACAGAGGCAGATTTTTTCTATCATTAATGAAGGTAATTTGCTGTGGCTGAGGGATTGCAATTCAAAAGAATTAATTCAGCATTCCCATTCCAAGATTTAAACACATCTTAGACTTTTTCACAGGTCGTCTGTTAGTGGATGGTGTTACTCTCGCATAGCAGCTAATGGGCTTGAACCACAGCCTGTCATTTATTGTTACCTAAGTGTGTAAGGTCCTTTGCCCTTGATAGTGTCTGTGCTTTCCTAACAGAGCAAGTGTGTTTAGTACAGCATTACACATATATGGTGCATTTTAAATACACTTTTTAGTAAGTAAGTGGTAAAGTGACTTCTATGCAGTATGGTCACTGAATTGTGTTAAATGCTTAAAGTAAGGTTGTTGAGGGAGGTGCAACATGCAACTCTGAGATTATACTTGATATTAGATTTTTATACTACTTTTTGTTGTAACTATAAATAGCAGCAGTTTGCTTGCTCAGATAATGAGCAACATAACCTATACAAAAATGAGAAATCAAAGAGGCATTTTACATGTAATAGGTTTCCAGACCATTTTCATGAACAAATACCAGCCAGAGAAGCGATCTGCCACACTAAGGGGAGCTTCCTTTTTAAATCTGCTATTTATCATCTGTAAGATTTCTGACATTGTTAAAATAAGATGCTTTCTCGTTCTCAATTAACTTAAAGCAGGGGTGTTAAAGATGCAGAAAGCTACTGTGGATGATTACAAGTACGTAAAAATGCAGTACTTTAATGGTACATATTTTCATGTGGCAGCTCTGTTGCCTTTCATTTTGCAGCTAATATGTCTATTCTTATGAGTCATTTACTTCTTTAATTACCTTTTGGAACTGAGGCATCGTAATGTATTAATGCAAATGATTTTTACAGCCAGTTTATCATACAATGCCCCTGAAGTTGAAAGATATAATTGACTTTGAAGAGCAGCTCATGAATGAAACAATATTTAGTTGACAGTTTCCTTGTAGTCTTAGATGGAGTTTAATAAATATATACGAGGCAAAAAGAAGTAATGGAGTCAATTAAGAAAAAAACAGAAGCGGGGGTCCCAAGTAAATTAGCAGAAATGAATTACTTTGCACATAATCTTATTTAAAAATAGAGAAAATATTCATTATGGTTTGACATGTTTAGTTTTGTGCGTGCTTTGACCTTTTTAACCCTGTGGTACATTTTCTATGTACAGTAAATGCATCAATAATATTACAGCCAAGAAAATTAACAAATTATAGAAAGTAAAGACATTTATATTCAAATCTTTATTAACCCATTGAGCACTAGTTTAATTCATTCTCAAATTACATAGAACTGCTGTTTAAGTATAAATATTTTCAATTTTCTGTTTATGATATAGTCTACCTCTTGAATTTGAAGCATGTCGAAATAAAACACATCAAGGATTATTAAATAGTATACATTTTTTTAGAGGGTTAACACGTATACTCTCATGCAGTGTAATTCAACTAACATAATGGAACTTTCTTGCCATATGTTTTAAGATAGTGGTGAACAAGGTCAGGATATCCAAACAAAGTATTGGTCTCCTGTAAACTGAACCTGTCAACTAGACATAGCTTTGCTGACCTACCCAGTGAACAGGGCATTATCTGGTACCAGGCACTGGCTTCATTTATAGCTTACAGGAGGGGAACACTGAAGGGGAAGATGTTTGCTGTCTTACTTGGATTCCTTTATCTAACTTAGAAATAATTTGCACAAAACTCTTAACCTGATATTCACCATATTATAATTTTGCAGTTTAGGAACTTAGGAATTTAAATTTCTCATAGTAATAAATAAAAAATATCATTTATCAAGATCTTCAAGATTTTGAAAGTGTAATTTCCTTTTTACTATTTTTCATGTGGGTACCTTTTTGTAATAGGGAGGAAGGAGTTCTGTGGAGTTGGCCACCAGATTTAGAGACCTAAAATTAAAATCTAAGTCCAAAATACAAAAACGATTTGTAGAAAAGGTTAGTGAGGGATATCTTTAGATTGCCAGCCAGGAATATTATTATCATACTGAGTTAGACTCAACCTAACCACCAGGAAAATGGACACCTAGCCATGAGACCAGTGAAGAAATTTAACAGATCTTGGAGTAGATGCAGTTAAGATTAAAATTAAATACTGAAAGGGTTTGTTGACCAGTCTTTTCAGATGTTGATGCAGAAAGCCTATTGGACTATAAGCAGCGCAGATGTTAGTGTGCTGCTGTTAATGTGACATTACACATGTACAGAAGAGGCCAACAATGTCCCACTGTCCATGTCTGGTATCATTGACTTTTCTCAATAGTATATCATTATCTATTTGTTCTTCTCAAGCAATGCACTTGTTTTTTTTCAGTTAGTCATCAGTTCATGTCTTGCTCTAATTGCTAAGATGTGCACAAGAGATGCTTTCTTTTTAGTATTTAGTAACCAACTTGCCTCCACAGTTTACCCAACAGAGGTTGGGAACATTGCGCTTAATATATTTTTGCATTGGTGCTGTACCAGTTGACTACACCATTATTATTTTGTTAATGGATATGTATGTGCTAGTGCAAATTGACACAAATTGCATTTTTTTCCTCAAATCTAGATTGATTTTAGATTGTAAGTTGCTCGTTCAGAGCACCTTGTTAATGAAGATGGTGGATTTTCCTTATCAATAATATTTTGCCTCATACCCCTAGCATTGACTTTTGTGATAAGCTTACTAACTGCAATAGAATTGTAATTTTACGGAGTTTCTCTCCTTCACTGCTCTGTTCCTTTTTTTCTGTTTTAATGTCTTTCCAGGAGATTAAATGGCTGTTGGTATGATGAGTGTGGTGCAGACTTACTGGACCTGCTCATCTCTGGATGCCTGTTGTTTTCATATGTTCATAAATAGTAGCGTAAGATTTCAGTGAGTAAACTGCTATTCCAGAATATGTTTGAATTAGAGCTAGTTTTGATTATTAGAAGCTAAGGTGATTTGAAAATGATGCTCAACACTTTCAAGATTAAAACAGGACTAATTTTGTTTGTGAGGATTTGTGTACAAAAAACCGTTGATGGATTTTTAACGTGTTTCATACAAATTCTTTGGTTTAAACCATAATCTTCAAACATAAGTAGGATAGGATTTCTGATCTAAATGTCAGGTTCTTTTAAGTACTGAATAAGTGTGAAACGCTACAGAAAGTCAAGCACATAACCTTGACATTTGGGACATTGGCTGCCAGGATGCAAAGCCATACTTTAAAAAGGACTACATTAAGAGGTCACCTATTAGTAATGTTTTTGCTGACTGTCTGAAAGCTAGACTTGCCTGTCTATTAAACTGCAACCATTGTGTAAACATTCCTCTGTTGTTCCTGGTCTCTACAATGGCCTCTGGGATCAGGTTTCACCTGCATGCACATCTTCAAGCAATTACATCAATTAGCTTCAAGTCCATTTTCACATTCGAGGTCTAAAGTGATATTCAAAATGTGGCCATTATTGGTAGAAAATAAAGAACAACCTTTAATTCATACTATGGGATATTTAAAGCACTTTTCACATTTTGTGGACATGATATGTTGGTTGATATGCTTTCTTTGAAAATATTTAACACGGTTGTATTAAACAACATTCTGCTAATTGCTGTATTCAAAGATTTTCAAGCAAATATTTTGCAGGCATCCAACGGCACTGAATTCTTGTTTGGTGGGAACTGAGCAACTTTCCAGGACTGGATCACTAAATGAGGAATATTGCTGCCCCCCACCCCAACCCCCACCACATTTTTGTATTAAATAAAAGGATTTAATTGCAACAGTGGATGCTATTGAAGCAGAGTACAGTAGCATTTCAAATGCCTCACTTCCAATAAATATGATTTTAAAAAGCAACTCTTAGCTTAGAGCACCTTCCACATCCCCAGGATGTCCAACGGCTTCCTTTTGAAGTGAAGTAATGTAGACAAACACAGCAGTTAATTTGCACACAGTCACATCCCAGTCAACAATGAGATAATTAACCAGATAGTCATTTTGTTATTTTAGTGGGCTTGTTACTTAAACTTATTCCAGAAAGGGCAGGACAGTAATTTTAACCATCTCTGATGTAGCAGAGACCTCAGCTTGATTTTGAAAGGAGGTTTTATAAGAAAGCAATGCATGGTAAATTATGATTTGGAAACTTTATGCCCTTTAACCTAATACCACTCACTTGATTTCAGGTGTGCTAAATAACTGCTGTTTAAGCAAGGTGCCGACTCAATGGGCCGAATGGCCTCCTTCTGCACTGTAAATGCAATGATAATCTATGATTAATCTGGGACAAAGGTTCGGCACAACATCGTGGGCCGAAGGGCCAGTTCTGTGCTGTATTTTTCTATGTTAACTGTTGAACACACTTACAACGGTTTATATAGCGTCAACACATTGTGTCACAGAGGGTACTCTGCAGGTACCCGTTGCAGGTACTCGCAACCTAGAGTGACCACAAGATGATACTTCAATCTTGGTTAGATTTTTGAGAGAGGTACAAATTGATTTGAGACATTGATACATGGAAAGAAAGAATATTAGAGGCTCAGGTAATTCTCTACCTCATAGTAGCTGTTTACAGGGAAATATTAGAAGGCATCTAGGAGAAGATTGCCTGCTTGTTCTTACAACTGAAGAACATTAGACTGAAATGGCATGTTCAGGAGGGAAGGGTAATGAAACTAGCAAAGGGTTTTCAATTGACAACTGTAGTACCTGCCCTACATGATATCTTATGGAAAAACAATAATAATTAACTGGCCAGCCATTCAGCATCCAGGATGAGTATTAAAAAAATAGTGTACAGGTGATGTCAATCTGCAGTAAAACTTTAAAAGTATTCTTTTGTTTATGGTAAATTATGGGACTAGTTTATGAAAGAAGATATGCTGTTAAGTTATTTTTAAACCTGATAACACAAGGAGCATGAAGACTAATTCACAGGATGACTAACATTCAATATGTCACTGATACTCTGGGTGAGATTTTCCAGCACCACCTACCACCAGGATCACCCGATCCCTCCAGAAAGTCAATGAACCTTTGGCTGGCCTGCTGCAGGAGATGCCACGGGTCTTGTCACAGCAGGGTTGGAAAGTCCCAGCCTCTGATGTTGCTATGGAACTATAGAAGTTTAAAAAACAGAATGAGGCTATTTAGTCCATAAAACCATAAGACATATGAGCAGATTAGACCATTCGGCCCATCCAGTCTGCTCCACCATTCAATCATGGCTGATATATTTCTCATGCCCATTTCCTGCCTTCTCCCCATAACCCCAGATCCCCTTATTAATCAAGAACCTATCTATTTCTGTGCGGCAAAGAGTTTCACAGATTCACCACCCCTGGTTGAAGAAATTCCGACTCATCTCAGTTTTAAAGGATCGTCCCTCCTACTAATGGAAACATCCTCTCCCGTCAACTCTATCTAGGCTTCTCAGTATCCTGTACGTTTCAATAAGACCTCCCCTCATCCTTCTAAATTCCAATGAATACAGACCCAGTCCTCAACCGCTCCTCATATGGCAAGCTCTTCATTCGAGGGACCCTTTCCAAGGCTAGCACATCCTTCCTTAGTTACAGGGCCCAAAACTGCTCACGATACTCCAAATGGGGTCTGACCAGAGCCGTCTACAGCCTCAGAAGTACATCCCTGCTCTTGTATTATAGTCTTCTCCGCATGAATGCTAACATTGCATTTGCCTTCCTAACTGCCGATTGAACCTGCATGTTAATCTTAAGGGAATCTTGAACTGGTACTCTTAAGTCTCGTTGTGCTTCAGATTTCTTAAGCCTTTTCCCATTTAGAAAATAGTCCATTTCTCCATTCTTCCTACCAAAGTGCATAACCTCACACTTTTCCACATTGTATTCCATCTGCCACTTCTTTACCCACTCTCCTAGCTTGTCCAAGTCCTTCTGCAGCCCCTGCTTCCTCAATACTACCTGTCCCCCTGCATATCTTTGTGTGTCACTGTGTTATTCTTTGTTAGGGAATTCCAAAGTGAACCCCCTACTATCATCCTATAAATCCTGTACCTACCACTACTTCAAATATTTATCCAATTTTCCTTTTGAAAAATGCATTGACCTCTGCCTCAAACACTTTCTGCTGTAACCCCAGCATCCCGAGTACCCTGCTGTAAAGCTGACCACAATGTTTATAAACATCTAGGAGATAAGTGCTTTCACTTACTCTTTTCCTCAGCAGGAATGGGGGGGGCGGGATAGGACTCCAATGTGGGGGTCTGACTGAGGGTGTCGCTGATTGGGGTCTGTTTGGCAGGTGTGGGGGAGGGGGGGGAATCGGGGACCCAAAAATTCCTCTGGTGGGATGGAGGGGGGCAGGATTTCCATTGTGGGGGGGCAGCCGCCAAACCTCGATATTGGGTCTCCCGCTCATAATGGCGGCCCGAAGGGTGGCATGTGGCGCAGTGGATAGCACTGGGACTGCGGCGCTGAGGACCCGGGTTCGAGTCCCGGCCCTGGGTCACTGTCCGTGTGGAGTTTGCACATTCTCCACATGTCTGCGTGGGTTTCACCCCCACAACCCAAAGATGTGCAGGTTAGGTGGATTGGCCACGCTAAATTGCCCTTTAATTGAAAAAAACCCCAATTGGGTACTCTACATAATGGCGACCCGATAGCGGCAATCGGAACGGAAGCACGTGAGTTCCCCACCATGCATAAATTAGCATGGCTAGGGAGAGTGAATCGCTCCTGGGCACCGCTCCTAGCGCCATTGCAGACGAAGAGCGATTCTACTCCGGCGGGAGAACTTAGAAATGGATATTCCAATTTTGAGGCTATGTCCGGAGGAAGTGTCAATCAAGCCAGGATCCAAGACCTGGGGAGCAACTATAGGCAGTAAGATGCTGTGGTTCACCACAAAGGACGGTGGGTGGGAGCTCACGCTCAGATTGAAATGACCAAATTCATGAGGAATAAAAATTAGGCTGGAAAATCACCTAGTTCATTGCTTAAGGAATGAAGGCCTTGCGTTGCATTGGTCATGCCACTACCTCTGGGCCAAAAGCTCTGGTAGTGGGTCCTACCTCTGGACTTGATGGCCATGGGAAGTACTCTCATAATGTGGCCAAACAGGTTGGTTATCATAAGACCATAAGACATAGGACCAGAATTAGGCCACTTGGCCCATCGGGTCTGCTCTGCCATTCAATCATGGCTGATATTTTTCTCACCCCCATTCTCCTGCCTTCTCCCCATAACCCCTGAACCCCGTATTAATCAAGAACCTATCTATCTCTGCCTTAAAGACACTCAGTAAATTGGCCTCCACAGTCTTCTGCGGCAAAGAGTTCCACAGATTCACCACCCTCTGGCTGAAAAAATTCCTCTTCATCTCTGTTTTAAAGGACCGTCCCTTTAATCTGAGCTAGTGTCCTCTGGTTCTAGTTTTTCCTACAAGTGGAAATATCCTCTCCATGTCCACTCTATCCAGGCCTCGCAGTATCTTGTACGTTTCAATAAGATCCCCTCTTATCCTTCTAAACTCCAATGAGTACAGACCCAGAGTCCTCAAACGTTCCTCATACGACAAGTTCTTCATTCCAGGGATCATTCTTGTGAACCTCCTCTGGACCCTTTCCAAGGCCAGCACATCCTTCCTTTCCAAGGCCAGCACATCCTTCCTTAGACATGGGGCCCAAAACTGCTCACAATACTCCAAATGGGGTCTAACCAGAGCCTTACACAGCCTCAGAAGTACATCCCTGGTCTTGTATTCTAGCCCTCTTGACATGAATGCTAACATTGCATTTGCCTTCTTAACTGCCGACTGAACCTGCACGTTAACCGTAAGAGAATCGTGAACAAGGACTCCATTTGTGCTTCTGCTTTCCGAAGCATTTCCCCATTTAGAAAATAGTCTATGCCTAGATTCCTCCTTCCAAAGTGCATAACTTCACACTTTTCCACATTGTATTTCATTTGCCACTTCATTGCCCACTCTCCGAGCTTGTCCAAGTCCTCCTGCAGCCCCCTTGCTTCCTCAATACTACCTGTCCCTCTACAGATCTTTGTATCATCTGCAAACTTAGCAACAGTGCCTTTAGTACCTTCTTCCAGCTCATTAATGTATATTGTAAGAAGTCAACTTATAAATCCTTCCAATATGCCTGATGGCAGTTGGTCAGAGCGGAGAGTTTGTTGGTCAGTCAGACTGCAGAAGGCAATGGCAAAGCACTGCAGTACTTTGGTAAGCGCAATCATGGGCAAATCCAATGATCGCCAAAGCCCCCTTCGGGCCTGGTACCTGAAGGAGGAGGATGCTAGAGGAAGAAACACAGGAGAAAAACCTAATTATTAAAGTCAGTTCCTTTCTCAGCTTGTGAACTATTAATCTCAGAAAAGAAGAGAAGTAAATTACCTGGAGCTAAGAATCACCTTGGACTGGTTCCCGGAGCATTGAATGTCTACATAAAGGACAGTTTAAAGCATACCTGCGTGAAATGCGTTTTCAGTAAAATGGGACTGCGTTGTTTTGTGCTTAAGGTTGCCTACAAAGATTATGTTTAGTTGTAGGTGCTTTTTAAAAAATTTATTTTTATTCTCCTTTTTCATATTTTCATCCAAATTTACACCCACCAACAAACAATCAATGGTCACAAATACATTGTCAATCCCCTGACCAACAATTTCTTCCTCCTACCAACCCCCAAACAACCTTCAACATTTTAAATATAAACATCAAAGAAAAGGAATCAGGAATCCACCATTCACCCATACATGGTCACCAACAACATACACAGTGGGCGCGATTCTCCGACCCCCCACCGGCTTGGAGATTCGCCGGGGCTGGCATGAATTCTGTCCCCGCCGTGTCCCGAATTCTCCGCCACCAGAGATTTGGCGGGGGCGGGAATCGCGGGCCCACCCCCGTCGATTCTTCGGCCCACGATGGGCCGACCCGCCGCTGTCAACCCTCTCCCGCCGGCGTGGATTAAACCATCTTTTGAACGGCGGGACAAGGCGGGCTCCGGGGTCCGGGGGGGGGGGGGGGTGGGGCGACCTGGCCCCGGGGGGGGTGCCCCCACGGTGGCCTGGCCCGTGATCGGGGCCCACCGATCCGTGGGGGGGCCTGTGCCGTGATGGCACTCTTTTTCTTCCGCCTTCGCCATGGTTTTCACTATGGCAGAGGCGGAAGAGACCCCCTCCCGTGCGCATGCGCGGGGATGACGTCAGCAGCTGCTGACGCTCCCGCGCATGCGTCGCCCGGCGAAGACCTTTCAGCGCCGGCTGGCGTGGCGCCAAAGGCCTTTCCTGCCAGCCAGCGGAGCGGAAAGCACTCCGGCACAGGCCTAGCTCCACAAAGTGAGGGCTTGGCCCCTAAAGTTGCGGAGACGTCTGTACCTTTGGGGCGGGCCGACGTCGGAGTGGTTCCCGCCACTTCATTACGCTGGAACCCTCCTGCCCCGCCGGGTAGGGGAGAATCCCGTCCAGTCTCTTTTAGTCTCTTCACAGAATTGTTACAAATGGCAGAAGGAGGCCATTTGGCCCATCATGTCTGCGCCAATGTCGCAGTTGTTTTGTTACAGCAAAAGTTTTAAAATGAGAAATTATGTTGTGTCATCCTTTCAGCTATTAACTGGGAGTTTGAATTTATTTTTGAAAGTTATGGGTCTCTAGGGAGATTGTAACAATGATAATAGTCACATGCTGCTGGTAGCTGGAAAAATAATGTAGGTGAACCAGGTGATTGTTGGTGACCCACCCACATGACATGAAAAAATTCTGGTTTGAAACCTGGATGATAAATTGCAAGTCATTCGCATGTATCTTTACCAAACCAGTTTTCAAGTGCATGTTGGACTGAACTTATAAACACACGATTTAGATCTATCATGGAAGTTATAATAATAAGTTACCAACAAATGATCTACTTTGAAAAAAATGTGAACACATTGGATATGATTTAACAAAAAAAGAGTCCCATTTTGGGTGCGAACAGCCCGCAGGGAGCCTACAGTGCCGCAAACGGCCCTGCTATTAAATGGGACTCTCTTTTTTGGGGGACTTCTCCAAGGGACACCCCTCTAAGGCCGCACTTAGCTTCAGTTCCTGCATTTTTAAATGCCGCCCCAATCTCTGGACCCCCCCCCCACTTACCGATTACGGGGTCGTTGAGTCCTCCCTCACAAGGGCGGGGCCCCCCTGTGCCTGATCCCGGGCATGGGCAATCTGGCACCTTAGCGCTGCCAGCCTGGGGTACTCCGGTGTAGACGTATTTAAGTGACGCTAACGGTTCACTTAAATATGCAAATATGGATTCCATCCAGCGAGAGCAAGATCCAGACCGCAAGATCTAACGAGATCCCGCGAGGACTCCATAGCATTGTAAATCTGGCAAGAAGCCTCTCATGCGATTTAACGGCCGCGTTGCGTTGCCGAATCGGGTGCGACGAGGCTGTTCAATCACGCCCATTGGCATGATGCATAAACATCTACAAGTTACATTCTCTTTTAAATGTATTTCTAACTTGTATCCCTCTGTTTGCTACAGTTTAATACGTGGATTATCGTGTCTAGTATAACTCAAATACCTATTTCAGTATTGCTACGACTTTATGATTAAAAAAAAGTGTGGTACCCTATTAGAGTACAATGAAATTCTACTTGATAGTTCCCTTGAACAATATTTCATGTTGTATGAAGAACATAGAGGATTGGATTCTCTGTTTATGGGACTATGTCCCCACGCCGTCGGGAAAACTGTGGTCTTTTACGCCAGGGAAACTGGTGTCAAAAGTCCACAGATTCCCTGTTTTGCTGGGGGCTAGCAGGCAGCTGTCTTAGAACTTGCAGCTCTAGCTGCTGATATGGACCCCGCACTTCCGGGTCAGAGGCCATGCGTGGCAGAGGCCTCCACTGGCTGCGCCGTGCTCCATGGCGGACTCGGTCTGCGGACCTGGACCAGCAAAATAGTGTCCCACATCGGCCGTTCGCGTGCCCCGTACTGCCCGCACACATTGCCCCCCAGCCCCGAATGAAGCCCCCCCTGCCCGCCGATCGGCCCAGACTGTGGCGGCCCCAGACTGAGTCCGCAACCGCCACGCGAGGATCACGGACGGTGGGACCATGCTAGAACCACGCCGTCAGGAATTTGGCCAGTCAGCAACGGAACATTGCGTGGTGGGCCTCAGGCAATGGCCTGAGGCGGTGGAGATTTTCGGGGGGCTGAGAATTGTGAAATCAGTGCCGGTCCCGATTTTGTGCGCCAAAACGGATTCTCCACCCCATCTCCGAACGTGAGTTAGGAGTAAGAGTAGGCCATTTTGCCCTTCAAGCCTGCCCCACCATTCAATAATAATTCATGGCTGATCGGATTATGGACTAAAATCAACTTTCCTGACTGCCCCCCATAATCCTTGACTCAATTCTACCCCATTCAGCCTTGAATAAATTCAATGACCCAGCCTCCACTGCTCTCTGGGAAAGAGAATTCCACAAACTAATGATCCTAGTAAAAAAAGAAATTCCTCCTCATCTCCATCTTAAAAGGGACATCTCTGATTCTTAAACTGTGTCGTCTTGGTCTAGTCCGCCCTCTCAAGTCCTCTAAGGATCTTATATGTTTCAAACAGATCATCTCTCATCCTTACAAACTCCAATGGGCTTACGCCCAACCTGTTAAAGCCCTCATCCCAGGAATGAGGTCAACTGAACCTTTGAACAGCTTCTAACACCCATTATATCCTTTTTCAAATAAGGGACCAAACTCTACACAATACTCCAGATGTGGTCTCAGCAAGGCCCAGTATAGTCAAAGTAAAACTTACATATTTTAATATTCCATTCCCCTTGCAATAAACACCAACATTCCATTTGTGTTCCTAATCACTACCCTGTTTGAGTCATGTAGCAGGACACCCAGATCCCTCTGCACCACTGAGTTCAGCAAGGCGGGATTCTCAATCCACTGATGTGGATCACGATCAGGCAGAGAATTGTGCATCAGCCAAAATCAAGGTCGGCACCGAGTGCCCAATAGAATGCCATGTTCTGGCACCTTTATCGTGACGTGAATACGTTCCATGCCACATGCTGGTGTGCGCATGCAAACTGCACAGTAAGAGCTGTTAACATATCATAACGGGCCCGGCCCAGTAGTCTCCAGCCTTCTGTGATGCTCTACTTCCACCAGGTGGAAGTGACGCCGGCGTGGGTCACTTGTGGTATTTAAAAACGGAACCAGCCACCAGAGCTGCTGAGGGTGAGGGAAGAGGTAAGAAAAGTTTCTAAAGACGCAACAGTGGGCTGGGGGGCATCTGCCAGGGCCAGAAGGAGTAGTGGGGGATGCCCAGGAAATGGGCCGTGGGTTTGGGGTGTTCCCTCGGGACCGGGGGGGCTGGGCACGGGTCGCCATTGTCACGGCCTGCAAGGCAGCCATCTGCACTCCACTGACTGCTCACCGTGTCCATTAAATGTGTGCAGAGCACCTCTGGCTGTATGGATGCCCCCACCCTCCCAGAAACCCCCAGACCTCACCAAAAGAATGTGTGTGGCCCAGCGCAGCCACTGGCCCATCAGGTGCTGGCACTCCATGCTAACATCTCTACCCCTCTACCTCCTGCATAAAATGGAGTTCGGAGTACAGCCGAGTGTGGTTGGCATCTGCCCTGCTGTCGCAGCTCTGGCGGCTGCAGGAGCTGCTAGGGGAGGTCCTTGCAGAAATGGATCCTGCCCCAGAGGAACAGCAGCCAGCCGGTAAAGATGGGGACCTGGCCACCCAACAGGCTGAGGAGGCGTTGGGAAGGAGGCATCGCATCATGCCTCGTGTATACCGGAGCTCGCGTTGTGAAGGATCTGCCAGACAGGACATGCTGACTGCAGCTAAACAGGGAGACCAGCGACATCTGTGCCAGATCATGGTGCAACTGGAACCATGGCTGTATGGGGGAGGCCACCCACTACTGGTGCTATCAAGGTGACGGTTGCCCTGAATCTCTATGCCATGGGGTCGTTCCAGGCACCTGCTGTGATCTCCCAGACCTCCGTGCACATGTGTATCCTTGTCATAATAGATGACCTGTATGCCCAGGCGGCACAATACATTGGCTTTCGCCATGGACCGAGACCACCATGTTGCCCGGGCAGCAGGATTTGCCATCATCGCCGGCATGCCCCAGGTTCAGAGGGTGATCGATGAAACACGTGTCCCCCCAATGGACATCGGCGCATGATAGGATTCCCTTCATCAATCAGAAGGGATTCCAGTCCCTCAATGTGCACGTCTGCGCCCGCTGTCCAGGCGCGGCGCTTTGTCTGAGCATACTCGACGGTGCTCAGTTGAGGGGTTGGCTCTTGGGCGACGGGGGTTATCTGCTGTGGTGGTGGCAGACAACGCTTATCCGGAGGCCCCAGACCGACATGGAAAACCGCAGTAACAATGCCCATGCAGTGACCAGAGGTGTCATTGAGCAGTGCATCGGCTTCCTGAAGGTGTGTTTCAGGTGCCTGAACCATTCTGGAGGGGCCCTCAAATACAACCCAAGGAGGGTCTCCCACATCATACATGCATCCTGCTGCATCCTCCACAACATCATACAGCAGAGGGGTGACATGCTGGGGGAGGAGTTGGAGGAACGGCCTCTTCCGCTGAGGAGGATGCGGAGGAGGGCCAGGATGGGCAGGATATGGGGCCCGGCCAGGTACAGGTGGTCGCAGGATGTGTCCGCCAGGGTCGCTGCGCACGGGACAATCTAATCGCCTCAGGTTCGGCGACTAGGGGGCCTGGCCACCGGCAGCTCAACCATCCCCACAAACCACAGCTCCCCTCCATTCACTCAACCCCAGAACCCACATCCCCCCTCTGAGCGTCCCACCAGATGCACCACAGGGTGTTGGCCCTTGGTCGCCAGCATCAGCGGATCTGGTCCATGGTGCAGAGGATGATGACATCCTCTTTGCAATGTCTGACGACATCTGACATCCTCTTTGCAATGCCTGACGACATCTGAACCCTTGACCCGGTGTCACATACCACTGTCCTTCCGGGTGATGCCTGCATGCATGCTAGCCATTATATCACACAGGCCCACAGTCCTTGTGGGGGGATGGGGGTAGACTGGGTTCCGAGCGGCGGGGTGTGGCGAGCAGTGACTGGTCATGCAGTGGTGGCCCTACCACCTGGCATACCCGTATCTCTGGCCCAGGGTCGTCACATTGGGGCCTCCCCAACTGGCATATCCTCGGCACCCAACCCATCCCTCACACAAGGGTCGAGGCAGTTCAGAACATCAGTGAACATGTGTTATTTGTGACAGTGCTATCTACATTAACCAGGCCCTAGCCCCTAATGTTATCCTATGTGCTGCACCTGTGCCAACTTAACAGGTGTCTAACTTTCTAACCCTACGTGCTCTAATGCTACTTCTAGGCGGTCCCCCAGACAGTACATTGGAAGTGGAAGTGACAGGCTGCGTACCCGACTCTGTAACCTGGGTCTCATTTGGCAGCCATCCTCTGAATGGACCAGGCTCAGCCTTCGGGTGTCACAGGTGGCATGGTGTCACCCTGTTCTGCCTGCTGCCCATCGGATGCGTAAGGGATAGGTGGGGCAATTCAGAGGTGCTGCGGTGTTTTGACATCTCCCCTGCGAATGTCACTGGCACAGACCCCATCACCTCCACCCTCTTTGAGGTGCTCGATGGTTCCGAGCTAGCCCTTGGGACGGGGGTGAGACAGGAGCGAGCTCCGGTGGATCCACCGTCACCTGGCGCTGCCAATCCTGGAGACACTCTCCTGTCTCGACCAGAGCCTCCATGCTCGCGACCATGGAGCACAGGACTGTGCCATGTCCTTCTGGGACTGGGCCACATCCCTCTTGGACTGGGCCACGTCACTCCTCGATCGTGCCAGGTCCCCCCGTATCTGGCTCAGGTCAGCCAGCACCAGGCCAATCCTCTCAGTGCCTGCAGCCCATTGAGACAGAGCTATGCTCTGGGTCGCCGCAGGAAAGTCGATGTGGCCCTGGTACATGGCTGCCTGTGACATAGCTGCCCTGTCCTGTGACTCAGCCACCACCCGCACAATGTGTCCCAGGCCGTTAGACATTCTGATGCATGGCTGAAACCTTCACACCCAAGGCCTCCATCCTGGACGCCAACCGTGCGGTGTTGGCCTGGTTGACATGTATGGTTTGCAGGACCTTCTGCTCCTGCAGGCGATTGTCTCCTCCAACTACACCTGCAGGTGCTGTATGGTTGCTGACACCCTATCATGTAGTCCCAGACACAGCACCTGCATCTGCAACATCGATGGAACAGCCCTTTCCAGAAGCACGGGACCTGTCTGTACGACCACAGTCCCTGGGGTCAGACTGCCCTCCGACCGCTTTGGGATTCATCCCCTTCACCTCGGAGACCTCGGGCGAACGCCGTTCAGCACTGGTCCCCACAACGGGGACCAGATGCAACAGCACTTGTGGGTATCTCCCAAAGGCCCCCAGCTGCATGTCCTTTGGGCAGGGTGGTGCCCTGGTACTGTTAGTGCCACCTGGGCACCCTGGCAGGGCCAGCCTGGCACCTTGTCAGTGTCACCTGGTTGCCAGTCTTTCACTGCCAAGGTGCCCAGGTGGCATTATCAGCTGGCGTGGGCACTGCCAGGTTGGCATTTTATGCATGCGCATGATCAGGCCGTGGGTGCCCCGCGCGGGTGTTGTCGGGGTGCCGGGGATGGGTCAGGAGCCACCCCCATATTGCATTCGGATTGGGGGGGGGGGGGGGGGTTGTCAGGGATCAATTTGGGGGCATCAGAGATTGGGATGCCATTTAAAAATCCCGATCTCGCGGCATACTGGGGAGTTCCGGCGAGCAGAGCTCCCAGTGTACAAAACAGGGCCATATCCAGCCTCGAGTCGCATTGTATAGCCATGTGTTTCTCGGCTGCGTGTGCTGGGAAACACCGAGCTAAGCACGCTCGCTGTGGGACTTTGTTCCCATTTCGTTGAATCAAGCCCTTAGTGTTAAGCCACTGTCATGGTTCAGTGATGAAATGCACTGCATTGTTTGCTTCAGGGCCGTACACCAAAGAGGTGCTAGCCTTAAACATTAATTTGTTTGAAGTTAACTGATGCAGTGATAAGGATGAACAACTTGGGCAGGAAGGGGAAAATTGACTAGTATTCCCATTCCTGATTGTTAGCAAGAATACATTCCAGTATGTGTATTTGCACATTCCTGAGTATTTGCTGTTTGAGAAATAAATTATTTCTGGAAAATAACTTCCATATTCAGAAATTGTTTAATTCAGTACTGCACACATGGAAATTCACCATTTTCTGAGAGTGTGCACCAATTTTGAACTGCTTAGCAAAATTTGGCCCAAATTAGAATTAAATACTTAAATGAGGTAAAAAAAATCTCCATATGCACATGTACAAAATCACTTTCCATCTCCATACAAGCATTTGCACTTCCATCATAGTGGTGGGTCCAGCTGCAAGCAACTGTAAGTGGAAGGTTTTTAAATTTTTTGTCAGTGCTGATTTAGTATTCAGCTCTTATTTATGGTTTGCATCAGTTTCTGTTGGAAATCTAGTGACAAATATGCAGTGTGTGTGTGTATCTGAGTCCATGGCACTGTCTGTACAAACTCCCCATAATTTTGTGATGGGTGTGCAGCTCAGTTACACAGCATGTGTGCAAGTCCCTACCAATTTTGTTGTGGATGTGTGACAAATTCTCTGGAGCAGTCTTCAGTTTTGTGAATCTTTACCACCCAAAAGCTGGTCTAAGTACTCAGAATTTTAAATCCCTCCATTCTTGATTAAAAACTGGAGTTATAATAATCTTCATTGTCGCAAGTATGCTTACATTAACACTGCAATGAAGTTACTGTGAAAAGCCCCTCGTCGCCACATTCCGGCGCCTGTTCGGGTACACAGAGGGAGAATTCAGAATTGTCCAAGTTACCTAACAAGCATATCTTTCGGGACATGTGGGAGGAAACCGGAACACCTGGAGGAAACCCAAGCAGACACTGGGAGAACGTGCAGACTACGCACACACAGTGACCCAAGCCGGGGAATCGAACCTGGGACCCTGGAGCTGTGAAGCAACAATGGTAACCACTGTGCTACCGTGTTTACCAAAATGTTCAACACCTTAGCCTTAATTACCTAGACTGTAATGAACAAATCATTAAAATGTTACCCACGGGTGGGGGTGGGGGGGGGGGGGGGGGCGCGGGGGGTCATACAACAAAAGCAACTTGCATTTGTATAACACCTTTAGTGTAGGATATCATCCAAAGAAACGTAATCAGATCCACAGAAAGATGTATCACTTAATTATCAATAGAACTAAAATTTGAGCAACATCCTAAAGGAGGAGAAGGAAGGTAGAGGCCAAGAGGTTTAGGGATAAATCCCAGACTGTCGGGCCAAAGCAACTGAAATCCCAACTGCCAATGATGTGGGAATTAATGTTGGATCGCGCAAGAGACCAGAATTAGAGGAGCAAAGAGGCCTTGAAGGCTTAGACGGCTGGAGGGGGTCACAGTGGGTTGAATTCTCTGGTTTCCCAGCTGCTTGTTTCCTGGCAGCGGGAGGCAGCATGCCATTCGCTGGTGGCGGACTTTCTGCTCCCTTCCCTGTGAATGGAAATTCGCATTGAAGCCACCCCACGCCGCCGGGAATCCCATGGGCGGGGCTGCATCGCTGCTGGGCCCAGAGAATCCTGCCACCAGTGAACGGACAGAGAATTCTGGACAGTGATGGTGAGAGGTGAGGCCACGGAAGAATTTGAAAAGATTAATTAGGTTTTTAAAATTGAGGTGGGAAATTTATACAACCCTATAAATACGTTGTCATGAAAGCTGGGTGAGTCCTTGTTCCTTTCCGTCTTGGTCTGTAATGTTTTGATTGCCTTTATTTCTCTGCAACTAGAGTATTTTACTGTTGTACAGCATTTATTTTTGCCTTAATGTGTTTCTTTTAGATTTTGTTCTCCCTTTTAAACAAGCATCTATCTTGTTTCCTTTTTTAATAACAATAATCGCTTATTGTCACAAGTAGGCTTCAATGAAGTTACTGTGAAAAGCCCCTAGTCGCCACATTCCGGCTCCTGTTCAGGGAGGCTGGTACGGAAATTGAACCCGCGCTGCTGGAATTGTTCTGCATTACAAGTGAACTGTTTAGCCCACTGTGCTAAACCAGCCCCTGCTTTGTTTTTTTCTGCTTTGGTTAGCAAAAGCTACTCTTGAATTGGACCAAAACAGATAATACTTGACAATCTCAGCAGGTCTGTGGAGAGAGAAGGGAGCCAGCATTTAGAGTTTGGATGACTCTTTGTTAAGGCAGCATGACTACTTTTTTCTCCTTGTGAAGTAGCTTGCTTCAACTCTGCACACTTTTGTAAGCACTAAGTGAAGAACTCTGTGAAGGGAATACTAAATATGAACACTTATTTTACCATTTGTGGCACCAAGGTGCTCTTGAGAACATGCTGTCCACATGATTTCTTTATTTGTTTTCAATTGATCACTTCACATGATTAAAAGCATTCCTTAAATTTCCCCAAAGCAAATAGGTGTCCATTGTCTGAGAGAGCAGACTCTAAACACCTCTGCAGTGATAATTGTACATTTGCCTCTCTACTGTAGACTGTCTCTGAAGCCTGGAATTAGCATCATTTAGGCTATCACAGACTTCTCCCTGCATTTCCCTACATTGTGACACAGAAATGTGATGTGCCCAGCATTACCCTATATACTTCATTCCTAGGAAGTAAGAATAAAGATATCCCAAATTCATTTTGTATTTAAATCTGAACCTCTTACGAAAAATGGTGGAAAAACATCATTACAATAAACAATTAAATAGTGTTATTTGATTACAAAATAATTACATTATTTAATTCAATTTTGAGCTAGATTGCAACATTTTCAATATTGATTGTTTTATGACAGCATCTAATTTTGCTGATCTTTGCATCATCAAAGCATTACAGTAGTTAATGCAGGACAACTATTGAATATGTATTCAAGGTTGTAACCTACTCAGTAAAGGTATTCTATCAATATATATACAACTGCAAATTGTAGAGCTAGATTTACGTTATTTGGGAATATCTATTTTGAATTATAAAGGATATTTAAAGTCAAAGACTGAAAGTGCTGATATCAACGAAAAAGATGACCATCAGGCAGCTACAGAAGATGATTCAAACTATTCCTCCTTTTCTATATCATAAAAACATACAGATGTTTTTATTGGCAGCATGTTTTTATTCAGTTTTAACTGCAAAAGAAAAGTACGTCCATTAGCCATCACAAATGCTTTGTCTAGGGCAGCTTTGATGGCCCAATGGGCATGTGCTATCTGCTGTGTACTAAGGGGTAGCACAGTGGTTAGTATTGTTCCTTCAAAGTTCCAGGGTCCCAGGTTTGATTCCCGGCTTGGGTCACTGTCTGTGCGGAGTCTGCATGTTCTCCCCCTGTCTGCGTGGGTTTCCTCCGGGTGCTCCGGTTTCCTCTCACAAGTCCCGAAAGATGCTGTTAGGTAATTTGGACATTCTGAATTCTCCCTCCGGGTACACGAACAGGCGTCGGAATGTGGCGACTAGGGGCTTTTCACGGTAACTTCATTGCAGTGTTAATGTAAGCCTACTTGTGACAATGAAGATTATATATTTTTTAAGTGTTCAAGAAAAATGTCCCAGTTTCATGTCTCAACCATGCTAAATTAGCTAATATTAGCAGCAGTAGCAAATAGAGCATTATAGTTAACCTCAAGCACTCTTGAGTTAGTATAAGGAAAAATCAACTGAAGTTCCTGCTGTTAATTGATGTCCAGTTACTACTGCTACGAAGTGTACAGGTAGAAACATTGGATGAGGACAAAATGTCTCTTTGCAGCTTGTCATTACTAGCTGTCTAGGCTTGCATACAAAGAATGGTCACTTCAGTAGGATACCAGAGGGATGCTGGAATCCAAGAAGAAATATTCCATTATGATGCCAGTGTCTTGAAGAGAACACTGGAGGAATTGATTTTGTTCACTTTGCATAATATTGAGTGAAGATTTTAAGACTCAATTCAAATCGAGAAGTTGGATCTGTATTTACGTATTCACAGTCAAGCCACTAGATGGCACGTCCAACTAGGGAACATACTGAAAGAACATGCTTCCTTGTGACCAAATTAGAAACAAACATTGGCAACAGAAGTTATGGGGAGAGCCTGTGGCCTTCTCACATACATTCCCAGAAGGTTGGGGATCCATTTTGATGAGCTGGTGTGAGAAGATTTACAAACGTAAATAAAATGCCAGTTTATCTTCACAACTAGCATTTGCAACTTGTCACCTATGCAATGGAGATTTTATTTGATATTTTCAGAGTCCCATGTACATCGATTATCAGTTTAGAGTACAAACTTCTGTCTGTATAATAGTTATTTTGACTTATGATGTCTGTGTTTTTCTAAGCTAATATACTGGTCCTATGGCCACACATTTTTGAACTTTAATACATGGACAGTCAGCTCCACCGAATATATATCTTGCTTTTGCCATAATACATACTCAGACAACATGCTGTTACCCCCATTTGTGAGCTTTAGATGCTGCTGTCTGTCAGCCTCTGGTGGTTTATCCCTAGTGTCTGGATTTACTTTAAGACTTGTATGTCTATCACAGTGGTGTTGCTTTGAATGTGAGATCAAAAGAAGATGAATTCCAGAAAAAATTTCCGTGTATGAAGAAAGGAACAGTCTTGTGTAAACATCCCCATGACAGTTCCCAATGAGTTATGTTACTAGAGTATTAGCACCCAGGATGACAGACAGGCAGAGACTACGTGCAAAATAACAGATCAGTCCCTGTGAGCCAGCAGGCAGTTGCCACAACAGAAATAATATTTCTAAAGGAATTTTGTTCCACTTTTATAGTAAACGTTTGTGTGGCAGCTCATCTTTTTACAAGCTGTCTTGCCTTGGAGTCTTGCAAAGCAGGCACTGGTTTTCTTTACGAGGAGATGTTTTGTTACTGAGGCACTCACCTGACAGAAAGCAGCAGTATCATGAATAGAGTCGGGGATAAATTTGAGAACAAAGTCAAGATGGCTATTGTACACTTTTGTTTATTTGTCATTTACATATATGGGCATTGCTACTGTAGAAACGGGCCTTTTTAGCTGGCCAAAAAGGGCAGCCTTCCAGTATATTTTCATTTCACTGTGCTTCAGCTGCATAGCACTTCCTGTTTATTCAACATTTTTACACCATTCTTCAGCCCCCGCTTCACAGCAACAGCCAAAGAACAACTGCAAGCCAACGGAAATTTAGAGGCATTAAGATCTTTCGGTAAACTTCCCCACTCTGTAATTATTTGTGTCATATCCAGAATTAAATCTGCCAATTAAACAGTCCCAATGAGCTGAATAGGGGAGCTGTCGAAAGATGCAAATGTTATGATTTAACCTTAAATTGATGGTAAATTAGGTCATGCTGAGGAATAAGGAAAATATTACGAAGAATCAATTTATATTTTATCATTCGGGTTTTATGTATAAATAATGAGGATGACTGTACAACCAAAGAAGGTTTGCTTAACAGGGTCAAATAACAGGTAGTAACAAAGAACAACCCGTCTGCCAAAGCACATATAATTAATGTTTTCAAAATAAAATGTAACTCCATAAAAGTTGTCTTTTGTGTTTAACAGTGGTCAGATGTTTGGAACTGGTCTGAACTGTTTGTTTAATAGTAGGAGTAATCACATGGGGGAAGGGAATGGAAAGAGTGACTGAATTTATTTACTCAGATGTAATGCTGATGTAGGTGTGGAACTAAAAATCACTGTGGGAACTGTGGGTTGCTTTTTGTTGGTATCTTCATAGTTCTGATGGTCATCGAATTTCCCAGCTTGTTGGTTTTGTTTATTCTGGACAGTCTTAAGTTTGCTTATTTATCAGAAGGAAAAGGGAGTAGCTTGGGCATAAAACGACTATGCTAGGTTTTATTTTTCCAGCAGCCAGAGCATGGTTTAGTGCATTGGAAATCTTTTAAAGCTAGCATTGTTTGGTTTATTTTGATGAAAAGGCAGTAGAATCTTTAATTCAATTTTTAATTATCCCAAGTAGTGTCATATTTGTAAGTAAACAAATGGCCAATAATGTTCTTCACGTCCAATGTTTTGTATTATTAGGGCTGCTTTCATGATTTTTTTTGGTTTGTAAGATATTTTAATATATCCCATTTTATTATTTTCCCACTCACAGTCCAAGGGTTTAGCTGTTTTGTAACATTCTAGCCAGCTCTTCATAATGCATTGTTCCTTTGGAAAATTTGATATTTACTGACAACCATCCATCAAAATAGTCTGAAAATGGAATACTCTTTTAGTGCGAAAAGGAGACATCGGAATGTAGGTTTTTTTGTATGTTCAATAAAAGCATGTTAAGATTAAAGAGACTTCCAGAATTTAATGTTGCAGAATTACATGTGACACTGTCATCAATCGAAATAAATTTCATTTATCTATTTAAAAAAATTCTTTAAGGGTGTTAGCTGTGGAGGCTTGAGCAGTAAACCAAACTCTATGAAATGCCATTTGCGGTAACTTCTTTGTGTGATAGAGTAGTAAATTGTCCCAATGGATCTATTTATGGTTAAAAGGTGAATGTTATTTTTTTATGTAGGCTTTTCAAGTTGCACGACAGCTCCTGCTGCAGCAACAAGCCAGTGGGTTAAAGTCTCCCAAAGGAAATGACAAGCAACCGACCCTACAGGTAAGTGTATATTTTCAGATTACAGATGTAATATTGTATGTGTGCATATTTGAACCATTCTTAGATTAGAAGAATGTGAAGTGCGCAACTTTGAGTGGCTGTCATGTGCTAAACTTAATGGAATGATGCAGCATAATTTTTAATGATCTATTGTGCTAAAGAGATCTGATGTTAGGTATTGAAGAAGTGCTTTGTTGTATTGTTGATGTCTTAAAGTCTCCCTTAGAAAATCAAATCTGACTGCTTTGACCTTTCAGCTTATTTGTGAAGGTTCAAATAATTTGAAAGGATCAATCGAGCCACTGTTCATAGTCAAACTAGGAATTTTGTTATGCAGGATACTCTTATAGAAGGTTCTATTACATGATCAGTTTTGATCTTATGAAGGCTTGGTGCCACTGAACTGAGGTATCATTATTAAAATTCAGTTTTATTAAGGCATTCAAAGAATAATTAAATGCATACTATATTTATTCTAATGCTACTTTGATATTTATATATAAATCTAACACTGTTAATACCATGAATTACTTTTGCATGCTGCATTATCTCTTACTCACAATGTACACATGAAATGCACTACAGCAATATGCATTCTTGTCATTTTATTGGCCTCACTAAAATTGTACATTAAAAAAAATCTACATTTCCCTCAATTGGGTTTGAGTAAAATGATCTTGAGCTAGGATTACAACATTTTCATGGTAAAGAAAGATTTATATCAGCCACTATACTTTCAATATTAAAAAAAGAAAAAACTAAAAGTAATTTATGCTTCAATTTTATATTTGGAAATTTTAATTATGTGCACCTCCAATGACCAGAGCCCTGGTCTCCACACACACACAGCGCTGTATTTATGTGGCCCGCCAAGTTCAGGAGCCTAAAAATACCAGCGTCGCTTAGCATACCGATTTCCTGATTCTGCCCCTGGCACTGCCCTTTTTTTTTTTGCTGAAGGGTTTTTTGAGCCAATAGTGCTCTCTGCCTCATTGAGGCGCATAGCCAATTGCGTTAGCCAGGGGTAAAGAAGACTTACAAGATTTTTTTAAAGTTAAGTTGGCTTCCAGTTTCCCGGTGGGACAGGGGACAGTTTTACTGCCTGAATGTATACACTCAGAGAAAGGTCAGTGGGGCGGATACTTCAGGGAGGCCTACAGGCACTCCTGGCCTGGGTGCCTGATGTGGGTGCAGCCAAAGGATGTCCCCTAGCAAGATTCTCACCCCACCCCATTCTGGCCAGCCTGCTTTTTCAGTGTTATAATTAAACTTCTGAAAAGTTTGGTGAGAGGGCACCTCCATGTTGAAACGGCATCTTAGTTACTTACTCTTTACTGCAGCCTGCTTCTACTTTAAAACTAGAAGACCTATGATAGACCGTCTAGCTTTGAGAACCCACCTGCTGCCCATAACCACAGAGGGTGGCACAAGGGCAGCATGGTGGCACAGAAGCTGGCACTGCTGCCTCACAGCGCCAGAGACCCAAGTTCAATTCCGACCTCGGGTAGCTGTCTGTGTGGACACATTCTTCCCGGGTCTGCGCAGGTTTCCCCCGGATGCTCCGGTTTCCTCCCACAGTCCAAAGATGTGCAGGTTAGGTGGATTGTGCACACTAAATTGGCCCTTAAGGTAGAGTTGCAGGAATAGGGTTGGGAATGGGTCTAGTTAGGGTGGTCTTTCGAAGGGTTGGTGCATACTCGATTGGCCGAATGGCCTCCTGCACTGTAATGATTCTACGATAAATTGTTACGGGGCAGAAGGAGACCATTTGTCGCACTATGTCTGCTGCTGCTCTCCAAACAAGTATCATGACTTAATGCCAACCACCCCCCTCCCCATAGCCCTGCTCATTGTTTCTAAACAAGTAATCATTTAATGCCCTCTTGAATGCCTCGATTGAACCCACGTTTGAACTGAGCAGAGGGGCTATCTCCATGCTGATTAAAGTTGCACCCTATTCAAAATCCCGAAGAGTGACATTTGCTCTTCTTGGTGTCAGGTTTGGAACCTAGAAACTGTCCCAACTCCTGTTTCCCACCCGGAAGATGAGATATCAGATAATTCAACACAAACTAGTAGTTGTGCGTGGGATCTCCATAAAATTCTCATTGGATTAACTCTTCAAATTCTTTGGTGGAAGATCAAATTTCAGTTGTAACCTTATATATAAAAGTAAGTTATCTTTGCATCGCTCCTCAAAGCAATGTATGGTAACTTAAGTTATGAAAGGATCTTTCGTTAAAATCAGATTTGTAATTCAGAGCATTCAAGCTTCATGTCCTCTGCAGTTGAAGAACTAATATTAAGGCTGTTCATGAGTAGCCTTGAGTGACTGTTAAACACAATGCTGACAGTTGTCTTTCTTCACTAAAGTAGAAAGAAAAATTAGTAACTTCAATGGCAGCAATGAAAATAATCTTCGCAATCAATTGATTGATACAATCCAAATTGAATTTAGACATTACTTTCCTTCTCTGCCCTCCTCAACACCTGAAACACGACTACATATGTAAATATTTTGTCACAAACCATAGCTACATTCATTTTTGCATACCCCCTTCTCCAACCCCACCCCCCATCAGAATTGTAAGGATAATGGACCTACCTACTAGATTTGGTCCAATATGTAGGAATGCTTTTGAATTGACTTGCATAAAAACGTTATTGACAGTAAATCAATAAAGATGGCAATTCTTGAAAGCTGAAGCGATATTCATTCCAGAGTATTAATTGGTCCAATTACTTGTTGTTTGCTGGTCTAAATTCTTAAGCCTACTTTATAAACTTCAGACTTTGAGTGCTTTTATTTTAAGTCAACAAAGTATCATTCTTCCTGAGCCATTACTGGTTTTCAGTTATGCTCACAGAAACAAATTCAAATACGGTGTTTGCAGGCTATATGAAGCAGATATTATCAGCTTTTCACATTGGAATGCAAAACATTGCCTAAAGATATCTAACTCAATTCCCCAAGCTGAGTCAAAGCACATAACATTTTTTTTTAGCAGGGACAAAAGACAAACTAAGTGCACTGGATTGACCAGAAGTGTGCAAATTGCTAACAGTTTTCCTCAAATATTATATGTATCCCTTCCCCTCCCCCATTACTTGGTTTACCCATAGAATGCTGCAAAAGAGACTCCCACCTAGCTAATTAACATTATCACTGAAATGGTAGGGTTGAGTCATTAGTTCCATGTGCATTTAATTAGAGGCAGACTGAAATTGGATTTAACTTATTACTTTTCATGGATCACTTTCTTGTCATCACTTCAAATTGGATTGCAGCCCCAGGTAACTAATTATGAGAGCCACAGGATCAAGAGTGAAGAAGAAGGTAATTAGGAACCACAGCGTTGGACCCTTGCTGATAGTCCACTAGCACTGTGGAAAAATATAGTTTTATTTTGTAGCACTGCCACAAGCAGGGGCATTAAAATTGTGGAAATAATATTCTATTCTGTTTGGAATCATGGGAAGGCTGCTGCCACCTATTGCGGTTTATGTGATGTGCAGCTGTGTTGAAGATGTTATGTCCACATGGTTCCACAATGAACTTCTTAATGTGTAGTTTAAACAAGTGAAGTCAACATATTGCATGTAGGCATGAGGTAATGCAAGAACTATGTACTCTGAGGCTTTTTCATTTGTGTGGAAAAAACACTATCAAACAAAACTGTGTAGCAGGATGTGGAACAAAATCATAATGTTTTGGATTAGTGTACATGAGAATTGTCTGTACATTGAGATGTAACAAACTGCTCTCTATTCAAAGTTCTCCTCATTTGCGTAATTTTCTTAAAGGATGAAAAATAGCTACTGCTGTAGGATCATAAAACATGTATTTAAAAAAAACGATTAAAGCATCATGACGTGGACTTTTCAAGCATTGCACATTGTTAGTGGGTATAAGAAATAAGCGGAGCTCAGAATGTAGACTGTTAAACATTAGCCTTTATTATTGCGTCAGATTCCTTTAATGAACAGAAATCCACAAGGTTATGCAGAAAAAAATCTCGAGGCGTCTTGCACATCTTAATAATGATTTAAAGTAAAATCTTTGTGTGTCTTAAAGGGTTTCACGTTAAGGTCAAATAGCATAGTGTTTTCTCTTTCTCTGACGGCTGACTGAATGAGGATCATGGTGGGAGATGAATGCTAACCTTTCTTCAAAGTCTGAGGCTTTTTCTGTTGGGAGCTGAGGGTCCTTTTCCTTTAGTTTGTGTAGGCAGCATTTGAACTACTGTGCTGTACACACCATAGCATTGTCCCAGCATATGTGCACCAAACAGCTCAAATCTGCAACTCATTACTGCACAGCACTGGAGACCATCCAGTGGTTAGAATATTTCCTGAAGCCTAGAATAACAGCAGTTAGTGCAAGCGCCACACTATAGAAGTGACAATGAGGGGCGGTCTACTCCTGTTGGCATGGTGCCCAGTCAGGAAAGCTAGTTGAGATAGCAAGACAGTAAGATTGCTGCCATCCATATGTGTTGTGCTGTTGAACTTGGATGAGACTGATTTTTTTTTTCTGAAGAGAATGCGGTTTAAACAATGTGACAGCATCAATCTGCTCCACTTCTTGCTTCTGCTGTGCAGGATTTGGTCTGTGATTATGCATTTTTTATGACTCTTCAAGTACTGTATGCAGCATAGCTTTAATGACTTAAATTGGTTATTATGGTACTTTGCAACTACTAGTAATGGTACTAGTTAAGTAAAGATTAGTTCAGTAAAGATTGAAAACTTAATTTTTTTTGTTGTCAAAAATAATTTGCTCTGTATCTCAGATATTAGAACCAGATTGCAGTAATTCTGCCTGAACTAAATAGTTGCTTTTTTGCTTTGTATGTTTTCTCTTTTAAAGATTATGGACAATTGATGAAGTTATAAGATTCCATACCCTGCCACCCACCCTTTATCTCTAACTAAAGGTGTAAATACATTTTTTGCCCTTTCTGAGACATTTTGATGTTTGAGCTAGCAGCCGTTGTCCATTACATAAGCAGACTGGGGAAGGGGTGTGGTTCACATCTGTATGTCTGCTGTTTTGAAAGCTTTAGGAATTTTCTTGAAACTTGAGTAATATGTCACTCAAAGTGAGGCTATTTATAATAAATGTAATTATAATTGGAGAATTATAGGTCTGCAGGCTTTGTCTGGATAAAAACATACTGCATCTTTTTGCTGTTTCCTTTACAGCTAAAATTACGATTACTAAATAGTCACGCTTAATATGTAAATTCTGAGTTAAGTTGCTTTTGACTTAATGCCAGAGAACATTCCACTATAGTTAAGGGATGGGTTGCTTTGATACCTTTTCATTGAAGAAAATCTCAAAGTTACATGAGTGCCTTTAAACTTTTACTTATTATGTCAATTTCTATAGCTGATGTAAGAAACATGTCAGTTTGCAGTTGCCTATTCAGGAATAAGAATTTCTTCCCCTAACCAGGAATAAAGATCTGCTTGGCAGGGTACAGTACTTGTTAAAGAAGAAAGCTGTCCCGATGTGTACAACACATCTGTTGTCATTATTACAACATCCCAGGCTAATGCGCGGTCAATTCCAGCCCCACAGGCCCCGAAGACACAACACAAGTGAATTAACCAATATTTAGCCTAAAAATTTCCCAAACCTTTGGCCTTGGCTGCTCAATAATCTACAGTGATTAGGTTTGATAGTTGAAACATAATTACTATCTTTTTATAAAAGAAATAAAGATTAAATATACAGTAAATACAACAGCATTATGGCAAGCTAACCTACTACCACCCCCTTTTACTGTCCCACCCTCTACCCAAACAAACAAGACAGACAAACACAGAGGGTGGAAAGGGGTAAAATTATAAGGATTAAGATAAAAAAAGAGCCCTTGCTTTCGATGTTGAATTCTTTGCCGCAGGCTTTTTTCCCAGCACTGTGATTGATCAAAGCCACCGGTATACAGTTGATGATGGTCTTCTAGCAGAAACATTCATCGGTGCTCACAGGCAGTAGGATTTCTTCTGGAGAACACTTCAGCCTTTATAAATTAGGCCTTCAACTCAAAGGTCCACCTTTGAGTCTACTTCTCTCTTAAGTCTCTTTGTTTCACATCAAACCCAGCTTCCAGCCCGAATTTCTATCTCAACCCTTTGCAGTTTCTGTATATTTACATCCAGCCTTACTGACAAAAGAGAATAGTTCTTACGCTGGAACTTTAGAGAGTTTTCATCATTTCAGAGAGAGAAAATCAGAAATGCCCCATCCAGCTTCTGAACTGAAAGCGAAACTAAAACAACACAGCCTCACTGAGGAGAGAGACATTCCAGAGAACTCAGAACAGATCACCACTGGTTATCAGCAAAGACCAGCATTTTGAGCCAGTTCATTGGCCACCAGTCAAGTCAGTCAAAATGAGTCATCTCTAATCTCTCCGGCTTGAGTTAACGGCAAAGTCTGCATTAAAGTCGCAGGCCCATTAATCATCCATGGATAAAAATTGTAATCGCGAGAAAAAAAGGGGGAACGCAGGGAGCATACGGGGTTTAAACAGGAGGATCTTTCATCATTTGCAAATGTCTATTGGGTCCTCTAACATACATGCACACCCTTTATAAAATGCAACAATCAAATTGGACATGCGATTTGGGGGCTGGAATTAGGCAGCTGTGTATGTGTCGGGGAGAGGGGTGTGACCTGTGTGTTTTGTGGGGAGGGGGGTTAGAGTGTTTAAAAGATATAAAATTGGCTTCTGTATGGCACGGTGACGCAGCGGTTAGCATTACTGCCTCACGGTGCTTCTGACTTTAACTGAGGTGTGAAGTTGGGTGAGTGACTGACCCACTCCAAAGTCGCTGGTTGGCTCTTTAAATATTACACATGAGGTTTTCAACTTATTCAGCTTTTCCACTTTGACTATGGAGGGCTCGGCATCCAGGAGCCGGAGAAACTCAGAGGCAGCGATATGCACGTTACTGCTGGGCAGACACAGTAACACCTCCTCCATGGATGGATCCAGTGTGCCTGTTTAATCAATCCCTGTGATCGAGGGCAGCACGGGTGGCGCAGTGGTTAGGACTGCTGCCTCGCGGCACTGAGGACCTGGGTTTGTCGGCCCCGGGTCACTATCCGTGTGGGGTTTGCACATTATCCCCATGTTCCCCCCCCCCTGGCCTCTGACCTCATGGGCAGACCTGCCCTAAGGCATTCATCGCACTGCTCCACACCTGATTTTGAAGTGAAGCCTGTCAATCAGGTTAGTTTCTGGGCAAGAACCAATTGTGACATCGCACAAACTAGGAAGTTACATTAAAACTTTACAGATTGCATGGGAATCCCGATTTACTGGACCTTTTTGACTGCATCCAACTTCTAGCAGGTACAGTAGATAAAGGACCAGGCCATACTGTTCAGTTTGTATTCATAAAACTACACTGCAGCTACCCCAAAAGTTGAACTTTCAACCCAGTATTGTATGCCACCTGTGATAGTATCAAGTATACTATAGACCCAGCTTGTCCCACCTTTACGGGTGGACGGCCTCATTTAAAATATTTTCTCATTCAAGAATTTGATGGACAAGTTTCAGCTTGATATCAAAAAAGTTTGATACAGCATTAAGAATAAAGATGAATACCAAAAATATCGATGTCAAAGCAATACATTTCAATAATATCAAAATGCTCATTAAAATGTGCAAAGCAGCAGAGTTCACCAGTTCAACCATTCTGTTGCCTTTTTGCTAAAACAGCAAAGCAAGAGAATGAACGAGCCAGGCAAAGCAGGGAAAGGTTGGGGGGTCAGGTCTTATCTAAGCAGTTGGGTTTGACAAATACTGACCTTGCAATCGCCTCTGGAGGTGCACATTCTGCACTGAGCTCGGCAGAATTCATACTCAAGCAGGTATCGGAAGCGGGTTACCTGGGTTTTCTCCTTCCATAGTCAACTTTGTGGGTCGATTTTTGGGAGGGAGGAAATGGAAGGCCTGGTGTCCTCCCTGCTCGTGCTGCCATTTTGGCCCTGTGCTCTTTCAGGGACTGATGTCTGCACTGAGGGCAAGAGAGTGCATGCTCAGAAAACAAAGGTGCAGACAATCATCACCTTTACGAAACCTCTCACTTGTCCAACCAGGCACTGATTCTGTCGCAAATTGCCCATCAGCAGCAAATGCAGCAGAGATCAATCTGATGGCACAAGCAAATCTTTCATTCAACTTACTGGTAATTTGAAGAGTAAGTCCGTGGACTGTATACAGAGGCTTTGGGGGCCGGGTTATGACTCGCAGGCTAGGGAGCTGGACAAACCTGATACAGACCTTAATAAATTGTGTTAGTGTGAACATTAACTGACAGCTAAACAATAAATGTTTTTTTATGGCTTGCGTGCCATCTATTTCCCTGCACCTTCAGTTTCTGAAGATAACTGATCTATCCAGGGATCTGTGTCTTTTCTAGTAGGTGCCTTACTGGCCGACTCTATTTATACAAAGCCAAGTATTGTTAAGGATTCCCCGCCCCCTTATTGGAGAAGCTCATATTCTGCAAAATCCACAAGGTAGTTAATCATCCCTATCCCGTAAAACCCGTGCAGGTTCAAATAATGACAATACAATAATTGGATACCTGTTGGTATTGACAGACATAGCAAGAGTTAGGTGTTCACTTAAGAACATAGCATCAATATTGTGGCACAGTGGAGTTTACCTGTTCAGTTGCAGAGTTCTGCATGTTGCCACTGACTGGCATAAAAGTTAGGCCACTCAGCCTCTCGAGTCTGTTCCTTCATTCAGTTACAGGAAGAAGTCTTACAACACCAGGTTAAAGTCCAACAGGTTTGTTTCGAATCACTAGCTTTGGAATAATCCTGAAAATAATTTCGAAACAAACCTGTTGGACTTTAACCTGGTGTTGTAAGACATCTTACTGTGCTCACCCCAGTCCAACGCCGGCATCTCCACATCATTCATTCAATTAGATCATTGCTGACTGACATGTCAACACTATTTACTCACCTTTGTTCCATTCCTTCTAGGTTTGAATGTTTCATGCATCAAAAATGAACATTAGAATAAGTTGGATTAAATCGAGGAAAAGTAAAATTTGAAATGAACATAGGGCAGAGAGAGAGAAGCTGGGAAGGAAGGATCAAATGCCTGCAGAAAGATTTTCATTTTTCATTTATATTTTAAGTTTCTTTTGAATTGTGGGAGATTGGTACATTGAAAAAAAAGATACAGGTGACATTTAAACTACAGGTTTTTCCCCCTGGATCTAAATTATTTCAGGATTATTCCAAAATCGACAGAACATCATGTTCTGAGTGTTTACAACAACAACTTGCATTTAACCAAGCTTTGCAGCATAGGAACTCAACCTAAGCCACCCGGCAGGCACAAAGGATAAGTGAATGGTTAACAAAAGAAATATTAAGAGGGTAGTCATGATATTCAGGGAAACATCATTGCACATACATACTGATGGACTGATCAATGGACCAATCAACACACACACAACACCACAGGCAAGAGCATACACAGTACAAAACAGGGAACACGACACTTCCTGGGCATTCCAGCAGGAGACAGCTCAGGGCACAGAGCTCATAGCAAGCCACTCAGACACCCACCATGTGCTGAGTGCCACTACAAGATAGTATTAGGAATAGGTCCACAGATTCTAGGGTTATGATCGAACCTCAGTCACCAGTTTACCACTGTAAATAAATGTCAGCAATAAAACTGAGTTGTACCATTCGCAACCGTGTTGGTTCGTCTGTGTACCCAACACATCATAGTACCAGGAGTAACTGTGGGACCTACCTACGGATCCTCCGGAATCTGCCATCCTGCGCCATGGACACCGTCAGCACACCGCAGCCGCTACAAGTCGCTGGAAACCTCGGCGTTAATTGGAAGCTGTTCAAACAGCGCTTCCAGCTCTTCCTGGAAGCCAGCGAAAAAGAGAGCGCTTCGGACACCAGGAAGATCGGCATCCTCCTCTCCACGGCAGGTCAACACGCCATCCATGTCTACAACTCCCTGGTGTTCGTGGAAGGTGAGGACAAGATCAAGTACAAGACGGCCCTTCTCAAACTTGACCAACACTTGAACGTCGAGGTCAACGAGAGTTTCGAGAGGTATCTCTTCCAGCAGCGCCTGCAGGGTAAGGTTGAGCCCTTTCAATCCTTCCTTACGCATCTCCGTATCCTCGCGCAGTCCTGCGATTACAACACCACCTCCGATTCCATGATTCGGGACCAGATCGTTTTTGGGGTCACCTCGGGCACCCTATGCCAGCAGCTCTTAAAAATAAAAGGCCTCACCCTAGCCTCAGCAATCGAAGCCTGCGTCCTGCATGAAAACGTGACTAGCCGCTACTCCCAATTTCAAGCGGCCGAATCGGCGCGGCAGGGGTCTTACGTGGCTGGATCGGTGAGGCAGGCGTCCTATGAGGCTGAACGGCTCCAGGTGATCGAGTTCCTCCCGGCCCGCGGCCCGGACGAGGGCGGCCATTTTGCGCGCTTTTCGAGGCCTCCCGCGTTTGTGCGCACCAAAAACGACACAGAGGGACGTGATGCGCAGGCGCGCTCGACACAAGACCGAACTGCGCATGCGCGGTGGCCATGACGTCACGATGTGCGGCAACTGCGGAGCCGCACATTTAAAGCGGCAATGTCCCGCAAGATGGGCCACTACGCTGCCTGCTGTCGAGCAGCTCAACCTGCCAATGTTCCCCAGTTCCAACAACCTCGCAGGGACGTGCGGACCATTCAGCCTCCTTACTACGAGTCGTGCCCAGACGATATCCAGACCAGTGACACAAACGACCGGTTGCGGTCATTGATGGGAACCGGATGTCTCCAGCCAGGACCCACCAGCCGTTGCAAGTGAACACTGTTAATCCGGGTGATGAATGGTGTGCCACCCTAACGGTCAACCGATCACCGATAACATTCCGTCTGGACACTGGCGCCTCCGCCAACCTCATAGCATGGTCAGCCTTCTACGCCATGAAGGTCAGACCACCAATTCGGCCATCTCGTTGCAAGATGGTCGACTACAATGGGAATGTTATCCCGGCTATGGGATCCTGCCAGCTCAAAGTGACACATAACACACACAAGGCCACACTCTCATTCGAGATAGTCGGATCATCAAAGAACTCCCTGCTAGGCGCACAGGCATGCAAGGTTCTCCACCTCATGCAACGAGACCATGCTCTGTCTCCAGAAGGCACATCTGACTTCCCGGATGCAGAATTCAGGGCACAGCTCCAATCGTTCCTCGCCCACAACCAGGATGCATTTGAGGGTATGGGCACAGTGCCCTACACCTACAGAATTCGGCTCAAACCGGACGCCACCCCGGTCATTCACGCACCTCGCAGGGTCCCAGCGCCACTCAAAGACCGCCTCAAGCAGCAGCTGCAGGATCTCCAGGACCAAGGGGTGCTATCCCGGGTCACGGAGCCCACGCCATAGGTCAGCTCCATGGTGTGTGTTAAGAAGCCCTCCGGCGAGCTCCGGATCTGCATTGATCCAAAAGACCTCAACAACAACATAATGAGGGAACACTACCCCATACCCAAATGGGAAGAGATCACGAACGAAATGGCCCGGGCTAAAATCTTCACAAAACAGGATGCCTCGAAGGATTTTTGGTAGGTCCAACTGGATCAGTCCAGCTGAAAGCTGTGCACCTTCAACATCCCTTTCAGCAGGTTCTGCTATAACAATGCCATTTGGCATCATCTCGGCATCCGAGGTTTTTCACAGGATCATGGAGCAGATGATGGAGGGCATCGAAGGGGTGCGCGTCTACGTGGACGACGTCATCATCTGGTCCACCACACCACAGGAGCACATCAATCGTCTCCAGCGCGTCTTTATGCACATGCGGGAAAACGGCTTGCGCCTCAACCGAGCCAAGTGTTCTTTCGGCCAAACCGAGCTGAAGTTCCTGGGGGACCACATTTCCCGGTCAGGGGTCCGTCCGGATGCAGACAAGGTGAGTGCCATTACAGCCATGCCGCAGCCGGCAGACAAGAAAGCAGTGCTACGCTTCCTAGGCATGGTCAACTTCCTGGGGAAGTTCATTCCCAACCTTGCCTCCCACACAACAGCTCTGCGCCACCTCGTCAAGAAGTCCACGGAGTTTCAGTGGCTGCCCACACACCAGAAGGAATGGGAGGAGCTCAAAATTAAGCTCACCACAGCCCCGGTATTGGTGTTTTTCGACACATCTCGCGACACTAAAATTTTGATTGATGCCAGCCAGTCCGGCATTGGGGCGGTACTCCTACAGCGGGATGACACTGCGTCATGGGTCGCCAACGCCTCGCGGGCCATGACCCCCACAGAACAGCGCTACGTGTAGATCGAAAAGGAGTAGCTGGGTTTGCTGACCGGAAATAGACAAGTTCCATGATTATGTGTATGGTCTCCCCCAGTTTACCGTTGAGACTGACCATCGCCCCCTGGTCAGCATCATAAATAAGGACCTGAACGAGATGACCCCTCGCCTCCAGCGCATCCTACTTAAACTCAGGAGGTATGACTTCCAACTGGTCTACACCCCGGGAAAGGACCTTAGCATTGCGGATGCCCTGTCCAGAGCAGTGAGCACACCGCCCGAATCGGAGGGGTTCGTCTGTCAGGTCGAAGCGCAGGTGGCCTTCACATCAGCAAATCTGCCAGCTGACGACTCCAGTCTGGCCCGTATTCGCCAGGAAACTGCGGCTGACCCCCTTCTACAACGGGTGATGCGCCACATGACAGGTGGGTGGCTCAAAGGACAGTGCCCGCAGTTCTACAATGTCTGAGACGACTTGGCCGTCATTGATGGTGTCCTTCTAAAGCTGGACCGGATTGTGATTCTGCACAGCATGCACAAGCTGGTCCTCGACCAACTACACGAAGGCCATCTGGGGGTCGAAAAGTGCAGATGGAGGGCCCGAGAGGCGGTATACTGGCCGGACATCAGTGATGACATTGCCAATATGGTGCTCAACTGCCCCACCTGCCAAAGGTTTCAACCGGCGCAGCCTCCTGAGACGCTTCAGCCCCATGAGCTGGTACATCCCCCTGGGCGAAGGTGGGTGTGGACCTTTTTCACGCGCTTGGCAGGGACTATGTAATCGTCATTGATTACTTTTCCAACTATCAAGAGGTCAAACGCCTGCACGATTTAACATTGTCCGCTGTCATAAGGGCCTGCAAAGACACCTTCGCTCGCCACGGCATTCCGATTACTGTCATGTCGGACAATGGGCCCTGTTTTGCCAGCCAGGAATGGTCGTTCTTTGCTGCTTCATATGGCTTCACACACGTGACGCCCAGCCCTCTGCATCCCCAGTCCAATGGAAAGGCGGAGAAGGGCGTTCACATCGTCAAGCGGCTCCTCTGCAAGGCTGCTGCTGCCGGATCGGATTTCTGCCTAGCCCTGCTGGCCTATCGCTCGGCCCCACTAGCCACTGGCCTCTCACCAGCCCAGCTGTTGATGGGTCGCGCCCTCAGGACCACTGTGCCATCCATTCTGGTACCCACAACCAACCATGCTCCGGTACTACACAGAATGCAACAGCAGCGCGTTCGCCAGAAGATGGCATACGACACACGGGCAACTGATCTTCCCGCCCTGGCGCCTGGAGACGACGTCCGCATCCACCTACCAGAAGGTGGCTGGTCAGCACCTGCCAAAGTTCTCCGACGCGTGGCTCCCCGCTCGTTCCTGGTTCGCATGCCTGATGGCTCCATTCGTAGGCGCAATCGCCGGGCTCTTCGCCTACTTCCACGCTCGCTACGCAAACTTACACCGACACCGCGCCCTCCTGTTGTTCCTGATATCGACTTCGTGGAGCTTCCTGCCACCTTGCCCCTTCCGTTGTCGCCCGTGGCCAGGCCCATTCCTCAGCCGGTGGATCCAGACCCACCCTTGAGGCGATCAACCCGAATTCGTCGCCCACCTACTATACTGGACATATGAGCCTGTTTGTACATTGAACTCATAATACCACTTTGTTAATATGTTTCTGTTCTTCCTTGTCGTTCCAGGAGTTCGTTTTTGTCGTTCAACATTTCCCTGTTCTTTGTTTATGGTACAACCTCGTTGTTATGTCGCACCCGACATCGCCCCTTGTATATAGTTTAGCCCCATGTACATGCTATAGATATTTCACACACACACATTTAGCTGCACTCAGTGCACATCTCTATTTATAACCACATAGGCACATGTTCTTGTACAAAAGGGAGGATGTCATGATATCCAGGTAAACATCATAGCACATACATACTGATGGACAGATCAATGGACCAATCAACACACACACACCACCACAGCCAATCACAGGCAAGAGCATATACAGTACGAAACAGGGAACACAACACTTCCTGGGAATTCCAGCAGGAGACAGCTCAGGGCACAGAGCTCATAGCAAGCCACTTAGACATTCACCATGTGCTGAGTGCCACTACAAGATAGTATTAGGAATAGGTCCACAGATTCTAGGGTTATGATCGAACCTCAGTAACCAGTTTACCACTGTAAATAAATGTCAGCAATAAAACTGAGTTGTACCATTCGCAACCGTGTTGGTTCGTCTGTGTACCCAACACATCAAGGGTGATCAAATGTTTTATTAAATGGGTGGTTTGTAAGGAGGGCCTTGACATAGAAAAGGGAGATAGAGTTTTTTAGGGGGAGAACTGCAGTGTGTGGGAGCTAGATAGTTGAAGCTGATTTTCCAAAATTAGGTTGCATTGTCTGAAATATATATTCCAATCGGTAATGATGCTTTTTTATTTCAGTCATTATGAAAATTCAGACAATAATGCTTTAGATTTAGGGATGACTGATGTGCGTGAATAATGAGGTGCTTGTTAGCATTTGCTAAGGTGAGGACCGAGGCCATCAATCTCCTGTTTAAAGATGCATTATATGTGTATATTGTTTTTTAAAAAACCATACAGTTAAATGAGTTTGATCCTTACCATATACTTAATGTAAATTATACGTAAATATTTGATGGAAATGAATGATTAGAAATCTTGTTTAAGTCATTTAGCACTTAAACTAGATGAGCTTGACCCAGAAAGTCCCTTTCCAGAAGCTGCATCCACTTTGTAACTTTGGCGGTAGTTCAATGTAAATGGACTTTCTACCGCACTTACAAACAAATATTGGCAGTGGGGCAGGGGCAACACCCAAGAAATTCCAGATCTGTAGCCTTGACTTTATTTTCACATGAGAGTGGGATACATTATGTTCATGTGTCCAATTTGCACCAAGCTCAATTCTCAGCTTCATCCATGTCAGCGGAGTGTAAAATCAGGCTCGGCACAAATCAGGTTCCCTATTGCACCCCCTTTTTCCCAGACGTGCCAAGTCGTGCGGGAAAACGGATTCTCCACCGTCACCGAATGCATTTTCGGCGTCGGGGTGCAGAGAATCCAGCCCAATATAGGTGTAAGTTGTTAAAATAATTTATGGATGGGCAGCACGGTGGCGCAGTGGTTAGCACTTCTGTCTCACGGCGCCGAGGTTGCAGCTTCCACCCCGGCTCTGGGTCACTGTCCTTGTGGAGTTTGCAAATTCTACCCGTGTTTACATGGGTTTCGCCCCCCACAACCCAAAGATGGTCAGAAGTTACCCCAGTCCAACGCCGGAATCTCCACATCATGGCTACCCAAAGATGTGCACGGTAGGTAGATGGCCGCGCAAAATTGCCCCTTAATTGGAAAAAATGAATTGGGTACTCTAAATTTATCATTAAAAATAATAATTTATGGGTGTATTCAATCTGCTGATATGATCAGGTTAGGTGACAAAGAATGGGAGGAGGCTTGTATGGAGTGCAAAGTAGCAATGATCATTTTGGTTCCCTGTATCAGTGCTGTACTCAGGTCTTCAGCAAAGCTACTCTTGAGCTCGCAGCTAGCAGGCGTGCAACATCAATCTTCTATTTTAGAGTTAGGCTCCTAGACTAATAATCTCGAGAATGTGGGACCAGATTCCGCCATGGCAGTTTTGGAATTTAAATTTAGATTTTTTTTGTCAGAATCTGTAAATAAAAAACTAGTACCAATAATAAAAGTGGCTGTGGAACTGTCAGGTTGATATGAAAAAACAACAATTACAGAGTGCAAAATATGAGCGTTTGCAACCATCTTCAGCCAGAAGTGTCAAGAGGAAGATTCTTTTGACCTTCCCACCATCACAGATGCCAGTCTTCAGCCAATTCAATTGACGCTACTTGATGTCAGGAAGTGACTAAGTGCACTGGACACAGCAAAGTTGCAGCTGTAGTGAAGAAGACCTCACCAAACTGTTGGAGTACAACATGAACACTAGTGTCTACTCAACTGCATGAAATTTGTTCAGGTGCCTCCTGTCTACAAAAAAGTAGGGCAAATCCAACCGAGACAATTATGGCCGTATCAGTAGCAAAATTATGGAAGAAGTTGCCAGCAATGCAATCGTACGGCAGTTGGGGGAGATGGTGGCACAGTGGTAGCGTCACTGGACCAATATCCCAGAGGCCCAGGCAAATGCTATGAGGATCTGGGATTGAACTCCACCGTGGCAGCTTGTGGAATTTAAATTCAATAAATAAAATCTGTAATTGAAAGCTAGTCTCAGTAACGGTGATCATGAAATTATCAGCAATTGTCATGTAAAAAACATCTGGTTCACTAACTTCCTTTAAGGAAGGAAATCTGCCACCCTTACTTGGTCTGGTCTACGTGTGACTCCAGGTCCACAGCAATGTGGTTGACTCTTAACTGCCCTGAAATGGCTTTGAAAGCTATTCAGATGGAGAGGAATTCAGGATTTCTGTGAAATACCTTTGCCAGTGATGCCTATACCCCATGAAAGGCTCAAAAAAAGTTTCTTGCTAATCACCTGCTTAAATTGGGATCTGTAAGGTCCACCCTGCTCAAAGATTTAATTAGGGCTTTCATCCAAACATGGGAACAACAGTTGAATTCCAGAGGTGACATGAGAGTGAGCTGTTTTAATATAAAGGCAGCATTCAACAAAATGTAGCACAAGGAGCCCCAGTAAAATTGAAATCAATAGTGATGGGGTAAGAAACTCTTCAGTGCTCGTAATTATACCAGAGATGCAAGTGATTCTTTGGTACGGCATCATCGATCCTTTGGTAGTTAGAGGATGATCATTTTGGTGGGGTAGGAGTCCCTCCAGGCACTATCCTGAGCCTAGCTTTATTCAGCTACTTTGTCAATTACCTTTGTTTAACTTGAGGTCTGAACTGGGGCTGTTTGCTCCTGATTTTCTTTTATTTGTTCACGGGATGTGAGCATCACTGGCTGGGCCAGCATATGTTGCCCATCCCTAATTGCCTTTGAAGTGAGTGGCTTGCTAGTCCATTTCAGAGGGCGGATAAGGGTCAACCACATTGCTGTGGGTCTGGAATTACATGTCGGCCAGACCAGCAGATTTCCTTCCCTAAAGGACATTAGTGAACCAGGTGGGTTTTCACGAAACAATACTTTCATGGACCTTTAATTCCAGATTTCTTTTTAATTGAATTCAAATTGTACCATCTACATTGGTGGGATTCGAACCAGGGTCCCCAAAGCATTATCCTGTGTCTCTTGGATTGCAGTGCTCAGTTCTATTTTCAATTCCCTAGGTAATGAAAATGTATCTCAAGCAAGACTTGGATAACAGAGTAGTAAGCACCATTTTCATTGCATAACTGACAGGCAAAAAATATAAATTGCAAGAGGGAGCATAGCCATCTCCCCGTGACATTTAGTGACATTTCCATTACTGAGTACCCACCATCAACATCCTAGGGACCTCATTGAACAGAGATACAATTGGATCAGTCACATGAATGCCAGGGCTATTATAGTGGATCACAGGCTGGCCATTCTGAGGTGAATGGCTGACTTTCTGACTCCCTAAAGTCTCTCTACCACCTACAAGTTACAGATCCCAACAGGTGTTTTTACTCCTAGTCTTTATCTTCTAGTGACTCTTGTGAGAAAATGAACACACATGGATGCTATGTGAGCAAAGGATTGTGATTTTTTTTCTCTACAGTGAAACAGTATTCTGGCAGTATCTAAGCACTCACATGAAAAATCATAACTTCTGTGAAATACTGGAAATGTCAGCCAGCTCATTGGAGACATGCCATGGCATGAATCAGTGCCTTAAGGATTGTGGACTCGTGCCCCACTCCAGGACTTGGGCACATAGCCCAGGAATTTATTTGGGGTTCTCCTGATTGGTTGCTGTAGCTGCAGTGAAAGATTGGCATAAATCGCAGAGATGTCTGACTATAAGGTCTCCGCTGAAATTACAGCAGCTGATTGGATCAACTTCTGAAGAAATTTCCAGTGATTACCTGAATTAACACCAGAGCAGCAGTGAAGGAGTGCTTCATTCTCAAAGTCACTGGGCAAATTCACTGTCCTGCGCTATGCAAATTTATGCATGGCGAGGATTATGAGGGAATCTTTCTATCAGGCTGTCATTTTGAGCAGGCAGCCCAATAGCGAGATCCCAACGCTGGCTGCCCCCCCCCCCAGATTTTCTGGGTCTCCCCCAAGTACTGGGGTGACCCCGACCATTGGACGCCAATCCCATTTTCTTCACGCCCGATTACTCCGCCGCATCGGCAACCTGGCTACCGGTGGCGGGCAGCAGAGAATTTCACCCACTGTCTTTCAAATGAGCTGATAAGCCAAATCCCTTTGTGCTTGGTCGTACAGATGTAAATGATGTCATGATAATTTTTTAGATGATTAACAGGGAGCTCTCCCAGTGACTAGGCTAACATACCTCAAACCAACAGCACCAAATCAGTAACTAGACATACACATCCTTACTGTTGTTGGACCTTGCTGGAGGCAAGTTGGCTATTGTATTTGCCTGCAAAGCAAGAGTGACAACAGTTGAAAAGTAACTAATTGGATATGAAACACTTTTGGACATTTCTGAGATGATATAAAACTTTTAAATTCCTTCTGTTGAGAGGAGAGGAGAAAGTCAAAGTTGATGGAATATTCTTTAGCTGCCATTATTGTAATTAACCTTTATTAAAACAGTGCCACTGACTACCTTGATACTTAACTTTCAAAATTATGAATATTGGCCCGTTTCTTTGTTTGCCGACGTTACTTCTGATTGTATCTTCTGGAAGGTATGCAAGTGTTGATGAGGTAATTCCCCAGATTCTGAGAGCAAAGTTCTTGGCTTAACGCTTACCACCAGAAAGCATATTAGTATAAGGAACTCACCATGTTGTTATAACTGGCATAACCCATATTCTAGCACATCTAATGCTAAATTAGAGCATCACTGTGCCCACTATCTTTCCATACTAATGTACTTTAATGTTCTTGGTCACACATTGATATTACTACGTTTGTCCTATTGCAAACAGCTAAACATTTTTCACAATAGATTTTTAACATCTCAGGTCACCACAATGGGAAGAAAATCATTGATTTTTAAAAAAACTTAAGGAGACGTCACCTCATGCATGTGACAATAGTGTAATGAATTATATCACTGTAAATAGGAATGGTTTCAATTTAAAATGGAGGTGATTTAACCAGAGGTTTTGTAATTTTAGTTATCTTTTACTCCTGAATTTTCTGTGCCAATCATTGTCTTCTCGAATGAAAGTTTTGGACTTTATTTTCTGGTGCGCTTCATATTCATTTTTTTTTAAGCTTCTATGCCCATTCATGTGTGAACCTTGATAGGAAAGTTTGAAGGATGTTTATTGAAAGAATCATAGCAGAGTCCAACTCTGCTCTCACCTAGAATCCACACCGATACAATTTCTAGCAAAGAATAGGGGAATCACAATTTCTAGCAAAGAATAGGGGAATCACACTTAAGCTAGAACCATGTCTAAATTTTCTCTTGTTCGCACTGCAAAGGCAAGAGACCAGGGCATTTGTAGTGTCTTTGCTGTTGCTTTGGTTGAGAACTTCAAACGTAGAAATTTCTTGGTCTGTAGGGCTCAATTGCACATTGGCTAAGCTTTCAGAGGAGCTCAATTTAATCATGATGATCTTAAATGTGTGCTGTACTGCACTTGCTTTTTCCATCATAAATGACATGAATCCATTATTATGTTTTGATTGAGCAGTATGAAGGTTTTACTTTGTATGCCATTACTTGAGTGATCTGTAACTGAAACAAACAAAACAACATTTAATCAGGCCATTAAATGTTCATACTTGGCAACATTTCAACATGACTAATGAAATAATGTTATCAACGTTTAATGCAGGAAGCCAAATTTGATAACCCCTTCTAAAAATGGGGTCAGGTATCATGATGCATGATTAACCTACATCATAGATTCCAATGCAGGCGGATCAAATGTTGTGCTGCCAGCTATTATACATGTCTGTAAATCCAGCCAGTGCTAACTGCGCAGTTGATTAGCTGGGTGTGAGAGCCGAGGGGGCAATATTTTGAGTGGCTAGCCCCAATTTAAGTGGGCCTGAGCCTGCACCTCTTTAAAGGGGAGGTGCATATTGGCTGGAGCAGTGCAAGATGAATCTGACCTGGGAATGACAGAAGAATGACACAGCAAGAGAGAGAGAGAGCAGGTTCCAACTTTTCCAATGTGTACTGGAGGCCTTCGCAAAGAAAGAGAATCTTTGTGTGTCCGCAGTGGGCCAGAATACCCTCCAGGCACATGTGGGCAAGGCAGTGGGAGCATATTACTTGAAGGGCTTGCCAGGAGTCCAGCCGTAAAGATGTAGATGCAATGCAACAAGATGTTCAGTGACCTCACACAAACAGTCAAGGTCAGTGAATGCATCTTCAAATACCATATCCTATCACGGCTCCAGAACTGCTCAATTCACCACACATCTGTCAGTTATGTACCAACAATCCCTGTCACTCAAGACTTACAGCTAACATTCATATACTCCACTGCACCACGAACACACTTTGCATTAAACAAACCTCACAGCCTTATCACATCCTGCGCACACCCCCAGCTATTCAGCAATGACAGTTAACACAGTCAAATAAATTAAACAGTCATGGACACAGTCACTCTCCCTGGCAAGAAAGGCGAAGCATAACTGGAGCTAACCAGAGTAGGGGATAGGCAGACCTGTTTTTCCTGACAGCCATGGAGAAAATCGTGATGTCTAATGTTCGGACACTCATTGCTGAGTGAAAATCCTTATACTTAATTCTCTTTCTTACATCCCACACTCTTTCACCCTACACCCATTTCTAATTTACAAGCTGCAGATGGTGTAAGCATGCACCTCCTACTTTGCTCCTTTCCTGACACCGCAACCGTGCCCAGGTATCTTTTTCCTGTCAGACATTCCAAAAGTGTATATGGTCAGGCAGTGGAGAAATAGCAGGGAGACAGTGATGAAAACACTGCACCCCCATTTAATTTTTGTGCACAGCAGCCATCTCGGAAGCTGGAACTGCCTGTAATTTAAGAGGGTAGCACTCAGTTGGACACTGTGCACACTATGTGCATGGGTTGCTCAATGGCGTCATCAACCATGCAGTTAACTTTTCCATTTCACATGGGAATCACCATAATGATGGCTGATCACCCTTAATATCAGCCAACATTTTTGGGAGTATTTGGCAGGTGGTTTTGCAAGCAGCTGCCCTTCCTGGCACTATCTCTCCCCATCCTTCCCATTTATCGGGACTGCAGCCAGGCACCAATACTTGCTGGCTTGCCTGGTCCAGTGCCTTGGTTCTTCCATTGTGAACAAGTCCTGGAGTGCAACATGAACCAGGTTGCTTCTGGCTCCGAGATATACGAACTACCCAGTGTGCATGCAGCTGCCTAGAAGCTATGATTTCAACAGCTTATTTCAAGTGGCTTTTAACATTCAAACACTTTCCCTGCTCTCTCTTCCCCTTCCCCCATCTCAGTGAAGCCCGTGGGTATAATACTGCAGGCAAATGTTGACATTTTTATAGTAGGATCCGGCTATGTAAAGATCTGACATTGGAATTTCCAATGCATTTTGATTGTGTCAGCCCGCTCAAGCATTTTGACTATATGCAATATATAATCAAAACTACCTATTTATGGTTTTCATGAGAAAATAAAGCTGCTGCAATTCCTGGGCTCTCCTTAGATATTTCACATGTCCAATATCAAAGCCCATTTCCATAATCAAGCCCTCGCAATAATCTGGTATAGTAGTGCACAGATTGGAACACTTCTGTTTTGTCATCTGTTCATTGGAAATGACATAAGCTCTTGCATGACTTTTTTTGTTAAAGGAAGAACAATTAATTTGTTTGGTTGTAATGGTTTAGATTATAATCAGAGGAATCATATGATTGTTACAGTGCAGAGGGGAGCCATTCAAACCATCCTGTTTGCACCAGCTCCCCAAGTGAACAGTTCACCTAATGTCATTCCCCTGCCGCCACCTTGCAACATTGCATGTTTCTCCTTTTCAGATCACAGTTTTGAATGCCATGATTGAACTTGCCTCCACCACACTCACCTCCTTATCAACTTTAGGAAATTAAAAAATTTTAACAGTAGCAAAAAAATTAACATTGCAGATTCCACTAAATTTATCGTTCTTATTCCACAAAAATAAGTTGCAGATTTCCTTATGACACTGAACTTCGATTAGCTTGTTTAACACAAACTTTATGCAAGACACTTTCTGCCTCAAGGAGCTTTCTTTGTTTGTTCATATTTATGTGGTCTGCTGCACAGTAGAACAGGAGGAAGTATTAAGTTAGATAAAAGCTGCTGAATATGTTTCTCTGCCTGGATATGAAGCTGTCAATCAACTGCATTCCCCCATAGACATGCTGAGGCATTCCCTGCCACAAGAAGCAGGTTACTTTAATCTGATTTTGTAGACATTTGAGATTGCCACTCGTCAAACAAAAGATTTACCATTCCTAATGCATTTACATGACAGAGGAAGGGTTTTTTTGCAGGATTTCTACCTTTAAGTATGTGTGTTATAAAAATCCATTTACAGGATGTGTGTATCGCTGGCAAGGCCAAACTTCTTTGGCCATTTCTAATTTTCCTTAACTGAGTCATTTGCTAGGACGTGGCCATTTCAGGGGGACATTAAGGGTCAATTACATTCGTGTAGTGTAGGTCTGGAGTCACATTTAGGCCAGACTGTGTAAAGACAGCAGGTTTCCTTTTTTTAAATGACATTACAACAATCTGGTAGTTACATGATCACTGTTACTGATTGATGCATGATCAATCACTACTGAAGCGAGATTGTAGTCCAATTGAAGGCTTTAATGAACAAGTAGTTACCCCAGCAGCTCCGGTACAGAATGACTGCTGTGGGTGAATCACAGACTCTTATGCTCCACCTACTGGGTGGAACCAGCAGGCAGGTTCCACCACTCATACTACAGTATAAGGTACATCCCACCTAGTTACCGGGATACCCCTAATATAGCCTACCACATTCACCCCCTGTTTAAAAAAGAGTCCGGCAGGACTGGTGGCCTTGCTTTTACAGTGGTAGTGGTTATAGAGGTACCCTTCGGTGCCTTTACACGCAATACACATATTTACAGACAATTATTTAAAAGTTCATTTTGCAATGAAACTATCAGCCGGTCGGGGGCCCTGATCGTCCTCTGCGATCGTTGCAGTCCCGGCGGTGATGCTGGCGTTGACTCGGGCATCTGTAGCTCTGGGAACGATTCGTCTTCAGCTTCATCACATCCGGATGGGACCAGTGGGAGGACGGATCCTCCTGGGAAGGGAGCTGCGGTGGTGTGCGCCGGTGAAAAAATGGTTGGGGTTGGTGGGGGGAGGGGGGGTTATCCAGCGGCGGCCAGATCCCGGAGGGAGACAGTGTCTTGTCGGCCGTCGGGTTGCGTCACATAGGCGTACTGGGGGTTAGCATGGAGGAGATGTACCCTCTCGACCAGTGGGTCCGACTTGTGGACCCGTAAGTGTTTGCGGAGTAGGACAGGTCTGGGGACTGCCAGCCATGTTGGAAGCGAGGCCCCTGAGGAGGACTTCCTAGGGAAGGCAAGGAGACGTTCATGAGGTGTTTCGTTGGTAGTAATGCACAGTAGTGACCGGATGGAGTGAAGTGCATCGGGGAGGACCTCCTGCCATCGGGACACTGGGAGATTCTTGGACCGTAGGGCCAGTAGGACGGCCTTCCAGACCTTCCCGTTCTTCCTCTCTACCTGCCCGTTTCCCTGAGGGTTGTAACTGGTCGCCCTGCTGGAGGCAATGCCCTTGCTGAGCAGGAACTGACGCAGCTTGTCATTCATGAAGGAGGACCCCCTATCGCTATGGATGTAGGAGGGGAAACCCAATAGGGTAAAGATGCTGTGGAGGGCTTTAATGACGGTGGCAGCCGTCATGTCGGGACAGGGATTGGCGAAAGGGAACCGGGAGTACTCATCAATCACGTTTAAGAAATAAGTGTTGCGGTCGGTGGAGGGAAGGGGCCCTTTGAAATCCACGCTGAGCCATTCAAAGAGGCGGAAGCCTTCACCAGGTGCGCTTTCTCTGGCCTGGAGAAGTGCGGCTTACACTCTGCGCAGATTTGGCAGTTTCTGGTTACGGCCCTGACCTCCTCGATGGAGTAGGGCAGATTGCGGGTTTTAACAAAGTGGAAGAACCGGGTGACCCCCGGGTGGCAGAGATTGTCGTGGAGGGTCCGGAGTCGATCTACTTGTACACTGACACAAGTGCTGCGGGATAGGCCATCAGGAGGCTCGTTGAGCTTCCGGGCACGATACAAGATCTCGTAATTATAGGTGGAGAGCTCGATCTTCCACTGTAGGATCTTATCATTCTTAATTTTGCCCCGCTGTGCATTGTCAAACATGAAGACTACCGACCATTGGTCAGTGAGGAGAGTGAATCTCCTGCCGGCCAGGTAATGCCTCCAATGCCGTACAGCTTCGACGATGGCTTGGGTCTCCTTCTCGATGGAGGAATGGCGGATTTCTGAGGCGTGGAGGTGCGTGAAAAGAAGGCCATGGGTCTGCCCGCCTGATTGAGGGTGGCAGCCAGAGCTACGTCTGATGTGTCGTTCTCGACCTGGAAGGAGAGGGACTCATCGACTGCATGCATCATCGCCCTGGCGATGTCTGCTTTGATACGACTGAAAGCCTGGCGGACCTCTGCCGATAGGGGGAAAACCGTGGACTGGATGAGTGGCGGGCCTTGTCTGCATAATTGGGGACCCACTGGGCGTAAAAAGAAAAGAAGCCCAGGCAACGTTTCAGGGCATTGGGGCAGTGGGGGAGGGGAAACTCCATGAGGGGGCGCATGCGTTCGGGATCTGGGCCTATGACTCCATCATGCACTACGTAGCCGAGGATGGCTAGGCAATCGGTGCTAAACGCGCATTTGTCCTTGTTATAGGTTATGTTAAGGATTTTTGCGGTATGGAGGAATTTGCAAAGGTCGGTGTCGTGGTCCTGCTGGTCGTGGTCACAGATGGTGACATTGTCGAGGTACGGGAATGTGGCCCGCCGACCGTACCGGTCAACCATTCGGTCCATCTCCCGTTGGAATACCGAGACCCCATTTGTGACACCAAAGGGAACCCTTAGAAATGCAGTGTACTTGCAGTCATCTGGGCGAATGGGGAGCTGGTGGTAGGCTGATTTAAGGTCTACTGTGGGGAAAATCTTGTATTGAGCTATCTGGTTGACCATTTCAGATATGCGGGGAGAGGGTACGGGTCGAGCTTGCGTATACCTGGTGATGGTCTGACTGTAGCCTATGACCATCCTATGTTTCTCCCCGGACTTTACAACCACCACTTGAGCTCTCCAGGGGCTTTTGCTGGCCTCGATAATGCCTTCCTTTCGTAACCGTTGGACTTCCGACCTAATGAAGGTCCAGTCTTGGGCACTGTGCCGTCTGCTCCTGGTGGCGACGGGTTTGCAATCGGGGGTAAGGTTTGCAAACAGGGAAGGCGGGTCGACCTTGAGGGTCGGGAGGCCGCAGACACTGAGAGGGGGTATGGGGTCGCCGAATTTGAAAGTTTAAACTTTGCAGGTTACACTGGAAGTCCAATCCCAGGGGTGTGGCAGCACAGAGATGGGGAAGGACGTAGAGTCGGAAGTTATTGAACTCCATGCCCTGGACCATGAGGTTGGCTATGCAGTACCCCCAGATCGCCACAGTGGTACCCAGAGGCCACGGAGATATTTTGTTTAATCGGGTGTACAGCGAGGGAGCAGCGTCTTACCGTATTGGGATGGATGAAGCTCTCCGTGCTCCCAGAGTCAATCAAGCAGGATGTCTTGTGCCCGTTGATGAGTACTGACGTTGTAGCGGTTGAAACGTTCAGGGCCGAGACTGGTCCAGTGTCACTGAGGCAAGTTGTGGCTGAAGCTGAGAGATCTCGTCGGGCAATACACGGCCACCAGAGTTGGGGTCCTGAGACGTCATCCAAGATGGCTGCCCCCATGAATCGCACATGGCCAGCTGGGAGATCTCATCAGGCGATACATGGCCAGCCGAGTCGGGGTCCTGAGATGTCATCCAAGATGGCTGCCCCCATGAATCACACATGGCCTGTGAGGAGAGGAATGGGCCCGGTTCGCCTGTGGAGACAGCGGAGACCAATCGGGCCTAGCATACTGCCACGAAGTGCCCCATCTTCCCGCAGCCCTTGCAGATCGGGCCGGGCAGCGTTGCCGGGGGTGTTTGTTTTGCCCGCAAAAATAGCATCGGGCCCCCCTCCTGGGGTTTCCTGGCTGCCGCACTGCACAAACTTGTGGGGAATTTAGGGGTGCTTCGGAATTGGCCGCAGGTGGAGTCCACTCTGTCCATGCGGGTACTGCGCAGTCGGGAATGTAGGCCTGGGCGTTGCGGGAGGCTACATCTAGGGAGTGTGCAAGTTTCCGTGCCTCTTTAAGCCCTAGCGTGTTGTTTTCCTGCAGTCGCTGGCGGATTTTAGAGGACAGCATACCCGCAACAAAAGCATCCCGTATTAAGGGTTCGGTGTGGTCATTGGCTGAGACTTGTGGACAGTTACCGTTTCTACCTAACACTAACAATGCGCGGTTAAAATCATCCAGTGATTCCCCGTAGATCTGCTGTCTGGTTGCTAAAAGATGCCGAGTGTTTACCTGATTCACAGTGCGGACGTAGTGCTCTTTTAAGAAAGTCATTGCTTAAAAGACTCGAAACAGTCCGCGTCTTCGATAAGCATGTAGATTTCTGGGCTCACCCTTGAGTGGAGGACTTGCAGTTTCTGTTCCTCCGTGGGGGTAGTCGGGGCCATCCTGATGTACCCGTTGAAACATGCCAGCCAATGTTTAAAAGTTGCTGCTGCATTTGCCGCGTGGGGGTTGATTTGTAGACACTCTGGCTTGTTGCGGAGATCAGCCATTCTTCAATTCTTGTTCATTAAATTGATGCATGATCAATCACTACTGAAGCGAGATTGTAGTCCAATTGAAGGCTTTAATGAACAAGTAGTTACCCCAGCAGCTCAGGCACAGAATGACTGCTGTGGGTGAAACACAGACTCTTATGCTCCGCCTGCTGGGCGGAACCAGCAGGCAGGTTCCACCACTCATACTACAGTATAAGGTACATCCCACCTAGGTACCATGATACCCCTAATATATCCTACCACACTGATGCGCTCATTTTATTCTAGATTTTTCAAAAAAATTACTGAATATAAATTCCCCAGCTGCTTTCGAGGGACTATAATTCATGTATCCAGATCATTAGTCTAAGTTTCTGGATTAGAAGCCCAGTAACATAACCACTGTGCTATCATTCTCTATGATCAATTTCCTCACACCTCTCCAGTTCAGTCTTGATCCTCTTGCCAAGTCGCCACTTGCATCATTTGAATATAACAAATTGAGACTTGTGGTGAAGCAGCTCCAAATTTCCTGGATTTGGACCACTGCAGCATTTGGGGTAAATTACAATGATGAACTGCTCATCTGATATTAGCCAATCAGCTGGAATAAATTTGTCCTGATTTGGAATATTGGCTAATATGCTTGTTTATTAATTAGCATTAATTTAATCAAATGCAATTTTCTTATAAATGCGATCATTAAATGATCATGAATTTACTTGTCACAAGAATTTTGTCTGTTATTCTCCATCGGCCTTTCTAACTTAAAGTTTCTAACACACGTATTTTAAAAGTCACATTTCCTCAAGCAATTAAGTTTGTAAATAAAATAGTTTTTGTGTCTTTGAATACTTGCATTACTATTATATATATATATATAATATATATATATATGGCCTTAGCATTTCTCCAAAGCCTAACTTGGAGTTGCTATTCATTCTATTTTTCAGACTATACTCTGGGTGGAGGACTTTAATGTCCATCACCAAGAGTGGCTCGGTAGTGCCACCACAGACTGAGCTGACCAGGCCCTAAAGGACATAGCTGCTAGATTGGGAATGCAGCAGGTGGTGAGGGAATCAACAAGAGGGAAAAAACATACTTGACCTCATCCTCACCAACCTGCCTGCGCAGATGCATCTGTCCATGACCGTATCAGTAGAAGTGACCACCGTACAGTCCTTGTGGAGACAAAGTCCTGTCTTCACATTGAGGATACCCTCCATTGTGTTGTGTGGCATGACCACAGTGCTAAATGGAATAGACATCAAACAGATCTAGCAACTCAAGACTGGGCACCCATGAGGCGCATTGGGCCATCAGCAGCAGCAGAATTGTAATCGACCACAATCTGCAACCTCCTGGCCGGCATATATCCCACTCTACCATTACCACCGAGTCAGGGATCAACCATGGTTCAATGAAGAGTGCAGAAGAGTATGCCAGGAGCAACACCAGGCATACCTACTTCATCCAGAAGTGCCGAGTGGATGATCCATCTCGGTCTCCTTCGGAGGTCCCCAGCTTCACAGATGTCAGTCTTCAGCCAATACGATTCACTCTACATGATATCAAGAAATGGCTGAAGGCACTGAATCCTGCAAAGGCTTTGGGCCCTGACAATATTCTGGCAATAGGACTGAAGACTTGTGCTCCAGAACTTGGCCCGCCCCAAACCAAGCTGCTCCAGTATAGCTACAACACAGCCCGCTTGATTGCTACTCCTTCCACAAACATTCAATCCCTCCCACCACCGACAAACAGTGGCAGCCGTGTGTACCATCTACAAGATGCACTGCAGGAAATCACCAAGATTCCTTAGGCAGCTCCTTCCAAACACACGACCACTACCATCTAGAAGGACAAGAGCAGCAGATATTTGGGAACTCCACCACCTGGCAATTTCCCTCCAAGTGACTCACCACCCTGACTTGGAAATATATCGCCAATCCTTCACTGTCGCTGGGTCAAAATCCGAGAACTTTCTCCCTAACACCTCCGGGTCTGTAGTGCTTCAAGAAGGCAACTCACCACCAGCTTCTGAAGGGCAACTAGGGATGGGCAATAAATGCTGGCCTAACCAGCGACGCCCACATCCCGTAAATTATTATTTTTTAAAAATCAGTCACTCTTGTCAGTTGAAGTAAATTACCAACTACTTCACACTCTACTTCCTAACTATTCTTCCCCAAAACTGGCAGATCCTGACACTTCCCTAATGCTGTCACTTTCGGGTACTCCCCTACGACTAAAACCTCTTCCCACAGCACTGAAAAATCAGAAATCTTCCACTGAACGAAACTCTACAGCCTCACAATCCATCTGCCAGTTCTGCCAAACCCCAGCTTCCTCCTCTCCAATGCTGCCAATTTACAGGACTCAATGCTATTAAACTCAGGTTTGTTCTTTGAAGTGTTGCTGAACCCTAGGAATTCCGACCTCCTACCACACTGAAAAATACGTGACAAAGGAAGAAGTAAAGAAAACTTGGATTATATGACCTTAAGATATCCCAAAATGTGTCACAGTCATGAAGTAAGTTTGAAGTCAAATCACTGTTAAAATGCAGGATAGTATTCAAGCAACCCATTTCCAAATCTGCAAAATGCCAGTGCAGGTGAAACAAGGCCACCACCCCTGCCCTGGATACTGAACACTCACTCAATCCGAGGTGAAATCTTACGATTCTTTCTTAATGTTGCTAAAAACTAAAGGACCTGAAACCACACTTGTAAAGCCTCGGGCCCTTTTGGTCTTTTCCCCCATCGTTAAATTCCACGACTTTATCTGACTTTGAATATATTGATGCACTGTGCATTAATGGTATAACACCACTATTTCTTATTATAAATTTAGAGTACCCAAATTTTTTTTTTCAATTAAGGGGCAATTTAGTATGGACAATCCACCTACCCTGCACATCTTTGGGTTGTGGGGGCGAAACCCATGCAAACACGGGGAGAATTTGCAAACTACATATGGACATTGATCCAGAGCTGGGATTGAACCTGGGACCTCAGTGCCGTGAGGCAGCAATGCTAACCACTGTATAACACCACTATTGATACAATGCAATGTATCATCTGACCGACTGAGTAATACGCTGGGAAATCCACTAACGATACTATAAAGTTTTGTATATACACACATTTTCTACCTGTAACGTTTCAGAGAGCTGATCCTGCTGATTGAAGTGCCCGTGAAACATTCAACCCGTTTTCTTGGGTGCTACGAGTGCTTTCAAGAGCTCCAACCTAGTGTCTGTGGCACATAAACATTTGTGGAATGAATGAAGGCAATACCATATTGATGTAAACTTCAGTATGTGCGCAGTGAACATCACCAGAAAAGCAGAACAGGCAGTGCCATTTTGGAGCCAACACATCTCACATCTCTCACCTTGCAACAAAATAGGAAGGTCCTGTTCCCCACCAGTGCTGTTAAATGGAGCATTTACAGGTTATTTTCTGGCTGATTTATTTTGGATAAAGCTGTGATTGAGTGTTTGTTGTGTCTAGATGGAGAACTGTGGAAGGTATTGATGTTTTTGCCTACTTAAGGGCTTCAACTCGAACCAGTTGCCCCTAAACGTGGGTGTACTCATTGGTATTCTCTTTGGAACACTGCATAACTTGGAGATTAAAGAGCACACAGATCGGGAGAAGCTTCTGAAAGAGGAATAAGGATCAAGAGTAAGAGGAGGGTAACTAAGAAATCCCCATTCTCCTGAGGCTATCCATGAAGAACTCATCTGAGTGTGACATTAGTAAAAGCAACCCCAATTTTTCATTCACCAACAGTTCCATACCGTCCTTTCCATCTGCCACTGACGACCACACCGTTTGCTTAGCTACAGTGCAAAATGAAAATTCAACACAAAATAAACTTTGCTGACCAAACTTGCCATATTGCATACAAGTATTAACGAATAATATATGTGCATTCTATTAGTGCCCATCTTCCTCTGTCTTTGCCTGGCCAGGTGCTCCCAATGTAGTGCCACTTGCAAGCTGACGGACGGCTACAGACTATTAATGGAGGGGACTGCTGGTGACCTGAAGAATAACCTCAAGCAGCTCTTGGCTTATATTGCCCAGCTGCAGAATGCACCTTCTTGTCACGGGACACAGAAATCTGAGCTGACTGCCTGACAGGCAACACCAAGGCACTGTGGGGTGACAGGGTGAATGCTGCCTTCCTGAAAGAGGATGACCGGTTCATGCTCAATGGAGTCACTTCACTCCCCTGGATAGCACCTCAGAATCCTACTATTCTGCTAGACTGCTCCAAGGCCATTGTCAGCCCCTTTGCAGGTTGTTGTTACGACACCCTGGGATAGCGCACAATCAATTTCAACCCCACAAACCCCAGAGTCCCAAAAGTGAATTAACCAATAATTTGTATATAATTTCTGAGATCTACGTTGTGGACCTTGTGTTGCCCTATTATGTATTTTCTTTTCTTTCTCCTGTACAAAATGATCTGTTTGAGCTGCTTGCAGAAAAATACTTTTTGCTGTACCTCAGAGATTTGCATTGTGGACATTGTGTTGCCCTATTATGTATTTTATTTTATTTTCTTTCTCATGTACTAAATGATATGTTTGAGCTGCTCACAGAAAAATACTTTTCACTGTACCTCGGTACACGTGACAATAAACAAATGCAATTTGCAGCCTTACTCTGTGACGAGCTGGCACTTGCCCGTTGTTTTGACTGCAGCCCACTCATGCCAGTGAGTATCATGTTGTCATTGTCTAATAGTTGGCAGTGTGTGCAATCCGTCAGATGACGATATGTGGCCTACCGTAGTACTAGGTGTGTGTGGGTGGGGTGGGACATATCACCATGCCATGGACCAGGGTTTGATTCCGACCTTGGATGAATGTCCAAGTCTGCGTGGGTTTCCTCTGGATGCCCCAGTGTCCTCCCACAGTCCGAAGATGCATAGGTTAGATGGATTGGCTATGCTAAATTGTTCCTTAAGTGTCCAAAGATGTGAAAGTTAGGTTATGGGTTTGCAGTAGTGGGCCTGGGTAGAGTGCTCTTTCGGAGGATCAGTGTAGACTCAATGGGTTGATTGACCCCATTCTGCACTGTAGAGATCCTCTGACCCATGATCAATGTTGGACATGAGTCCTGATTGATAGAGATTGTTGATTGGTGTTTGATGGAATGTGATGATTTGAGGAGTGCCTTGTGCTAGTGCTGCATTTGGTAAGACATGACATTTGAAGATGCATTCACTGGCTTAACTGGACGATGTGAAATTATTGAACTTTTTGCGGCATTGCATCCTGGCCCTATAGTCCACAGTCGTGACATTGACCTCCACTGCTCTCTACTCTCACTGCCTTTTGACCGTGTTTGTTGGGCCTCCTGATCCTTTAAATATACTAGTTGCCTCTATTACTTTCTACCTCCTTCACCAGGCCTGCATTGCGCATTAGACAATGTTGGAGAATGCTCTCTCTCTCTTCCCCATATTGTGTCATTTTCCACTGTTTCCCTTGTCACATTCACTTCCTGCACGACTGCCAGCACCTGCTCCAGCCATATTACACCTCCCCTTTAAGCACTGCAGGCTAGCTTTAAGTGGCTTTAGGAAGTTAGGATTTTGGGCCACCTGCGGATACATGCAGCCTCAAAAGAATGCAATTAGCACTGGCTGTGCTTAGCAATCATTTTAATGAGCATGCAGTACAATACTGGTGCACAGCCTGCTTTTTATTCAATTGCCAAGGGTTAATCTCATTGTGATCATCAAACCTATTTTAGTGGCTATCCTATATTGCCCTGTAAGTATTTATTTATTTTCAGATGCCAGTCATGAAGAAGCAGTTACTTAATTGTTGCAACGCTGATCTTTTCAAACTTCTTTCTCAATTGTTTCTGAGATGGTTAATCCCTCCCAACATGTTCATGCCCTGGCCTCTTTCCCCACTACATTCTCCATGAACAATGCTGCAGGAAGGCTGTTAGTATTTTAGGAAAAGCTCACAGAAGGTGATATCAGATTTTGAATGACTGAACAATGATCTCCAAACGCATCTACCATAAAGTCCACTATGTTGCTTATCAAGGTATAATGGTTATAGCAATGTATGCATCTGGTAGGCTGGTATTCCATGATTACATTGATGATTTTTGCACATCAATACTAAGAGTTCTTAATTACCTGAATTAATGTTGAACTGCGTACGTTGGTAGTGTTTTTCAGCTGCATTCGCAGTCTGCGGGATCACTGGTGTGGGTGGAAAATCAGGAAAAGATCGTGTTTCCCGATTTTCCATGCCCCTTGCCGGTTCACACTAGGTTCACACCCACAAAGGCCAAGAACTACATTTTAATGTTTATGAATTCATTTGAATGCAATTTCCACCTCGCGCATTATCCCCCCTCACTGAATATTCACGTTGGCAAGATTTACAACAGGCTTTGAAAAACAAGATTCAATCGAGAGGATCCCCCCCCCAGTAAGTATAGCACTTGGGGAGAGGGACGTGCCAGATTAACCTTTGGCACAGGTTGGCACTGTCACTCCAGCAGTGCCAGGACAGGCCCTCTAGGGAACCACATTGGGAGGGTTCCAATTATGTGTGGTCAGGGGGATAGAACCAAAGCCATTGAGGGGGAAAACTTGCATGCACGGGGGGGGGGGGGGGGGGGTACTGGGCATAGAGGAGAGAATTTGTAGGCACAGTAGGGGAGTGGGCAATGAGGGGAGCGGATGCCAATGATATCTCCATGAGGGTTTGGGGGGAGGGGGATCTTCATATTTGATCGGGCATGCTTTAAAGATGGTGCCCTGATCTTTGTGGGGCCGAACATGCTGGCTTTATGAATGAAATTAAATGAAAATCGCTTATTGTCACGAGTAGGCTTCAATGAAGTTACTGTGAAAAGCCCCTAGTCGCCACATTCCGGCGCCTGTTCGGGAAGGCTGGTACGGGAATTGAACCGTGCTGCTGGCCTGCCTTGGTCTGCTTTAAAAGCCAGCGATTTATCCCAGTGAGCTAAACCAGCTCACAGCTAAACTAGCTCGTACCAGCAGGCTGATGGTGTAAACCCCGCCCACTGATTTATTTTTTAACTCAAGAGAGCTCACGATCTGGAGTGAAAACTGGGCTGTGCAGCTGGAGAGCTGCACACTGGTTGTCAGTCAGAGCCTGATGCCTTGAAACAATATGCTAAGATTCCGCCCTATGTTTCACAGGCAAAAAAATCCATGGGCTCTGCAGTTTGATCCCAGAGTAAGTGCCAGGAGCTTTGCCACTGACTCCACAAAGTTTGTAGATTCAGTGAGATAATTACTGATTAACATGCTCGTGCTAGTCACCTGAACTTGCCACTGAGAGTCAACAACTAAGAGCACAAAAGGGGCACCTGCCCAACGAAGTACCCGCATGAAGCATCATATTGTGCCACCTCAATGGATGAAACTTGGTCTCACTACCTCCCAAAATCCACCTGTTGGTTCTATTTGAAAAGTTTTTAAAAGTAGAAAATAAATTATTTGCCTAAAATCCACAAGGTTGCAGATACCAGTCCTGGGCCTGAATCTCAAGATGGGGTTGACTATGTGACCATTTAGCACCCTGTATGCCTGGTTCCACTACCACCAGTGATGGTCTGGACCGCCACAAGTTTTGGGAACTCCAGCTGGTGGGTTTCCTTCTTTTCTGCCATATTAGTAATGTTGCTTTGTACATGCAGAGCCTCTGTTTCCTACAAGGCAACGTGGAATCCTCAGCATTTAGTTGGGACCTGGCATTGATATATTAGAATCCACGTGCTTCCGATTCACTCCTACTGGAGTTAGATGGGGCAGATAAAGGCTGCAGGTTTTCAGCTCCAGCATTTCTATTTGGCTTGCCATTTTATTGTTTTATGTTTTCTTTCATTTGAAACTTGATTCTCTTGTCTGGTCTGATTGTAGTAAGACTTTCTCTGCTCTGGAGAAGGACTGTAAATTAATTCTTATTTTCAGGATCGCAATTTTTAAACAAATAGCACACATAAATCTCCCCAACTGTTGTTAAATGCAATGGAAAGTCTTAAATGAATAAAGGAAATGTAGATTGGGATCTCAGCATAATAGTATTAATTATTCAAACATCACTTGTGGTTTTGCTGTACGTTTTTGAGCTATGCTAAGTAGTCTAGACATAAGCAAAATGATGCCAAAATCCTTCATCCTGGACATTTTCAGTCCTAACTCAAACCCAAAAAAAGCAAACTTGGGTGATGCACGACTTTTCACAGTCAAGCAATACTGATATCATTGATCAGAGACTGCTTAGTCAGTTAGTGATGTGAGAAGGTGAAATATTCTTGCTTATTTATGAGAGCCGGCGAACGTTGAACATTGGTGTCTTGCATTAGGTTGGTACTATAAACAGATGAGGGCAGCAAACTAAAGTCTGCAAGTCTATTTCTCTTCCTTTCTGAAAGAAAATGTATATTTAGTTATTTCACCTCCGTAACATTTGAAGGAAGTTTGTGATGGGTCTTAGTTGTCAATCTGAAAACTTACTGAAAAGCAGCTGTTATGGATTTAAGACAGACATACCTTGCTTTTTGAAAGGTGCCTATTGTCCTGTTAGCATACCATCATGGGGGAAAAGAGTCAGCCGTTGGCCTTTTTGTTTAGTGTACACACCTGCCAAAGCATTGTGCGCAATTATACTTCCCACCACACCATTAAATATAATTGTAAAACTGGCTGAACAGCTTACAAAACAAATAGTACTAAAAGCCATATTATGCATCAAGAGGATTATATGAAAATGACTGAGGTGCTCCACTTGAGTACTGTCAAAGTTACATGATACCTAGTGAAGTGAATGCTCTACCCAATTACAGTTGAGGAAGATTTTTATTATCTCTTTGTCTACACTAGACTTCCTTTGTTACCAAAATCACAGCCATGAAACCAAGGATCTAGCTTTCATATAGTTGAATTATTTCTGAAAGCATAGATAATTTGCCAAGAGATGTTATAGTTGAACCATGTCTTTGAGGTTAATTTAGATTTGCATTTTAAAATTTACTTTCTTCCCCCACCCCCTTCTCTAAAGGGAAATCTAGTGAATGGTGCAAAAACAAAATGATCACCGCAGTAATAAATACAACGGTTTAGCACATGATGAATTGGGTGTCTGACAATGTTGTAGAAGCATTTGAGAAGTTTAAACAAAAGTAGCAACATACTTAGTGGCTTTCTAATAGACCCGAGTGAAGCGGAAAGGGTCAACTACAGACTTTTGTTGGCAGGAGAGACAGTGTTAAATTTGTTTTAATACATGGAACCTGAGTGAAGTCGACAGCAAAATCTTGAGACAACGTTTTTGAAACATTCAGCACACATTTCCAGCCAAAGTCAAATCATCAGGTCCACCGATATGAATTTCAAGGTGGGAATCAGGTGATCCTGTTGACAATTACATACAAGAGTGAAAAATTCAACCAGAAAATGTAAATTCAGAGACACACCGATGAAAGGCTGCTAGTTTATCTAAAGCTCTGCACACATTAGAAGTACAAAAATATTCAGTTGGAAAGGACAAGCTCACAATATCGCAGGATTGGACATTGCTAGCGTACATAAAGCAATGAATAGACAAATAAAGATGCTGTCTACTCAAGGCTAGCTTCCACTTAAGTCAGGAGAAATGCAGCATGGTTGATCTGGTGAACAAAACAGCAACACATGGCAAAAAGGAATGCACACCAGCCGGAGAGAAAGGTGTGCATGACCTGTGGATGACCGCATGAGTTCACAGACCGAAGGAAATGTCCCACACATGGATCAAACAGCAGAGCTTGAGGGAAGCCAAATCATTGGTATAAGATGTGAAAGAAGATGATGTTAAACAAGTTTTCAGAGATGGAGCAACAGGATGAATGAGAAGTAAAATAAACCAAAACATCCATACCCTGGAAGATGGCAATGAGTTTGAGGACACAATAAGCATAGGAACCATACAACTGAAATGAAGTGACCGGATACGTCCGTTCCCATGGAAATGAAATTCATACCCCATTCAGATCAGGACAAGGATGAGAAATAAATCCACAACCATAATTTTGAATCTCAAGTGACATTGGAACAGAGAGTAACATCATACTGCTCAGGCTATACCAGAAGATTTTTCCTGAAAATCTGAAAGAAAATGAGTACCCAAGTAAAGGTGGAAGCAACATCATGCTGAATGGCACATGGGGGAACTAAGATTCGACAGCCAGAAAACATGGAAAATAGGAACAGGAGGAGGAGGTCACTTGTGACTGCTCCATATTCAATAAGATCATAGTTGATCAATCAACTCCATAACCTGTTCCCGCTTTCCCCCATTTCCTTTGATCCCTTTAGCCCCAAGAGCTATATCTAACTCTTTCTTGAAAACTTACAGGGCAGGAGTCATTGTTTGGGAGACTAAGTTCTCCTACCAGAATAGAATCTCTCCTGGTCTTTGCTGGCGCTAGGAGCGGTGTCCAGCAATGATTCATTTTTCCTTGCTATGAAAATTTATGCATAGCCGGGAACTCATGGGATTCCGTTCAGAATTCCCATATCGGGCCGCCACGTTGAGCGGGCGGCTCGATACCGAGATCCAATGGCTGACCCCCCCCCCCCCGACTAGTAGGGACATCCACCCTTACACCACCATCTCAATGTTCCCCATTATAATTTCCCCTTTTTCTTACTGTAAGAGACCTTCATTTGTCTTCACCAATCTATTTCTCTTCACATACCTATAGAAAGTTTTACAGTCAGTTTTTATGTTTGCCGGAAGCTTATTCTCGTACTCTATTTTCCCCCTTTTCATAACTCTCTTTTTCCTCCTTTGCTGAATTTTAAACTGCTCCTAATTCTCAATTTTGCTGTTTTTTCTGGCCAATTTGTATGCCTTTCTGTGGATATATTACTATCTCTAATTTCCCTTGTAAGTCAATGGTTTGGCCACCTTTCCAGACAGGACAAACACTTGTTGCAGTTCATCCATGTGCTCTTTGAATATTTGCAATTGTCTATCCACCGTTATCCAATTAAGGAACACTTCACAATTCATCATAGCCAACTCATGCCTCATTGTAGTTTCCTTTATTTAGATACAATAGCCTAGTCTCAGAATCAATTATGTCACTCTCCACCTTGATGAATTCTATCATATTATGGTTCCTCATCCCCCAAGGAGGCTCGCACAACTAGATTGCCAAATATTCCTTTCTCATTGCACAAAAAACAGTCTAGGATGGCCTGTTCTCTGGTTTGTTCTTCAACGTATTGGTCCAAAGCTCCATCCCATACACAATACAGGATCTCCTCCTCTACAGTAATGCTGCGAATTTGATGTGCCCAAACCGGATGCAATTTAAAGTCACCTATGCTTACAGATGTTCCTTTATCGCATGTGTTTCTACTTTCCTGTTTAATGCCATCCCCAACATCACCACTACACTTTGGGGATCTACATACGGCCCCCACTAATGATTTTTGCTCTTTGGTGTTTCTCAGCTCTACCTATACAGGTTCCATATTGTCAGAGCTAATATCCTTGCTCACTATTGCGTTTTTTTCCTCTTTTAAACAGCAATGCAACCCGCCACCGTTTACTTTTTGTCTGTCCTTCCGAAGTACTGAATACCACTGGATGTTCAGTTTCCATTCCTGGTCACCCTGCAGCCATGTCTCTGCAATCCCTACGATATCATACCCATTTATATCTATATTTGTGATTAATTCATCCACTTTATTGTGAATGCTCTGCGCATTAAGGCACAAAGCCTTAAGGTTTGTCTTTTTAACTTACATGTCCCATCGCCAACCACTCTGGCAAAGACTCCCCCTCGGACATCAGTCCCAGTCCTGCCAGGTGCAACCCGTCCAGTTTGTACTGGTCCCATCTCCCCAGAAGGGGTCCCAGTATCGCAGGAATCTGAAACCCTCTCCTTTGAACCACCTCTTTAGCCATGTATTCATCGAATATATCCAACCCCAATCAGAGGAACATGTAAAAGGAGCTCCTCTTGTATTTACGTCACGGAAATAGATGGCCCTGCTATCATGATGTTGAGGAGTTGTGAAGACTGAAGTTTACCTCCTTAAGCACGAGATAAAAAATCTAGGTATAATGATCCATCACTGAGTGAAGGTAACACCACAGAAACTGAGTCAAATTAGAAATTAGACCAGTGATGAAGAGTTGCAGATGCTTTCTCAGCCAGTGATCCAGGAATGGCCTGATAAGATACAACAAGTGCCTCCAGCAATACTATTGTACTCATCTATCAGAAATTGCATCGCACTAGAAGATGGATTGAGAATAATCATACTCAAAACAATAAAGAAATAACTTCTCCATAAGGCCATACTGGAATGGAGAAGTGTAAGCCTTTCCTCGGATGGAGAGCTTATCAAACGAAGAAAGGTTGAATAGATTGGAGTCTATTTCCTTTGGAGTTTAGAAGAATGAGAGCTGATATGTTTGAAACATAAACAATCCCAAAGGGCCTTGACAGATTAGACACCAGGAGGATGTTTTTCCACTTGCGAGAAAGACTAGAACTAGGGGACACAATTTAAGTTTAAGAGGTCTCAATTTTTATGATGAAGATGAGGAGAATTTTTTTCTCTCAGAGAGGCCGTTATTGTGTGGAATGCTCTTACTCCGAGAGCAGTGGAGGCTGGACCATATTCAACACAACGTTACTGGTAGAGCAGGCTTGAAGGGTCGAATGATCTACTGTTCCTAAGTCCTGTGGTCCTAACTATGGAGCTAGATCAACTGTACCGGATACGCATCTACAAAACATCAAAAGAAAGATGTTGACGTGCACTGTATGCCAGATGTACAGAAATACACAGCAGAAAGAGGGGATGATAGTACTGAAGTACTGCCCAGACCATGGCATACTGTGGGAGCCGAGGTATTCACGTACAATCAAGAGTGGTATCTCATAGTTGTAGACTGCAACTCAAGTTCCCTTTTATCCAAAATGTGAAAGATTTGAGAGCTGCTACAATGATCTCAACAGTGCAAGTTCGGTTTGCTGAGCAAAGGATTCCTGAAAGGATAGTATGTCTAAGTTCACCTTCAGAGAATCTCAGAAATTTGCTGAACAGTTCAACACATCACCTGAACTGTTCAAAATCACATCATCATCACATTGTACAAGTGGACATGGATTTATGGAAAGACACATCCAGGCAGTCCAGCGAACCCTCACAAAATGCTGAGTGACAGAGTGAGAGCCAAACCATGCCTTATTATCATTCTGACCTACACTTCACTACACTAACATGAAATCACCTGCAAAGCTATTGGAGCCGGGGGTGGCACGGTAGCACAGTGGTTAGCATTGTTGCTTCACAGCTCCAGGATCGAGTCCCGGCTTGGGTCACTGTCTGTGCGGAGTCTGCACGTTCTCCCTGTGTCTGCGTGGGTTTCCTCCGGGTGCTCCGGTTTCCTCCCACAGTCCTCCCAGTGTCTGCGTGGGTTCTCCTCCGGGTGCTCCGGTTTCCTCCCACGGTCCAAAGATGTGCAGGTTAGGTGGATTGGTCATGATAAAACAATTGCCCTTAGTGTCCAAAAAAAAGTTAGGTGGGGTTACTGGGTTACGGGGATAGGGTGGAGGTGTGGGCTTAAGGAGGCTGCTCTTTCCAAGGGCCGGTGCAGACTTTTTGGGCCGAAAGGTCTCCTTCGGCACTGTAAATTCTATGATTCTATAATAGAAGAAAGTATACAATAATTCTGCCAAGCAAGATACTCCCTCCCAGTGACCGGAGGAAGTAAGACAACGACTCACTGATACACAGGTCGAAGGAGCTCAACATTTCAACAAGTATGCTAAATCTCTGCCTGAGCTGTTGAAAGGACAAACTGTATATGTATAGAATCCAACTATTAAAACTTGGAACCCAGCAAAAGTTGTCAGTGAAGCTAACACTCCAAGGTCATAAACATTGAAACTGAAACCAGTAAACAAATGAGAAGTAACAGAGTTCATATTTGAATTATACCAGAGTTGGAAAAGCAGAAAATATCATCACCAACATCATTAACCAGTGAGAAAACATCAACAGCAGAACCAACAAGTGATGTAACATTACAACATCAGTAAAACCAGGTACAACACCAGGACCAACATACACAACATATGTACATATAAATTGGGAGCAGGAGTTGGAATAGCCTACTCTGCTATTCTACAAGATAATGGCTGATTCCAATCTCAACCCCACATTCCTGCCTACCCCCTCCCGATAACCCCCTGTGCAGCATGCTAACTCACCACTGAGTGTGATGAAGACCAAATCCACAAGATGGAGAGACAGCCTCCTGCCACCTAAGTGATGCCATGAATATTATTGCTCTGAGAAAAGAAAACTAGCTATAAAAGACTCAAGTTTTTCATTTTACTTAAACCTTCTTTAGTTCGAAAAACAAATTAATGATTAGAACAGTTACATTGATGTAGAGGTATTATAATTATTTAAAGGAAGAGAGATGTTATATTTTTATATTCTAAAGAGCTAGGAATTAATTGTTCAGTGAATGTATATCTCGGGGTGCCACATTTACGGTTGCATTGCAGTCGTATGCCAAGTAAGAATGTATAAGCCTATCAATCCACCAGCCACATGTAAAACTGAAAGAACTTGACTGAATGAAGCCTCACCATTTTGAGTCTAAAAGTGTGATTATTTCTAATTAATGGGAACCAGATGACACAACACCCACCCTACATCTGAATGTTGCTTTTATATTAAATTACTTTTGATATTTGGGAGTGAGATTTCCATGCATTGCTCTTCCGGGGCTCTACAGGGGCTGGTTTAGCACAGGGCTAAATAGCTGGCTTTTAAAGCAGATCAAGGCAGGCCAGCAGCACGGTTCAATTCCCATACCAGCCTCCCCGAACAGGCGCTGGAATGTGGCGACTAGGGTATTTACACAGTAACTTCATTTGAAGCCTACTTGTGACAATAAGCAATTTTCATTTCATTTTCCCTCTTCATGTTGCTGCTTGGTTTTGGTCTTCAGGTCGTCCTGATTGGGGGAGTGGCTTGTGAGCCCTTCCTTCTTTTTGGATTTGGATTTTGTTTATTGTCACGTGTACAGTGAAAAATATTTTTCTGCGAGCAGATCATTAAGTACATGAAAAGAAAAGGAAGTAAATGAAAATACGTAATAGGTCAACACAAGGTACACATTGTAACTACATAACACTGGCATCGGCTGAAGCATACAGGGTGTTGTGTCAATGAGGTCAGTCCATAAGAGGGTCATTTAGGAGTCTGGTAACAGCGGGGACAAAGCTGTTTTTGAATCTGTTTGTGCGTGTTCTCAGACTTTTGCATCTCCTGCCCAATGGAAGAAGTTGAAAGAGTGAGTAAGCCGGGTGAGAGGGGTCTTTGATTATGCTGCCCGCTTTCCCCAGGCAGCGGGAGGTGTCGATGGAGTTAATGGGTGGGAGGCAGGTTAGTGTGATGGACTGGACTGTGTTCACGACTCTCTGAAGTTTTTTGCGGTCTTGGGCCGAGCAGTTGCCATACCAGGCTGTGATGTAAAAATTGGTAAAAGTTAATGTGAAAATGCCAAATTTCCTGAGGAAGTATAGGCGCTGTTGTGCTTTCTTGGTGGTAGTGTCGACGTGGGTGGACCAGGACAGATTTTTGGAGATGTGTACCCCGACGAATTTGAAACTGCTAACCATCTCCACCTCGGCCCCGTTGATGCTGACAGGGGTGTGTACAGTACTTTGCTTCCTGAAGTCAATGACCAGCTCTTTAGTTTTGCTGACACTGAGGGATAGATTGTTGTCGCTGCACCACTCCACTAGGTTCTCTATCTCCCTCCTGTATTCTGACTCCTCGTTAGTCGGGATCTGGCCCACTATGGTCGTATCGTCAGCAAACTTGTAGATGGAGTTGGAACCAAATTTTTTCATGCAGTCGTGTGTGTACAGGGAGTTTAGAAGGGGGCTAAGTATGCAGCCTTGCGGGGCCCGGGTATTGAGGACTATTGTGGAGGAGGTGTTGTTGTTTATTCTTACTAATTGTGGTCTGTGGGTCAGAAAGTCGAGGATCCAGTTGCAGAGTGAGGAGCCAAGTCCTAGGTTTTGGAGCTTTGATTTGAGTTTGGCTGGGATTATGGTGTTGAAGGCGGAGCAGTAGTCAATAAATAGGAGTCTGATGTAGGAGTCCTTGTTGTCGAGATGCTCTCGGGATGAGTGTAGGGCCAGGGAAATGGCGTCTGCTGTGGACAGGTTGAGGCGGTATGCGAATTGCAGTGGATCAAGGTGTACTGGGAGTATAGAGGTGATGAGCTTCATGACCAACCTCTCGAACCACTTCATGATGACTGAAGTCAGGGCCACCGGACGGTAGTCATTGAGGCACGTTGTCTGGTTCTTCTTTGGTACCGGTATGATGGTGATCTTCTTGAAGCAGGTGGGGACCTCGGAGCGGAGTAGGGACAGGTTAAAGATGTCCCCGAACATACCTGGCAGCTGGTCCGCACAGGCTCTGAGTGCACGACCAGGGATCCCGTCTGGACCCGTCGCCTACCGAGGGTTCGCTTTCAGGAAAGCCGATCTGACTTTGGAAGCTGTGATGGTGGGTATGGGTGTGTTATGGGCTGCTGGGGCACTCAACAGCAGATTTTTCGTTTCCTGCTCAAAATGAGTGTAGAATGCATTGAGTTCATTGGGGAGGGGTGCGCTGCTGCCAGAGATACTGGTTAGCCATGCATATTTCATTCAACATAATATAGTCAAACATATTGGAGGGACTTGCATTCTGAAATAAGAGACCTATATAAAGAGTTTACATCTGCACCACACGGTGCACAGTGTGGATGTTAATGAACTCACATGCGGACCAAAAACAAAGTACTGCAGATGTTGGAAATCTGAAATAAAAACAGAAAATTCTGGAAATAAAAAACACAAAATTCTGGAAATAATTCTAGGTTGGGTAGCATCTGTGGATGAAGAAACCAACTTAATGGTTCATTAGAAAGTTTTTGTTTCACTTATGGATCATCTTGAAGAGATTGCAGACACATGGACTGACTCCACAGCCTGGATTCTTTGAAATCCCGTTCAAGTGTTGACGCCAGCGTCAAAACTGGCGCGAGCGGCGCCGGCGCCAATGGGCCTCCAGGCCCCGTCATTCTCCCCTTCTTCAGGGGCTAGAACTGTGCCGGAAAGCTGTGCGCTGCTCCGGCGCCGAAAGCCGGCCCTACACGTCTGGCACGGGTCTGTGCACCCGCGCCACTGCCGTCTCCGCGCCGGCCCCTGGGAAATGTGGCGGAGTCCTACAGGGGCCCAGTGCGGAGGAACAAGGCCCCCCCCCCCCCCGAATTAGCGTGCCCGCCAATAGTTGGCCCCCGAACGTGGGCCTGGCCCCCATGGAGGCCCCCCCGGAAGTCTGCTCTCCCCCCACCAGGATGGCCCCCCCCCCCCACAGCCAGAACGGCGAGGTCCCGCCAGGTAGGACCATACGCGAATGACACCGGCAGGACTCGGCGGTCACTCAGCCCATCGAGCACGGAGAATTGCCGCAGGGGCCGCTTTCAACCGGGGCGCCGCGGCCACCGCGCCAGTGCGATTGCCGCCGCTTCTCCGGTCGGCAGCCCGGCGTCGGAGCGGCGTGGCGGTATTCGCGCCGCCCCGCCCTCCCCGGCAATTTTCCGATCCGACGAGGGCTCGGAGAATCCTGCCCCATGTGTTTACTCTGCTGGACTAGGTGGCCTTAATCCAAAAGCTGTTTCACATTTTCATGGGCCTCTGCTGCTGTCAGCGCTATGCAATAAAGTAGAAATACTGCTTTGTTTCCAGCACTGAACACCAAGTCATGCCCAAGGAGGGTGAGCAAGAATCCCAGGTCTCTGGCAATGCCACTCCTGAGCTAACTTTTAAAAATAAATCTATTCTTTCATGGGATGCGAGTGTTACTGGCTAAGCCAGCATTTGTTGCCCTACTTAATACCCCTGGAGAAAGTAGTGGTGAGCCACTTTCTTGCATCTCTACAGTGTAGGTACATTTAGCATTAGGATGTGTGAGACTGGGGTAACAGTACCGGTCACATGGGAGTAGTAGGGTGGAGGAGTGAGTCTGGTAGAAGTTAGCATAAAGATAGCAGTTAATCAGTGCTGTTCCCTATAGGCTGTGTACTTAGCCCCCTACTCTACTCCCTGTACACACACGACTGCGTGGCAAAACTTGGTTCCATCTCCATCTACAAGTTTGCTGACGATACGACCATAGTGGGCCGGATCTCGAATAACGATGAGTCCGAATACAGGAGGGAGCCAGAGAACCAAGTGGAGTGGTGTAGCGACAACAATCTCTCCCTCAATGCCAGCAAAACTAAAGAGCTGGTAATTGACTTCAGGAAGCAAAGTACTGTACACATCCCTGTCAGCATCAACGGGGCCGAGGTGAAGATGGTTAGCATTTTCAAATTCCTAGGGGTGCACATCTCCAAAAATCTGTCCTGGTCCACCCATGTCGACGCTACCATCAAGAAAGCACAACAGCGCCTATACTTCCTCAGGAAACTAAGGAAATTCGGCATGTCCACATTGACTCTTCCCAACTTTTACAGATGCACCATAGAAAGCATCCAATCAGGCTGCATCACAGCCTGGTATGGCAACTGCTCGGCCCAGGACCGCAAGAAACTTCAGAGAGTCGTGAACACCGCACAGTCCATCACACGAACCTGCCTCCCATCCATTGACTCCATCTACACCTCCCGCTGCCTGGGGAAAGCAGGCAGTATAATCAAAGATCCCTTCCACCCGGCTTACTCATTCTTCCAACTTCTTCCATCGGGCAGGAGATACAGAAGTCTGAGAACCCACATGAACAGACTCAAAAACAGCTTCTTCCCCACTGTCACCAGACTCCTAAATGACCCGCTTATGGACTGACTTCATTAACACTACACCCTGTATGCTTCATCCGATGCCAGTGCTTATGTAGTTACATTGTATATGTTGTGTTGCCCTATTATGTATTTTCTTTTATTCCCTTTTCTTCTCATGTACTTAATGACCTGCTCGCAGAAAAATACTTTTCACTGTACCTCGGTACACGTGACAATAAACCAATCCAATCCAATCAAATATAAATGTATATTCCGATTCTCTTCCTGCACTTAGTGGTGCACTAAGGCTGACTTTCATCTGTATTCCTATCTAGTAATTCTGGGAACAAGTCATAGTCTGTCGTCAGAGGCTTGTAGCTTGAGGGGCATCACTCCACAGCAAACATTTTAAAAAAAATTTAGAGCACCCAATTAAGGGGCAATTTAGCGTGGCCAATCCACCTAGCCTGCACATCTTTGTGTTGTGGGGGCGAAACCCACGCAAACACGGGGAAAATGTGCAAACGCCACACGGACAGTGACCCAGAGCCAGGATTGAACCTGGGACCTCGGCGCCGTGAGGCAACAGGGCTAACCCATGTCATGATATTCAAACACACACATCATGATAGACACACCAACAGACAAATCAGAACACACAACACCACAACCAATCACAGAAAGATATAAAAGCACAAACACGACACCCGGTGGTCAGTATTAGCTGGAGACGAGGACCAGGACAGACCTGCTACACGACACACTCAGGGAGACAGCACGTGCAGAGTATCCAGAACGAACTGTATTATAAGAGTTAAAATAAAATAGAGTTGTACCACATACAACTGTGTTGGCTCATCTGTGCACCAGAGAATCCAACACCACATGGTACAGGAGTGGATCGATACCTGCCGGCATACCTCAGTGTACAGAGACAACCAGCAGTGCCCAGGCAAAATGATAGAGCTCCCGGTTCCGCAGCTGCTCCAGTGCCACGGCGATCTCCGCGAAAACTGGCGGCGATTCCGGCAAGTGTTCGAATTGTTCCTGGTGGCAGCTGAACTCCAAGACCTGGATGATAGCGAAAAAATTGAAGTTCTCCTCACCATCGCCGGTGCAAGGGCAAGAGAAATATTCACAAGGTTCAGGTTCTTCAGGAGGCAGCAAAGGTACGATTACCAGGCAGTCCTGGACAAATTCTCCAAGTACTATGAAGAAAACGCAATCCAACCGGCAAGTAAAGGTAAGAAAAGCGGCAGTACTCACCTCGTGGCGGGGATCCCGGAGCCCGAATTCCCAGAGGCCGAAATCCCGGGCCTGAGAGAGGGCTGGGTCGAGGTCGGTGGCCATCTTGCTAAAGGTATCACGCTAGCACAGTTGCGCGAGCAGTGCGCAGAACCGGAAGTTTCGTTTGCGCATGCGTGAGATGCTGTGCATGCGCAGTCAAGAAAACGGCCATCGGTAAAGGAACAGCGATCTGTGCATGCGCAGTCGCTTCCTACGTGCTACTTACCGAGCGTCAGGATGTCAGAGGCCCCAGACTGCACCAATTTAAAGGGGAAACGTCCCAAATCAAAAAAACAAAAATCTGTTAAAGCTGTAAAACAACCTTCCCTCACCTGGAATGACAGCACATTGCCGCAAATTGACCCAGGAGATGAATTTGACCTCCGAAGAACCCTCCGACAAGCAGTTACCTACGCACAAGCCGATGATTCCGATCTCGAATACTTCGATGACGATCTTTACAGTGTTTCCGGACCTCGCGAGCCCAATGATAGCTCCGTGGTCCTATACGACTATGACTCGGATGAACCTTTCGTGTTGCACATTGGCGGCCCCCACATTGAATCCGACGCAGATGCGGATTCATTTTTCGGATTTGAGGATCTTCAATCCAGCAGATATGACGTCCCAACTTATCAGTACCGGATGATGCTGCAGCCTGACATTAACAGACAGGGAGCGGTGCAAGCACACAGAGAGCGCCCTGCTGCCACACAGAGCGTGGTCCACGTCCCGCTCAACGTTCCCGACTCTATGAAAGAAGACATGCAAGACTCCAGAGCGCAGTCCTCGCACGAACAAGAAGTGACTCCAGTGTCACAAGCCTCCACAGAGAGCTCGTGGACAGCCTCCACGATAGAAGCAACGCAAGACTCCAATGTGCGGTCCTTGCAGGAACAAGACCATGAGGGTCTAGCAACCTCTCCTGACCAACCAGCGGCAGACGATGCAAGTCTGCCATGCTCACGTGAACAGCAAGAAGGCTATAACAGCCTACCATGCTCCACTACACAGCAGCATGACCATGACGGTCTCTCATGCTACAATGAAGGGCACAGCGCTGAAGACTGTTCAAGCCCAACTGAAGACAAGCCAAAGGAATCGCTTCTTCCAAGCCCGAAGAAAAAAAGGTTTATGCGCTGACCTTCAGGATCATTATAGCCGAACAGAGATTAATAATGCTGCACGGTCACAGAAGGATGCTGAGGATTTGCTAAAGAAATTAATTGAATGTTTAACTTGCAAGGAGCAGACTGAGAATTGCCAGTGTTTTAGTACGGATAAAAAAAATGGACAAGACATTGATCCTCATTTAATGGAAATAACACAACCTGAATCATATCTACAGCAGGGACAACTGTCTCCCTTCAACACAAAACCGCAAAGTCCCAACTACAGAGACCAGCAGTTAGTCAGTAATGACTCTTCAACCCCTGATGGGAATATTAATCGCATTGAACCTCTGCACACTCCACTGATAAATGAGCTGAACATTGGAGCAAGAATCCTGAGGACACCGACATCGAGTAGCCAGATAACGAATTTAAAACCCGCAGCAGTTTCAAGTGAACCAAGTGTGCTTTCCACTAATGGTGAAGATGCAGATAAGGTCGACCCGATTATCCATTGTACCACACTAACCCCAGTGATTAAGCAGTTATGTATGGGGAGTATAATGTGGGCAATTGAGAACAGTGAAAGAGAGACTGTGACCATGCCAGTCCCAGCAAACTCAGACCCAGAGACCATGAAGGCATGTACATTAGACAAAGATACATATGAGGTACCTGAGAAGAAAAGTGAAACGGAATGTTCTTTGGAAAATAGTACAATGTCGATAGAAACATTGGATCCTATATTCGAGACCATACATATGGGAGAATTTGGGGGTAATAAACAAGGTTCTGCAATGTCTGGGGGAAGATTTAAAATTCCAAAGAAGAAAAGCCCAAATGAAGGACAACGGCAAGACAACGACAGTCCACCGACATGGTGTGCACCACCAGATGAAAACTCTGACAATTTACCCAACCCTAGTGAACAGCAAGCTGCTAATGAGGATCTATCCACGGGGTGTGAGACGAGTGACGACAGCATCCCACTTCCCATGCAAAAGGTGCAAGGTGACAGACCTCGCCTAGTGCGTACCGAGGCACTCGACGATCACGGTGGGACCACTGACGACTGCGATGGCGGCGCACCGCTTCCACCCTTGATGGCTCGAGCCTCTCCACTGGTTGGTGCATTCCTGCATGTTCCGACTCCAGAAGTGCAGCTTCAGGGAATCTCGGCTGCCTCCAGTGAACCTGTTGGGACTCCGGACGGGGAGCATCGACGGAAGGCAGACCGGACTCCAGATGGGGAGCAGCCAAGCGCCGACTCTGATTCGCGCACGCCTGACCTTGCTCCGGACGGGCGGTGTCGCGGCCTCGGTGCTGGCACGCTCAGGGTGACAGCGGATGCCACGGCGACAGGGAATGGATCGCGTGGCAGTCCCACTGGGTCGGCAGTGGCGACCAGCACCGGCGGTCCAAGACGGACACACCAATTCGCGCCATCGCCAGACGTTGATGCGAGCAACAATTCTCTCTCCAAGGCGACATGCTTCGACGTTTCTCTGCGGAGTCGCCCTTCCGGCACAGCAGGTGGCCGGAACCAGCGTGCACGGTCTCGGCCAATTTCCACATCTGGCACAGTCATCGCCTTGCATGATATTAGTGATGGTGCTACTTCGATGGCAACGACCCATCGGCTACAAGATGCCGTCCACCACAAACATAAAAAGAAAAAAGACTCCACCTTGTTCCTGGCATGCAGGGCGGATGGATTGGTGCGTAGGCGCAATCAGCGAGCTTTGCGCCGCCTTCCACGCTCGCAACTGAACCGTACGCACACGCCGGATCCTCCACTGGTTCCCAAGGATGACTTCGTGGAGATGCCACGGATCATGCCCCTTCCATCGCCACCAGAACCAAACCACAGCCAAGGCAACACTAACAAAGATGTTGAATGTTATATTTGCACGAATGAAAAACCAAGCACTGCACGAAGTACAACAAATGGAAAAGTAGAGACTTCGGCAACAGCATCAATTCCAACAGCCCAAGGTGAACCAGTGTGACCCCAAATCTCCACAGCTGAACTGGCTTGAGGACCAGCCTATTCTTGAGGCGGTCACCCATTAGACTGGACTTATAACGCTGTTCATACGTTCAAAAAGTCAAACACTTCTGTATTATAACCTGTTGTTGTTTATCGTTCCAGATATCATCTGACCGGACCACTGTTCAAGTTGTTTTTTTTTCTCGCATTCATGTTTTGTTATGGCACAACCTTGTTAGTGTGACGCATCCGACATTGCCCCATGTAAATAGTTACGTCATATACACACGCTGTACACAACACACGCACACACTCTTAGATGCACTCACGACACGATTATATTTATAACCACGTAGGCACATATCTTTGTAAAAAGGGGGGATGTCATGATATTCAAACACACACATCATGATAGACACACCAACAGACAAATCAGAACACACAACACCACAACCAATCACAGAAAGATATAAAAGCACAAACACGACACCCGGTGGTCAGTATTAGCTGGAGACGAGGACCAGGACAGACCTGCTACACGACACACTCAGGGAGACAGCACGTGCAGAGTATCCAGAACGAACTGTATTATAAGAGTTAAAATAAAATAGAGTTGTACCACATACAACTGTGTTGGCTCATCTGTGCACCAGAGAACCCAACACCACAACCCACTGCGCCACCGTCCTGCCCATCCACAGCAAACATGGCTGACCAGGAGTCTTTCCCATTCTTATCACCAGCCATTGGTGTGTATGGAATAATTTGCAAGTTGACACACTCAACATGTTTCACCACATTATGAATGCACCTTCCTTAATATATATGTTTTTAGTTAGGTGTTAATAAACAATTATTGTTTACCATATAAGCCTCTCGACTTTATCAACCAGCATTTACAACATTCTGGTAACAAGCGAATGGCCTCAAAATCACTTAAGAATGAAGTGAAGAAAATACAGTCTGATCTGAGGGAAGTATGCCTAACTTGACCTCGAATACACAGCTGAAGATCGCCTAACAAACTCCATTACAGGCATGAGTAGAAGAAAGATCCACTGTACAGCTTAAAAGGACTCCACCAGAAGTCTGTTGTGAGAACCAATCAAATGTAGAGTCAAAGGACCGAGCCAGATTGCAAAAACATGAGCAAACTTCAAAAAGCAGGGCTAACCCACTGCGCCACCGTGCTGCCATGAATATTTTTAAGATACATGATAGCAGCCCCCCGGAGAGGCAGTGGTATTGTCACTGGACTAGTGATCCAGAAACCCTGGGTAATGCTCTGGGGACCAGGGTTCAAATCCCACCATGGCAGATGGTGGAATTAAAAGTCCAATGGCCACCATGAAACCATTGCCAATTGTCGTAAAAACCCATCTGTTTCACTAATGTCCTGAAGGGAAGGAAATCTGCCATCCTTACCTGGTGTGGCCGACATGTGACTCCAGCCCAAAGTGGTTGACTCTTAAATGCCCTGAGGGATGGGCAATAAATGCTGGCCCAGCCAGAAATGCCCACATCCCATGAACGAAGTAAAGAAAAAAAAAGGCTTGAACAAGAAAACAGAGGCTGAACAAGTGAATATACTATTATACTCAGAAGGTCCAATAGCTGACAACATAATTGCCGGACATGAAATAAATAAATCTTCTGATAAGTTTAAACAGAACATGAAGTCCTTTTGACACCTACTTTAACCTAAGAAACTATAACATTTTGAAGTGAGCAAAATTTAACAGAGTTGAAAAGCCCAGGAAACCCGTAGACTCTTTTATAAATAAGTTATACAGATTGGCTGAAAACTGTGACTATGGTGACCATTAGGGATTGCGTAGCAGTGGGAGTGACCGATGATACTCTTTTTGGATGTACTCTGAAGAAAATCTGACTTTAGAAAGCCATCCAAATTGTCAAACAATTGGAAGTCTGCCAGCAAAACGGATCCATTTTGTGTGGTGAAGTCCAAACATGATATAGAGCAAGCCCAACAGTCTAGCTCATAAAGCAACAAAGGGGTCATGAAAAGTCACAGTGCCAGGAAAGCAATACCCAAGCAAAACTCAGGATGATGGCAGACCATGCCAGTGCTGTGGCACCAAAAGACCTCTCAGATGTGTAATTCCAAAACCTCGAGATGTGCATTATGACGTAGAAGTCACATGGGAGTGGTAGAGTGTATAGGAGTAAGTCGGGTAGAAATGGGCCTAAAGATAGAACCTAAATCAAGACTATGGACACGATTTAATGGAAGAAAAACAGAGTCCATTTTGGGCACATTTAGCTAGGTGTTTCTCGGTGCCAGCACCGAGAACAACCCCGCTATCAAACTTTTTTTTAACGGCCTCGGCGAGGGATGCTCCGCCGAGACCGCACTTCAGCTCACCAGTGCAGGAAGAGATCAGGATGCCTCTGGACCCCACCGTGGCCTTAAGACCCCCACGCCCCTACTTACCTGCTAGGGGTTCCTCAAGCATCTCCTCATAGCACAGTGGCTGTCTGTGCGGAGTCTGCACGTTCCCCCTGTGTCTGCGTGGGTTTCCTCCGGGTGCTCAAGTTTCCTCCCACAAATTCTGAATTCTCCCACTGTGTACCCGAACAGGCGCCGAAGTGTGGCTACTAGGGACTTTTCACAGTAACTTCATTGCAGTGTTAATGTAAGCCTACTTGTGACAATAAAAAAGATTATGATTATTATTATAAGGACAGGACACCCTTGGGCCCAATCCCTGACAATGCTAGCCTGGCAGGGCCACCTGGTCACCCTGACAGCGACATGATGGCAATGTTGGGGTGACTGAGTGGCTGTGCCAAGATGCCAGGCTGGCAGTGCCAGTGGGAGTGCTAGCGTACCACTCTGTCCAGAGCCCGACCACCCGGGGGCCCCCAATGGCCTGGGAGACCCCCACACCCTCGCCCAGTAAAGACAAGGTCCAGATTGTGACGTCTCACCGGATCTCGTTAGATCTCCCGTGCTGTCCCAATCAGCGAAAACCTCGCAAGAGACATCCCGCGAGATTTAATAGCCTTGTCACATCCCGAGTTAAGCATGATGAGGCCATTCGATTGGGCCCTCTATCTTGTTTATTTGTACATAGTTAGGTGTTATCAATAAACCAATTTTCAACCATACAAGCTTCTAGACCTCTTTATTGTTACAACATACAAACATACAACAATATACACACAGTGTTGTTAGGTAAGTAGTTCGAGGATTTTGACCAGCAACAGTGAAGGAACAATCATATACTTCTACGTCAGAATCGTGTGTGGTTTGGTGGGGAACATGCAGCTGGTATTGTGCCTATGCATCTGCTGCCCTTGTACTTCTGGGTGATAAAGGTCGTGGGTTTGGAAGGCGCTGTGGAAGGTGGCTTGACGAGTTTCTGCAGTGCATAGTGTATATGGTACACACTGCTGCCATTGTGTGCTGGTGATTGTAGCCATAGTATTTATATGACGAGCCCAGTTACTGTTCTAGGCCATGGTAACCCGCAGAATACTGATAATGGGGGAGTCGGGAATGGTAGTGCCAATGAAAACCAAGGGTGATGGCTATATTCTTTCTTGATGGAGATGGTTATTGCCTAGCACTTGTGTGATATACTTGTGTGATATTAATGTTACTTGCCGCTTATCAGCCCAAGCCTGAATGTTGTCAAGGTCTTGCTACACATGGCCAGGGACTATTTAATTATCTAAGGAGTCATGTACAGTACTGAACGACCACTTCCAACCTTATGATGGAAGGTCATTGACAAAGCAGCTAAATTTGGTTGACCCTCGGACACTACCCTCTGGAACCCCAACAGTGATGTTGTGGAACTGAGATGATTGACCTCCACAAGCATAACCATCTTGCTTTGTGTGAATTAGGACTCCCAACAAGTGAAGAGTTTTCCCCCGGATTTCCATTGACTTCAGTTTTGCTAGGACTCCATTGATGCCTCACTTGGTCAAATTATACTTTTTTTGTTAAGGGCAGTCATTCTCACCTTACTTCTTGAGTTCAGCTTTTCTGTCCATATTGTCCATCTGGGCCAAAGCTGTGGTTAGGAGCTGAGTGGTCCTGGCAGAACCCAAACTGAGCACTGGTGAGCAGGTTATTGCTATGTGAATGTTGCTTGATTGCACTGTTGGCCATACTTTCCATCACTTTGTTGATGATTGAAAGAAGACTGATGATGAGCAGTAATTGGTGGGTAGGAATTGTTCTGCTGTTTATGGATAGGACATGCCTTTGCAATTTGACACATCTGGATAGATGCCAATGTTGTAGTTGCACTGGAATAATTTGGTTGAGGACGTAGCTAGTTCTAGAGCACAAGTCCTCAATACTATTGCCAGAATGTTGTTGGGACCCATAGCCTTTGTAGTATCCAATACCTTCAGCCTTTCCTTGATACCATGATAAGTGAATTGAATTGGCTGAAACTTGGCACCTCAGAAGAGGATGAAATTCACTCAGCGCTTTTGACGGAAGACAGTTGTAAACATGCTGGGCTCACCTGTCATTGAGGATGGAGATATTTGTGGAGCTGCCCCCTTTGATCAGTTGTTTATTTGTCCACCATCACTCATGGCTGGATGTGACAGGACTGCAGAACTTTGATGTCATCTGTTGGTTGCTGTTAGGAGCTGAATACAAACAACCCATAAGGACTTGATCGCAAATATTTTTTTATGTTCAAACAGCCAGGCTGAGATAGGAATCATGCAGTGTGGGAACCACAAACACAAATATATATTATATCAACATGTGATATAGTGCATTTGTCTGTGTCAAAACTTCAGACAAACATGAGGGAACAGAATTGTTATGACGGAATCCTGGGTCAAAATTATTTACATATTTATCAAGATTCCATAATTAAAGTTCAAATTCTGGGAGAAATGTCTGATGTGACAGGGGGAGGGGGTAGTGGCCGCAAAAAGAAGAAAATGTAAGCAAAGAAATGTGATAACCATTATGCTTTGCTTAAGATAAGCGTCATAAATTATCTAACAAGTGATCATTTAGGAGTTGCATTTCAACAGCAGAGGGAGAACAAAAGCACAAAGCTAACATTTCAAAATATTGCTGCGCCACTGTTGCTACGTATGAACTAGCTGAAACACCCAAAATATATTTCTAAAATTCCACTGAGGTGTACATCATGAAACATGTTCTTTTGAATAATAGTGCTTATGTGCAAGTTGGGCATGCAAAACAATACATTCAGCACAAAATAAGACATTTTGTTTTTAGCAAATACTCATTCAGAAATGTATTTTACAAAACAGGAAGTGGGGACAGTTTGACATTAGAAATGCAATGCTGATTACTTTTAATAAAAATGGTGGCACTTCATCTCTCAGTACAGTGTTCTCACTGGATTATTAAGCTTATTCTAGTAGCTGTTGGAGATGGTTGGTGCTAATAGACAAAACTACAAAGCAGCAATAAAAACAGCACTTTTCTTTGCAAAAAATTAGCTGGAATCCATACTGTAAATAATTGGCCTTGAAATCTCAATTACACAAGGACCTTGTTTTACCTGTCGTCTCAAAAGAGGAGGGCCACTAAAGGCATTTGAATCTCAAGGATTGATTCTGGTGAGTAGTTGACTATGGTTGGTAAGTAGGGTGTGGCTGATTGGCTTTCCACCATGTCAGTCGGTGCTCACCCTTACGAGTGTAATCTGTCTGTATCTGCAGAAAGCGGAGTTTGTACAGGAGGCTTATTAGTGTTTCATGGCCCACCACTCTGTTTACTGCAGCAGCTAAATGGAGTTTGTCAGGTTTGTCAATATGATTGATTCTGTAATTTTAGTACCTTTCCTCTAAAACTGACAATTTAATTTATCTAGGAGAAAAGAAGCACAACTTCCTTTTGTGCAATATGTTATCATTGTTACTACTTTATTCATCAGCTTCCTTTAAGAGTTCTTTTCATCATTGAAACCATTGTCATTTACTGTGTCTTTCAACAGCAGGAACAGGTTTTGTGAGAATTCATTTATGCTGCATTTAATGGCAATTTATAACATGTTAGAACCATAAAATAGAAATGTCCTAGAATATTCTTTGTTGCTAGCCACAGCCTTTTTAATCCATTTCAATATTTTTATGTGGTCATGCAGAAGCCAACTGCCCATATATCAACTACTGTATGTTGGAACAATAGTGAAAATGAATGGATTAAATTAAGGTGAATGCTGAGTTGATGTGTCAGGCACTCTCTCATGTAAAGTGTACAGTATTGCGTATGATTTCTTCCACTGAGCACAGTCACACATTCCTGCATAGTCCAATAGGGTGTGAGATGCAGAGAAATTGAATGTCAATGTTTAGAATCAACTGGGATGTTGTCATAGTTAAGGAAGCCTTCAGGAAATGAAGTAATGGGAGGTTAGTATTTTTGAAAACTGTACACGGATTTTAAGTTATGCTCCATTTTAACCGTTAAAACAAATCATGCCGCTCTATTTCTGTTGGTACAAAAGGGAGTTTCCACATTTTGGGTCATTTGAGTTGTCAGCAGTGGTTTTAAAAGTGAGTTGAAAAGGCATTAATTAAGAGACAAATGAGTGACATGTCTCTGGTGTCTTTACTGTACTTACTGTAAGGAAATGGATAATCCCATCTTGACCATTTTAATTATCATCTGCAGGAGAGGTTTCTAAATGTTGTTTGTTTTTTGTTCATATGCACTATGTGCTTTGTTAGCTCAAAGTTTTATCTTTTGAAGTGGGTTTTGACTTTCAAATTTCTATCACTTTTTTATCTGAAACCAAATACAGTGTTAAGTTACAGGTTACTGTATGCACTAACTCTATCTAGAGTGGATTGCGATTGGTATGAAGAGCTTAATGCACCACTTAGATGATAAAGACATTGCTTTTATGTCGTGGAGCACTGTGGTTAAAGGATTTACCTGAGCCCCCAATTCACAGCTGGTTCAGAGCAGACACATTCTGCTGGCTGGTGGGGGAGGGGTGGGGGGGGTGGGGGGGCAGAATGTTTGTTTTGATTTTCAGTTTCTACTTTCAATTTGAAATTTCAGTGTGGTGTGTGAACAAAAACTTAAATGTAGATGATGTATTCCAGCAATATGCAGCTGACTTGGCATAGAATCTCAGAGTGCTGAACTGAGAACTGATTTGTCTGACAGTTTATAATCAAAGTTGATTTATTGTTCATTAGTAGTGCATTAGCCCTTTCAGGAAAGGCAGTTATTTGTGCAGTGGCCTGTCAACCAGAGAGACTGCTAGCACCTGTCATTTCTTTACCATGACATAGGCAACCATATATTACTATACTGAGTGGTGCATCAGCACAGTAGGACTGAGTCTGATATTTTCTTTGGCTGTCGTTTTACGCGCATATTTTAATTGATGGCACTGTAAGCAACAACAACAGAATGTTAAACAAAACAACATTTGACAACTTTTGTCTGTCGTCATGGAAATGAGGATTAACTTCTGTTGTTACACAGGATAGAGTCAAAACAATCTGTGCTATGGTGGTGCACCAGGATGCATTGTGCATTGTCTTCCATGAATTTTCATGGGGGCAAGGATTTTAAGGGCTGTGATCTTAATTAAATCTCAACTGATTCGAATAATACTTCTGAAGGCATGCAGCGTTGCATAACCTTGCTGAGCAGATAAACCATAAATCATCTGCCCACATGATAGGAAGAGGTGTTGAATTGAATATGTTTTTTTCTTAATTCCTAGGTGTAGTTTTAAGATCGTGAATGCAACAAGATTCACAATCTAAAAATCCACTTTGACCTCTGAAGAGTGGCGTTACTTAAAACAAAGACTCAAAAGAGAAAGATGGGGGAGGCTGGGAAAGTAACGAGAAAGGAAAACTACTGTGTTGCTTCTTTGTTATGTTAGTTTTGGTACACATTTTGTCTGTAGCCCTTGAGCCTCTAAACATCGGAGTGCGGAGATAAGATGTTAAACCAACGGTAGGTTGTGTTTTTCCTTTCAAAATTGCTGGTGCTGGAGCTGTAAACACCTGTGGGTAACAGGAACCGACTGTGGGAAAGTCCTGACACCACTAACTAAATTTGTTGTTTTTGGGTGAAAGGCTGGCTCTTTGAAGAGGTTTGTTGGTTCAAAAAGAAAACAAAAATGACCTTCAGGGGAAAATTATTTGTTTGTTTTGGGAGATTATTAAATGCATGCATATGTCCGACGGCATTGAAGCTCTCGACTTGCACTATTTTGTTGTCTATTTGGGTTAGTGTCTTAAGGTGCACATCTATGCATATTGTTTCCCGAATGTAAACTAATATAAGCTGGATAATAAGTTAACCAAGTTTTTAAATATAAATTTAGAGTATCCAATTATTATTTTTTCCCATTAAGGGGCAATTTTGCTTGGCCAATACACCTACCCTGCTCATCTTTGGGTTGTGGGGGTGAGACCCACGCAGACACGGGGAGACTATGTAAACTCCACACGGGCAGTGACCCGGGGCCAGGATCGGACCCATGTCCTCGGCACCGTGAGGCAGCAGTGCTAACCACTGCACCGCCGTGTCGCCCTTAAGTTAACCAAATTTACCTGGAAGGCATCCTGTTTTACTTGCCCTGAGCCCTGACAACCTCAGCTGCCATCTTTAATTTTGGGATCATGAAAATTATGAAAAGAAATGAATAAAAATGGATCTGAAACATTAATACATTTCTGATCATTCCAGTCTGGGCAATGAACACTGAGGCATAGTGTTCTTCAAAGAAATAAATATGGTTAGGTTGCAGTTAAAAAAAAAAAAAGTAGTTTTGCTATCATCATGTTATATTTAGTCATAAGTCACAAGTTAACATTAAGAATTTGTAGATGAAAATGCTGAAATCAGTTGTTTCTGATTTCCAATTTTTAATAGCCGTGCACCAACTCTCATGGAATTTCACAAGTTGCTGTACGCATGCCTCTACTCAAGAGAAAGATATTTTTAAAGGGATGAAGCATGATTTGTTTGCATGACTTACCCTTGCTACTGAAGTCAACTTCATTATTATTAAAATATTTCTGAACATGGTAAACCAACAATATCAGAAAGGTCAGCCTCTCTGATTTTCTCTGGGGCTTGTTATTTTGTACTTTTCAATTTTATTTGATGTCCTGACAAAACAAGATGACATGAGGAAGCATACATTAAAATCTGATTTTCATCTAACCTGTTACAACATTGGCAGCTTAATTTCTGCTGCCATTGATAGAAGTTGTCTCTTTGTGCAATTACTTTAATTGCCACACCACTCTGAAAAAGGTTTCTTTCAGTGCTTTCGATTTGTCTTGATTTGCTTTTGGCTTTTTGAATTCATTTTGACCTCTGACAGTTCAAGAGCATTCTGGATAGTGTGTGTCTTCATTAGGAGTGAATCAGTGAATAGTGAAATCATCAGAGGAGCGACTGATGTTTTCTCATTAGAATCTAATTTGCACCCTTTTTGCTTAGATGTGATATATAGCCCATCTACCCAAAGGATATGTCTGGCGCAGGCTGTGTGCTGCGCTCTCTATGTATTTAAACTAAATAAAAAAAAGTTTAAAACTGTTCAATAGAAACCAGAAGGTTTCAGATTCTGTAATGACAGAATGACTGAAATGAGCAAACTGTTATGTTAAAATTATGTGTGGAATGTAATAATTCAGATGTATGCCTGAGTACATTTCTGAGATTTGTAGCTTATGACTGCATATCTTGGTCGTACTGATTTGATTGCCATTATTCTCGTACTTTGAATACGCCTCCCTGGGTATTCTCTAGGAGCCTTTCTAAGCTGTGCATAGAGGTTCGCAGACAACTTTTCAGTTTTTGCTGCATTTCTCCAAACTAATATTGGCATCATAGCAGAATAGGCAGCTGTATACCATTTCCTTTGCAATATATTGCATTACAGTAACTTAAAAGATAGACATTTCCTTAGAAGTAACAGCTAGAAGTATGCATTTGACGTGATCCTGTAACCAATTAACTAAAAATTATTGTCCCTTATCTATGCTTCCAACCATTGATTAGGTTGCGTAACTTGTAAATCAATACTGTCAGAATATTCTATTAATTACATCATTTACCTTGTCTTCAGAAGTATACGTAATATATTTTCCTTTAAATCTTCTGCAGGCATGTAGAGCAATGCAAGGCACATACATAGGCTACTGTGTACATGGTCCATTAACTGTTCTCCATTTAATGATGATTGAATGAAAATTAAAAATTTAAGAGACTGATTAAACAGCTGGGGTAAACTTTCCTTCATCAAGTAGCAGAATACAGCTTTTACTGTTATGATGCTAAGATATTTCAGAAATGCCTGAACTTTGACTCGAATAGAATAATACAGTGGTCCTGCAGCATGAAAGCAGGTGTAGATGAGCTAGATTTTAGCATTAGGCTGACTTTGATTATATGATTCCTACATGGACATTTAGGATATGTACCAATCTGTAGTGTGGTACTTTTTCAAATAAATGTATTTCACCGAAAGTTTGAATTCTACATTTGGTCTTTTTTTGTTTATTTTCAGCAATACCTTTTGCTTTTACAATTTTTAATAACTGTACAGTACGCTGTTTGTACTGAAACAATATTCAGTATTATAATTAAAGTCAATTTTACTGACTACATATATTGACAGACCACTGCACGAGTGACATTTGCATTAGCTGCCAACTGAATGAAGTGCACTTGAGCCTATATGAAGAGATTACCTGGCTGTAATGATCACATGAAATGATTCCCAGGGAGGGTCATTATGGATGATCATCACTGAAGCTATAGCATATTTAAATTAAGAACTTTAAAATATAGTTTCTCAAATATCGTCGCCAAAAAATTGGATCACCGAACCCATGGTTTACAGGTGCCCAAGGATCCAGCATAATGGGTGTCCTGGAAACACTTACTCTGCTGCACCACCTGCCATATTGGATAAGGCTGCTCAATTAGGTGTCCATGGTTCATGCCTGAAAAAGGCTCATAATTTGTAAATGTAGTGGCCACAATGCCTGTTGCACACCCCTTTGTGAAAATGGCCTGCAATTAACCCCAGCATGCACCATGCTTACTTGACTCACGTTTTTCAGATTTGGAGAAGCCAAACCAACAATCCTGATAGGAAACTCTGAAAGTGGGTCAAAGTTTTTTTTTGTGTGATCATTTTGTGGAGCTAGAAAAATAAATGGTCAGGATCTCTTCATATTAAAATTATCAGCTACCTATCTGATGCACTCTGCCCTACCCCAACCTCTTCCAACGCCTCCAGCCATCATTTGTATTGGCTGATCTTGTTGCACCCAGCGATCAGAAAAATGCCTCTAGAGCCACAACAAATTTCCACAGCTAGCTGGTGCTTACCTAATGAGGCTGGTAGACTAGTTGCTGCAGCCCTACCACTGGTTCCATTAGATGGATGTAGCATGTGTTACACTGAGTTCATGCCCCAGTTTGGGCTTGGTCCGATTTCTAGACCCAGATTTCTTTCAATGGCAGTGTTCGGATGACAATTATGAGCAGAACAGATTGTATTAAAACCGTGCCAAAATTCTGTAAGCCGCCTTGTGAATTGTTAAAGATTTCATGGACAATATAATATTTTAATTTAATTTGCTGAAAGATTTGAATAATGTTTTTCTCATCACTTGCTAAAAGCTGCTGAAAGGGCACTTTCTGCTGCCATAGTAAAACATTTGGCACACATTCACCTTCTTTTAATGGTGTCATTTTTTCAGGATCTATATTTTGTCTTTTATAGATGGCTACATTCTGCAAAAAATTGATTGATCAGCACATGTGTACAGCCAATTTCCCTTGTAACAAAATACAGGAGGATGGTATCAAGGTCTCTTTTTCTTTAGTGACATAGGTAAAACAAATATACTTTGTAGTCAGAGAGATCTTTGATTTTTGATCACATTTCTAGGTAATGAGTTTTATATTTTCTCTTTAAAAATAAACCTGCAAGCTAAATATCATTTGCTTCATTATGCAGGATTTGTAAATGTCAAGAATGTACGTTCCCTTTCCTTTCTTTTATAATAGTCATTTCAATAAGGTCATTTTTTAAAGTTTATCCTCTTTGTAAATAATTTCTAAGTATGACCTAGTGCAGATTATTTAAAGCAAAAACCTGAAAACTATCTGCTGCTGCCTATTTTATAGGAAATTATTGACAGTATATTAAGATTCTGGTTCCCAATGATAAGAGAATCCTGCTGTTTTTCTGATCTTTTACTAGAAGAAGTGTGATTAGAAATGTGCCTAATACAAAAAGAAGTTTGTGTACTTAATGTACATTTTAACAATATTGATTCTGGACAAGACCAGTGGTGTTTTATATCATCATGCTTCATTAAAAAAATGGCAGTGGTTTTGTTTGGGGTGGGGGTGGGGGTTGGGGGCTGCGATTTCATGTTAAATAATTGAAATGACATTGAAATCTCACAACCTGAGCTAGGTTGTAACATCCAAGTCATTGTTGAGAAAGCAGATGCAGGTAATGTTTGCATTTTCTTTGGCAAATCTATTTAGTGCAAGGGTTACATTTTTATTAAAGCAAGCTTTTAATAATGTATTTTATTTTTCTGTTAAGAAATGCAGGTTCATAGTGATTTGAGAGATAATGATTTTTGATTAAATACTTTGATATCTTAGAACATAGTCACTTGGAAAGCAGCAAAATCTCAAAAACAAATGCTGTATATTTGGGGCTACATTTATCAGTGGAGCTGACATTTGTCGAGGGCATTCATTTTAAGGGCATTTTGTTAATGCAAAACTACACACTTCAGCTCTGCTGTAGAAGATATAGGGTACTTTTTGATACCTTAGTTAAACAGTTCTCCATGGGAAATGAAGGAAAAAAATTGAGCACATCATCCCAAGCCAGTATTATGCACTTGCTAGTACCCAAATAGATAATGGCATCGAGAGACCTGGGAGCCGGTGAAAAAATATTTAAAAGTGCATAGAAAAATTTAATTATTTTCTGTAAATATTACTAAATGTGACAATCCTTAAGCTAAATTCCAATTTGGCTCTGTCATGCTAATAAAGTTTAAAAAAATAAATTTAAAGTACCCAATTCTTTTTTTTCCAATTAAGGGGCAATTTAGCGTGGCCAATCCACCTACCCTGCTCATCTTTGGGTTGTGGGGGTGAGACCCAAGCAGACACGAAGAGAATGTGTGAACTCCACACGGACAGTGACCCGGGGCCAGGATTGAACCAGAGTCCACAGTGCCATGAGGCAGCAGTGCTAAACACAGCGCCACCGTGCCACCCAATAAGAAAGAGTTTGATAACTCTTCTATTTTATTTATTTATTTTAATTTTTCCAATTCCGGTACAATTTAGCGTGGCCAGTCCACCTACCCTGCACATCTTTAGGTTGTGGGGGTGAGATCCACGCAGATACTCGGAGAATGTGCAAACTCCACACGGACAGTGACCCGAAGCCAGGATCGAACCTGGATCCTCAGTGCCATGAGGCAGCAGTGCTAAACACAGTGCCACGGTGCCACCCCCCTCTTCTATTATTGATAACCACCTGACAAAGTACAGTAATAGAACAATATGGATTAGTTTTTATGCAGTGGTAATACCAACTAAGAAAATACAAGAGTTTAATTGTTATTCTGGGAGGAGGGGTCAACTTTTGATAAGGATTTGTAAAATCCAATTGTGTTTCCAGCGCAAAAAAATGGAGACAGTTTTTCTGCCTTCTGAATACTACTTTAAACCTAAGGTATAGTTACTCCCCAACAGTTGATACAACTCTCATGTCTCAAAAAATGAATATAATAGAATCCCTACAGTGCAGGAAGAGGCCATTCGGTCCATTTGATCTGCAGGATCCTCTGAAAGAGCACCCTACTTAGGCCCACTCCCCCCACAACCCCACCTAATCTTTGGACACTAAGGAGCAATTTAGCATGGCCAATCCACCCAACTTGCACATCTTTGGACTGTTGGAGGAAACTGGAGGAACCCACGCAGACATGTGGAGAATGTGCAAATACCCCACAGTCACCCAAGGCTGGAATTGAACCCGGCTGCCTGGCCCTATGATACAGCAGTGCTATCCACTGTGCCACCATGCTGCCTTAGTCTGGTCTGTGGGGTAAAAACAAAAATTTGGTTTTCACTTCCATTTGCTCCTTTCTATGTTGAGAATTCCAGTGCAACTATTCTTCCTAGTTGTCTTTCAGTTTTGGTTTCAGTATTTGTTAAAAATTGATTAACAATATGAAAATTTAAAAATTAAACTTTTAAGAAAAAGATTTGTAATCCAGATGCAATATCAGGCCAACAATGCAAATGTGGTTGTACAGTGGTGTAACTATTCCCTTATTTTAGTCAGACTGATTGATGTACCATTGTCTTATGATTTGCATGCTTTCATGGATTATGTTTTAAATGCAGAAAGAGTACAAGAGATGGAATTAGCACAGAATTACTGGATGCACATTGTTACAAAATAAATCTACAGAGCCTATGCCAAGTATTAATATTTTACCTGATTAGGTATTCACAAACTACAACTATAACTCGCAATAAACTATTGTATTTCCTAATTCATTGTAAATTAGTTCCAGCAACTTTTGCTGCATTGGTATTTACACTTAGTGAATATGGATGGCACTAAAACTAATAATTTATGTAGTACAAGTGTCTTCTTTGTGCTGGATAGTATGAATAATAAATGTTAAATTCTACTTATTGCTAAGGGTGAATGCTACTTTAAAGGCTTTAATTGATTCTGTTTCTATTTTTGGAGTGCGGAAGAAAATAAACATGTTGAAGATTTTTAAAAAAGACCCGGCTAACAGTACCAACAGTGACACGACTAATGCTTTGATGTTATTGTGAATAGCTTTATAATTTAAGGGATAGTTTTAAAAAATAAATTTAGAGTACCCAATTCATTTTTTCCAATTAAGGGGCAATTTAGCGTGGGCATCTTTGTGTTGTGGGGGCGAAACCCACGCAAACATGGGGAGAATGTGCAAACTCCACACGGATAGTGACCCAGAGCCGGGATCGAACCTGAGACCTCGGTGCCGTAAGGCTGCAGGGCAACCCACTGCGCCACCGTGCTGCCCATTTAAGGGATAGTTGTAGATTTCACAATAAAGCGAAACCTGTGGAAAATAACTTTTGCAATATTCAAGAAATTAAACTATGTCATCACTGTTCTCGGTGAGGTGTTGGATGGAAAAAAGGGTCTCAGAACTGAATATTTTGGCAGGGTTTCATAGTCTGCATAATGCCTCATAATGCCAGTTGCAGTGCTTTATTATTTTAAATGTTTCTTTCATCATTACTAAATCCATAGGGCTATTAGCTACTCATCTGTGGCAGGAGCGAATTACATCTTGTGACTGGGGTTGTTTATAACATCACACTGGAAATCTGGGAAGTTATGAGATGACAATGTCTGCTCCCCACCTATTGTGTGCATCTTCCAACAACATTCACATCACCACCTTATTGGCACTTTGCTTAAAACTTTTACATGAACCTGGGTAAGTAACTTCAAATCATTAAAGCATTAGACTCCATTTTAATCCTTGTATCTTTAAATTGTCATCACCCTAATCAGAGGATACTTTTGGCCATTTCCTATAACTGGATAAAAGCAAATTACTGCAGATGCTGGAATCTGAAACAAAAACAGAAAATACTGGACAATCTCAACAAGTCTGACAGCATCTGTGGAGAGAAAAGCGAGCTAACGTTTCAGGGTTTTGACAAAGAGTCCTCCAGACTCGAAACTTTAGCTCCCTTCTCTCTCTCTCCACAATGCTGTCAGACCTGCTGAGATTGTGCAGTATTTTCTGTTTTTGTGTCCTATAACTATACTCTGGTTTCTTAATGGAGATGGACTTACTGGGAGATGTCTTCCCTTCCCATTGATCTACAAATTATGACTGTTGACCTTAATTAATCGGATCACATTTTCGCAAAGCTCCATCTAATCTATCTCTGCTAGATGGGTCCTCTTTCTGGACTTGCGCCTATATATCAGAGGATTCAAATGTAAGAAACTTGTTTTCACCAAAATGCAAAATTAAATGAGACAATTCTTTTGTGAATAAAGTTGTAAAATTAACCCGTGATTTAGTTGAAACAATTTTAATCAGGGACATCTAACCCCCGTCACATGACCCCCATGTTGTTCCTTTCTTGAAGAGGTGCCTCCCCTGGACGGTATACTACAGTTTATTAGAATATGAATAGGGCATGTTTTAAACTTTAATGTATTAATTTAAAAGTCAAGTAAAATATTTGAATCTTTTAATCAGTACCAGTCATGCGGCTCAGTAGTAATACCCTTCCTCCTGGGTCAAAAGATCTTGAAAGCAAACCCCACTCAGGCCTAACCACATAATCTAAGTTGGCACTTCACAGCAGACATTGTTGTGGATGCAATTGTCAGAAGTGGCATCTTTCAGATGAGGACTCGAGGTCCAGTTACCTGCCATTGTGCTACTGGAAATAGAGCAGGGTGGTCTGCTGGTATCTGTAGGAGTTTTCTTCCTTCAAACACCACCACAAAAATAAACTTGTTAGTCATTTAAATCATTCGCAATTTATGAAATCCTGTTTTACACATTCTCTGTGGTTTTTTGCCTCCAAAGAAAATGGTGACTGCACTGCAAAATAAATTGACTGGCTTTGATGCACTTTGGCATGCTTTGAAGAGCAAAAAGGTGCTTTTTTCTGTGGGTGTGGCATTAAAGTTGAAACTTAAAATGACATTTATGCGTCAATGCATTCAGTTATGCTCAATCCACATTCACTTATGCCTCAAACCTTTTGTTGCTATTCATTTGAGGAAAGTTATTATTTATACTTTCTGAAATCAGTACAGTATGTTTATTAAAGATGTGCGCATGGTGTTAGTCAGCACTTTTAATTGGGGAGCATCGTTTTCGAAATTCCAATATATAACCCGTGTATAGATCTCACATGAATACAACCTGTTCCCTTTCATAAATGCGATAGCATTTCTGAACTTGTGATGTATTAGATGGAATGGGCAATTCATCCTATTAGTGAAGCCATATCTGGACTGGTTAACAAGTGAGTGGACTTTTGTTTGGAATGAATAGCTTACATTTATCACGTAACTTTCATTATCTTAAAAGGCAGTTGAGTTTTGCATTTCTTATGGGAGCAGCAGTGCAAGTTTGCAAGAGAACAAACAAAGGGACAATGTCTTTAATGGATACATGCCTTTGGAATTCTGTTGCACTACTAGTTTTATTTCTCTCTGCGTGATATAAATTACTCTTGGAAAAACTCATAAGGTCACAAATAAAATTTCATACAGGAAGATACATCACACTGTGGCTGCTCTTTTAACTTCAAATCATACTTTAACTCTTGAATTAACTAGTTATTATCTGTCTCTGCTTTGAAGCTGTTTAATCAGGATCAGATCGGACTTATCTGATTTACCATCAGGCATGTTCTTAAGGTATGACATTTTTAGCATATAGAATTATGGAATGAAGTCTCCTTTCTCAAAGACAAGAACAATTCTTTTGAACTGATTTTAAAGACTTATATCAAACTTTCTTTCCCCATACTATGAAGTTTGTTCATTCATTGCAATATATATTAAACATCCATTGTGTATTTTAGAAATATGATAATGTTACAGCTTGGCTGTATTTTGCTGTATTAAAGCAGTACCTCCAGTGTGCCTTCTAACAGTTTTCAGTCATTCAACTAGGGATTAAATGGCGGTAGTTGGATTGATCAATAGGTTAAGAACAATACAATTACTCTTGCTGCTAATGACCTCTGTAGTAGTGTGTAATAAAGTGTGTGCTGTAAAAGCCTATTGCCTATGCTGCATGCGGTTTGATTTCTGATATTAGTTACTACACAAAAAAATAGGATAGCACATGTACGTTGACAGTGTGAACTTCCATCACCCCTCCACCCCAAAATAGCGAGTAAGCTTGGTGAGTCCAAATATTTTAATAGAAATTAATTGGTATCACATAGAAAGAAAGCAGTGTACAGTTTGGAATGTGCTTTCATCTGTCTGACCTTCATCAGTGATTTAAGTTCGTCAAGATTAGTGATGCTGAGAAATCAGAACATCAGTGCATAATGACTGTGAAATTAGGAAAGTGAATGCACTATGCAAATGGCAGAAGAAATCAGTGAAGGTGGTGGCATAGACAGGATAAAATAAAATAAGCGCTCTTAACTAAGGAAATACTAAAATATATCATCACAGCGTAAAGATGAAGAAGTTTGTTTGCTGGATTCTATATTTATGAGTTTGTTACTCAATACCTTTTTAAATCCTTTCACTGACACAAGCCTATTTTTAGGTCAGAAAAAAAATTCCCCCAGGATGATAAAGCTGTAGATCACTTTGCATTTCAAGTTTCTACTTTTGTATGATCAATGGAAATTTACATTTGAATATTAAGTGTCTGGAAATCAAATGGAATTCAGAAATATTGTGCAAAAATAAGCTATATATTGTGAAGTAATCGTGAAATTTAAATATAATTTTACAAGAAAGCAAATGTATTTTAATAAGAGTTTTACATGACTACTTTTCAACTGATTAAACATTAAAAACAGTCCAGCTGTTTGTTCAGTTTTAAAAACTGCATAAAAAAGCCTTTATTTCGATGAGCTTGAAATTTATGCTCAATATCTCAGAATTTCAACGAAATATAATGATTGATTTGAAAAGCTGAATTTCATTCTACAAACATGCAACATTTATAGAATTGTCATTAAATATGAGCTTGAAAGTAACTATGCAACATTGTTCGAGACAGACTGTCATTTTAATGTCGGCTTCATTATCAGAACAAGACATCATCCTTCATACACAATGTGCAGGTTACTCGGTTTCAGTTTAGAAGGATGTCCATGCACTTGGGCACGTTAACATTAGCAAATGTGAAATGCTATCAGGTTCATCACTGTAACTGTTTGTCACTGAAATGTCAGTGAGAAAAGCTGTGGTGGGTATATCAGCAATATAAGAAATCTGGCAGTTCCAACATTCACATAGTTTAGATCAGCATATGGACAATTGAGATCACATTGGAGGTTTCTTTTAAGAAATGGCAATGCTGTTATTCAGAATAGGCTAATGCGATTCAGGTTTGTATCAGCGATAGCAATATGAGCAATATTAGTGCTGTTTTTTTCATTTGTATTAAAGTAGCAAATCTGCATATTTCATAGTTTTTTTTCTAAATTTGCAGTGTTCCAAATTATTTCATATTTTAAATACTATAATTATTGAAATGTGTTAATTGCTAAACTTTTCCTTTCAATCATGGTGTATTGGGTAGATTAAATTTTTTTATGTGCCAGAGACAGTGTTTTTAATATAAGAGTCACAAACCTCTGTCCTTTGGCCCAATTCCTGTCAACTGCTGACCCAGGAAATAAGGCCAAACAATACAGGTCAGTGTCTTAATAAAAAAAGTACATAGTTTTAGAATAGTTTTAGAGTTTGATCTTTGCTAAGATTTTTAAAAAATTGAACCATAGTGTTTCATTGTAATTTTTGATTGAATCATGTTGGGGTGTAGATTGAAACTGATTTGACAATCTCAGCACTCCATTCAACAATTTTCTGCTATGTAATAATTGTTACAAGTGCACGTACAGCTTTATAAATATTTTGTCCCTTATTCTCATGTGTTATGTCTTTAGGTTCCAGTATCAGTGGCTATGATGACACCTCAAGTGATAACTCCCCAGCAAATGCAACACATTTTACAGCAACAAGTACTGACTCCTCAGCAACTCCAGGCTTTGCTTCAGCAGCAACAGGCTATCATGCTGCAGCAGGTAACTTCATTATCAACCAGTAAATTAAGCTTACAGTCACATTACCTGAAACAACTCAGTTCGCTTTCAGTCAAAACTGGACAGCGTCATTTATATAATTGTGTTTATCTGGTTTAAAATTGGTCAGGCGTTTTTATAGGGACCAGTTTTCACATATTTAAATAGTGAGTAACATTATGTGCACTGTCTACTTTCCCCTCCATAACATTGCCTGCCTCCATCACTGCTTCAGCCCATCCACTGCTGAAATCCCCTTCTATGCTCGTGTCACCCCGAGACTCAACCCATCCATTTCTTTCCTGGCCAATCTCAATAAATGTCAGTGCATTCAAGACTCTGCTACACATATCCTGTTCTCCCATTACCTGTTTCTTTGCTGAATTAAAATGACTCCCAGTCACCAACGCCTCCAATTTCAACTTCTCCTCATTGTGTACAAACACCTTTATGGTCTTCGGCCTTTGTAACCGGCATAAAACCTTGACCATTATTCCTGCTCCCATAGAATTCTGCATTTTTCTCCAGCCCTATCTCAATTCCTCTCCCACCCACCATTGATGACTGTGTCTTCTGTGCACTAGATTCTATTGCTAACCCTCCCTGCTTCTCCACCTCCCTTTCCTCTTTTGCAACCCTACTGTAAAAGCTCATCTCTTTTACTCTTGTTCACCCCATCAGGCGGCACAGTGGTTAGCACTGCTGCCTCACAGTGCCAGGGACCTGGGTTCAATTCCATGCGTAACTATGCGGAGTTTGCATGTTCTTCCCGTGTCTGCATGGGCTTCCTCCGGGTGCTCCACTTTCCTCTCACAGTTCAAAGATGTGCAGGTTAGTTGGATTGACTATGCTAAATTGCCCCTTATTGTCCAAAGGTGGTGCAGGTTAGAGGGATAGGGCGGGGGAGTGGGCCTAGCTTCAGAGGGTGGGTGCAGACTCAATGGGACAAATGGCTTCCTTCTGCACTCTAGGGTTTCTACGATTCTAATTTCTCTGTCTTTGGCTGTGTGCGCATTTTTGTTTGCTTACACGGATGTGAAACACCTTGGGATGTTTTGCTATACTTAAGGCATAATATAACTAAGTTGCTGTTATTAAAACCAAACCACTGCTATTAATGAAGCATTTTGGTCTGAATTTCTGATTGAAGGGTCATCCCTGCCTGGTGGAAATTCCACCCAGTACAAAACTGCCTCTCTGAATCCAGTGTCAAGGTCATCAATGCATGGGAGACCAGCTCCCTGGCCTCTAATGTGGAGCCAAGAAAGGCTGAGAGCACTTAACAGGGGGCCTGCTACAGAATGGGGCAGAGACACAATTCCAGCTGCCTGAAAAATTGGGCTAATTTTTAAAATAAATTTGGAAGCTGCTTGTGGGAAGTTGTACATGGCATCATTAAAATACTCATGCCACAAGCTCAAATATCAAAAACACCTCAAGGTTATCTTCACCTTCTTTTAAATGTTGGGCACCAGGAAGTGCCGCTTTCCAGTGCTCAACTATGTAAGGCTGTGTCAACCATATTAAAATTTAGTTTATAAGTCACTGCCCTCCGCGAATCTGGCAAAGACTTGGTGCAGAAGTGGAAAATTTAAAACCATTACTTTAAAAAAATTTAAAGTACCCAATTTCTTTTTCAATTAAGGGGCAATTTCATGTGGCCAATCCATCTACCCTGCACATCATTGGGTTGTGGGGGTGAGACCCACACAGGCATGGGGAGAAAATGCAAACTCCACACAGACAGTTATCCGGGGCCAGGAGCGAACCCGGGTCCTCAACGCCGTGAGGCAGCAGTGCTAGCCACTGCGCCACCGTGCCGCCTTCTAAAACCATTATCTTCTATCCAGGACAAAAAGCTGTCCTAAAAAGTACACAAATTATATATAAATTCTATATCCGGGTGTTACTTATACACAACTTTGGGTGACATTACTACCCAATTCATCCTGCGTTAACATATAACTGATTGAAGTGCTTTGCTGAACAGTGGACTGATGAGATTTTGAAGTTGTTCAGCATGAATATTTTGTATGGTTTTATGGTTAAATCATGTGCTATGTGTCGTGTTATTCACCCTGGGGTAACATGGACTGCAACACGATGCAGTTAAATGATCAAGCATACACCAAACGTAGGCGTTGGTTCAATAAGATTTATTGAACTTCAGTAACGAAGCACACAGCTGCCTGTGGGTTGACGCTCTACTACTCTAAGTAAACTAACATTAACTATCTAGACCAGGCTAGCTCTGATCCACTTGTAGAAGGTGTTGAATGATTTGTACACCCTGACTGTCACTACAGTTGTCACCAGTGGAAAGAGGCAGAGTGCTGATGCCTCGTGTGTTTTATAGTTGGAAGCCCCCCTCTGGTATTCTGTCTGGTGATTGGTCATGTTCTGTTCTGTATGTTGATTGGCTCACCTGGGTGTCTCTCACTGCCTGCTTTTACCTCATGATGTGCATGGGTGCATATTATGACATCCCCCTTTTTTAAAAAAATTGTCAGCTGCTTAGAGCATATACGACATATTTACAAAAGTAACTATATACAGCAATTGGTGAGTGAATGGATATGTACATGTAAGGTGTTTAGCGTGCAGAAACATAACAGTATATATACACAAAGGAACGATTTATAAGTCCAGTCGTTGGGGCTGTCGTTGAATTCTTGTGGACCGCCTGAGAGGTGGAGGCGGGGATGATGGTGTCTTGACAGGTTGGCATGCAGGCAGATTGGTGGCCTCGTGGAACGAGGTGTCCGGATAAGGCAGAACGACATCTGGGAACGTGGGATCTGGTGGTGGGCAAGCAACTTTGTGCAGTGACCTTCTGTTGCGCCGGACAATAGATCCATCAGCCATGCGAACCACAAACTATCTGGGAGCAGCCTGTCGAACAACAACAGCTGGAGCTGACCAGCCTCCACCAGGCAACTTGATGCAAACAGCTTTCTTCGGAGAGAGCACGGGCAGATCAGTAGCATGAGCATCATGTGTCAGCTTTTGCCGGGTTCTGAGCTGCTGCATCTTTTGCAGAACTGGAAGGTGATGCAGGTCAGGTACATGAATGGCCGGAACAGTCGTCCTCTGGATCCGTGACGGGATCAGGTTCCAAATCCAGCAGTCCTTGCTGCACACTTGGAATGCGTCTGCGTTGGAACTGGGATCGCTGGCCCCCTATCGGAGGTGCAGACCTGCACAAAGCCGCATAATGGCCAAGCTTCTTGCAGTTGAAGCATCGCCTGCCTCTTGCAGGGCATTGCCGCTTTAAATGGGCGGTGCCGCAGTTGGGGCATGTCATCACGTCGACGTCGTGATGCTCGGTGCGTCGTCGCACATGCGCAGTGCAGTCAGCCGCCGCTCGCATCTGCACAGTGTAGTTTTCGGCCGCTTCGTTCTCCCGACCATGGTGCGCATGCGTGGGATCCCTGGAAAACCGCGCAAAATGGCCGCCTTCATCGATGCTCAGGCTCCGCATTCGGACGATGACCTGTATACTCTCAGCCTCATGGGAGGCAAGTTGGTCCTGCTCTACCGACTTAAGGCGGGAATCGTGACTTTTCGCCTGTCCACGGACTTTGCACTTCTCGATGGCCACTGACAGGTTCATATTTTTTTATTTTTAGGAGCTGCTCCCACAGGGCGTCGGAGTGGACGCCAAACACGATCTGATCCCTGATGAGGGAGTCAGCGGTGTCACCGTAGTTGCAGGATTGCGCTAGAATGCGAAGGTGAGTGAGAAAAGACTGGAAAGGCTCATCCTTACCTTGAAGGCACTGCTGGAAGACATAACGCTCGAAGCTTTCGTTCGTCTCGACCTCACAGTGACTGTTGAATTTGGGTAAGACGGTTTGGAACTTGGTCTTGTCCTCACTGTTGGCAAAAGTGAGCGAATTGAAGATTTGGATGGCCTGGTCCTCCGCAATCAACAGTAGCAGCGCGATTTTTCGGGCATCGGATGCACTTGAGGCCCGAGGCCTCAAGGTATAGACTGAATTTCTGCTTGAAGACCTGCCAGTTGGCGCTAAGGTTCCCCGAGATCCGGAGCTGTGGAGGTGCCTGGATCTTTTCCATGCTACCGGAAGGCAGTTGCTGGTCATCAGTGAATTTTTTGAAGATAAATTACTTAGAAGCAGTGGCCACTCCTGGCATCATGTTGTGTTATTCACCCTGGGGTAACACGGACTGCAACACAATGCAGTTAAATGATCAAGCATACGCCAAACGTAGACGTTGGTTCAACAAGATTTATTGAACTTCAGTAACGAAGCACAAAGCTGCCTGTGGGTTGACTCTGTACTACTCTAAATAAACTAACATGAACTATCTAGACCAAGCTAGCTCTGATCCACATGTAGAAGGTGTTGAATGATTTGTACACCCCGACTGTCACTACAGTTGTCACCAGTGGAAAGAGGCAGAGTGCTGATGCCTCGTGTGTTTTATTGTTGGAAGCCCCCTTCTGGTGTTCTGTCTGGTGATTGGTCGTGTTCTGTTCTGTATGTTGATTGACTCACCTGTGTGTCTGTCACTGCCTGCTTTTACCTCATGCTGTGCATTGGTGCATATTACGACATTATGTAGCAATTCATTTGGAAGAGATGCTTGCATTTGGACCATGGTAATATTCTGCATAATGTTACCTTTTCTCCTTTACTTAGTTCTATTCCTGCAATGCTGTCATTATTCATATTCCAAAAATAACCAACAGCTTTCTCAGTACAATCCTGCAGGATCCTGCATAATCTCTAACAGAGCACATTTTTTTAAACCTTTCGTTTATTCATTAAAACACCAAGTAAAATACCAGTGGTTACGTTTTGCCCATGGCACAAATGTTGGTTACAGTTGGCAAAAAATGTATGTTGTAACATGCATTTAAACAAAATCCTATATATTCCCTTTTTGAGTCTTGTCTAAGTATTATCTAGCTGTGAGTTCAGTAAATGTTACACTCACCGGATTCTTTTACATAATAGATACTGCAGGTTTCCTCTTCAGCCCATTCTCAGGTATCCCCCTCACTACTGGAAACATCTAGTGTCACTGATATATCTCCAATAATTCCACCTATGTAGATCTGGCACATATGAACCCAGATTATCCAATGAAGTTTCAGCATAATCTTGGTGCAAGATAACATTTTCTACAAGCTATTAATATCTCATTCCTCTCCACCCTCGAGCACTAATGGCTAACTGGCAGTAGACAATACACAACAAAAACAGAAAATACTGGACAATCTCAGCAGGTTGACAGCATCTGTGGAAAGAAAGGGGAGCTAATGTTTCAAGTCTGGATGACTCTTTGGTCAAAGTAGACAATGCGCTATTGTTTTGATAGTTTTCCGCATATCACTTTCCATATGATTAGCACTGATGTGTGAATCGTGATATCTTTCACTTCCTTTTTTCTGATGTGGAGACGGCGTTGGACTGGGGTGACACAGTAAGAAGTATATATATATATATATATAGACAAAGTCAAAAAGATCCAAGACGTTACTTTGAATGTAAATTTACTGAGACCTGCAGCCTCAGACAGCCTGGCCATGATGAATGAACAGCCTTTTCCCCCACAAATGTGGCCTCAGGAGATAGAGGGGGAAGGGAAAGGCAACTTATCTATTTCTGTCCCCAAAACCTTGGGGCATATGCTATGTGCTCTGGTCTGTTGCAGATGTCCTTATTATTATTGTAGGTCCTTCTTACTCTTCAATTCTTAATGAACCAGCTCCAGCCTCTGCTGTAGCCAGACTGCGCCTTGCCTTTCATGTGCAGTTTGACCTTAAGCAATGCAGGCTGGCTTTAAATGTTGCTAGCCTTGCATGAACTTGGTCCCCTGCAGAAGCATGCTGAGCTGATTATGCACCAATTATAATTAGCAGGCAGGCACACACCCCCAATATGTTCCCCCCAACCAACCATCTGGGTTTGGGAGCTCATTGCCCAGGAGTAGAACATAGAACATTACCGCGCAGTACAGGCCCTTCGGCCCTCGTTGTTGCGCCGACCTGTGAACTTATCCTCCTGCTTTTGTACCACGGTGCTTTAATTTACCAACAAGCTATGCTACAGAGTTATTCATAGAACACATTTATGCATAGATCCAAAGACAAGCAGAATGAAGAGGGTTTACTGTAGTAATTAGACAAACATTCTAAATCAGCTAATAATTTGAATACTACCCTGGAGACTCTTGTTAGGTCCAATTAGTAGCATGATGTATTCTGAATTGGTAATCACTTGCATGAAGCAGTACCAAATAAATATTACAAATAACCTCACTTTTTTTTAAGTAGTTGCAATTGCTGGTTTAGCATCTTGCATTCTGCCTAAGGTAGGCAGCTGATGTTCAATGACATTGATTTTCAATATGTCAGGTCAAGAATTGGCGAGCATCTGTTTTTAAGAGTCCAAAATGGCATCCATGGGGTGTGGGATTTTCCTCTCCCACTGTTTTTGAGCAGGTTTGGCAAGGGGAGCAGAAAACCTCACCCGAGGCAATTTGCTTTTCACGCCAATGTAAAAGCATGAGACGATTGTCCCCACCATCCTGGCAGTGCCTGGACAGTGCTGGGGGGCTGGTGGTCCCTGGATAATGTTTGTGCATTGGGGAAACCTTGAAAAATGGCATCACGATTGTCATGTTATGTACTCTGGGATAACACAGGCTGCAACTGGATGCAGCTTTAACCAAAAGATACTCCAGACCTTGAAGTTAGTTCAATCTGATTTATTGAACCAGTAGCACAGTTAGCACAGTTCTCTATGAGTTCGACTCTCTGCTAACCTAAGTGTGGTTACTCTGTCTGACTGAACCAGACTAGCTTTTAGCCACGTGCTGGCGGTGTGATACTGTGTGATACATCCTGACTCACTCTCCAGATGTTCATCAGTGGAAAGAGGCGGGATGTGAGTGCCTTGTGCCTTTTATAGTGAGATACCACCCCTGAGCGTCCTGCCTGCTCATTGGTCATGTCCTGTTCTCTGTGTTGATTAGCTGCCTGTCTGTGCCTGTCTGTCTATCATTATCTGCATGTCTGCATATCATGACATCTACCCCTTTTTAAAAATATTTTGTTGGCACATGGGAACATACTTACATGTGGTGGTATATATTAACATACTTACAAGCGGTGGCATATGTGAACACATTTACATGTGAAGACAGCTGTCTAATATGAGAAAACAGAACATAGCAAACAAAACAATAGTTCATAAGTCCAGTCTCTGGACTTGCGTCTGATCCTTGTCAACCGCCGGAGAGGTGGTGGTGGGGACGACGGCGCCTTTACAGGCAGGATGGAATCCTGACTGGTGGCCTCGTAGTTCGAGGTATCAGGAGGTGGCAAAACAACAGACGGAAACGGAGAAGAAAGTGGTTGCGGGCAGGCAATTTTGCGCAGTGCCCGTCTGTTTCGTCGCACAACAGAACCATCAGCCATACGTACAACATACGAGCGGGGGCGCAGCCTGTTGAACAACGACAGCTGGAGCAGACCAGCCACCATCCGGTATCTTGATCCTGACAGTGTCTGCCGGGGATAACATGGGCAAATCGGTGGTGTGAGCATCATAGTCCTGCTTTTGCTGGTTTCAGAGCTGCTGCACCTTCTGCAGCACCGGGAGGTGATCCAGGTTGGGCAAGTGTATGGCTGGAAGTGTCGTCCGCGGGTCCCTGTTCATCAGGAGTTGAGCCGGCGACATGCCAGTGGACAGTGGGGTCGCCCTGTATGCAAGCAGCGCGAGGTAGATGGCAGAAGCAGAATCCGCGGCCTTGCTGATGAGCTGTTTCACAATGTGCACCCCTTTTTTAAACCTTCCTATTGGACTGCGGATAGTGTGGGCTGGAATTGACATGTTTGAAATGGTATGACTTGGCAAACATAGACCACTCGTGGCTGTTGAAGCACGGGCCATTGTCACTCATGACAATGAGTGGGATAGCATGTCTGGAGAACGTCTCCTTACAGGCCTTGATGACGGTCCGAGATGTGAGGTCTGAGAGCTTCACGACTTCAGGGTAATTGGAGAAATAGTCAATAATCAACACGTAGTCATGGCCATTCGCACAAAAGAGGTCGATGCCAACCTTGGACCACGGGGAGGTCTCGATTTCATGCTGCTGGAGCGTGTCCTTGCTCTGCGCTGGCTGGAAACGTTGACAGGTCGCACAGTTGAGGACCATGTTCAAGATGTCCTGGCTAATATCGGGCCAGTAGACAGCCTGCCTGGCTCTGCGTTGGCACTTCTCGACGCCCAGGTGTCCCTCAGGGATTTGGTGGAGCACCAAGCTCTGGAGACAGAGTGGAATGACAATCCGGTCCAGCTTGAGGAGGATACCATCAATCACCGTCAGGTCGTCCTGTACATTGTAAAATTGAGGGTACTGCCCTTTCTGCCAGCCATTGGCGAGGTGGTGCATGACACGCTGCAAGAGGGGGTCTTTGGCTGTCTCTTCACGGATACGAACCAGCTTCTCATCAGACGCCAGGTATATCATTATCTGCATGTCTGCATAATCATGACACCAATCTTTAAAAAACGAAAACGCAGCCACAGCATGACATCGAGGGATCCGCCCGCTTAAAAGTATTTTTTATATATTCCCAATGATATGTCAGAAAAAGTCGCCATAGGTGCCACTGGCATTAGTGCTGCTTTTTCCACCCGCTGTCGCATTCTGCCAAATACAGGGAAAATTTCACCCATGGTGTGCACCTTTTTGAGCTGGAATTTTCCAGCTCTTCACGCCGGTGGGATTTTCCTGTCCCATTGATGTGATTGTAAGCTTCCCCATGGTGCTGGGTGCCATTGACTGCATGTGCATCACTTTGCATGTCAACTCTGCCATGTATCAGAGATTTCAATGGTTTACTGGGGCCGCTGCAGGAAAAACTGTGGGGAGTTCTGGAAAATTCCAGTCTTGGTGTCCCTCTGCGCATTTTTGGTGAATTGTGCCAGGTGCCATAATGGTGTTGTGAATGTACAACAGAAGTATGCAGAGCAGACAGACGATGGTGGCAATCAGCAGTGCCATTTTGGAGCTCAATACTCCAGCCAGTGCCCTCTCTTAATCTCAAGCAGCTGAACACATGTTCAGCACGAGAGAAAGCCACCATCACTGCTATTTAAAGGGGTCATTCGCTTCTGACAGATTAGTTGCTAGGTGATTTCTTCTCACTATTGCGGTAATTCTGCAAGTGTTTGGTGCGTTCTGTAGTTGTTCAAAGTTTAAAATGTCTACAGAGAAGTCATGTGGCAGACGCTGAAGGACTTGGCGGACTTCAGGACTTCTGCAGAAACCAGCTGCTCCCAACATTGGTGTAGTAGTAGCTTTTCTCTTTGGAATATGTTACAACTTGGCAAATTAACCAGAGCCACCACAGCAGGACAGAGTGTTGCAAGGGGAGAAAAGGGTTTCCTCAGGAAGCTTTGACTGCCCAGATTATTCAACTGGATATCAGTTAGGAACAATGTGCAAGACGTCTGCGCTTCAGTAAGGATGTCTTCACTGAAATCTGACACGTGCTGTAGCCACAGTTGCAATCTTAAGTAGGGTAAGGACCTCATTGTCAGTGACTGAAGGTAATAGTGACAATGAAATTTTAGTGCTTCTGGATCCTTCCAGGCATTAGAGGTGGAAATGTTTGAAATATCTCACAGTTTACCATCCACAGTGGCATAAGAGAGGTCACCATGGCTCCCTATTCAAAGGAAGCTAATTATAATTCATTCCCTCTTGCCCAGAACAAGCAGGCAGAGAGAATACAGCATTGCTAGGATTGTAAGCTTCCCCATGGTGCTGGGTGCCATTGACTGCATGTGCATCACTTTGCAGCCGCTGCATGTCAACTCTGCCATGTATCAGAAATTAAAGGGATTCTGCTTCCTCAACATCCGAATGGTGTATGATCATAGGTACTCAGTCATGCAGATCAATGCCTTCATTCTGTGGCAATCCACAATGCAAGTTGGAATGAGTTAAGGCACATGATGGACATCCAACCCACCATGTCCATATCGCTGAGAAAGAATCATTCAGCCTAATCCCATTTCCAACTCTTGGTCTGTAATCCTGTGGAGTACGGTACCTCAGGTGCACACAAAAGTATTTTCAAAAATGTCTTGAGGGTGTCCGCCTCTACAAATCCTTTTCAGGCAGCGAGCTTCAGGCCTCTACTGTCCTCAATTTGTGCCTAATCCTTCCACCATTTACTTGAATCTATACCCTCCTAGCCACTCTTATCTGGGCCCCTCATACTTTTATATGCCTCAATTAAATCTCCCTCAATTAAATCACTTCAATTAAATTTCCCCTCAACCTCCACTGTTCAAATAAAACAATCTTAGACTAACCATTCTTGACTCATGTGTAAAATTCTCCAATCGTGGCAGCATCCTTGTAAATCGCTCACATTCTTGGGGCAATTTTCTGGCTGCATTAAGCTTGGCGCACATCCCGCAATGCTGGGAGAATAGCAGGAGAGGGTGAACCAGATTAACATGTTTAAAATAACCATTTAAATATGCTTGGTCTGTTTAAAGCCAGGTTCTCCCAGCTCCTGTTATCCCCCCCCATCCCCACTGCCACAGCAGAGGCCAGCGGGAGTCACTAGTGGTCTCTACCACCAGAGACCAGACGTGATGATCACGCCGGAGGTCTCGGACGCAATTGCAGCCTCCGGGTGGTTGGAAACATGGCAGGGAAGTGCCCTGGCAGTGTTCCCCGACTCCCTAGCAATGGCAACCTGGCCAGCTTGTCACTGCTAGAGTGCCAGGGGCCACTGCCGAGGGGTGGGGGCATGAAAAAGTGTGTGCATGAGTTGGGAGGTGTTATTTAACGACCCGATACTGGGGTGTCACTCGTCCTGGGTACATGGAGGGGGAAGCTGATGCTGGCTTGAAGGGGCATCCTTTGGGAAGACTTCGATGCCAGTGATCCTTGGAGAGAGGGGGTTGATGCCGGCAGTGGTGGGGGTTAGCTGCACTCTGACTTTGGGATTGGGGTGCCCTTTGAAAATGGTTTTAAAAATAGTAAGTCAGAGAAGGTTTACTAAACTAATACCAGGAATGGACAGGTAGACTTTTGAGGAAAGATTGCAGGTTCGGCTTGTATCCACTGGAGTCTAAATGAATAAGAGGCGGATGGATTGAAACTTATGGGGCGGGATTCTCCATTTGGGAGACCTTCTCCCACTGGAACTGAATTACACCAGTTTTATGATCCCCTTGCCATCGTAAAGCGGGTTGCAATTCCATGTTCCACGTCGTGCAAATTCTGGCATGGTGAGGAATATGAGGGAATCCCACAACCGGAATCCTCCTCCGGCACTGCAAATCAGCCCTGACCTCCCCCTCCACGGATTGCCTGGGTGTCCCACCCCCAAGTACATGGGTGACCCGACCCCCTACACGGAACTTTCCTTCCCCCCACACACAGATTCTCCCCCTCCCCCCCTCAAGAAAAGGGACCCCTGTTTAGAAACTAGAGAATAGTCCAGACAAGGGAAGTGGGAAGTATTATAGCTCTAATACTTACCTTGCAGCCCTTCATGTAGCCCTTCATGTCTATTCCTTAAGGGGAGCAGCTATGTCTGGTTCTCACAGATCCATTATCTGTAAGCCATTCATAGAGTAGTGGTCTGTGATTGCCAGCTTACAAAGACCATCTGCAACCTTGATCCATTCATATTCTTTCATGCTTCAGTGGCCTAAGTGCTGAAACTCCGATGTTTGTAGTGATTGACCACATCAAAGAGAGGTAAGTGCAGTGAGTTTACACGCTTGAATGCTTAGAATGCACTTAGTGCTTGGAATGTACAGTGGTTAGCACTGATGCCTCACAGTGCCAGGGACCCGTGTTCGATTCCTGGCTTGGGTCACTGTCTGAGCGGAGTTTGCGCGTTGTCTGCGTAGGTGTCCTCCGGGTGCTCCGGTTTCCTCCCATAAGTCCCGAAAGACGTGCTTGTTAGGCGAATTTGACATTCTGAGTTCTCCCTCCGTGTACCCTAACAGGCACCGGAATGTGGCGACGAGGGGATTTTCGCAGTAACTTCATTGCAGTATTAATGTAAGCCTGCTTGTGACGCTAATTATTATTATTATTGATGTGGGGGGAGTCTGCTAGAGGAGATGTGGGCAGGCAGTGAATAGTTGATGGGGGGGGGGGGGGGGGCTGCTCGCAGATGGGCTCTACCAGCGTGGTGCTGGCAAGATGGACCTAGTCAGTTTCACGATTGCTGAGACCACTAGTGATCCGTGTCCATGTGATTCCCGGTTGCGGGACCGGAAAATTATGTGAAGCTGGAGCATAGAGCACCGGGCCCACTAAATAGATGCAAATGGATCATTAAGACCAATTTGCATTTATTTAAATCGCTCCCCCCATCCCCCGGGCTAACGTGCACTGTGGACCTCGTTCACACCGCCAGCAGGGTCGGAGCATCTCGTTCGGGTGCCGATCCCGATTTCTCCCGACACTGGATTCTCCGCCACAATTGGTGAACACATTTCGGGCGTCCCGGGATGGAGAATCCGACCCATAAGATCCTGAGAGGTCTTGACACGGTGGATGTGGGGGATCAATGTTTTCTTCCTGTGGGAAAATCTAGAACTAGGAGGTCACTTATTTAAGATGAGGAGAAATGTTTTCTCTTGAGGGCTGAGGCTTTGGAACTCTCTTCTCAGAAGGCAGTGAAAACAGAGCCTTTGAATATTTTAAGGCACAGGTTGATAGATTCTTGATTAGCATGGGGATGAAAGGTTATCGAGGGCAGGTGAGACTGTGAAGTTGAGGTTACAATCGATTCAGCCATGATCTTGAATGCCAGAGCAAGCTCAAAGGGCCAAGTGGTCTACTCCTAATTTGTAAGTCCGCATATCTGTCCTCATACCTTGAGGAATCTACATACATGCACATCAAGGTCCCCCTGCTTTACCGCACAATTCCGTATCCTATTCTGTATCCACTTGCCTTGTTGGTCCTTCCCAAATGCATTACCTCACTTCTCCAAATTGAATTCAATTTAACACTTTTTTACCCACCTGACTTGTCTATTTGTATCTTTCTTCCGTCTGCTCTTCTCCGAAGGCAGTGAAAGCAGAGTCTATCTTCCTCACTATCATTAATTACTTTGTGACTCCTAGGGTGGCACTGTGGCGTAGTGGTTAGCACAGCCACCTTATGGCGCCAAGGACCGGGTTCGATCCTGGCCCCGGGTCACTGTCCGTGTGGAGTTTGCACATTCTCCCAGTGTCTGCGTGGGTCTCACCCTAATCCACAACCCAAAGATGTTCAGGGGAGGTGGATTGGCCACCCTAAATTAACCTTTAATTGGAAAACAAAAGAATTGGGTATTTTAAATTTATTTTTAAAAAAGCATTTTGTGGCTCCTTGTTCCTTTTTTAATCCCCTTTCAATTCCACCCAAAAACCCTGTCACCAGTAATATGAGCTGCATTGCTGCCCTTTTGTGAAGCCACTTTTCAGTAACATCTAGGATAGTATACTTCCAAGTGTCTCTGTACCCAGAGGTCATCTGCCTTATTCACTCGCCTCGTTCTCGTTGTATTGAAGTATTTACCACCAATCATAGAGCAATTCCTTTGTTGTTTATTTCATAGCTTTTGTTTCTTTGACCATCTGTACTCGATTACTAATTTTCTGCCTTCTATTTCTGGATTTGCCTTTCCTCCTTCTGAATATAGGTGAAGATTCCCATCATGCTGCCTAACTAGATTAAAATGTCAAGTGTCCTCACAGTCCCAGGCTGTCCTTCCCTTTGAGAACTGGCTAATGGTGATTCAACCTTAGGGTCACCACACCTCAGGCAGGGGGCAAGGTTGAGAAGGCAGGGCCTTCATGAATAACCTCAGCTGGTACGAGAATTAAACCTGCACTGTTGGCGTCACTATGCATTATGGACGGGCCTTCCAGCCAACTGAGCCACCTTACCTCCCCAACTGGTTCCAGCAGTGATCACCGACAGGGACTGAATGCAGTCTTAGCATTGACCACCACTGCTGCTGCGACCGGAGAGCTGCCGGCCATTTGATTGGTTGGCTGCTTTCTCACTAGATAGGGATGGACGCCTCGACCTGAGACAATTAATAGCAGTCGGACATAAAATGGCTGCAGGGCTACCCATCCGAGTGCCTTTGGGAACCCTGGCGCAACTTAAAGTGATCCCATGCTTGATCTTGGCCATCTAAGTTAGCCCTTCACATCTGCAACATTTCTCTTATTGGGATGTATTCTGTAGTGATAACTGAGTGGGCAAGATGTCGCTTCCCTGAGTGTTGTACACATTTCAGACAGCTTCAGTCTCCAAGAGCTCGCCTGTAAGAAATGTTTTCCTGCTGCAGCACTCATAGGGAGAGAGTTTGGACCACGCTGATTAAAACTGATCTTAACTCTGTCTGAAAATGGAGCTTTTGTCAAATTCAGATTTTAATTGAATTCACATTTTTTTCCCCCCAGTCAGTCTGCTCCTGAAATAATGCCACTAATTCTGGTGTTATGCCCTTGTACCAGATATATTAGAGGAGGTTGACTGCTCTTGCTTACGGATCACTTTTGAGTGACCTGTTTAGAAAATTGCTAATAATTACTCCTATGAATTATTACATTGACTGCTCCGTGAATAACCATGTATTCTCAGCAAGGACATTTTTTGGCTTTCGTGTTATAGACAAAGGTCATTTCTTGCCATATTTTAATTAGTTAGTGTGGAAAATGGCATGTTTTCATCAGTTCATTTTGAAGATTAGTTCTGAAATGATAATGCTAAGAATAGTTCATACACTCAGGGATTTATTGGCAAGTTTTGATTCAAAAGGTCGGACAAGTGTTGATAAGAGGACGTGACTGTGTACCTCTCTTCAAATTGCAGGCTTGTGTGCCATGGTAAATAAAACTGTTTAAAATATTTATTTTGTCCTAATATAATTATTTTATAACCTTTTCACAACAGCAACAGCTTCAGGAGTTTTATAAGAAACAGCAAGAGCAATTGCATCTTCAGCTTCTGCAGCAACAACATGCTGGGAAACCAACGAAAGAGGTATGTACATATATTGAAAGGAGTAATATGCTATAATTAAAATGGAAATGGCAGAACGAGAAGAGACCTGACGTTGCGAGATATGTCTGCAGTGAAGGCTTTCCAGTGGTGCCTCAGCTTTGTTTCCTTTCTATTTTCTAATTCAGAAAGGCTTACTCATCAACTGCAGTTCAATGTGCATTAATGACTTGGGGATGCAGTCTTCATGATGGACAAAGAAACGATTATTGTGTAGTCAAAAGAAGTTCAAAGACAGGCAGGGAATTTCAGTTTTCCCTTCGAGATACACATTTCAGAGCATATATATTAAGGCAAATGTTAAAACCTCACAGTCTGAGTGTAGTCTTCAAAGTCACAATGCTCTAATTAATGAACTGAGAGCTTCAGTTTGGACAAGTCGCAGTTTGATGCACTCATAAATCAACATGACAGGCTGACTTCTCATGCCGAGACAGTACTTGTCATTGAGTCACATCAGATGTAAACATGATAGAAAAAAAGCGAGTCTGAAGGAGGTGCAATTGATCAACAGAATTGGTAAAAAACCAACTTTTGAAGCACATTATGTATGATCACAGGAAATGGCTGTAACCTCAAGAGGCTTTCTCCTTCTGGTGATGCTTTTTTAAATAGAATTTCTAACAGCCATCAAAAGTGGAATAGGAATTACTTAGGTTTTTCTCCTGTGGTTTACAAGCCATAACCCCCTATTGTTACTTTGTATAGCTTTCTTTTTAAAGGCATCAGATGTTTTTTTTTCAGATCCTTACCATTATATTTGAAGCCTAACAAAAAAGACTGTTGATGTTATTCTTCTTAAATGTAAGGCACCATGGGTGTGAAATTCAGCTGGGTAATGCCCAATATTTGGAGCAACAGGTGCTATTTGGGTCCAAAATGGCACCTGATGCTTGGGGAGACAGTTTTTTTTGCAAATTGGGCCGAACACTTTATTGGCGAAGGTAATAGTGTGCAATTAATTCAAAGTATTATAGAATCCCTACAGTGCAGAAGGAGGCTATTCGGTCTATCGAGTCTGCATCGACCCTCTGAATGGGCGCCCGAGTCAGGCCCCTGCCCTATCCCTCGTAACCCTGCGTAACCCTCGCTGGTCACCAAGGGGCAATTTAGAATGGCCAATCCACCTGACCCGCACATCTTTGGACTGTGGGAAGAAACCGGAGCACCAGGACGAAACTCACGCAGACACTGGGAGAACATGCAAACTCCACACAGCCAGTCACCAAAGGCCGAATCGAACACGGGTCTCTGGTGCTGGGATTAAGTCCAGGGATCTTTGAAGAGGTAGGAGATACCCGAGGGCGATCATAGCGTGGGGTGTAGACCAGGGGAGGACGGGACCCTGGAGCTCCACATTCCATGGGACTAGGGCCCCCCAACTCTGAGGGGGCCTTCAAAGTGAGGTCCCTCCCTTACTTTCTCCCCTCCTCGACCCCTCCCCCCGAGATAGGGAAAAGTATAAATGTCACTTTCCCTCCTAATCTCCACCCACTACTTCCATGCTAAAATTTGAGGCTGGGTGGGGTAAGGCTATTAAGTGGCCACTTAAGGGCCTTAATGGGTGGGTTAGCGCATTCAGGATCTCGGGGGAAATCCTGTCCATTCAATTGTAAGTTCCTCCCCCCCAGCCTCAGAACCTGCCTTGGTGGGAGCATAAAATTCTGTCCTTGGTACCTGTATTCTGTGTGGTCTTTGCTACCCCCAGTGACTGCACACAATCTGCAAAAAGCTGCTGCCTTTCAATGGAGGAGACTGCAGATAGTGGTTGACTTCAGTCCTCACAGTCTAGAATGTGGACTGCATCATCTCTCATGGATGGAAGCAATTTAGGCTGGCTGGTTGACAGTGGTGGGGGCACTAATGCTGTCATTCACAGGGACCACAGGAGGATTGTGCTCCATGGAGCTGCCGCCACTCCCCCAGGATGGTGTTGGAGGACAAATTACTGAGCTGCTCTGATGCCCTGCAAACCCCTTTGAACACTGATAACACAGCAATGATGGCAGTAGGCTGACCCTGAATTACCTCAGTCTGAGCTTCTACTACAATATTCAAACTTTTGGTAGAAGCTGCTTGTGCTTTTCAAAAAAAAAAAGGATTTCCTAGGATCTGGGTGTCACTGGTTAAGCCGGCATTTATTGCCCATTCCTAATTGTCCTTGAGAAGATGGTGTTGAGCTGCCTTCTTGAACTACTGCAGGCCATATGGTTTAGTCATTCCCACAGTACTGTGTTACTATTTGTACTGGTGGTTGAGAGTTTGACATTTAGCAACGATGTGTCTTCATCATCACTCTCTTGATATTCCCTGGCTGCTTGCCAAGGTTGCACTTTTTGGGTATATAAAAGGAGACAGACACAGGGGTAAGTTTGTGATAAGGTGAGGAGGCGGGGGGGGGGGGGGGTTGGAATATTTCCGTCAGAGGATGAGGGGGAATTGGGATGTGAGACGGAGGATTTGGTATGAGAGTACCATCATCTTCAATTGATTCAGCTCTGCCACTTGCCACAGCATTCTTTTCTTCGTGGGGGTTAGAACATGCAGGCATACCTACCCCCCTCCGATTAGTTCCTGTTGCTTCAGATTGTGCACTACTTATCCTGCAAGTGTGTCTGTGCGTGGTATGCAACCCGTTTCGATTACGCGGCTGTCATGGTTGAAATGTTTGTGCGACGTGTGAGACGTGGTTATGAGACTTGCAGCATTGTTCAACGTGTGAGGGTGCGATGAATCATATGAATTTTAGGTATTTGCCATGTGTTCTGATTGATAAGAGGCTTTTGGTATGAGAGTGATGGAAGGTGTGGTGAATTGAGGAGTGCCTGAGGCAAGAGTTGCAGTTAATAGCTTGTGACATTTGATGATGTGTTCAATTACCTGAAGTCATTGATCTTCTTGTGCCACCACAGCCAGGTCCTTGGGTCTAGATTACTGGCATTGACCTCAATGGCAATGTGCTCCATTTCCTTTTGACCACATGACTGGTGAGCCTTCTGGCTTCCTGTGGATCTAGACCATCTCTCCTACTTCCATCTCTTCTACCAAGACGTTCTGCACAACGTGGCAAAATCTTGGTTCCATTTATCCATTCTTGCCCAGGTCAGATTCGCTCCCTGCATGACATCTTCACGCAATTATCTGACACGTTGTACCTCCCATTAAGAAGTACAGGCTGGCTTTAAGAAGTGCTAGGAAGTTACAATTTTGGGCTCCTGCTGATGTGTGTAGCCAGTGAACAACACAGTTAGTGCTGGCTGCACACATCAGCAGGGGCCCAAAATTGAAGTTGGCATGCTGCCTGCATTTCAATCAGCAGGCGAGGGTTAATCGTGCATCATGATCCCCAAGCCCATTTTTGGGAGCTATCCAGTTTATTCCTCCTGTGTTTTTCTTGATAATGCTACATCTCATTCAGCTATAATTTGGTCTATTACAATTAGTGTCATGTGAGTATAGATATGCCCAATGGAACACATGCCAATGCAAGATTCAGATGGGAATGGAAACATATGAAAAAATTGAAAGTGTTTAAAATACTGTCGTAGATCTAAATAAAGTGTTATTATTACAAGTCGCATGAAGCCATTGCACAGCTGACAATTTACATCAGACGAATGGGGAGTAACCCAGGGAAGGAAAGTAGACCTTTGACACTTATTTGTGGGAGGGAAGTGAGGTTCAAGTTTATCTGGCTATTTCAGAATTTCAACACTGATTATTGACCTGACAACGGAGCTGTCAGGGACCTTTTTTATATGCTTTCAATTGTTAGATGTAAACAAACTTGGTTGTATCCTGTGTTTGATAATTGGGTGGGGAGTACAGTTTGGCAGCATGTTTGGTGCTTTCAAATTCTTTCTCTGACAATGGGTCCTGTACATTTTATATCCTGGCTTTTCATTTGTAAATCTGTGGTTTGAGTTTTCCGATAGACAAATGTATTAAGTGGGACCAGAATCTGGCAGTCAATCTAGATGAATACTGAATTGTCTAAAAGCATATAATCTAAGATACAGTCCATCGGCAAAAAGATGTTTAACCAGTGTAGCTAATACGATAATTGACTTTCCAGAATGGCTAGGCATAATTTAGATAACATCGTCATAGTTTGTTATGAATTATGTTAGTTTATGCATGTTAGATAATTTCCTTCCATTCATTGTAGTTGCAGCACTCTGTTATCTTTCCATCAATCAGATAATTATTGTAGGAAATCTGTTTAAAAGTTCCGTCTGTATTGTGGCCAACATTGTCACTTATGCTTGGGCATTTGTTCTGCTGTTCCTTTCCTTGTCCTGCTTCCACCCCTCCCCCCAAAGACTCCTCACCTCGATACTGATAAATATGAATGTCATGTCCATCTATTTATTGAATTCTGCACTCGGTCAAATCCTAACTGAAATCACAATTAACTAGAAGTTGGATTGGGACATGTTCCAGCTGCAGTATAGATGAGTCTGTCAGCCTCATTAGGATATTATTGGTGAGCACCAGTCTCAACCCCAAAAGAAGTTTGCCAGTCGATGGTGGGAGGGAATACAAAGTGAACTGACTGGGACTCCAGCTGAGGGCATCAGATAATTCTGCAGTGTGGGAGGAAGGAAGGCAGTCAGGATTTGGGCAAGCATTGTCCCACAGTTTTGTTGTGGAGTATTCAGCTAAGCCATTTAAAAATAACTTTCCTCTTTGGAAGCAGCTTTCAAGAATCCAGGCTAAAGAATGCCACCTATCTTTTAGGATAGGGGTGGGGATTGGTGGTGGTGATGGTTTTTGGGGGGGGGGGGGGGGGGGGGGAGCACACTAATCCATCAAATGCAAGTAACCAGCTGTCAACCCAATATTTAGATACATATCATAGAGCCACTTACTGAGGCTGCTTGGATGGTGATCGTACCTTTCACCTTCTTTCTTGGAGTTGGGAATGTCACCATTAAGCTGAAGGCTTTCTCTTCCACTACGTTTGATATATCATGTTATTCTCTTGAAAAAAGTCAACGGGATTTTAACTAGGTCCTTTTCAAAAGAGTAATGTGGAAAGTGTGTGTTTGTATGCATAAATACAAACGTCCGAGCTCACCACTGCTGTTTTGATTGTTTTTTTCTTCATTAAAAATGTGATTTACTATGGGGGGGGATTTTCTAGCCGTTCTCGCCAGCGGGACCTTCCGCAGACAGCGAACCCCCGCTGCCGGTTTCCTCGCAGTGGTGGGCGGATTCAGTGGGAAATCACATTAGCAATGGTGGGACCAGAAAATCCTGCCACGGCCAGTGGTGAGCCGACGAGAAACATGCCACAGGGGGTTGCTGAAAATCCCCCCCTATATATTTTATTTTAAAATAAAATCAGTGGACATGCACAATACCAGACCTATAAACAAATTTTCTTCAAAAAATAGGTTTGAGTGGGAGAGTAATTGCCAACATTGGTATTGAGCTTCTACAACGTCCTTGTCTTACTTGGAAGGGAGGTGAATCTCATTTGATATTAGCCAGGATTCTCTGTTCCGGAGTCTTAAGAGCTCCTGCAGCGGAGAATCGAGACTAGACCCCGCGGCCACTAGAAGTGGTGCTCAGATGCGATTCACAGTCCTTTGCCATGCAAATATGTGCAGAGTGGCAAGTGCATTGGAGTCCCATCATTCTCTTCCTCGGGCTGCCATTTAGAACAGATGTTCTAAAGCCACAGTCGAACGGCATGACCCACTCCCCGCAAATGTCACAGCGCAAATGTAAACCCACCTTCTGTCAACACAGAGGGACATCCACACCCACCCCCCCAACCAGGGAATAACGGGTAATTACTGATCAAGTACACACCACGCATGCATGAGGGTGACCAGCTCCCCACTTCATCCACCCTGCTCTTCAGTCCTATGCCCTTGGCATTGCCAATGGTGCACCACCCCCCCTGACACCATGACACTGACACCCTGCAGTTACACCCTAGCCTGGTGTGATGGACCCCGAGGCTTGGTCAAGGGGTCATCCCATTGCTAATCTGCCCCTCTGTTGCTGCAAGGCTGCAAGGGGGGTTCCCAAAGGATCCTGGGTGTTGGGTGGGCACGGGCGAAGACTTGACTCTGGGACGAGAGTCCTGTGTCTGGACTACCCCTTCCAGCCCTGTGCAGCCTGAAGATCACCCTTGTGTGGTGATCTCAGGCATCCCTCTGTTCAACAGCACCATTATGATCAGTCTTTTTAAACTCTGAAGTGGCCACCTCAACCTGAAGGGCTCTGCTTGACAACTGATGAGCAGTCCAGTGAAGAATCAATGCAGAAGCACTTTCCCTTTCTTAACATCTGCTCCCTCAGACCTATGTCTTTGAATCCACAGCTTTTTGAAGTGGCAGAGTCTTCCTCTAAAGTCCTCAACACTTGCAAAGGCTTTAAATCACCAAGATCCTTTGTAATGCCAAGCATCCTTTCAATTTCACTAGCCTGAGATTGGCAGCTAATAGTTCAGACACAGCTTCTAGGGGTTTGTTTATTTATCTTTCTCTTCACGCTTGAATGAATCTCAAACCCTTCATTGATCCGAACCAAATGTTTTTAAACACTCTTGTTATGATTGACAGCTGCTGACCACTTCAAAGCAGCTTAGTGGTTTCACTTCCACTTGTGACTACAGAAAGTACTTAGCATTGTTGAAGTGGTTAGGAGCTGTCAAGCATAACAAGAGTGTTGAAAAACATTCTGGTTAAGATCAATGGAGGGTACTTGAGATGCATTCAAGTGTGAAGGGAAAGATAGTGAAACAATCTCCTAGCAGCTGTGTCTGAACCATTAAACTGTCAATCACAGGCTAGTGAAAGGTACTGTTCTGTGATATTGAATGGATGCTTAGCATTTCAAAAGATCTCAGGAACTTTCAAGCTCTTTCAAGTGATTGGGGGCTTTCCAGGAGGGCTCTAACACTTCAAACATCTGCAGATTCAAAGGCATAGGGCTGAGGGAGCAGATGTTAGGAATGGGGAAGTGTTCTTGCGTTGATTCTTCACTGGACTGCCTGAACTGCTCATCAGTGGTCAGGCAGAGCAGTTCGGGCAAGAAGGCCAATTTAGAGTTTAAAAAGTCTGACCAGAATGATGCTGTTAAACAGTGAACTGCCTGAGATCATCATGCCAAAGGTGATCTTCAGAATACATAGGGCTGGAAGGGGGAGTCCAGACACGAGGCCCCCCCAACCAGGGTGAGGGTCACGGGGTCAAGCCCTCACCCACAGCCCAAGCTCGCCCAACCCCCAAGGACCCTTGGGGAACACCCCTCTACAGCCTAGAAGCAGCAGAGGCATACATTAACAATTGGATGACCCCTTGACCCCCTCGGATCCTACCATGCTTACACCAAAGTCCGCTTGTGGATTTCCCACTGTAGGAGCAACATGCTGGGAGGAGGAGAACCATGCTTCAAGCCTGTTAATTGCATGTCACTGCATACAAATTAGCACTTTGCATGTTCCAGCAGGCGCAGGGTGGAGACCGGCAACGGGTTTGCCGCCTGGCGACGATCCTGTTTTTTGGCCAATGCTCCAATCTGTCCCATCGGGATTCCCGATCTCAGGGGTGAAGAATGGAGAATCCCAGCCATTGGTTACCCTATTTTCAGAAATGTTTTATGAAGAATTTCTTTTGAAATTAAGCAAGTTAAGAACTGTCCATATGTGACTAATTTCCAAAATTTGACTGGAGTATTTTAAAATCACATTTATCAAGATTATCATGTCTCTAAACTGTCACCAATATGAGAGATAATACCTTAATCAGCAGCTTTACTTTATTTCTACTTGGGGTAGGAAGAAGTGTTGACTAATACAGTTATATCTGTTTTTTCTTGTTTTGACTCAATACACAGAATTTTATTTGCAGTATATGGTTAAATAATGAAAGCTTCTGCAAATTTTCTGCTAATTGATCATCAGTTTACTATTATCATTTGCATGTGTCTGCATTCCATTTTCTGATTGTACATTTCTTCCCACAAATGGCACTGTTGAGCGCACTATTCTTCTACATGCGGGGGAATGTTGTTTTGTGGGTGTTGTTTTCGATAAGCTTGATATAACTAATAGTTCTTAGCAAATCTGCTTCTCATTAAATTGATTTACAACCTTGCTGTTTTTGTCACAAATTTCTTATTACATTGAACGCATGAATCATTCTTTTACACCACTTAATGCATAGACGATTTTAAATGGCTGCACAATTTTTTTATGGAGATCGTCACATCTCGGGACTGTCTATTTTGATTATTTACCCTTTAAATACTTTAACGCCATTTTAATTGTTTAGATCAGAAGCACAATTAAAAAAGCCTCCTGATGTTCGAATAATGCTCATTTTATTTTATTAAAATTTTGAAATTGATTTTGCCTATTGCAAATTTCCATAACTTTTATGTTTTCCTTCACACAATTAATTAAACTCAAGGTCAATCCTGTAAACACGAGAAGCTGTATTCTTGTCATTTAAGAATTTTCTTTGAAACTCTTGATAGTGCTTACGATGTATGCAACTTCCTTGATTTGCTCACTCGCTGCTACACCCACTTACTTTGATTCACCTACTTTGCTCCACTGCCTGCTGAATTTATCTTATCCAATATCTCTACTGCCTCCTCAGTTACTGCTCTATTCGCAGCATTCTCTTTGTGAAGGAAGATAAAAGGTACTCATTTCATACCTCAGCTGTGCCCTCTGCCCCCACAAAAAAAAAAAAAAAAAAATTCAGTCCCTAATTGGTCCCATCCTTTTTTTAAAAAGATATGTTTTTATTAAAACTTTTTTTTTCCTTTTTTGGGGGGCCTCTATATTTACCAATATCATGGCCATTCCCTCCAACTTCCCACTAACTATAACATATCTACCCCCCGGGTCCGCCTCTATCTTCCCCACCTCGAACGCCACCCATTTATTGATCAGGGTTGCCACCCCCTTCGTTTTAAAGTCCATTCCAGAATGAAACACCTGCCCAACCCATCCCTTCCTCAACCTAATCTGATCCTTCCACCTTCAAATGTGTCCCCTGCAACATGGCCACGTCCACCTTCAGTTGCCTCAAGTGCGCGAACACACATGGCGTCCTTTTGACTGGCCATTCAGTCCTCAAACGTTCCACATGACCAGCCGATCAGCCATAACCTCTCCTAGGCCAGTTTGCGGCCCATGTCTCGCAACCCCCCCTGCCCGCCCTCGGGCAACCACTGTCATCAACCCTCCTCCTCTTCCACTTTGAAAGTCCCCTCCCCGTCACCAGACGAGTTTCCCCCTCCCACTCCCAGGTCTTCAGCTCACCCCCCATTTTGCTTCCGTGAACTAGCCCTCCCAACTAGCTTGGTAGCCCCGCCCATGGAGTCTAGCATCTAACCCCCCACTGGTTCCCCTCCCACTCGCTCTTAGTGCAAATAGTCGAAACAAAGGCAAGAAGCAAAAATGAACAAACAATCCCTCCCAAGGTCCGAGCACAAAGACCCACCCCTCCTCCCTTTACAAATTACTAGATACCAGCCTCACCCCAAACCAAACAACAAAAAACGGCAAGAAACAAGCAAAATCCCCAAAATAAGTTCAAACAGATCCAAAGTTTTACAAAACATAGTTCAGTTCCCCTCAGTCAAAGTTCAAGATCCTCCTTCTCCTGTCAGTCTATTCTCCTTCATGAAGTCCACTGCCTCCTCCAAGAGCCAAAGTACCACTCCCGACCCCCATAGGTCACCCATAGGCGGGCCGGGTACAGTGGTCCGAACCTTACGCCCTTTTTGTACAGGGCCGACTTGACCTTATTAAAGCTCGCCCTCCTCTTTGTGAGCTCTGCTCCCAGGTCCTGATACACCCGTATCTCAACATCCTCCCACGTACTCGCCTCGTCTGACTGGCCCAGCTCATTATGCGTTTATTGTCCAGGAACCGATGTAATCGCCCTCGACGGCTCACCCCCCTAGGGCTTGCACATCAGTGCCCTGTGGGCCCGATCCACCTCCAGCGGTCGATCAAACGCACCTTCCCCAAACAGCTTCTCAAACATCTTCCCCACATACGCACCAGCGTCCGATTCTTCGATTCCCTCTGGCAGACTCACGATCCGAATATTCTGCCTCAGAGAATGATTTTCCAGGTCCTCCACTTTTTCCAGGAGCCTCTTCTGCTGGTTACGCAGCATCCCAATCTCTGCTGCCAGAGGTGGACTGGCCCTCATGCTCCCCCGCCAGATCCTTCAACCTCTGGGTCGCCTGACCCTGGGCCGCCGGTTTCGTCTCCACGTGGTCAACCACCGCCTTGATCGAGTCCACCGCCCAGGCCAGGTCCGCCGCACTCACCTTCCATTATTGGGTGAACTCCTCATTTCAGAAGCTCACCAACTGCTCCATCAACTACTGAGCTGCCGGGGTCCGACCCTGTTCATCCACACCATCTCCATCTCCGTTCCTCACTCGCCACCACCGCCTGGTTCGTTCTTTTCCGCTGACTTCTGGCCGCAGCTCCATAAACTGGGGGTACCTTGCTTCTGTTCTTGCTTCTACACTGTTTCTCTACAAATTCTCTGCAACAATCAGCCTTAAAGGACGCACAAAGACCACTATGAGAGGGAGCTGCCAAATGTGTGATCACTCACTTCATGGTCGCCACCGGTAGCCTTGTTAAAATGTTTTCATTGATGTACCAAACAGCCCAGAAAGCAGCTCCGATACATTAAAGTGTCATAGTAACAATATATATATTTTTTTAAAACATCAAGAAACCCCAACCGATCTTCGCTAGCCCAACAAAAATTACTACCCCAACAATAATAATAACCACCCCCCATTCTAACAGCTGATGGTGACTAATCCTTTAAAGTAGGAGATGATTGGCAGCCACTCAGGTAGAAGCCCTGCACCGATCTCCTAACGGTGTACTTGACCTTTTCCAAATATAGAAATTCTAGGAGGTCACCCAATCAGGCCAAGGCACTGGGCGAGCGGAAGATCTCCATCCCATCTCTGGGATGTAGGCAAGAACATCTGCCTTTACCCCGGTCTGCAGCCCGGGCGGGTCCGCCACCCCGTATATGGCCACCAACGGACAAAGCTCCAGATCAATGTTAAGAATCCCCAACATGGTGTGAAAGAAGGAGACCCAAAAGCTTACCATCCTTCGACCAGAACACGCGAGTGTGATTGCTGGGCCCACGAGAGCACCACTCACACCTGTTCTCCAGTTCAAAGAACCCACTCATCCTAACCTTAATTAGGTGAGCGCTATGTGTCACCTTAAGCTGAATCAGGCTGAGCTGTGCACATGAGGAGGTGGCAATTGCCCAACAAAGTGATTCAGTCCACACATACTCATCAAGAATGGGCCCCAGCACCTCCTCCCACTGCCCTCACCCACTCTAGCAGAGCAGCTTCCATTGACATGATCTGCCCATAAGTGTATGAAATTCCCCCAACCTCGTCACAATAGGATTCTCCCCAGCAGAGAGGGCTGCAGCACTATGGGAAATGTAGGACAAACTTTATGAATAAAGTAATGTAACTTATAATATCGGAACAAGTGTGCCACTGACAGTTGGAATTTCGCTGAGAACTCCTCAACTGGCAAACCGCCCCTCCATGAGCAGATCCCTAAAACTCTCCAGGCCCTTTCCTTCCCAGGACATAAATGTCGCATCCAACCCCGACGGCACAATGGTTACCACATATGGAGGCCAGCAATGACACGGCGCTCAGCTTGTAATGCTGCCTAAACTACCTCCATATCCTTAAAGTAGAGATCCCCACTGGGTTCGAGGAATACCTCGCTGGAGGTAACCAGAACATAGCCAAAGCCCGCAAAGTCGAACCCTTACACAAACTCGCCTCCATTCTCCATCCCCACCCCCCATATGGAGTCTGACTCTCTCAGTCAACCCAGCACCTTCTAAGCATTGGCCGCCCAATAATAAAGGAGAAAATAGGGTAACGCCAGGCCCCCACACTGCTGGTCCTTCTGAAAGTACACCCTATGAATTCTTGGTGACTTACCTGCCCAAATAAAAGAAGTCACCAACTTGTTCACCTTCGGGGAAAGCAAAGAAAAAAAAAGGAGGCATTGAAACAGAAATAGGAACCGTGGACGAATATTCATCTTAATCGTCTGGACCCTGCCCGCCAGGGACAGCGGAAGGATATCCCACCTCTGTAAATTGGACCTCACCCTACTCACCATCTTGAATAATTTAACCTTTGAAGTGTACACCAATCATGGGCCACTCAGATACACAGATGCCGAAAGCCACCTCTGGTAAGACGAAAAGGCAATACCCCGGATTGACTCCCCTCTCCACGTTAACTGGAAAATATTCATTCTTCTGTTCAACTTGCAGCTCAAAAAGGAGCCAGAGCTCCTCAGTAGCGTCATAATTTCATCCATAGAGGAGACTGGGTTCATAGCACACAAGAGGAGGTCATCCGCATATAGAGACACCCTGTGCTCCCTTTCCACCTGCCTTATCCCCCTCTATTTGCCTGAAGACCTCAGCATTATAGCTCACGGTTCTGGTACGAACAGGAGTGGCGACAATGGGCACCCTGCCTTGTACCCCTATTCAGTAGAAAAAAAAAACCTGAACTCTCAACGCTTTAGTACGTACATTGGCTGTAGGGGCTTTATCCAACAGCTGAGGCCATGAGATAAACTTCTGCCCAGATCCGAATCACCTAAGCACCTCAAAAAGGTACCCCAACTCCACCCTGTCGAAAGCTTTCTCATCAATCATAGATATAAACTGGTTCGGGAGCTGGAGAAGGGGGAGAGGACATCATTCAGAACCCACTGTATATTAGCCGATAGCTGCCGCCCCTTCACGAAGCCTATTTGGTCCTCTGCAATTACCTCGCAGACACAGAACACCAATCACAGTGCCAGCACCTTAGCCAATACCTTGATATCCACGTTCAAAAGAGAAATGGACCTGTACGAGCCACATTCCGTGGGACCCTTGTCCTTTTTCAAAATGAGGGAGGTGGAGGCCAGCGAGTGTGTATCGAGCAACAATCTCCGAGCTAGAGAATCATTAAACATATCTACTATTATTGGCAAAATGACACAAACTGATCCATATACTTCTAATAAAACTCAACTGGAAAACTGCCAGGACCAGGGGCCTTACCTGTTTGCATCAGCCCAATTAACCCCAGCACCTCCTCACAGCTTAATGAAGCCTCCAACTCCTCCCACTCTCCCTCGCCACCAGCTGGAAGGGCAACCCATCCAAGAACTCCGCTGTGTCCGACCCACGCCCCGGAGGCTCTGACCGATAAAAATCCCCAAAGAAAGCTTCAAACGCCGCATTAACCTACCCCGGAGCGGAAACCAAGCTGCCGCCCGAGTCTCTGATCTGGACAATCTCCCGGGAAGCCACCTGCCACCTCAACTTGCGAGATAAGAGGCGGTCTGCCTTCTCCCGCATGCTCGTAGTTCAACCCCGACGGGCGCCACAGCTGGCCTACCGCCTTCCCCGTGTACACCAAGACAAACTGCATTTGCAGCTGCTTCCTAGTTACCAGCAACTCCAGAGTAGAGTCCTCCGAATAGCGGCGATCCGTTTTCAATATCGGGCCCACCAGTCGCTGCCATTCCGCTCACACCATCCTGTCCAAGTGTGCTTTATGAGAGATTACCTCCCCTCTTACCACTGGCTTAAGGGCCTCCCAATGTGTGGAGGGAAAGACTGAGTCTTTCCTGTTAAGCCTAATATATTTCTCGATAGTCGCAGACATTCGCTCAGAGCCCCTTCACTGCTTGTAGCACCACATCTAACCTCCATGGCGAGCGCGGAATGGGATCCATCTCCAGCACTAGGTCCACAAATCTGGAGCATGGTCAAAGATTACTATCACCGAATATTCTGTCCTTTTAACCCAAGGAAGCAGGGAATCCCCCCCCCCCCCCTCTCCCCCTCCAATATAAAAATAAATCCTGGTGTATCCTCATGCACATTGGAAAAGAAACAAAAACTCCTCACTACTTGAATGTAGAACTCTCAACAGGTCCCATCTGCTCCATAAAGGCCTGAAGGGCTTTCACCACCCTTGAGAGAGCCAGAGACGTAGACCTAGACCGGTCCATTTTAGGCTCCAGTACTTAATTGAAATCCTTCCCAGAACCGGCTTTTGCAAGCCTAGATCAGGGGTGGAAGCCAGAACATTGCTAATAAACATCACATCATCCAGTTGGTGGCATAGACTTTACCAGAACCACCTGTGCAGCTGCCAGAGACCCACTAACCACTACGTAACTATCATTAGGATCCGCCATGATCGGCAGGGGGACCAAGATTGCCGCACCTTCTGCACATGTTCCACCCACCCCCTCCGCAGTCTGGTCTGTTCTCTTACCCAAAAGTGAATCTCCTGCAAAAATACTACAGGCGCGATCTACCGGCCATGTTGCACCTGCAAGACAGCGCGCCAATGCACAGCGTAGCCGGGAGACCCAGCTCCTGGGGTCTCCCCGGCTCGCTGCGCCTCACGAGATCCAGCACGTTCTCACGAGACGCATAATGTGAATTCTGCCCATTGAGGGGGGATTGCTTTTTGTCAAATCTGCATGTTAGAGCGAGACAGCTAGTCTCACTCTAACATGCATTTCCCTGAGGTAACCGAGGTGTTGGTATCTATCCCCTTCGCCTCAGCGACTTCAGGCGAGTGTTGTTCAGCACTGGTCCCCACGAATGGTGGAATCTCACTCATGGGGGTTTCCCAGGGAATCCGAGCCACCCAAGTGCTTGCCTTGGCAGGGTGTCAGCCTGGCAGTACCACATGGGTGCCAGCCTGGCACTACCAAGGTGCCCAGCTAGCACTGCCAGCTGGCAGATATGCTGCTAGGATGCCAGGCTAGAACTTCCCAGGTGCCTAGCTGCCATTCTTTTACGGATAGGAATTGGGCCCAGAGGTGCCCTGTGGGGGCGGGCTTGAGAGATTGTTGGGGTCTCGATCTCTTCCTGCGCTGTCGTGTTCCAACGGGCAGGGCTCCTCAGTGCAGGAAACAGGACTAAGTGCGGCCTCGACCATATGTTCCCTGCTGAGGCCCGTATCTAACCAGAGTCGTGTTAAAATAGCTTTGTGGTTCTCGGTGCTGCGAGGGCCGGGAAACACACAGCTAAATGCGCTAACTATGGGACTCTGTTTTCATTTGGTTAGATCGGGCACCACATCAGCATTCAGATTCCTTAGGTGAGCAAAATCTCTCAACCTCTTCACTGGGCTACCCAACTCCCAGGTGACTGACTGAATTCCATCCATGAATCAGCTATTTCCACCGTCAGAGACTACCAAATAAATATTCAAGAGGAACAGGAGAAAGGCCCTCCCATGATGGCCACCAACTCCACCCTCAGCGAAACAAAGAAGCAAACTAACCCCTCCCCCACACCATGCTTTCAACCACAACCCCGCCCAAATACAGAAACTGAAACCAAATCCAAAAGCCAAGCTCCCATGCCCAAACCCAGACGCTAAGCTCGTCAAACATGTGTTTTGAATAAATTTAGAGCCGCCCAAGTTCTTGCCTGCTGGGCAGGGTGTCAGTCTGGCACTGCCGGTGTCAGTCTGGCAATGCCGGTGTCAGCCTGGCACTACAAAGGTGCCAGGTAGCACTGCCAGCTGGCAGACGTGCTGCTAGGGTGCCAGGCGAGAACTTCCCAGGTGCCTAGCTGGCATTTTTTTTTTTTACTGACAGGGATTGGGCCCAGGGGTGCCTGTGGGGGGCAATTTCTTTTCCCAATTAAGGGGCAATTTAGCGTGGCCAATCCACCTACCCTGCACATCTTTGTGTTGTGGGGGTGAAACCCACGCTGACATGGGGAGAATGTGCAAACTCCACATGAACAGTGATCAGGGCCAGGATTCGAACCAGGGTCCTCAGCGCCGCAGTCCCAGTGCTAAACACTGTGCCACATGCCGCCCTGAGCTCGGCAAACCTGACTAGACTGCTTCAACGCCTCTAGCTCCTCCCCCCACCTCACTCCCATTCAGGAGCCACGTTTATTGGTAGCGCAGCAGTGTCAACCACTTCCCCCACCACTGAATATAAGAAAAAGACGACTTTCCCGAGGCTAAACGTATCCTCATATTGCAATCCCCAAGGAAACTAAATTTCCAACGGGAGCCCTGTATCAACCCAGCCCACCCTCAACTAACATACATCATTAAAAATCCCCATCAACCCCACAAACAGAGAAACACATTTTATCAACAATTATAGATATCCCAACAACCAACCCACAGAAATCAAAAAACCCATACAAGACATTCAACTAGTCCGGAGTCCATGCCTATTAATAAAGGGGTCCGCTTCCTCCATCCCTCGAAGTAATAGTCCTTGGACTCAAACCACCCGCAGCCTTGCCGGGTACACCACTCTGAACGAGACTCCCATTTCGTACTGAACGGTCTTAACCTTATTAAAGGCCGCCCGCTTCCTCGCCCACTCAGCCCCCACGTTCTGATAAATTCTCATGAGGTTTCCTTCCCACTTCGAGTCACAGTGCTCTATGGTCCACTTTAGGACCCTCTCCTTCTCGCAAAGGTTGGAACCAAATGATGATCGCTCGAGGTGGCTCATTCAGCTGTTAATTCTGCCAAAATGTCTAATGGGCCCTATCCAGCTCCGGTGGGGAAACAAGACCATCATTACCCATCATCTTCACAAACATTTGCGACAGATGTTCAGTGGGATTTGGGCCCTCCACCGCCTCTAGCAACCCCACGACTGAGGTTCTGCCTTCTCGACTGATTTTTAAAATCATCGACCTTTGCCTTCCATCTCAAATTTTCATTGGCCACCACCGCCATCTCTGCCTCCAACGGCACAAGCTGCTCACCTTACCTAGTCAATGCCGTCTCCACGCCCTCTAGCACCTCGCCAAATTTCTTTACCGCCTTGACGGTCTTCATCAAGTTTCACCCGGACAGGGCCCCAGCTCTCCCTCGATCAGTTTACACAGACTTTCCAATACCAACTTCCATTGCTTGTCGAAAATGCTTTTCAAACTCCTTTGTGAAAACACCAGAGAGCACGTCCGCTGCTATTGGGGTCGCCGTCGTTGGCAATACTGCCGTCTCCATTTTCTCTGCTGAGGAACTGCGCGAAGCCTCGGAGTCCGCCGAAGAATTGTCCACAGTGGGTTTCTTGCTTCCTTTCCCTCTCGTTTTTGGCATGCGTTTCATGCGGGAACACTGTATTACTGATCCACAATGCTTTCCTGCAAAATGCTCCTGAAAAATCGGGCAAATAGACCTAAAAAATGCAGATCCTGGTCAGAACTACTTAATGAGCGACCTCTCCCTCCCATGCCACTACCAGAAGTCGTCCCATCCTTCTCTTGACCATCTTCTTACTCTGTGTTTAGAAATATATTCAAGTATTTTCTCTTGTACAAATAAAGACTGCCCTGAAGTAATTTTTGCAACTTTGTGGCTTTCCTGGTCTCATTTGCTTTCCATATTAAACGTCAACTCTAATATTTCCATTAAGAGATTCTGACTAAGTGGGTATTTGTTTAAGCTTTTCCCTGTGGAGAATTTGGAGCTGGGGAGGCCGCATTGTATGATGAGGACATAAGGAGGCTACAAAGGGACATGGACAAGTTAAGTCAGTGGAGAAAGAGAGTATAATGTGGGCAAATATGAAATTGTCCATTTTATCAGAAAGTAAAAGAGAAACATATTATCTAAATGATGGGAGATCGCAGAGCTCTGAGATTCAGACGGATCTGGGTATCCTAGGCCAGTATGTAGGTTCAAGTAATTAGGAAAGCTAATAGAATGTTATCGTTTATTGTGAGGAAGATTGATCACAAAAATAGGGAAGTTATGATTCAGTTGTAAAGAACATTGGTGAGACCATGTTGGGAATATTGTGCACAGTATTGGTTTCCTCCTTTAAGGAAAGATATAAATTCATTGGAAGCAGTTCAGAGAAGATTTACCAAACTAATAGCTGAAATGGGTAAAAGATGGTTGTTTTTTGAAGAAAAGTTGGCAGTGCACCTGGTAACTGGCAATGCCAAGGCATCAGGCTGGTAGTGTCAAGGTGCCTGGGTGCAAAGGGGAATGTCAGGATACTACCTTTCCTGTCCCTGACCACACGGAAGGCTTTAAAGTCACCCCAAGGTACCATCACACCTGGTCCACGATTGTGGAAACGAGCTTAACGGCATCTGGTTGAGGCCTCGCAGGCGTGATGGTACCCGTTGACTCCCAGGCATCGGGTGAATACGGCGTCCGGATATTTAATACTTAAATGAGCCATTATCATTATCTGGATCATGCCCAGTGAGGTTTTGCGCCTGACACAGAGCCCGATTTGGATGGGGTGGGAAAATCACTCCCGATGTTTCTTCTTGTGGTAGAATCTAGGGGTTACTATTTAAAAATAAGAGATTGCTCATTTAAGATGAGTAGAAATGTTATCTCTGAGGGCAGAGTCTTTGGAACTCTTCTTCAGAAAACAGTGGAAGCAGAGTCTTTGGATATTTCTAAGACACAGGTCGATAGATTCTTGATAAGCAAGGGGGTGAAAGGCTATCCGGGGTGGGCAGAAAGTGGAGCAGCCATGGTTATATTGATGGCAGATCAGGCTCAAAGGGCCAAATATCCTACTCCTGCATGTGGTCATATGTATGTTCTTGCATATCCTTGGAAAGCATGTGGTTGACTTTCCTGCCCTGCTGCCAATGGAGGTCTTGGGAGGGAAAATTAATCCCCCCTTTAAGGTCTCTTCCTGCCACTGTTAACATTAAAGACATGCAAATCTGTGTAGGTTGCTTGTGGTCTCTATTTGGGAAAGAGCGGTTCCTCAGTCAAAGTCGCAGTGGGAAGGCTGCTGTTGCCACCCCGTGCCCTTACTGCCAACTCCCTCGCCCATGACGTCCACCTCAGGGAATTCCTCCCACCATCGCTCACCTCTGGCCTGGGCCATTCTGTGATCATGGCCCTCTGGTGAGTGTACTTCTTGCACCACCTACCCGTCCCGTGTGATGCGGCTGGACAAAAGACCAGCAGTTTATGGCAGACCAGGACCTCCCGCCCTCAGGGCCTGGGCCCATGGACAGCCTGCTTGTTAACTGCCTCTAGGCTCTTAATTCACCAGGTTTTCCCTAAATGAGGCAATGTAGGTCTCTTACCCATGAAATTCCCCCTAATGTAATGCTGTTCTGTAGAAATGTAGAAGCTAAAAAATAGCTGAAGCAACAATTAATGCCAATTCCCACTATATGAACACACTGGTGACATCTAATTGCACATGATCAACACTGTTAAATTTAACATTTGCTTCATGTGAAAGTTTAGTGCTCAGCATATGCTCTGAATCAGAGAGTGGCTGCCTGAGTTTTTGTGATTGAAAATTCTGTTCAAGAGCCTGAGACCAGTGCAACTTGGCTCATTTTGAGAGGTTGGGGTAATTTCTCATGCAAGCTCCTGGTAGGGCTGAGGGGTATAAACATGTGTATTGCATAATTTTCAGCTGATATCAGGAGCAAAATTGGAAGGGAAACTGTGTGTCGCACCATTATTTAAGCACAACAGCAGGGAAAGGTCTCTGGCAATGGCCCAATTTTGGCAGGATGGTAGAGGAAAATCCAGATCGGTGAGACTTGCATTCCAATCATGCTGTGTCACTCTAAAAAATGAGAGATATATGGAATTACAGTAGAATTGGTATGCATTTTGCGTAGAATGCTCGACATATTGACGACAGGACTTTGTCCAGTACGGTCTAATCAGCAGTCCTGCAGTAACAAAATTTATGATACTGGTTCAGGTTGACAAGGCTAAGTGTGGGAGAAAGGATTTCAAATTCTATGGTTAGGCAGACTGATGTCTCATATGAGGAGATGAGGAGATGCCATCCAATAGAGCATAGAACTCTGGGAACTGCAAGTCCTTTTGATCGCCCCCTCCTGATTGTCTAAGTTAACATTTGAAATGATTGCTCCAAAACATCCACAGCATTCAAAGGAAATGTTCTTGTGTAACTGTGATCAGCATTGCAGGTGCCACTGACATTGCCAGTGGCAGATTTCAGTGCAGACAACCGTTGTTACACGTCCTTGAGATTTTTACTGAAACATCTGGGATAATTACAAATAAACATATCCACCAGTGGATCCTTCAAATAGAGGAACATTTAAAGGCAGTACTCATGCAGAACCAGTAGAGAAGTCCACAACACACAAGGGGCAATCTCAGCAGCAAAGCACATAAGACAATTGCCTGCCACTGCAGAATCCAATAAAATTAATTAAATAGCAATAATACTTCCATTTTATATGAGCATGTTTAAACGTCTCAAAGCTTGTCACATATTGGGTTACTGCTGTCGTGCAGGGAAACTTCTAACTCCTATTAAGATTTGAATTCTTGTGCCCAAAATAAAGAATTAAAGGGACAATTCTCCTGACCTCCTTGGAATGCCATCTTTTATTTTGTACCACTTTAACCACAATATTCTGTGTTGAAGGTGCCTTGAATGCAAACTTAACTGTAAACAATAATAATCATAAAATATTTTTAAAAACATGGGTTATAATAGCCCAACAAAAAACTGCAGTGAACATGCAGCATAAATACTGCAAAAACAAATCTTCTTGGCTGATTAAGAGCTGCACTGCATATGGTGCTTTCCTTGCTCCCATTCCTAATGAGCACCAACAGAAAAAGAGCAAACATGGCACAAATGCCAGTGAATTGTGCTGGATGTTTATATAAGTGTTCTTGAATTACATTTGCAGACTCTGTGAGGCTTATGTAAAAAGCAAGTGCAGGCACTAAAAATGGACAGGCATGGAACTGCAGACCAGCAATAGCCAAAACATGATGCCTAGAAAAGCAACTGACTGCTGTAATCATACCCCATGGCAAAAAAAACTGTTAAGGGTACCATTTCCAGTCTAATTATATGCCCTTCTTACATTGCATTGGTGCTGATGTAGTATCCACTGTCTGCTATATATTATGTGCTCTTCGGCCCTTCTCTGCCGTATTGATGCACTACACGATTTTAAATTTTCCCACAGCACAACAGGCACAATGAGTACCATTTCCACCCTGTGCTCCCTGTGCAGACAAACTGAAGATCAATTTGTGGTAAAAGCTGATTGACTAATACTCCTGATTTTTCAGCAAGGTGCAAGTCACTTCATGCAGGTGTGAGTAAACAACGAAGCAGATGTGAAATGTATTAGGAACTAAAGGGGTGCAAAATCCTTCTACAATGCAGCAACGCTGCAAAGAAAAGGCATCAAAATACACAGGAGAATATAGTTTCAAATACACAGAGGGTACCAGATCACCTTCGTGAGTGACTGACATTAATTTTTAAAAATGCTTTAGTTCCAGGTCCCTGGATCCCAGAGCTGTCAATCTGTTTGTAAAGAGATCTGTTGTGTATATATATTTCCCAATTCCTTTTATTCCACTGGTGTTCTAGGCAAGTGAGTTTAGAAATCCCCATCGCTGTAAAGTGAAGGACATGGACTTGTTTTTGGTTCCAGATAGATTACTAGTTCCTTTTTCAAAAATGATATATTCCCCCCAAAGTTTGAGGGATGAATCTTTCCACCTTCAAGGTAATAGTGTGACTGTTGAATACAACAGAACCTCCTTGGGCGGGATTTTCCAGTCCTTTGTGCTGGCCGCTGTCTGGATTCCCTGCCAGTGGGGTGGGCAAGCCATGCAAAATGCCATAGATTTCGACAGGACCAGTAGTTGCTACCAAAGACCAATGGCAATCTGCCTCTGCTGTTCCACGTCGTTGGGTGGGGTGAAAAATTCCTGGCTCGAGGCTTTAAAATGGGTGAGGTGGGAAAGATTATTGAATCCATAATGATCCTTTTTGATTTATTGGTTACACTAAATGGAAGAAATATCTCCCTTACTGTGAAAGTTATGGTGCTAATTCAGTGTTAGAATCTGTATGATTCCAAAGTATTTGCTTAGTTTAGTTCAATAAATATATATACAGCAGCCATTATAACTTTCCAAACTTCATTGCAGGATGACCCGATGAACTGAAAGTGGTGTTGGTTGGAAATGGACTTTGTCAGGTTAAAAAAAAGATGTAATATTATTGACAATGTCAATGGGAGGTAGTTATGAAGCTACAAAATTGATGGGCAGCAAAAGATCGGCTGGCTTATTAAGCCTGCCCTATATTGAGGTTGGAGCAGCAGTGCTAATCGCTTATTTTCTCCCTCATTCCACATGCTCCCATCCCAACACAGCCATGTAATCTCCAGAGAGACAACTAAAACCCCAGGACCAATGAGGAAAAACATACTCTAGAAATTTCTCTCCAAGCTCCTTAAGTGATCAAAACTGGCCCAGGAGAGTTTTTAATCAAGACTAGATTTTCAAAAATAAATTTAGAGTACCCAGTTCTTTTTTTTTTCCAATTAAGGGGCAGTTTAGTATGGCCAGTTCACCTACTTTGCACATCTTTTTCGTTATGGGGGTGAGACCCACGCAGACATGGGGAGAATATGCAAACTCCACACGGACAGTGACCCGGGGCCGGGATCGAACCCAGGTGCTGCCCTTTAAATCAATAATAGATATTGTTATTTTAAGCTGGTAACACCTTCTGATTTTGAGTTTTGAATAAAATTAGTATTCATGTCAGCTAAACCGGTTATGAGATTGTGATGTAAATAGGGTAGAACTGACTGTGTGATATTGTACAATGGATTATAATGAATCTGCAGCCATTTTACATCTCTCCCAGTTTCTGCATCCATTTCGGGAGAAATGCAGAACAGGTTGCTGCCTGGGCTATCAACCATTTTATACTATTGCACCGTCAAAATGTATTCACAAACCCTCTCTATCTGTAAAGCTTTGAAGATTGGGTAATTCTCCAGTATTAGATCAGTGTTGCCTACAAAATTCTATTTATCTCAAGAGGGTATAGTTTCTAATTTCCCCTACTTTCTGCCAATGTAAAATACATGTTGCTTTTACCGGAATGTAAATAGTTTTGTACAGAGATGGTATCAAAATCATGCACAGTTAACCAGTGATTTTAGAATGAATATCAGACTTTTTTGATTGTTCCAATTAATAGAGGCGCGTGTACATGTCAAGCCTTGATATACCTACCACTCATGACCTGGAATGGCTGAGCAATCTTATCTTTATTGATTATTGTCTCCACAGAGCAGAGAGAAGTTTTTTTTACTTCCTGAGGAAATACCGTTTTGATTCAAGTAAACCATGGTTCAAAACAGAAAATTATTTACATCAAATAATCACCTCATCAATGTCTCCTGAAGTTGGGTGTATTTGCCCTTTTCTCTAGAAAGACCCAACTAGACAAATGACAAGAGTGTTTTCCAGGAGATGTTCAGTGTAATCCAGAATCTTTAAAGGAGGCTTACCACTTAGCTATTTATATGACGCACAAAACTGCATAATGCCTTCCAATTAGAGTACTGAGCTTGAAAATTAAATCACGTAGAGGCAAATGAAAATGATTGATTTTAATGGCAAGCTACCAATTCTTGGTTTTCATTTTTAAGTTAGAAGCCATTACTTTCTGTAAAATAACACTGATTAAGTTTAGGTGTAAATACATGTAAAATGTAACGTTACGGATTAAAATTTAATCAAAGTGCACATCTAAGATACAATATTAGCCCAGCAGTACTTTGAGCTATTTAAGATAGCTGAATTTAATGATTTGAATTGGTCAGGTATTTTGACGTGCAAAAATACATAAAGATGATCATAAGATAAATTTGAATGAAGAAAACCATGTGGTTAATCTTAGCTGGTCTGTCTAGAATGATCACACAATCTCTCCACTTCAACTTCTAGTCATCTTGGCAAATGATTCCAGAGCTTTTGATATTTTAGCCCCACCATCAAATTTGCTCATGATACAAACCTCTGCATCTGGCTCAAATTTATTCATTAGGCATTGCAAACATACTGAAGAAATAAGGTATGTACTAAAAAAAGGACAAAGAAAAAAAAATTGCAAATGTGAACGGGTGAATGAAATGTTTATAATGCTTACCGTTATGGAACAGCTTATCCTCTGATTGGCCAGATCAGTGCCAAGGAAGAAACACGAGTATTAAATGCAAATAGAGAAGTTCGTAAAATGCGAGTTTCAAGGCTATTTGTTCGATTTTTCATTTATGTTTTAACATAAGGAAAATTATTTACATTCTGTAATTCATAATATTTAGCCTTCATTCAGTTGGTTTTTATATTTACTACTGACTTTGAGCAGAATTCTTTGTAATTTTCACCATGCCAAATAGCACTTCAGCTTGTATTCATATTATAGCATTATAAAATGAATAGATGTGGAAAATAATGCAACAAAACATAATTACTACTATTAAATGCACTTTGGATGTATATTTATATATTGTTGCAACATTAAAACTGTTGGATGTGTCTTTAAATGGCATGGAAAAATTAGTATAGATTAGTTAAACAGTGTACATATTGATTTTTTTAATCAGTTGCATAGCTTAAATCAATTAATGGTGGTGGAAGGGGGAATGGAGAAATAGACTTTAAAAAGTAAAATTAATAAATGTTCGGAGATTACTATATGACCAATCAATACAAGGGCTTTGTGGAACTGGATGACGTATTGGGATACCGATATTCAAGTCAGATGCTGTTTGCTAAATTATAAATGTCTGTAATTAAAATCCAGAGGCTGTTTCTATGAATGATTTAGTAAGTTATTTCATGTTTTGTCATGGCTGATTAACAACATTAAATTAACTTTTTCTTATTTAAGGCTTTGACTTTTCCATTTATTTCAAGGGCCATTGTCAACAGGAATTCTGGCTTGCGGACAAGTCATTCATGTAGATAGAAAGTTACTAATTTTAATTATTTTCAATTTGTTCATGGGATGTTGGCATTTCTGACTCGGCCAGCATTTATTGCCCATCCCTAATTGCCCCCGAGAAGGTGAATGTGAACTATCGTCTTGAACCACTGCAGTCTATGTGGTGTAGGTATGCCAACAGTGTTGCTTGGGAGGGACTTCCAGGATGTTGAAGACCGTAATGGAGTGTCGATATAGTTCCAATTCAGATGGTGTGTGTAATGGAGAGGAACGTGCAGGTGGTGGAGTTCCCATATATCTACCTTGTTTGTTCTTCTGAATGATAGAGGTCGCAGGTTTGAAAGGTGCTGTTGATGACCCCTGGCAAGTTGCTGCAGTGCATCTTGCAGATGGTACAAAATGCTGCCACCATGTATCGGTGGTGGAGGCATTGTATGTTTAAGTTAGTAGATGGAGTGCCAACCAAGCTGGATGCCTTGTCCTGGATAGTGACTACTTCTGGAGTGTTGTTCGTGCTGCACTCATCCAGACAAGTGAAGAACATTCCATCACAAAACCTGTGCCTTGTGGTTGGTGGACAGGCTTTGGAATTCCACTGAATTCACAGCCTCTGACATGCACTTGTGGCTCCAATCATTATATGGCTGGTCCAGTTCAGTTTCTGGTCAGTGGTAACTCCAAGAATATTGGTGGTGGGTATTCAGTGATGGTAATACCATTGAATGTTTGGGGGAAATGGTTAGACTTTCTTGTTGGGGAGAATTTAGTGAATGTCATATATGTGCATCATAAATAGGTTGAAAATAAATGTATACATTTTGATAATATAATTTATTTAATGATATTCAAGAGTGTTATCACAGTAAAGATTATGGTATTCTTAGGTGGTCACTATCACTTTCAGCTCAAACAACCTCCTCAATAGGACATCTTTTATCCACAGCAGTGATCATTATATCTGAGTGAGAAAGGTTAGATCAACTTTATATGGAAGGCCAACTATGTTTCTAAGACAAAATTATTTTATTCCCTATCGAGTACAATGGTTCTTAAACATTAAATTTATCAAAATTGTAGTATAATGTGAATTTTATCTCTAATCCAGAATCTTTAATGTTTAATTTTAGCAACAACAGCCACTGGCAGCACACCACTTAGCCCTTCAGCAGCAGCTTATCCAGGTGCAGCAGCTTCAACAACAGCACATAATGACAATGCAGCGTTGTGGCTTGCTCACAGTCCAGTCCGGACAGCCAGCTCTGTCTCTGCAAACACTGGCACAAGGTAAGCAAGGAGATGGGTCTGGTTAAAACAGGCCTCCTGGTCGAGCTGCACAAATGGGAACTGCAAAGCCACAGCAGTTAAGTTGTTCAAGAGAGGGCAATTGAGCAGTGACAGGACACACCAGCGTATAATATGAAAGCTATGAATGAGACGATGCATGAAGTGTAATCTGCGCAGCAACACATCAGGGACACCCTTAGGTAATTCAGCAGCCATGTCATTGATTGATTTGAATAGTTGTATGTAACAGCTAGCCTGTTCCTTTGGTGTTTAAAGAGCATGTTCAAAGCCTAAGGGTGTCTATCTGCAAGCTATTGACCAAAGAACCTACCGAGTGGCTTCAGAGTTACAGTTTTACTGGTGCAGTAAACTAATAGCAGTGACACTTCTCCCTGTGGAACTGGGAAGCAACTGAGAGTTTGTGCAGGCAGAAATACAAAGTAATTTTTTATCACTGCGATAATAGCCCAAAACCGATGTCATTATGAACCTTAAATCAACTTTATGCTTGCTTGAACATGGTCACCTGAGTATAGAGGTACAAGGACGAAAAAGGTTGAGCGACTATGTTTGTCTTTCAACTAGTACTACCTGGGATTGGGAAATTGAGTTCTATGAGCAGTAATCAATCACATTTTCCAACAACATACATTTTTCAAAGTAGTGTCTGTGTCCATTTCTTTTATAAGGAGGAACAACAGTGTAGCTGTTGAAACAAAATGAAAGAAATATAGGGGATCCTTTACAGGATAATCCGATTAAAGACAACATGTGACTGTGGTGATATGCATCACTGTAAATACACAAGGGGTTAATGTAGATACACTAGAACTAAATAAACACTAGAGGGAGCACCAGAGACATCATGACACACAGACATTCAACCAATAGGTCAGTAAGATAGGACACGACCAATGGGCAGTCAAGACACACCCAGAGGTGACACTACCACAAGGGGCTACCCATATAAAAGGACAGGGCACACATGCTCTTCCTCTTTCCATAGGCAACACTCAGAGAGACAGGGGCAGATCAGGAAACATCACACCCATCACATGGATTAGAGGAGACTGGTTAGTTAGATTGAGTTACTATGGCAAGATCAGCAGGAGAGTCGAACTCAAGTAGGAGAATTGTTAAATGTTCAATAAATGTGTTAAACCTATCTCCAAGTCTGAACTTTCCTTTGTCAGTGTATTCATCAAGGAAGCAGCTTATGCCACATGAAGAAGCATAACACAACAGTGATCATCTACTTTCTTTCAGTAGAATATCATGTTATCAGCTAGCATGACTATTGACTTCTGTTTTAGCCATGCAAATAGTGGTTTTGGGGTCAGCTGTGGCAGTAATTGTTACCGCACAAGCAGTACTATTCACCATACTTGCCAAGAAATATTAATATTTCTGGTATCATATTTGCAAATGAAAGGACAGTGCAAAGGAATAGGAACAATCAGTTGTGACCGTCCTGGTTTATGTGCTAGTTGTTATTGCTAGACTAATGCTTGGAAGGCTGTTCTACTGTCCTTGCTATAATTCACTATTTTTGATATGCAAACTATCTGGCCAGAACATGTAAAAATCCTATCAGTCTCATTTCACACTTCTTAACCACTTAAACTCTCTGGAGTCTATAGCCTTATTAGACCTACACTCTCCAATGCTACCGTAATTAAAATCTTTAGCAATAGTTTAGTAAAGTAAAGATATTTTGGCTGATCACTTTGAGATTATTATCCAATCCTTGCACCCAAACTGAAAGTAATAAATTAGATTTTGACCTGGTATTCTTCCTGATCTGAAGTGCTTGAATATTTAATTGTGATTTGTAATTAAAATATAGTTAGAACCACAGTTTTTTTTTTTGCTTTCTGCTTTCAAATTTGCACATTGGTTTTTGAATGAAATCAAATTTTAATGATAAAGACAGGTGATTAAAAAATAATTACTGACATAATATTCTAATTTCGTAGTAAAATTATAAAAGGCCTTTGAATATGGTGCAAATGAATTGGTTACATTTACAGCACATTATTTTCAATTATGCTTTTTATATTTAAAGAGGAATGCATTTTCCATTAATATATTGCAAAATATCTGTGATAATAACTAAGTGCTTTGATTTTAAAAGGAGAAGTGACTGTGCAGAGCAGTCTGGTTATGTTGAAATTTCAACAGATCAATTATAGCATACATCTGAAGAATTTACTTTTAATTATCAACACTAACTGAATATACAGAGGGTTACACTGTATCTTGTTAGAAGTATTGCAACACATAGGAATATAGTTAGGAATTGTCTAATTAACATCAGACATTGTTTACATACTCTTTGGTATTTTAATTAGTGTGTGAAGAAGGATAAGTCTGCTGTTCATGGATCTAATTATACAATATGGAACTATTGCTGTTTGACACAGGCATGACTCCAACAGAATTGCAGCAGCTGTGGAAAGAAGTGACTGGAGCTCACACAATGGAAGAAAGTGTAACCAAAAATGGCAGCCTAGACCTTTCTACGAGTTCAATTTGCTCTCCCGCTCCACCACCTAAGACCTCACTACCAGTAGCCCTGATGAACGGACAGTCTACGGGTCACACTCCAAAAAGGGAATGGTAGGTGTTAATAAGACATTATTCGCCACTGATCCAACTAATTTGTTTTATCTCATAAGTCCTTTTATAGCCCTCACTTGTCTGACTGGTGGTATCTCCATTCATTCATCATAATCTATTATGTGTAATGATGCTTGATTATTCTGCTAGTATTTCTTTTTATATGAAAAAAATGAGACCTCAGAAGAATTGTGTGGGTAAGTAGCCATGCAGTGCTAATGGGATTCTGCACAATGTTCTAGGACAAAGTTTTGTTGCTGCCCTGTTCCTAAAGAGTGGCATATCAATATAATGGCCACTACCATCCACAATACGACTCATACTAATTTCATGTTTTGAAGAGTATGCTTGATAACTTACTTTTCATTACAAATATTCAGAATCCAGTTAAATCATATGGCAACATGTACAACCTAGTCTCTCGCCTCCAACTCTGTCGGATTGCATACTTACAAGTTGTAAATGCATTTGTGCAGCTTTATATCACTTCCTCATGAAATCCCCAAGCACATTACAGCCAATAGATTAACTTTGAAGTGCAGTGACTGTTGTCTTATAGGCAAACATTTGCGCACTGTAATGTTCGTCATACAGCAAATGATTGAATGACTAGATGGTCCACTTTTAGTAATGGTACTTGAGGGAAGAATGTTGGCCTTGACAACAGAGAATTCTGCTATTCTTTCAAATTGTTAGAGCAGATCCTTCACGCCCACCAATGGGGGTAGATTAGATATCAGTTTATCACCTGAAAGAGAGTATAATATCTTTCAAAGATGTTGGGTGAAAAAAAATATATCCAGCCTTATTCATTTATTTAGAAAATGAAAATTCTCATTAAAAACACAGCCTCATATACAATGGAATGATTGAGGAAGTAGTGCAGAGATAAGGGGCGTCATTCTCCGACCCCCCCCGCCAGGTTGGAGAATCGCCGGGGGCTGCCGTGAATCCCGCCCCCGCCGGTTGCCGAAGTCTCCGGCACCGGATATTCGGCGGGGGCGGGAATCGGGCCGCGCCGGTTGGCGGGCCCACCCGCTCGATTCTCCGGCCCGGATGGGCCGAAGTCCCGCCGATAAAATGCCTGTCCCGCCGGCGTGGATTAAACCACCTTTTGAACGGCGGGACAAGGCGGTGTGGGCAGGCTCCGGGGGGGGGGGGGGGGCGCAGGGCGATCTGGCCCCGGGGGGTGCCCCCACGGTGGCCTGGCCCGCGATCGGGGCCCACCGATCCGCGGGCGGGCCTGTTCCCTTCTGCCTCCGCCACAGTCTCCACCATGGCGGAGGCAGAAGAGACTCCCTCCACTGCGCATGCGTGGGAAACTGTCAGCGGCCGCTGACGCTCCCGCGCATGTGCCGCCCGGGGATGTCATTTCCGCGCCAGCTGGCGGGGCAACAAAGGCCGTTTCTGCCAGCTGGCGGGGCGGAAATCCCTCCGGCGCCGGCCTAGCCCCTCAATGTTGGGGCTCGGCCCCCAAAGATGCGGAGCATTCCGCACCTTTGGGGCGGCGCGATGCCCGTCTGATTGGCGCCGTTTTGGGTGCCAGTCGGCGGACATCGCGCCGTTTCGGGAGAATTTCGCCCAAGAGTAAGGCTGCAGATTTCAGCAGTTTATATATAAAGGCACAGAAAATAATTGGAAAGACAGATAAGAGGGTGACATAAGCAAGAAGGTGAAGGAGGTTGGAGAATACCTGGGAGCAAGACCAAAACCATAGGCGTCAGAAAGACGCAAGAGCTGCGGTTACTTAAAGAGGCAATCGCAATTCTGGAAATCGAAGAATAACAATCAAGTTGAAGAAATCTTCAAAATGCTGGCCCAAATGTCCTCATATTGGAGATGTGAAGCAGAGATGCCGGTTTGTGGCCGAAGATGTCCCAAGAATGTGGAGAAGGTGTTTGTGACAGGAAATTGACAAACTTGCTGGAGCAAACAAGGTAAACCCAATATGTTCCCTTGACCCTTCTTTGCAGTCATTTTCTAAGTGTTGCACTCCTTTATTCATTATTGATGGGCTTAATTATGTCGTGTAAATCTACGGTTCGCACCGTGGTTGTCAATTCTGTATTAAGTATTGCCTGATGTAGCTCAGGAGCCCCACTCTGGCTCTGCTGCATTTATTGCAGAGGAAGACAGAGGGCTGAAAAGGTGCATGATTTGCTGCCCTCTTTTCTCTCGGCTCTTCCAATGCCCTTCCAAACAGTCAATCTCGAGAGGCCACCACTGTCAAGACGCTGTCTCACACAGTTATCAGTATCATATCTTGCTTGCAGGTGTCTTTGTAGTGGGTTAAAGTTGCAATCCTGTCTCAATGTAGTGCATGTTCTGGTTGCAATGAGAGTAGCTGTTACTAAATGGGGAAAGGTTAGAGCATTATTCTTCAGTATGTATATTCCAAAGGGGACGGGGAGGGTAGCAAACGTATGTTAAGGAAAGACTGGCTGAGGACACCTCCTTTACCCAGTGAATGAGCAGCACATTGTAACATAGTGAAGGTATGGGCACCCAGGAAGTTATGATCCGGTGACCAATTCACTGTACAGAAGGTCTTGGGGTATGCGGCTGTCATCCATCCAAGGAACGTGGCTGAGCCAGCGCAGACATTATTGGCTTAGCAATGAATACGTGCTGTTGGAATTAACGTGCTCCACTAACTCCGAGTTGGTGACCTGGTCCTTCATAAGATGCTGAGGATATACCTGAGACAGCAAATGGGGAATCTGTTTAGCCTCTTCTCCTGTCACTTGGGGTGGCACAGTATTTAGCACTGCAGCCTCATAGCACCAGGCACCCGGGTTCAATTCCGGTCTTGGGTGACTGCGTGGAGTTTGCACTTTCTCCCCGTGTCTGCGTGGGTTTGCTCCAGTTTCCTCCCACAGTCCAAAGATGTGCAGGTTAGGTGGGCTGGCCATGCAAAATTACCCCTTAGTGTCTAAAGGTGTGCAGGTTAAGTGGGATTGCAGGGGAATGGGCCTAGATAGAGTGCTCTTTCAAAGGATTAGTGCAGACTCGATGGGCTGAATGGCCGCCTTCTGCGCTGTAGGAAATCTATTCTGTCATATGTTGTCCAGATCCCACCACTTGTCGAGGATTGCACTTAAAACACTGACTTGATAGACTCACAGTTTGATGCTTTCAGCCAGCTTGCTGTTAATTCATTTATTACCCTCAGAATAACAGAAGAGCTATAGGTGAAAATAGGACAATGATGAGTGGATATTCTACTGAAGTCATTGCTTGCTTTCCAAGTCTACAGACTTGAATCTCTGTAGCTCAAGGAAGAAAGATATTGGAGATCTACCATATGGGGGAGTTCAATGCAATTTAAGAGGACCTGCGTTACATGGCACAAGTCAGTAACTCCTATGTCGTTCACAGTATAGCTATCCAGAAAACTAAAATAAATAAATTGCAGCACAACTGCAGTATGTAATGGCACAATGAACATCAGCATCTGTCCCACCTCAGTCAGACAGGCATGGTGTAGTGTATTCAGCAACTCTCCTCTTGATCATTATCATACAAGCCTTGGAGAGCTGTTCAGCAAAAGTGATGGCATCCAACTTCCAAGAAATTTTGAAAAACATCTCTTAAGTTGTCTAGAATCTAACTGAAATCAAACATCAGCAACTTTTTAAGTCCCTTTCACATAATAAAGCATATCAAGGTGCGAGTTGTCTCCATCCTCCTCCTGGCCTGTCTACTGACACCCCGATTGCTCCCTTTGCATCTTACCCCAATCAGGCCTCTCCTTCTCCCACCCTCCCCACCCTGGAACCCCTTAAGCTTACCTTGTCCTCCGGTCCCAGGACTATGGCTCAGGAATGTTGATGCACTTCCTGTTCAGTTCACTGCAGCTCTTGTCACTGAGGACTGGAGAGTTGCTGGCCCATCTGATTGGCTTGCAGCCATGTAAGGCAGCATTTCTCCCAAGTAAGGGGTGAACGTCCCAGCTGCAGTCAATTGAGGCCCATTCGATTGTGCCAACGAGAATTTTAAAGTTGAGACATTGCTGAGCTGGAAGCCAATTTGGGTTAGCGAATTCAAGGTTGTACTTGGTGCTGTTTAGAACATAGCAGCAGATTTTTCTGATGGCATGTAAAGAAAGTGGCTTCATTCTTCTCAACAGTTAATTGGAAGAAGTTCCTGGCTGTTCATGTGGGACAAGCAGTTTTGGAATTTCAACGCAGTTGTAGTTTTCTGCAGCTGGGTGTTGTTAGCGTAGGTGAGGAGTTTTATTTTAGATGTAGCTTCCAAGGAATCAGGCACATCTTAATTGAAGGTTCTTTTGTTTTTCTGCCTCCATAGATAGTTCAGGCAGTGTCCTATTGGGCTCCCACCCACCAACACCCCAACTCCCTCCCTCCCCACCACTCTCCTTTCCCCTCTCTCCCCAGCACCCCCTTCCTTTCCCTTCTGTTGGTCCAGAGGCGAGGGCATCTGGTCTCTCCAGGACAAAGTTTAGTGCTTGTACCATTTGATTTTTGTAGATATGTGTTGTGAACTGTTTTAATAATGAGTATCCACCCCCTCTCCCCATACATTAGTACTATGGGGAGGGTACTTGTGTTTCTCCAACACAAAATTAGTGTTTGTACCATTTGGCCTTGTATACATTTTTTACTGTTTTAATAAAAAGATATGGGGCGGTACATTGATGTAGTGGTTAGCACTGGTGCCTCACAATGACAGGGACCCAGATTCCAGCCTTGGATGATTGTCTTTGTGGTGTTTGCATTTTCTCCCCATGATCTACATGAGTTTTCTCTGGATGTTCTGGTTTCCTCCCACAGTCCAAAGATGTGCAGGGTAGGTGGATTGGCCATGGCTAAATTGCTCCTAAGTGTACAAAGATGTGCATGTTAATTGGGGCTATGGGGATAGGGCGGGTGCTCTTTCGGATAGTCAGTGCAGGCTCACTGGGCCGAATGGCCTCCTTCTGAACTTTTAGGAATTATGTGGTTCTATGGTTAGCATATAGATCGAGGTGTCAAAGATAGATTCTTGAAAACCACCCAATCTCATTGTGTAGGAGCACAAAGAGAAGCAATTGTAGGTGATTCTCTGGCTATGTAGGAATGGAACTAGGTGAATGTCTGCACTCCCACTGTTCTGCACTCCTTGATAGTTGGGCCCTCAGATCTAAACATGATTTGAATCTGCTCTCATTGTGCTGATCTCTCTCCTGATAACTATTCAAGGTAGTTTTTTTCCCCAGCCAGCCCCTCTGAAACCCTACCCATATAATAATAACAATAATCTTTATTATTGTCACGTTGAGGACACAATATATTTGCACCTGCCAACAGAGCCTGCCTGAAAGCCCTGGGACTCCAAAGGCCAATGTGAGGACCACCAGGCTCATGATACCACACTTGTAATTGAGCACCACTGCTCCTTAGCCCTCCGCTATCATTCAAAGTTAATGTTTCAAACAAACTTATGGGCATTCAAAACTTGTGTACTTTTCTTTTTGTTGGGTAGGTAACTTGACCTTTTTTATTAGATTCACATCTGATGCACCTTAACTTAGGTGCTCAAGAAAAGCTTGAGGTAGATAACAATTTCTGAGGCAGCAGCTTTTTCCCTCACTAACATGCCAGGAGCAAACACAAATCACTTTGAGGGTAGCTGGACCTTCCGCTAACAGCCACTTCTACTGGAATCTACTGTGCATTTTAGAATAGATATAATTCTGACCGACTTTACAAATTCTGATCCACCAGACTCCACTTCCAACGATATCAGTGATTTGAGTAACTAGGTCGTTTTACATAACTGAAGCATGAAAATAATTTACAATTTACTGTGCCTAGGTTAGAACAATTTTTTATTTCCACAGCAAAGTAACAGTTTTATATTTATTCTCATCATATTGGAACTGCTGACAGAACTAATGTTCCTGAGATTTTATTGACCTCAAATGCTTCATCTTTTTGTTTAATTTTGCCAATTACTGAAATGAAATATAGATAATTTCCAATGGGATCCCACCCTCCTCTCAGGGAAAAAAAAATTAAAATGTTTAGCCTTCTATCAATCTTACTATTGTAATATAACTAAAGTTTTTGACAACATTCACAATTGATTATATTGAACAAATGGGGTTAAATCTTGCAATGAATTGAGGTTAGAGAGGAGGTAATGTGCAGTTAGTTTTGATTTTTTTCCCCCCCCTTTTGTTTTGTACATGGTAGGTATATGCTATCCATTTGCTCAAAGTGATTAAATTACAGCTGTGTCCATAAGTAAAGCACAAGAATAACTGAGGCCGGGTGCCCACAACTGCACTTAGAGCTTTGGTTGCAGTTTTGTCAGGTATTGTGGTGCCTGACCAGATTTCACATGACACATGAAACTTTCCGTGTATAGCTGAATAGTGCTCAATTCTATTATAAATGAAGACCAGTCGAGGGACAAACACTCTTATCAGTGGGACACATCATATTTTGCCACTGTGATAAATATTACTATTATGATTTTTGTATGATTAGGGACTGAGAGCGCGATTTAACCACCACGTTGCACCTGGCATGGATCTGGGGCTGCGGTTAAATAGCGGGAAAGACCAAAATCGAGATTTGTGTCAGCTGCGAATCAGTTTGCCATCTAACCGGCCTGCTCCCCTTGGCGGGTTCTGGATCTCGCCCAAATATGCTGTGCAAATCATTAAGCCCAATTAGCACCAATCTCCATCTCACCAGTGAGATTGAAGTCGAATATTAACGTCCTCCTGGAAATTAACCAACTCCCCAACATGAAATCACAGGGGCATTATTTAATGCTCCTTTTTAAAAGCGTAATGCAGGTGCAATGGATGTTCCTGCCTCCACCTGATGTGCATCAGAAACTGTGTGGCCTTCACCAGATTGGGTCCTACTCGACTGTCTACTAATGTCGCCCACTGAGGTATGTGTGTGGGGATGATAGCTGTGATGCCTCGATGATGGTCTCCTTGGAGCTCTCCTTCGATGTGACCTCTTGGGTGGTGGGCATGGAGGGGGATCGGCCCTGGATAGGCCGGGCCCATCAGATGGAGATCCTGCGAGAGAATTGTCATGTGGTCATAGATAATTTTGTGTGACGTGAACAACTCACTTAAGTTCATCTGTGAGAAGGGGAAATGGATCCTCACCTTTGCTGTCAGTGACTGCTCTCTCCTCTGTCAATCCTGTGACCTCCAAGGCCCGTTGCCATAGAGGGTGAGCCCCCTCCCGCCCCCCCAGGTCTTGTCCTTTCACACCTATTATGGGCTCGCTTCTCCTGCGGGAACAAAGAGATGATACTGTGAGCTGCATTGCATGCTTGAGGGAGCAGGGGAATCTATGGTATGTAGCATGTGTGGGCACCTCACTTGGACATGAAAGGGATGTGCTGGTGGGTGCCAGGGGGTGCTGAGGAACAAGCATGAATATTGGATGTGGTGCAGGGTGCGAAGTGTCAGCCAAAAATTTGGGACTGGCGGGGCGGGGCGGGGGGGGGGGGGGGGCGGTTGGGGATTTGAGGGGTGGCAGGCGGAACTGATACCAGACGAGATGGGATAACGTACACTTGCAGGTCGATGGTCTTCTTCACTGGGCATGCTGCCCGAACTGCTTCGAGTGTCATTGGTGGCCCTGCAGCTGGGCCTCTGACTCCCTTGGAGGAACATGATGTCCATTCTTTCCTCCACAGCATCCAGAAGCCTAGCCAAGTCATCATCCCTAAAGCAAAGAGCAGGTCTGCGTGCTGTAATGCTTGTGTGTTGACTGAGTGAGTGCTGAGGGAGCGTTTTAAAAGCAGCTCCCCCTGGTTAATGGCAAGAAGCTGAGATGCGAGTCTGGCGAATCAGACAGCAAGGCAGCCAGTAGTGCCAAGAAGCTCCAGGGGGCTCATTTCCGGCACAAAATGCCGTTAAATGCAGGTCACAATCTCGTTAATGCGGCTGTCAGGAAACACCCCGCTAATCGTGCCCAAAACGAGCCTTAGAAATTGTTCCGTTAAATCATATCCTTGGGCAGGATTCTCCGGGCCCCAGGATTCTCGGTCTTGCCAGTCGGCCAATAGAGTTTCCCATTGTGGGCAGCCACATGCCGTCAGGAAATCCCCGGGCTCCCTGCGAAACGGAGAATCCAGCCCATTGTCTTTAATTTATGGTAAAATAAAAGGGGTCATGTGACCTGTTCTAAAGTCTGCCTGACAATAGGTTGAGGTGAGGGGCAGTTAAATATTAAAGAAAGGCCTGGAGTGCTTTGCTGGGACCAAGATGTAAGGTTTGGAGACAGTGGCAGCAGCATTTGTGTTTATTTACAGTGGTAAGACTGCTAGTCTCCCAACTTCCTGGAGGTATTAAGAATGTCAGATTGTAAATTGTCAATTTAACTCCAGCATAGGATTGAATTGGGGTCCAATGAATAACAAACCAGGGGCTAGTTTAGCACAGTGGACTAAATAGCTGGCTTGTAAAGCAGAACAAGGCCAGCAGCGCGGGTTCAATTCCCGTACCAGCCTCCCCGAACACGCACCGGAATGTGACGACTAGGGACTTTTAACAGTAACTTCATTTGAAGCCTATTTGTGACAATAAGCAATTTTAATTTCAGTTCAACATTTCTACCAAAGACACAAGCCCATGGGGCTGTTTAGCACAGGGCTAAATCGCTGGCTTTGAAAGCAGACCAAGACAGACCAGCAGCACGGTTCAATTCCCGTACCAGCCTCCCCGAACAGGCGCCGGAATGTGGCGACTAGGGGCTTTTCACAGTAACTTCATTTGAAGCCTACTTATGACAATAAGCAATTTTATTTTCATTTCATTTCATGTTGCCATGGAAATGGGGTTGGAAAGGGGTAGGGTTTCTATGATATCCCTGGAAACGCTCAAAAGATTGGTCTGCCAGGATCTGGGAGAGAGAGAGAGCAGCTAGAGATTGAAAGCCTCTCTGGTTTACCACACCGGAATACAGGTGAAAGCATGTGCTCAAAATACCAAATTCATGAGGAGTAAAAACAAGGCTGGAAGATTGCATTTGAGGAATAAGCTCTGGGGGAAAACCTCACTATAAATGATAGTTCTGAGATTAAAAGTTATCAGACTTAAAAAGCAAAAGAACCGAAGTAAACCCTTGTGAGGTAAGAATCACCTTGGACTGGATCCAGGAGACTTGAATATCAACTTAAAGGGCAGTGTAAAGTAAATCTGTGAAGTGCATTTTTGGTAATATAAAATAAAAAAAGTGGAATGACCTGTTTTGTGGCTTTTGTCTGCAAAGACAGTGTTTGATCTGTAGAACTTCTAAACTGTCGGTTACTTAAAATGTGAAATCGTGTGTCATCCTCTCAGCTATTAACTGGATGTTCAGATTTTTAAAAAGCTTTAGCAGTCTCTACGTGGATCGGAATAAAAAGGACACCTTTCCTGGGACACCTGGATAGCATCATTGATGTATTCTTAGAGGAAGCGTTAGTTTTTAAATCGCTTTTGTTCTTTGGTGGGCTGAATAGGAAAACATCAGTTTCTGCCCCTTATTCCACCCAGAATTCATCAGTGAAGGAGATAAATAATCTGATTTGGCACAATGCTCCTACTCTCCTCTTTAATTTGTCTTCCACAAGGAAAATTATAATTAAATCATTCAGGGTAAAACCCTCGAGCGTCTGGGAGGAAAACGTTTTTATGGACATCACTGGTAAAGACCAACATCCGAATTGCGCTGCAAAGATATTTATCCACTGGCATTATTAAAAGAAAAGAGGGGGAGGGAATAACATTTCTGCATCATTTGTATGGCAAATGGAATTGTTCAGTTCAAAACCTTTAAAACTAAATAATAAAAGTGGCTGGGTGCGATCTAAAAGGCAATGGGAGAGCCAAAACAAATTATATTAAATTGTACAATTCCTTCCGCCCCCAAAAACCTAAGTACGATAATTTTGGTTGTAGAGGAGGAAAAAAAATATTGTAAAGTTATTCATATTAGTGCTATCAAGCATACCAGAATGTCAGTGGGCACTGGTGGGTGATTTTACTGCATATTACTGTTGACTGAACAAAGCTGTTGCTTGATCACAACAGCTGTTGAAATAAGAATAGTGAATAGGAAAATAGTCCACATTGAATATTGCTGGTAGGAACATTGAAACTATAAGATGGCAGAAGAGATAAAATAATGTAATATTAAAATTGATCGTTTACATATTTTACCTCAGAGGTCAGATACTGCCTTTTACAATACATGTCTTGAATACCCATGAGTGTTTAAGCTGATTAAAATTTAGTGCGTACACATTGCGCTCAACATAGATTAATTCTGCACAGCTTTTCTGACGTCCCTACAATACTTCTGTTCTGCATAGTCTAGATAAATTCTGCAAATGCTTTTTTTCTCAGTTTGGATGTTCTTAATAACAGCATGCTTGGTGTGAATCAACGATAACAACAACTTGCGTTTATGTAGCACCGCTAGCATAATAGAATTAGAAAACAAAATATGATACCGAACTACATAAGTAGATGTTAGGACAGGTGACCAAAGTATTGGTCTATGGAATAGATTTAAGGAGGAAAGCAAGACAGAGATGTGGAGTCGCCTAAGAATGACGGTGCAGGGCAAACGGTTTAGGTAACTGAAGGCAAAGCCATCAATAACAGAACAATTATATTCTATGATGCTCAAGAGGGTGGAATTACATGAGCTCAAATGTCTTGGAGGGTAATGGGGAGGAGATTAGAGATAGGGACTGATGAAACCATAGAGGAATTTGAAAACAAGGGTGCGAATTTTAAAATCAAGACATTGCTTGACTGGGAGCCAATGTAGATCATTAAGCGCAGGGGTGATAGGTGATGAGAACTTGTTCCGAGTGAAGACTTGGGCGGCAAAGTTTTTGATGACCCCACCCTTCTTGTTATCATTAATACATGTTTAAATTAGAAAGATCATTGTAAAAATTGTAGAATGAACCTGTACAGAGGAGGCCATTCCGCTAATCTTGTGCTCAGCCTTTGGAATAGCTATCCAATCAGGCCCACTCCCCTGAACCTTCCCATAAATATTTTCCCTTCGAGTCTTTATCTAATTTAACAAAGATCATTTTCTTCAAAGAATTCCAAATTAGATTCCTATTTGTACTGAGTTTATGTAATAAACAAAATATTGTGAATTTTAATACTTGCCCGCTTGCAGATCTATTTACTAAATCACAATATGTGTCCTTAATGTGTAATTGTCATTTTAGGAATGATTCTTTTGAACAAGTATGGTTGAATACTTTTGTGAATGCTTCAGCAGTTTTTGATTGCACTGCAGTTATGACTTGTTATGCAATATATCTAAAAGTAATTATACATTTTGTAGAAAAGCTGTTACAACACCTTCAATTAAATACTTGTGGTACAGCATTATTTGCATCTAGAGCAAATTTTATTTTGGTGATATCATGCAGTTGCAGTTGGCAAATCGAAAAATTTTGCTGGGGTCGAAGTCTGTCGGTCTTAGTGTGCATTTGACCTAGCTGAAAATATGAAATATGTTCTTGAGACCCCGATGGCCAGTTTAAACTCTCAGAGATTTAATAGCACAGGTGGTGCTAATATAGGACAGCCCCCTAGGCACTTGTTGTACAGATTGTAAGCGGTCTGAGTCCATATGGCAATATGTCCCACTCTGCAAAAGGCACTGGAGTTGTGCCTGCAGGTGGAATGGTCAGTGTAATATATGCAAAAGGCAATCTTTAACCATTGCCATGCTGGCTAAACAAAGAGAAAATGGGTTCCTAATCTGCTCAGCTATGTTTATTTTAATTTCTTTGTGTGATTGGATGTCAACATTTCTTTTGTTCAAACTTGTGAATCTATGTAGTCATCACCACAATCTTTCTGGCTTCCCCCCCAAAACGTTTCTGCAACAAAGTCGGAGCTTTCCTGATATAATAAAAGTCACGACAAAGGAAGCGGCACGGCCGAGAAGATCTCTCTCTCTCTCTCTCTCTCTCGCTTCCCCCCCCCCCCCAGCATTTTCCATTTTTGTTTCAGATTCCAGCAACCGCAGTAATTCGCTTTTCTATTTTTGACACGAGGGCTGGTGAGCAGCGTGAAAAGGGGGCTTCGCAAAAGAGCGAAGCCATTCAGCCCCTACACGCATGCCTGGGCCCTTAACATTGCCTTCAGTCAAAAAGGCTGTAAGAAGGCAGAGGGAGGAGAAATGTCCAAGTTTGGGAGAAAAATGGCCGTGAAAAAGGGGGTTAACAGACATCCGCCGGTGAGTGAAAAAGTCAGCGCAGGAACTGTAAGGAAAGTGGAGCCTGGAGCACCAGGGGAAGTTGCATCGCTCACAGCAGAAGAAATGACCATGGTGATGGCTGTGGAACTTGAAAAACAGTTCACAAAACACATGGAAGCGATGAAGAAGGAGATGGGAGCGGTATTGATAGTGCTGGTGGAGGAGGCGATTGCCCCGGTGAGGGCGGCGGTATCAAGCGCAGTGGCGGAGGTGTGGAAGCAAGGTGAGACACTGAAGGAAGTGGAAGAGGGATTATCGCAGCACAGTGATCAACTCACCTCAATGGGGAAGGAGTTGCGGAGGGTGATAGAGACCAACAAGGGTCTGCGTGCCAAAATGGAAGACCTGGAAAACAGATCCAGGCGTCAGAATCTGAGGACTGTGGGTCTGCCCGAAGGGGTGGAAGGCCCGAGGCCGACGGAGTATTTTACCATGATGTTGGCGAAGCTATTGGGGAGGGGGATGATCCCTCCCGATATGAACTGGATCGGGCTCATCTATCGTGGAGGCCTATACCAAAGGCGAGTGAGCCGCCAAGAGTAGTAACTCTGTGTTTCCGTAGGTATAGCATGAAGGAGAAAGTCCTGTGCTGAGCAAAACAGAAGCGGGGGTGCAGTGGGCTGGAGCTGGTATACGTATATACCAGGACTTTACAGTAGAGCTGGCGAGGAGGCGGGCTGTCTTCAGCCGGGTGAAGAAGGCACTGTACATCAGCAAGGTGCAGTGCGGCATAGTATATCCAGCTAAGTTGAGGGTGACCTACGAATCCAAGAACTTTTATTTTGGGACGGCGGAAGCAGCGGAGGGGTTTGCGAAGGCAGAAGGACTGTGGCAGAATTGAGAAATGGCCGTGTACCGATGTAGCCTCATGTAACTTTATTTTTTCACTGCGTGTTGGTGTATGTACTAAATGAATCGACGCTGTATATATTTGGACAAGGGAAGAGATGGGACTTTCATTTCCAATGATGGTTCTTTGGGGCTTGGGTTTGTATGCGGGGGTTGTGTGCTAAAGGGGATTTCTTGGTTTTCCTGGGACCGGGCAAGGGAGAAGGAGACCCGGGCGGGGGCCTCCACGCTGGCCGGTTTAAGCCGGCCAGTGAACGGGAGTGAGGTGGGGGGAGGGGCTGTGGCCGTCGGAGCCTGGTAGAACAGGTTTCGGTGAGTCTAACCGGGGTGAAAAGTTGGGGGAAGGAACTGAGGTTGGGGGGAGGAGTTTACAAGAGGAAGTGGAGAGGAGGAGTCTGGGTTGGGGGGGTTGTCTACAATTCATGGGTGCCATTCACGGTACCCTTTCGGGGATTGGATGGCATTGAATATTAGGGGGATGGGTTGGGGGGTGGACTGTATATGTCAATGGTGACCATAGGCGATTCCTTTTTCTTTTTTCCTTTCTTTTCCCACCTTGGGAGGGTTTGTTTTATTTGATGCTTATATAGACATGCGGGCCATTGTCTGGGGGTTGGTGGGAGGATGGGATCGTTATTGTTGATAAGGGGATTGACATTGTACTTGTTACCGTTTACTGTTCGTTGGTGGGGTGTAAATTCTGAAGAAAATGTGAAAATGGAGAATAAAAATATATATTTTTTTAAACTTGTGAATCTATAATTTATGTTGCAAATTTCATAACTTTGGTTGTCTTTTGAGAATGCAAGATTGCAAGTAATATCTGCTGATGAAATAATGGGTGGAATGGAATGTTCCTGATGTGGGTCTAACCCCCATGAGTTGGAGAGCCAGTGAGAGACCCGTGTCCCTTCTGTGGAGGAGTCCAGATAGAATTAAGTGCCTGTCAAGCTGTTAACCGGTCGGGCTTGCCCAGCATTTAGGACCTGGGTCAAGAGCTGCGGGCCAGTCAGATGCTGCAGGGACTTCACCAGGATCGTCGCTGGATCGCTAAGCATGGGTGAGGGTGAAATGGGGGTCGCGGGAAGGAGGGTTGGAGACAAGGGCACTGGGTGGCTTTCAACGGTCACCCCTGGTTTGTGATGCAAGATCCATCAATTGGCCACTATGTATCTTCGTAAGAGGAACCCAGCCGCTGCCCTGGAAAGCCACAGGCAACTACTCACATTTAATCTCTGAGCCACCACTAAATTCCTGTGGGTTCAGGATTAATTGGTGTCTGTTGGCTCAATAATGAGCATAATTGACATTCTGCCATGAACAGGCGAATTTCCTGCATTGACCAGTTCCCACCTCCCAACGTAATTACGAGAGATTTTCCACCGTCGGGAGTCTGATGTGTGGATTCTCCTGCAATTCAGGGGACTCAGCTGCCATGTTTCCTGTAACAATGGGGTGGTTTAAATTCTGTCCACATTGTGGCAAAATGTTGCACAGGCAAAGAAATAATTTTTGTTCCCATCACCATCTTTATCATTTCCCCAACCACATGCATAGTCTGAACCATGTCCGGCAAAGTTTTTGTTATCTTGTTCAAGGGTAAGGTGAGCTTCAAGTCCCGTTTTCTAATATTACTAACATCTCTAGACCAGCATGTTTGCTTACCTTCATCCCTAACTCAACTCCTCTGCTGTTAAAATCCTTATTGCTGTTTATCTCATCCCCAAATTGAATTATTCAGAGATTTCCATACCTACCTCATGTTCTCCATAAGTTCCAACATGTCAAAAGCCGTCTGCCTATACCCACTCCTGCATTAAGTCCACTCGCCGAGCTTTCATCCTGCATTGTTTCCTCTCCCGTTGTACATTAAATTGAAAATGTTCATCCTCATCTTCAAATCCTCCCATGGTCCCATCTCTGCAAACTTTTCGAGTCCAATATTCCCTGAAACATGCTTTGGTTGGGTGACGCAATGATTATAGACTCCTAGAATTAACAGTGCAGAAAGAGGCCATTCGGCCCATCAAGTCTGCACTGGCCCTTGGAAAGAGCAACCTATCCAAGTCCACACCTCCAATCTATCCCAGTAACCCCACCTACCCCTTTTTGGATGCAAGGGCAATTTAGCATGGTCAATCCACCTAACCTGCACATCTTTGGACGGTGGGGGGAAACCGGAGCCCGGAGGAAACTCACGCAGAAACGGGGAGAACGTGCAGACTCTGCACAGACAGTGACCCAAGCCGGGAATCGAACCTGGGACCCTGGAGCTGTGAAGCGACATTGCTAACCACTGTGTTACAGTGCTGCCGCACGGCGCCGAGGACCCAGGTTCGATCCCAGCCCCGGGACACTGTTCGTGTGGAGTTTGTACGTTTTCCCTGTGTCTGCATGGGTCTCACCCCCACAATCTAAAGACGTGCCTGGTAGCTGAATTGCCCCTTAATTGGAAAAAAGGGAATTAGGTAGTCTAAATTTATATTTTAAAAAAAGAACATGCTTTGGTTTTCACTGACTGGCCTGTTGTTCATTCCTCTCTTCCAACCCAACTTCGGCCTGGCACATCAATTTTAAATGTCTCCAACAAATTCTCCAAAGCTCCCCACCTTTTCATTTCTTTATCCACCTATAAATACTTCTCAAACACCATTTGGCAACATGCATATATGTATAATAGCATCCTTTATTGCTCCTCAGCCTTTTGGCTAAGATCAAGTGTCAAGATGAAGTGCAAAGTCTTTTCTTGTCAGCTTGGATCTTGTGTGTCTCTCATGTGGAGACCATGAATTGGCTTAAATTTGCATTTGGATTGGTTTTTGGAGCGGGCAATGGGATGGATTAAGGGTTTTCCCTGTCTACTCTGCACAATTGCGTTGTAACTTTAGGATGGGATTTAAAAAAAATTAATATATAAAAGCATCCCATGGTGCAACTGAAAAATGGGCAAAGTTGGGTAGTGAGGAAGCTGAGTGCATTTAGGGAGGGAATTCAGAAGTGTAAAACTCAGGCAGCTGAAGGCTAAAATTTCTGTCGCTCCCTCAATCCTCTCCTTCATATCTTGGCATTCATTTCTCTCTTTATTTTTGTGATGAAGAATTTTGAGACACTTTTTAAAATTGAAAATATTATAAATGTAATTTGTCCCTGCCATAGTAATAAAGTGGGTCTTATCAGAATCATAAATAATATCTAAAGTGACATATTACAATGGCAAACAAATGCATTCTTTGTCCTCCTTAACTTGTCTTCAGCCTTTGATCCACCATCCTCTTTCAGCATCTCTCCATGGTGGTCTGACTGGGTGGCATTGCTCTGAACTGGTTCCATTCTTACTATCCATTTGTAGCCAGAGAATCTCCTGGAATTGTTTCTCTTCCCACTCCTACACCATTAGCTCTGGCGTTTCCCAAGAATCGATCCTTGGCCACTTCCTATTTCCCGTGCTGTTCTTCGGCTATATCATCCAAAACAGTGCCGGTTCCCATCTGTACACTGAGGCTATCCAGCTCTGCATCACCACCGCCTCTTATCAAGGCCTCCACCATTTCTGAATTATCATACTGCCTTTCTGACTCCACTACCAGTGGAACAGAAAATACCACCAACACAAAAATGATTATTCACTCTCAGGATTTGAGCATTGCTGGCAAGGCCAGCATTTATTGCCCATTCCAAATTGCCCTCGAGAAGGGTGTGGTGAGCAGACGTCTTTAAAACAGCTTCATGGCTTTGCACACTAAGGGCAATTTAACATGGCCAATCCACCTAGCCAATCCACTGCGGGAGGCGTCGGAGGAAACCCACCACATGGGAGAAAATGCAAACTCCACAGTCACCAAAGGCCGGAATGGAACCCAGGTCCCTGGTGCTGGGAGGCAGCAGTGCTAGCCACAGTGCCGCCCTATTTTACCCTGAGATGAGCTTCCGACCAAATATTCACAACATCAGTAGGACCACGAGCGCGATTTGATGGAAATAAAACAGAGTCCCGTTTTGGCCGGGTGGGTCGAGAATGACCCCGCTATTAAACAGGACTCTGCTTCATTCAGGACTCAGTCTCAGTGAGAATCACCCTTCCGAGGCCACACTGAGGCTCATTTCCTACACTAACGAGTTCAGCTCGCCAGTGTAGGAAGAGATCTCTGGACTCCCTGTCGCAGTCTTCAGACTCCCCCAACACCCTAACTTACCAATTAGGGGGTAATTGAATCCCCGCACCCCACCTGATTAGGGCAGCGCACCCCCGGGCCTGATTCCGGCCACGGGCAAGATGCCACCTGGGCATTGCCAGCCTGGTACACTGGCAGTGCCCCTGCAGCACAACACCCTCAAGATCCCCAATATGAATTGCTGCTTGATCCAGGGCTGTGCCTTCAGCTGCCAAGGCTCTAAGCTCTGGAATTACTTCACTCACCTTCTTCACCTCTCTTTTGTTCTTTAAGCCACTCCTTTAAAACCTACCTTTTCGGCCAAGCTTTTAATCATTAGTCCAAATATCTCCTTTCGTGACACAATGTCAAATTTTGTTTGATAATGATCCTGTGAAGTCCTTTGATGTGTTTTATTACTTTAAATACGCTGCACAAACACTTGCTGTTGTTATTGATTTTGATGTCACTATGACTTGAGGGACAGAGGTTTGTTTCCTGTTTTCTGATAGGCTGTACTGGTTGCCAAGATTTCATGGCCCCAATACATACTCCGAAAATTAGCCCTTTATACCAGCTAATATTTTGGAAATGCATTTCAGATGCAAGGTTGTTAAATTGTTGGCTTTTTACTGTGTGCTATATTAAGCTTTTGATTTTTTAAAAGGACCTGAATTTCATGGGAGCTCTCTCTCTCCCTCTTAGATGTCAATCTTAGCCCAGTGGTTGTACTCTCATCTCTGAATCAGAAGAGTATGAGTTGAAACCACAGTCTTGAAACTAATTGAAGTAGGCATTTCAGCTCAGTTCTGAAGGAGTGGTGCACTGTTTGAGATGCCATCCTTGAGCTGAGTCTTTAAACCAAGGCCCTGTCTGACCTCTCAGGTGAAGGCAAATAATTCCGTGGCTCTACTCAAAGCAGAGCAGAGGAGATCTACCACTGCCTTGCGCCAATATATACTCCTCAACCATCACCTAAAAACTGACTATTTTCTGAAGTCATAAAAGGTGCTACGTAAATGGAAGTCTTTCGGTGGAATTTCTTATTCCCGGTCGAGTGGGCGGGTTTGGTGGTGGGAGAGGAAAATATCACAAGAAGGCCAAAGTCGTGTTTCAGGTCGACGTTAAAGCAAGAAGCGATCGTCCCCTCCCTCTGGCAGTGACGGGCTGCATTTCAGCTGTTCAGCAGCAAGAATCTAATTGAAATAAATTAGTATGTCATTATCGTGTTCATACGTCGGAATCATGTCCCCATGTCACATAATACATCCACTGCGGCGTGATGTCAGAACAGCACGAAGCATAACTGGTCTCCGGAGGCATGCACCTGGTGAACAGTACTCCCAGAGAAGCTCCTGAAGTGAGTGCTGCGCTCAGTGGGGAGAGGGTGATTCCAGGGGCTGCCAGCTTGATGCCGGGGGTGCACCTGAACCTGAGTGGAGGTTATTCCCTGGTGTGCTCGCTGTGTGTTGGGGCTGTCTTTGAAAATGGCGCCTGGATCATTGATTCGCTGAGTTGCTGGTGGGGTGAGTGAATTAGAGGCCAAACGCCAGCGATACGACATGGAACCCCTGTCTGCCTCCTGCACACATTGCCGCTTGCAGCCTCAATGCCGCTTTTCCCGCCCAGCATTGGCCTTTGCTGATATAGAAAAAAAATCTCACCCTTTTGTCTTGTTTTCCCTTTTCTTCCGTTGACAAGAATCTGTCAGAAGCACTAAATTAATGGCAAGAGATCAGGAGAATGCATTTGGAATTTCAGAATATCCTTAGAACTGAAGGTATTTGATCTGGTGATGTGATTGATAAAATTATTGAATGGAGTAGGATTGACAAGCATTGGCAGTGGGATGATGCCTCAAGTTCTGATGCTTTCTTTGTTGCTCTGATAAATTCACTGGGAGCCTTTAACTAATGCCTGCACATCATAAGACAGAAATATGTGGAGAAATGTATTTCTTCTTTGAATCAGTATGTGGCTGGGTGCAAGATTCCTTTTGTTTCTGCATCAACAGTTATTAAACCATAACTTGAACTGGCATGAAATCGTAAATTGGTTTATAAGGAACAAATTCCTGATTTTGCTACACCTGTTTCGGTATGAATTGTTTTCCTTTGCACTCATGTGTAGTTGACAGACCAAGTGATCGTGAGAGGGAGGTGGAGAAAGAACTATGTAGACAAACTGGAGAATTGAATGAAAGGTGTAGGTAAAGGGGATAAGGAAATGGAGTTCCTACAATATGTAGAGGACTCCTGTTGCATCCAAGATGTAAAAAGCTTGACAAGGGAAGGTTTGCTTTTGGTCTCTTAATGGGGCATGAACTAAAGCAGATAAGAGAAGTAAAAGTAAGGGACTATCTAGCCAATAAAATATGCTTTAAGGTGATGATAGAGAGGCACATAAATATTGCAAAACCAGGTTAATGGTGTGAAGAAAAGCTGATTTAAAGGGCTGAGATTAGAACTTGTGAAAATAAAACAGGAAGCAATATGGCAAACAGCGATGTAGAACGATAGGAAACATGGTGTTCAACAGAGTCCAGTAAAGGTTAAAAGGAAAGAACAAACTAAATGCTCCATGGATGAATGAGACATAAGGAAACAATTGAGGATTAGGAAAGAGGAATACATTAAGTGCATAGAAAGCAAAGGCGTGCAGGATAAGAGAGAATATGAAAGGATTAGGAGGGAAGTAAAAAAAAATACGAGGAAGGCAAAGAAGAATCATAAAATCAAATTATCAAGGGACCTAAAAGAAAATAGTAAAATAATTTACAGCACAATAATTAAGAAAGGGAAGACTCAAATGGAATAAAACCATTAGGGGATAGACCGAATGTATGACAGGAGAGATGAGAGAAATATTAAATCATTATTTTGCTTCTGGTATTTACCAGAGAGGTAGAACAAGTAGACGTGACATTGAATGATGAGATGAGTAATGAGATAAATGCATTTAAAATAAAAAAGGGATTTTTGAATAAACTTATTAAACACCAAAGATGATAAAGCCCTGAAACTGGACGGATTGCATCCACACATTTTAAAAGAAGCCAAGAAAGAGATGGCAGAGTCATTGCTATACATATTTAAAATTTGTTAGAAAAGGTATAGTGCCAAACGACTAGTGGATAGTTAATGTAATCCCTATTGTTAAGAAGGGGAACGAATCAAGACCAGGGAATTATAGATCAGTCAGCTTTAAATCCCTACTAAAGGAGAGAATAGACGGCAGGATTGATCAACTTTGGTTGAATTTTTAGAGGAGGCAATAGAGAGAGTAAACAGTGGTAATGTAGGAGATGTAATTTATCTGGATTTTCAAAAGGTCTTCGATAAGGTGCTTTCTGAATGATGAATAAAGTTTGTGAACGTGTAGTCAGGGGACAGGTGATGGAATGGATTGCCAGCTGGTTTCAAGACACAAACAGCGAGTGGGAGTAAAGGGTAGTTATTCAGTTTGGCAGAAGGTGGGAAGTGCTGTTCTACAAGGATCGGTTTTGGGCCCATTGCTATTCACAATTTACATTTAACTTTCGAAGTAAGAGGGCAGCACGGTGGTGCAGTGGTGAGCATTGCTGCCTCATGGCGCCGAGGTCCCAGGTTCGATCCCGGCTCTGGGTCACTGTCCATGTGGAGTTAGCACATTCTCCCCGTGTTTGCGTGTGTTTTGCCCCCACAACCTAAACATGTGCAGGGTAGGTGGATTGGCCATGCTAAATTGCCCCTTAATTGGAAAAAATGAATTGGGCACTCTAAATTTATTTTTTTAAACTTCTAAATTTGCAGTTGACACCGAATGGGAGGGGATAGTCAATGCTGAGGAGGGCTGCACTAAGTTACAGAATAATTTTGCCAAACTGGCACAATGGGGAAATAATTGTCAAATGAACTGCAACCCAGTTAAATGTGAGGTAGTACAAATTGCCAGGAAGAATATGGGAGTTCCTTATTACTTGGAAGGTGCAAGTCTAGGTGGGATAAGGAAACAAAGGGATCTCGGAGCCAGTCACTGAACATTGTACCACAGGTTGGCAAGGTCCTAAAAACAGCAAACCAGCACTTGACTTTATTTCTAGAAAGATAGAATTGAAAAGTAGAGAAGTTATGCTCAGTCTGTATTGAACCTTGATTAGACCGCACTTAAGAGACAGCACGTTGTTCTGGTCACTAAATAATAATGATTCCCAGACACTGGAGAGTGTGGAGAAGATTTACCAAGATGATACCACAAATGCGTGGATATATACATCAGAAAAGTATTGCCGGATTGGATCTTGTTTCTCTTTTGAAAAAGGAATGCTAAAGGGGATCTTGCAGAGTTCCTTAAAAAGATTTTGGTAGAGTGGATATCAAACAATATTTCCATTTCTGGGGAAGAGCAACTTGTGGCCATCAATATAAGATGGTTGCCAACAAATTCAGTAAGAGTGGCAAAAATATGAAACTCACTATCAAATGGAGTCGTAGAAGCGAATAATATAGATGCATTTAAGGGGAAGCTAGACAAGCATTTGAGATGGTTGCGATGATAGATTTGGTACAGGATGGTGGGAGGAGCCATGAGGGAAGCATAAATGCTGGCATGTTCTTTGTTCTATAGCCATGTAGCTTGCTAAAAAACTTAACTCACAGCTTCAGTGCCGATGAATAATAGATATCTAGCATGTAAATTTACAGTAGAGAACTTAGAGTTGCATGTTCGAGTTCCCAAATGTTTGCAGTTTCTGGTTGAAGCACTAAATTGAATACTTTGCAGCAGCATTACTGCCCCAAAGAAAGATTATTCTTTTTAAAAAAAATATTGTATTAAGGCATTTATTATTTTATAACAATAAACAATACAAATACAAATGTACAGTGCATAACACATCCCTCCATCTCCCATTGTTCCCGCCTACTCTAAACCCAAAATGGCCTAACTCCCCGCCCTCCCCCTTATTGAATCTGCTGAAAGTTTTGTTTTCTCCGAAGAAGTCAATAAACGGCTGCCACCTCGGGATGAACCCTAATGTTGATCCTCTCAGGGGGAACTTAATTTTCTCAAGTCTGAGGAACCCAGCCATGCCATGAACCCAAACCCCTGATTTTGGGGGCTTTGAGTCCCTCCATGCTAATAAGATCCGTCTCCGGGCTACCACAGAAGCAAAGGCAAAAAAGGCAGCCTCTCGCGCCCCCTGGACTCCCGGATCTTCCGACACTTTGAAAATCGCCACCTCTGGACCCAGCGCCACCCTTGTTTTTAGTACCGTGGACATGACATCCGCAAATCCCAGCCAGTATCCCCTAAGCTTCGGGCATGCCCAAAACATATGGACATGGTTCGCTGGTCCTCCCGCACACCTCACACACTTGTCCTCTATCCCAAAAGGCTTGCTCATCCGGGCCACCGTCATGTGTGCCCGGTGAACCACCTTGCATTGTATCAGGCTGAGCCTGGCACATGATGAGGAGTGTTGACTCTGCTCAGAGCATCCTCCCATAGACCCACCTCTACCTCCCCTCCCAGCTCATCTTCCCATTTACGCTTTAGCTCAGTGAGTTAACCTCTCTGAGTTTCCTCCCACTCCATGAGTTCTTTTTTGACAACCGAAAACTTACCCTCCCCCATCCCCGTTTTAGAAACTACCTTGTCCTCTATCCCCTGTGGTGGTAGAAGCGGAAAGGACGCAACCTACCTTTGCGCAAAATCCCTTATCTGCAGCTTTCGAAACCCATTCCCTCCAGGCAAGTTTTGGCCAGCAATTTGGCATCGACATTCAGTAGGGAGATTGGTCTGTATGACCCACATTGCTCTGGGCCCTTCTCCCACTTCAGGATCAGTGAGATTGAGGCCTGTGACATTGTTGGGGGAAGGACACCTCGCTCCCTAGCCTCATTAAACGCCCACACCAGCAGCAGGCCCAGCATCCCAGAGAACTTCTTGTAGAATTCCACAGGGTAGCCGTCCGGTCCCGGGGCCGTGCCCGACTGCATGGCCTCTAATCCCTCTACTACTTCTACAATCCTGACCGGGGCTCCCAACCCCTGCACTAACCCTTCCTCCACCTTTGGAAACTCCAACCCTTCCAAAAACTGCCTCGTCCCTCCATCCCAGCTGGGGGTCTGACTCATACAGCCGACTGTAAAACTCCTTAAACACCCCATTCACCCCTGCTAGGTCCAAGACTGTGTTCCCCTCTCTGTCCTTCACTCTTCCTATCTCCTTGGCTGCCTCACTCTTCCTTAGCTGGTGTGCTAGCATCCTACTGGCCTCACCATACTCATATACCGCCCCCCTCGCCTTCCTCAACTGTCCCACTGCCTTTCCTGTGGATAGTAGACCAAACTCCATCTGCAGCTTCCGCCGCTCCTTCAACAACCCCGCCTCCGGGGCTTCAGAATACCTTTTATCCATCTGGAGTATTTCCCTCACCAGCCTACCCATCTCTACCCGCTCCACCTTCTCCCTATGAGCCCGTATTGAAATTAACTCCCCCCTAATCACTGCCTTCAGCAGCACTTCCCCTATCATTGCTGCCGAAACTTCCCCCGTATCATTTATCTCCAAATAATTCTGGATTGCCTCCCTCACACGCCCGCATACCCCCTCAACCACGAACTGTCCTACATCCAATCTCCATTATGGGCGCTGACCCCCCTTTTTGCTCACCCGTAGATCCACCCAGTGTGGGGCATGATCCGACATAACAATCGTCGAATACTCGGTACCCACCACCCCTGCCAGTAAAGCCCTGTTTAAAATGAAAAAATCAATCCGGGAGTACACATTGTGCACGTGCGAACAAAAAGAAAACTCCTTCGCTCTTGGCCCTCCGAACCTCCACGGGTCTACCCCTCTCGCATAATTCTTTCGCCGCGGCTGGCACCCTCCATGTCCTTGAACTCAACCGATCCAACCTTGGCTCAATGACCGTACCTCAAATGACACCTGCTTATTGATCAGGATCGCAACCCCCTAGATTTAGAGTCTAGCCCCGAGTGAAATATCTGCCCGACCCACTGCTCCCTCAGTCTAGTCTGATCCACTACCCTCAGGTGTGTCTCTTGTAGCATTGCCACGTCCGCCTTCAACCTCCTCAAATGTGCCAGCACATGAGCCCTCTTGACCAGCCCATTCAGCCCTCTCACGTTCCATGTGATCAACCAGGTTGGGGGGCTTCCCCCTCTTGCCGATCAACCTTCTTAGGCCAGCCTCCGCCTCGCATCCCACGCCTCCTCAGGCCTGCCCTCGGGCGCCCACCGTCCTCGACCTCCAATTTGTCTCCCAACGGCAGTCCTTCCCCTGTCAGCAGAACAATTTGCTCCTCCCACCCTCTTCCCCCCCCCCATCCCACACTAACAAAACAACAAACCCGATCCCCCATATCAAACTTGTAACCTGCTCGCCACCCACTGAGAAAGATTATTCTTATCAGCTGATCATCGAAGAACATTGCAGATCAAAACTTGCCAGGGAACAGATTAATTGCTTTCTCTTCAGTAAGTTAAATGGAATATATCCATTGCCTCAATGTCTGTCCTTAGACCAAATACATTTGGCAGCCAAATTTGTAACTGAAACTCCTTTGCAATGATGACAAATTCATCCCTTTAGTTTTGTGGATATGATTTTGTTATTTACACAATGTTAAGCTGGAGTAATATCTGTGTCCATCTTTGACCTGTGACACATTTTTTGGCAAGCATTGATACTGTAGTAACACAAAATTGCTACATTATTTGTGTCCTTCAATGATGTGGATTAAAGTCCATAGGCAAAATTGTGAGTTTATGTGTGTCACTCAGAGAAATTCTGTTAAGATTATCATAAGAAATTAGATAATGTGAGCCCAAAAGTATATAATTTCCCAATAAAACTTCACTAACTACTGACTAAAATATAAACCTCATGCAAAATTTTCAGTCATTGTAATTTTGGAATTTAAATGGCACTCATGTCTACATTGACCAAACGAATGTTGCCATTACTTTACAAGAAGGATGTGGGTAAATGAGCATACTAAGCAGTTTGTTCAAATATAATGAAATGCGGACCAATATGCCTTCCCAACCACTTAACTAGCTCAGAGTCAAGGGTTAGAGTCTTGAGAGAGCTATATTGCTTAGCTTTTACACCATATCAGGGTGTTTATGCGTTGCTCTTTAACACGTAATTCTTCAACCTCAATTAATGAACCATCTCTAACCTCTCAAATTTAGCTAGAGTTACCACAAATCACCAAACAATGCATAAGTACCACGCAATCACATTTTACTATTTCCAAAATGAAACCGGATTGGATATTAGAGGTGTTCAATTTGATGAGCGCTGCTGAAACTAACTAGGATCAAGCAGATATTAGTTTAAATAAATAAAGGTTTAAGAGTGGCTATAATTTATTTTGCTCGGGTTGGTCCGTATTGTGAATAATGGGGTTCCTTTTTGCTTTAGAAATTGTATTTATGCTGACATCATGCAGAAATATGAAATTTTGCCCCGATCTCAATCAGAATGCTCTATCAAGATTCCTATACAATTGATCGTCCTATGTTTTTAATTGTTGATTTACAGTCCAATGGTCTTGGTGTCAGATTAGAAAACTCTACTATTAGGAGCACTAGAACAGGAGTAGGCCATTTCGCCCCTTGAGCCTGTTCCACCATTCAATGAATTATTGACTGATATGTGATAAAATTACATACATCTGCCTTTGCCCCATATACTTTAATACATTTAATTAGCAAAGTATCAATCTCATATTTAAAATTGACCATTTATCAAATCTCAATTCCCATTAGTGGAAGAAAGTTCCAAACCTCTGTTACCCATTGCACATTACTCCAGAATGATCTGGTTCTAACTTATAAGCTCTGTCATAGACTCTAAAACTAGTGGAAATAAGTCTCTTTTTATCTAACCAATCAGTTCTCCTTAATATCTTGAAAATTTTGATCAAATCACCCCTTAGGCTTGTAAATTCCAAAGAATTCTTCCTATGTGTAAACGCTCCTCATAGCTGTGGAGATTAGATCTCTAGGCCCCAATGAGGGCGGGCACGGAGATGCACAGGTGGGAAACTTCAGGCCACTGGCCGCATGTTGGTTTTCTGGTACCATCCTCTCCCCGGGCCATTTTCCTTGGAGGCGGATGGGGGTTGAGGGGTGCAGCAGGGCTACCCAACACATGGTTGAAGATCCATTGTCAGAGGGCAGGTGGAATTTAAAATGACCCAGAGGTGCCTGGAGGCAGCTTCCCAGTGGCAGACCAAAGGTCCTAGTTCCAGGGCTGGAACGTAGACCCTGCCTGACTGGCATTGGCTGCTGTCACTGGTCGTCCTATGGAGGAGTTTCCTTTCCCTCTATGATGTTGGCCTGGCTGCCCGTCTTATGTTTTTTTTTTCACTTAAAACTTTAAAAAGCTGTAGAGAGGGCACCTCAAAATGGACATGTTGTGTATTTTTACATACTTGAGAAGATAGTCTGCTGCAGCTGCTTCAGTGCTGGAGGGCCCCATGTCAGGCCTCCAGCTTCAAGAGCCCTGCCATCCTTAATTAGATGATGAGCCTACATTAATCCTCCGGCCATTAATTGACTAATTCGGGGAAAATCACAGCTGGGTGACTGTTTTACACCCACAGTAAATGCATCTGAGCCCCTTTTGACCTCTGAAGCTTGCAGAGACAATCCTGCCAATGGAGTCCAAGCATCATTCTGGTAGCTGTGTGCTGCACTCCCTCATAGTCCAATGACCTGGAAGTTCCTCTCGGCAGCAAAGCTGGACATTCTCCACTGATGGACCAAAATAAACCAAACGTATTTGTGCATTGGCTGCTGTGGGAAGTTGTTCTCCTGGCTGCAACTGGGCTTCAGCAGCACTCCTATGTCTGAGACCAAGTGGCGAGGCATGTTCTCGATGAAGCCATTCCCCATTGAAGTCTCAAGAAGATATCGTGCCTCTTGAGGTCAGCAGTCAGTTCCTGTTCAGGCGGTGATTTGCAGTGCTTTTAATGATTTTAAATAATTTATTTTAAAATACTTCAGGTCACTTTAAATTTTTTTAAATACTTTTATCAGCAGTAGTACAGTGAAGAGAAAGTTGCTTTAGCTATCAATGAACTGATGAGGAGAAGAGTCCTCAACTTCCTGACGCTGCATAGCTGTATATCATCAGGATCATTATTGAATAACTCCCTGGGCTCCCTCTGGCTCCTCTTCCCTGTTCCCATGGCTCCTGTATTTTGCTGATGTTGAAAACAGTACTGAGATTTTGGAGGGGGTGGGGGGGGGGGGGGGTGGGTAGGGAAAGTGGTTGTGAAGAAAATCCCAGAAAGCTAGGGGAATCTTGAACATATTTATTGTTCATTATATCTGTTTACAGCAATGAAGCCTTCACCTATCCCATTCTGTTTGCTGACTTACTATTGTGTTGCAAGCCGGTGGACAAATAAACAAAATTCTCACACTAATGGTGCCCGTTGCTTTAAGAATATGAACTGCAGGACCATCAGCTGGGCTGCTCCAGAGCCCATTCATACACACCACAACTTTCTGGTTTCAGCATAAGTGAGGTCCTTGCAAATTGTAGTGCTTATTGAGTCCCTCAATAGTGGCAAACCCCTGCAGCATTCACTGCTTTGAGGAAGAAAATCCAGGCCAGTGGATCCTTTCTAAGATGTGGGGCGCAATTCTCCCATCGGTAGACTAAGTCCCGACGCCAGAGTGAAAACCTGAGTGTTTCACTCCGGCATCGGAGGCCGTTCCCAGCCCCCTATATTCCCGCCCCCGGGGGGCTAGGAGCGGCGCCGCGTCATTTACGCGCGCCGGGCCTTGGCGCCGTGTAAATGACGTGACCGGCGGCGCGTAAATGACGTCACCCGCGCATGTGTGGATTGGCCGGCACCAACCCTTGCATGCGCAGTTGCCGTCCTCCCCGCGGCCTCCTCGCAAGAAGATGGCGGATCAAACTTGCGGGGCAGCAGAGGAAAGGAGGTCCTCCTTCAGAGAGGCCGGCCCGCTGATCGGTGGGCACCGATCGCGGGCCAGACCCCTTTTGAGCCCCCCCCCCCGGTGCAGGAACCCCCCTCGCCCCCCCCAGAGTTCCCGCGCTGTTCCCGCCGGCAGCGACCAGGTGTGGATGGCGCCGGCGGGAAACTGTCGTGTTGGGCAGGCCGCTCGGCCCATCCAGGCTGGAGAATCGCCGCTCGCCCATTACCAACGGCAAGCCGTGATTTGTGCCGCGCCAGTTTGGGGGGAGTGGGAGAATCGCGTGCGGGTGTCGGGACGGCGTGGTGGGACTCGCGCGGTGCCCGGGTGATTCTCCCACCCGGCGTGGGGGGTGGAGAATTCCGCCCGTGGTGCCTAGAATGTCTCACAGCACTCAAGGCATGGTCAAACCAGGTCTTTGTATAGAAGAAACAGTATCCCCTTGTCTTCTAGAACTCCAGATATAAAGACTAGGATTCCATTAACCTTGAAATTATTATTTTCTGTATCTGTGCATGGCATTTTAATGATCTATACACATGAATCTCTAAATCTCCTCGGACCTCCTGTTTCTGGCTTTTCATTATTTAGAAAATGCTCTGCTCAATCCTTTTTGAGTCCAAAGTGTGCCTTTTGTACATTAACCCAGATCGTCTAAATTGCTTTCGAAATTGTCTTTACAGCAATAATACTTCAGCAGTGGTTCAGATTAAAATATTGATAATTTGGATGCAGTCAGATCTTTCTTTGTAAATGCCATTTATTCATCACATCTCATGGAGAGCCATTAAGCACAGTGCAAGAATCTGAAGCCCATATACATCAATATGAAATTGGCAGCTGTTACAGTGAGAGTTAGGACTAGTATGTTATTGGCACAGTGTGTTAGAACTCCAATGTGGTATGCCGCAATGTGGTAGGACACAGCTTTTAATCAATTATTTCCTATGCATTGAGTTCTCATTCTTAACTTTGCCCTTGTGGGAAAGTGTCAGGTTGTGTCTCTGGAAGAACGTAATGGCCAGATAGCCAATTTTCCTTGGGTTCTCTTGCATACTTAGCAACTGGTCATATAGTGTCATTGGCTGAAATCTGGGAACAATTCATTGACTTCAGCAGGAGAGGTACTCAGCATGAAAAGATTTGTAAAAGAAAAGGTGAACAATAATAATAGCAGTCCAGTTAAGATCAATCGTAAAAGCTGTATTATGAGTAGGCAGTGGTGTTGCCATTGCAGATGCAGCTAGCATTAGTTTGACTTTTACAGAAATGTCAGCTGACTTTCATGTTTGAACTTAAGCAACATTCTTGGTTTCTCCACTATTGTGAGTGTCAGTTGTCCCAGAGCTTCTGTGCAGGTTATTGCAAATTGGATTGGATTGGATTTGTTTATTGTCACATGTATCAAGGTACAGTGAAAAGTATTTTTCTGCGAGCAACTCAACAGATCATTAAGTACATGAAAAGAAAAGGAAATAAAAGAAAACACATAAAAGAAAATACATAATAGGGCAACACAAGGTATGCAATGTAACTACGTAAGCACCGGCATCGGGTGAAGCATACAGGGGTGTAGAGTTAATGAGGTCAGTCCATAAGAGGGTCATTTAGGAGTCTGGTAACAACGGGAAAGAAGCTGTTTTTGAGTCTGTTCGTGCGTGTTCTCAGACTTCTGTATCTCCTGCCCGATGGAAGAAGTTGGAAGAGTGAGTAAGCCGGGTGAGAGGGGTCTTTGATTATGCTGCCCGCTTTCCCCAGGCAGCGGGAGGTGTAGATGAAGTCAATGGGTGGGAGGCAGGTTCGTGTGATGGATTGGGCCGTGTTCACGACTCTCTGAAGTTTCTTGCGGTCCTGGGCCGAGCAGTTGCCATACCAAGCTGTGACGCAGCCAGATAGGATGTTTCCTATGGTGCATCTGTAAAAGTTGGTAAGAGTTAATGTGGACATGTCGAATTTCCTTAGTTTCCTGAGGAAGTATAGGCGCTGTTTTGCTTTCTTTGTGGTAGCGTCGGTGTGGGTAGACCAGGACAGATTTTTGGTGATGTGCACCCCTAGGAATTTGAAATTGCCAACCATCTCCACCTCGGCTCCGTTAATGCTGATGGGTGTGTACAGTACTTTGCTTCCTAAAGTCAATGACCAGCTCTTTAGTTTTGCTGGCATTGAGGGAGAGATTGTTGTTGCTGCACCACCCCACTAGGTTCTCTATCTCACTCCTGTATTCTGACTCGTCATTATTCGCGATCTGGCCCACTATGGTCGTATCGTCAGCAAACTTGTAGATGGAGTTGGAAACAAGTTTTGCCACGCAGTCATGTGTGTAGAGGGTGTAGAGTAGGGGGCTAAGTCCAGCCTTGTGGAGCCCCGGTATTGAGGACTATTGTGGAGGAGGTGTTGTTTAATCTTACTGATTGTGGTCTGTGGGTCAGAAAGCCGAGGATCCAGTTGCAGAGTCAGGAGCCAAGTCCTAGGTTTGAGTTTGGCTGGGATTGAAGGCGGAGCTGTAGTCAATAAATAGGAGTCTGATGTAGGAGTCCTTGTTGTCAAGATGCTCTAGGGATGAATGTAGGGTCAGGAAAATGGCGTCTGGTGTGGACCGGTTGCGGTGGTATGCGAATTGCAGTGGATCAAGGCGTTCGGGGAGTATGGAGGTGATGCGCTTCATGACCAACCTCTCGAAGCACTTCATTACGACTGAAGTCAGGGCCACCGGACGGTAGTCATTGAGGCACGCTGCCTGGTTCTTCTTTGGCACCCGTATGATGGTGGTCTTCTTGAAGCAGGTGGGGACCTTGGAGTGGAGTAGGGACAGGTTAAAGATGTCTGCGAACACATCTGCTCGCTGGTCCGCGGAGGCTCTGTGTGCACGACCAGGGATCCCGTCCGGGCCCGTCACCTTCCGAGGGTTCACTTTCAGGAAGGCCAATCTTACTGTGAAAGCTGTGATGGACGGTATGGGTGAGTTATGGGGTGCTGGGGCTCTCGACAGCGGATTGTTGGTTTCCTGCTTGAACCGAGCATAGAATGCATTGAGTTCATCGGGGAGGGGTGCGCTGCTGCTGGAGATACTGCTCGGCTTCGCTTTGTAGCCCGTTATATTGTTTAGGCCTTACCGCAACCGCCGAGTGTCTGTCTGTGACTCTAGCATGGTTTGATATTCTCTGTTGGCATCTCGGATAGCTTTGCGGAGGTCGTACCTGGATTTCTTGTATAGGTAAGTGTCGTCTGACTTGAACGCCTCAGACCTGTCCTTCAGTAGGGAGTCAATCTCGCCATTGAGCCATGGTTTCCGGTTGGGGAACGCACGTACTGCTTTCTTTGGCACGCAGTCGTCCACACATTTGCTGATGAAGTCTGTGACGGTGGTGGCATACTCATTTAAGTTGGTCGCTGAGTTTCTTAAATATCGACCAGTCCACTGTCTCTAAGCAGTCATGTAGGAGCTCTTCTGTTTCCTCGGACCAGCACTGCATGACATTCTGAGCTGGATTCTCCCGTTTAAGTTTCTGCTTGTATGCCGGGAGAAGGAGCAACGTCTTCTGGTCTGATTTCCCAAAGTGTGGTCGGGGGATGGAACGGTAGGCACCCTTGATTTTTGAGTAGCAGTGGTCAAGAATGTTGTCGCCCCTGGTGGTTCAGGAGATGTGCTGGTGGAATTTTGGCAGCACACTCTTGAGGTTGGCCTTGTTGAAGTCCCCGGCCATGATGAACAACGCCTCCGGGTGTTCTGTTTCGTAGTTGTTTATAACTGTGTACACTTTGTCCACCGCCTTTTCCACTTCTGCCTGGGGTGGGATGTAACCGCTGTAATAATGGCTGAAGTGAATTCGCGTGGAAGATAGTATGGGCGGCACTTCACGGTCAAATATTCCAGGTCCGGGAGCAGTAGGTTGCCAGGGTCGCCACATCCAAGCACCAGGAGGAGTTGATGAGGAAGCAAACCCCTCCGCCCTTTGCTTTGCCTGATGACGCGGTGCGGTCCGCCCGGTGAATTGAGAAAACATCAGGTTGTATGGCACAGTCCGGTGAGGCGGGGGTGAGCCATGTCTCTGTGAAACAGAGCACACAGCAGTCTCTTACTTCCCTCTGAGAGGTAAGTCTAGTGTTAAGTTCATCCAGCTTGTTTTCGATCGCTTGTACGTTTGCCAGGAGTATGCTGGGGAGAGGGGTCTTGAAACCGCGTTGCTTCAGTCTCACCTGCAGACCGCCACGTTTCCCTCGCTTCCTCAGTCGGCGGCTGCGGCTGGATGGTCCTGGGATCCGATGGGAGAAGTCTGACCTTGTGGAAGACAGGTGGTTGCGTCTGGCGGGGTCCAGGGCGCTGGCGGAGACCAGGGCGCTGGTTACGTTTCCGGGGTCGTGTCTGGCAGGGTCCTGGGCGCTGGTTGAGGTAGAGGGGTTGCTGGGGGGGCATATTTGTGACCCGGATCGGTCCTGGCGTTCTGTGGGCATGGGAATACCTTGCAGCGCGTTCGGGTCCTCGCGTGGGGTCTCCACCATTTCGGGGGTCCTTGGTCGTGGGCAGGGGCTTCCTGAGGCAGGCTGGGCTGGGTCCCGTGGTCTGTTCCCTCCTTGGGCACACCTGGGGTTGGGTCTTGAAGTAGGCCTGGTTGGGTCTCCACGTGGATTTTTCTTTCTTCCATCTCCAGGTAGGTCGGGTTGCTGGGTGGGCCTCTCCGAGTCGGGTCGCCGGGTGAGCCTCTTGGGGTCAAGTGGACTTCTGATATAGACTTCTGAAATATATTTTACTAATGAAAGTCCTGATGGCATTGAAACACATGAAGGGGGGAGGGATGTGGTTTGTTACTCAGTTGAACGGAGATAACATCTGACTTCACCACATGACCTGAATCATTTGTGCCCTGTGACTCAGAGAAATGAAGTAAAATCATTCTTTCGGTTGGTTATAACAAGAAAATGAGCAATATAGGTAAATGTACTTAATATTAAATTATAAGTCGAAGTTTATTTTTAGTACCGTTCTAATTTATTTTAAGATGCCTGTTGTGCTTTTCTGAGTGTCTCGCCTGCCCATCAAGATTTTCCAGGATGATGATGATAGGCCGAGAGATTTTTGTTGCTGATCCAGAAGATGAGCCTTAGTCAATTCACATCCACTCTAAAGTGGCCAAAGGTTTGCAGGTTTTCTCACATAGTTTTCGTATAAGTACAATCCAACCTGCAACCATCAGAGACAGACAGAATTCACCACAATTATGGTAGACTGGCTGGATCGCTAATATTTACCAAGACTTGAACCAGTCATGTTACCAAGCCGTTGCTTGTTCACTGTAAACATAGTGCTTTGTTTCTGGAGAAATGAGTAACTTAACATTTTGAATATACCAGCCGTTGCCTTTTATCTTTGCTGCTGGTATATTCTATTATTAGCTTTGCAAAAGTTAGCTTTCAGCAGTGAATATTTGCTTCCAGACTTTATTGCCCTTGTAGTAAATATTACTGTACAGTCTAAGAAATGTCATGTGAGAGTACCTTTAAGAAATGGGTGTTTATAAATGGGTGTGTATATAAATATCTGTAGCAAGAGTACCTTTATGAAATGGGTGTTTACTACTGCAGTGATGTCAGAGAGTGGGTGGTGCTGGGCTGTCTGTCAGCTTTTTACTTTCGTTTTTGAGCAGGCTGCAGGGTGTGTTTTAGTTTCGTTTTCAGAGCTGGATAGCTGCAGTCACAGCCAGAAGGTGTATGAATCTCTCTCTGTAATCTAAAGACTGTAAATCGATCCTGGTGATTTAAAACTAATAACAGTAGTGACTTTAACCTGATGTGCTTCTGGTAAAAGGTGTTAAGTCGTATGGATGTTAAAAGGAAGGTTTAAAGGATTACTTAGTGTTGTAGTCTTTGGGGGTTGTATTTGAATTAATGGTTGCTAAGATGTTCACTGTATGCTTTCAAAAGGTTAACTTGAGTTCATAGAATAAACATTGTTTTGCTTTAAAAAATAATTTTCCATTTCTGCTGTACCCCACCTGTAGAGTGGGCCATGTGCTCCCCATACCACAATCTAGTAAAAGTTGTGGGTCAGGTGAACTCCATGATACACTTTGGGGTTCTCTAAACCCTGGCCAATAACAGAAATGACTGACATTTGGTATTAACAATGATTAAAAGGCTGTAGAGAAGCTTGAAATCCAGTGATCTGGATATCGATAGGTTGCGTTAAGTACTTGTCCAACATTGAGTGTCTGTTTCCTGTTCAGGAAGGACCATGTCATGCATGCTTTGGAATGACATGGCCTTTGATACAATTAGGTCGTAAATTTTCATAATCAGCCTTTTCCCCCTTTTCTGAACTTTTCAAAATACATCTACTTTATTAATGTAGCAGTAATTTCAACTACTGAGAGTAGATCATATGCTCATAATTTTCAGCTTCTGAAAAAAATACTGACATTACAATGCTTTAGTTCAACAAGCAGAATGTGTGGACCGCTTTTATGAAGCACTTTGATATACCACATGTTGCATTTATTGCAGATCTCTGACTAACTGAGAAACCGTATAAATGCATAACCCATTAAAACTCTGCTATGGTATAAACTTGGATACAACAATTTTTATAGCACTATCCCCTATTACAACATTTCTTCTCTATAATGTCACTTTTGTATGGCTCTTGTGCATTTCAACCTTGTAAAGGGACTCTTCTGTAGATATAGTCTGAAGCTGTAGCTAAAATATACATATTCTGTTTTCTGTTCTTCAGCTTATCCCATGAGGAGCACGGGTGCAATCATCCTTTATACGGTCATGGTGTGTGTAAATGGCCTGGTTGTGAGGCAGTCTGTGAAGACTTTGGACAGTTTCTGAAGTAAGTCCAGCTCTGTTTTTTCATCCATTAATTGATTGACGTTTGATTAACTTAGGAATCCAACAGAGTAATGCAGTTGGCCGGAATAAAATACCATGTTCGATGTACAGAATTGCCGTAAACTTGCTTATAAACCTGCAGAATGGTAGTCATGGGACTGATAGTCTGAATCAAACTGATAGTCCCATGTTTATGATTTGTGGAGGATAAAGCATTGTTGGGGGAGGGGGAGAGGCGGTTGGAGAATTAAGGCAATGTATACTAATGTCATGCCAGTTAATTTCTGTATCTAGGCTAATGTACACTTAAACCAGTTGAAAAGAAAATGAACACATGTACAATTCTGTAACTGTCAGTAATGCATGTTGAATCAGGAAGAAAAGCAGACTCTGTAAGCAGTATGCATATTTATTTCCTTATTTGTTTTTAAGCTAGTTGCAATGCTGGCTCATAAACTCCTGGTTATTAATTAACTGCCAAACATAATTGGCCAACTGTTGTTCCAGTTAGTGTTAGTCAATACAGTGCCAATAGGTACTCTTATCCTTTATGATAATCAGCATTGTTTGAAAACCATTTTGTCATAGGAATTCAAATATGTGCTTCCAACAGATCAATTACTGAATCTCTAATATTAATCTTATATGAAGTCAGTTTTTGTTTTAAATGCTATCAGTGAGAAAGTGTCCTCAAGTTCCAGCCAACTCCAAATTGTAGCTTTTAACCATTTGTGATCTGCATTAGTATATAATGAGTGGCTTGATAGTCACAAAAAATGGTTATTGCAGTCATATGATGAGACCACTCGAGCTAAGAAATTCTATGTGATTTATTTAATAATTGTTGCTTGATATTCACAAAAATCATTCTCGTTGAGTAATCAGATCACTCACATTTTGGATACTGAAAAAGTTTCAGTACTGAAATGGCTAAGAGATTAGGTAATTTTTCAGACAGTGATACAATCCCATCTGTTTTTAATATTGAAGTATACAAACAGCTTTTGAGAATGGAATGTCACACTTAAAAACAAATTACTGACACTTGACTGTTGTATTTTTACATCAGCTTCTTTTAATAAAATTTCACATAAAATAGACCCAGCTAAGATTGAAGCGGTATGGAAAATGAAAGAAAGACTTATTATGAGTGATTTTTTGAACTTGTTTTTATTAGCTCACTGTGGCGTAGTTTAGTTGTTTGTCTAGACTATTCAAACTCAGCAAGCATTTAAAAGAAAAACTTTAATTACAAAGAGACTTCTATTTAATGTGTTCCATGAGTACAGGACCTTCTCACGTGCAGATTCAAAACCTTTCTGTGTGAATTCGCAGTATTGGGGTTTTTAATTTTAAGAAGAATGTGTTAAACAGCTATGTATGTGGAAAACGTCAACATGCAATAAATTGTGAACTTGTTTAACATGCTTTTTCTATTCTTGAGAATATCATGAGGGGCCAATTGATACATAATTTTTCCTATGGTTCCTTTTGTTACAATGTGACTTTTTTTCCCTCCCCAAAATGTTATTTTAAGTCATATTCATGAGGTTCTAAGCATCATCAGGTGCATTGATATTTGTGAGATTTTCCTGTGTACCAAACCTAACTTTACCCATTAATGTAAGTAGTGTTAAAACCTTTGGTGCAATGGTCTAAAAGGGTCAGAGTGACCCATATGCCACAGTGCCCTCTAGTGACACTAGAATTAAAACAATGACAAGTTACTTTTAAATTGAAAATCATTAGGCTTCCTCGTGATTTTTAAAAAATACTGTTCCCTTAAATTGAATATTGTTTAAAAAGTCAAGGGAAAAATTAATGCTGCACCTTTTAGGTCTCATCATGAAAATAGAAAATTCTGAAAGGAAAATTGGGCATAAACTTCCACACTAGTTCACTTTCATTCTTTAACTGTGATGTGGCGATGCTGGCATTGGGCTGGGGTGAGCACAGTGAGAAGTCTTACAACACCAGATTAAAGTCCAACAGGTTTGTTTTGAATCACTAGCTTCCGGAGCACTGCTCCTTCCTCAGGTGAACCTGAGGAAGGAGCAGTGCTCCGAAAGCTAGTGATTTGAAACAAACCTGTTGGACTTTAATCTGGTGTTGTAAGACTTCTTGCTATTCTTTAACTAGTTAATGAATTTTTAAAAAACTTTTCCTTTTAACTAACATGGCATGACACACATAGACCATGTGTTAGTTTTGGGTAAATTGATCATTTAATTTGTTTTACTTGTTTAAATATTCCTCTTGGATTCAAAATCTGGGAGATCTTGGGAGCACAATGAGTCTCAGTTGATGCTGCCAATTAATTTGGTCCTAGCAACTGGAACAAAGAGAGATCCAAACAATGGAACAAAAAATGATCAAGAAAAATAAGAGGGGTCGAGACAGACCCAGAACTCCACAAGGAACCCAGCATTTTGCCATTACATAGGTAAGAATGCACGGTAGCACAGTGGTTAGCACTGTTGCTTCACAGCGCCAGGGTCTCAGGTTCGATTCCCGCTTGGGTCACTGTCTGTGCAGAGTCTGCAAGTTCTCCCCGTGTCTGTGTGGGTTTCCTGTGAGTGCTCTGGCTTCCTCCCACAAGTCCTGAAAAATGTGCTGTTAGGTGAATTGGACATTCTGAATTCTCCCTCAGTGTACCCAAACAGGTGCCGGAGTGTGGCGACTAGGGGCTTTTCACAGTAACGTCATTGCAGTGTTAATGTAAGCCTACTTGTTACAATAAAGATTATTATTATTATTCACATTGGAGGGACATAAATCAAAATATAATTATCAGCTGTGTGATGTGGGTTTTCATGGTTTTGAGGAGAAATTACAACAAAAAAAACTATCAAACCCCTTGCTAGGTCCTAACTCCACTTACAGCTACAATAGGCCCATAGAAGCAGATAGCCTGAGATTCACAAAAATCACAAGTCTTTTGGAAAATACAACTAGTTGAAAGCTATGGTGGGACTAATCAAAAAATATATGAATTATTTTTAAAACTGCATATATGTGGATTAAAATGTATTTTAAAGCTGAAAATGAACTTTAAATGTCAATCAATGTTGCTAACTATTATACCAAAATATGTGGAAGTGAAAATTCTGTTTTATACAATGCAAACCAATACATCTGTTGATTTAACAATAACAGATTATTTTAACATCCACAGGTTTGTCTATTTTTGGACACATTTTGTGGCTTTTAAAATGTTGTTTACATTCTTTTAAAACATAAATGTAACCATTCAGTGCAACCTCAGTGTGGTATAGTCTTTTATCAGCGTAATATATTTTCTCACAAAAGATGATTCTGGGCCGGTTTGTGTCTCCCACTTGAGGTGCAAAATTGCACTTTTTTTTGCACAGGAGCAGCTATTTTCCTCGGCTTTCCTAACCCCATGCAGATTTCATGTGGCATTTTCCAATGTTGGGAAGTCCTTGGTTGGAAAATGCAAATTAACTTCTGGTTTGGGGGGTGCCCATGGTGAAGGCCATAGAAAACTTATACTTCCTCTGCACAATATTTTCATTTACTGGTGTGGGTGTTGAATGTCCTAAAACAACACACACTTCCTTGGAGAGTTTGTGACCACTGGGGGAAGCCTGCTCAGAAGTTGGGAACATTCTGAAATATACATGTAAATTGTTTTGACACCTTCAAATGCCAGTATTAAATGCTGTATTGTAATGTAGATGTGTTTTTAATTCACTGATTCACCATAGGGACCTATCCTGCAAAGGTAAATTGACCCTTACATTGACCACCATTGTGTAACTGTTGTCATGCATTACAGTATTTTTTCCAATGGAAAAAGTGCCAAAATGTGTTCGACATGTAAAAACAAAGGCCTGTCAACCTCTGCTGTCATGTTTTGTGCTGTGATTCCAATCGATTAACAGCTGTAGCTCTTAACAAAGCCCTACTTTTGAAGGTTGAAATAGAATCACTGTACCTGCTCCCCTCCATTGATTGATGGGCACTCTGCTTTGTAATGCAAATAGAACACCATTCTATTCTGTCATTTTCAGGCAATGAGCAGGAAACATTTGTTATGACAACTTTAGTCATTATGAATGCTTTGCTGGATTTCAAAAGCTACTGGTGGCTTCAGCTCAGCAGTGGCCTATTGATGCAAGAGCGTTTGAAAATTTAAGAGGCTATAATAACAGATTTTGCATTTAATCTGGTTTCATGTTTGTTTACAAACCTTGGGCGAGATTCTCCGACCTCCCGCTGGGTCGGAGAATCGTCGGGGGCTGGCGTGAATCCCGCCCCCGCCGGTTAGGGGGCGGGAATCGCACCGCAGCGTTTGGCGGGCCCCTCCCCCGCGATTCTCCGGCCCGAATGGGCCGAAGTCCCGCCACTAATATGCCTGTCCCGCCGGCGTAGATTAAACCACCTACCTTACCGACGGGACAAGGCGGCGCGGGCGGGCTCCGGGGTCCTGGGGGGGCGGGGGCAATCTGGCCCCGGGGGGTGCCCCCACGGTGGCCTAGCCCGCGATCGGGGCCCACCGATCCGCGGGCCTGTGCCGTGGGGGCACTCTTTCCCTTCCGCCTTCGCCACGGTCTCCACCATGGCGGAGGCGGAAGAGACTCCCTCCACTGCGCACGCGCTGGAATGCCGTCAGCGGCCGCTAACGCTCCCGCGCATGCGCCGCCCGGAGAGGTCATTTCCGTGCCAGCTGGCGGGGCACCAAAGGCCTTTTCCGCCAGCTGGCGGGGCGGAAATTCGTCCGGCGCCGGCCTAGCCCCTTAAGGTTGGGGCTCGGCCCCCAAAGATGCGGAGCAGTCCGCACCTTTGGGGCGGCGCAATGCCCGATTGATTTGCACCATTTTGGGCGCCAGTCGGCGGACATCGCGCTGATACCGGAGAATTTTGCCCCTAATATCCATTTGAAGGACTTTCTATGTACTGGAATAGTTTTGTTTTCTTTCCAGTATCACTGGCAATGTGTTGTAAATCAGGAATTTCTTAGATTGGTAGTATAATTTTTTCAATTAAAAAAAATTCCCATTGCTATTTAAGTCTCCTGAGAACTGTACATAGTACATACTGGGTGAGTATCAATGGAAGATGCAAGAGTGGCATGGGGATTGGGTGTGGGGTGAGGGCACATCGGATGGCGTGGGTCGGGCCATGAAGTCTAAGGAGTCTTTGTTGAGAACCAGGATGGGGTTATCCGGTCCCCCAGCCACATGTTTCTAGGCGGCACATCGGTCGCTGGCAGTGGGATTGTTTCTTCCCACTTCTTGTCAATGGGATTTCCCATTGAAGCCACCCCACATTCCGGGAAACCCATGGGCAGAGGTGCACTGTCGGCGGGCAAACTGAATCGCAACGGCCGGACAATTCCGGTCCCGGGCTGATGTGTTGGCCAAAGGCGAACCTTCAGACTGGTTTGCTCCCTCACAAACTCCAGTGAGGCTCACAAAATGCATTCCCACTCAACTCCTGTATGGAAAGACAAAAGTCCCAGGCAAAATCACAAATGGATTGGATGTGGATTTCAAAAGGTGCAAGAGGGCACAGATCAATTTTCGCCAGTCTACAGGAAACCCAACTCTCTGCTCAAATTATCATAGCACCTAAATTATTAACCAAGTGAGAATTTTTATGAAATAAATAATAATGTCCAGTACCTGGGGCACGATTCTCCACTCCCACGCCGGTTGGGAGAATCGCCTGGGCCGCCAAAATTTCCGGGGACGCCGGTCCGACGCCCTCCCGCGATTCTCCCAAGCGGCGGGAACGGCCCGGTCGAGTTTCGTGGGCTGCAGGCCAGAGAATCGCCGGAGACACCCAAAATGGTGATTCTCCGGCACCCCTGCTATTCTGAGGCCCGGATGGGCCGAGCGGCCAGGCCAAAACGGCAGGTTCCCCCCGGCGCCATCCACACCTGGTTGCTGCAGTCGTGGGCGGTGCGTGAACGCTGGAACGGGCTGCGGGGGGGCGAGGGGGGATCCTGTACCGGGCTTCACCTGGAATGTGAGGTGGCCCGCGATCGTGCCCACCGATCGTCAGGCCGTCCTCTCTGAAGGTGGACCTCATTCCTTCCGCGGCCCCGCAAGATCCGTCCCCAATCTTCTTGTGGGGCGGATTTAGAGTGGACGGCAACCACGCATGCGCGGGTTGGCGCTGGCCAACCCGCGCATGCGCGGATGACGTCCGTTATGCGGCGCCGGCCGCTTCATCTATGCGGCGCCGCTTTTACGCGGGTGACAAGGCCTGGCGCGTGTAGATGACGCGGCCGGGGGAATGGATGGGGGATATGGAATGTGGCAAAGAGCAGGTATAACACAATTGAAAGATCTATTTGTGGATGGGAAGTTCGCGAGTCTGGGAGCGCTGACCGAGAAATATGGGTTGCCCCAAGGGAATGCATTCAGGTACATGCAATTGAGGGCTTTTGCGAGGCAACAGGTGAGGGAATTCCCGCAGCTCCCGACACAAGAGGTGCAGGACAGAGTCATCTCAAAGAAATGGGTGGGGGACGGTAAGGTGTCGGATATATATAGGGAAATGAGAGACGAAGGGGAGACTATGATGGACGAACTAAAAGGGAAATGGGAAGAAGAGCTAGGGGAGGAGATCGAGGAGGGGATGTGGGCAGATGCCCTAAACAGGGTAAACTCGTCGTCCTCGTGCGCCAGGCTAAGCCTGATTCAGTTTAAGGTATTACACAGGGCACATATGACTGGAACACGGCTCAGTAAATTTTTTGGGGTGGAGGATAGGTGTGCGAGGTGCTCGAGAAGCCCAGCGAATCATACCCATATGTTTTGGTCATGCCCGGCACTACAGGGGTTTTGGATGGGGGTGACAAAGGTGCTTTCGAAAGTAGTAGGAGTCCGGGTCGAACCAAGCTGGGGGTTGGCTATATTTGGGGTTGCACAAGAGCCGGGAGTGCAGGAGGCGAGAGAGGCCGATGTTTTTCAGGTGGAGACCTGGATAAATGATATGGCGGGGTTCATAAAGTTAGAGCGGATTAAGTTCGTCCTAAGGGGGTCGGCTCAAGGGTTTACTAGGCGGTGGCAACCGTTTGTCGAATATCTTGCGGAAAGATAGATGGGGGAAAAAAAAAGAAGGCAGCAGCAGCAGCCCAGGACTTGGGGGGGGGGGGGGGGGAGGGATGGGGGGTGGGGGTGGGGGGGGGGGGTGGCCTGAGACAAGGCAGTTGCCAATTAGGGCTAGTTTTTATTTTTGTTATTTAATATTTATTTATTTGTTGTTTTTTATTGTTGTTCTTGTTTAAATAAAAAAGGTCATTATTATCTGTATTGTTACAATGTTGTGTAAAGGATGCACAATGTACTGTGTTGGTTGACCAAAAATTTTCAATAAAATATTATTTAAAAAAAAAAGTAGATGACGCGGCCCCGATCCTGGCCCATTGTCAGGGCCTGAATCGGTCGGGACCGGGGCCGTTTCCAGCCGTCGTGAAATTCGACGGCGTTCACAATGGCGCGGCCACTTCGGCGTGGGAGTGCAGAATCCCGCCCATACTGTTGGAACATCATGCAGGTGTTCCTCAGGATAGTGTGCTAGATCCAACCATCTTAAGATGCTTGATCAATTACCTTCTCTCCGTAATAAGATCAGAAGGAGGGCTGTTTGCTGATGTTTGCATTGTTTTCAGTACCATTCATAACTCGTTAGAAACTGAAGCAGTCTATGTCCATATGCAACAAGACCTGGGAGACATTCAAGCTTGGGCATAATAACATAAGTGGCAAATACAAGGACCAAGCAATGACCATCTCCAACAATAAAAAATTGCACCATCTCCTCTTGACTTTCAACAGCATTACCATCACTGAATCCCCCACATCAGCACCCAGTCAGCGGCTGGGAACTCTGCATCACTCATCTGACTCCTCAAAGCTTGTCCAACATCTACAAGGCAGAAGTCAGAAATGCGATGGAGTACTCTTCACTTGCCTGCATGATTGAAGCACCAACAGCATTCAAGAAGCTTGTCACAAAGGACAATGCAGGTTGCTTGATCAGCACCTCATTCAGCATCTTAAACATTCAGCTCCTCCACCACTGATGCACCATGGCAACAGAGTGTACCATATATACAAGATGCACTGCGGCTACTCGCCAAGGCACTTTCAGCAGCATCTTCCAAATTCATAACCTTTGCCACCCAAAAGGACAATAGCAACAGATGTATGGGAACACAACATCTGCAAGCTCCACTCCAAGTCATATACTCTCCTGACTTAGAACAATATTGTCATTCCTTCATTGTTACTGGGTCAAAATCCTAAACTTTCCTTCCTAATGGCACTGTGGGTGTACGTGCATTAGATAAACTAGCTGTTCAAGAAAGCAGCTCACCGCCATCTCCTCAGGGGCAATCATGGATGAGTAATAATTACTGGCCTTACCAGCGATGCTCACATGGCACAAAATAAATAAAATAGCCATGGGACTGAGATCTAAGGCCTTCCTAAGGAAGCATGTTGATGATGATCAGCACACTGTCGATATATAATGAACGGATTCGTACATTTTGTAATTTTAACATGAAACAAGTTACTGTATTGCAATGTTGCTGCACAGCTCTCAGAAATTTGAGAGTCAAGCCTGGGGTTGTAAAATCTAGTAGGGGGCCCTCCCTCTTTACCATGCTTGAGTCATATCTAAAGTATTTTAAATTGCACGATTAACCTTCCATTTGGTTCTTTAAAACCACAATTTTTGCATGCATTATCAGAAATGCATAGTTGGAAATTTTTAACTTTTTTTGAAGGACAGCAGATTTTAAAATGCCTGATAATGGTAAACTGACTGGATGGAAGAAGGCCCATCTTTGTCCCATGAAAGGGTCTTCATTTAGTTAGTTGTTTTATTGCAGCAATTTACATTAGTAACTGTCATTTCACTAGAAAGCTTTTGCGTACACTTCATCTGAGTTCTAAAAAGTGACACATGACAACATTCATAGTCTCTCTTTATGTCAGTTCCACACTTTTTTATAGCCTTTTTATTTAAACCACATTTCGCTGAGCTGCATTAGAGCATATTTGAATATTTCATTTCCGATTAATTATGCACTGTGACCCACGCTGTCATTACGAGAAGAGAGTGACCCATCTAATGTAACAAAGTCTGCAAAGAATTGTTGAATATTCCTGCTGATGGGAGAATAAAATCCTGAATGGTATGGAACCCTGGCCAGGTGTGGTCAGTTTACTGCTGTGATGTGTAGTAAATGACAGAAATGAATTTCAGAAAGCAAGCACAAACGACATTTTGCTAAACTGACGAGCTGAGCATGAAGGCATGCTTAGTGACAGTGACCTACATGGTCATTGAAGATCTGATATAATTTATGATATATATAATATATTGGATCCATTAGTGAGCATAATGAAGTAGTGAAATGAAAGGGTATTTGTGAAATCAGTTCAAACATCCTGCTAGGATTATGATTAAATGATTAATGAAATGCTACTGCATAAGCATTTTCAAACAGTAATTCATGCAGAGGCTGATAAAAATCCTCCAATCATATTTCCTTCACATGCGAACCTTATCTAGACCATTTTATATAAATCATGAAATATGCTGTCTGCTGGCAAGGTACTTATTTAGATTAGTTATAAACGTGCAGAAAAAGGGAACATCTTCGCAGTATAAAATAATCATGCATAATTATATTCATAATTCAAGCTTGTGACAGATTCCATCTTTCTTATTCTTGTTGTCCTTTGCCTTCATTCTGGCTTCATTTGATTTCTGTTATCTTGATGACATAATTAACTGTTAAAGCTCAGAAAATAAGGAGACCTTCGAGAAGAGAAAGGTTGGTTGCTTTTTAATGGCACCAAAAGCTTTATGTGCCATACATATTCAGTCATACATTTCTGGAAGAAAATCATTTTGTGTCATTTGGTGAATTACAAAACAGTACTTTCACAGGATGATGGGATTTTACCTCCTTTTCACATTAAAATGTTGATTCCAGCTCATTTTTGTTGTCAGTTTTTGTCCTGTTAGCTTTTTAAAAAATAAATCACAAAGACCTTTTATGATCAATTTCAAAATATAAAATGTCTTATTTTTAAATGAAAGGATTAAATATGTACAACTAGGTATGAGTATTTTTCCACTGTCTCAGGAAAACACAGCAACTTTTCTATATTTTTAAGGATGTTGATCACCTGAAGATTTCACATTTCATCTCTTCTCAGACATCTCAACAATGAGCATGCACTGGATGACAGAAGCACAGCACAGTGTCGAGTACAGATGCAGGTTGTACAGCAGCTGGAACTTCAGGTAAGCTTTTTTTTTCTGAAACAGATGAATTGACCCAATTATCCAGCTGGTTTGCCATAATCAAAAGCCTTGTGGTAACAGGCACACAACAACTAACATCTGTTTCAAGTTAAGTTCTTAACCATGGTCGGGGGCCATAATCGTCGTTCTGGTAATGCATCCTCATACTTTCTTCCTTCTTAGACATAGTTGAGGATGACATGCTTGCGGGCTAAAAATTAGTTCTCAGGTGACTGAAGAGCCCAATGTGTGACCTACAGTCTCTGTCACAGGTGGGGCAGATGGTGGTTGGAGGAATGGGTGGTTGGGGGAGCAGGTGAGAGGGGTGCCCAGGCTGCCATGCGCTCCTTTGGCTTTCGCGCTTGTTTTCAGCTTGCTTTCAGCAATAAACCTCAAGGGGGATGCGATTTAAACAAAACATTTCTAAGTACCGTTTTGGGGGGGAATGTTTCCTGACGACTTTTTTTGGGTGAGATACACACCGGGTTTTTTTTTACCTTGGGGAGTTTTTCCCTGGTCTACCCACACTTGGAAATGTTTTCATTCCTGGAGAGTTAACGCACCGACCAGACCAGCTTCTCCGAGATCGGGCCGCCAATTTGAAAGGGTGGCCCGATATCTAAGTGAGCTTGACCATGCTGGGGCAGCAAGGTAGCACAGTGGTTAACACAGTTACTTCACAGCGCCGGGTCCCAGGTTCGATTCCCGGCTTGGGTCACTGTCTGTATGGAGTCTGCACGTCCTCCCCGTGTCTGCGTGGGTTTCCTCTGGGTGCTCCGGTTTTCTCTCACTGTCCAAAGGTGGATTGGCCTGTTAATTGCCCCTAGTGTCCAAAAAGGTTAGGTGGGGTTACTGGGTTATGGGGATAGGGTAGAGGTGTGGGCTTTTGTAGAGTGTTCTTTTCAAAGGCCGGTGCAGACGCGATGGGCCGAATGGCCTCCTTCTGCACTGTAAATTCTATGGTTGACCCCCTCAGGCCCTGACCTGGCACCCTGGCTGTGCCAAGGAGCCTGTGTGCCAAAAGAAGAGCTGGGATGCCATCCTGCCCTGTCCCCGACCACCCAGAGATCTCCAATGGTCTGGGAAAGCCCCCAGGTGCCGTTAAGTCTGGTCCACGTTTGTGTGGACCAGTACTAAACGGCGCCAGCCGAGGCCTCACTGGGGAGACCATTAGTTCCCAGAAGCCAGAGAATATAGTGCATGCATATTTAAATTAGCCTAATCTGGATCTCGCCCAGTGCAATCCAGATCGCAACGTTTCGAGAGATTCAGCGGCCTCCTCGCGGCACCAGTTTGGGCACAACGCAGCCAATAGGTTGCGCCCAAGATGTTCTGCTCCTTCCCAGATGCTTTGCCCCCACTTCCCGTGGCCTTTGGGCTGGGATTTCCAGGTGTCAGTGGGGGATCTTGCACTTTTTCAAGGAGGATTTGGCCCGCCCAGCAGAGCTGATCGAATGCAGTTGATGCTTTAATGCTGGGCATTTTGAATAGTGAGGCTGTAGCCATTCTTCAAACATTTTGTTTTCCTTAAGTATTTTACTAAAATCTTGTGCATATCAATTCAAGTTCAATTAACCATCAGGACTTTGTATCAAGGCAGAAAAAACATAATGTGCTTCAATACTTCATTCTCCATTTTCACCTCTGGAGCTCCTTTTCCAGACTTCCAGTATCAGGTCACTTACAAATGAAGAGAAGGGACTAGTATTAAATGGTATAGCTATTTCATCCTGCACAGTGTCAATGAAGAGGTTGTATTTACACTGTGATCCCATTTTAGTCATCATTTTTGCATTACACTTTATAGGCTGAAGTGGTGCTGCCTCCAAAACATGCTTGCAGCAACCAGGTTTGAAAAAGAGCAGAGCAGAAGTAAAGAGCAATTATGGGGTGTGTGGAGGCACAGAGAATGGGCTAAACAACACAGTAAATAGCAACTCGGGAGTTCAGATCCCACCATAGCAAGATCTGGAGTTAAATTCTAAATGCATGATAATTAAATAACTGAAAATGATTATAAATACACTATGACCATTTGCAAGTGTAATTTTCTGAAACATTTTCTAACATTTCCAAAACTTCTAAATACCGATGAGTGCCTTGCACCCCAAAAAAAGTTTATTTTTGAAAGCTTTCTCAAATGACTGCACATATGAGCAATTAGCAAACTACTTCTTAAGATTTAGGGAAAGAAATGGGGATGGGAGAATTTTTTTCTCTGAGGGTCGTGAGTATTTGGAACTTTGTGCCCTGGGGAGTGTTGGAGATAGGGGGCATGATTCAGGGGACTCAAGTTAAAGCTGAACGATATGTTTAGCGGGGTGTTTCTAAGCTGCTGCAGCGCCTGGAAACTCTCAACTATCCAACGGCACTTTTTTGGCTTCGGGGAGATTCTTCCCACCAAAGCCGCGCTGAAAGACTCCTCGCAGATCGGGTGCCATTTTGAAAGGCTGCCCCCATCTTTCTGCCACCCTCATCCCCCCCCGAACTTGGGGAGGCACCCGAGAACCCACCTTCTACTTGGTCCCCCCTGGTCCAACCCCTGGCAGCACCAATTTGGCACCTGGGCACCATCAGCCGGGCACACTAAATGTGCCATGGGAGTGCCAAGGTGCCACCTGGCCCTGCCGCCGACCACCCGGGGAGGTCTCCAATGACCTGGGAGACCTCCCCCGGTGCCATTACGATTGGTCCACGGTCATGTGGACCAGTACAAAACGGAAGACGGTATCCTGCCGACGTCTCTGAGGCGCGGGAAATGTCCAAATCAGGATTTCGCCCAGGGAGGTTGAGATTCAGATGGCGCCGAGCGGAGCAAGTCGGGCGACTCGCAAACAGCCCAGCGCCCGGCATGGTGTCTATAATGGGGCTCGCACGCGATTCGCCGGTTGCGCTCAGGCGGGGTCGCAGAATCACTCCCAGGGTCATTGAATATTTTGACGGTAGAGGTAGATAGAATATTTCATAGGGGTGCAGTGGAATATGGAGTTGAAGCCACAATCAAATCAGCCATGATCTTAATGAATGCTAGAGCAGGCTGGAGGGGTCAAATGGCTTCTTCCTACTCCTAATTCGTATGTTTGTATAAAACTCCCAATGGTGATTCATGTAGTTGAGTGGTTAGTGGGTGCAACATCAACCACAGTGGTTTATAAATTCACGCAAAAACCGTGGGAACTCTTTTAATTTGCATTGGAAATTCTCAATCTTTTGCACTGGTATGGCTGCTTTTGGACACTTTGCACTGGAAATGATAGCATAGTCCAGCCGAAACTGTACTGCTATAAATGCTAAGAGTTTCTGAATGTGTAGTGCACAGTTGTTTCACAAAATATATGAATACCAATAGGCAAGAGCAAATTTTGTAATAATGTTCTGTCTATGTCAGTAAGCTTAGGTAAGGAAAAGTACACTATTTTGATGGAGGACAGCAACTAGCATGGAAGGCATTTCATCACAGGCAGGTTCTGTACCATTTCTATCACTGTAATAATCTTGCTGGAGGTGCAGAAGAAAAGCAACGACAGAATAGAATGCAGTGGACAGCCATGGAAAGTACTGTAAGGCAGGCATACAAAGTGGTAGTTGTCAACATGGTAAATAAGCATAACTACTAACATGGAGAAATATCAGCAAGATATAGCAACTAAGAAATTGGATGGGAAAATATAGTTATACATTATGTATAACATAGTGGGAGAGGAAATTTACTGCAGGAAGGAATTTGCATTAGTCAAATCACCATATCTTAATCCCCACTGATGTTATGTTTAAATGAAAAACTGGCATAAGTAAGGGAGCATGATTTTTTTTTTTGTTCATTTGTGGGATATCAGCATTGCTGGCAAGGTCAGCATTTATACTCCAGTCGTAGCGGCCCTTGAAAAGGTGGTGGTAAGTCACCACCTTGAACCATTGCAGCCCATGTTGTGTACGCACACCTACAGGGAGGAAATTCCAGGATTCTGACAGTGACAGTGAAGGAGTGACGATAATGTTCCAAGTCAGGATTATGTGTAAATTTGAAGGTGGAAGTGTCTACTATCCTTGTCCTTCTAAATGATCAAGGTCGTGGGTACTGTTGAAGGAACTCTGGCAAGTTGCTGCAGTGAATCTGCAGTGATGGTAAACACTGCTCCCATGGTGGAGAATGTAAATTCTTACGGTGGTGCGTGGGGTACAGATTAAGCAAACCACTTTGTCCTGGACTGTGTTAAACCTCTTGAGTGACGCTGGAGCCACACTGATCCAAGCAAATGGAGAGTAGCCTTGTATATAGTTGAGAGGCTTTGGGGAGAAAGGTAGTGAGTTACTCTCCACATAATTCACAGCCTCTGACCTGCTCTTGGAGCCACAAGTGTTTATATGGCTAAGTTTCTAGTTCATGGGCCGGATTCTCCGTTGAGAGTCGCTGCTAGTGAGGAAAGAGAATTTGGTGCTCAGCCAAATCTCCCATTCGCTACAACAGGACCGGAGAATCCTGATGACGTGAATGGACAAAGAATCACGCCCATGGTAACTCCCAGGATGTTAGTTGAGAATTCAACAATAGTAACGTTGTTGAATGTCATGGGGAGACGGTTAGATTCTCTCTTGTTGGAAATGGTGTTGCCTGATGTTTGTGTGCGTGAATATTACTTGCCATTTATAAGCTCAAGCCTGAATGTTGTCCAGATCTGGCAGTATACTTGCATGGACAGCTTCCGTATCTGAGGAGTTGTGAAAGATACAATGCACAATTGTCAGCAAATATCCCCACCTCTGATCTTATATTGGTGGAGAGGTCATTAATAAAGCAACTGAAGATAGTTGTGCTGAAGACACTACCCTGACATACACCTGTGATGTCCTAAAGCTGATATGATTATCCTCCCACAAACAGAACCATCTTACTTTGGACTAGGTATAACTCCAACCAGTGGAGAGTGTTCCCCTGATTCATTGACTCCAATTTTGCTGAGGCTGCTTGATGTCACACTCAGTCAAATGTTGTTTTTTTGTCAAGGGCTGTCATTCTGGTCATACCTAGGGAATTCAGCTTTGTTTATCGTATTTGGAGCTGTCATGAGATCTAGAACCGAGTGACCCTAGCAGAGCCTCAAACTGAGCATCGGTGAGCAGGTTATTGCTGTACAAGCACTGCTTGACAGCCCTGTCAACGACACCTTCCATCGCTCTGCTGATGATTGAGAGTAGATTGATGGGGTGCAAATTGACTGAATTGGATTTGTCCAGTTTTTTATGAACAGGACACACATGACCAATTTTTCACTTTTTATGATAAATGCCAGTTTTGTAATTGTACTGGAAGCGCTTGACTAGCACACACAGCTGGTACTGGAGCACAAGTCCTTGGTCCTTTTGATGGAATGTTGTCAGGGCTCATATCCTTTGTTTTACCCAGTGCATTCAATAAACTGTTCCTTAATATCACACTGAGTGAATCAATTGGCAGGACACTAACATGGATGATGCTCGGGACCTCAGGTCGAGGCCAAGGTGGATCATCCACCCTGCAACAATTTTGGCTAAAGGTGGTTGTAAATGCTTCAGCCTTGTTTTTGCACTGACCTGTGGGCTCCCTCATCATGGAGGATTGGGATGTTTGTGGGGGCTGCTCCAATCAGTTGTTTAATTGTCCCTCACCATATCACAACTGGATGTGTAGCTAGTAGCCATCCAAATGCAAAGTGAACAAATAAAGAAAGATATTACAAAAACCAAAACGAGCAAAATAAAGGGTCAAAATGGAGATAGAGGAGGTTATGATCTAAAATTGTTGAACTCAATGTTGAGTCCAGAAGACTGGCGAGTGTTGAGTTGAAAGGTGAGGTACTGCTCCTTGAGTTTCATTGGGACAGTAATGGGTCAAGGACAGAAAGGTCACAGTGGGAGAACGGTGATGAACTGAATTGACAAGTGACAGGAAGCTCAGGGTTATGCTTGTGGAAATAATGAGGCAGCATGGTAGATTTCTTTGATGGAGAGCCTAGGATACAATGTGTTAATGGAAATTGGAGCTCCTACTGCACCGCATTACTGATGAAACACTTATATATATATCCTTTGTCACCTCCAAACTTGATTACCTCAGTGTTGTTCTAGGCAAAGTTCTGAGCCCCTCCACAAATTACAACTCATCCAAAAACTTCTCCACATGCTCCAGTAGCTACAGGATTTATGCAACTGTTCCATGTACATAAATCAGAAATAAATGTATATGAGGAAAGTAACAGCATCAAGTGATCTTTGGGAGTGTGTGTGTGTGTGTGGGGGGGTGGGGGGGGGGGGGTGATGGCATTAACAGTGCAAAGGGAATCTTGTAGCAATATTTTGTGCTGCAAAATCAACTCAAAAGGTATAATATAAGTCTGCTATTTCTGTCCAGTCAGCAGTAAGTCATCCGTGGACAACACTTAGTTAAAGTCAATTTCGGGTATGGTTGAAATACTGGAGACCAGTAGCACTATTGACCTCATGCATAACTCGAAAGAACCTTGCATGAGTTTCTGAACGACTCGAATTGTGCTGCCTTGAGAGGTAAATACACACTACGTTGCAAGGTAAAAATCCCACAATACAGTCTCAACGCCTTTGATAACAGTGATAAAATAGTTGCTTTTAATGAATGACAGTGAAATGAAGATCGGGCTAAATTCTCCACCTTGCAACACTACAAACGTGAACCGTGATCGGGGAAGACTCGGGTGTTCAGCCAAAATCAAAGTTATCGCACGGCGCCATGCTCCGGTCCTTCACTGGTGACGATACTGAGGTTCGCGCCCAGTGCCAGAGGGAGCATGCAAAACTGGCATTTGCATGCATTTAAAGGTGATTACCATGGTTGGCCCACTATGCTCTGGGCCTCCGCTATGCTCCGGTGGGCACGGTGTACTACAGATATTTACAAATAGGGACTGGGCGCCATGGCTGCTGAGGGAGAGAGAGAAGGTAAGCAAAGTTTAAAAAACTGTCAAAGATTGTACCTCCTGCTGAGGAGTGGCTGGCAAGGCCGGGCCAGGGGAATAGCGGGAGCGACTTGCTGACAGTTCCGTTGATTCTGGGTGCCCCCCATAGGATTTGGGTGGCCACATTCAGGCCGCCATCGCTGCGGTATTTGTTTTAAACGCACCCATTTGATACAAGTTACAGGCCCCTGGTTGCTCACTCTGCTGACTGCTCACTGTGCCCTGTAAATGTTCACAGAGCCTCTGGTCATTTGGGAGCCCACCCCTGAGGGAAACCCTCAGAACCCAACTGACCCATCAACAGGATGGGCATGGCCAAACTCAATCAGTGGTATACCCAGGTGCTGGCACTCCTCAATGCACTCATCAGAAGCACACCCTCAGCCATTGACTGCACAGTGTGCCCCAAGCCTTGGACGTCTTTACCCATGGCTGTGACTTGTTGACCCAGAGTTTCACCACAAACACCATCCTTTCTGTATTGGCCTGGGTACCACGCATTGTCGGCACCATCACCTGCACCTGAAGGCGTTTGGACTTCTCCAACTGCAGGTACAGGAATGTTGCTGACACCCCCTCCTGTTGATCCTGACTCTGCATCTGCATCTCCATCAGTGACGGGATCATACGTTCCAGAAGTGCAATACCTGTCTGGACTACAGCTGGTTCCTGGGATTGGGCATCCCTCCGATTGTCCGTACCATCGAGAGTTCCTACCATCACCCGCTGTGCTGCAGCATGTGTGATGCTGACACCAGGTGGTGACCCAGGACCCTCTTCACTAAAGTGCCCCACCGAGGTGATAATGTCTGCAATGGTGGACGGTGCAGGTGAATGCAGTACCGAGAAGTCGGTGCCGTCCCCAGACTGGTCCTCCAGGGTGTGCTGGGGTTGTGGCTGGGGGCGAGGTACCCCAGATGGGCCGGCTTGGTCTGATGGTGATTCTGCAAGACAAAAGACGTGGCACATGGTGAGATCTTGGGAAGGAGCGGTCTGGGGAGAGGGGTGACTCACTTGCTGTCGTGGCATCATTTTGCATTAAGGGCACATTTGGTCGTCGCATGCCGATCTCCGTCTTGGAGACGGCCGTCTCCTGTACCACCCCGGATAATGCCATTGCCCTCTGCTCAGTGGAGGTGAGAACCTAGATGTCCAGGATGCCCCCTCCAGTCTTCTGCCACTCCCATTAGGGGCTTACTTGGTCATCGCATGCCGGCCTCCGCTTGATGACGACCCTTTCGTGTACCTCTCTGGATAATCCTATTGCCCTCTGGTTGGTGGGTTAAGAGCCCAGAGATCCAGGATGCCTCCTCCAGTCTTCTCCCACTTCCATCTGTTATGGCCCATCTTTTCTTTGGAGACATATTAAGTACATGGTGAGATGCATGGAGGCATGTTACACAGGGCGTCTGTAGTTGGTGGCATGTGTGCGCAAGGCACCTGGGCAGAGGACCATACAAATGTTGGTGTTTTGTGCAGGGTGGGATTTTGGGGAGGTGCGGGCAGCTGGGTTTCGATTGCCTTTATGGAATTGGGAGTGCGATGTGAGGAGTGAGGGACACAGTGATGCCAGGGGACCAGAGGTTGTGGCTCACCTGAGATGCCCTAAGGAGGTCATTAATTTTCTTGCGGCCCTGCGTGCCATTTGCCAGGTGAGGTTCACCGTGCTAAGCGCCTCAGACACCTCTGCCCAGGCCTGGTTGACAACCGGGGGCGATAGCCTCCTGCCCACCCAAGGGGTAAAGGGTGTCTCACCTCTCCTGCACCACATCCAACATTCTCTTGAGCTCCGCGTCTGCGAAGCACGGTGCTGCTCGTTGTGGAGCCATTTCTTCGCTGGAATGAGTGTGTGTTTGTGTGGAGTGAAGTGTTTATAAGCAGTCCAGCTTGTCAAACTCTCCAGCGCCAATTCCGGCCCACACAAATTCAACACCAGCTGGAATGAGAATTGCTCTCGATTCACGCGGGCAGAGTGCTGCTGACCCATGTCCTGAATTGCTCCAGAAATAGTGCCCCCGGCGGGATCGCAAATCACACGCAATTCAGACCCAACATCAATACTTAGTCGCCCAAACGGTGTATTTAGCCCCAGATGGTTGGAAGACCTTGCATTAATTCAGATGGTAATAGCACACATAAAGGCTGTTAAAACTTTTCTACCCTGATTCGTGGCAGAAACAAAATTTCTTCTGAAAACACAGACTGGAGTATTTCCCATGGAGCATTTTCTTAGATGTGTATTTTAATCTGATGGCTCTACTAATGGACCATAAAAGATTTGCCTCGAGAAAGATGGCCCATTTCCAGGAATTTCCTATTTGTCTGTCTATCATTGTCATTGTGTCTTCTGTAATTCTTCACAGTTAGGTAAAGATAGGTGCCAAGAGTTTGAGGATCCAGTTTCCTGGCAACAGTCATGCTGTGCTTAGTCTGTGGTTATCTGCTGTGCTATCAGTATTGCAACAACCAGGTCAAATCAGAGTGGCTGTTAGGTGATGAGGGCTGTCAACTGGCCATCTAGCTTACGACTCCCTTGCATAACCAAACCACACGTGGAAAGCCTTACTGTCAATTGGAACATCACCGAGGAGGCCACTGTAGTAGTCAAGCAATGATTTTCCTGCCCAGGTGGGAGGAGTCATGCAGTACTTGCCAGAGTATGGCTGATTCATTGTACTTTGCTGTATCCTATCATGAGTACATAGCACATACTACCAAGTGTCCGATAAATAGCCGCAAAGGAAGGAAGAAGGCAACCTTTCTGCTCAGGGTGTCTGTGATTGGCTAATATGACTGTGGTAGCAATGAAACACAGCTACAATGAGTTCTTTAGATACTGAAGCAGTCTATGTCCAAACACAGCAAGACTTGGCTTAGACTGATGAGTGGCAAGTAACAAGTGCACCACACAAGTGCCAGGCAATGACCATCTCCAACAAGAGAGAATCTAGCCACCGCTCCTTGACATTCAATGGCAGTACCATTGGCGAATCTCCCACTAGCAATATCCTGGTGATTACCAGAAATTAACTGAGCTAACCATGTAAATACTCTGGCTACAAGAGCAGGTTAGAGGCTAGGAATCCTGTGGAGAGTAACTCACCTCCTGACTCCCCCAAAGCCTGTCTACCATCTGCAAGGCACAAATCAAGAGTATGAATACTCTCCACTTGCCTAAATGAGTACAGCTCCAACAACACTCGAGTAGCTCGACACCATTTAGGTCAAAGCATCCTGCTTGATTGGCACCCCTTCCACAAACCCTCCACCACCAACGGACAGTAGCTTCTAGAAAGAATGGCCTGTGTGTACCATGTACAAGGTGCACTGCAGGAATTCACCAAGCCTCCTTAGACAGCACCTTCTAAACCCACAACTGCTACCATCTAGACAGCACCTTCTAAAGTGGGAGATTTGTTAGTGCTCTTTGGGGGGGTTTAAACTAATGCAGCAGGGGCATGGGAACCTGGATTGTAGTTTTAGGGTAAGTGAGAATGAGAGTATAGAGGTCAGGAGCACAGATTTGACGTCGCAGGAGGGGGCCAGTGTTCAGGTAGGTGGTTTGAAGTGTGTCTACTTCAATGCCAGGAGTATACGAAACAAGGTAGGGGAACTGGCAGCATGGGTTGGTACCTGGGACTTCGATGTTGTGGCCATTTCGGAGACATGGATAGAGCAGGGACAGGAATGGATGTTGCAGGTTCCGGGATTTAGGTGTTTTAGTAAGCTCAGAGAAGGAGGCAAAAGAGGGGGAGGTGTGGCGCTGCTAGTCAAGAGCAGTATTACGGTGGCGGAGAGGATGCTAGATGGGGACTCTTCTTCCGAGGTAGTATGGGCTGAAGTTAGAAACAGGAAAGGAGAGGTCACCCTGTTGGGAGTTTTTTATAGGCCTCCTAATAGTTCTAGGGATGTAGAGGAAAGGATGGCGAAGATGATTCTGGATATGAGCGAAAGTAACAGGGTAGTTATTATGGGAGACTTTAACTTTCCAAATATTGACTGGAAAAGATATAGTTTGAGTACAATAGATGGGTCGTTTTTTGTACAGTGTGTGCAGGAGGGTTTCCTGAAACAATATGTTGACAGGCCAACAAGAGGCGAGGCCACGTTGGATTTGGTTTTGGGTAATGAACCAGGCCAGGTGTTGGATTTAGAGGTAGGAGAGCACTTTGGGGACAGTGACCACAATTCGGTGACGTTTACGTTAATGATGGAAAGGGATAAGTATACACCGCAGGGCAAGAGTTATAGCTGGGGGAAGGGCAATTATGATGCCATTAGACGTGACTTGGGGGGGATAGGGTGGAGAAGTAGGCTGCAAGTGTTGGGCACACTGGATAAGTGGGGCTTGTTCAAGGATCAGCTACTGTGTGTTCTTGATAAGTATGTACCGGTCAGACAGGGAGGAAGGCGTCGAGCGAGGGAACCGTGGTTTACCAAGGAAGTGGAATCTCTTGTTAAGAGGAAGAAGGAGGCCGATGTGAAGATGAAGTGTGAAGTTTCGGTTGGGGCGATGGATAGTTACAAGGTAGCGAGGAAGGATCTAAAGAGAGAGCTAAGACGAGCAAGGAGGGGACATGAGAAGTATTTGGCAGGAAGGATCAAGGAAAACCCAAAAGCTTTCTATAGGTATGTCAGGAATAAGCGAATGACTAGGGAAAGAGTAGGACCAGTCAAGGACAGGGATGGGAAATTGTGTGTGGAGTCTGAAGAGATAGGCGAGATACTAAATGAATATTTTTCGTCAGTATTCACTCAGGAAAAAGATAATGTTGTGGAGGAGAATGCTGAGCCCCAGGCTAATAGAATAGATGGCATTGAGGTACGTAGGGAAGAGGTGTTGGCAATTCTGGACAGGCTGAAAATAGATAAGTCCCCGGGACCTGATGGGATTTATCCTAGGATTCTCTGGGAGGCCAGGGAAGAGATTGCTGGACCTTTGGCTTTGATTTTTATGTCATCATTGGCTACAGGAATAGTGCCAGAGGACTGGAGGACAGCAAATGTGGTCCCTTTGTTCAAAAAGGGGAGCAGAGACAACCCCGGCAACTATAGACCGGTGAGCCTCACGTCTGTAGTGGGTAAAGTCTTGGAGGGGATTATAAGAGACAAGATTTATAATCATCTAGATAGGAATAATATGATCAGGGATAGTCAGCATGGCTTTGTGAAGGGTAGGTCATGCCTCACAAACCTTATTGAGTTCTTTGAGAAGGTGACTGAACAGGTAGACGAGGGTAGAGCAGTTGATGTGGTGTATATGGATTTCAGCAAAGCATTTGATAAGGCTCCCCACGGTAGGCCATTGCAAAAAATACGGAGGCTGGGGATTGAGGGTGATTTAGAGATGTGGATCAGAAATTGGCTAGCTGAAAGAAGACAAAGGGTGGTGGTTGATGGGAAATGTTCAGAATGGAGTACAGTCACAAGTGGAGTACCACAAAGATCTGTTCTGGGGCCGTTGCTGTTTGTCATTTTTATCAATGACCTAGAGGAAGGGTGGGTGAGTAAATTTGCAGACGATACTAAAGTCGGTGGTGTTGTCGATAGTGTGGAAGGATGTAGCAGGTTACAGAGGGATATAGATAAGCTGCAGAGCTGGGCTGAGAGGTGGCAAATGGAGTTTAATGTAGAGAAGTGTGAGGTGATTCACTTTGGAAGGAATAACAGGAATGCGAAATATTTGGCTAATGGTAAAGTTCTTGGAACTGTGGATGAGCAGAGGGATCTAGGTGTCCATGTACATAGATCCCTGAAAGTTGCCACCCAGGTTGATAGGGTTGTGAAGAAGGCCTATGGAGTGTTGGCCTTTATTGGTAGAGGGATTGAGTTCCGGAGTCAGGAGGTCATGTTGCAGCTGTACAGAACTCTGGTACGGCCGCATTTGGAGTATTGCGTACAGTTCTGGTCACCGCATCATAGGAAGGACGTGGAGGCTTTGGAGCGGGTGCAGAGGAGATTTACCAGGATGTTGCCTGGTATGGAGGGAAAATCTTATGAGGAAAGGCTGATGGACTTGAGGTTGTTTTCGTTGGAGAGAAGAAGGTTAAGAGGAGACTTAATAGAGGCATACAAAATGATCAGGGGGTTGGATAGGGTGGACAGTGAGAGCCTTCTCCCGCGGATGGATATGGCTGGCACGAGGGGACATAACTTTAAACTGAGGGATAATAGATATAGGACAGAGGTCAGAGGTAGGTTCTTTACGCAAAGAGTAGTGAGGCCGTGGAATGCCCTACCTGCAACAGTAGTGAACTCGCCAACATTGAGGGCCTTTAAAAGTTTATTAGATAAACATATGGATGATAATGGCATAGTGTAGGTTAAATGGCTTTTGTTTCGGTGCAACATCGTGGGCCGAAGGGCCTGTACTGCGCTGTATTGTTCTATGTTCTATGTAAACTTACGACCACTACTGTCTAGAAGGACAAGAGCATCAGATGCATGGGAACACCAGCACATGGAAGTTCCCCTCCAAATCACTCACCATCCTGACTTGGAAGTATAACGCCGTTCCTTCACTATCATTGGGTCAAAATTCTGGAACTCCCTCCCTAATAGCATTGTGGGTGCACCTACACCACATTGACTGCAGCAGTTTAAGCAGGCAGCTCACCGTCACCTTCTCAAGGACAATTAGGGATGGGCAATAAATTCTGGCCTTGCCAGTGATGCCCGCGTCCCATGAATGAATTTTAAAAAGCCGCATTCGACAACAGTCATTCGACAACACCTTGCCTTACCTCTAACACTGAGCATCAAAATGTCCTCTTTGCCACACTGCTGAAAGAAAAACGACCACAAAACAAACATTCTCAACCAGGCCATACAATATTCCCTGCAAAAGTCTTGTGCATCCACTCACTGCCTGAGTTTCAGGTGCCTTTGCCTAACTTGGTGCTCCTATGCAGTACTTCCCAAGTGGCTGGAGCATTGCTGGGGAAGGCAGAAAACTGCAGACGGCTTTGCTGGATGAATTCATGCATTTCTGTCCTGAGAAGGTCCTGGTCGAACTGGATCAACCTGGGATGGCTGATAGGCAATAAAGAACAATGGCTCTGGTGGAGTGGTAACGATAAAAGGACGCAACATGTCACCCAGAGGGTGGACAGCAGGCTTGCGTTTTGAAGGAGCCACTGCCACTCCCTCAGGGCAGTGCCTACGCAGTCCTAGTAACCCATTGCAAGGCAAATTACTGGACTGTCACAAAATCTTGGCAAGCCCCTTTGAATATTAGTGGCAGCAACCATGATTGCAGCTGTCTTAAGCCTACATGACAACAAGCTAAAATTCAATGACTTAAGTCTGGACTTCCACTGCAGTACTCCAATGTTGGGTGGCTTCTGCTTGTGCTGCATTGAAACTGAGACATTGGCCACCAGACATTGTTTTGTGGTTGGGTCCGCAAGAATTCTCATGGAATTGGGCACCTTGACAGACTTTTCCACAGGCTTGCCAATGTACCCTGACTTGGTGCAAGCTGATCAAACTTTTTCTGCATACAACCCCATCAAAATCTTCATCTGAGTTCTTTGCAACAGAATTGGTCTGTGGCCTTTTTCTCTCGAGAACTGGCATCTATGCTCCCTTTGTATATGCCCTGCCTACAGTCCACTCATGCCTGGTCACTCAACACATGCAGATCTTCTGAAGTATGTTCAGTGCCGGATTCTGAGCTGGTGGCTCAGCATGACATGTGACAGTGTTTTTTCCTCCTCAGTCTCTTGTTTTTCTTCCACTTCATGCTCCTGTGTCACTTATAGGCCAGGTGGCAGTTCTTGGGTGAAAGGAGAAAGGCAGCTGGGTAGAGTTCCAGTGCAGGAGGGGGGGGGGGGGGTTTGAGGGGGAAGCTAAAGGTGTATGCTTAGATCAACCAAATCTTGTAAAGCAGAAGAGATTGTGGAATAAGGGATAAGATAGTTGCGAAAAAGAGCATTAGGTAGGAATTTAACAACATCTTCAACCTTACCAAAGCCAAGGCCTCATTTGTGACTATTCCAATGATGCTGAGTAACGTTTCCATCAGAATGAAGACATGCAGTCTTGCCTGTCACCCACTTGTAATGCGCTATCTACTCCTGCAAGATAGAGGGAAATGTGTCAGTGAGAATGGTGTAGTGTTTTTGGGTGATGTACCTGTCCTGTTCAAGTAGTTGCCAGTGTGTATGATGTTTAGGAGTGAGCCTTGCAGCAGTGCTAAATGTGAGGGAGAGTTGACACCCTGAATGTGAAGTATGAGTGGTGGCCAGTAAGGAACGTCAGTGGGTGAGTGAAGGGGATTTGATGAATGAGGCAGTGTGAGACTGGTTCATTTAGAAGGAAATGGCATTTGATGATGCATTCACTGACCTTTGATATCAGCCATATGAGGTCATTGAACTTATTTTGACATTGCATCCAGGTCCTTGGGGTTACTCTGGTTTTGGCTGAGACGGTGATCTGCTCCTACCCCCTCAGTCTGCACGGCCTCCTGGTTCTTTTTGGATAGAGGGCCTCTCTCCTCATCTCCAATCTTTGCACCAATAGGCCTCCAATTGTGCAGCTTTGAGGAATCTTGGGAGTGTACTCTCTGTCCAGTTGAACCATTAGTTAGTGTTCTTTCCCAGCCATTTTCTGCACCTGCTTCAGCCAGAAAGTAACTCTCTTTCAAGAGGTGTATTGCAGCGCAGGCTAATTTTAAGGTGTGCTAATCTCACATGAACTTGGGCCATCTGCATACAGCCAGTTTAGCACTTGGCTTCATGCTAATATTATTTAAGGTAGCACGTGGCACAACGTTTTCATGCTGCCTGTGTCAGAAACAGTAAGTGCTGGTTAGTTATGCATTATGTTCTCTGAGTCCATTTTCGAACCTTAAGACATTCAATAAGGTGCCACAAGATAAGGGTCTGTGGTTTTAGGGACAATATATTAGCATGGATAGAGGACTGGCTAACTAACAGGAAAAAGAGAGTTGGGATAAATAGGTCATTTTCAGATGGCAAACTAACTGGTGGAATGCCATAGAGAGGTCTCAACTATTTATGATCTGGATGGTTTGGATGAAGGGACTGACTATTGGAGCCAAATTTGCTAATGATACAAAGATAGGTTATAAAGCAAGTTGTGAGGAGTATAAATAGAATCTGCGAAGGGATATAGGTAAGTTATGGATTGGGCAAAAAATTGGCAGATGGAGTAAAGTATGAAGTTTTTAAAAAAATGTATTCTATTGCAAACATGTATCAGAACAGGTTACAGCAAACAAACACCCCGGGAAACATGCTTCTCTACAATCAACTATACAGTCTGTACAGATTTTTCCTCTTTTTCAACCCACCCCGCGACGAACAGCCCCTCAAACATGGTCACAAACATCCCCCACCTTTCCTCAAACCCCCCTGAAGAGCCCCTTAACTCATACTTTATCTTCTCTAATCACAGGAAGTCGTACAGGTCACCCAACCAAGCCGCTACACCCTGGTGCCCTCGGTGGCCTAAAGTGTGAAATTGTCCACTTTGAGAGGAAAAATAGAAAAGCAGAATATTATTTAAACGGAGAGAGACTGCATACATGTGGGACCAAGATTTATTGTACATGAAGCACAAAAGATTTTGTAAGGGGAATGGAGTATAAAGGTAGGGAAGCTTTGCTCCAAATGTACACAGCATTTGTGAAACTGCAACTAGTATTGTACCAATTTTGGTCACCATGCCGAAGGAGAGATATACTTGCATTGGAAGCAGTTCAGAGAAGGTTCACTCGGCTGGAATGAGGGGCTTGTCTCGTGAGCAAAGATTCAATATAAACTCATTGAATCTAGAAGACATAAGATTCCGAGGGGGCTGAACAGGGAAGATGCTGAAAGAACGTAGAACAAGGGGGCACAGCTTCAAAATAAGGGTCTGAATTCTCAGTTTGGGAGACTTAAGGGCACGATTTAATGGGAACATTTTTAAGAGTCATTTTGGGAGCGGTTGGCAGGGTGTTTCTCCATAGCTGTATTGGAGGAAATGAGCCCCCACAAGCTTCTCGCCTTTACTGGCTGTCTCGCCGTCTGATTCGCCAGACTCGCACCTCAGCGTCTCACCGCTAACAGGGGGCAGCTGCTTTTAAAAGCTCCCTCACCATTCACTCAGACAGCACACAAGTGTGGCAGCATGCAGACCTGCGCCACACTTTGGGGATGCCGACCTCACAAGGCTTCTCAATGGCATCAATGTGTGACAGGACATTCTATTTCCCCGAGGGGGTCAGAGACCAGCAGCAGGGTCACCAATATCGCCTGGGAGACAGTGGCAGGGCTGTCAGTGCAGGCAACATGACAAGAAGGACTGCTATGCAATGTTGGAAGTAGACCAACAACCTCCACCAAGCTGCAAGCGTACGTTACCACCCCTCTCCTGGCATCAGTTCCGCCTGCCACCCCTCAAATTCCCAACCCCCCCCCCCACAAATCACTGGCTGATACCTCGCACTCTCCCCACATCTGATTTACGTGCTTTCTCCTAAGAATCCACTGGTACCCACCAGCACAACCCCTTCATGCCCAGATGCGGTGCACGCACATGCCACCTGCTATAGACACCCTCTTACCCATCAAGCATGCGGCTCACAATGCCCTCTCTTTTTCCCTGCAAGAGAAGATAGCCCACAATAAGCAGGAAAGGGCCAAGACGGGGGCAGACCACCTGAGGTTCAGTTCCTCACCCCTATGAAAAACGGGCCCTGGAAATCGTGGGGTTGTCTAGGGAGAGAGCAGTCAGTGATAGGTGAGGATCCATTGCCCCTTCACCCAGATGCCCTGTCTCAAGTGAGTTGTTCATGTCAGACAAAATGATCCCTCCCTCTCACTGCCGACATGTCCATTCTCTCGCAGGATCTCCATCTAATGGGGCCGGGCCATCCGGAGACGTTTTCAACCCCCCCCCCGCTACCCAAGAGACCATTTCAGAGGAGAGCTCCGAAGAGACCACCATCAATGCGTCACAGCTGGCACCCGCACCTTCCATCAGCACAGCGAGACACACCTCATTGGGCATTATTAGTGGACAGGGTTCTGGGGCACAATCTGGTGAGCACCACACAGTTGCTGATACATATCAGGTGAAGGCAGGAACATCCAAGGGAGACAGCAGTCGGCGGAGAATTGCTAGATCCCAGGACTCAACTGGGTCACAGTCAGATGCCAAGTCTCTCCCAGAGCTGGCGCGGATGATGGGACGTAGTCGTGAGATTCAGGCGAGGGTGTCAGCAACATCGGGCTCTTCTAGTGCATAGCTGACAGGAGGAGTCCCAAAGGCTACGGGTGCTGGAGAAGATGCATGGCACTAAAGTCAACACTGCTAGGGTAGCGTCCGCAGTAGAAAACTTGGATCACAATATCAGCATCTTGAGTGGTGCCCATGGCATGGCTCAGTCTGTGATGTCCATGGCTCAGGGCCTCGACATCATGTCGCAGTCAATGAGGGACATGGCCTTGGTGCAGATAGACATTGCTGAGGCACTCTCAAGCATGGCCCAGTCACTGCATGGCCCAGTCACTGAGGTGCATCGCCGAGGGCGTCGACACCATAGTGCAGACTGTGGGGAGCTGGCAGAGCCAGGGGACTCAGATAACCCTGTTCCTTCACTCTCACTGGGTCAAAATCCTGGTACTCCCTCCATAACAGCACTGTGGATGTACCTACACCTTAGGGACTGCAACAGTTCAAGAAGGCAGCTCACCATCACCTTCTGAAGGGCAACTAGGGATGGGCAATAAATGCTGGCCTAACTCTCAACATCAACATCCCGTAAATGAATTTTGAAAGAAGGCCTCTGGAGCTCACACAGGCAATGCTGTCAGCCTCACCAGGAGGAAGCAGCTTGTGATCCTGAGAGGTGGAGGTCGCTGGTGAGGCCTCTGCCCTGAGAGGGGGAGTGTGCCAGCAGGGTTCCGAGGGCCACAGTGCAGGTTGGGGTGAGCTCTGCTAATATCCTGCTTCCTCTGTAGTGCGGCTGCACTTCTTTGGATTGCGAACACCTGGTGTGCCAGATTGAGAATGGCCACACCCATCCCGTTGATGATGCCGCTGGGGTATGAGGGTTTCCAGGGGGGCGGCCTGGGTGGGCTCTCACATTACCAGAGACCCTCTGAACATTTATAGAACATAGTCTCTCGCTCCCCCTCAAAGCCATGGCATCCGGTCCCCGCTTGTAAATACTTGGACCAATTTGCACCTGTGTGACTTCAGCCTGAGAGAGGTGTAGCATCACAGAGGGGTGGAGCATGAAATGTCTAATCCACTAATGATATTTAAATCCATGCAAATAACGATTTTGCATGGGTTCGCGGGTGCGGGGCACACACCTCGACACCGCCGCAAACAGGAGACTGGACCATGGGAGCAAAATTGGCGCCAGCCGCAAATTGCGATTCTTCACTTGCGCGCTATTCTCCGCCTAATTACAATTGCTGCCGGCGACGGGCAGTGAATAATTCAGCCCCAGGTGTCTCCCATTTAAAACCAAGATTAGAAGGAATTACTTCTCTGAGAGTATTGTTGGTGTTTGAAATTCTCTTCCCCAGAGAGCAGTGGAGGCTGGGTTGTTGAATATATTCAAGGTTGAGTTAGATAGATTTTTGATTGACAAGAGTGTGGAGGGTTATGAGGGGCGGACTCAATGGGCCACATGGCCTATTCCTACTCCTATTTCTTAGTTATGTTGTTACTTTGTTATGAAAATTTTAGATCAAGCATTTAACTTATACCGGGGACGAAATTCAATTTTGGAGTGGATGCAAATCAGGTGATGATGGATCGACTACCCCTTACTGACTTCCATGGAATGTAAATCTGGCGGGGTGTACGATGCTCTCTTCCCATTTAATGTACTCATCGATGTTGACTTTGAATTGCACTTAAAATTACCTGACATGTTTGATATCCTGGCGCTTCAGCTGAATTGCTATAAAATTATCTACGTCTGTATGTAACTCTTGTCATGTGATTGGTCATATGGCCTGCACTGGCCCCTATTCCTTGTGGTCTATGTTGATGTATGGTATGTAAAAATATATTACAGGAAGACTACAAATCACCGTTTTCATTAATCAACCCGTTAATTTAAATTTTCACATGTTAGAAAATGAAGTATGTGTAAAAAGATCAGATTTGCAGAGACTGAAAGTTTTAATAAGGCTGATTCATAAGTCTTTATTGTTTTTTATTGTTGTGGTTTTACTTCGGAAGCTAAAATGTTTTATTTCTGCAGCTTGCAAAAGATAAAGAGCGCCTGCAAGCTATGATGACACACCTGCATGTGAAGTCAACTGAACCAAAATATACTCCTCAGCCTGTAAGTAGCGATCTATGGGCAAGGTGAAAAATGCTTAGAATGATCAACACATGCACCAATTTCTGCATATTCTTGCTTCTGAGCAGTTTTGGATTACTGACTTACTCTAAACTTCCATGATGTTTTTACTTATGTTTTTATTTTATCCGTGCATCCAGCTGGCTCACAGTTGTAGGCAGATTCACCAGTTCATCTGTTTAAAAAAATAATCATTCCACTGCTGGTCAGTCATGCCACTCCAGCTATGGACATTTTAGTGTAAACAATTTTAATGAAGTATAAAATGTGGGGTATAATGTTGGTAGATATTAAGGTCCCAACCAGAAGGTTTCAGATTTAATTGCCTACTCATTGGTGTTTGACCATACATACCTTTATTACATGATTTAAATCAGCTCTTGCCCGTATTACCATTTGGAGTACTAAGTAGTAAACCCTATGGCCATTCTGGATTATGGATTCAGAATACTTGCACAACTTTCTCCATCCTATAGGACTGTACTCCCTGTCAGCTGATCAGTAGAGGGGTGTGGATGGCAATCATAGAGAAAGGCACTCGACCCTTCCTTCTAAAGGAAGAGAGCGTATTAACAGAATATTCCCGTGGGGGATGGGAGAAATTAGTCTTTCAGAAATGAGAAAAAAAGTGAAAATACAATTTTTAATTCTTTTTTCTAAGATTTTTCTGACGCCTAAAATCAAGGAGCTATGTTTGACCATTCCAAAGAATAAGGTAAATAAAGAATTTGTAACCTAATAGCTGTACATAATACAGTTGTGCACTGACAAACACACACACTCGCCGACACACAGAATGAATGTGGTTCTTGGCATAAATTGGGAAAGAAAACTAAGGTCAGAAAGACCTAATAAGGATTTACCATGCAGTTCAATGAACTTCTAATAATGTTCATACAAAAAAGTAGTTCCACTTAATGTTAACAGGTAGGAGATTACATCATAATCATTATTCTGTTACCGTCCTATAATTCTTTAAATGAACGAATCAATTATAATGGAAAGATTACCTTATTTCTTGCTTGAAACATGTATTATTCAGTCTCTGAAGGTATCCAGCCAACAACAGTATCATTCAGCATCAATATGTGAGAATTAATTGAGCATGACTGGGCCTTTAGTTGCCACTTGCAACTTCAGTCAATATGTGTTGATGCAAGATAATGGAAAGCTAGTGGCTCATCTGCGCAGAGTAGATGTTGAATAAAGAAGAGCAAAATGATTCACACCGTGTTTTAATATTAGTCACGATTCGGAAAATATCTTTCTGTTAACAATCAAAGATTTAATAACAAAATGTTCCAGTGTCAGAAGTAAGCTGTTAAATTTGATTCTTGATGCGTAAATATGAAGCCTGCAAGGTGACATTTTACTGTTAAACTTACAAGTATTGAAAAAATATGAAGAAAGCAACCAAAATTCATTTATTTTCTAAGCTGTTTACAAGTTTTGAAATGCATTTACTAAAGAAAATAAAACAAGGTATTGTTGTGATCAAACATTAAAGAGAAACTAGGAATACTTTTACAGTAATTAATTTAAATAGTTAATTTACAGCCATGAATATATGCCCAGTACTGTGAGCTGTAGGATGTAGCTCGATGGAAACTGACTTGTAACATTGCTTCCCAAAACCGTTCTGTGTCATGCTTTGCCATGAACGTTTTATAGAATTTTATCTCAAATTTATTCTTTTGGTGAACCCAAAAAGAGTTTTTAAATGCAATTGCCGTCAATATTGCAAATGCATAATGACAATTTTTACGTGACAATAGTTAATGGTTGGTTGGATGTCTTCCTTGTCAAATCTAAATGATCCATTCCCCTTTTGTCCATTTCTGTAGTTTTATATTTCCCCCTTTGAGTTTGAATTGAATGCCAATTCTGTACCAGAATTAGTTTTTCTCATTATCTGATTTTCTTCAACAATTACTACAACTTGTTATAAATTAATTAAAGAAAGAAACTTGCATTTACATAGCATCTTATCATTTCTGCAAGATATCCTAAATTACTCTCGAAGTGCAGTCATTGCAGAATTTCAGACAAATACTGCAACCAGTTTGCACACAGCAATGTCCTGTAAACAGAAGATGAGAAAACGACAAATTAATCTGTTTTTTGGTGCTGTTGATTGAAAAAGGAGTGTGGACAAGATCGACAGAAGTACTAACCTTCAAATGCTGATATAATTTGCATTCACCAGAATAGGCAGACAGAAGCTAAGGTTAAAAGTCTCAGTCAAAGATGTTGCAAAATGAGTTATTGCAATTTGTAATAAAATGGTAAACATTGACTCAGTTGCGATTGTGGTTTAGATCCCAAAAGTTGGAATGGGGCAGAGGGATTTGCGAAGATTAGCATCCAAGAATGGGTAAACTGATGGTTGTTCAAATACATTGTGACGAGGATGCAGTGGAATGCATTGAATAAGTCATTCAAACAAGTCATATTGCCACAATTCTCGTGATTACTTTTTACTTAAAATGAAACATGTGACACATACCAAAACAATACCACCATCTTATCAGTAAGAGAGAATTATAATGATTCTGATGCATAGGATATGCACTTAAAATTGAAAGTTGTCCTTTGTACTTGTTATAACCCTCTTGGCGGCCAAGAACTGTGCTCCATTCGTTTTTCCCCTTAATAAGGGAAATCCACACATTATAAAAACCCTGACTTGTCCTTTTGGGGAGAGGATTTCTAATCGTTATAACTCTATAACGTGGGCAGCATGGTAGCACAGTTGCTTCACAGCTCCAGGGTCCCAGGTTCGATTCCTGGCTTGGGACACTGTCTGTGCGGAGTCTGCACGTTCTCCCTGTGTCTGTGTGGGTTTCTTCCGGGTTCTCCGGTTTCCTCCCACAGTCTAAAGATGTGCAGGTTAGGTGGATTGGCCATGCTAAATTGCCCTTCGTGCCCAAAAAGGATTAGGTGGGGTTACTGGGGTACGGGTGTGGGCTTAAGTGGGGGGCTATTTCCAAGGGCCGGTGCAGACTCGATGGGCCGAATGGCCTCCTTCTGCACTGTAAATTCTATGATTCTTTCTTAGTTTTGTGTACACCGTAATAAACCTGTCGTTAATTCCTACCCTAATGTGTGTTCCTGTCATCGCTCCTGTTCGGATTCTATAGCTCTTGAACTTAAATTACCCCAAAGATATCTTCCTCTTTGATTGTTCTGCTCAATTTCAGGCAACAGTAGTTTTTATTTATTTTTGTTTTATAATGGGCCAAACATGGAGAAATTCAGGTAAATGTTAGAAATTGAATGCTTCTTAAAAATAAACTTAACATTGTATTTTGCCTCCCATCATCAGAGTTCCTTTTGCCAGAAGACTTGCATCATAAATTAATAATGATTACTTACATTTAACCAGTAGAGAGAAAGGGGGAAACAATTGAATAGCCCTGAAAAAGAGGGGCTGGGCATCTTAATGGTCATTCCTTCCAATGCAGTCTGCACACAAGCTTTTTACTATCTGCTCATTACCATGATGTGAGCATACAGCCAGTGCCAAATGCTTTGTTGAACGGCTACATGCCTCAGCAGGTGTATCAGGTTCATGCAGGGTTAACGAGGGTTGAACCTACCCTGCAGTACTTAAAGCTGCAGCAGATGCTGGATGTGGCTGGCAATTTGTTTGAGCAGGAACGCAGAATAATGTTGGAACAGGATGAAGGGCATTCTCCAATGCAACATATGTTCCTTGGTGCACGAGGCCAACAGGCAGAGAGAGGTCTTCTACCTATCGGAACTAGGGAATCTTCCAGACAGATACTCTGAAGACATTGGGAGCAGATACCCATCACAGCTAATACCAGCAGTATAGCCCGAGAACCTAGATAGTACCATAAGTAGTTCAGTGACCTCACCTGTGGTCAGTGAGTGAATACACTCTCAAATACTCATACGTGCCTGAAGACACCATACCAGCCTACCTCCTTCACTCACCTACCAACATTCCCTGTGCCAAACATGACCATCTGGCTTATCCTCATCATTACATGCTTAGCGCTGCCTCACATCAACTTTCAACAGGGTGCACATATTGTCAACTATTCCACTATAACAGACATATGACCCAAACAGACTCAATCAACAACACACTTTCCCCTCTCTCTTTTGCAGGACAAAGTAAGACCCAAGCACAGGCAGCAGCGGGGCGGGGGGGGGGGGGGGGGGGGGGGGGGGGGGGGGGGGGCAAGCTCAGCTGCATGTCCTTATCCTGATTGAGGTGACGGTGCTTTCTGTCATTGGGGTGATACATCTGGTGCCATGGCTAGTGATGGAATTAAAAATACTGGCGGTGATGGTATACTCATACCTAATCCTCCTCCTCCAGATCCCACTGTTCTCTCTCCCCCCCCCCCCCCCCCCCCCCCCCCCCACCCCTGCAAACTAATAATCTCTACAGATTTATACATTGCAGAGGGTCTAAATGTACTCTTCCCCTCACTACAGCCTTATTCTCATGCCTTTCTCCTTTCAGATACCCTAGAACTGCCACCTGACTAGGCAGTGGTACAGGAGCATGAAGTGGAAGTGGTACAAGACACTCACAGCTATGAACTCCGATGCTGACACTGCACATACTTTAGAGAATAAAATAGAGAGGCAGGATCTACAGGCAACAAGCCACCCTGCAGCCAAAGCAGAGAGATGGTATCCAGAGGGTGGGTTTGGCACAATTTCTGCTGTCAAACTCAGATGAGGATGTTGATGGCATAGGGTACAGGAATGAGCAGATGGGTATGCTCAGACAAATGGCAGGTGCATCGGCAGGCTTGCTAGAGAGCCTACAGCCATCTCCAAAGAACATGGAGTCCAGTATGAACCTTGCACAGTGCTTTACACCGAGCTTGGAGTTCATCTGTTCCAGCAAAGAAATGGTGGCCAGCTCCTTTACCATACTTGTGGGCCCAAGATCCAGCATTAATGCAGCAGTGAGAGGGTAAATTAGGTGTTAACTGGAGTGGTTCAGGTCGGGCCAAACCAGTGTTGCACTCTACCTGATCTCGCAATCTAACCATACTGCAGAATTCCAGCGCATGCTCCTAGTGTCTGGGCTAACAACCAACCAAATGGCATCCAGGACCAGCTGCACCAGAATTGTGTTTGTGCATGGTGCAGACATCGTTTTGGTACCAAATGTCACACATTGTGCTGAAAGGTTTGGCTGCTGGGTAACCAAATTTTGTTTTCAAAGTGACATACATTGAATTTCTCCAGATTGTGGATAGCTGCATCTGGTAGGTGCTTTAAACCATTTGGGACAACTTCAGCCACAAGGATCTTTTCCAGATATTTGGACGTTTGTGCCTAATAGCCTTCAAACTGACCAATATCTATTTGACTAACTTCTGATTTGGGGAATTTTAATCTACCCTGCACTGAATGCACTGAACTGAACCTCATAGATCATTGCAAGACATATCTTATGGCCTCGACTACAGCTAGGACCAAAGCCAGTCTCAGAACCTTGAGACTGCAGCCTGGTGGAATTTTAACTGGAAGTGGCATTTTGGAAGTTAGAGTGGCAATGATTGTAGCTTTTTTCAAATTTCACTATTTTAGATTTTTAATTGCGTTTTATGCAATCTTATTTAAACTGACAAAAGTGCATTTAACAAAAATAATTATTTGACAAGAACATCCCTTTGTGCCCACCCCAAAGAAGTGATGGTGTGGAGGTGATTGCAATGATTAGTTGGTCAATAAATCAACATTTAATCTTGCATATCATTGTTTTAAACATGGAGAGAATCATTTTCTTTCCCAAGAGAACAATAGCCCAGATTTAAATGGCCAGCTGCTTCTGTAAACCATACATGCTTGAACACCGGCCTGAATACAGCCCTGCCCCCCAAAAAAGGAAATGCTCGGTCAAAGGAGTGGGAGGTAGAATTTCTAGCAATTTCTGGGATTTTCACCATCGACTGGCAGAAACCTTGCAACTGTCAAAGCTGGCAAGGAACTGTCAAATCATCAAGGATCCGTCTCAGAGCTGTCAATGAAATGTCAAAGCTGTCAAGGAACTATGGGCAAAGGGTGGTGCGTGGGGAACGTTAATTGGAACTAAGTTAGTAATGGGGATATAAAGCCCATGAAGGTGTGGGGGACAGGGGATATGAGGGATCATGAGGTATGGATAGAGGGGCATAGGGTTGGCATAGGGGGTGTGGTGGTTTGTGTTGGCAAAGGTTGTCATGGGTGGCACATGGGGAGTCTATGGAGGATCAAAGTGTGTGGGTTGTAGGACTATATCTTGTTTTAATCCTTTTAAGTCATTCAAAGCACCAAAGCACAGAGGTGCGACTTTTGCCCAGCCGTCTTCGCACCTGACAGCCTCTGCATTTGTTCCGGGAGTGACAGGCCCAACTTCCAAACCAGCCCACGCCCCCCAGAATGAAAATCCCAACAAAGGGCGGCCATTTTTACAAGATCGGGTTCACAGAGCAGGGAATGAAAATCTGGGGTATTACTGGAGTAATAAAGACATATTCCCTAAGTGGCAAATAGAAAATCACTTTCATTAAAATCTAGCCAGCATCTCTTTGCTTTGGATTTAAAATTATCATGTCTATGTTCAGTATAGATTTTAAATACCTTAGAAAATGTATCAAATAAACTACCAAAATTCGTTTTTTCTGGGGGTGGTGTGCACTCACTATTTTTGTACTCTTTTTACTTCCACACATTTTTTTTTCTTGATTGCTAAGAATTGAATGTTGGCTATGCCTCTCTGCAGTTCTATGTTTTTTAAAATTTCATAGGCTTATATACAGAGCAATTTTTAAACATTTGTCAGCTTTACCAAGGCTTTGTCAGCTTTTTTGTTTTAAAGGCTTTTTGCCTGCTTTTGCTAGATTTCTAGGTTGCCATGTATATATTTAAGTTTTGAGTGAGTGCTGTTCTATTTCTAAATTGAAACTACCCAAGATCACAAATGGAATGTATAAATGATTTTAGCTGGCAGAACACCAGCAGTATTGTCAAGGGAAATATGTACATTATAGGGTAACTGCTAAACAATCCCAATCAGTGATTGCTATGGTCTGGGTAGGTGGTCCTATCACAATCACTTCAGCACTTTTCATATTGTTCAGATATGATAATGCTAGTTTATTAAAATGCCCAGTTGGGGAATAACTGAGTAAGTGTGACACTGAGGAGTTAAATGTACAGGGTGAAAAAAATAAACTCTCCTGTGACATTTCAAAAATAGCTATAAGGAATCCATTGCAAATTCTTCACTGGGTAGACATGCTACCTCAGAATAGTTACATTTTTCTACAATAAAATCTACATATGTTAGATGTTACCTACATTATCACAGGCCACTTGGTACTATGGGGCCATTATAATTCTGTTTTAAAATGGACTTTGTATAAATGATAGTTAATGTTTTCAAAGATAATATTGCATTTTGTTTGAACCAACTGCTAGTGACTTCAGCCAGAAACGTAAGACAGTTTGGCGTCAGGTCCTCCCAATTTCCCTATCTTCTTCCCATGAAAGATAAGTATTCCGTTACATAGTGGTGCTTTTTTTATTGGTTTGGTTGAGAGATGTTGTTAGCTCACCCAACCAAGCCAAGTGAATTTAAGAAAGAGACAAGTTTCAAGATTCAGAACTGTTTTCTGGCTCATTTTAGGAATTGAGCAGTGATTTGAATGACAGCCTATTAATGACATATGACATGAGTGTTGAAAAAATAGTTCCAGCAGGAATGATCAGTGCAAGTCATACACCACTGGAAATAAAACAACCATATATACGGCATAATGTTACATACTCTTGGTAGCTCTCAAAGAATGGAATTTCTAACATAGAGAAACAATAGCCATTCAGCCTAAGCTTTTCCATTGTCAAAAGCACAGATTGGCTGTACCATTGTATTAGGATTTTTAAAGATCTTACTCACGTGTAATAGTGATTACGTTTTAAGCCTGTACTTATTTCATATCTTTTCTTTATCTCCAGAGTAAGGATTAAAATAAGCCCTCAACATTATAAATTCTAGTCAACATACAAAAAATATACCAGACACTGAATGATGTCTGGATTTCATTGCTTTTTTACGTCAAAAGACTGTAAATAGGAGTGCCAAACACTTGGCAGTAACAGTTCAGGGTATCAATGGAGCACACGTATTGTTTTGTTATAAATATTTTGCTTTGCAAAATTGAAGTTTATGTAGCAATTTCAATTGGCATCCCAACACAAAATGTATCGATAGTTAACCTGCGTTCCATTGTCAGTGAGTTTCAGTTTGCATGCTTGGTAACTGGGTAATTATTTTCTGATTTTGAAGAGAATAACCCATGCAATTGATAAATATTAATATTGTCTAATTATCAAGGAGAAGTGGCCTCTGATGATTAATCATTGTGCTGGGTAACAGATGTCAGAATGTGAGCATACTGTTTATTAGCAGAATTATGCATCATTAAGTGCTACCTTTTAAAGGAAGCTGAGAATGCCAATTTTTGTTGTTAAGGGATTGCAGTTTGCAATTACTACTTTATTCAATCTGGCAGTTTACAGATAAACCAAAATTAACTTCGCACTTTATAAGATGTTTCCATGAACTGTTATACATTTCTCATTTTACATGGTTAATAGTAAAAGTAGTCACCTTTAGGTATCTACAGGTAAGGGCGTTTGCCAGGCGGCAAGTGATGGAATTCCCGCTGCTGCTGCCACGCACGGTACAGGTCAGGGTGCTCTCGGAGGGGGGGGGGGGGGGGCGGCGTTGGAGAGGGGTGATGCAGGAGGAGGAGGAGGCCTCAGTGGTGGAGTTGAAAGGTAAGTGGGAGGAGGAGTTGGGAGAGGAGATCGAGGAGGGGACGTGGGCAGATGCCCTTGGGAGGGCATCTTCCTCTTCCTCTTCGTGTGTGAGGCTCAGCCTCAGACAGTTTAAGGTGCTGCACAGGGTACACATGACCGGGACAAGGATGAGCCGATTTTTTGGGGGGTGAGGACAGGTGTGTTCGGTGCTCAGGGAGCCCAGCAAACCACACCCATATGTTCTGGGCATGCACAGCGCTGGAGGAGTTTTGGAAGGGCGTAGCAAGGACGGTGTCGAGGGTGGTAGGATCCAGGGTCAAACCGGGCTGAGGGCTCGCAATATTTGGGGTTGCAGGGGAGCCGGGAGTGCAGGAGGCGAAAGAGGCCGGTATTCTGGCCTTTGCGTCCCTGGTAGCCCAGCGAAGGATTCTTCTTTATTGGAAGGATGCGAGGCCCCCAAGCGTGGAATCCTGGATCAACGATATGGCGGGGTTTATTAAATTGGAGAGGGTGAAATTTGCCTTAAGGGGATCGGTGCAAGGGTTTTTCAGGTGGTGGCAGCCGTTCTTGAACTTCCTGGCAGAACGGTAGACAATGGTCAGCAGCAGCAGAAACCCGGAGGCGGGGGGGGGGATCTATTTTATTTTTGTTTGTCTATACTGGGGGATCTGAGGGGGTGTATATATTTGCTATGTTTGCTATGTGTTAATTCGGGGTGTTAATTTGTTATTTATGTATAGGGGGGAGGGGGGCACCGGGTTGTTTTATTTTGTTTTGTATTTAATTCTAATGGGTTCCTTTTTCATTTTGTTGTTGATATTTTGTGAAAACTTCAATAAATATTATTTTTTTTTTAAAATAGTAAAAGTAGCATCTATAGCAAAGGGTAAAACATACTTGCCAAGGATTTATGAACAGTACTTCTAAACCTGTTCAGAACACCGAGACGGTGATCAATATAACAATTAATGCTTGTCTCAGGGAGCTGCTGCAGCTGCAGGAAGCAATGTGCAGTGAATGCTGTCTTGAAGGTTCATTCATTTCTATATTAAATTTGCTAAACTGGTGGAAAAAGGTGTGATATGGGAAATACCTGAGCAGGAGTTAAAATAAATAATTCTGGTGGAAACTGCTTTCAAAGCAACATTCTAAAGATAGTTAATTTGAAATGTGATTCATACCGCTTAGAAATTCTGTTTTTAAAAAAAAAATAGTGACCAGTTTTGTTTAAAGAACTGTCTCATTTTAAAGATTTAGTAAGAATATTGTAAAAGAAAATAAATATTAATGTCAAACTCAGCCAAAAGTAAGTGGCGCTGCTAAAAATCATGAAAATAGCAAGAGGATGAGGCAGTGCTCCAGTTTCCTGGCTGTCCACAGTAATTTTTTTTAAAAGCCTTGGCATTTAACCCGGAGCTAATTGAAGTAAAAAAACAAGCATCCTTAACTATTGTTAAAAGGTGATATCCTATTTTTTAGATATTAGGTTAAAGTATATTAGGTGTTTGAAGTGAGGGAGTGCTGCTGCACATGCCCATTTTGTCACAGCTTTTTCCATGACACTTTTTGAAATAACCTAATACTTTTAGATTATATCGGTGAACACAACATCATATTGTACTGACAACACATTACTTATTCCTTTATTAGGGAATACTTATTCCTTTATTCGGGAATGTAGATATTGTGTTTAAAAAAAATACACCTTTTGTCCTTATTTAAATATGCATTAGATTCTTTAAAGCATGTTATGAAAACTATTTTTGTTTGTTTTTGTAGATAACAAATCTCAAGCTTATATAATTACATCATGCTTCCCTTCTCTTAATATTTGATAGAGGACAAGGCTTGTGATTAAAATTTTATTTACTGTGCTGTGAACCAAGCGATCTAAAAGAAAATCGAATGGCTTGAAAATTACTAAACTAAACCATGTCTGTTTGCCTTTATAGTTCTTCACTTGTGTTTGGAAAGGTTATTTAATAGGGCTGATCTGTGATGGAATTCTGTAATTGTGTGGTGTTTTAAAGTAAGCAAGTGCATAACCTCCAGATAATGACGATTAGCAGGACTCTGGTAATTGGAGAACTTGTGAACAAGGAGGTGCAGAAGGGTGAGGTGTTAAACATGGGTGATACACTTTTCACCTGAACCCTTCTGCCTCCATTGCTACAGCAGGCTGAATCTCATCAGCAGTAATTGATGCCGTTATCAAAAAAAAATTGAAAAGTGACACTTCCAAAGCAATTGACAGAGTTGACATTCCATTAATTTGTTAACGCAATTCACAAGTGATTGTCATAGATGAAACACCTTTCCCCATGATGCCCGGATTGGTGCTTTCTTTTCCACCGACTGCAGTCATATTTAATTTGGAAACTCTGTTCCTTTGGCAAATTAGCAATTAGAACAATTTTGTGGGAATATGTATTTGTGTCATTAGTTTTCCTCCAAATTAATAGCAAGAGCAGAGGTCAGTCAGAAATTTTCCAGTTGACTGGAGTACCTCTGTTGAGATTTGGAGCTGGTTTGGAATAGCTGCAACTGCAAGCTAGAACAGAACAGCTGCTTACAGCCACTCTGGCTTCAGAGCTCCACTTTAATTAATTTACCTCATAGCTATTATTGCGAATATCTCTGCCTCCTCAAAAAAAATTACTGTTTCGTTAAAAAAAGTCTTCAGACATCTTGTGTCACTATAGGCTGATGATGGGGTCAGTTTGATGCAGCGTTTAATCATTAGATCACCTCCATAAGCATCTCTTAATTAGAGTCCTTTCAATACAATTTCATCTTTTAATTAGCTGAGATTGTCTGCTTCCTCTGCAGCTTATTAGTGGCAGCACAGTGGTAGGTGTGATTCACACTGTTATTTGTCAAGCCTGTTAAAGCTTTCCCCTTTCTCCTTTTTTTCCGCCATTACCCAAATCTCACCTTCAATCTATCTTCGTAGCTGAACTTGGTATCGAATGTCACGTTATCAAAGACTGCATCCGAGGCATCGCCACAGAGCTTACCTCACACCCCTACAACACCAACAGCCCCCATTACCCCTGTCACACAGGGACCCTCTGTTATCACCCCAACCAGCATGCATAGCATGGGACCCATCCGGAGACGGTACCCAGACAAGTACAATGTGCCAATATCATCAGGTAGGACCTTTTATTCCAGAAGTTATTGATGTATTCAGCTTTTACTTTGCAATTATTAGCTGATGAAAGATTACTTTTAAAATTATAATGGAATGAATTAGCTGTAATAATTTTGTGTGCAGCTACTTTAGAACCATTTGTTTTTTCCCCAATACATTAGACTTTAACAGAAGTTTGGGCCTATTTACAGACATTGCTCAAAATCAAGAGTTCTACAAGAATGCAGATGTTAGACCTCCCTTCACATATGCTTCATTAATAAGGCAGGTGAGTACAGCTCTTCAATTTCTGAAATCTTGACATTCATACACTTAAGTAAGAACACAATTTTGTCAAACACTTAAAACCCACGAAAGCTGATTTGTAAATTGATAAACAACAAATCATAAGTTATTACGATGACTTGGTGCGGAAAATGTTGAAGCACCTCTAAGTATTGTGCATCTTACTGTAGTTTTTGCTTTAATAGAAATGCATAATTATAAGAAAATTAATTTGGTAATTATGAAAATTATCTAGTCAAGGTCCATTATCTCTGTCATAATACACATTTTTCTTTATCCACATTAACACACACTTAGTGTTGAAATAAGATAATTTTAAGAATACGAATTTCTTCCTCAAGTTTATATACTCCTGTTAATTAAAAGAAACATCTATGATTGTCATATCACAAACTGTATTTTTGTCTCAGGCAATTCTTGAATCTCCAGAAAAGCAGCTAACACTAAATGAAATATATAACTGGTTTACACGAATGTTTGCCTACTTCAGACGCAATGCAGCTACATGGAAGGTAATTAATTATAATTAAAAAAAGAAAATGTTCCAAACGAGTTCCTTGTGTTAAAATAAGAATCCCAGCTATTCTCTTGTTCAAAGTAAACACGACATTGCATCTGACTTTGGGGTATTTGCCACAAATTTTCTGTGATCCAAGCTGTGACTCACAATTGAATTCCTTTAATCTATACACTATGATGAAGGAAACTACAATAGATGTTTTCGCCTGTGTCTTTATTGTATTTTGCATATAATAAACATGCAACATTGCTAGTACACAGCTATAGTAGATAATCATCCTGCCATCTGAACTAAATGTGCTGCAAATGTTCAGGCTTGATCCACTAATTAGATGAAAGAATGGCTGTTTGCCTTGCAATGCAAACAGAAGGTGCAGTCTTTGTCCTTGTGTTTCATGTCCTTTCACATACCATAGTTCATTCCATAGTCTGTGCTTGCCACAAGTGTTGGAGCTGAGCCTGCTCAGCTGGAATCTGTAGAATAAAGAAAGAAGATATCAAATCTTCCAGTCAGCGACAATGCTGGGGCGATTGCTGCTGACTGCGATCACTGCGCCCTTTCCTTTTTATGTTGCAGTCCGGAATGCCATTCCTGGCTGCAACAGCTCAGCCATCCACCGAGAGAAATGACAAACAGGAGCAGTGAAAAGAGCTCTCTCCTCCTCCTCCTCCTCCTCCCCCCCCGGCCCCCCCAATCCACATCTCCCTTTTACAATATCAGCTGCTGTGCTTGGGTGAGTATTTAAAGAAGGTTTTCAGTGGTAGGGTGAGGGGCTGGCAGTCGTGGGGTTGAAGCGGGTTCTGTGAGGATGGGTAGTCAGATAAGGGTGCAGTGTGGGCTGTCATGTCAGTGGGGTGGATAGTCAGGGCAGGGGAGGGTGGGCAATAAGGTCTTGGGATGGATGGGCAGTTGAGTCATGGGGAAGGTAAGCTGTCAGCGGGTGAGCAGTTATGTCAGGGGATAGGCAGTTGGGTCAGAGGCGTGTGAGCAGCCGGGTCACGGGCGTGTGGACAGTACGGTCAGGGGCGTGTGGGCAGTTGGGTCAGGGGCGTGTGGGCAGTTGGGTTAGGGGCGTGTGGGCAGTCGGGTCAGGGGCGTGTGGGCAGTCGGGTCAGGGGTGTGTGGGCAGTCGGGTCAGGGCCGTGTGGGCAGCCGGGTCAGGGGCGTGTGGGCAGCCGGGTCAGGGGCGTGTGGGCAGTCGGGGCGGGGCGTGTGGGCAGTCGGGTCAGGGGCATGTGGGCAGTCGGGTCAGGGGATGTGGGCAGTCGGGGCGGGGTGTGTGGGCAGTCGGCTCAGGGGCGTGTGGGCAGTCGGGTCAGGGGTGTGTGGGCAGTCGGGGCGGGGCGTGTGGGCAGTTGGGTCAGGGGCATGTGGGCAGTCAGGTCAGGGGCATGTGGGCAGTCAGATCAGGGGCGTGTCGGCAGTCGGGTCAGGGGTGTGTGGGCACCGGGTCAGGGGCGTGTGGGCAGCCGGGTCAGGGGCATGTGGGTAGTCGGGTCAGGGGCGTGTGGGCATTCGGGTCGGGGCGTGTGGGCAGTCGGGTCAGGGGCGTGTGGGCAGTCAGGTCAGGGGCATGTGGGCAGTCCGGTCAGGGGCGTGTGGGCAGTCGGGTCGGGGCGTGTGGGCAGTCGGGTCGGGGCGTGTGGGCAGTCGGGTCAGGGGCATGTGGGCAGTCCGGTCAGGGGCATGTGGGCAGTCGGGTCAGGGGCATGTGGGCAGTCCGGTCAGGGGCGTGTGGGCAGTCGGGTCAGGGGCATGTGGGCAGTCCGGTCAGGGGCGTGTGGGCAGTCGGGTCGGGGCGTGTGGGCAGTCGGGTCAGGGGCATGTGGGCAGTCAGGTCAGGGGCATGTGGGCAGTCGGGTCAGGGGCATGTGGGCAGTCAGGTCAGGGGCGTGTGGGCAGTCGGGTCAGGGGCATGTGGGCAGTCAGGTCAGGGGCATGTGGGCAGTCGGGTCGGGGCGTGTGGGCAGTCGGGTCAGGGGCATGTGGGCAGTCAGGTCAGGGGCATGTGGGCAGTCAGGTCAGGGGCATGTGGGCAGTCGGGTCAGGGGCATGTGGGCAGTCAGGTCAGGGGCATGTGGGCAGTCGGGTCAGGGGCATGTGGGCAGTCGGGTCAGGGGCATGTGGGCAGTCGGGTCAGGGGCATGTGGGCAATTGGGTCAGGCATGTGGGCAGTCAGGTCAGGGGCATGTGGGCAGTCGGGTCAGGGGCATGTGGGCAGTCGGGTCAGAGGCGTGTAGGCAATTGGGTCAGGTGTGTGGGCAGTCAGGTCAGGGGCATGTGGGCAGTCGGGTCAGCGGCGTGTGGGCAGTCGGGTCAGGGGCGTGTGGGCAGTCGGGTCAGGGGCATGTGGGCAGTCGGGTCAGAGGCGTGTGGGCAATTGGGTCAGGCGTGTGGGCAGTCTGGTCAGGGGCGTGTGGGCAGTCAGGTCAGGGGCGTGTGGGCAGTCCGGTCAGGGGCGTGTGGGCAGTCGGGTCAGGGGCGTGTGGGCAGTCGGGTCAGGGGCGTGTGGGCAGTCGGGTCAGGGGCGTGTGGGCAGTCGGGTCAGGGGTGTGTGGGCAGTCGGGTCAGGGGCGTGTGGGCAGTCAGGTCAGGGGCGTGTGGGCAGTCAGGTCAGGGGCGTGTGGGCAGTCGGGTCAGGGGCGTGTGGGCAGTCGGGTCAGGGGCGTGTGGGCAGTCCGGTCCGGGGCGTGTGGGCAGTCCGGTCCGGGGCGTGTGGGCAGTCGGGTCCGGGGCGTGTGGGCAGTCGGGTCAGAGGCGTGTGGGCAGTCGGGTCAGGGGCGTGTGGGCAGTCCGGTCTGGGGCGTGTGGGCAGTTTGGCCAGAGGTGTGGCCAGTCGGGCGGTGGGGCGGGTGGGAAGTCTGGTCAGTGGAATGTGTGAAGACAGGTCAGTATGTGTGTAGGAAGTTGAGTTGCGAGATGATGAGAAGTCAGGTCGGAGGGGGTTGGCATTTGTGTTCGGGGTGCAGTGTGGACTGTAGGATCAGAGGAGTGTGGGCAGCATTGTATGGGGGTGGGCAGTTGTGTCGAGGGTGTGGGGCAGAGGCGTGTGGGCAGTCGGGTCAGGGGCGTGTGGGCAGTCGGGTCAGAGGCGTGTGGGCAGTCGGGTCAGGGGCGTGTGGGCAGTCCGGTCTGGGGCGTGTGGGCAGTTTGGCCAGAGGTGTGGCCAGTCGGGTGGTGGGGCGGGTGGGAAGTCTGGTCAGTGGAATGTGTGAAGACAGGTCAGTATGTGTGTAGGAAGTTGAGTTGCGAGATGATGAGAAGTCAGGTCGGAGGGGGTTGGCATTTGTGTTGGGGGTGCAGTGTGGACTGTTGGATCAGAGGAGTGTGGGCAGCATTGTATGGGGGTGGGCAGTTGTGTCGAGGGTGTGGGCAGTCAGGTTAGTAGGGGTGCAATGGGGTGAGTAGTCGGGTCAGGGAGGTGGTTGGCTGTGTGGGGAGTGGTGGGTTGAATTATACTTTTAATCACTAAGCTAAAATAGAGATTAAACAGTGTAACAATTCTTGGGTCAGTATATGGGTAAGTAGCACGTACCTAACCCAGGTCTCTGACACAGACCAGTTAAGGGAAATTTGAGGAGGGTCCCAGGCAGTGTAATTAAACCTGTCGGACGTTTTAACTTCAGAGGCATTAGAGCATTTATGAGCACACCAGGACTTCCGATGGATTGTAAACCGGACTCCTCAGCATTCACAGCTGTTGGCATTGGAAGATCTGACCCATCATGTCAGTGCAGAACGTATAGTTTGTGTACTTGGATAAAGCTTTCATTTATCTCTTTCTATGAGCTCAATACCCATTTGCAGAGCTGCAAGCATCTGAGGTCAACAAAAAGGGCACTTTAAGTGAAATATTTTCACAAGTAGTATAGCTTTTGTGTTACATACTCAAAATTAAGCAAAGTCAGTTAAAGACATCCATCAAGGAGACTACATCAAGTAAAATTGGTAACTGTTTGTTGTCCTAATATATTAACTTAATGTAATTCCTCAATTTTATTTTTAAGTTCCAGAGCACATACTTCTCTCAAATGAGCTTGAACATAAAGGAGTTATTACCAATAGAGGCATCAGTTCACATGGCCACACTACAGACCACAGATTGTGGTGACCCTGAACTTCAAGGCCCCCCCCTCATGTACATATTGTTTACTGAAAGATCTAAAGATAAACTAATACAGTAAACAGCTCTGCCATATATTTTTCTGGCATTGATGCTGATTCCACTGCCCTACACTCATAGCCTAAAGTATCATAGCTCTGCCCCCAATGAGCAACAAACTGCTGGTTGTGAATGACTAGCTCCTTGTCATTGTAGAATGTTTGTGGATAGGTGGCTTTTAGAGACTGATGACTTCTGGTAGCTGGCTGACTGCAGATTGTCAGGTTGACTGCCTTATAGCTCGGCTATTTCTCACTGATCCAACAAATCTGCTTTGGTGTGTTTTTGCACATCATAAAGTAGTGTGCAATTGTTGGACTATATATTTATTCCTAAGTTCCTGGAAATGCAAGAAAGCGATTTTTCTGGTCGGGTCATGTTCCCAGGCCCCCTAGAAAATAAATCAGAGTACGTCAAAGAGTATATACCTACTCATAACAACACTGGCTCTAACTATTTTTCTCTGTGCCCTGCAATTTCTAATTCATTGGGCTGGATTTTCCAGCCTCTCCCACCAGCAGGACCCACCAGTCCTGCTGAAGTCAACCCCTCACGGCGGGTCCCCCAGCGGCGGGGCAGGTCAGCCACTCCAAAGCCCTTAAGCTTCGGCAGGGCCAGAAGATCTCACCAGCGGCCAGTGTCTCGCCACATCCACAGTGGGGAAAACCTGCTGTGTGGGGGCTGGAAAATCCTGTTTTTTGCCTTTCTGCCTGTCCTCCAATTTTATATTTTTACTCTTTGCGTTTCTCTATTTTTCGAGCATGACTCTAACAAACTTGCTATTGCTGTTTCTGTATATCTTTGTTTCTGATTTTGTCTGACTGTTTCCTCTCATTTCTATATACTTGATGTATGCTTTCCCGGAGATCATCTGATTTATTCACATATCCACCTTACAGATTGTCTCTGTTTCTTTTGCTCCATTTCTTCCTTGACTCACCTTCCTTCTCACTTTCCCTGAAGACTTTAAAGCCAGTTTGCGTTTATGAGGTACCTTTATCCCTAATTTATATCAGACCCAAACACTCTGCTATCCACCAATGCAGAGCTGACTTGGTGCTTGATTCAGGATAATGGCTCCTGCTGGCTCTGTGCTAAGTCTGGCCTTGAATCCACGTATAGCTCTTGCTGTGTGAATGGAAGTGGATGAAAAAATGCTATAATGATAACCTGTAGAAAGTCCTGAAAAAGTAGTTCATTTTGTGGCATGTAGTTGGCAACTGCTAGCCAAATGGACCAGTGGGATTGCTTAAATCTGTAATACTGGATATTGATTTTATAATACAGTTAGATATCTTTGTTTCTTCCATACTTTCCCAAAATTACTGATACTTGGGGCGTGATTCAACCGAAACATTTCTACATCCGATTTTGGGTTCATTTAGTGGGGTGCTTCTCGCCGCTCGATCCCGCTAACCAATGACACTTTGCCGTTTTTGTTGGCCCATGCGGGGAACAGTCATTGAGGTCGCACGTAATTTTCTGCACTGGCAAGCTAAGACTACTCGCGGATCAGGGCAGACCTTTCGATCCCACTCACCGACCCCACTGTGGCTTCCAGACCCTGAAGCCCCCCCCCCACTCCCACAGTACCCAACCTACCGCCATCCTCCAAGGTGCCAGGCTGGCAGTGCTACATAACCCAGGTGCCAGCAGAAGTGCCAGGGTACTGCCCTGTCCAATGTCCGACCACGTCGGTCGCCAATGGCCTGGGGATTCCCCCCCCCCCCCCGGTACCATTACGACTGGTCCACGTCTGTGTGGACCAGTACCTTGGCGAGGTCTCAAAGGCGTGGCTGGTCAATCCCGGGCCCAGGGAGAATCCAGCGAATGAATATTTAAACAAGCCTAATTATTCATTTAAATGTGCATATGTGGATCTTGTTCCTCGCTCTCCATTAAATCTCGCGCGACGTTTCGTGAATCTCGCGAGAGGCCTCTCTTGAGATTTAACAACCTCCTCCCGACTCCAACACGAGGTCGTTGAATCCCATCCTTGATAAGCTGCAGAACTCACAGTTGCTAATCACCCACCAGAATGTTTCTGAAGTTGTAGTCTCATGTGCAAAACTATGAAGTGTGTTGGCAGATTATTCGTCCATAATGGACAATAATGCAATTCCCAGTCCTGTCCTTATCTAATATCTAACTCACTTTGAATATCTGCAACAAGTTCATACTTACCACACATTTTAACAGTTCTTTTTAGAAGCCTAAATTTTAGTCTAGCGTACACATATTTGTCATGTTTACAGCCCAAAGGACATTTGCTTATACTATATGCATTATTACTGTAGGTAATGTTACTTGAACAAGATGCAAAATTTATGCAATGAACCAACAAAACTGCACAGCAACTTGTTATTCAGAAACTGTTCCCATTCTAATTACAGTAAATCCTGTCATACGTTTAGCTTACATTTAGCCCGAAAGCTGATTGTCATAGATAGTGCCCAAGAAAAGCTACCAGATAAAATTATTAAATAATATTGCATAACACATTCCAAATTCTTGAACAATTTTGCTAGAAAAAAAATGGACACACAATAGAAATTGACTATAAAGATAAAGGCATTCCTCATACTTGTAGAACATTTTGCTGAATTGTATAAATGTCTCTGTTATAATTAGCTCTTTTGCTTCAAATTAGCAGAAGAATCAAATAAATTAGTTTTTATCAAAATAGGTTATGAGGGCAAATGGAAAGACTTTTGTGAGGGAAGGGTAAGTCCCTATTTTGTTTCACAAGGCCTGGAAAGTTTATGTTGTGTCGTGCTTGACAATGTAACTAGTTTCAGAATCTCCACCTAACTCACTTAAGGTGTTTGAAGCCTAGAATGTCTCTGCTATTTTGTACCTTCAAAATTATAGTCAGGAAGTATGCACATGATAGAGCAGACAATTCCAATTGCATTCATTTTCCTGCATTAAGGTAGAAAATAAAAAGGTAACTACGTGGCTGATAATGTGCCTGCAGTTTCGATGCATTTTCGGAAGGGAAAATTCTTTAAAATTATTTCTGAGGACATCGGAGAAGAAAAATTTAGCTTCCCTTTCATGCGGAAGATTTATCTTCCTTAGCAATACCCAACCCTTGAAAATACAGTTTTCCTCGGATAAGAAAATATGCTCTTCATATACCACCATAAGTGTCATTAGTGTCATTCTTTGTGTCAACCTGCCCAAAGGTACAGTTGAGATTACTGGAAGTGGCCCTGGCCTGTTTTAATACATGCTACACAGTGGCCGCAGACAAATTACAGCTATCAAAATAAGAAGCTCAACAATTTCCACCTTGACTGTTTGCGGTGCATTATGTCTATATTCTGGCAGGACAAAATCACAAATGCAGCCGTGCTCTCCCAAGGCAAAGCTCCCAGGTTTTATTAGCGTTCATCAGATAGAGGTGTCTTCGTTGGCAAGGGCACATCACCAGGATGAAGGACGGTCGCACGCCCAAGGTCTTTCTGAATAATCAGGTAGCCGGAACCAGATGACCAGTACGATGCGCAAAGCTCCACTTCAAGGATGCTTTCAAGTATGACATGAAGGCCCTAGACATTGATTGTCACACCTGGAGGTCACTGGCTGATGAAAGAGAAAAATAGTGACACCTCCTGTTGTTTGACATGAACCACCATGATGACTCGTGGCTTCAGCGGCTTGGCAACAGACACCAAAGCTGAAAACAACAACCCATGGTAGCTTCATGTGCGGCAATTGTGGCAGACCCTTCCTCTTGAGGATTGGCATTTTCAGCATCAACAAAAAGGCGCCATATGAAGGCACCCCATCTGAAATGGACTTGTTTGCCCCGTGTCCATCATCTTTTGTAGATGAAAGGATGACAGAATGCACAGTGGCCATAATGAACCCTCTAGGGAAAGATTGAGTATGACTGGCAGTTAAGATTCAGATTTTTCATTCACATCCAGTGCTTTAATGCAGTAGCTGCTCAACCCTGACCTTAATATTAATTAAAACTGGAATGGAGCTGTTCTTCAGTATCATCTTTTTTCTGCCTTAACACATGCAGTTCCACAAAATTGTTACTTGTTTCTTTTTTTTAAAATATGTTTTATTGAAATTTTTTTCCCAAACAACAATTTTCCCCCTCTTACAAAGCAAACGCAACAATAACAATACAGAAATTTTTAACAATACACAAGTAACAAAACCCCTTTATCTTTGACCTAAACTAAACTAAACCCCCCCCCCCCCCCCCCCTTCCCCCTGGGTTGCTGCTGCTGGTCATCTGTCTTCCCTCTAACGATCCCCTAGGTAGTCGAGAAATGGCTGCCACCGCCTGGTGAACCCTTGAGCCGATCCTCTCAGGGCAAACTTTATCTGCTCCAGTTTAATGAACCCCGCCATATCATTTACCCAGGCCTCCAGTCCGGGGGGTTTTGCCTCCTTCCACATGAGTAGGATCCTGCGCCGGGTTACTAGGGACGCATAGGCCACAACGTCGGCCTCTTTCGCCTCCTGCACTCCCGGCTCTTCCGCAACTCCAAATAGAGCTAACCCCCAGCCTGGTTTGACCCGGGCCTTCACCACCCGCAAAATCACTCCCGTCACTCCCTTCCAATACCCTTCCAGTGCGGGGCACGCCCAAAACATATGTGCGTGGTTTGCCGGGCTCCCACCACACCTCCCACATTTGTCCTCCACTCCAAAGAACCTGCTCAATCTTGCTCCCGTTATGTGTGCTGTATGTAGCACCTTAAATTGAATCAGGCTAAGCCTGGCGCATGAGGAAGAGGAATTTACCCTGCTTAGGGCATCAGCCCACAGCCCACATACCCTCCTCTATCTCCTCCCTAGTTCTTCTTCCCACTTACCTTTTAGTTCGCCCACCGACTCCTCCCCCTCTTCCCTCATCTCTCGGTAAATCTCTGCCACCTTGCCCTCTCCGACCCACACCCCTGAAAGCACCCTGTCCTGTATCCCCTGTGTCGGGAGCAACAGAAATTCCCTCACCTGTTGTCTCGTAAACGCCCTCACCTGCATATATCTCAAGAAATTTCCCCGGGGCAACTTATACTTTTCCTCCAATGCTCCCAAGCTCGCAAAAGTCCTATCTATAAATAAATCTCCCACCCTCCTAATTCCCAACTGGTACCAGCTCTGAAATCCTCCATCCATTCTTCCTGGGGCGAACCTATGGTTGTTCCTGATTGGGGACCCCACCAGGGCTCCCCGCACCCCTCTCAGTCGCCTCCACTGTCCCCAGATATTCAATGTTGCCGCCACCACCGGGTTCGTGGTAAACCTTTTAGGTGAGATCGGTAGCGGCGCCGTCACCAGCGCCTCTAAACTCGTCCCTTTACAGGACTTTCTCTCCAGTCTTTTCCACGCCGTTGCCTCACCCTCCATCATCCATTTACGTATCATTGCCACATTGGCGGCCCAATAGTAATCGCCCAAGTTCGGTAGTGCCAATCCTCCTCTGTCCCTACTACGCTGAAGGAACCCCCTCCTTACTCTCGGAACTTTCCCTGCCCACACGAAGCTCGTGATGCTCCTGTCTATTTTATTAAAAAAGGTCTTGGTGATTAGTATAGGGAGACATTGAAATACAAATAAGAACCTCGGGAGGACCATCATCTTAATTGCTTGCACCCTGCCCGCCAGCGATAGAGGCTGCATGTCCCACCTCTCGAAGTCCTCCTCCATTTGTTCTACCAACCGTGTCAGATTAAGTCTGTGCAAGGTTCCCCAGCTCCTAGCGATCTGAATCCCCAGGTATCGGAAGTTTCTTTCCACTTTCCTTAGAGGCAAGCCTTCTATCTCTCTACTCTGGTCCCCTGGATGTATCACAAATAATTCACTCTTCCCCATGTTTAGCCTATACCCCGAGAAATCCCCGAACCCCCTCAAAATTCGCATAACCTCTATCATCCCCCCCGCTGGGTCCGACACGTATAACAATAGGTCATCCGCGTATAACGAGACTCGGTGTTCTTCTCCCCCTCTAATCACCCCTCTCCATTTCCTGGAGTCTCTCAACGCCATGGCCAGAGGTTCAATTGCCAACGCGAACAACAATGGAGACAGCGGGCATCCCTGTCTTGTTCCCCTATATAGTCGGAAATACTCCGATCTATGTCGACCTGTAACTACGCTTGCCGTTGGAGCCCCATAAAGAAGTCTAACCCAGCTAATAAACCCGTTCCCAAACCCAAACCTCCTTAACACTTCCCATAAATACTCCCACTCCACCCTATCAAATGCCTTCTCTGCGCCCATTGCCGCCACTATCTCTGCCTCCCCCTCCACCCCATTATCACCCCTAATAGTCGTCGCACGTTAACTTTCAGTTATCTCCCTTTTACGAACCCGGTCTGGTCTTCGTGCACCACCCCCGGGACACAGTCCTCTATCCTCGATGCCAGTACCTTTGCCAACAATTTGGCGTCCGCGTTCAATAATGAAATGGGTCTATAGGACCCGCACTGCAACGGATCTTTATCCCTCTTCAAAATTAACGATATCGTCGCCTCCGACATCGTCGGGGGTAGAGTCCCCCCTTTCCTGGCCTCATTGAACGTCCTCACCATCAACGGGGCCAACAAGTCCACATATGTTGTGTAATACTCCACCGGGAACCCGTCTGGTCCTGGGGCCTTCCCTGCTTGCATGCTTCCCAGTCCCTTAATAACCTCGTCCACCCCAATCGGTGCCCCCAGGCCTACCAGCCCCCGCTCCTCCACTTTCGGGAACCTCAATTGGTCCAGGAACTGCTACATCCCCTCCTCTCCCTCTGGGGGTTGAGACCTATACAGTTCCTCATAGAAGGTCTTGAACACCTCATTTATCTTTCCTGCCCTTCGCACCGTGTCTCCCCTTTCATCTCTAATTCCTCCTATCTCCCGCGCTGCTGCCCTCTTTCGCAATTGATGAGCCAACAGGCGACTAGCCTTTTCCCCATATTCATACCTCCTCCCCTGTGCCTTCCTCCACAGTACCTCCGCCTTTCTGGTGGTCAGAAGGTCAAATTCCGTCTGGAGTCGTCTCCTCTCCCTGTACAATTCCTCCTCCGGGGTCTCTGCAAATTCCCTATCCACCCTTAAAATCTCCCCCAGTAATCTTTCCCTTTCCTTGGCCTCTGTTTTCCTTTTGTGGGCCCCAATGGAGATCAGCTCTCCTCTGACCACCGCTTTTAGTGCTTCCCATACCACTCCCACAGGGACCTCGCCGTCGTCATTGACCTCCAGGTATCTCTCAATACACCCCCACACTCTTGCACACACTCCCTCATCTGCCATCAGTCCCACATCTAATCGCCAGAGTGTTCTCTGCTCCCTTTCCTCTCCTAATTCCAGGTCCACCCAATGTGGGGCATGATCCGAAACCGCTATGGCTGAGTACTCAGCTTTTTCCACCCTAAAGATCAACGACCTTCCCAAAACAAAAAAATCTATCCGGGAGTACACTTTATGGACATGGGAGAAGAAGGAAAACTCCCTAGCCCTAGGTCTAAGAAATCGCCATGGATCCACTCCCCCCATTTGGTCCATAAACCCCTTAAGTACCTTGGCCGCTGCCGGCCTTCTTCCGGTCCTTGAGCTGGATCTATCTAACCCCGGGTCCAGCACCATATTAAAGTCCCCTCCTAAAATCAAGTTTCCTACCTCCAGGTCCGGTATACGCCCCAGCATCCGTCTCATAAATTCCGCATCGTCCCAGTTTGGGGCATACACATTAACCAACACGACCTCCATTCCCTCCAGCCTGCCACTCACCATTACATATCTACCTCCGCTATCTGCTACGATGTTCTTTGCTTCAAATGCTACCCGTTTCCCCACCAAAATGGCCACCCCTCTATTCTTTGCGTCCAGTCCTGAGTGGAACACCTGTCCCACCCATCCTTTCCTTAGCCTAACTTGGTCCGCCACCTTTAGGTGCGTCTCTTGGAGCATAACCACGTCTGCCCTTAGTCCTTTCAAATGCGCGAGCACTCGGGCCCTTTTGTTACTTGTTTCTTAAATGCTAAATGTTGTTTATCCCAAAGCATAGCCCCAATTACGTTTTGTATTTTTGCAGCCTTTGTAGTTGTGTAAAAATAAGACTTCTCTCATCTAAAGATTCTTGAACATTATTTAAACGACATGGCAGTTCATCTTCAACATGTCAGATCTACAGCTGTGACTTTGACAAGTATCAGCTGAGTGGATTCATTCAACTCTTTAACAGAATGCTCCACCAACTGCTGACAGTCCTTCCATGAGGCACATGGTGATGAACATTCATCTTCCCTACTGTGACTCAGTCCTGCATAGCAGCATGCAGTATTGCAGAAACACAGAATTGGTTCGTTATGTATGAAAGTGGCTTCCATCTATTTATGAATAGCCAGCCTGCATAAAAATAGCTTGTGAAAAGCAAATATATATAGGCCTTCAGTAATAACTTGTGATCCTTTCCTTGACTTTCCTTTAAACATACTGCTATAGGGCAGAAGCCTCAACTGGTTCTAACAAGTCAGAAGCAATCTCTGTTTACTTTATTCATACTATTTCATTAAGAGTGGAATATGGCCTCCCAAGAAGGTTGTAGCTCTGGAAGATGTTACTGTGTTCACTTATGGGTAAGATTTTCGTAGAACTACTCAAAATGAGTGATGCCACGGTTATTCTGAAGCAATAACTTGAAAAAATGCATGCTTTTCCAGTCATTTTCTTTGTGGTTTAAGTTTTTTGTTAAAAATGACTGCAATTTACTAAATTGATTGCCAAAACAAAATGTTTGCAAAATATTGCCATTTCACCAAATATATATTTTTTCAACCCTGTAATGCACACGGACGGGACTTTGCATTCAATATATGAACAAATGGCAATAGTTTTACTTTATCCATCAATAAGAGGTGTTTATATATAAATATATATATATATATATATACATGCATTAGCCACTGTTAATATCGTGGCTTCATTTCAGCCCTGGGTGACATGGTACGTGAACATTACGTCCCACCTTGGTGAGCACCACCCAGTCTGGGCATGTAGGATAAAGGCATCTTTTGAATCCCAAGTAGAATTAGTTCGGCCAGATTAGTTACCTGCGGCCAAAACTCACAACAATCTTGAATTCTGCTCTATATTGGTAATCAACTGTTAAACATTTGCAAGGATAGTCCATTTGCTAATGTGATAAAAAGACAGAAGTGTTTGTTTAAAGTTATGTTTAAATTGCAATGTTGGAACAATAGAAGGTACCAATAATGCTGTTTGTGTGACCTGTTACTCCAGAATAGATCCCAAATCAGACTGAGTTTGCTCATTCATATCTATTCGTGGTTCTTCCCCCATTGTAAATTTGAGCAGTTCATTCAGAATTTTGAGTATCCCAAATAAATCCAGGAATGCAGGCTGTGACTGCTAGTACTGCAAATAATCAAAGTATAAATTTGAGCTTCATGTTCAGACTCCACTTACATGCTGATTCCTGATGCCAATCATTAAATTAAAAATGTTGCCGCCTCATGTATTGTAATTTCTTCTGAACTTGATGAGGGTGCCTATAGGAAACTATAGGAAAAATAGCTTGTGTGTTACAGTATTTGGAATTGTGTCACAGTTTTTCAGAAAATCAAGTAAGCTTTACTTTTTGGGCTAGAGGGAAAAGGCACAGATGTATTATTTTTCACAAACTATTTATCTGAAAAAGATCAAAGACTTAATTATTGATGAAACATGGTAGTTTTACAAGAGCCTGTCATTCTTGAAAACACTCACAGCAGGATTGAATTCTGTAATTCTTTAGTCTGGCCTTGGCAACACTTACAATTTATACTTCCTTTCTTTTAGATACAATATTGAATGTTTTCTTCTTTGTACTTACTATAGAATGCAGTGCGCCATAATCTTAGTCTTCACAAGTGTTTTGTTCGAGTAGAAAATGTTAAAGGGGCAGTATGGACAGTGGACGAAATAGAGTTCCAAAAACGAAGGCCACAAAAGATCAGTGGGTATGTCCACCATGTTTGATTGCTTGAATCTCCTAGCATAGCTAGCTCCCATGTAGTTTAACCTACAGCTTATGGCTGCTTGCAGGTGATGGAGGGGAGGGTGTCGCTTGATTACATTCTTGCTGTCTAGGAAAATGTGGGGCATGGAAAGCAAGTGCTTTGTCACAGGGTCCTTTCCCCTTGTTTTCTCCTGTGTATGCCATGGTGCCCACCCCATGTATTTTCCATCTGCTTGCCTAGTGTTCTGCATCATATGCTTCTGCTTGCAGGCTACACATATTAACCCCACAAACCATTTGCTTATTTCATTTTTTTTTCTCCTTTCCCTTACCCAACCCTTGTGTGTGATTTTTGTTCTCTCCCAAACCCCCTTACCCATGTTTGTCTTTTCCATCGCATCTGCTTGACTGCTGCTATAATCCCAGGGTGCCATACGCACCAATTTGTCACTGCATAAGTGCTTTATCAGAGTAGAGGATGAGTTTGGGTCCTTTTGGACTGTTGATGATGAAGAATTTAAACGCGGTCGCCACATTCAACGAGGCCGTCCTCGAAAATACTACCCCGATGAAAGCTTTGATGAACAATTTGCACAGTAAGAGCTTTTGCTTGCTACTATTTTGCTTCTGCTTTGCATTGCATGGTTACTTACTATCTGTCAGATATCCCTGAGTATTAATATGTCAAATAAGAATAACTATTTCTGTACTATAGTGTATGTTGTTGAATTAAAGCTGCGGATCATTTTGTTGACCAACTTGCAATTTATTCAAAGTGCAGTGTTCTAATAACAGAGCTCTATTTTAGAAAATCCAATAATTGGTTAAAGAGAAGGTTCAGGTTACATCATGAAATTTTGTTCCAAACTCAATCCTGCAACCCATTATTAGAACCCATTAATATTTACAGTATAATCACAAGAATATATTCATGCAAAAAGACTTTCTTTGAGAAGCTCTTAAGAATCTTACAATCCTAATAACTGAACATTGGCATTAAAATAAATTGGCCACTGGTTTTTACAATCAATACAAAAAGGTGAATGTTTACTATCAGATCATATCTATATAGATGAAAAATGTACCAAAAGATGAAGTCACTAGAGCAGGATGCTTCACAAATATTTTGGCGGGTACTAAATATTCGTCATGAGAAATGCAGCACAAAGTCTTACCCACGTCAACTGTGAAAATTAACAACATATTGTGTAGTGTCACTTTCAACAAGTGCAAAGGTTCAACTCCAATGTAACTCAAACTTAGGAGAAAACAATATTGCCTATATCCATATTATTCACCACATTGTACAAAGTAAGAAAAAAAATCAAATGTTAAAACTCGGAACGAGTCATGCTGGCAACTCAACAATTCCAGTCTATTAGGGCAACACAATCACACACTTTCAAACTAAACTTAAAGATTCAGCAACTTAATTCATCAAGCATTTGACACAATGATTAGAATGCAATGATAGCATGAACCTTTTCTTTAATATTTTAAAATCTTTGTGATGTACAATCAGTCCAGTCCAAACAGTGAAAAAATGCTCTGCCTCAATAAATATGTCAACTTCAAACATAAAAGTGTTTTGGGTCCAGGCACATATAAGTGAGGCTAGTGTAGTAATCTAATTGTTTCAAACTTGAATGGAGCCTTCTTATTATCCTATCCCTTTGATTTTTATTCATAATTTTTAAAAACTCGATTTATGGCTCAGGAGTAAATGCACTGCATGATGTGGTAACAATCAGACAAGGAAGGCACCAAATTAGTTTCTTAACCTGTGTATTGCAGCTGGTAATTGAGTATTAGTTTATGAACAGCATTGTTGCAAGGCGACAGAGCTGTACTCCTATCCCATGCCATACGTTGTAGCAATGTTAAGTCCTCCCAATCCCCTGGACTCTCCCCTCCTTTGTATTTTAAACTCCACAATGACTTCAGTACTGGAAAATCTCAGCACAAAATGATCCTCCAAAATGCTTCTCGGCTCTACTTCTTTTACCCAATGCTCAGAGCCATCTCCTTCGCTGCTCTACCCAGGAACTCTCTATCCCAATCCTGGCGAACTCTCAAAGCCCCAACCCCATCCACCACTTCCAATGCAGCTAAATGCCTGGTACATACTTGAAATATGCAACATTAGGTGGAATCTTATGATGACAGGTTTTTTTCAGGAGTTGGGACCATTTCAGGGTACTGACCCCAATGTGCTCTCTAGTGCAATATTCCAGGAGGTGACATCCTAATTGGCTGCTTCCATGTCCGCCATCCAATTAATGATAACAAGCAGATTCCCGAGACTGCATGCCGACTCCTAGGGCTCTCAGCTAAAGACAGCCCCGCTGAGAGAGATGGATGCTGCTCAGGCACAAAGAGGCACCTTAAAATGGAGGCATTCTCAGAGGCACCAAGACAATTATAAAAACAGAGGTCTGTAGCTGGTAGGGTCATGGTAGTGGAGGAGAATTCCCTCCAGAGGATTCGGTTCAGCCATGACTGCAACATTTTTGTCCATGAAGCCTCCATAAATAAATTATGGAACCTCCAGCTCTGATGGCCTACCAGCTTGTCACCAGGACACTGCCTCTATGGAGCCTCCAGGGCCTGCCCCCTGTGGGAATCCGCTCCCAGTGTTGGGACGATCCCAGTGGAATTCTCCCTTCCTTCCTCATTAGCTCCTTAGCTGCTGCCTGGCAGGTAACCACTGCCAAAGTTAATTCTCCTCCAGCAAGATCTGATAGGCAGGAACAGTTTGGGACACAGTCCCCGATATCCCTATCTCTGATCTTGCTTCTGGGTGCACCTTCAAAACCCTCTCCAAGGCCAGGAAGAATCTACCCATCAACCCTCTCACACTTCTCTTGATTTTTGGCCTCCAGAAAGCTGAGATTAAAAATGGCTATTTAAGTAAAATTTAAAAAATTAATGTCACAATTTCACAAGATTTTCACTCAAGTTCCCATTTTTTAACAAGAAAATGGGCCCAATCCCAAATGCGATTGCCAAAACATAAGTTTTAAAAAACCAAAAATTGACATATTCAATCGCTGTAAATTGATGGTCAGAATGATGCATGATGGCTGGAAGTTTGCAGAGGCAACTGGAATCCTGCCCCTGGGGCCAGAAGCAAGGAGCGACCCCCATTTCAGCTGGTGGTTGATCCCAAGGCTGCATTTTACCGACATCTTCCTACACCATTTTACCAGCCTTCCCACCTGCAGCCCATTCCCAAAAGGCTCGTAAAACCAGCCTGATATGTTAAATGATCTAATAGCCTTTAAATTAACAAAAAACAGCATTTCTTCTAACTGATCATGAGTAGTGTCATGGGAGATATGCTCTTGTGTTCACTTCATGTGTGTATATATTTTATATTTATACATAAACTTCCAAGCATAAGTCACTTTTCTTGATTATAGTATCTTTCTAAAATTCCAATTACGTAATAATGATGCAGATAAATTGGCACTTCCCACCCATGTTGTTAATCTTTATTATCCCAATCCTTGTATTTATCGAACTACTATTCACATTGCATTTATTTTCTGTCAGTCATCTTCTCTTGCAGTACCTCACCTGCTCAATATCTGTTTCTTGCAGTATTGTTTCTCCTTCTCTGTGCAACCTTTCTCATTTTACTTTTATAAGCCTGGTTAATCTAATACTCTCCTTAATCTTATTAATTTGCTTGCCAAAAGGCCAAGATAATAAGTGGGCTCCACTATGTATCCTTTGCACTCAATAAAAAGGCGCCAGCAGCTTTATACTCTGAGCCATAATAATTATTACCCATCATCTCCAAACTTTTCTGAATAATTGCAAGATCTAGAAAGCGTGCATTGTTTCTGTGAGTCATGTCTTTGAACAGTATCAGCAGGAATTCCTGATAAAATTACATACGTCAGCTACTTTTACTTTGAATTGTATGCATTTGGATAGAATACCACTTTATTTTTGGCACATTACTTGGAATCAAATTATATAGGGATTAAATAGGATTATATTTTGTTCTGTGTCTACATCAAAGATCTACTGAGACAAATCCATTTGCTGAATGACATCCAAATAAGTTAATAAATTAATATGTTTTATAGTTTGATTTTAAAAAAGAATTGAAAAGGCTTTTTAAAATCATGCTTTAAATGGACCCAGAAGCATCAAATTCCAATTAATCGGTTAAAAAACGTCAGTTAAAGAGCTTCTTTCAATTTTGAGACCAGTTTAAAAGTATTTTTTCTCTGTTAGAAGAATGGAACCTAATACACTAATACCTGCAGTACATTAGTTACTTAGTCAAAGTGAATTGTGAATATTACTTACCTTTTTTTTCCTTATACACAGCAACCCTTCTATTATAAAAAATATACAGACCAGCCTTGCATATGGATCACCACTTAATGCTGCTTTACAGGTAAGATCAACAAATGCATTCAATCTGCAAAGTCCACAGTACCCAGAGCCCTTGCTCCACACTGAGTCTTTCACTAATTAGATATTAAAATTTAATTTCTTTAAAACTTTTTAAGTGTATAATGCAATAAAGCCCCAGGGCAAACACATTGTAAGTCACTAGAGCATTAGCTGGTTGTTTCACATTTTGAATATTGTGGCAAAAATTAAAAGTTCACTTATTAATATTTATCAGTGGTATCATAATTTCCACCATCTTATTTCAGAGATTTGCTTGAGGGAAAAGAACCATAAATGTAATTACTCCAGCACAACTATTAATGACTGAATGATGGGATGCAGTGTCACATGACCCCCTATTGTTACTGGTGCTATGGAGGAAACACTAAGCCAGCATGAATTCTGCTCAGTCTCTTATCATTAACATAGTTTGTATTTTCTGAAATCTGACAGTTTAGTTCCATTGGGAAATTTTGCATTTATATCTTTTCTTCCACCGGTCTGGTGCATTCAACCACATCAGCAAGCGCTAACGTATCTCGTACACCAACAATGCCCTGTGATCATTCATGACATTTGGGGCAGGTCAAGTCCTGACACATTTTCATGGTGCTAAACTGGAACAACTCACCATTATAAGGCAGGGATAAAAAACAACAAAACACAGACTGATGCAGACCAGGTAATATGAGAAGATGATGGCATAGTCGTATTGTCACTGGACTAGTGAGGTCCAGGAAAATGCTGAAGGTACATGGGTTCAAATCTCATCAAAGTAGCTGCTGGGAAATAAATTTGCTAAGTCTGGAATTGTGGTAGCCATGAAGCTAACATTGATTGTCATTAAAAGCCCCTAAATGTCTATTAGGGAACAAAATTTGCCATGCTTACCAGGTCTCACCTCCGTGTGACTCCAGATTCCTTAGCAATGTGCTTGACTCTTAACTGCCCTATGAAGTGGCTTGTTATGGACCATGGTTTATAGAACCCCAAAGTGTATCATGGAATTCACCTGACCCACAACTTTTAATAGATTGTGGTATGGGGAGCACACGGCCCACTCTACAGGTGTGTTACGGCAGAAATGGAAAAATACTTTTTAAAAGCAAAACAATATTTATTCTATAAACTCAAAACATACAATGAACATCTTAGCACCCAGCAATTCAAATACAACCCCCAAAGAATACAACACTAAGTAATCCTTTAAGCTTTCCTTTTAACATCCATAAGACTTAAAACACCTTTTACCAGAAGCACATTAGGTTTACATTCACGACTACGAACATTTATAATTCTGAATTCACCAAATGATCAAGAGATAGTCTTTTCATGGCAGAGAGATCAACAGTGCACCTGCTCAGTATGGGGAAAAGGCGAGTCGCCTGGTGGCCCACCAGCTTCGAAAGAGGACAGCGGCGAGGGAAATAGGGGGAGTTAGGGATGAAACGGGAACCACGGTGCGGAGAGCAGGGAAGGTAAATGAGGTGTTCAAGACCTTTTACGAGAGGTTATATAGGTCCCAACCCCCGGAGGGAAAAGAGGGGATGCAGCAGTTTCTGGACCAACTAAGATTCCCGAGGGAGGAGGAGCAGGAGGTGGCAGGCCTGGGGGCACCAATTGGGGTGGACGAGGTGGGGAACATGCAGGCAGGGAAGGCCCCGGGACCTGACGGGTTCCCGGTGGAATTTTGTAGGAAATATGTGGACTTGTTGGCCCCGCTGCTGGTAAGAACCTTTAACGAGGCCAGAGAAGGGGGGACCCTATCCCCGACAATGTCGGAGGCGACGATATCACTAATCCTGAAGCGAGATAAAGACCCGCTGCAATGCCAACAATTGAATGTCAACGTGCGATGGCTATTGGGGGTGATAATGATGCCCCCAGCAGAGGGGGAGGCAGAGATAGTGGCGGCAATGGATGCAGAGAAGGCATTTGATAGGGTAGAGTGGGAGTATCTATGGGAGGTGCTGAGGATGTTCGGGTTTGGGGAGGGGTTTGTCAGCTGGGTTAAACTCCTCTATGGGGCCCCAATGGCAAGTGTAGTCACAAATCGTATTTTTGACTACATAGGGGAACAAGACAGGGATGCCCGCTGTCCCCATTACTGTTCGCACTGGCAATTGAACCACTGGCCATAGCGCTGAGAGACTCCAGGAAATGGAGAGGGGTGGTTAGAGGGGGAGAGGAACACCGAGTGTCACTCTACGCAGATGACCTACTGCTATATGTGGCGGATCCAGTGGGGGGGATAATAGAGGTTATGCAGATATTGAGGGAGTTTGGAGATTTCTCGGGATATAGGCGTAACATGGGGAAGAGTGAGCTTTTCGTGATACACCCTGGGGACCAGAGTAGAGGGATAGATGGCCTGCCACGAAGGAGAATGGAAAGAAACTTCCGATACCTGGGGATTCAGATAGCCAGGAGCTGGGGAACCTTACACAGACTCAATCTGACTCGACTGGTGGAGCAAATGGAAGAAGATTTCAAAAGGTGGGATATGCAGCCGCTGTCACTGCCGGGCAGAGTGCAGGTGATTAAGATGATGGTCCTCCCGAGGTTCCTATTTGTGTTTCAATGTCTCCCTATATTGATCACTAAGGCCTTTTTCAAAAAAATAGATAGGAGCATCATGAGCTTCGTGTGGGCAGGGAAGGCCCCGAGGGTAAGGAGGGGGCTCCTGCAACGTAGCAGGGACGGAGGGGGACTGGCGTTGCCGAATTTGGGCAACTACTACTGGGCCGCCAACGTGGCGATGATCCGTAAGTGGATGATAGAGGGAGAGGGGGCGGCGTGGAAAAGCCTGGAGATGGTGTCCTGCAAAGGAACGAGCTTAAAAGCACTGGTGACGGCGCCACTACCGCTCTCCCCGAAAAAGTTTACCACAAACCCAGTGGTGGCGGCAACATTAAGTATCTGGGGGCAATGGAGGCGACAGAGGGGTGTTTGGGAGCCTCGGTGTGGTCCCCGATCAGGAACAACCATAGGTTTGCCTCAGGGAGGTTGGACGGACAGTTCCAGAGCTGGCACCGGGCAGGAATTGGGAGAGTGGGAGACTTATTTATAGATGGGACGTTTGCGAGCTTGGGACCGCTAGAGGAAAAGTATGAGCTGCCCCCGGGGAATATCTTTAGGTATATGCAGGTGAGAGCGTTCACGAGACAACAGGTGAGGGAATTTCCGCTGCTCCCGACACAAGGGATCCAGGACAGGGTGCTTTCGGGGGGGTGGGTAGGGGAGGGCAAAGTGTCCGAAATATACCGGGAGATGAGAGAAGAGGGGGAGGAGCTGGTAGAAGAACTGAAGGGAAAATGGGAAGAAGAGCTCGGGGAGGAGATTGAGGAGGGTTTGTGGGCTGATGCCCTAAGTAGGGTAAATTCCTCTTCCTCGTGTGCCAGGCTTAGCCTGGTCCAATTTAAGGTGCTACATAGAGCACACATAACGGGAGCGAGGTTGAGCAGGTTCTTCGGAGTGGAGGACAAATGCGGGAGGTGCGGGGGAAGCCCGGCGAACCACACACATATGTTTTGGTCGTGTCCGGTACTGGAGGGGAGTGGCGGGAGTGATCTCGAAGGTGATGAAGGTCCGTGTCAAGCCAAGCTGGGGGTTAGCTATATTTGGGGTAGCGGATGAGCCGGGAGTGCAGGAGGCGAAAGAGGCCGATATTGTGGCCTTTGCGTCCCTAGTAGCCCGGCGTAGGATTTTACTCATGTGGAAGGAAGCGAACCCCCCCGGCGTGGAGGCCTGGATAAACGATATGGCGGGGTTCATAAAACTGGAGCGGATGAAGTTTGCACTGAGAGGATCGGCTCAAGGGTTCACCAGGCGGTGGCAACCGTTCCTCGACTATCTAGCGGAACGTTAGGGGGTAAATAGATAGCCAGCAGCAGCCCGGGGAGAGGGGGGAGAGAGGGAAGGCGGGGGGGGGTAAATTGTTTGTGTTCTAGTTGGGGTGAGGGGGCGGGGAGGGGAGCACTTTTTCGTATTATTTTGTTAGTTCACTATTTTATTTTAACAATGTTATCTATCAGATATGTTACCATTTTTGTTGATTTGTAAGGAGGAAAATTTGTTCGAAACTTTAATAAAAATATATTTTTAAAAAACAGTGCACCTGCTCTGTCTGGCTTCAGCTCCAACATTCAAAACGAAACTAAAAAACACTCTGCAGCTTGCTCAAAAACGAAAGTAAAAAGCTAACAGACAGCCCAGCTCCACCCACTCTCTGACATCACTGCAGTAGTAAACTCTCACTACAGATGTTTATGTACACACCCATTTATAAACACCCATTTCTTAAATCGCTGGCTTTTAAAGCAGACCAAGGCAGGCCAGCAGCACGGTTCGATTCCCGTACCAGCCTCCCCGAACAGACGCCGGAATGTGGCGACTAGGGGCTTTTCACAGTAACTTCGTTGAAGCCTACTTGTGACAATAAGCGATTTTCATTTCATTTTATTTCAAGGTCCTCTCACATGACAGGCTTCGCAAGCCATTCAGTTCAGTGACACTTGGGAATGGTCAACAAATGCTGACCTTGTCAGCGACCCCCATAACCCTTTTTTTTGAGACAAGCTGTTAACAATTAGACTTTAAAATACGCCTTTATTTTTACTTTTCTAACCAGAGGCAACGCTAAGACCTTGCATTGGGGCCGGCAAGAGGCCTGAGCACATCCGGCTAGCTCTCAGTTTGGAGTACCAATGCATAAATGCACTCGGCTCTAGAATCTGTAGTCCATGCAGCCCAAGGGAGAATCCCAGTTTTGGTTCCACATTTCATCCTGTGTTACACGTTGTGCAGCTTTCCCACCGACAGTTTTGCAAAAGTTTACATTTGTGTACCTCATCAGCATGTCTGGTAAAATATAGGGGCTCCAAATTAAACTTATGAAATGCAAACAACCCTCCTGTTTCTAAGCATGTAATATTTGCCAAGAGACAAATAAATGTTAGGGTCTGTAAAATGCATTTATTTGAATAAGCAACGTGTTTTTCGACAAATGTTATCGGCAATGTAAATGATGATTCTGTGGTGTTCTGATTAGCAAAGCATGTATTGACCTCTAACATAGAAAAAATGAGAGAGAATGTTAATAGGTTCCTTGAAGAACAATAGTAAATATCTTTTGCTGTCATCTTGCAATCTCTGGAGACAAATGAAACAGTTTTAAAGCTTGTTTTATCTTGCAGACGATATTAAAAATTGCAAGCAGTTTTGTAGCTTATATATATGAGCCGACGAGGCATAAAATAAAGCTGCCAGCAAACACCAACTTACATGCAAATCGTCATGGTATTTAACCCATGAGTAATCATACCATTTGACATGCTTGCTGTATAGACAAAGAGCAAATGTCTTTGCACTTAGGTGCTGTCCTCGTCATGCAAATAATGCAATGGACATCTAGGTGAAATTGTTGAATAGAATATGCATAGTAACAGACTTGCAATTCCAAAGTATTGGAAAAAAACATTCTGCACCAAAAATAAATTTGTGAGCATGAAGTAGCACATTGAAACCCAATACGTTTTTCCAAAAAGAGAAAGGCAACGTTCCCATGGTGAGTTCCTAATATCTGAATTGTCAAGTAGGCTGATATGTTTCTTCCTAGTAGACAAGAATCAACTCCAGGAAAGTATTGTGTTATGTAATTTGGAATAACACAAGCTGACACTTGATGCAGTTTTGAGTAAAAGATGCTCCAGACTTTGAAGTGAGTTCAATGTGTTTTATTGAACTATTAGCACAGTTCTCAATGAGTTCGACTCTCTGCTAATCTAAATGTAATAACTCAGTCACACTGAACCAGCCTTGCTCTAAGCCACGTGCTGGGGTGTGATGCTGAGGATACACCCTGTCTCACTCTGTAGATGTTGGTCTGTGGAAAGAGGCGGGGTGTGAGTGCCTCATCCCTTTAATAGTGAGATACCACCCCTGAGTGTCCTCACTGCTCATTGGCCGTGTCCTATTCTATGTGTTCATTAGCTGCGTGTTTGCATATCGTGACACCTCCCCTTTTTAAAAATGTTTTGTTGGCGTATGTGAATGTAATTACATGTGAATGAGTCTGTCTAACATGACTGATGGAGGACAACAGAACAGAGCAAACAAAACAAACGTTCACAAGTCCAGTCTCTGAGGCTTACGTCTGATCCTGGTCGACCGCCGGAGAGCTGGCGGAGGGGACGACGGCGCCTTGACAGGCGGAATGGAAGCCTGACTGGTGGCCTCATGGTGCGAGGTATCAGGAGGTGGCAATTCAACATATGGAAATGGAGGAGAAAGTGGTTGCGGGTAGGCAACTTTGCGCAGTGCCCGTCAATTCCTTCACACGATGGAGCCATACGTACAACATAAGAGCGGGGCACGGCCTGTTGAACAACGACAGCCGGGGCAGACCACCCACCATCCGGTATCTTGATCCTGACAGTGTCTGCCGGGGTTAGCACGGCCAGATAGGTGGCATGGGCACCATAGCCCTGCTTTTGACGGTCTCTGAGCTGCTGCATCTTCTGCAGCACCGGGAGGTGATCCAGGTTGAGCAGGTGTATGGCTGGAAGAGTCGTCCGCAGGTCCCTGTTCATTAGGAGTTGAGCCGGCGACATGCCAGTGGACAATGGAGTCGCCCTGTACGCGAGCAGTGCAAGGTGTACGTAGGAAGCAGAGTCTGCGGCCTTGCAGCTTGGCTGTTTCACAATGTGCACCCTTTTCTTGACTTTTCCATTGGACTGCGGATAGTGCGGACCTGAGGTGACATGCTGGAAATTGTATGACCTGGCAAACGTGGACCATTCTCGAGTGCTAAAGCATGGGCCATTGTCGCTCATGACGGTGATTGCCATGCCTTGAGAACGTCTCCTTACTGGCTTTGATGACGGTCCGAGAGGTGAGGTCCGGGACCTTCAGCACCTCAGGGTAATTCGAGAAATTGTCGATGATCAATACGTAGCCGCGACCATTCGCATGAAAGAGATCGATGCCAACCTTGGACCACAGAGAGGTCACTATGTCATGCTGTTGGAGCGTCTCCTTGCTCTGCACTGGCTGGAACCGCTGACAGGTAGTGCAGTTCAGGACCATGTTCATGATGTCCTGCCTGATGCCGGGCCAGTAGACAGCTTGCCGGGCTCTGCGTCTGCACTTCTCGACGCCCAGGTGTCCCTCATGAATCTGGCGCAGCACGAAGCTCTGGAGACTGAGTGGAATGACAATCCTATCCAGCTTGAGGAGGATACCATCAATCACCATCAGGTCATCCTTCACATTGTAAAATTGTGGGTACTGCCCTTCCTGCCAGCCGTTGGTGAGGTTGTGGCTGACGCGCTGCAAGAGGAGGTCTTTGGCTGTCTCATCACGGATGAGAACTACCTTCTCATCTGTCGCCGGGAGAGTGCTAGCACACAGCTGCACCTGCGATTCGATGTGCTGGATGATCTCCAGCGGCTCACTGGGCAAGGTGACGGAGCGGGACAATGTATCAGCGATGATGAGCTCCTTGCCAGGTGTGCACGCCAAGTTGAAGTCATGCCTCCTAAGTTTAAGCAGGAATCTCTGCAACCGAGGCGTCATGTCGTTCAGGTCCTTGTGGACGATGTGGACCAGAGGCATATGATCCGCTTCGACAGTGAATGTCGGCAGGCCATAGACGTAATCATGAAATTTGAGGATTCCGGTGAGAAGACCCAAGCACTCCTTCTCAATCTGAGCGTATCTGGTTTCAGTGGGCATCATCGCCCTTGATGCATCGGCTACTGGTTCCCAGGATGATGTGTCATCTCGTTGAAGCAACACCGCACCGATGCCATCCTGACTCGCATCTGTGGATATCTTTGTCTCCCAGTCCGGGTCGAAAAATGCCAGGACTGGTGCAGTGGTGAGCTTGGCTTTCAGCTCCAGCCACTCTGTCTGGTGTGCCGCCTTCCACTCAAAGGCAGTTGACTTTTTCACCAGGTTGCGTAGGGCCGTGTGTGGCCATGTTTGGAATGAACTTGCCCAGAAAATTGACCATACCCAAGAAGCACAGCACCGCCTTTTTGTCCTCGGGGACCTTCATCGCCTTGATTTTGTCTGTGTCCGGGCGCACACCATGCTCTGAGATCTGGTCGCCGAGGAACTTGAGTGTCGATGTGCCAAAACAACATTTGGACCTGTTTAACTTTAGGCCATTGGCATGTACACGGCGGAATACCTTCTGGAGACGGGACACATGTTCTTCAGGAGTCGTGGGCCATATGATGATGTCGTCCACGTGCACACAAACCCCTTCAATGCCTTCCTGCTCCATGATGCGATGGAATATCTCCGATGCCGAGATGATGCCAAATGGCATGCGATTGTAGCAGTATCTGCTAAAAGGCGTGTTGAAGGTGCAGAGTCTTCTGCTGGACTCTTCCAGCTGGATTTGTCAAAGTCCCTGTGATGCATCCAATTTGGTGAAGAAGCGCGTGTGTGCCATCTCACTCGTGAGTTCCTCCCGCTTCAGGATGGGGTAGTGTTCCCGCATGATATTCTTATTAAGATCCTTGGGATCAATGCAGATGCGCAGGTCCCCCGAGGGCTTCTTTACGCACACCATCGAGCTGACCCAGTCAGTTGGTTCGGTGACCTTGAATATGATGCGTCTTTGCTGAAGATCCTTGAGCTGATCCTTCAGGCGCTCTCTCAGTGGAGCAGGGACTCGTCGTGGTGCGTGGACCACTGGCTTGGCATCAGGTCATAGCAGAATCTTGTATCGATACGGCAGCGTGCCCATCCCGTTGAACACATCTGGACTGGGCGAGGATGTCGTCGATGCCGGCCTGAAGATCCACATGGGAGGATGTCGTGGTGTAAACCCTTTGAATGAGGTTCAGCTGCTTGCAGGCGTACGCACCTAGTAGAGGTGCCCTGTCCGGCTTAACAATTTCAAAGCGTAACCGTGCTTGTGTGTGTCGGTTGGATTCGTGCAGATGGCAGGATTCCAGTGCCGTGATGGCATTCCCGTTGTAAACCAGGAGCTTGCAGGCAGCTGGAAGGACCATGGGGGGCTTCTTAATGCGTCTGAAGTCTGCCTGTGAGAGGAGGTTGGCAGAGGCACCTGTGTCCAGCTTGAACTGGATGGGGCAGTGGTTGGCCTTCATCACTGCTCGCCATTTGTCCTCAGAATCCACAGCTAGGATTGATTGGACTTGCGATGAGTCTGGTGTGGCATATTCACACGTTGTAATAATGCCCACACGGTAGGCGTTGTCCAGGCATTCATCATCTGGATCCGTTGCACTGCCGGGATCAGAATCCTGGAGGCGTTGTTGCATACTCCGGATGCGCCGTCGTCGGAATTGGGAGCGCTGCTCCTGACTGGTGGTGCAGATCTGCACAGGGCTGCATAGTGGCCTGGCTTCCCGCAGTTGAAACAGAGTCTGCATCTTGCAGGGCAGTGTGTCTTTAAATGGGCGGTGCCACAGTTCAAACACGTCATGACGTCGGCGTCCTGATGTTCCATGCATCGTTGCACATGCGCAGTGCCGTTCTCAGACGTCTGCACTTGCGCAGTGCGGGTTTCGGCCGCTTCGTTATCCCTTTTGCATCACGCATGCATCGGGCCCCGGGAAGTGCGCACTAAATAGCCGCTTTCGTCAATGTTGAGGCGCTGCATCCGGGAGATGGCCTGTACACTCTCCGCCTCATGGGAGGCTAGTGTATCATTTTCTGCCGTTTTGTACTGGGAATAGCGATTTTCAGCGTGCTCATGCACTATGCATGTTTCAATCGCGACTGGCAGGGTCATATGCTTGATCTTCAGTAACTGCTCTCTCCGAGGATCAGAGTGAACTCCAAAAACGATTTGGTCTCTGATCATGGAGTCAGTGATATCACCGAAGTTGCAGGATTGCACTAGCAGTCTAAGGTTAGCTAAATATGAGTTGAAGGATTGGCCTTTACCTTGCAATCGCTGCTTGAATATGTAGCGCTTGAAGATTTTGTTGGTGTCCACCTCACAGTGGCTGTCAAACTTGTCCAGGATGGTCTGAAACTTTGTCTTGTCCTGGTCTTCGGCGAAGTGAAAGGTGTTGGATATTTCCAAGGCGTGATCACCCGCTGTGGTGAGGAAAAGAGCTATCTTCCGTGCATTAGACGCATCATTGAGGTCTGATGCTTCGACGTAAAGCTGAAATTTCTGCTTGAATGTCCGCCAGTTGGCACTGAGATTGCCGGAGGTCCTGAGCTGGTGAGGAGCCGGAATCTTTTCCATTGTGCCGGGCTACATTCGCTAGTCGTCACGGATCTTGCTGAGTTGAACTAACTAGATTGAACAGACTCCTGGTATCATGTTGTGTTATGTAATTTGGAATAACACAAGCTGCCACTTGATGCAGTTTTGAGTAAAAGATGCTCCAGACTTTGAAGTGAGTTCAATGTATTTTATTGAGCTATTAGCACAGTTCTCAATGAGTTTGACTCTCTGCTAATCTAAATGTAGTAACTCAACCTAACTGAACCAGCCTTGCTCTAAGCCTCGTGCTGGGGTGTGATGCTGAGGATACACCCTGTCTCACTCTGTAGATGTTGGTCTTACGAAAGAGGCGGGGTGTGAGTGTAACATCCCTTTTATAGTGAGTGTCCTGACTGCTCATTGGCCGTGTCCTATTCTATGTGTTCATTAGCTGCATGTTTGCATATCCTGACAGAAAGCACATTTGTAAAACTGGCACTTAGATGGTGGTCTACAAATATATCATTATATATGGATGACAGGTCATAGAATCTATACAGTGCAGGAGGAGTCCATTTGGCCCATCGAATCTTCATCGACCATCTGAAAGAGCACCCTCCCAGGTCTACTCCCCGTCCTATCCCTGTAACCCTTCCACCCCGCCCCCCCATCTTTGACACTAAGGGGTAATTTAGCATGGCCAATCCACCTAACCTACACTTCTTTGGACTGTGGGAGGAAACCAGAGTATCCGGCCAAAACCCACACAGACACGGGGAGAATGTGCACACTCCAGACAGTCACCCAAGGTCGGAATCGAACCCGGGTCCTGACGCCGTGAGGCAGCAGTGCTAACCACTGTGACACCCCAGTCAGTGAGCCAACAAATTTAACTTTATAATCAAAAGAAAATGTAATGCATATTTCATCCAATGAGCATAGAGAGTTCATTGCTTCACACTTAACAGTAAATTATTTAGTGGCACACAGGAACCTAAGAAAAGTGAAGGAAGAACTTTTGCCAGAAGGAAATCTTACCTTAGTCCTTTGTTAGTTTGTACTGCGATCAGGTTATGGAGAATGTGTGGATAACCATGAATGTTAGCATCTTGAGTACTGTGACATGTATTGGTTGGTTGTGGGTCCAGTAAATGGTGTGGACATTCCAAATGAAATGTGAGCAGTGCACAATTATGATACGAAACTAAAATAATTCAGATGCTGGAATTCTGTAATTGAAACAGAAAATGCTGGAAATACTCAGCATGTCAGACAGCCTCTATGGAGAGAGAAGCAGCAATACCTTTGCTGAGCGGGAGTGGAAAATTAAGGCAAGTTAATCTGAACTTTCATGTTGGTACTGATAGTGAGTGTTTACAACCAGAATCGGCAGAGAATTAAAATTAGTTATTTGATGACGTTTTGCAGGAATTTCTATGGCTCTTCTCCTAAAGTTAGGGAAAAAAATGGGTGGCAGAATTTTACACTCCCTCCGAGGTGCCCCCTGAGGCAGAAAGGAGGGGGGATAAAATTGAATGGACAGGATATCTCCCTGGAATCCCACCTGCCACAACCCATACACAATTTCATGCTTAGGCAGGCAGGGCAATGCAACCATTTACCGATTAAGGCCTTAAGTGGCCATGCATGGGCTTTCTCCTGCCCAGCCTCAATTTTTAGTGGCAGGTACAGGCAGGGTGGGAAAGTGACATTTGCACCTCTCCCCATTTTGAGCGTGAAGGGAGCCTCACTCTGAAGATCATGTCGCGGTGCCCCCCCCCACCCCCACCCCCCAGGGCATTCGAGCCCCAGGCCACCCTCGCCCCCACCTGCCAGCTTACCCTCAGGCGTCACCTTCGTTCCCGGGATCCCCATAACTTACCTTCCCCAAGGTCTTGGGTCTTCGTTCCAGGCAGAATGCTGCAGTACCGCTTCAGGCCACTGCAGCGCTATGCCTGACCTGGTTGAAGATTTGTCTAACAGTCTGATTGGCCGACAGCTTTCACAGTCGGAACTTCCTTCCGCCCACTGCTAATAAATGCTCAATTGAGCATTAAATGGCAGTCAGAGTGCGAGAGTCGGCAGTTGCATGTTCGGCATCGGCTCTCCGGGTGGCAAGTGCTGATCGCTCGGGGAGACCCCTGGAAACATTCGCCTCACAAAAGATTAGGAGGAGTTGAGTTTGGAAGTTGTGATTTAGTGGTGCCGACCTTGATTTTTAAAAGCCTCAAGATTGTAGGAAGAACGAAAGCTCGCGTTCCCATTATTGAGGACGTCAGCAGAAATAAGTTTTAAAAATAAACCTTGAACCTGAGACTGTAGACCATGTAGGTATGTGTGACATACACACAAATATGAATAAGATGGTTTTACCTTTCTTTCGGATATGTCGTTAGATCACCTACCATTCTTGGGCCTGATTCAATTACAGTGGTAAGCAGCACACAATAATATTAAAACTGCCTGTGTTTAAGGCAGAAGCACACCAGTAACATGAAGATAGGAAGTTGTGGCAAATGAAGCCTGTATTGGAACAAGGCATATTTTTGTCCAGTTATGTTAGGAGGAACAAGTTGCTTAGTTATTATTAACATGATGACACAGAACTGTGACAAATAAATGATTGGATGAATTTACAGAGCCATTTGAAAAAAGATAATCTGAAGATTTGCTACAAAGTCGGCCAGCTCTATCTGGTCTTTCTGTATTCATATTTGGAAATGTTAATGTCATGGAGTAAGTCTCAAAAATCAATTCTCTTAAGTTCTCTGTTTATGTGTATGTTAGTCAAATGTTTGACTGAGATGATATATATTCTTATATAAATGGGTGGAATTCTCCCAAAAAATGACTAAGGCGTGATTCACCGGAAAGATTTCTAAATGTGGTAGCGAGCGGGAATTGCCGTGAGCTTCCCAGCACTCCGCTTAGTGAAGCCGGCAATGCTATTCAACGTTAATTGGTCCATTTAATGATGCCTCACGGGTTTCTCACCGCAAATGAAGGCTGATTCGCCGGGACCGCGCTCGCCAGTCGTCGTCCCCACCCCACCCCCCCGCGCTAACAAGGTCGAGCAGCAATTGTCCAGCTAATCCCAGCCAGATCGCAACAATGGCGCCGAGGAGACCAGCCCCAAGATTCGAGGACACTGACCTGGGGAGGCTGCTAGACGCAGTGTAGGCCAGGAGGGATATCCTGTACCCCCATGGGTCCAGGAGGGTGAGCCGCAGGGCAGCCAGTGCTGCTTGGGAAGAGGTGGCGGCGGCTCTGAGCGCCGGGAATGTGACCAGGAGGACTGGCCTCCAGTGCAGGAAGAAGTTCAACGACCTACACCAGCCAACACAAGTGAGTAGACATCATAGCCCGCCCCCCCCCCCCCCCCGAGACCTCTTCCTCCCCCTCCCCCATGACAGCGTCAACCACTCCTCCCCCACAACCCTTCCTCCGCCCCTCCCCCTTCAACCTCCCAACATCCTCCACCGCCACCACCACTGTGAACCACGCGTATAGCTAATGAAGCCATCTCTGTGTCTCCTCAGGAAAAGCTCTCCCACAACCGGGGGGGGCAGACTGGTGGTGATGTGCTGGGGGGAGAGGCTGGTGGTGATATGCCAGACATATGAATCCTCACCACCTTCGGAGGAGTGTGACCTGGAGGTAACTGGGGTGACCAAGGACAGAGCGGTCACGAACACAGAGGCTGGCGGACACCTCCGAGGTGAGGAACCACTGGGCTCCACCTGGAGGACCTGTGACTGACCCATCCCTCCCACTGACCACATGTCCATCCTCCCGCAGGCCCTCCACAATACCGCCAGCGATCCCGGGGGGGCACCCTCTCCAGCCTCCCAGGAGACCATCTCGGAGGGAAGCTCCGAGCATGCCACCGTAATGGTCGCAGCACAGCTGTCATCCCGACCCTCCACAAATGCAGATACACACACCTCGGTGGGAAATGTTAATGCTCAGGCTTCTGGGGCACAATCTGTTGAGCATCACAACTGCTGCTGATGTACATCAGGTGGAGCAGGAACTCCCAGGTGTGAAAGCAGTCTGAGGGCTGCTGGATCCCAGGACCCAGCTGGGTCCCAGCTTGATGCTGAGTCTGTGGAGCTGATGGAGATGTTAAGGAGCACCCGGGATATACAGAGGGAGATGTCAGGGACACTCCAGCAGGTCCATAGCTGCTTGGAGGAGTCCCAGAGGCTACAGGCACAGGAGATGTTGACAGCAATGCATGGCACCGAGGCCAACACTGCTAGGGTGGTGACTGCACTGGAGAGCCTGGTGCACAACGTCAGCACCATTAGTGAAGGTGTCCAAGGCCTCGCGCAGTCGGTGACGGCCATGGCTGAGGGTCTCGACAGAATGCCTGCCTCGTTGGGGGATGTGACCCAGTACCACGCTGACCTTGATGAGGTTCTGCGGGATATATCTTGCTCTCAGATGGGCATGGCCAAGGCATTCAGAGCTTGGCCCAGTGACTGAGGAGCATCGCCGAGGGTGTCGACATGTTGGTGCAGACCATGGGGAACGGCCAGGGCTGGCAGGGCCAGATGATGCAGGGGCATCTGGGGCTCGAATGAGCTGTCCCTCTGTCCCAATGTGAACCCCAGGACCCTATGGGCACTGAGCGGGAGGAGGGGGCGCTGAGACTCAACCTGGACCCATGCCTTGGTGGTGATGGTGGCCACCAGTTCCCCCCGAGTTCCACCCCTCTGATGAGGCCGCGTCTCGCAGCCAGCACACGGGACATGGCGGCATGGATATGCATGTGCTGCCGACAAGTGAGCAAGAACCCCCATCCTCAGAGCTCCCAGAGGACACCAACCAGGGGCATTGAAGGCCATGGGACGAGGTAAGCAACTGGCTGCCTTCACCCCTGATCTGCATCCTGGGGGCACACCTAGACATAATGGTAGAGCTAGGAGGGCAAAGCACATTGAGGATCACAGAGAGAACTGAGGAAGGGGGTGAGGCAGCACCATCGGCAAGGTGGGGAATTGTCAAATGCAACAAACACTTTTGTGCACAATCAGTATGATGCCTCTGTCACTTTCTTCCACAATGCGGGCTGACCTGCAAATCCTTGGCCCATCTCTCCAGGCATCTCCCCCTCCCCGTGGCACCCACCCACCTCTGGCCATGGTCATGTCCCCAGAGCTGTGACCCATCCACTGGGTGTTCGGATATTGGTTACTGCATGTGTGGTGCTGCCTCGCGCAGTGTTCAGCACAGTGTCCAGGCATCAAGGTGTGATTGGGATGCTACGAAATGACTCCCACATTCTACATGGACCGCCCACTCACGGGAATCCACTGGGGTTGTATGAACTGCTCATTTAACCACGATTTACAATTCCCTATTAACAATGACCTTCAGCCACATGGCCAGAGGCCTCAGCAGTCAGTGGGGGTTATTGGTGCTCGATGGGGCAGGTGGGCAGGGACAAGGGTTGCCCCCGGAATGGGTAAACACAATCCAGGGTTTGGCATGGCGGTGCTGTGAGCTTTTGATCCCCACTTGTGATAATTGGTTTTCAGCCACGCCACGGCGAAATCCTAATATTGCCTACGGGAGGTGGCCAGTTGCATCGCAAACTGTTTGGTGCCTGGCACGGATCTCATTTTCGGCCTTACCCACTATTGACCGGTCTGGTTTCGCTTGAGCGAGAGTATAATGAGGCCGGAGAATCACGCCCTAAGTGTAATTTCGGATGGGAAAATCAGTGCAACTCCAGCCGGCTGTTCCGGCGTGATTCACATCGCAATTTTCCCACAATTTGTCATTCCCCCCCCCCCCGCAAGGATCGCTGGCGTGGGGGTCCTCCCAAAGTGTCTCTCTTCAGGTCCCAACCCCTTTTAGACAGCATCAGTCCCCCACCCACCCCCCAATTGTGAGCAACAGCACCTCCCACCCCCGGGTAAGCGACACCCCACCAAGGGGTTGGCAAATGCTGTCCCGCCTTGCCCTTCCTCAAACCCCTCCCACTCATGGTCCATCTTCAGGCCATCCTCAATTTCCCCCCTCCCCTCAATCCCAGTCTTGCATGGCCACCCCCCTCAATCCCCCCTTCATGGCCATGCCCCTTGGCAGCACCCCATGGCATCTCAGTAGTACCAAACTGGTGCCCTGGAAGTGCACGTTGGCACCATGGCAATGTTCACCTGATAGCCTGGCAGTACCCTCGGCACCCTAGCAGTGCCAGGTTGGTATTGTCAGGGTGTCCGTCCTTGTCCCCAACAACCCAGGGCTCCAATAGCCTCCAAGCCCCCCCCCAGCGTGGTCATCACACCTGGTCTCCGGCGATGGAGACCAATAGTGACTCCCACCAGTTTTACGCTGCGCCGGTGGGAGCGGAGAATGCTGGCAGCCTCTGGCTTGAAATGGTTTGAGCATACTTATATGTACATTTAAATGTGCCAATTTGGTTCACGCTCTCGCTGGGCATGAACCCGATTGTGTCAGGTGCCGAGGGCCGGGCGCACCGCTCTCCATTCAGCACCCGCCGCAAACCGCATTTAGGGGCTCTCCCGCTATTCTCAGAGAATTGTGGAAAGTGCGCAAGGCACAACATGGGCAGAGAATCTCCCCCAAGTGCCTTCCTCCTGAAGGCATTGATTCATACTATGAAGCATTACCCCAAGTGTGAACGACTCTCTTGTTCCTGACTCCACTCTTTAGTTGCAAAATCAGACAATGAGCTTCAACAGGATATTCAACTGTAATCGACAGTTCTCAAGTGCAAATTAATATTTTGTTATATTACTATGGGTTATATGTTTGATTTGTAATCCTAACAAAAGGAGTAGATGTCCATAACCTATGAACTGCCAACCCATAAAATGGGTTTATAAAACTATGAAATCCAAGAGGCTGGATTCTCCGATTTGCAGACAAAATGCTGACGCTAGTGTGGGAACAGTGGCGTTTTACGCAAAAAAAAAAGCGCAAAAGATGCACTGTTCCTCTGGTGGGAGGCTAGCAGGCACGCAGCATAAAGCTCCCGGCTTTATCTGCAGATATGGCCGGAGAATTGCCGGGTCCATGGCCGCGCAGGCAGGTGGCCGCAGTGCAACATGGCCTGCCACATACTGTCCCCCAGTAATCCCCTTCGCCACCCTGGACCACCCCCCACCAATGCCCCCAGTCCCTGCCAAAGCTCCTGCCCACAGAATGCCCCCCCCCCCCCCAACCACCCCCGATTGTGGCGGCTCTGGACTCAGTCCGTAGCTACCACGCCGGGTTCACAAAAAAGAATAGCATGAGTGACCCACGCCGTCGGAAACTTGGCCAATCGGGGGTGGGTCTCGGGTGACATCCTGAGACCGTCCATAAGGTGTGCTGCGTACTCATACCCCGCTTTTGAGAGGCTGGAACATCGCAAAAGATGCGCCACCCCTGATTTTGCGCAAACGGGGATTCTCCGGCCAATCGCCGAACATGATTTCAGCGTCGGCGACCGGAGAATCCCACCCCACTACTGGTTCAAATGTTAATTGACGAAAAATCCATATATTTGGACAATGTGGAAAATATTCATCGGGAAAATGTATCTCCAGATCATATTACAAAATACCACATCCGTAATGATATCGTCTACTGCCTGTAGCAGGTAATAATAATAATCTTTATTGTCACAGGTAGGCTTACATTAAAACTGCAATGAAGCTACTGAGAAAAGCCCCTAGTCGCCACATTCCGGCGCCTGTTCGGGTACACAGGGAGAATTCAGAATGTCCAAGTCTTTCAGCACCTGGAAAAAACCCACAGACACAAGGAAAACGTGCAGACTCCGCACAGACAGTGACCCAAGCCGGGCATCGAACCTCGTACCCTGGTGCTGTGAAGGAACAGTGTTACCCACTGTGCTAGGTAGCAGCCATTGCAGAGTATTTCACAGTGTAACAGCACAAGATGCAGAGAGAAAAGGAAATGCATAACTCACATGAGAATCAACTCAAAGATGATTCAATTTCAATTGAATCAGCTACATAGACATGACAGAGGAACTGTTCATTATTCTATTCAGGTTCAATAGAGTGACCATGCCAAGGTTTTCTTTTTGACTGAGGAAGACCTTCCAAGTTAGGAACTTTCAGAGGATTCCTGTTGTATCTTTGTTTAAAAAGTGAGCGAGGGATAGACCGAATAATTATAGGCCAGTCAGTCTGATCTCAGTAGTGGGCAAATTATTGGAATCCATTCTGAGGGACAGGATAAACTGGCACTTAGATAGGCATTGTTTAATCAAGGTCAGTCAGCATTGATTTGTTAGGGATAGTCATGTCTGACTAATTTGATTGAATTTTCTGAGGACGTAACGAGGAGGATTGATAAGGGTAGTATAGTTGATGTGGTCTGCATGGCTTTTAGCAAGATTTTGATATGGTCCCAAATGTTAGACTGGTTTTGAAAAAAAGCCCATTGGATACAGGGGAATGTTGCAAGCTTGATACAAAATTGACTCAGTGGCGAGAGACAAAGGGTCATTGTTGATGGATGTTTTTGTGACTGAAAGGCTGTTTCCAATGGGGCTCCCCAGAGTTCAGTACCAAGTCCACTACTTTTTTGTGGAATGTATTAATGGTTTTGACATAATTATAGGGGGAATATTCAAGATGGTTGCAGACAACACAAAAATTAGCCTTGCAGTAGACAGTGAGGAGCATTACTGTAGACTGTTGGAAGTTAGCAATGGCCAAGTCAGGTGGGCAGAAAAATGGCAATTGGAATTTAATCCAGAGAAATGGCAAGGTCAAAATAGGCAACGGATGACACAGTAAATGGAAGGGTGCTGAGAGGTGTTGAGCAAGTGAGAGACTTTGAAGTAAATGTCCACAGATTCCTGAAGGTAGCAGGACAGATGGATGAGGTGGTGAAGAAGGCATATTAGCCAAGCCATTTATTAGCCAAGCCATAGAATATTATGATGTGGAGATGTGGTGATTCATCTGAAGAAGGAGCTGTGCTCTGAAAGCTAGTGATTCGAAACAAACCTGTTGGACTTTAACCTGGTGTTGTATGACTTCTTACATAGAATATAGTAGCAGGGAGGCTATTTTGGAACACTATAAAATATTAGTTAGGCAACAACTTGAGTACAGTGTGCAGTTTTGGTCACCTCATTACAGAAAGGATGCAATTGCAGTAGAAAGGATACAGAGGAATTTACCAGGATGTTGCTAGTTCTGGAAAATTGCAACTATGAGGAAAGGTTTCATAGGCTGGGGTTGTTCTCCTTGGAACAGAGGAGGCTGAGGGGAGATTTGATTGAGATGTACAAAATTGTGAGAGGTCTGGAGAGAGTGGGTGGGAAGGGCTTATTTACAGTAACAGCGAGGCCAGTGACTAGGAGACATAGATTAAAAGTGATTGGTAGAAAGATTAGAGGATAAATGAGGAAAACAAAATTCACCCAGGGGGTCTGAAACTCACTGCAGGTAGTAGAGGCAGAAAGTCTCAACACATTTAACAGTTGTCTGGATATGCACCTGCAAAAACCTGCAGGACGGCGGACCAAATGCTGGAAAGTGGGATTAGGCTGGTGGCTGTTTTTTGTGCCCGGCACAGACACAATGGGCCATAGCGTTTCTACGATTTCTCACAAATCAGTCTCATTGCCATGTACCATTTCATTAAGGCAGTAACTTAATCCCTCTTAATCCCTGCAGTGACATACAACTAACTTCATAAACTTAAGCGTCAGCCAGCACAAGTTGTCATGGTGTTACGAATTGGGACCTTGCCAAAAGTGCGGATCATCATTAATCATAGACATGTAGCCATTTTTAATTTTACCTAAATAGGAAAGATTTTCAAATCATTTGCAACTAGCATAGAAAAATACCTAATGTGTGGTCCTTTGGAAATACACAGTGTATTTTCATTCTTAGGCAGTCGAGCATGCCACAGCACTTCAATAAAGGATAATGAATGGTTGAAGTTTTCAGAAAAGAAGTTTAACATTATAACATTATTATAGTTGATAATGGCTGGAATTCTCCAAACGTTGGGATTCTCTGGTTGCACCAGCAACAAACCCCCACCTGTGGGTTTCCTGGCGGCATGGGGAGGCTTCAATGAGAAATCCCATCGACAAGCGGCTGGTGTACAGAATCCTGCCGCCAACAAATGACGCGCCACTGAGAAACATGCGGCTGGGGGACAGAATCCAGCCCGATATTTCTGCCCAGCCCTCACATCCCAGCAGAGGACAACTGTGTTGAGGCACATGGATAAACCAGGGATCACGGGTCTCACAATACACAGTAATGGGGGATAAACCAACAGTGGTATGTTTCATGGTAGATAATAATGCCATTGACAAATGTCTCACCAAGAACTAAGTGAGCAACTTTGAGCTGGAAAGGCATAAAATCAATTATGGCACATAACAGCAAGCAGAAAATCATCCACTGCAATTGGGGAGATAGTTATATGAAGAGCTAATTGCGCAGTTCCTCCAGTAAACATTGCAGTGAGACACTGTATTGTCTTTAAACCTCTATGCAATCACACTAATTTTATATTTTTTCATAGACCTACATATGGAGCCTTGAGTTTGCTTTTGAACAGCTAAATCTATTTACCTAAAACCCTTCCAAGATTTTTAACACCTGTATTCATATCCCCTTAACCTTCCATGGAGAACAACATCTCTCCATATAACTGAAGTGCACTAACGCTATTCTTCCTTCCTTATGGACAACCTCCATGTTTTATGAAGAGAGCAGATGGGATGTTGTGGGTTAATTGTTCCAGTTGCTAATGTTAGTGGAAAAAGTTGCCATGAATAATAAACTGAGGGAAAATGTCAACTTTTTCACTAATGTTAGCATATCAAGGAAAATATATCCCTATGAATACGTACGTTCATGTCAATTTGAGCATTCTGAATTCAAGTGTTTTTAAAGCGATGCACAGTGTGTATATATTGCCACATTGACATATCATGCAAATTATGTCAGATAATAAGACACGTCCCCGGTGATCTAGGCAGCCCACCCATTTTTGTAGTCTCAGAGACTTCCTGCTGAATAAATCCGTCCTTCCTATCTTATATTAAGTGGGGGAAGTTCGTTGGTGGACACCACTACATGTTCTTCTCTGTGCCTGACAGTCTTGTGTAAATTTTGCTTTTGATAGACAAGCAGCATGAATTCATATAATAAAGTGATTTGTCCTCTGGGAGTTTCTTCCTGCAGAATATTTGTTTGCTGTACTGTTTGGTATGATGTGATTTGCATAAGCCTACGATTTACAATTGTACAACCTTTCTTGTTATATCTTTCCAAACATTTCGCCATATGAGTGCCATACATTTCTTGCATATGACATTTAAAAACTATGACTTTGTACGTTTCCAAATATGTGCTGTGCTGCTCTTTTACAGTAACATGCATGCTTTAGATTATGCTGTTTTTTAGGTCGTGCAGATCTCCTGTCGGGCACTCTCAATATTTTGCTCAAAGGCTGTATTCTCTACCTTGTAATATTGGGTAACATGTTTGAGGCTGTCCTATACCTTAGAACTCCTGCTTTGAATCTATAACAGTTAACAAACACATGCTGAGCATCATCAGTGAGCCAGAATTTTAAAACTTGTGTTGATATGTATTGCAAGGGGATTTACAAGCGACAACTGTATTTTTATTTTGTTAATTATACCAGTTCAGCAACTTACTGCTTGAACACTGAAGGTTCATTTATTAAAGGTGTATTGTAGGTTATGTATTTTTGCTTGCACCAACAAAAATAAAATTGCACAGTTTAAAGCCATCTACTGCTGCCCTTTGTCATGATCATAAATAGCAATGAAAAAGGGTGTAAAGTTTTTTAACAAAAGAGAAACTCATAATTCTGTGCATTTTATTTTTCAATGTGGTTTTTAGCAAAAACTAAGTACACTGATGTGTTCTCAGTTTAATAATCTTTGATTTTCAAGTAGTTTTTTAATGATCCATGGGTGAAATGGGAGATGTGCCAATTTTTAAAAGAGCAATTTTGTGAAATATAATTTAGTTAGCAGTGTAGCAAAAAAGCAGTCAATCCCAACACACCTACAATAATGATCCATTAACGCTTTTCAAGCAGCTCACGAGCCACTTTACCGGTAAAAATGATGAGCCGAACATGAATCCAGCGGTAGAGTGGGAAAGCTGTTGAAAAATGACTGAGCAGCAAGGTCATGAAACCCACTTTGCAGACTGGGCATAATGGAAAAATGGCAGTGTGGCACATTGCAAGATTTGAGCATTTTGTTATATTGCCCTCCCTGTTGGGGAGATGTTAATAATGTTACTTAAATAAATGTTGCCTGCAACTGGGCATGTGTTAGTCTTGCTCGGTGCAAGACACAAGAAAAAGATGGTGATGAAGCTGGGATGGAATATTCTTTCACATTTCATTTGAGAAGACTGGAGGACATTGTGACACAATTTTGGAACTCCTGGGCCGGGATGCTCCTGTAATCGGCGGGGCAGCCCATACCTGTGGAATCGTCCGCACTTCCGGGGGGCGAGGCCGGTGCTGGAGGGGTTGGCGCCGCGCCAACCAGCGCCGAAGGGCCTCCGCCAGCCAGCGCGAGTTGGCGCATGTGCAGGACCGCCAGCGTGTTCTGGCGCATGCGCAGAAACGCTGGCGTGGTTCCTGCACGTGCACAGGGGGTTTCTTCTCCGTGCCGGCCATGGCGGAGCTTTACAAAGGCCGGCGTGGAGGGAACGAATGCCCCCGCGGCACAGGCCTGCCTGCAGGTCGGTGGGACCCGATCGCGGGTGAGGCCACCGTGGAGTCCCACCGGGGCCGGATCCTCCCGCGCCCCCCCGAGGGTTCCGCTAGCTGCCCTCCAAACCAGGTCCCGCCGGTATGGACGATGTCTAATCCACGCCGGCGGGACTGGCTGAAAACGGGCGGCCGCTCGGTCCATCAGGGCCCAGAGAATTGCCGGGGGGCGCAATCGCCGCCCCCGCCCGAAAACCAGCACTGGAGAATTCAGCAGCTGGTGTCGGAGTAGCGGGGCGGGATTCACGCCGCCCCCCGGCGATTCTCCGACCCAGCGGGGGGTCGGACAATCCCGCTCCTGAAGTTGATTTTGAGCAATTTTAAATGTCCCATGTGCATATCGAATTCAGGTACACAATGAGTCAGCATGGTATGTGTTTTTTTTTTAAATTCATTTACGGGATGTGAGCGTCGCTGATTAGGCCAGCATTTATTGCCCACCCATCCCTAGTTGCACTTCAGAAGGTGGGGTGAATTGCCTTCTTGACCGCTGCAGTCCTTCAGGTGTAGGTACACCCTCAATGCGTTAGGGAGAGAGTGCCAGGATTTTGCCCCAGCGACAGTAAAGGATCGGCAATATATTTCCAAGTCAGGGTGGTGAGTGACTTGGAGGGGGACCTCCAAGTCATGGGGTCCCAGGTATCTGTTGCTCTTGTCCTTCTAGATGGTAGTGGTTGTGGGTTTGGACGGTGTTGCCTACGGAACCTTGATGAGTTACTGCCGTGCATCTTGAAGATGGTACACAGGGGTGCCACTGTGCATTGGTGGTGGAGTGTATGAATGTTTGTGGAAGGGGGAGCAATCAAGCGGATTGCTTTGTCCTGGATGGTGTCAAGCTTCGAATAACTCCATCAGATGCTTTAAATGTTCCTTCCATGTATGACTGAAAATTACCAGATCGTCAATGTATACTGCACAATTGAGTAATCCTGAAACAACTTTGTTAGTTAACCATTGAAATGTTTTTCATGCCAAATGGCATAACTTTGAATTGGTATATACCATCTGGAATCACAAAAGCTGAAATCTCCTTCGCCCTTTCGGACAAAGGTGCCTGCCAGCAATCCTCCAAATGTGGGATAGGATAAGTCCGTTCTTGTAACTGCATTAACCTTTCTATAGTCCACAAACAGCCGTTGGGTACTGTCCGGTTTTGGTGCCATCACTATTGGTGAGCTCTATTGGCTGCAACCCACTTCAATTATGCCTGTTTAAAGCATACGTTCAATATCCTTGTTAACCTGTGCCAATTTTAAAGGGTTACGTCTATATGGATGTTGTTTAATTGGAACAGCATTTCCCACATCTACATCATGTATAGCCATTTTAGTTCTTCTCCACAAACCGGCCCACATCACATCAATAACTCTTTCGGTCAGTTTGCTTTTCCTCTGGAAGGTAACTCAACAATTTATGCCAATTTTTAAGAACATCCTCGTTTTCCAATTTAATTTGAGGGCTGTCAAATTCAAAGTCATCTGGATTCAATTCTTCACTTTGAGTTAGAATCATTAAAAGCTCCTTTTGCTCTCTTTCCCTTTCAAAGTACCTTTTAAGTATATTCACATAACACACTCGGTGAGTTTTCCTTCGGGCAGCACGGTAGCACAAGTGGATAGCACTGTCGCTTCACAGCGCCAGGGTCCCAGGTTCGATTCCCCTCTGGGTCACTGTCCGTGCGGAGTCTGCACGTTCTCCCCGTGTCTGAGTGGGTTTCCTCAGGGTGCTCCAGTTTCCTCCCACAGTCCAAAGACGTGCAGGTTAGGTGGATTGGCCATGATAAATTGCCCTTAGCAACCAAAAAGGTTAGTAGGGGTTATTGGGTTACGGGGATAGGGTGGAAATGAGGGCTTAAGTGGGTCAGTGCAGACTTGATGGGCCGAATGGCCTCCTTCTGCACTGTATGTTCTATGTTCCTTCTATCTGGCGCTCTTACCACATAATTCACGTCACTTAATTTCCTTTCAATCTGATAAGGTCCACAAAACCTTGCTTATAAAGGTTCACCTACCACTGGTAACAATACTAAAACTTTATCTCCACTGGCAAAATTACAAACTTTTGCTTTCTTGTCCGCTACCTGTTTCAGCCCATTTTGTGCAACTTTTAAATGTTATCCAACCAATTCCCCTGCTCTATTTAATCGTTCACTAAGATTTGATACGTAATCCAATTATGTAAGTTCCGACTGCTCACTCACCAATTTTTCCTTAATCAATTTAAGTGGTCCTCTTACCTCATGACCAAAAATTAGTTCAAAAGGATTGAATTTGCTTGACTCATTAGGTGCATCCCTAATTGCAAACAGAATGAATGGAATTCCTTTAACCCAATCCTCTGGATAATCGTGACAATAAGCCCTCAACATTGTCTTTAATGTCTGATGTCACCTTTCTAACGCTCCCTGCAATTCTGGATGGTACGCAGTTGATTTAAATTGTTTTATTCCTGAGCTATCCATAACTTCTTTGAATAATCTTGAGGTAAAATTTTATCCTTGATCCGATTGTATTTCTGTGGGTAGTCCATATCTAATAAAGAATTCAAGTAACTCCTCCACAATCTTTTTAGCTGTAATAGTACATACTGGAATGGCCTCTCAAAACCTAGTAGACACATCCATTATAGTCAAAACATATTGATCGCCACTTTTCGTTTTAGGAAGAGGTCCTACGCAATCAATTAATACCCTTGGAAAAGGTTCCTCAAATGCTGGAATGGGTATTAAGGGCGCTGGTTTTATCACTGCTTGAGGTTTCTGTATCACTTGACATGTGTGACATGATCGACATAATTTAATTACATCTTATGTAGTCCAGGCCAATAAAAATGTTTCTGGATTTTAGCTTGAGTTTTACTTACTCCCAAATGACCTCCCACTGGTACCTCATGTGCTACTCGCAACATCTCCTTTCTATACCCTACCGGCAATATGACTTGATGAACTTCTGCCCACTTTTCATCCGGCTGGATATGTAAAGGTCTCCATTTTCTCCTCAAGACATCATTTATACGGTAATAACATTCTGGTATACACACAGATTCCTCTTCCGTGTATGCTTTCTGATACATCTGTTTTATTTCTATATCTTTCTGTTGTGACTCCGCCAATTTTCCTGACCTAAAAATATCCGCCTCATCCTCCACCTGTTCTTGTTCTTTTCCAACCATCTGATCAAAAATCATTTCTGATAATTGAACTTCAACTTTATCTTCACTCTTTGATTTCTCTTCTTGTCTTAACCTGTGACTCTGTGACCTTTTTACTACACAATCTGGAAAAATCCCAGGATATTCATCCTTCAACACTTCAGTTGTTTGAATTTCCACTGGCTTATCAACCACAGTAGGCATCATTCCCACCTGCAATCCAGCTATATCATTACCCAAGATAACTGTATTCCTGGACAAGATAGTTTCTCTATTACTCCTACTACCTCTTCACCACTCTTCACTGGACTTTCCAATCTTACCTTATATAATGGAACACTACTCTTCTCATCCTGAATTCCACAGCCGGATTGCAATTTATGGGTGCCAGATGTGCTCGGGTCAGATAAATGATCCACCGTTTACATCAGAAGAGTTTCAAATATTTATTTGTAAGTATAGGACTCAATGCACTCTAATACCATCTAATCATCCAGCATCGAATGGCGCTGCAGAAAGAAGTGTACATATTGGGAAGAGGTCTTTGCAAAACTTTTTGCTGGATGAGAAGCTAAACAGCAACTTCCATCCTTCTCTTCAACACAGGCTAGACATTTTTCAGTTCTCTTACAGAATAGCCTCACAATCCATATCTCACCTTATGAAATAGTGTTTCACACACTCCTTGGACAAGGTTAGTTTGTTTAAGCACTGTCAATAGCCAAGTAACAGAAAAGTAAGACAAAGTCAAGGCAAATCATGATACATGAGGCGAGGGTTCAGTCATTGTCAGAGGTCATGGTGAAAAACCAATGAGGTGATGAGGAGAAGTATGTGATTGGAGTTGTTGTGAAGCACTAGGTGCATTCACATATCTAGTCTAGATTGGAGAGAGACTCCTTCAGTGCATAAACAGCCCTTAAGTGGTCAGTAGTTGGCCACTTAAGAGCCTCAATTGGGGAAAGGGTGGCAGGCCAGCCTAGGCCTTACCTGTCACAACATAAAGGTGCCAAGAGGTTGGGGTGGCTGGGGGCCTGGTGGGAAGACCATCTGATAAAATTATGGCCGCCCCTGCTTACGAACCTGCCAGTGGGGAACATAAAGTTCAATCCATGGTCTCAGGTGAAGTGCAGATGCTGTCGGAATGTAGATGAAACATGTTAATCAATGTGCTCAGAGCAGGAACCCCCAAACAGCAATGACGATTGGTTTAAGTGGAGTTGATTGAGAGATTAATGGTAATAATAATAATCACTTATTGTCATAAATAGGCTTCAATGAAGTTACTGTGAAAAGCCCCTAGTCACCACATTCCGGCGCCTGTTCGGGAAGGCCGGTACGGGAATTGAACCTTACGCCTTCAGTAATGCCAGTGGTGCTGCGTGTTGGTTATGGGTGGTACAAGCTAAAAATAGCCAATACTAGTGCTATTTGAAACAATGCACATATGCAATTAGACAGAATGTGGGAATACTTTAGGAGACATCTTTGAATGCTCTGAGCCACATGTGAAGAAGGTAATTTTGGCACCAAGTAGTTGACCTCTAACTTCTGCATGGGGATGCTGTAGGGGTTGTGTGTGGCCGGGGAGGGGGATGTAATGGAGAGCAGCTGTACTTTTGTTTGGACTTTCAGCAAGCTCAGGAAGTTACTGGTTACTGCAGATGATGGAAATCACCTGCTCACTCCAGAAGTGTCAGCCTTCACTCAATGGTAGGACTCTTGATCTTTGAAACCAAATGTTATCATCTCATGTGATCCTCTGGAGCAATCAACACATAATCTAGGTTGAGCTGGGGAACGTGTAGGAGTAGGGTTCATTAGTCTTGTGCAGTAATTCATGACTCAAGGACTTTAATTTTTATATGTGATGGACATTGGACAGGAAATTCTCATGAAGCAAGGTTGTGAACAATGCAACAAATGACCACTGTCTGTAGGCTATATTACAGGAAGCTCCCAGACCCATCCAGACAACAGGAGCATTGTTTTAGCATTGCAGCCATCACTCAATGATGATGAAATATGGATATTGGAGAGGTGCCTTGAACTAGGTGTGAAGGGGATAGCTTTACCATCAAGCAGCCAACCTGTGATTTTTGTGCTTGGTCGAAGTAGGAGTGGCGGGTGTGAGGGAGATTGTGGACCAGGTGAAATATAGACCCGGCACAGGAGGAAGACTATGATAACTGCGAAGAAGGCAGACGCACATCTGTATGGTTTGCTGAATATTAAGGGAATGAAAACCTTCATGATACTTGATGGTTGCTGGTTCATTAGCCTTGATGTTGCACGGCTGCAATCAATAACGCTCCACACTTATGGAAAATCTGCAATATGCACTGCACCCAGAACCCTTTCCTGTTGGTGCTGAATGTTCTTGGAATAAGTTCTGAGTTGGATGGATTTTCCAAATAGGATGTTTGTCATATGCTTGATGTAAGCATAAGCTGAAAACTGACTATTACTAATGTCCCCTGCCACAGACTGTAAGAACTTGTGTCCAAAAGATTGAGTTTGAGAACTGCTATTACTTCTGGTGCCATAATAAGTATGGTGGCAACTGTGAAAATGGGTTTTCAGCCTTTGAGGCAGCACATTTCTATAACTGCCTAGGGAAAAGCGGCATTCCTGCACAATACTCCTTAGAAAGCTTGTGTAGACGACTCTGGGACTATAGACCCAAAGGAGTCTGACCACAGAAATCTTCTCAATGGCCTCATAGAATATAATCCCACAGAATACCTACAATGCAGAAGGAGGCCATTCGGCCCATCAAGTCTGCACTGACCCTCCGAAAGGGCACCCTACCTAAGCCCACTCCCCTGCCCTATCCCTGTAACCCCATAACCATACCTTAACTTTGGACACTAAGGGGCAATTTAGCATGGCCAATCCATCTAACCTGCACATCTTCGGACTGTGGAAGGAAACCGCAGCAACCGGAGAAAACCCACGCAGTCGCGGGGAGAAAGTGCAAAGTTTACACAGACAGCCATCCGAAACTGGACTCGAACCCGGGTCCCTGGCGCTGTGAGGCAGCAGTGCTAACCACCGTGCCACCCAGTGGGGTCATCTGTGGGGTCCTTGAAGATCCAATTTCTGCTCGATGAGTCCGTACACATTGTTGCTACAGGTGCTGTATGTGCTCTTTCTAAAGCTAGAATGGAGTGAGCAGATGATTCCCATCACCTACTCGCCTGTACCTTCCTGAGCTCGTTGATAGTTCAAACAAAAACATAGCTGTTTTCCATCCACCCTCGCCCAAACCTTTGGCCTGTTCCCAGAGGTTGTGGGTCGACTACCTGGCACCAAGATCACGTCCTTCACACGTGACCAATACGGTAAAAGATGTCTACAAACATTTCCCCGCATCTGTCTAATTACCGAAGTGTGTTTCTAATAGCACTAGAAATGGCTGTTTTGGGCTTGTACCCAAGGCCAGGATTTAGGCCACAGTATAATCTGAACAGAAAACATATTGAACGTGTACGTTACATTCATTCAAATGTTGAATTAAATGTATTATTCTAATAGACCTTACAGATTTTTCATATCATTCATTAAGAGATCAGTTGTTTAAAAATAATGCTAATGTAACATGGACAGCCTTTAGGTGAAAGTAATAATGCCTAACAGCATAACTCATCGAAATAAAAGCTAATGCCCAGTGTTCACACACATAACTACATTGTTTGAGTTCTACTGCTGATGGTTGCTTGTTGCGATTTGACAGACCTCCTCTGGATGTATCGCAAGACCGCCTCACCATTTTGAGCACCTGCAGTTCCAGCACCTGAAAGCCTTAGAGTTAACCCCTAAGTGTGTCTCTTTTTGGTTCCTCTCTCAGGAAGCCCACAATAACCCATCTTATTCTTTGCCATGAGTCACCGATAATATGTGTAATAGTTTTTCCTGTTTAGGTATGCCACAGGATTTTTGTCAAGCATGTGAATTACTACATGCACATCCAGTAATGCCTTGCACCCTTGAAGAAGCTATGAATTGGAAAACTCAGTGTACCTCTTCTACTGCTTGTCTTAATTTCATTTCTGACATGTATACAGTTGAGTACTTTAAAATACAAGGTTTCAGTTGCATCCCGAGTAGAACAGAAAACTAGATGACAGGTATGATAGATGCTTGGAAAGGTCCCACAGCATAAAAATTGAGAAACATGGTCATCTTCACTGCAGCCAGTAGTACACTGCAAATAGTTCAGCATCCCTTTAGATCTCGATGCATTAATTGACAGACTTGAGCCACAGCCTCCCTGCTGAACCTTATCATGCCCTGGTATTTGACAGTTGTAGTAGTTGCCCAACCTATTTTATTTTGGGAATGTTTGCTACCTCTGCCTTCTTCACTGATAATAATCTTTAATAGTATCACAAGTAGGCTTACATTAACACTGCAATGAACTTACTGTGAAAATACTCACTAACTGTGTGGGTGCACAGAGATACCTGCAGATCTATCAATGGTTATTACACCCCAGAACATCCCAGTAAATTATGCGCTTCTTAAGTGTATGGCAATATGTTAAAATATTCCTATTTATTTAGCTATTGCCCACGAACATTGAGTTCTGAGCTTAATGGGTGGAATTTTCTTTCCCTCAGGTGGGAAAAGTGATGCACAGCATGCTGGTGCACACCCGGCTTTACTCACCAGATTGTCCAGCTCTTCAGAAAATAATCCTGGAGGTGTAACTCGTGTCTTCATGCTGGCAGGGCAGAGCCTATAAAAGATGGCAACTTTGTGTTGCTAGAAAGCCAGGGTTTTTTAAAAAGATTTTTAAAGAAGGAACCCACTTCCTCCATCATGCTCATGGAGAATCCCGCACACATGCACATGGACAGCCCTCCCCGGCTGAGACCCTCCTTCTCACATACACTGGCAACCCACTGCTCCCTCCACGGACCCAGGGAACCCCCTGTCCCCAAGCAGCTTCTCCGAATGGTCTCTGCTGGCACTGTACGAGCATGTCCCTCTTGCCCCTGGGGGGCTGTACTTACCTGTGCAGTCTCTTCACCTGGTGCACATTGCTCCAGACTTGTTCTAAAGGTCGCCAACCACACGTCACACTGGCGAGGGAGGAAATCCCAATGTGGTGGGGGGACAATATCCCATAATTATATATTAATGCATTTAAATATGGTTTTGACCTTCCTGGGCAGGAATCTCATTACGTCAATAGCAGGAGAATGGGACAATTGCACCGCGAGATCTCATCAGTGAGATTTTCGTTTTTTCACTCGTGGGAATTTTTGCCCATGTTGCCATTTATGCTTGAAGCAAACGCAGGTGCAAAATCCCAGTCAATATTTGTCTGTCCATTGTCAGGTGGATGTACCTTTAAGAAATGGGTGTTTATCAAATAGCTGCAGTGATGTCAGTGTGTGGGTGGAGCTGGGCTGTCTGTCTTTCACTTATTTTTGAGCTGGCAGCTGCAGTGTGTTTAGTTTCATTTTCAGAGGTGGAGAGCTGCATTCAAAGCAAGCAGCTGTATAATGATCTCGCTCTCTGCAAGCTAAAGAATGTCTCCAGATCATTGATGAGTTCAAAGTAATACCTGTTTCTGTAGAGCATTTAAACCTGCTGTCTTTATTTTAAAAAGGATTCAACTTATGGATGTTGTTTGGGAAGATAGTAAGGGTTACCTATAGAATATTGTATTGGGAAAGTATCAGTGTTTGTGGTTGATAAGATGTTTACTGTGTGTTTATAAAATACTAACTGGATTCATAGAATAAACATTATTTTGTTTTAAACGTACTTTAGCTCTCTGTTGCATCACACCTGTAAAGTGGGCCCTTGTGCTCCCCATAAACAAAATCTATTAAAAGTTGTGGGTCAGGTGAACTCCATGATATACTTTGGGGTTCTCTAAACCCTGGCCCATAATACCATTCCATTTCAGCCCTTCTTAGTAATCCTTTGAATTCTTAAAAAACGTCTGAACAAGTACAGTGCTGTTTTCTTTTTGTTTTACTGAGCATTAATTTTCTTCAAAGCATTTTTAGAAGGGACATATCCACAACACTGCTAAATGGCGACGCTGGCAGTGATTTTCCAGGATCATTCACCGCAGGCTCAAATCCTGTAGTTGTCGGGAATTCTGTGAGAGGGCTATGAACAGGGTTTGCGAAGGGGAGATCTCAGAATGAGATCTTCCCTGCCAGCAATATAGTGTGCATGAACCTGATTACCATCATTTGAATGTTCAACACCGATTTAATGCCAAATCTTCCAGGAATGTCATATATTCCCACCTGCCGGCTTGATGTGATACTGGCAGGAATTAGTACCGTGTGTCTCCAAAAATGGAGACCAGGTGTGATGAGCACGCCAGGGGTTCGGAGGCCATTGTAGATCTTGGATGGTCAGAGACACGGCAGGGTGGCACTGCCATGGAGCGGTGCCTGAAAGGGAGTGGAGTCTATAGGGGGGTCATTGGGATGGCGCCGATGCTGGCAGTCAATGATGGAAATGGACTCCCGATGTCCATTGAGGGGCGTCTTTAAGAACTCCGCCCCAATCTCTGCGAAGCCGGGCTTGCTGGCATGCTTAGGCCCCAACACGCACAAAGATGGTGCAAAACACGCCCCCTTCTAAAAAGTGTCAAAGCGTGGGAAAATTTCGACCAAAAACCGACCTCTGTCTCTAGGGAGAAACTCATTGGTTTTCAGTCAGAATCTGACGCCTTGGCATTCTTTTTATCAAAACATTTTATTGGAGGCATTTTCAAATATATACATAACAAAAAAAAAACAACTGCGGCAACAACAAACGACTGAAATTACTTTACAACCCCCCCCCCCCCAACCCGGCTCCTGCCCCCTCCCCTTTTTTTCAACTTTCAACCCAAACTGAGCAGAAAAAAGAAACCTCCCCCCACTGCTGAAGACCCAGGCACAGGACGGCACGGTAGCATAGTGGTTAGCACTGCTGCTTCACAGCGCCAGGATCCCAATTTCGATTCCCGGCTTGGGTCACTGTCTGTGCAGAGTCTGCATGTTCTCCCCGTGTCTGCGTGGGTTTCCTCCGGGTGCTTCAGTGTCCTCCCACGTGTCCCAAAGACATGCAGGTCAGGTAATTTGGACATTCTGTATTCTCCCCCTGTGTACCCGAACAGGTGCCGGAATGTGGCGACTAGGGGATTTTCACAGTAATTTCATTGCAGTGTTAATGGAAGCTTACTCGTGACAATAAAGATTATTATTATTATACTCCTTGAAGAAGCTGATGAACAGCTTCCACCTCGAGGTGAACCCCTCCTCTGCACCCCTACTGGCGAACTTGATTTTCTCTAAGTGCAGGAACTCTGCCAAATCACTCACCCACACCCCTATGCTTGGCGACTCCAAGTACTACCAGCACAAGAAAATCTGTCTCCGGTTATTAGGGTGGCAAAGACCAATACATCGGCATTTTTCCTCACCTGTACTCCCGGATCCTCCGACACTCCAAATATTGCCACCTCTGGACTCGGACCTACCGTTATCCCCAAAATCTTTGACATCATATCTGCAAATCCCATCTAAAACTCTCTCAACTTCAGACACGCCTAAAACATATGGACATGATTCACTGGCCTCCCTGCACACTACCCACACCTGTCCTCCACCGTGAAAAGAACCGATTCCTCTGGGACACTGCCATGTGGGCCCTGTGCACCACATTAAACTAGATGAGACCTCGACTTGCACACAATGAGGACACTTTAACCCTCTGCAAAGCTTCTCTCCACACTCCAGATTCTCCTCCCACTTATGCCTAACCTCCTCCACTGAGGCTTTCTCTCCGCATATATAGCCAAGACCCTACTCTCCTATTTCCTCCTCAGACAGGAGTTTGTCCTGCAGCACCAGGGATGGCAGCGTCGGAAGCAAAGGCACCACCTTCCTCATAAAGTCCCTAACCTGCAGTTACCGGAACCCATTCCCCTTCGGCAACTGATATGTCCCCTCCAGCTCCTCCAGGTCTGCCAACTTCCCTCCAACAAATAAACCCCTAAAGTATTCTATCCCCACCTGCCCAACCTGTACCACACATCCAAACCCACCGGGGCAAATCTATGATTGTCACAAATCAATACCCACAGGGACATGCCTTGCATTCTAAAATGCTGCCGACACTGGTTCCACACCCGCAATACTGCTATCACCACTGGGCTCATGGAGTACCTGGCCGTCGAGAACGGATGGGACGCCAGCAGTAGTGCTCTCAAACTGGTCCCTTTACGCGAGGCCGCTTCCATCCACCCCCACACCAACCGCTCCTCCACCACCCATTCCCTTACCATTACAATGTTTGCTGCCCAATAATAGTTTTGCAAGTTCGGCAATGCTAACCCCATCCCCCGTCGGTCCCTCTCCAAGAACACCCTCCTATCCCACAGAGCTTTACCCGCCCACACAAGCCGTAAAATCATCCCATTAACCTTCCTAAAAAAGGACTTGTGCACAAAGACTGGGAGGTTCCGAAACACAAACAAAAACTTTAGCAACACCATCATCTTTACCACTTGGACCCGACCAGCAAACTACAATGGCAGACCATCCCACCTCTTAAAGTCCACCTTCATTCCCTCCACCAACTTGTGCAGTTGAGCCCAGCTCTGCAGCACCTGTATCCCAAGGTAACGAAAACCCGTCCCGACCAACCAAAGCGGCAGCCCCCCAAAACTCCTCTCCTGTCCCGGGGCATTAATTGGGAATATCTCACTTTTCCCCATGTTGAGCTTATACCCCGAAAAGAGACCAAACTCCCGCAAAATCCCCATCATCCTGTCAAAGCTTCCGATTGGGTCCGAAATACACAGCAAGAGATCATCCGTATACAAAGAAACTCAGTGCTCCATCCCTCTACCCCAGCCTCCCACCCCCTCCACAACTTAATTCCCCTCCAACCCCTCGAGACCCTGAGCACCATTACCAAGGGCTCAATCACCAGGGTAAAAAAATAGTGGGGAGAGCGGACACCCCTGCCTCCTCTCCCGGTGCAATCTAAAGTACTCTAAGCTGACCCTGTTAGTCCGAATACTGGCTTTAGGTGTCTTATTATGCAACTGCCGAACCCAGTCCAGAAATCCCTGCCCAAACCGCCCCAGCATGTCGAATAAGTACGTCCACTCCAACCAATCAAAAGCTTTCTCCGCGTCCATCACCACAGCCACTTCCACATGTTGGCACTCCGAGGGCATCATGACGGTCAGTAACCTCTGGACATTCGTCGACAACTGCCGCCCCTTCACCAATCCTGGCTGGTCCTCACCTATCACCATGCCGCACAATCCTCTATCCACGTACCTTCACCAACAGCTTCGCATCTACATTCAACAGTGAAATTGGGCGGTACTAACCACACTGCTCCGGAACCTTGTCTTTCTTTAAAATGAGTGATATCAAACACCCCATTCACCTCCTCTGGCCCTGTTACCATCGTACTCCCGCTATCTCTCACCATCCAATTTCCTTCGCTGCCGCCTACCTCCACAACTGATGCATACGCATCCTGCTGGGTTTCTCCCCATATTCATATATTGCCTCCCCCTGGCCCTGCTCAGTTGCCCACACTGCCTTTCCCGTGGACACAAGTCAAAACTCCATCTGGAGCTTTTGTCTGTCCTTCAACAGTGCTTCCTCAGGCGCCGTCGAGTACCTCCAGTCAACCCTCAGAATGGCCTCCACCATCCTCAACCTCTCAGCGCGCTCCACCGTCTCCTTGTGCACCCGGAGTGCACGTTTTCCTGTGTATGTGTGGGTTTCCTCCAGGTGCTCCAGTTTCCTCCCACAAGTTCCAAAAGACGTGCTGTTAGGTGAATTAGACATTATGAGTTCTCCCTCAGTGTACCTGAACAAGAGCCGTAGTGTGGCGACTGGGAGATTTTCATAGTAACTTCATTGCAGTGTTAATATAAACCTTCTTGTGACACGAATAAAGATTATTATTGAGATAAACTTCCCCCTTACCAACACCATCAGTGCTCCCCACAACGTAGAGGCAGAAACCTCCATCTTATTCTGCTCCACATATTTCCAGATAGCCACCCCTATCTTTTTGCAAACCTCCTTATCCGCCAATAACCCCACATCCAAACTCCACTTTGTCACCCGCAAATCCACCCAATGCCCAAGATGTTTGGCGAAATCTCCCCTTAACCAACTGCGCCACACCAACTCCGCCCACGTCAGCATTTCCCTCAAACCCCACCCCATAAAAAAACCAACCTATCCCCAACTTCACAACCTCCACAGATTGTGCCCCCCCCCCACTGCACTCCATTTAACTAACCCAACTGCTGGCATGGTGGCCCCCACTTAACGCTACCCTCCCACTCCTCTCCACCTCATCCGCAATTCCCCCAAAACAGTTGAACAAACTTACCCAATTCACACCCACACATAGTAAATGTAACAATCTGCCCGGCATACACACCCCCATTCCCCATACTGGCATCTCCAACATTCAGTGACCTCACAAGCCTCCCAGTTCATGGTGTCCCATAAAATGACTTGCCTCCTCCAGCATATCAAAATAAAATTCCTGGTTCTGGAGCGTGACCCACAGAAGAACACGATATAACACTCTGAACTTCACTCCTTTCTTGTAGAGGGCCGCATTGACCCTGTTGAACCCAGTCCGCCCTTTGGCCAGCTCCACACGTTTTCCGCGCACCACATTTTCTTCGCAGGTTCATTCTCTCATCTCCTTCGCTACCGCCGAAGCTGCTTTGTCCAGAAAACGATGCAACTGCACCACCATTGCCCTCAGCTGTTCCCCCATCTTCGGCCTCTTCCTCAATGCCCTGTGCGCTCCAACCACAAAAGATGGGAGGAGGCTTGAGTGGATCATAAACACCAGCATGGACTTGTTGGGCCAAATGGCCTGTTTCTGTTCTGTCTATCCTGTGTTGTCATCATGGCTGTGGATTATGTAAAGGGGCTTGCAGGGTGTCATATCAGAGCAGAAATCTGTATTCCTTCAGATTTCTGGCAATGTTGAGATTGCAAACACCTCTCCCCATAGGACGTCTGGTGGTTGGAACAGTGACAGATGGATCTGGGAAGCTGTGAGATAATGCATTTGGGAAACAGTAAGAAGTCTTACAACACCAGGTTAAAGTCCAACAGGTTTGTTTCGATGTCACTAGCTTTCGGAGCGCTGCTCCTTCCTCAGGTGAATGAAGAGGTATGTTCCAGAAACATATATATAGACAGATTCAAAGATGCCAGACAATGCTTGGAATGCGAGCATTAGCAGGTGATTAAATCTTTACCCCCATCTCTGGATCTGTAAAGATTTAATCACCTGCTAATGCTCGCATTCCAAGCATTGTCTGGCATCTTTGAATTTGTCTATATATGTGTTTCTGGAACATACCTCTTCATTCACCTGAGGAAGGAGCAGCGCTCCGAAAGCTAGTGACATCGAAACAAACCTGTTAGACTTTAACCTGGTGTTGTAAGACTTCTTACTGTGCTCACCCCAGTCCAACGCTGGCATTTCCATATCATGGCATTTGGGAAAGGCTAACAAAGCAAGAGAAATATATAGAACATACAGTGCAGAAGGAGGCCATTCGGCACATCGAAGATGCACCGACCCACTTAAGCCCTCACCCTATCCCCGTAACCCAATAACCTCTCCTAACTTTCTTTGGTCACCAATGGCAATTTATCATGGCCAATCCACCTAACCTGCAAGTCTTTGGACTGTGGGAGGAAACCGTAGCACCCGGAGGAAACCCACGCAGACACGGGGAGAATGTGCAGACTCCGCACAGACAGTGACCCAGCGGGGAATCAAACCTGGGACCCTGGCGCTGTGAAGCCACAGTGCAAATCACTTGTGGTGCCCGAAATATAATGAATGGCAGGATACTGAGAAGCTGCAGAAGGATGGGAGGACATTGGAGCACATGGACATAAGATTCCTGAAAGTAGAAACGGTGGTCAAGAAGTAATTCTTGTCTTTATTAGCCAAGGCATAGAGAATATGAGCAGGGAGGTGATGCTGGAACTGTGTAAAACACTGGTTAGGCTGCAGCTGAAGTACTGGGTGCAGTTCTTTGGGAAAGATGTAATTATGCTAGAGAGGATACAGTGGGATTTACAAGGATGTTGCCTAGTCTGGAGAAATTTAGTTATGAGGAAAGATTGGATAGGCTAGGGTTGTTTTCTTCAGAACAGAGGAGGATGAGTGAAGATTTAATTGAAGTGAATATTATGAGAGGTCTAGTTAGAGTGAATAGTAAGACTCTGTTCCCCTTGGTTGAAGGGTCCACTACCAGGTGGCATGGATTTGTGGTAGGAAGCAGGAGGTTTAGAGGGTATTCGAGGGGAGATCTGAACTCACTGGTTGGAAAAGTGGGAGAGGCAGACACCCTCATCACATTTAAAATACATAAAATGCAATATTTAAGATTATGGGCGCACTTTAAATGGGAACAAAGTCCCATAGCAAGCGTCTTTAGCCATGTGGTTCACGATGCTCGCAGCTTTTAAATGTCCCTCAGGTTAGTTAGGAGGCCTCAGCAGGGAAAGCGCAGCCAAGGCCGCACATAGCCCTGTTTTCTGCACTGCGGAGCTCGGCTCGCTGGAACTCTTCAGTGTAGCGAGAGGGCGTCCAGATCTCTGGAGCCCTTGACGTGACTGCCGACCGACTGCCAGTATGCCAGCCTGGCAGTGCCAGGGTACCACCCTGCCCAAAGGGCATGTACCTGGGGACCTCTGAACCCCTGGAAGTGCGTTCCATCTGGTCCCGTTTGTGGAGACCAGTACTGAACGGCGCTCACCTGAGATCTCCGAGACGAAGGGGATGGATCCCAACACCTATGGAAACTGCATATTACAGTGAGACTAGCTGCCTCGTTCTAATATGATTTGCCAAAAAGTGATCCCGCCCACAATGGGAGGGATTTACATCACAACGTCTCACGAGATCACATCTCATGGCGCGCTGCTTTTTGGGTGCAGTTTGATCACGCTCTTAGAACTTGAAATGGCACAAGCTACAAGGATGTGGATGAGGGCTGAAAGAGGCATTAGGCTGGATGATTGCATGTCAGTCGGCACCCAGTGGGCTGGACCGTCTTCTGTGCAGTCATCTCACAGGTTGTTCTTTGCTAAAGTTCAGGCTGGAGAATTGCTCCCTTGGTGGATATTCCCTCCTGCTAAAAGCCCTTGTCTCCATTCATCTTTTCCTTTCTCGCAGCTTGTCTTGCTCTGGGTGGCTTCTGCTCATTCTTCCAGTCATGCTAAATTCCAAGGGGAATGGTTACTAGTGCAGCAATGTATGGGAACAACTGGTTTGTGCAAAAGCCTTCAAGACAGTTCCTGCCAGACCACGCCCTGTAAACCTTTGCAACTTTAAGCAAATGTATAAAATATCAAGCACTTGTATAACTGAAGAAACAGCTAAATGAAATCAGCCAGTAACTAATCTGTAAGTAGTTGGTGATCCCATTATATTGTGCAGTTGTGTATCACTTCAACTGCTGAACACATGTTGAGCTGTGCAAGGTTAAAGGCATGGGAGGAGTGTTGGCTGGAGAGTTGACTTGCAAAGTGACACCAATGGCTCCAAATAACCGTTAACACACCGATTGATCTCATGAACCTGCCTATGTGCATACTCCCAGTTGATATTCGCTATGTGTCCGAGCTAACGTCCTCATCAATAAGGCATCAAGCGCGATTCACCCCACATGTATGTGCACACAATGCAGTCACCATTTTGAAACCGTAAGGAGAGTCGTGACACTGAGAAAACACTTGGAAATGATCCTAATTTCTCACCCAGTGCAATTTGTCCAACCATCACTAATGTTGTAAATTAGTTCCAAAATGTCCCTTGATTTGGGGAGAACTTATTGGCTGTGTGTTTTATATTAATTAATGGGATGTGAACAGTGCTGGCAAGAGCAGCATTTGCTGCCCATCCTTAATTGCTCTAGAGAAGATGGTGGCGAGCCATTGGTATAGCTGCATCCACCGTGCTATTAGGAAGGGAATTCCAAGATTGATTCAGCTACAGTGAAGGAACAATGATATATATCCAAATCAGCAAGGTATGTGGCTCGGACTGGTACCTGCAGATTGCTGTCAAAATACAAACTCTACAGCTTCAAGATGAACAAGTAACAGTCTCTGAAGGTACAACGCATTTGTAAGATTTATTTCCATACTATTATAATGTTAATCCATTTAGTTCAAATGCATTGAATGAAAACATTTAGCAGGTCATCCTAAGGAGTCTTAATTGTTCAGAAAATTAACCCAAAAGTGTCAGAGAATGTATCACCTTCAGCTGAATCAATTTTTAAAGCTCATCTTCATTGTGTGTTTCATAGGCTTCAATGGCTGAGAATAACATACCTCTATACACTACTGCTTCCATGGGACATCCCACTGTAGCCTCCATGGTGGGTGCTATTCATGAGGAGCTAAATGGTGCAGTGGAGCATTCAAATAGCAATGAGAGTGACAGCAGTCCAGGGCGTTCACCCCTGCAAACAATGTGAGTACTGTAGCGTTGCTTTCTTTCACGTTTCCTCTTTAATGGAATTTCTTTTTCAATAATCTTGTCCAGGATGGTCAGGAATTTGGTATGCCTTGGCTTTGCTACCAGGAACTGATAAACTATTTGTTTGAAACCATGGGCGGGATTCTCCGACCCCCGCTGGGTCGGAGAATTGCTGGGGGGTGGCGTAAGTCCCGCCCCCGCCGCACGCCGAATTCTCCAAAGGGTGAAAAGTCGGCGGGGTGATGGGTCACGTCGGCGTAAATCAAAACACCTTTTTAACGGCGTCAACCAGTGCTGATGGTTGACGCCGTCCAGCGTGGAGGTCGGTCACGGCCTGAGGGGTGGCCGCAGGAGAGGTGATGGCGTGGCTGCAGTCTGTGTGTGTGGGGGAGAGGTGTGTGCGCGGCGGGGGGTGGGGTGGGGTGGGCTTCGGGGGAGTGCCGGGGAAAGGGGGGGTGAGTGCCAGGGACGGGGGGATGAGTGCTGGGTACGGGGGGATGAGAGGCGGGTACGGGGGGGGGGGATGAGTGCCGGGTACGGGGGGGGGGGGAGGTGGGGGCCTTGTACGGTGCGAGTGAGTGCCGGGGATGGGGGGGGGATGAGTGCCGGGGACGGGGGGGATGAGTGCCGGGGACGGGGGGGGTGAGTGCCGGGGACGGGGGGGTTAGTGCCGGGTACGGGGGGGGATGAGTGCCGGGTACGGGGGGGTGAGTGCCGGGGACGGGGGGGTGAGTGCCGGGGACGGGGGGGGATGAGTGCCGGGGACGGGGGGGGATGAGTGCCGGGGACGGGGGGGGATGAGTGCCGGGGACGGGGGGGGATGAGTGCCGGGGACGGGGGGGATGAGTGCCGGGGACGGGGGGGTGAGTGCCGGGGACGGGGGGTTAGTGCCGGGTACAGGGGGATGAGTGCCGGGTACGGGGGGGGTGAGTGCCGGGTACGGGGGGGTGAGGGACGGGGCGGATGAGTGCCGGGGGGGGGGGTGAGTGCCGGGTACGGGGGGGGTGAGTGCCGGGTACAGGGGGGGGGTGAGTGCCGGGTACGGGGGGGTTGAGTGCCGGGTACGGGGGGGGGTGAGTGCCGGGTACGGGGGGTTGAGTGCCGGGTACGGGGGGGGTGAGTGCCGGGTACGGGGGGGGGGTGAGTGCCGGGTACGGGGGGGGTGAGTGTCGGGTACGGGGGGGATGAGTGCCGGGTACGGGGGGCGGTGAGTGCCGTGTACAGGGGGGTGAGTGCCGGGTACTTGGGGATGAATGCCAGGTACAGGGGGATGAGTGCCTTGGAGGGGGGAATGGGTGCCGGGTACGGGAGTGGTGAGTGCCGGGTACGGGGGGGGGGGGTGAGTACCGGGTACGGGGGGGGTGAGTGCCGGGTATGGGGGGATGAGTGCCAGGGACAGGGGGAGTGACGGCAAGGGAGCTTGTCCGCCTGGCCAGGTGCCATCCTCCAACAGCAGCGCATGCCACTTGGCTGGTGGGAGGGGGGGTACGGGCAACGATGACATGTCGTCGTTTCTCTCCTCCCCCCCCCCCCCCCCCCCCTCCCCGCAGCCATGGCGGCTGCCGCTATTCTCCATGTTGCCCTGGAGGAGGAGGAGGAGCATGCCAGAGAGGCGGCACAGGCTGCCGCAGAGGAGCATGCCGCAGAGGGGCAGGCGGCGGCCACCCAGGCTGGAGGGACACCCGCCCGACAGGAGGAGGAGCAGGGGGAGCACGTAGTGGAGGAGAAACACGTGGCGCCACGGCAACGGAGGCACCCAAGGAGGCAACGTGTGTACCGGCCCCGGCTGTCGTACCAGGACCTCACGGACTGAGAATGCAGGACGAGACTCCGGATGAGCAGGGAAACTGTGGCGCACACCTGCCACCTGCTAGCACACCTGGCACCGCGTGGCACTGGGGGGGGGGGGGGGGCGAACACCCTCTCCCCGTGTCTGTCAAGGTTACGGTGTGGAGATGCCGGCGTTGGACTGGGGTGAACACAGTAAGAAATTTTACAACACCAGGTTAAAGTCCAACAGGTTTGTTTCGATGTCACTAGCTTTCGGAGTGTTGCTCCTTCCTCAGGTGAATGAAGAGGTATGTTACAGAAACACATATATAGACAAATTCAAAGATGCCAAACAATGTTTGGAATGCGACCATTAGCAGGTGATTAAATCTTTACAGATACAGAGATGGGGTAACCCCAGGTTAAAGAGGTGTGAATTGCATCAAGCCAGGACATAGGTTACGGTGCCAAGGTTACGGTGGCCTTGAACATTTATGCCACGGGGTCATTCCAGACGCCAGGTGGGAACCTGTCCAGCATCTCGCAGACATCGGTGCACCGGTGCATCCGGGCAATGACAGACGCTCTATATGCCCTGGCGCACCGCTACATCCGCTTCCCTGTGGACCGGGCCAGCCAGGATGCCCGGGCCATGGGCCCATGGTCCAGGGCGCGATCGATGGGATGCACGTCGCCGTGCGGCCAGCTGCAGATAACAGGGCCGTGTTCACCAATAGGAAGGGGACCTATTCCATGAACATCCAGGTGGTCTGCGATCACCGCATGATTATCCTGCACGTCTGCAACCGGTGCCCGGGAAGTGTACATGACGCACGCGTGTTGTCCCGGTCTTACATCCCCGGCATGTACAAGGGACGCCACCCCCGGCTGAGGGGCTGGTTGCTGGGCGACAGGGTCGTTGCGGTCGTGGCTGATGACGCCTATACGGAGGCCACAGAATGACGCGGAGAACAGTTACAATGATGCCCATGCAGTGACGAGGGTTGTGATAGAGAGGTGCTTTGGCGTGCTCAAAATGAGTTTCAGGTCCCTGTACCTCTCTGGGGGCGCCCTCCAGTATCCATCAGATAGGGTCGGCCGCATCATTGTGGTGTGCTGCGTCCTGCACAACATAGCCCAGCAGAGGGGCGATGTTCCGCAGGCAGAGGAGGGCAGAGTGGAGGAGCAGCAGGAAGAGGCGCAGTCCTCCCCAGATGAGGGGGATGGGAGCATTGGTCATGGCAGACGGGCTAGACATGGGCGGGTGGCTGTCCACCGTTACCGGCTGGGCCAGCGGGCACGGGACAGGCTGATAGCTGCCCGCTTCACTGACTAGAGGACATGGGAATCGGCGAGTATGGCCACATACCGCACACCATGGCAATACCCAAACACCCTCACCACTGCTCACCCATACACCCCCTCACCCCCCCCCCCCCCCACCACACCCACCCCACCCGCATGCACACCACCCCTCCATTGCAGATCCACCTGCGGCATGACGGCCGGGCTCTCACGGAAGCGTGTCTATTGCAGGCCATGGAGGATGATGACAACCTGCTCTGCGATGAGCTCCTGGCTTCACATCGTTGGACAATGTCTGACCCATGGCCACAGTACCACCATCCACCCGGACCATCCCTGCATGCGGCTGTGACACTGCAGCGCACGGGCTCACCCTCTGCCCGGGGGGATGGTGAGGGCGGCCCAGGGGGAAGGGGGCAGACTCACCTGAGGCCGACGTAAGACCACCCCTCACACACACACTGGCGCTCAACGTACATGACACCCCTGCACGCTTCGGACAGAGCACAAAGGCAGCTTCTGTAGGTGTTAAAGTGATTTTAATAACAAACAGTGCATACACGTGCCCTAGCCCCTAAAACTCATCTGTGCCCTGCACCCGTGCCAACTTACTCAGTGTCTAATTGTTTGGCCTTACGGGCCCTTTGACTGCGCCTAGGTGGTTCCCCAGGCGGTACAGCAGAACTGGAGGTGGACTCCTGCGAGTCCTGCCTTCTGACTCGGGATCCCTTTGGTGGCCGTTTCCTGGGGCGGCCTGGCTTACATGGGCCAGGCTGCAGCCCGGGCGACTGGGATGGCGAGCTGTCAGCCTGTCCTGCCCATTGCTCACCCGATGCACCTGGGACGAAAGGGGGAGGGGGGGGAGGGTGGCGGAGGTGCTGCAGTGTTCCTGGACCTCCCCTACAGGGGGACCTGGGACGGACCACACCACCTCCTCCTCCCTCGGGGTGCCCAATGGCCCCCAGGCCTCTACATGGGTCGGGGGTGCGAATGGACCGGCCATCCAACGCCCCTCCGACACCTGGCGCTGCCAGTCCTGGAGGCCCGTGCTGGTTTCGACAAGCGTCTGCAGGTTTGCAGCCATGGAGCTCAGGGAGTTGGCCATTCCTGTCTGTGACTGTGCGACGCCGGCTGGCACATGGGCAATGGCGCCGATGCCCTCAGCGATGGCCTGCTGCGACTGGACCATGGCCTGCAGGGATTGGGCCATTGCCTGCTGAGACTGGGCCATGGCCTGCTGAGACAGGGCCACGGTGTTGAGCGCCTCTGCCATCTGCCGCTGGTGCTGGCTCATGGCCACCTGTGAGAGGGCAGCCATGTCCTGGGCCACAGATGCCGCCTGCACGGAAAGCCCCAGGCCTCGCATACTGCTCCCCGTGTCTGACACCGTCGCACCCATTGCCTCCACCGCGGACACCACCCGTGCGGTATCGGCCTGGGTGTCACGCATGACCGACACCACTCCCAGCTCCTGCAAGCCGGCTGTCACCCTCTTCGCTCGTCCCAGGTTCGGTGGTTGCATCGGATCTATGTGTGGGTGTGGTAACTCCAGGAACCCGGGATCCATCTGGGTGGCAGATGTTCGCTTGGGCTGGGCTCCCCTCCGACCGCCCGGCCCCTCTGCTGCTCCTACCTCCACCTGCTGTACCGGGACGGCTGTGTTGTGCGCACCAGTGAGTGTACCAGACGCCTCATCATTAAAGTGCCCAACCTAGGTGAGTGCGATGGTGGAGGGTGTTGGAGACAGCAGTGGTGTTGTGTCGTGTGCATCGTCCGACTCTGAGTCCGTGGTACTTTGGGGTGGCGGTTCGTCTCCACCCATCCACTCTGTGTCACTGTCCTGTATTTTGGTTTCCTGGGTAGGGGTCTCCTGGGTAGGGGTGTCCTGGGTAGTGGAGTCATGAGTAGGGCTGTCCTGGGGAGGGCTGTCCTGGGTAGTGGTTTAGTGGCTCGGCTGTGACGGGGGCCTGTGGCTGCCCCCCTCGTCGCTGGGTGGCACACGCCTGCGTCGCCACACCCGCACGAGACGGGGGCGTCATCTCCATATTGCTCCGGGTCTCTCCATCTCCCGTGGTCGCCCTGGGGCATCCTGCGGGCGCCGTGTGCCAGAGGGTCCGGATCTCTCCGTATCCCGTGGTCGCCCTGGGGCATCCTGCGGGCGGTCGGCATCTGCGGGGATGGATGCCTCGACGTTTGCTCCTGCGATACACAATGAAGCATGCATGGTTAGACACGCAGGCGGTGATCAGGTGATATGGGGGAGGGGGGATATGGGGGAGGGGGGATATGGGGGAGGGGGGATATGGAAGAGGGGGAATAGGGGGGATATGGGGAGGGGGGATATGGGGGAGGGGGATATGGAAGAGGGGGAATAGGGGGGATATGGGGAGGGGGATATGTGGGAGGAGGGATATGGGGGAGGGGGGATATGGAAGAGGGGGGATATGGGGGAGAGGGGATATGGGGACGGGCTGTTGGTGGCTCACTTGATGGTGGGCCCCCTACCTCTGCATCAGCAACCTCCTGGTCCTCAGGTCCGCCAGCCAGTTTCAGGGCCCTTTCCTCATGTACGGTGAGTGGCCTCTCATCAGCTGGGCCCCCTCCAATCCTCTCATGCTCCCTATTGTGTGTGCGCTTCTCCTGTGGGGGCAGGTGGGTGGCAGGGGTAAAAGGCAACAGTGTTAGACAGGTATATGAGTGCACGCCATCGGTTGCGCGTATAGTGCAGAGGTTAGGGTTAGGGTTGGTTTCACCTGGGGGTGTGCCACCCATCGGGCAGGGAGGGGAGGGGGGGGACTCACCTGGCTGCCCCGACGAGGTCGTTCACCTTCTTGTGGCACTGGGTGCCTGTCCGTGGTGACAGAGCCACAGCGCTGATGGCCTCTGGCACCCTCCTCCACAGACGCCGGCTGAGGCGTGGGGTGACCCTGTGGCCGTGTCCGGGGTACAGGGACTCCCTCTTCTCCTCCACTGCGTTCCAGAGCGCCTCGATGTCGCGGCCCTGGAACCTCGGGGCTGCGCGGCGGGCGGCCATCTTGTTGGGTCTTCCGGGGTGGGGGGGGCGCGTCCTTTGAGCCGTCATGCCCTGCGGCGTCACCGTCCATGTCGGGTGACACCATCTTGAATGGCATCACGCCGCTGCTAGCCCATTCGAGTCGGAGAATTTGTGTTGTTTAGGGGGGCCTGCGCCGGAGTGATCCGCGCCGTTTTTGGCGCCGTGTCCCGGACATCGCGCCAGTTTTCGGAGAATCCCGCCCCATGTTCTCCCAATGTTCACATACTACCACGTATCCATTTTTGTACAACCTCAAGATTTTAAATGTTCAAACCTTCATTACTACTCTTCAGAAGTTTGTCGACATTTGTGCAAAGTGGACACCCTGGGCGAAATTCTCCCGAAACGGCGCGATGTCCGCCGACTGGCGCCCAAAACGGCGCCAATCAGACGGGCATCGCGCCGCCCCAAAGGTGCGGAATGCTCCGCATCTTTGGGGGCCGAGCCCCAACATTGAGGGGAATTTCCGCCCCGCCAGCTGGCGGAAACGGCCTTTGTTGCCCCGCCAGCTGGTGCGGAAATGACATCCCCGGGCAGCGCATGCGCGGGAACGTCAGCGGCCACTGACAGTTTCCCACGCATGCGCAGTGGAGGGAGTCTCCACCATGGCGGAGGCTGAAGGGAAAGAGTGCCCCCACGGCACAGGCCCGCCCGCGGATCGGCGGGCCCCGATCGCGGGCCAGGCCACCGTGGGGACACTCCCCGGGGCGGCGCGGGGGGGCTCCGGGGTCCTGGGGGGGGGGGCGCGAGGCGATCTGGCCCCGGGGGGTGCCCCCACAGTGGCCTGGCCCGCGATCGGGGCCCACCGATCCACAGGCTGGCCTGTGCCGTGGGGGCACTCTTTTCCTTCCGCCTTCGCCACGGTCTCCACCATGGCGGAGGCGGAAGAGACTCCCTCTACAGCGCATGCGCGGGGATGCCGTGAGCAGCCGCTAACGCTCCCGTGCATGCGCCGCCCGGCAATGTCATTTGCGCGCCAGCTGGCGGGGCACTTCCACCAGCTGGCAGGGCGGAAATCAGTCCGGCGCGGGCCTAGCCCCTCAAGGTTAGAGCTCGGCCCCCCCAAGATGCGGAGGATTCCGCACCTTTTGGGCGGCACGATGCCCGACTGATTTGCGCCATTTTTGGCGCCGATTGGCGGACATCGCGCTGATACCGGAGAATTTCGCCCAAGATGTTTGTTTTCAGTTTTCTTCCATTGTCTGTTGAAAGTGCTGAATGCCCGAGAACACTGCCTCAGCAACTTCACCCAAGTAACTGGTTCCATTTGTGGATCTGGATGGAGAGGGCATTATTGTCCAGCCTAATCATGTTCTCACCTGGTATGCATGCACACACACACACACACACACACACACATACACTTTTCAGCAGAGGTCGCAAAGTAGAAACTAGGATTGGGAATCATGGTTTAATTTTGTTCTGTATGCAGAGGTACTGAGATCAATGTTAACACGACAAAGGCTGCCGTGGTTTGAACATTGAATTGAGCACCCGATCAATATGGACCTGTGCTATACTAGACAGTTGAAGAATTTAAACTGCATTTATTGCTAAAGGTCACTCACTAAACTCTGTCAACCAATAGTGGTAAATCCAAATTAAATAAAATAGAAGATGCACCCTCAGAAAATTAAATGGCAGGTGCTCAAGCGCTTACCAGAATTATTTTTGCCCAAGGTGTGAGCTTAGTGTTTGCCATTTTATTTACACAAAGGATAAAACAAAATACTCCTTTTTAATTACTTAAAAAATATGCATCTCTATTGACTAATTTATTTTTCATCTTCATTATTATTTCAGATTACGTGTACGCCATTACTCAGGATCCTCATATCTTGTTCTATTAAGTCCAGAGTGTAATGTTCTTTTAAAAAAACAAAGCACTCTCCTAGATTTTCTCTCACCAGGGATACCACAATCATTTTTTAGCATTATTTTTGGCAGGTCTCTTTCATATAGATTTTTTGTATAATATATTGTTTTAAGTCTGCAGGACCCTTCGAACAGAAGGCAATTATTTTGTCAACTTGATCCCCATCATGGCTGACTGTATCTGTCTTTGAAACATCGCATGTCCATTCACTGTTCTCAGCCAGTTGAGCAAATTTTATTTTTCCGACAGGGGGCTGATCAGGTCAGAACTGCAGACCCCTTTAAATTCAACCTGTCCCAAATAATGGGGAAGGATTGTTACGTCTGGGTGGTCCAGCTCCGACTGATGCTCATGCGAATATGTCCTATATCATAGGTCCTAACCTGGCAGAGCACAGGTTTATTTTTTAATCAGTGAGTATTTGCATTTCCTGTTGCGTTCCATGGATGCTTACCAAGGAAACTTCTACAGCAGTTAAATTATATGTTCAATTATGTATTACCTAATAGCTGCTAACAATTAAAAATAGGTTTTAAAAGAATGATTCGCTGCAAACACCTTCCCGAGTGCAACACTTAAAAGTCTAGGAACATTTAAAAAATATTTGCACACTTCTTTAGTTTTTCAATTTCTAGGTCTTATTTCTGAGATAAGTAGGGTGGGTAAGAAATCTAGCCTCCAATCTCTGCTGATGTGGCACATGAATGACCAGTAGAAAGTGTATTAATGCTGCTTGACTGACAAATGTTCCTTGCCATTTGTTAGGAAGGCCTTGACCTCCAGTCACCAACTCCCCTGACAACGCAACTGAGATCAGGAAGCCAGTGTGTGGGGAACTTCCAAATACAAAACCATATCCTACCGCACCCTTGGCACAGCTAGTTGGGTGTTCTGACACACTACACCACCCAATGCAAAAATGCTTCGGAATAAAAACACACCTGTTTGTAGAAACAAACTCAACATGTTTTAATGCTGAGGTTGTAAATGTTGTCAGGAAAGTTTTATTTTCTACAAATGACATGTATATGAATGTTAAATTATCTTTTTTGATAATGGAAAAAATGGTGAATGACATTCAGTGTCTCAGAAGGCAATTTGATTCAAAGCCAACCATCAAGTATGAGATTTGTGCTGGGTCTTAACTTTAGCAAGAGCTACCACCAAACACCTGTTGTATTTTTTTATTTAGTTTTTCAACTGATATGAATTTCTCTTTGCCTATTGCTGGCATTGCCGGGGCTATTTCATTGCCACATTACCTACCAGTGTCAGGTCTGATAACTAACCCTGGCTACTGATGCTATGATCACATTAATTGCTGAGCATTGGTGCCTTTGCAAGACACCATAATCTTGTGCTATTGCAGCCGCGGCAGAGCAGTGAATGAATCTATTAGTGAATACGGGCAAACATTTTTCTCGTTATTAATCTCCTTCCTGATTATGCTTGTAGGTGATCTCGGGATCAAATCAAGTTAGGGAAAACTCAGCTTAATTTAAGCTGCACTGTAGTATTCTTTGAAAGGTGGTCATGCTTCTAGCAGTGGTTACAGAAACAAAATGTGTTGAACTTGACAGAAGATGAATAACTGTCGCGTTAGCACGTGCCACTTTGTAATGAGCACTTTATGTGGCAGCGTAAATGTGTGTTCTAAAGCTGCAACTCCTGCAATCGTTTTGAGAAATAACCATTCAAACAAGGTTGAGTACACAAGTTCAGAAGTGGGATAATTAGATCCAAAGCAGCCAACAGCAAAGCTTTCCCCCCCCTTTTTTTAATATAGCATGGTTTGAGCACAATCCTTTGTATCACTTTGCACAGCAAATGATGCTGATAACAAAATGAGCATTCAAACAAAGGTGTTGAATAATTTTGCCTTTAGCCGCTGTAAACCTAAAAGTTGTAATAAATTCTGCAGAATACAACCGCTCATTCACTTGCTTACATTATAAGCTTAAAATAATATGCTGCAGACAGCATCATTGCCAGACATTAATGGTGGCTCATATGAAAGGCTACATGATTTATAGATCACTCTTAAAATATCAAAAGGAAAATTAATAGGAGCATTATAGTACCAGACGGCAGTATAATGAGCGCATATATAACAGTATGAAGTAATGAGAGATTGCTGTCCATGCTAAGTATGGATGGTGTTGAGGGCAGAATGCTGGAACAGGAAGGGTAAGGCAGGATGGGTGGGTGTGCAGTCCCTCTGGATGTTCAATATTTATGGGGATTATTGAGTAAATTCCCCAAGCTGATTCTGGAAAAGAAAAGTGCATCTTAATGCAATCTTTAAAACTGCCAGTATAAGAGGAAGTTTCCATGTATATGAGATTAGATTTTGTGATTAATTGGTGTGGTTTGTTACATCTTGTGCATCTGTTTTACATCCGATGATTTGAATCCTGTGCAGAAATTAATCCAGCAACTACATTCAAATTTAAAATGAGTCTTTAATGATATCCTTGATGCAGTAAAGTTGAGTGATAGTGTCCAGTGTACAAGCTTAGCTTTCCATGTGGAATTGTTGTACATTCTGCAACTTGTTATTAGGCATTAGGTATTGGTTAACATTTTGCAGAGCAACATGCTCTTTAAACTGTGTTTGTCTTGTTTACTTTGTCACATCTGGTATGTTGTGCATGAACGGTAGCTTAGATAAAATCAACATTGCTTTGTACCTAATATGAAAAATACACAGGTGAAGTGTTGTGTGAAGAATTTGAACACAGCAATAGTTATGTCAAACCACTTGCTGGTGTAGCAGCACTCTTTAAAACCCCCTCACATGCTGCTAAAAGCTTTACATCCTTCTTCAAACACATCAGTAAAAATGTAGGTATTGTCTATTGAGACATTTTCATATTGTGGCTACAAACCACTGAAGCTTTTGTTTTGTTTGAAATACTGGAAAGTACACATGCAGTGGAATAATTACTGCTCCAGGATAACACTTTCATCCTGACATGCTCCAAAGTTAGTTACAAAGCAAACAAGCACACAGTGTGCAACGGCATAGCTCAAATACACCTCCAGAGCTTCACTCAAAGTCGTTCCCTTAGACTAAAGAAATAAATGAATGATTATTATGCAGCAGATAAGGATTGAAAATATAGCCTGGGATTGGGTATTATTAGGGAAATTGAGGAACAGCAAGGTCTGTGGGCGGTGGAAGTCAAGTCAAGAAGAGGTGGGGTGAGGGTAAGGGAGACCAAGTCAAATATTCTGATGTTTTTTTCTAAACAAAAGATGAATGCCTTTAACAAGTGAATTGTTTTGAAAGCAGTAAGGGCGTTCTCTGCTTTTCCACTTTACTTCCTGTTTCAGTGCATGATAGTTAAGCAAAAGAAACAAAATTATTTGAACAAACTGTCTTTTTTTAATTCTGGTCACTCAGGAAGGCACTGTTTGTTCACTGGCATGTTTACATGAGCTTCCTGACAAAGCCACCACAAAATCTATTTGTGTTTCTGACTAGATTGTTGTAAATGTGATTTACAACATTTTTCAATTGTTATCACTGTGGTTCATAAAATCAACCCACATCCAACGCCCCCCCTCCCCCACCCCCCTCCAATCGGTTATTCATGTGCTATTCAGTAATGAGAATTTGGCAGATCTCATCTCCCTTAGTGCATCCCTTGCCCAGTCCAAGGTTCTGGGATCATGTTCTGCCTTGTTTACAACTGACAGCATTATTATTCTCGTTAGGAATGCAGTTTCTTATCACACTGTTATGTTTAGCAGGCTTTTTCCCCTCAGCCTGTGTTTCCTGGCAGTGCTTTTCTTCCATTATTGACAGTTTGTAAAAATATGCATTAATTTGGAGTTTAAAACATGTATCATGGTGTCTAGTTGCTGTGTTTGGTTGAAGTTGATTAATGATAGAACCTCACTCAGGGTCATCCTCCAGAGAGAAAGCTCACAGGTTCTGCATGTTAACTAGAGCAGCAGTACTCACAGTGTTCAGTGATCAGCCTCCGCAAGGTGCTTGATAAGCAGCTGCTATGTTGTACTTTATTTCATTTAATTTATTTTTTCTGAATGTTTTGAATCTATTGTTTTATCCGTTTAAAACATCATTTTAGTTAAGTACAATTAATTTTGTTTATTTTGTCAATAGTTTCTTGGGCACTTACGTGGATTCAACCTTTTTTAAATGCTGTGATAATTACTTTTCTATTCAGCTACAAGCTACCTGGACTACATATCCTTTTGTTGCTGACCATAAAATGGTTTTGTTATAGGTATCCTATTCATGTTAAAGAGGAGCCTGTGGACCCAGAGGAGATGGAAGGCCCCCTGTCTTTAGTGACAACAGCAAATCACAGTCCAGAGCTGGACAATGACAGAGAATTTGAAGAAGACCCAAGGAATGAAGACATGGAATGAACATGTTTCCCATTTTTCCTGAGATGAAGATTATAATACAAAGAGAGCTTGTCAGACTTACCTGTGAAATCTCTCCATAATGTGGAAGTTTGGAGGAATTTTCAGCCCCCTTTTTGACAAAGTAATGAAATGTTTTAAATGACTTTTAGTGCCATTAAGAATCCCACTGGGGAATGTTTCTGATTTTTTTCTACTTTTTGTTGGAAAAATGGAATTTGTATTCTACATACATTGGATGGACTTGTTTGGTACTTGGGATTTTCCTCTCCTGAAGTCAACATCAGTGTTGAAAGTTACTGAACTGTACAGTCATACACATAGACTTTGCAGCAGATTTTGGACTGCAGTCCTGCCAAGTTGGACTCATGGGTCTGATCAAAACTGTTCATAGTTCAAACTGCAGGTAGAGCTCTTCCCAGAACTCGCATATTCAAATGGAAGACTGAGGCTAAAACTGATTTGCACAGTTCTGGAAGTGGATTATTAAAATATCACTGCCTTTAATCCACATTTGTTTCCATGGGGCAGGGGAGAAGGGAAATAATTTGTGAAAAATAATTAGACAAAATTTTATTGTATCACTGTTTGCTTCTACTGCACTCAAGCAGTTTTCTAATCGTAGGCCGCAGGCCTCTGGAGGACCTCATTAAGCTCTATGTTCAGCAGTAGTGGTTGAATGTTAAGATTTTTTTTAACCAATGGGACAAATGCCTGACATCAATTTGTAACATACACAGTAGTTTTTTTCTGTCATTCATTCCCCTTAGCTTCATTAAAACATTTTTTTTTAAAAAACAACAATTAAACCTCAGACCAGTTTTTATTCAGTGTACAGTTTAACAATTTCTACATTATTTCAATAGCTTTCAGTCAGCAATCAGCAGGCCAAACGTTTTATATCGACTGGCGGAATCAATGTTCCACGACACCAGAGAAAGGTTCACTTTTAGGAAGGCTGCGGTAATGAAACAAGGGGACAGAATGACAGAACAAAAAATGACATTTAGTAACCAGCCCTTGTCTCCTGCATAGCACCATAGAACTATTCCTGTTGTTCAGGTTCAGAAAGTAGTAAGGAGACACAGGAGTCGAGTCAAAGAAAGTAGAACATGAAAAGTTTTGTTTGTACAAATAATAATTCACACGGCAGTTAAGCTTTTCAGTTAAGGTTTATGTCCATTGCTGTGTTAAGTAGCTCAGTAGGTAGAGATTTGTTATTTCCGTAAACTTAGCAAACTTCACTATAGATAACAAAATAGAAAGCTATGTCACTAGAGTTTATCTTGCAAGCTTATAGTGATCCTGAAGCAAACTTTACATACGGAAAGTAATTCTGTTAATATAGGTCATTGAATTATTTTCCAAAACACTCAACATCTGTCCTGTTTCAAGATTGCGACTTGGTCACTTTTCTGCACCCCCCCCCCCCCCCCCCAATCTCTCCATGTATTTATTTAGGACTATATAGTTTGGCAGTTGAAGAAGCTTTCAGAGCTTTATTTATTTTTACTTTTTTTTTAATCAGATAATTTTTCTGAGATTACCAAAGATGATCTAAAAGGTAAATTATATGTTCTCTGTTTGACGCTTTATCTGATGAAGCCAAATATCCTCTTATTGTTGATCAAAGGAGGTACCAGAATCGAGAGGGGGAAATGGCTATTAAAAAAAAATGGACTGATGCACAGACAGTAACCTGTGATGTTAAAGTCTCCTTTTAACAATGTCTGCAACAGGCCAGGTGGATGTTTGAACCAAAGGTATTATCTCTGAAAATTCAACTTTCTCTTTCTTATAATGACCAAGTTTGCTCACTGTAGGAAGATGTAATTAGTGACCAAACCAGGGAACTCTATCGCTGAGGCCACAAAAAAGGGAGCACTCCATCAATGGAAGGTGAATGTAGATCCTTTCTGCGCAGGTAAGAGTAACACAAAAAGGTGGAAGGTGCAAAATTCCAATGGTAATACAGCGAGAAAAGGAATAGCTTCCATGATGGAACTGGACCACATAATAGTGTTTTAGGATAATGCTCGTTATGGAAGCTGTATTTGAAAGATAGTGTGCCACTTTTGTTTGGAGACCAATATCCTTTGTTGTGCCAAGATTGCTTATTTTTGGTTTGCTTTGGCACACATCTTCAAATTTGTTTAGTTTTGTTCCAGCATTCTTCATACAAAAGCACCCATAAGCTTGGTACACGAGACATTACAGCAGTTTTTTTAAAGCTTAATCCAACTTTCTGTTAAATGGGCAGTCTGTGGTCTTTTGAAATATATATTTGTAATGGCATTCCAGGCAGCTTCATGAGGATGTGCAGGCAGTAGTTAAATGGGATCATGAGAAGAGATCCCATACTTTCAAACTGAGTGGCCTGTTGGTTAACTCTGTATTTGAGGGAATAAGAAGATGGTTAGATTAGTACATTCTCAGCATGTGTAGCTAGACATGACTAAAGTTAACAGCATGAGAAACTGTTAGTACGCATACCTCAGTTCAAACTTTTAGGGAATGATAAATAAAACATTTCACTCAGTTGCACTTAGTTGTATGTCTTGCATGTTTAGTCTAAAGACTAGCAAAATTAGAGCTTGCATATCTAGCAGGTGCCACAGCCTTTCAGCGGAATCAACTCTGAACCTCAGGCTCTTTATGTACAGGATTTCAATGATTGAACGTTGTCACCATATCCGTTTGGATATACAATTGCTTCTAAAGGGTGGGGGTTTGTTACATTGTACATAAATATCCCAATGTGTCGGTGCAAGCCTTTGTCTTTTCTGTTTCTTTTTACACACTGTTCTTTCAAACAAAAACAAAAAAAGTCTGTTAAATCACATTTGCTTTTGTGCAACTGCTTTGTATTGACTATATTAAAAGAAAGCTTTGAAAACTACTGTATGTATTGAAACTGCAAATGTTCTGCACATGTATTTTAATTATTAACCCTTGCTTTAAGAATAACAGAAGTTATTTGCTGACATTTGGGAGAAAATCCCCTTTTTTTTGCTTTAACTGTAGTACAGTTGACAGAATTTTAAGTTACTATTGAACGAAGCATTTTGTACAGTTTTGTTTGTGTTAGGCTGTTTTAATACTTCCCGCTTACAAAGGTCCAACCACTGCCCTCTGCAGCTGTCTTAAAAGTTTGAAGGATTTGGAGAAGACAGTTTAAAAAGTCATTTCTCTTCCTGCTGTCGTGAATACTTAGCATGATGAATTCCAGGGCCAGTTGCAGTGAAGTAATGATTATTAAAACTGGGGAGTGTCAACCTGTTGAATAAATTTTTAAAAAAAAGAACTTTACAAGGTGCCAAGATGTAAAGATAATTTGTTACATGCTTTTTCTCTAAGAAAAGCGTACATTATCATGATCGAAGTACCATGATTCAGGTAACTTCAATGTCAGGAATGAGAGTCACAGCCTTCTATACTGTCAAAAGCCAGTGAATAAAAATCTGATTGTTTCTTAAAAGGTTGTTTGGAAATGGTACAGAATGAGGACATTGTGTTATCATGGTGCTTTGAACGTTGTTGCTGCCAGTTAAGAGATTATTGTAGAGGCATACAGGAACTCATTCCTTACATCAGTGTAATCCATCATTCCATGTCTGTTGATACAGACAATAAAAAAATTCATTGTGTAGTCAGTACTAATTACTGACATTAGCATTCTCAAATGCAATAAAAATGCTGGTTGTTCACACCGTTTGCAGTGTTGTCATTTGCAGGATGATGTTGATCCCTGCCAAGCCCAAAGTCATCATTTTTCAGTATTGTTCCAATTTTTATCACACATCATATGAAAATTCCTCCATAACAGTTGAAATGGCCAGTTATCAAGCACTATTCTGACATTTTACTGACCCAACCATAAAGATGACCAATACAAGTGCCAGTACTTAAACATTAAATTCTCCCGTAATTAATAATGTCGGTTAAACTGTCTCCTTGTAACAGCAATTTAGGTAACTGCATTTGATCAGCTATAAATTCTAACTGCATTAAAATTCTAGAAATATTAGTAATATGGATTTCTTGATGGAAATTATTGCTGATCACAAGTGGTTTGTTTTAACGACCAATGCACAGGCCATGTTGGCCACAAAACTGAGTCCACAGGTCAGGCCTGTACACTTTTAATCTTGTGAAACACGCAATTACAAATAGTTGCATTGATTTGTTAAAAAGCTTTAGGTGACATGAATTGTTTCCAGTTTATCTTATTGCTTGGTATTATGAATGTCAGAGGGTATAATTTTAATTTGGGCCACAGAATGATCAGGGTCACTACAGGAAATGTGCAATCAAATAGATGATTAGCTCACTATCTTTAAAAACTCCCCTTTGGAATCTGCACTTTGCTGGATTGGCAGGTTGCTTGAAAAAATATCTTTTAGATGTTTTGCACAAATGTTCAGAAAATTTGTTTAGCAAATATTAGCACATGTTGTAATGGGATACAGAAGTAATTCTACACTTCTTGCATTCCTCGTTAAGTTGACCCCTTCTTAAAACACACATGCTTTTTATTATTCTGCGCCCAAGTAGAAAATCCACATTTAGAGAATTTCCATCGAGTGCGGAATGTCTCTGGCACATGCACAGCTGAATAATTCAAAATACTTGAGCCTAAAGAGAACAAACAATTCAAGAATCTCAACAGCTGCTACGTGTCTTATTGAAGATCTGCTTTCAAATGGAATTTAATCAGTTTTGAAATTAAAAATACTTTTACAACATGAGAGGAGGGTTATTAAATGGTGTGTTTTGAAATAAAGTGCTTGCAAACATCTGTTGCACTACAATTGTGCATTAATTGTTATAGAATTTCATGCAAAACTTTTTTTTCTGTTTGACTTGCATCTATTCAGTGAATGTTAGTTAAAAAGCAGTGAAACTATTGGCCAATATTCCAGATGAAAACACTCAATTCACTAGCCTATACCTGTCAAAGCAATTGAATATATATATATATTTAGACCACTTTTCCACACCTTAAATAGATTACAAACACCTAATTCAATAAATTGAGGCGAACACTAAAAAGGAAATATATATTGCCCATTTGCTATAAAAAATGTTTGATATGTATATAGATTGCACATATAAATTATAGTCCAGCATCCTGATGGATTGTAATTTCTGTTAAGTTCTTGGATATGTTGTCTCTACTCAACACTGCCAATACTGGAAAGTTTTAATTTACATTTATACTGAAAAGTATTCATATCACCACACCTGGAAATTACTCCGTGATATCAGTAGACAAATACTTGTCACCTTCATTTCAAATTCTCTGCCTGCTATTTTAGTATAGTTAAAGTAAACTGGATAGCATGGTGGTGCAGTGATCAGCACTGCTGCCCCATGATGCCGAGGACCTGGGTTCAATCCTAGCCCTGGGTCACCGTCCATGTGGAATTTGCACATTCCCCCCGTGTCTGCCTGGGTCTCACTCCCATAACGTAAAGATGTGCAGGGTAGGTGGATTGGCCATGCTAAATTTAATTTTATTTGGAAAAAAATTAAATGAACTGTCTAACACGTGCATAAAAATTGCAAACAGTGGACTTCTATGTGGATTTTAAAATATTGAACTGGTAATTCCTAACATTTAAAATACACATTGATAAACATGACACCATGTACATCTAATGTGATTAAATGCTGGCGTGTTTTGCGAGCTAAATATTTTTTCAATAAACCTTTGATTAGAAAGTGCAGGAGTTTTCAATAAACCCTATTCTCGCTACATTGCATTTTATAAATGCTCTCTTACAGAAGTCACTGTGGTACAGCTGCTCTTTATATTAAAAGCCTTATGCTAAACAGTTTACACAAGTGCATGGAGCTTTCCAAAAGTTTATAAGATATAAGCAGCTCCGAAATAGGCTTTTACAGTTTTAGTATAATGTCTGATGCTTAAAATGCATTAGATTGGCTGGAATATTTGAGGAATGATTTTCCTTTTAGTTGCTCAGAAGTCTTTAATCAAAAGTCTCATCTATAATTATCCCAGAAAGTGGGACCTACAGAATAATTTCACAATTGTAATGATTATTGAATTTAAAAAGCAACATTTTGAATTTTCTCGTAAAAGTTATCTAAAGTAATGAGTTCCTTAGTGCTTAGCAATATAAAACAACTAGTTTGACTACTTGAATAGGCAAGCTTTAAATTTGTTCTTATGAAGTCGCAGCACTGTGCAAATTCTGTTATTTGTTGACCGCGCTTTATGTTAAGGTGCTACATTATTTATTCTCACACTCAGGATCTTTTTGGGGCAGAAGTTCGCCATCCAGGTGAGGTGAGTTCCCGTGTGTGCGGGGTGGAAAAGTTCTGGAAATTGTCGGGTCAGGATCCCACATGCTCCCATCCTCTTGGGTCTGGTGAGAAAACAATTGAAGTAATTACTAAGGCAATGAGTTCCTTCTATCCAAATAATGCACAATTCTCATGCTGTATCAGCACCTCACCAGGATCCCAGGCAAGTGTGCAGTTGGAAGCCTTTCTTCAGTGATGCTAACAAGCTGGGAAAGCTTTGATCAGTTACACTGATGAACCCAAACCATGGACAGGTTGGAGGCTGTTTTTCAAGGTACTTCTCTTAGAGGGTGTATTCACAGCTTTAATGGTGCTTGTCAGCTTCTTGGAAGGCACTTCACCTATCTCGCATGTGCCTGTTGTCCGCTTTCAGCACAGCTTGGGAGCAACTAATGCAGCTCCATCTTCCACCTCTGATGAAGGGAAAGGTCACAAGCCACACCACCTACAACAACTCCAACAACCACAGGAGTTACACCAGCAACACCTGCTGCCTTCTCCACTGCTTGCCCCCCCCCCCCCCCCCCCCCCCGCAGAGTTTCAGCTGGCAGGAGGCACAATATCAACACACGGCCTACATGCAGATGATAAGCTCTCCCAACATGCCTGAGCACCATTGCCTCAGGAGGCTCACGATCTCATGGTAGGTCACTGCTGACATCTGCAGCCTCTTGGAACAAGACCTTCTTTCCAATGGTGGACATGCATTGCCAGCAGCCACATTACACGTCTTTGCCTCATCAGGTTCTATGCTATTCTGCAACAAGAGAAAGCAGGGAGGTGGTAAGTGATAAGTTGTTTGGAGAGCAATGTGAGGAACGTGCTGCTGAAGGAATTTGGGGATAGAGCAGTTTAGCAGAGAGTGGCAGCATCAAGACCAAAGGGATATAAAAGTACCATCAGAAAGATCAGGGTGAGTATAACAGTAAGTGAATTAGCAATGAGTATAAGCACAGAGCTGGTCTAGAGACATTCAGTAAAATTTCTTTAGTTGAAGCTCAGAATTGTTGATCTTGAAGGGCAGCTGGAGTCACCATGGAGCCTCATGGAGGCAGAGATGGTGAGTTCCTGCAGTGCACCTTGTAGACGGTATATATTGCTGCTTCTGTGCATCAATGGTGGAGGGAATGAATACTTGTGGAAGGGATGCCACTCAAGAGGGCTGCTTTGTCCTGGATGCTGTTGAGCTTCTTGAGTGTTGTTGGAGCGACACTCATCCTAAGTGGGGAGTATTCCACCACACTTGTAGATGGTGCACAGACTTTAGGGAGTCAGGAGGTGAGTTACTCACCGCAGGATTCCTAGCTTCTGACCTGCTCTTGTAGCCACAGTATTTATATGGCTAGTCCAGTTCAGTTTCTGGTCAATGGTACCCTCCAGGATGTTGATAGTGGGGGTTTCAATGATGGTAATGCCATTGAATGTTCAGGGGCGATGGTTTGATTCTCTCTTATTGGAGATGGTAATTGCCTGGCACTTCTGTGGCACAAATGTTACTTGCCACTTGTCAGCCCAAGTCTGGGTTTGTCCAGGTCTTGTTCCATTTGCACATGGACTGCTTTAGTGTCAGGAGTCACAAATAATGCTGAACTTTGTGCAATCATCAGTGAACATCCCCACATCTGACTTTATGTTGGAAGGAGGTCACTGATGAAGCAGCTGAAGATGATTGGACCTAGGACACTAGCCTGAGGAACTCCTGCAGTGTTGTACTGAGTCTGAGGTGACTGACTTCCAACAACCATAAATCATCTTCCTGTGTGCCACATATAACTCCAACCAGTGAAGAGTTTTCCCCCTGATTCCCATTGACTCCAGTTTTGCTAAGGCCCCTTGGTGCCATGCTCGACCAAATGCTGCCTTGATGTCAAGGGCAGTCACTCTCACCTCACCTCTGGAGTTCAGCTCTTTTGCCCATGTTTGAACCAAGGCTGTAATGAGGTCAGGAACTGAGTGACCCTGGCGGAACCCAAACTGAGCATCAATGAGCAGGTTATTGCTAATTAAGTGCCGCTTGATAGCACTGTTGATGACTACTTCTATCATTTTGCTGATGAATGAGAGTAATCTGATAGGGCGGTAACTGGCTGGGTTGGATTTGTCCTGTTTTGTGTACAGGTCAGACCTGGGCAATTCTCTACATTGCCTGAGAGATGTCAGTTTTGTATCTGTACTGGAACAGCTTGGCTAGAGGCGCGGCAAGTTCTGGACCAGGTCTTCAGTACTATTGCCGGAATATTGGCAGGGCCTATAGCCGTTGCAGCATATCCAATGATTTCAGCCGTTTCTTGATATCATGTGGGGTGAATCGTATTGGCATCTATGATGCTGGGGACCCCTGGAGGAGAGTGATGACCCCTTGAAGGAATATAATAAACATCATGATATCAATGGGCAAGGGTGTGTAAAAATGCAGATGTTACAGGAGATTAGTTTTGAGAACAAACAGGCAATTCTGTACTAATTATCGTGTGTCCTGCAAGGTATGTAGCTTCCCTGGTATCAAAGTAAAGGATCTCTGAGAGAAGTTGCAGAATATTCTCAAGGAGAAAAGAGTGAGCAAAGAGTTGTGGTACATATTCGTACCAACAGCAGAGAGGGTAGGTATTGAGGTCTTACCATCCGATTTTCAAAATTAGGGCAAAAATTAAAAAGTTGGGCCACAAATGTAGTAGACTCAGATTACTCCCAATGCTGTCACCTAGAAGATAGGGAGGATCAATGTGTGGCTTGAGGCCTGATGCAGGAGGGAGTGCTTCACATTCCTGGTGTATTGGTACCTGTTCTGGGGCAGAAGGCACCTACTCAAAAGGGACAGGTTGCACCTCAACAGGGCTGGGACCAATATTTTCACGGAGAGTTTCACTGCTGTGTTTCAGACAGTTTAAACTAAGTTGGCATGGGATTGGGCACCAGAAGATCAAAGTAGAAAAGATAAATAACTGCCCAAAGTAAAGTTTTGGACAGCAATAGAGAAGGAAGTATTACATATTTGATAAGAGAAAATGAGGAAGGACTATGAGGAATAAACAGATAGATTTTGAATGCATGTAGGTGATAAATACAGTTGGTAAACTACAAGCACAAATAGCAATGCTAGAACCAGATATAGTGCCAATAACAGAAATTTGACTTCAAAATAGTGAAGACTGGATGCCTAATATTCAAGAATACAAAGGGTTGGACTTCGTGACAAGGCTGCAGGTCCCAATGACAACACTGGGAGAGGGTACCGCACTTGGACCTTCAGAGACCGGCTGCACATGATCTTTTTATAGCCTGTCAATTTACGCACACTAGGGCTGGGGGTGTCGAATCGAAAATCCAAGACAGGCAATCAGGTGGCGAAGTCAGCATCATCTGTAGCCATTGTACTGCTGCCACCATATTTAACGGGCTGTTAGCCCCGCATTCATTGCTGCCTGCACAGAGGAACTTAGGAGCAGGAGTAGGCCATTTGGCCCTATCAGGCTGCTCTGCCATTCAATAAGATCATAGCTGATTTGGTTGTGATCCCAATTCCACTCTATTGTCTGACCCCACCCCCCGGCATAACTCTTGACCCCATTGTCTATCAAAAATCTGCCTATGCCACCAGTATAGATGTTGTACTTGCCTTCCTTCTTGTGGTCACAGGAGAAGACTGCACAAAGAGAAAGCTAAGACAGACAGAGGGGTGTCATAACTCCACATGCCCACTTTAACTCGGTGTCCTTTTGTTAGTGACCCGTTACCCACTGGAAACAGATTCTATCTATTTGCTCATCTAAATTCTTCATGATTTAAGCACCTCTATCAGGTATCTTCTTCACTTTCTCTTCTCTAAGCAGAGCATGCCTAGCTTCTTCAGTCTATTTACATCACTATAATCCCGCATGCCTGGAAGCATTCTAATAAATCTCTTTCATTCCCTTTCCAAATCCTTCATGTCCTTCCTAAAGTGTGGTGCCCAGAACCGGCAAATGCTCCAACTGCGGCTAAACTAGTGTTTTATATATGTTTAGTATAGCTTCCTGGCATAATGTAGTCTCTGCTTCTATTAATAAAACCCAAAATCCTATATGCTTTATTGACTACTCTGTTAACCTCTCCTGCCATCTTATACACAAACACAATCAGGCCTTGCTCTTCTTGAACCCCCTGTAAAGTTGTACAATTTAACTTGTACTGTCTCTCCCCATTTAGCCTCTCAAAATATATAATTTTACACTTTTCCGTTTTGAATTTCACCTGCCACATTTCTATCCATTTCATCAGCGTGTGTAGTCTATTACTATCATGAAGTCTATTACTATCTTCTTCTTTGCTACGCTTCCAAGTTTCATATCAATTTCTGATTTGTGCCCTGTACCTCCAAGATCAAGATGTCAATTTGTATGAAAAACAGGCATGGTCCTCACATTGAACCTTGGGGAACGTCGCTGTTCCTTCAAGTCTAAAAAACAGCCATTCATTGTTTTCTATCCTTTATCCAATTTGTAATATGCTGCTGTTGCCTCTTGTATCCCATCCACTTCAATTTTATGTCATAAACATAAACACTATGTTCTATGTTCTATTGTACCCAGTCAAAATTTTATTTTATTCTTTCACAGTATGTGAGCACCACTGGCTCGGCCAGTACTTATTGCCCATCCCTAATTGGCCTTAAGAAGGTGGGGGTGAGCCCCATTCTTGAACTGTTTCAGTCCACTTGGTGTAGCTATACCCACAGTGCTGTTAAGAAGGGTGTTCCATGATTTTGATGCAGTAATAGTGAAGGAACGTGAATATATTTCCAAGTCAGGATGGCATGCGATTTGGAAGGGAACATTTAAAACAATTATTCCAAACTTAACATAAAATTACACAGCCACCCCCCAAAAAAGCGAAAGTACAAATAGTTTGTGATTGTTCCCCTTTTTAAACCTTTCCCAACTTAACCCTACCCCACCCCTCTCCCGAAGAGAACCCCCCACCTCACCAAACCATGCCTTGTTTGGAAGGAAACTTGCAGGTGGTGGTGTTCCTATGAATCTGCTGCATTTGCCCTTATAGCTGGTAGGGAGCTTGTTGGAGTGTATCGAATGCCTTTTGAAAATCTATACACACAACTGCACTGTCATTATTTAGCCTTCCAATGAACTTATCCAAAAAACTCAACCACGTTAGTCAAATACGATTTTTCTTTAACAAATGTGTGGTGATTCTCCTTAATTAGTCCATGCTTCTCCAAATGGCTGTCAATTTTTTCACAGGTAAGTATTTCTAACATCTTCCCCACTACCAATGCTTAACTCACTGGCCTGTTTCCTCACCAACCTAAGATGAATCCCATCACTTAAGTACTGCCAGCCTCTCCTCTTAACTATTTAATATTCAATATCATCATAATCTTATTTACTCTCGCTTTGGGAAAGTTTCCCCTTCGGTAAATACCAGTGCAAAATTTATTTTCACCTTCATCTAACAAATCATTGACATACTGGGAGAGACATCAAAATGTTCCAACACATTAGATGGAAGACTTAACTACAACTTAACACACTGAAAAGCAGTTTAATGTTTTTCAAAGCTAGAGAGGGAAGATCTGCCACACAGCGCTCATCCCGAGAAAGATCCCCAACCTGAAAACATCCAGCCCAGCCCAAGGTAAGTGTAGAGAGGTACTCACTCCCTCAGCCCTCTTGGAGCCCACAGTGTCAGGTTGGCACTCCATGGGGCTGGGCCTGAATGAGGGACTGAAGGGGAAGAGACTGAAGGGGTGGCCCTGAATATAGGGGCATTTGGCAAACCCATAATGGCACGTCATTCACTTGTGGGGCTGCTTGCCAGTGATTTTGTGGGGGGTGGGGGGGGGGGGGATTGCCCTGTTATACTGAGATTGGGGTGCCACCGATCTCTGAGGAGCGGCTCCTGCCAGCAAGCTTAGGCCCTGCCCTTCTCAATTACCAGTGTAAAAACCGCCCCTCTCCAAAAATGTTTCAAAGTTTCATTGAATCCCACCTTAGCAGATCATTTAAGTTTGTTATGGACAAGGAAATAGACAAATTACAGAAAAAGGGGGTCAATAAGGGTGAGACCTGTACAAAAGGCAAACGGTTTTTGCACTATGTTGATGGTTTCATGTATCTTGTCTATTTTGTTGTTGTTTCTATACCAAAAATACCTCAATAAAATGTTTATTTAAAAAAATATTGCAGAAAAAGATCTTGGATTGGGGGAGAGCAGACTTTAATAAAATAAGCAGGATCTGGCCAAGGTCGATTGGAAAAGGTTACTGGTGGGGAGATCTACAGAAGAGCAGTCGGAGGCATTCAAAAATGAAATACAGGCCCAACATGTTCCCTCAATGGTAAAAGGAAGGAGTTACAAGCCCAGAGAACCATGGAGGACCAGAGATATTCAGGATACGACAATGAGAAGGAAGAGAGAGGCTTTTAAAAGTACAAGGGGAGCAAATCAACAGAGGCATTAGTGGAGTAAGAAAGTGCAGAATGGAGCTTAAGAAAGCAATTAGGAGAGCAAAGAGGGGATATGAGAAATCTCTAGATGGTAAGAGTAGGGAAAATCCCAAGATATTCCATAAGTATATCAATGGGAAGAGGATAACTAGGGAATAAATAGGGCACATTTGGGACCAAGGGGGGAATTTGTGGTTGGAGCCAGAGGACATTGGTAGGGTGTTAAATGAATATTTCACACCTGTCTTACCCAAGTGAAGGAGGAGGCAGGTGTAGAACCCAGAGAGAGAGACTGTGATGTTATTGAGCAAGTTCTCATAGGGAGGGACAAGGTATTGGAGGTCTGGTATGCTTAAAAGTAGAAGAATCTCCAGGTCTGGGTGAATTGTGTCCAAGGTTGCTGTGGGAGGCAATGGAGGAAATTTCAGGGACCCTGATCCAAATTTTTAATTCTTCTCTGGCCGTGGGAGAGATGCCAGAGTACTGGAGAACCGCGATGGTGGTCTCACTATTTAAGAAAGGCTGTAGGGATAGGCCAGGGAACTACAGACCAGTGAGTCTCACGCAGTGGTGGGGAAACTAATGGAGAAAATTCTGAAGGAGAGAATCTATCTCACATAGAGAGGCAAGGTTTGATCAGGAATAGTCAGCAACACTTTGTCAGAGGGAGATCATGCCTAACAAATTTGATTGAATTTCGTGGGCACGTGACTAAGTGTGTGTTTACATGGATTTCAGCAAAGCATTTGACAAGTCCCACATGGGAGACTTATAAAGAAAGCAAATATGCATGGGATACAGGGGAACTTGATATCGGGCAGTCAAAGCTGGCTGAGCTGTAGGAAACAGAGGGTGATGACAGACGGTTGCTTTAGTGACTGGAAACCAGTGTCCAGTGGCGTACCACAGGGATCTGTGCTGGATCCTATTATTTGTCATTTATATAAATGACATAGATGACCATGTGGGGTGTCATGTTGGTTGTTCCGATACACAAACGAACCAACACGGTTGTAGATGGTACAACTCTGTTTTATTATTCTGTACAATAATAACTATTAACTTCTGGCTGTGGTTCGTACTTTACCAGCTAGTCTGTGGACCCAGCCTTGCACTATCTTAGTGAGGCACTCAGCACATGGTGTATGTCTGAGTGGCACGCTGTGAGCTCTGTGCTCTGAGCTATCTCCTGGTAGAATGAGCGGTAACTGTGGTGTTCCCTGTTTTATAGTGCGTGTGCTCTCACTGGTGATTGGCTGTGATGTGTGTGTGTTGGTTGGTCCATCTACCTGTCCATCAGTGTGTGTGTGTGTGATTGCACCATGATATGTTATTGTGGATATCATGACACCCCCCCCTTTTCACAAGGATATGTGCTGATATGGTAATAAATATTAGTGTGTACTGTGTGCATCTGAGTATGTGTGTGCAATATTTACAACATGTACATGAGGCTAAACTATATACAGAGGAAGGTGTCAGGTGCAACAGAGCAACAAGGTTGTACCACGAACAAAACAATTGCAATCATCAAATATCGAAAGAGAACTTCTGGAACGACAAGAAAGAAACACGTTAACAGTATTGCACAACAATGCAGTGAGTCCAATGTGCTAACAGGCTCATAACTCAAGTCTATCAGGTGGGCGACGAATTCGGGTTGACCGCCTCAAGGGTGGATCAGGATCCACCGGCTGAGGAATGAGCCTGGCCACGGACGAGAGAGGAATAGGCAGAGTGGCAGGAAGCTCCACGAAGCCGACATCAGGGACAACAGGAGGACGTGGCACCGGTGCATGATCACCTAGCGAGCGCGGAAGCAGCAGAAGGGCCCGCCGATTGCGCCGGCGAATGGAGCCATCAGGCATGTGAACCAGGAACGAACGGGGAGCCACGCGGTGGAGAACCTCGGCAGTTGCCGACCAGCCACCCTCCGGTAGGTGTATGCGGACATTGTCTCCAGGCGCCAGGGCAGGAAGATCAGTTGCCCGAGCGTCATGTGCCGCCTTCTGCTGAGCACGCTGCTGTTGCATCCTTTGCAGTACTGGAGCATGGTCGGGTTTAGGAACATGAATGGATAACACAGTGGTCCTGATGGTGCGACCCATCAACAGCTGGGCTGGTGAGAGGCCTGTGGACAGTGGGGCCGAGCGATAGGCCAGCAGGGCTAAATAGAAGTCAGATCCGGCATCAGCAGCCTTGCAGAGGAGCCGCTTCACGATATGGACGCCCTTTTCCGCCTTGCCATTCGACTGGGGATGCAAAGGGCTGGACATCACGTGTGTGAAGCAGTATGAAGCGGCAATAGAAGACCATTCTTGGCTCGCAAAACAGGGCCCGTTGTCGGACATGACGGTGAGCGGAATTCCATGACGAGCGAAGGTTTCTTTACAGGCTCTGATGACAGCTGATGATGTCAAGGCGTGCAGGCGTATGACCTCCGGATAATTGGAAAAATAGTCAATTATTATGACATAGTCCCTGCCGAGCGCATGAAAGAGGTCCACACCCACCTTCGCCCAGGGGGATGTGACCAACTCATGGGTCTGAAGGGTCTCAGGGGGTTGCTCCAGCTGAAACCTTTGGCAGGTGGGGCAGTTGAGCACCATGTTGGCAATGTCATCGCTGATGCCCGGCCAGTACACAGCTTCTCGGGCACTCCGCCTGCACTTTTCAACCCCAAGGTGGCCTTCGTGCAGTTGTTTGAGGACAAGCCGGTGCATGCTGTGTGGGATCACAATCCGGTCCAACTTTAGGAGGACACCATCAATGACGGCCAAGTCGTCCCGGACATTGTAGAATTGTGGGCATTGCCCCTTGAGCCACCCTTCCGTCATGTGGCGCATCACACGTTGTAGAAGGGGGTCAGCCGCAGTCTCACGGCGAATGTGGACCAGACGTGCATCAGTAGCCGGCAGATTGGCCGATGTGAAGGCTACTTGTGCGTCGATCTGATAAAAGAACCCCTCCGATTCGGGCGGTGTGTTCACTGCTCTGGACAGGGCATCCGCGATGATGAGGTCCTTTCCCGGGGTGTAGATAAGTTGGAAGTCGTACCTCCGGAGCTTGAGCAGAATGCGCTGGAGGCGAGGGGTCATCTCGTTGAGGTCCTTCTGGATGATGCCAACCAGGGGGCGATGGTCGATCTCCACAGTGAACTGCGGAAGACCATACACGCAGTCGTGGAATTTATCTATGCCGGTTAACAAACCCAGGCACTCCTTTTCAATCTGCGCATAGCGCTGTTCTGTGGGGGTCATGGCCCGCGAGGCATAGGCGACCGGGGCCCATGATGCAATGTCGTCCCGTTGCAGGAGTACCACCCCAATGCCGGGCTGGCTGGCATCAGTCGAGATCTTTGTGTCCCGAGTAGTGTCGAAGAACGCCAATACCGGGGCGGTGGTGAGCTTGATCTTGAGCTCCTCCCATTCCTTCTGGTGTGCGGGCAGCCACTGGAATTCCGTTGTCTTCTTGACCAGGTGGCGAAGAGCCGTTGTGTGCGAGGCAAGGTTGGGAATAAACCTCCCCAGGAAGTTGACCATCCCGAGAAAGCGTAGCACTGCCTTCTTGTCTGCCGGCTGCGATAGCTGCCATTTTCTCGGCATCCGGACGCACCCCTGACCGGGATATGTGGTCCCCCAGAAACTTTAGCTCAGTTTGGCCAAAAGAGCACTTGTCTCGGTTGAGGCGCAGGCCATGATCTCGTATCCGTGCAAAGACACGCTGGAGACGACTGATGTGCTCCTGTGGTGTGGTGGACCAGATGATGACATCATCAACATATACTCGTACACCTTCGATGACCTCCATCATCTGTTCCATGATGCGATGAAACACCTTGGATGCCGAGATGATACCAAACGACATCCTATTGTAGCAGTATCTGCCAAATGGAGTGTTGAAAGTGCACAGCTTCCTGCTGGACTGATCCAGTTGAATCTGCCAAAAACCCTTGAGGCATCAAGCTTGGTGAAAATTTTAGCTCGGCCCATTTCGCTTGTGATTTCTTCCCGTTTGGGTATGGGGTAGTGTTCCCTCATGATGTTGTTGTTCAGGTCTTTCGGGTCGATGCAGTTCCGGAGCTCGCCGGAGGGCTTTTTTACACACATCATGGAGCTGACCCATGGCGTTGGTTCCGTGACCTGGGAAAGCACTCCTTGGTCCTGCAGGTCCTGCAGCTGCTGCTTGAGGCGGTCCTTGAGTGGTGCTGGGACTCTACGAGGTGCGTGAATGACCGGGGTGGCGTCCGGTTTGAGCCATATTCTGTAAGTGTAGGGCAGTGTGCCCATGCCTTTGAAAACCTCCTGGTAGTGAGCGAGGAGCGAGTTGAGCTGCGCCCTAAAGTCCGCATCCGGGAAATCGGACGTGCCTTCTGGAGACAGAGTGTGTACCCGCTGAACGAGGTGGAGGATCTTGCACGTCTGTGCGCCTAGCAGAGAGTCCTTCGAGGATCCAACTATCTCAAAGGACAGTGTGGCTGTGTATGAATTGTGTGCAACCTCGTGCTGGCAGGACCCCATGGCCGGGATAACGTTCCCATTGTAATCAACCAGCTGACAGTGGGATGGCCGGATCGGTGGTTTGACCTTCAAGGTGTGGAAGGCTGACCATGCAATGAGATTGGCGGAGGCACCAGTGTCTAAGCGGAATGTGATTGGTGATCGGTTGACCGTTAGGGTGGCACACCATTCATCGCCTGGATTAACGCTGTGTACTGGCATCGGCTGGTGGGTCCTACTTGTGGACATCCGGTTCCTGTCTATTCCCGCAATGAGGAAGGGTTCCCGGTCATCGGTATCACCGGTCTGCACGTCGTCAGGGTATGACTCGGTGTATGGGGGCTGAATGGCTCGCAGGTCCCTGCGAGGCTGGCGGAATTGCAGAGTTGGCAGGTTGAGCTGCTCGACAGCAGGCAGCGTAGTGGCCCACCCTGCCACAGCGGAGGCATTGTCACGTTTTGGCTGGACATTGCCACTTTAAGTGTGCAGATCCACAGTTGCCGCACGTCGTGACATCATGGCGTTCGTTGCACCGCCGCGCATGCGCGGTGTGGTCCTGCATAGAGCGCGCCTGCGCATCACGTCCCTCTGCGTCATAGTCCCCTCTTCTGGCGCGTACAAGCACGGGAGGCCTTGGAAAGCGCGCAAAATGGCCGCCCTCATCCAGGCCGCGGGCCGGGAGGAACTCGATCGACTGGACCCGCTTGGGCTCGTAGGACCCCTGCAGTGCTGATTCGGACGCCTGGAGTTGGGAGTACCGGCTGGTCACGTTTTCATGGAGGACGCAGGTTTTGATGGCGGTGGCTCGGGTGAGGCGCTTATTTTGAGGAGCTGCTGGCGTAGGGTGTCCGAGGTGACCCCAAAAACTATCTGATCTCGAATCATGGAGTCGGAGGTGGCCTCATTGCCGCAGGACTGCGCAAGGATACGGAGGTGTGTTAGATAAGATTGAAAAGGCTCATCCTTACCCTGCAGGTGCTGCTGAAAGAGGTACCTCTCGAAGCTCTCATTAACTTCCACGCTGAAGTGTTCCTCAAATTTTAGAAGGACCGTCTTGTACTTCGTCTTGTCCTCGCCTTCCGCGAATGCCAGGGAGTTGTAGATGTGGATGGCGTGTTGCCCCGCCGTGGAGAGGAGGAGGGCGATCTTCCTGGTGTCCGATGCATTCTCCCTGTCTGTGGCTTCTAGGAAGAGCTGGAAGCGCTGTTTAAACAGCTTCCAGTTGACGCCGAGATTTCCAGCGATTTGGAGCGGCTGATGGTGTCCATGGCGCAGGATGGCGGATCTCTGAAGAGGTGCAGGTAGGTCTCACAGTCGCTGGCGAGTTTCCAATCCTGGATCATGTCGTGTTGGGTGTTCCGATACACAAACGAACCAACACGGTTGTAGATGGTACAACTCTGTTTTATTATTCTGTACAATAATAACTATTAACTTCTGGCTGTGGTTCGTACTTTACCAGCTAGTCTGTGGACCCAGCCCTAGCACTATCTTAGTGAGGCACTCAGCACATGGTGTATGTCTGAGTGGCACGCTGTGAGCTCTGTGCTCTGAGCTATCTCCTGGTAGAATGAGCGGGAACTGTGGTGTTCCCTGTTTTATAGTGCGTGTGCTCTCACTGGTGATTGGCTGTGATGTTGTGTGTGTGTTGATTGGTCCGTCTACCTGTCCATCAGTGTGTGTGTGTGATTGCACCATGATATGTTAATGTGGATATCATGACATGGGGGGTAGGATCAGTAAGTTTGCGGATCAGACAATGATAGGCCGGGTTAACAGTGAGGCTGAGCGTTTTGGGTTACAGGAAGATATAGACAGGATGGTCAAATGGGCAGAAAAGTGGCAGATGGAATTTAATCCTGAAAAGTGTGAGGTATTACACTTTGGAAGGAGCAATTTGACCAGGAAATATTTAATGAATGGCACCACACTTGGAAGTCCTGAGGAACAAAGAGACCTTGGCGTGGTTACAATAGATCTCTGAGGGCAGAAGGGCAGGTTAATAGGGCGGTGAAGAAGGCATTTGGTACACTTGCTTTATCAATCGTGGCATAGATTATAAAAGCAAGGAAGTCATGTTGGAGTTGTATAGAACATTGGTGAGGCCACAGCTGGAATATTGTGTGCAGTACTGGTCGGCACATTATAGGAAGGATGCAATTGCACTGCAGCGGGTGCAGAGGCGTTTCACCAGGATGTTGCCTGGGATGGAACATTTAAGTTATGAAGAGATGTTGGATAGGCTTTAGTTGTTTTCGCTGGAGCAGAGAAGACTGAGGGGCGACCTGATCAAGATGTACAAGATTATGATGGGCATTTACAGGGTGGATAGGAAACAGCTGTTCCCCTTCGTTGAAGCGTCGGTTACGAGGGGCACAAGGTCACAGTGAGGGGAGGGTGGTTCAGGGGAGATTTGAGGAAAAACCTTTTTGCCCAGAGGGTGATGACGGTCTGGAACGCACTGCCTGGGAGGGTGGTAGAGGAGGGTTGCCTCACATCCTTCGAAAAGTACCTGGATGAGCACTTGGCACCTCTTAACATTCGAGGCTATGGGCCAAGGGCTGGTAAATGTGATTAGGATTGGCAGATCAGGTGCCTTTCTTGCGGCAGTGTTGACTCGATGGGCTGAATACGGTGCCTTTTCTGCACCGTATTTGTCTGTGATGCAGTGAACTACCAGTGCCAGCGGGAAACATATCAGTTTTCTTGCTGATGGTAGTGCTTAGTTTTTAATCGGCTGAATCACGTCTACCAGTCTGTGCTTTCCTATCGGCCATTGCTTTCATCCCCTGCAGGGCTGTCTTTAAGTGTTTCCTTGCCACCTCACAAACTTCACTCAGTCTCTCTCTGGAATTCGACACAGCATCTAAAATTGTAGTCTCTGGCTTCTTGCTTAATCATTTTGCTTGGAACAATTTCAGTGGTCCTCTAACTTCATTGGCGGGATTCTCCAGTCCGGCAGCCGTGTTTTCCTGTGTGGCGTGCCCTCGCCGGCAGCGGGATCCTCCATTCCGGCAGCCGGCCAATGGGATTTCCCATTGTGTCCACCCCACGCTGTCGGGGAACCCGCGGGTGTGGGTGCGCTTCCAGCAGAGCGGAGGATCCAGCCAACGGAGAATTCCGCGACATGTTTGTAGATCAATTCAATAGGGCTAAATCTGGCAGAATTATTTGGTGCATCCCGAATGGAAAATAATAAAAATGGAATCCCTTTGTCCCATCACGAGGGTAACCTTGGCTATATGTTCCCAGCATGGTTTTCAAAGATTGATGCCATGTCTCTAATGCTCCTGGTGACTCTGGATGATATGCTGATGATTTCTACTATTTTGTTTCTAGGCTATGCATGACCACTTTAAATAATCGTGATGTGAAATTTGATCCTCTAATCCAGGAGTTTTCAAACTGCGGGTCACGACCTGCGGGTGGGTCACGAGCGGGTGTCGGGAGGGTTGCAGGTGATCGGTTGTGGTGTTCCCGATCACGGAAGAAGCGTCCAACGGTTGTGACCAGCTTTTAAGAATGCCGGCCGCAGCAGCAGCAGCAGTATGGCTTTCAAGAGGGGGGCGTAAGGGAGGGGGGGTGGGGTTAACTCCTCTTCTCTTCTTTTGTGGTTTCCCCACCTTCCTACCTCACCCCCACAACCTTGGACATTGCCTCGGAGAAGACTGGCCAGAACCCAGCAAGTTTGGGACAAGCCCAGAACATGTGAGTGTGGTTAGCCGGGCCCCTCTGGCATCGTTCATTGCAGCGTTAATGTAAGCCTACTTGTGACAATAAAGATTATTTAAAAAACCATTATAACCTGCCTCGGTGCTCTGTCTGATGGGTGTGGAGGTGGGCTGGTCTGTGGGTGGCCCATGCTCCCTACCCTCCTACCCACCCATGTGTCCCCCACCCTCCCACTCCGCTCCCCGACCATGCCCACCACCGCCATCCCAGGGATTCGGTGCGACCGCACGATGGAATGGCCAGCCTGCGTGCAGGGATCACCCAGGTGGAAAGTGCAACTGTGGGCAGGAGTCAGACATTGTCAGATGATGCGGAGCACCTTAGCTCATGGCAGTATAGGCTGTCATCATCCTCCATCCCATGGACCAGACCCGCTGTTAATGCCAATCCAGGCCCCACCCCACAGTGCTGCAGGTATACATCACGGGAGCAGGGGGAGGGATGGTGTATACAGGAGGTGGAGGGAAGTGGGGCTGATCAAGGTGAGGGATCTGTATTTGGAGGAAGGATTCGCCAGACTGGAGGAGCTAAGGGAGAGGGTAGAGTTGCCGAGGGGGAGTGAGTTCAGGCATCTGCAGGTTAGGGACTTTGCGCGAAAGGTCTGGAAGGGGTTCCCTAGGTTGCTGGGATGCACCCTGCTGGAGCGACTGCTGCTTCTAGATATGGAAGGGGAGGGAAGAACTGGGGATATATATAAGTGGCCGGGGGAGCAGGGAGGCAAGCGGGTGGTGAAGATCAAGGTGAAATGGGAAGCGGAGTTGGGAATGGAGATCAATTGGGGAGCATGGAGTGAAGCACTGCGTAGGGTAAATGAAATGAAATGAAAATCGCTTATTGTCACAAGTAAGCTTCAAATGAAGTTACTGTGAAAAGCCTCTAGTCGCCACATTCCAGCGCCTGTTCGGGGAGGCTGGTACGGGAATTGAACCGTGCTGCTGGCCTGCCTTGGTCTGCTTTCAAAGCCAGCGATTTAGCCCTGTGCTAAACCAGCCCCTCCTGTGCAAGGATGAGCCTGATACAGTTTAAGGTGGTGCACAGGGTGCATATGACTCAGGCGATAATGAGTGGGTTCTTTCAGGGGGTAACAGATGAGTGTGAGAGGTGTGGGCGGGGCCAGTGAATCACGCGCACATGTTTTAGGGTTGCAGAAAATTGGGAAGATTCTGGGCGGGAGTGTTCGCGGTCTTAGCCAGGAAAGTGGAGGAGGGAGTGGACCCGGACCCTTTGGTGGCGATATTTGGGGTTTCAGAGAAGCTGGAGCTCATGGAGAGGAGGAAGGCCGATGTCATGGCCTTCGCCTCTCTGATTGCACGGCGGCGAATTTTGCTGGAGTGGCGGTCGGCATCGCCACCGGGGGTAGCGGCTTGGTTGGATGACCTGTACGACTCCCTGCGATTCGAGAAGATTACGCATGAGTTAAGGGGCTCTTCAGGGAGGTTTGAGGAAAGGTGGGGGATATTTGAGGGACTGTTCGTTGCAGGGGAGGGGGTTGAAAAAGGGGAAAGATGTGTACAGACTGTATATTGGGAAGCATGTTTCCCGGGGTGTTTGTTCGCTGTAACCTGTTTTGATACATGTTTGTAATGAATACATTTTAAAAAAAAGATATACATCACGGGTGCAGGCGGGGAGGTGGCCGGGAGGGAAGTGAGGTGGTGTGGGTTTGGGATGTGGTGTCCGTGCCCCTTGCCATCCCCTCCGTCCCCCACCCACTCCTAGTTGGTGAACGTGGAAGCGATCAGAGCATCCTGTGCGTGTTGGCCCTGGTGCACACGTTGTGCAGCCTCCTGCGCCTGCCCGGCCCCATGTCCAGTCCATCCTCACTGTCCCCCGCATCGTCCTTGTCAGACGACATCTGCCCTTCCTCCTCATCCTCCTCCAGTGCGTCGCCCCTCTGCTGTGTGATATTGTGAAGGGTTCAGCAGGCCGCCACGATGCGGGCAACCCTCTCAACATCATACCGGAGGGCCCAGGCACCTGAACCGCATCTTCAGGAGGCCGAAGCACAGCTCAATCACCATCCTGGTCAATGTATGGGCGTCGTTGAAGCGGGTTTCTGCGTGAGTCTGTGGTTTCCGCAGAGGTGTCATCAGCCACGACCGCAACGGGTAACCCCTGTCGTCCAGCAGCCAACTCTTCAGCCGGGGAGGGGTGCCCTCGAACAGGCCTGGGATCGCTGAGTGTCCCAGGATGAAGGAGTCATGCACACTGCCCGGGTTTCGGACGCAGAGGTGAACGATGCGCAGCTGTTGGTCACAGACCAGCTGAACGTTCATCGAGTGGAACCTCATTCGGTTTGCGTAGAGCGGCCTATTATCTGCGGGTGCCCGTAAGGGGACATGCACCCGTCCCCTGGACCTGTGGCATCCAGGTGATGGCGGTGAACCCCGCTGCCAAGACATCCTGGTGGGCTTGGCCCACAGTGAATTGGATATACTGATCCGCCTGGGCATATAGGGCGTGGATGCACCTGTGTGCTGAGGTCTGTGAGATCCTGGACAGGTCAACACTTGGTGCCTGGAGGGACCCCGTGGCATAAAGGTTCAGGGCAACCGTCACTTTGGCGGACACCAGGAGCTGGTTTCCTCCCCATACCCCCATGGTGCCAGGTGTGCCATCATCTGGCAGATGTGTCGCACTGTCTCTCTGCTCAGCCGGAGTCTTCAACGACATGCCTTGTCCAGTAGGTCCTCGAATGTCAGGCAGTGCCGGCACATACGAGGCCTCCTGCGGTGCCTCCTTGGCACTTCCTCCTCCTCGGTCTGTTGGGCGGCCGGCTCTGCAAGCTGGGCGGCTGCCACCTAGCCCTGTGCAGCACGCTCTGTTGCTGCCCGCTCCGCTGCTGGAGCTTCCACCTCCTCTTCGAGCAGCTCCCGCTCATACGCCGCAGGGCATCTCGCAAAGCTACGGCGACCACCAGGGCGGCCACCATTGCTGGTCTAACTCCAAAATCCATTGTCTGCAGGGGGTGCAACGCCGACATGTTAGTATGGTGCATACTCCCATACCCAACCAGGTTCAAGGGACTATATGGTCGTCCCGGTTGGCACTGCGGGCTCTGGCCCCGTATCCCCTTCCCTCCCCCCCATCCCCTCACCCCTTCCACATCGGTGGCCGGCACCGTGGGGGCCACCAGCCCTGGCGCCTGCCCTTGATGCCCGGGGTAACATTGGCTGGCACTACCCTTGCTAGGGTCTGCAGGCAGGTTGCGGCCAGTTGGGCTGGGAGGTGGGGGTGTGGTGCGGGAATGGGGGCACCCAAACAGCCGGTGTCACTGTGCAGAACCAGGTGCCAAGGTGGGTGGTCGGTGGGCGTGAAGCAAGATGGCCACCGTAATGGTGGTCCGTGCCCAATCACCTTTCCCGATTTCGACGTTGGCCGATGGAGGATCCCAACTCCTATGTTCCACTCCCCCCCCCCCACCCACCCCCGTACTATTCCCTTCCACAATCCTGAGCTCCTTAAAGCGATGGCCGAAGGATCTATCGCTAATGCAAATAACAGAGGGGACATAGGACACCCCTGCCTGGTCCCCCGGTGCAGTATAAAGTACCCCGAACTCATATTGTTTGTGCGGACACTCACCCTCGGTTCCTTATATAATAGCTGGACCCACTCCGTGAATCTCGGCCCGATCCCAAACATCTCAAGAACTGCCATCAAATACCCCCATTCTTCTCGATCAAATGCATTTTCTGCGTCTAGTGCAACCACCACCTCTGTCTCCTTTCCCTCAGCTGGCGTCATGATTACATTTAATAACCTCCAAATATTTGAGAATAGCTACCTTCCTTTCACGAACCCCACCTGGTCCTCCCCTATCATCTTCGGGAGGCACCCCCCGAACCCAGCCACCAGTACCTTCGCCGGTATCTTTGCGCCAACATTCAGTAGCAATATAGGCCTGTACGACCCACACTCCATCGGGTACTTATCTTCCTTCAGCAACAGAGAGATTGAGGCCTGCCCCAATGTTTGCGGTCACACCCCCTTTCCTATCGCCTCCTCAAACATCCGCACCATCAGCGCACCAATTTATTCTTAAATTTCTTGTAATACTCCACTGCGAACCCAACTGGCCCTGCCACCTTCCCCGATTGCATCCTCCCAATTGCCTCCCTGACCTCCTGTTCCCCCATCGCCTCCTCCAGTGTGTACCTATCTTCCACCTCGGATACTCCAATCGTCCAGGAACTCCCACATCTTCTGATCCTCCTACGGTGGTCCCGACCTATACAAATTTTCATGAAACTTCTTAAATACCTTTCTTAATCTGGCCCGGGGCCATCACCAATTTCCCCGTCCTATCGCACACCTGGACAATTCCCCTCCGAAACTGGCTTGCCAATATGCACCGACCTTCTCCCCATACTCATAAATCGCTCCCCTTGCCCGCCTCAGTTGACGCACCTTCATCACCGTGGACAACCAATCAAAGCTAGCCTGTAGCTCCCTCCTTCTGTCCAAAAGTGCTGGATCTGCACCCCCCGCATACCTCCTGTCCACCTCCAACAGCACTCTAGCTCTTAATATACTTATAAAACACCTTGGGATTTTCCTGTCTTTCTTTTTTCCACCAGTGTTTTTTAATGCCAACTCTTCACTTTCCAAATTTCTTTTAAAGTACCCTCCCTCCCCGCCCGCTCTTTCTATACTGCTCTGAAGGATCACTGTTTTGAGCCCCCTATATCTGCCATCAGCCTTCATTATTTTTAATTATCCAATCTTGTAGAAACGTACACCAGATACATAATGCACTTCTTCAGGATTAAATTACCAACTTTGCTGAATAAAAGTGCTAAATCTGATCAGTGACACATATAGTTTCCCCTATTTTGTTACATTTGCATATATAAAACATATATTTCCATGCAGCTTTGACAACATGCTAGTTGGTGTTGTTTACTTTCTGTCTGTAAACTAAAACTTTCCATCGACTTTCACATGTGAATTAAATAAACAAGTTAGAACAAAACTCAACACTGTAAATTGTTTGCAGTGCATTCACTTGGTGCTACGCTGCTTATTATTTAGCATGTACCAGAACATATTGTTGTCAAATCAAGTGTAAATCTTAATTTGATTGTAATTTGATGAAAAACCTCCATAACTGGAGTGGTAAATCAAACTGCAGCATTGTGGGGATTGTAACAGCTCCGGTACCTAGTGAAGTCACTGTTGTTGTCAGAAACCACATCCTCCGAACAAGAGTGCGATGAGTGGTACAAAATCCCCTGACAGGTATACATTTATATTTAGAATGCAAAGCAGGAAAAGCAAAGAGTATAAGGTTATGAGCCATAAGTACCACACAACAAGGCTATAATATACCGACTTAACGACTATAGTTAGTTCAGCTTCTATAATTTTGGATACATGTGTTACATAGCTACTTTCCCTGTATTGACCCTGTGGTCCACCCACCTTTTGTGGTCCTGTGTGGCCCCACAGGGAGGGAATAGTTGGTCAAACACAGCAGCAATTTAGAATAACCTCAGCTGTTACCATAGTGATGACAGCAACTAGGGTCTAGAAAAAAAATGACAGGAATGCAAATTCACTATGATTTTTATAGTAAAACTTTCAGATTTCCTTCATTCTCCAACATTTATCTATGCGCAGAAGAACCATTTTTGTGTCTCCATTAAATTTTTATACCCATCATGTAGGTCAAATCAATTTTCTACTTCCTCGCTGCTTCAGTATCTTTACTTCTGTTTCAATATTGGATCACCTCACTTTGTATAGTGTAGAAAGCGAAGCCTCCCAATTCTCAGATTCCCCTGACTCCCGTTGGGTTTCATTCATTAACTTCTACTGGCCTTGAACTTAAACATACTTTTCTGTCACCACAATAGTCCCCTTTTGGCTGATAAATACAATTTACAGCATGCTCCATGATAATACAACACAGTCTTCTGGAGTAACATGGGAAGTGGAATTAGCCCGAGCTGGACTATCCTTGTGTAATAATATTCAGAAACTACTATTTACAAAAATTTACTACCTACAGAAAGACAGAAAACCCTTTGGATAAGACTCTTTACAATAACTGCTGTTTTAACAGTACACAGCCTCATGTGACAACTTTAGCTTTCAAAAGTATTCCCATCCTGTCTATCATAATCATTTCCCACCATTTGTGTCAGTCTTTTTGCACCCCACCCATGACTGAGTGCAAACAATTCTCTGACCAGCATAATCTCTGTTTTTATTCAGTGGATGTGAATTTCAGTAAATTTATAACTTATCAGTCAGCAACATTCCAGCAGGTTCTACATTTTCTGCACAAAAGCATTGACTCCTTACTGGGTTACACTTCTAAGGCATTTCACAAGTGACCATTCTTCACTTGAGCCCAGATACGAGTGTAAGTTGATACTTTGACTCAATGATCATCAGAACTGAGCTCAATAGTGCCCTCGCCCACTGTATAGATCAGCAAACGTACTGCTGGGCTCAACAGATGGCAAACAGACTTTGGAACCGTAACTGAATTTCCTTTCCCTGACTAATCAACACGTTACAATCTAATGACATGACATAAACATGAGTCTGAATCTAAGATGAAGGCAATGTGAAAGCAGAAGACTACAGGTGCTGGACATCTGAAATTCAGCAGAAAATGTTGGAAATACTTGTCTGGCCAGGCAGCATCTGTGGAGATGCAGCTGATGTGTTGGGTGTTCTGGATCACATTCAGGTCACCAACACTTGAAGTAGTGCAACACTATTTTATTAACAGGTTAACTATTTAAACATACTTGAACTGTGGGTAAATACGATACCAGCTTTAACTAAAGACCTTTGCCTTGTCCTAACCAGTTGATGCACTCAGCACATGGTGAATGTCTGTGTTGCAGGCTGTGAGCTCTGTGCTCCTAGCTAGCTGCTACTCGAATGAGCGGGAACTCTGATGCCCCCTGTCTTTATAGTGCGTGTGCTCTCATTGGTGATTGACTGCGGTGTTGTGTGTGTTGATTGGTCCCACTGTGTGTCCATCAGTGTGTGACTGCACCATGATATACTGGTGTATATTATGACATCCCCCTTTTATATTAAAAAATGTGCCTGCGTGACAATAAATAGTGTGTGGTGACTGTTCCTGACTACGTGTGTGCGAACTATTTACAGGACTATGTACATAAAACTAAGCTATTTACATGGGAAGGTGCCTGGTGCAGAAAAAAACAGTGTGTCACACAAATACCAAGATGAACACTATGTACAAACCACTTGAACGATTAAACGGAAGAACAGAACAGACCAGAGAGTCCATTAGTGCAAAGTTCATAAATCAAGTCTCTGAGGTGGGTGACAAATTCTGGTTGACCGCCTCAATGGTGGGTCAGGAGCCACTAGCTGAGGAGCGGGCTGGACTGTGTCAGAGTGAGGAGGATGCAGAGTAACCGGAATCTCTGCATAGTCCAGGTCAGGGACAACAGAAGGTTGTGGCACTGGCGGAGGATCACGTAGCAAGTGCAGAACGAGACGAAGGGCACGCTGATTACGGCGCCGAATGGAACCCATCTGGTAGACGAACCAGGAACGAGCGGGGAGCCACCTGCCGAAGAACCACAGCAGTTGCAGACCAGTCACCATCCGGAAGATGGATGCGGACGTTGTCATCTGGAGCCAGAGCAGGGAGATCAGCTGCACGGGCGCCATGAGCCGCCTTGTGCTGTGCGCGAGACAGTTGCATTCGCTGAAGGACCGGAACGTGGTCGAGGTCTGGGACGTGAATGGATGGCACCGTCGTCCTCCGGGTGCGACCCATGAGCAGCTGGGCTGGCGACAGGCCAGTGGACAGTGGGGCCGAGCGATAGGGCAGCAGGGCGAGGGAGAAGTCGGATCCTGCATCGGCAGCCTTGCAGAGGAGCCGTTTGACTATGTGGACGCCCTTCTCTGCTTTGATTGGATTGGGGGTACATGGGACTGGATGTCACATGCACAAAGTTGTACCTCCTGGCAAAGTTGGACCATTCCTGGCTTGCGAAGCAGGGGCCATTGTCTGACATCACAGTGAATGGGATGCCGTGACGAGCAAAGGTGTCCTTACAGGCACGGATGACTGCAGACGATGTGATGTCGTGCAAACGTACCACCTCCGGGTAGTTTGAAAAATAGTCTACAATCAGAACATAGTCCCTGCCCAGCGCGTGGAACAGGTTGATGCCGACCTTGGATCAAGGGGACGTGACCAACTCTTGGGGCTGTAGGGCCTCACGTGGTTGGGCCGGCTGGAAGTGCTGACAAGTGGGGTAGTTGAGCACTGTGTTGGCGATGTCGTCATTGATGCCGGGCCAGTACACTGCCTCTCGGGCCTGTCAGCGGCACTTCTCCACGCCAAGATGGCCCTCGTGTAGCTGTTCCAAGACGAGCTGGCGCATGCTGTGCGGGATAACAATGCGGTCCAGCTTCAGGAGGACACTATTGACTGCCGCCAGATCGTCTCTGATGTTGTAGAACTGCGGGCAATGGCCCTTGAGCCACCCGTCTGTTAGGTGGCACATGACACGCTGTAGCAGGGGGTCTCGCGGCAAATTTGGAAGAGGCATTCATCCGTGGCCGGTAGATTGGAGGCCACGAAGGCCACATGGGCGTCAATCTGGCAGACAAATCGCGCTGGGCCACACGGGGTGTTGACTGCCCTGGACAGAGCGTCGGCTATGATCAGGTCTTTGCCCAGGGTGTATACGAGCTGAAAGTCGTATCGCCGGAGTTTGAGCAGAATGCGCTGGAGGCGAGGCGTCATGTCGTTCAAGTCTTTTTGTATTATATTGACCAGCGGGCGATGGTCGTTCTCGACGGTGAATTGGGGAAGGCCGTACACATAATCATGAAATTTGACGACATCGGTCAACAGGCCCAGGCACTCCTTTTCTATCTGCGCGTAGCGCTGTTCCGTGGGGGTCATGGCACGTGACGCATATGCAACGGGGCCCCATGATGAGGCCTCATCGCGTTGCAGGAGCACTGCCCCAATGCCAGATTGGCTGGCATCGGTCGAAATTTCTGTCTCTTTCGCTGGATCAAAAAAGACCAATACCGGTCTTTACATATGGTAAGTTTAGATTTAAGTTCTCTCCATTCGCGCTCATGGGCAGGAAGCCATTGGACGTCTGTCGTCTTCCTGACCAGGTTCCTGAGAGCTGTGGTATGAGAGGCGAGGTTAGGGATGAACTTCCCTAGGAAGTTGACCATGACCAGAAATCGGAGGACCGCCTTCTTGTCCTCTGGCTTTTTCATGGCTGTGATGGCAGCCACCTTGTCCACATCCGGCCGCACACCCAACTGGGAAATGTGGTCCCCTAGGAACTTGAGTTCCGTCTGGCCGAAGGAGCATTTGGCTCTGTTGAGGTGTAGGCCCTGCTCCCGTATGCGTTTGAACACGCGCTAGAGGCGACTGATATGATTACATCGTCGACATAGACACGAACACCTTCAATGCCTTCCATCATTTGTTCCATGATCCTGTGGAATACTTCTGATGCCGATATGATCCCAAAAGGCATCCTGTTGTAACAATATCTGCCAAAAGGGGTGTTAAAGGTACACAGTTTCCTGCTGGATCTGTCCAGTTGAATTTGCCAGAATGCTTTCGAGGCGTCAAGTTTGGTGAAGAGCTTGGCCCAAGCCATCTCGCATGTGATCTCTTCGCACTTGGGGATTGGGTAATGCTCCCTTATTATGTTGTTATTCAGACCCTTTGGATCAATGCAGATTCTGAGCTCGCCGGAAGGCTTCTTTACGCACACCATGGAACTGACCCAGTCGGTTGGTTCCGTAACTCTAGAGATCACTCCTTGGTCTTGGAGGTCCTGCAGCTGCTGCTTGAGGTGTTCCTTGAGGGGTGCTGGGACTCTGCGAGGTGCATGCACCACAGGCGTGGCGTTCTGTTTTGAGTATGATCTTGTACGTATGTGGGAGCGTGCCCATGCCTTCGAAGACGTCGCGGTGCTGGTCGATGATGGCGTTGAGTTGCGCCCTGAAGTCAGCATCCTCGAAGGCAGACGTGTCATCAGGAGAGAGAGAGTGAACTCTTTGAACGAGGTTCAGCAATTTGCACGCCTGTGCGCGTAGCAGAGAGTCCTTCAAGGGGCACACGATCTCGAAAGGAAGGATGGCTTTTCGTGACTTGTGCGTCACTTCGAGTTGGAATGAGCCGGTAGCAGGAATGATGTTGCCATTGTATCCCAATAGCTGGCAGGCCGATGAGAGAATGGTTGGTTTGACACGAAGGCTTTGGAAAGCAGACCACGCCATGAGATTGGCGGAGGCACCAGTGTCCAGGTGGAATCGTATTTGGGACCGGTTGACCGTCAGGGTGTCACACCACTCATCATCTGGATCGATGCTGTATACCAACAGCGGCTGGTGTCTTTGCTTCGGGGACAGCCTGTTTTTCGTTACGACACTGACTCGAAAAGGCGCCTTCGGGTCCTCGGTGTCACTGCTGTGTGGGAGGTCCGCATCGGACTTAGTGACCGTGGGTTGAATTGCCCGAACATTCCTGCAAGGCTGGCTAAAGCGATATGAATTGGAATGCTGAGCTGCTCGACAGCAGGCAGCATAGTGGCCAAGTCTTCCACATCGTAGGCAATGTCGAGATTTTGCTGTGCATTGTCGCTTTAAATGGGCGGAGCCACAATTGCCGCACGTCGTGATGTCAGCACGTTTGCTGCAGCACCGCACATGTGCGGTGCGGTCCTGTGTGGTGCACGCCTGTGCATTACGTCCTCCATGTCGCCGTCCCCTCGTTTGGTGCGTACAAGCGCGGGAGTCCGCGAAAAGTGCGCGAAATGGCCTCCCTCATCCAGGCTGAGGCCCTGGAGGTGTTCAATCACTTGGACCCCTTCCGCCTCGTGGGGACCTTGCCGCGCCGTTTCAGCCGCTTGTATATGGGAGTACAGACTGATGGCATTTTCATGTAGGACACAGGTCTCGATGGCGGTCGCTAGGGTGAGTTGCTTTACTTTGAGGAGCTGCTGACGTAGGGGGTCCGACTGAACACCAAAAACGATCTGGTCGCGTATCATGGAGTCGGAGGTGGGCCCGTAGCTGCAAGATTGCGCAAGGATGCGGAGGTGCGTTAAAAAGGATTGGAAAAAAGACTATAGTGGCGGATAACGGGGGCAGATACGTGATGGTGAGTGGCAAACTACAGGGGGAGACGGTGGTTTTGGTAAACGTATATGCCCCGAACTGGGATGATGCCAATTTTATGAGGCGGATGCTAGGACGCATTCCGGACCTAGAGATGGGAAAGCTGATAATGGGGGAGATTTTAATACGGTGTTGGAACCAGGGCTGGATAGGTCGAAGTCCAGGACTGGAAGGATGCCGGCAGCAGCCAAGGTACTTAAAGATTTTATGGAGCAGATGGGAGGTGTAGACCCGTGGAGATTTAGCAGACCTAGGAGTAAGGAGTTCTCGTTTTTCTCCTATGTCCATAAAGTCTACTCGCGAATAGACTTTTTTGTGCTGGGAAGGGCGTTGATCCCGAAGGTGAGGGGAACGGAGTATACGGCTATAGCCATTTCGGATCACGCTCCACACTGGGTAGACTTGGAGATAGGGGAGGAAACAGGAGGGCGCCCACCCTGGAGAATGGACATGGGACTAATGGCAGATGAGGGGGTGTGTCTAAGGGTGAGGGGGTGCATTGAAAAGTACTTGGAACTCAATGATAATGGGGAGGTCCAGGTGGGAGTGGTCTGGGAGGCGCTGAAGTCGGTGGTTAGAGGGGAGCTGATATCAATAAGGGCACATAAAGGGAAGCAGGAGAGTAAGGAACGGGAGCGGTTGCTGCAAGAACTTTTGAGGGTGGACAGACAATATGCGGAAGCACCGGAGGAGGGACTGTACAGGGAAAGGCAAAGGCTACATGTAGAATTTGACTTGCTGACTACGGGCACTGCAGAGGCACAATGGAGGAAGGCACAGGGTGTACAGTACGAATATGGGGAGAAGGCGAGCAGGTTGCTGGCACACCAATTGAGGAAAAGGGGAGCAGCGAGGGAAATAGGGGGAGTGAGGGATGAGGAAGGAGAGATGGAGCTGGGAGCGGAGAGAGTGAATGGAGTGTTCAAGACATTTTATAAAAAATTATATGAAGCTCAACCCCCGGATGGGAGGGAGAGAATGATGGGCTTCTTGGATCGGCTGGAATTTCCCAAGGTGGAAGAGCAGGAAAGGGTGGGACTGGGAGCACAGATCGAGGTAGAAGAAGTGGTGAAAGGAATTAGGAGCATGCAGGCAGGAAAGGCCCCGGGACCGAATGGATTCCCAGTCGAATTCTATAGAAAATATGTGGACTTGCTCGCCCCGGTATTGACGAGGACCTTTAATGAGGCAAAGGAAAGGGGACAACTGCCCCCGACTATGTCTGAAGCAACGATATCGCTTCTCTTAAAGAAGGAAAAGGACCCGCTACAATGCGGGTCCTATAGACCTATTTCCCTCCTAAATGTAGATGCCACGATCCTGGCCAAGGCAATGGCAATGAGAATAGAGGAATGTGTCCCGGGGGTGGTCCACGAGGACCAAACTGGGTTTGTGAAGGGGAGACAGCTGAACACGAATATACGGAGGCTGTTAGGGGTAATGATGATGGCCCCACCAGAGGGGGAAACGGAGATAGTAGTGGCGATGGATGCCGAGAAAGCATTTGATAGAGTGGAGTGGGATTATTTGTGGGAGGTGTTGAGGAGATTTGGTTTTGGAGAGGGTTATGTTAGATGGGTGCAGCTGTTGTATAGGGCCCCGATGGCGAGCGTGGTCACGAATGGACGGGGATCTGCATATTTTCGGCTCCATAGAGGGACAAGGCAGGGATGCCCTCTGTCCCATTATTGTTTGCACTGGCGATTGAGCCCCTGGCGATACCGTTGAGGGGTTCCAAGAAGTGGAGGGGAGTACTTAGAGGAGGAGAAGAACACCGGGTATCTTTGTATGCGGACGATTTGCTACTATACGTGGCAGACCCGGCGGAGGGGATGCCAGAAATAATGCGGATACTTGGGGAGTTTGGGGATTTTTCAGGGTATAAATTGAACATGGGGAAAAGTGAGTTGTTTGTGGTGCATCCAGGGGAGCAGAGTAGAGAAATAGAGGATCTACCGTTGAGGAAGGTAACAAGGGACTTTCGTTACCTGGGGATCCAGATAGCCAAGAATTGGGGCACATTGCATAGGTTAAATTTAACGCGGTTGGTGGAACAAATGGAGGAGGATTTCAAGAGATGGGATATGGTATCCCTGTCACTGGCAGGGAGGGTGCAGGCGGTTAAGATGGTGGTCCTCCCGAGATTCCGCTTTGTGTTTCAGTGCCTCCCGGTGGTGATCACGAAGGCTTTTTTTAAAAGGATTGAAAAGAGCATCATGGGTTTTGTGTGGGCCGGGAAGACCCCGAGAGTGAGGAAGGGATTCTTACAGCGTAGCAGGGATATGGGGGGGGGCTGGCACTACCGAGCCTAAGTGAGTATTATTGGGCCGCTAATATTTCAATGGTGAGTAAGTGGATGGGAGAGGAGGAGGGAGCGGTGTGGAAGAGATTAGAGAGGGCGTCCTGTAGGGGGACTAGCCTACAGGCTATGGTGACAGCCCCATTGCCGTTCTCACCGAGGAACTACACCACAAGCCCGGTGGTGGCTACACTGAAGGTTTGGGGACAGTGGAGACGGCATAGGGGAAAGACTGGAGCCTTGGGGGGGGGTCCCCGATAAGAAACAACCATAGGTTTGCCCCGGGAGGAATGGATGGGGGATATGGAATGTGGCAAAGAGCAGGAATAACGCAACTGAAAGATCTGTTTGTGGATGGGAAGTTTGCGAGTCTGGGAGCGCTGACCGAGAAATATGGGTTGACCCAAGGGAATGCATTCAGGTATATGCAACTGAGGGCTTTTGCGAGGCAACAGGTGAGGGAATTCCTGCAGCTCCCGACACAAGAGGTGCAGGACAGAGTGATCTCAAAGACATGGGTGGGGGATGGTAAGGTGTCAGATATATATAGGGAAATGAGGGACGAAGGGGAGACTATGGTAGATGAACTAAAAGGGAAATGGGACGAAGAGCTGGGGGAGGAGATCGAGGAGGGGCTGTGGGCAGATGCCCTAAGCAGGGTAAACTCGTCGTCCTCGTGTGCCAGGCTAAGCCTGATTCAGTTTAAGGTATTACACAGGGCGCATATGACTGGAGCACGGCTCAGTAAATTTTTTGGGGTGGAGGATAGGTGTGCGAGGTGCTCGAGAAGCCCAGCGAATCATACCCATATGTTTTGGTCATGCCCGGCACTACAGGGGTTTTGGATGGGGGTGACAAAGGTGCTTTCAAAAGTAGTGGGGGTCCGGGTCGAACCAAGCTGGGGGTTGGCTATATTTGAGGTTGCACAAGAGCCGGGAGTGCAGGAGGCGAGAGAGGCCGATGTTTTGGCCTTTGCGTCCCTAGTAGCCCGGCGCAGGATATTGTTAATGTGGAAAGAAGCCAAGCCCCTGGGGGTGGAGACCTGGATAAATGACATGGCAGGGTTTATAAAGCTAGAGCGGATTAAGTTCGTTCTAAGGGGGTCGGCTCAAGGGTTCACCAGGCGGTGGCATCCGTTCGTCGAATACCTCGCAGAAAGATAGATGGAATGGAAAAAAGAAGGCAGCAGCAGCAGCCCAGGATCGGGGGGGGGGGGGGGGGGAGGAGGAACCAGAAGGACTCTCAGGGTTGTTAATATATACAGTACAATATGTATAGGTCGTTGCGACAGATGATTATATATTGGACTGTTAAATTATATTTTTGGAGAGTGTTACTTGTGATAAGGCAGTTGCCAATTCGGGTTAGTTTTCATTTTTGTTATTTATTATTTATTCATTTTTTGTTTATAAAATAGGTCACTGTTATTTGTGTTGTTATAATATTGTGTAAAGGATGCACAATGTACTGTGTTGGTTGACCAAAAATTTTCAATAAAATATTTATAAAAAAAAAAGGATTGGAAAGGTTCGTCCTTACCCTGCAAACGCTGCTGGAACACGTAGCGTTCAAAACTTTCATTCACCCCTACGCTGCAGTGAGTGTCAAATTTGAGGAGAACCGTCTTGAACTTCGTCTTGTCTTCGTCATCTGCAAAGGTGAGAGAGTTGAAAATATGGATGGCATGGTCCCCGGCCTTGGAGAGAAGAGCAATCTTTCTGGTGTCCAGGGCACCCTCCCTGTCCGTGGCTTTGAGGTAGAGCTGGAAGCGCTGTTTGAAAATCTTCCAGTTGGCCCCGAGGTGGCCGGCGATGCGGAGCGACGGCGACGGGCTGATGTTGTCCATGTTGCAGAATGACGGAATGCTGGCGGAAGACAGATCATTTGCATGATGTGTTGGGTGTTCTGGATCACATACAGGTCACCAACACTTGAAGTAGTGCAACACAATGTTATTAAAAGGTTAACTATTTAAACATACTTGAACTGTGGGTAAATACGATACTAGCTTTAACTAAAGACCTTTGCCTTGTCCTAACCAGTCGATCCACTCAGCACATGGTGAATGTCTGTGTTGCAGGCTGTGAGCTCTGTGCTCCGAGCTGGCTGCTACTCAAATGAGCGGGAACTTTGATGTCCCCTGTCTTTATAGTGCGTGTGCTCTCACTGGTGATTGGCTGCGGTGTTGTGTGTGTTGATTGGTCCCACAGTGTGTGCCTGCACCATGATATACTGGTGTATATTATGACAGCAGCCTTCACATTTTAGGTCAATGACTTCATCAGAACTTGGAAAAGAAAGAATTGGAAGAGGGTCCAGGTGGGAGAGTGGCCAATAGAATAAAAGAGAATATCTGTAAGAAGTTGGAAGATGAGAGATATCAGATGACAGGATTTGGTGGTGCAGGGTCAAAGGGAATGGTAATTGGAAAGTAAAGCAACAAAAGATGTGTCTAGAGGAGGAAGAATGGTAGAATGATGAATGGCTGCTGTGTGAAAGCACGAACAAGGGAAACACAAGGCCTGAGACTTGTTGGATTTGTGGGTGGTGGATGTGGAAGCAATTCATAATTTGAAAAGGAAATTGGGTAGACACTTGAAGGAAATCAACTTCCAGGGTGACATGAATTGAGCGGGGGAATGGGACTGACTGGATTGTGCTATGGAGACATAGATTTGATGGGCCAAATGGCATGCTTGTGCGCTGTAAATTACTCTCTGGGCTAGATTTTCAAATGCCTGTGGAGTCGGGACCCGGTGCAAGCGAAATTTGAAAATCGCCATTCCAGAGGTCATCTCAGGATTATGACTGCTCCAGAAAAGTTTCAAATTTCTAAAGTGTTGCCAGGGTGGGGAGGGATCAGTGGATCCACTCGCTGTCAGCTAATGGTCCATTACGTTCCTTGAGGAGATTGTTCAGAAATCAGTGCAAGATTATGCAGATTACATTGATTTTGGACCATTTGTCTTATTGATCAAGTATTTATCCTCCATGTGTTATGGACGCCAGATCAGATCCCAACAGTGGCTGAGATACTGGACCAGAACTGCAACACAGAACAAAGAAAAGTACAACTTGGGAACAGGCCCTTCGGCCCTCCAAGCCTGCACCGACTATGCTGCCCATCCAACCTAAAACCTTCCGCACTTCCGGGCTCTGAATCCCTCCATTCCCATCCAATTCATGTATTTCTCAAGACACCCCTTAAACATCGCTATCGTACCTGCTTCTACCATCTCCTCCGGCAGTGAGTTCCAAGCACACACTACCGTCTGTGTAAAAAACTTCCCTCGCACATCGCCTCTAAACTTTTTCCCTCACACCTTAGACCTATGTCCCCTAGTAATTGACTTTTCCACCCTCGGAACAAGCTTCTGACTATCCACTCTGACAATGCCCCTCATAATTTTGTAAACCTCTATCAGGTCGCCCCTCAACCTCTGTCATCCCAGTGAGAACAAACCGGGTTTATCCAACCTCTCCTCATAGCTAATGCTCTCCATACCAGGCAACATGCTGTAAACCTCTTCTGTAACCTACCCAAAGCCCCCATATCCTTCTGGTAATGTGGCGACCAGAATTGAACATTATATTCCAAGTGTGACCTAACTAAGGTTCTATACAGCTGCAGCATGACTTGCCAATTTTTATACTCAATGCCCTGGCCGATGAAGGCAAGCATGCTGTAGGCCTCCGTAACTACCTTCTCCACCTGTGTTGCCACTGTCAGTGACCTGTTGACCTGTACACCCAGATCCCTCTGCCTGTCAATACGCTTAAGGTTTCTGCCATTTAAATCTTCCAAAATGCATTGTCTGGATTAAACTTTATCTGCCATCTCTCCGCCCAAGTCGCCAACTGATCTATATCCTACTGTATCCTCTAACAGTCCTCATCGCTATCTGCAATTCCACCAACCTCTGTGTTGTCTGAAAACTTACTAATCAGCAATGTTTTTTTAATTTTCAAGACTGTGCAGAAAGATAATTTCGCTCCAGGAGTGATTGAAATGAAATGAAATGAAAGTCGCTTATTGTCACAAGTAGGCTTCAATGAAGTTACTGTGAAAAGCCCCTTGAGAAGTAGCGCTTAGTTTTTTTACAAACAAAACTTTACTATAACAAAAGAAAAACAATATTTAAACTTCTAAACTTCAAACCCAACAAGAACATTTTACATGTATCTCTTAATCCCAACACACGATTAACCATTAGACAGCACATAAAATGAACATACAGCTCGCAACTCCATTTACACAGATAGGCAAAATTGATACTTCCATTGCAGAACATATTCCTGCTGTTAGTGAGTCTCCTTCCAACCCTTTCCGAAAGCTTGTCTTTGTGGCAATTTTTTCATGGGAATTTCTTCATAACTCTCCAAATCCCTTTACTCGCATCTGTTCGAGCAGGATTCTTTTATCTCCTGAAGCTTCGCCCAGCCCCTCAAAGATGGTTCCATCCAGCCGTGTCCAGACATGAACTCACCATCGCTGTCTGATATTCCATTCCCTTTTACACAAAAGAACAGGGCCATGTTATAAATATGCAACTGATCTCCAACTTACAGACAAAAGAGGCCATCAGACTCTGTAATGTGCTAATAGCTGGTTAGACCAGAGTGTTCTGTGGGACAATGGAACTTTAGTGCATCACCCTGGCTGAACATGGGTATCTGGTTTATTCCGCTCAATGAGTTTAGTTCTGAATGGAACAATGTAACTCAAGCCAGGTATAGGTGTATACCTCTGACTCAGTGCTAGCAGTTTTACCCTCAGGCTGTTAACCCCTAAATTGCCCACTACATCTTCATTCAATTTCCTACTATCTCCCATGCATCATACATTGTCCTCTGATGGGTTGCTTGCTCTATCTGACAAGGCAATGACAGGACCCAATATGGTTACCACCTGGTTTTGCTGCTGGCAAGAAACAGGCAGCTCCCACCACCTGATAGCTCTCAGCGTAACTAATAACTAATTGGGCCCTAAGCGTATCTCCTGCCCAATTAGGGTATTTACATTTAAAAATAATGCTGTAGTAGTGGCCTGTTTGAGGCATGATAGGCTTTTAAAATTCAGGCAATGACCCATAATTTATGATGAAAGTCGTTGTTCTGAAACATTGAGCAGAATTTGTGGAGGTGTTGGTGGTCGCAGTCACCAGCTAGAGAGCAAGCAAAACCCTTGCATTGCTTCTTTACTGCATCTTGTGCCACTCAGGCAATTAATAGGTCAGCGGTGGGCCTTCCCCGGGATCAAGTACCTCAGGGGCAGAGGTCCCGCTGAGAGCTATGGCCAGTCAGATGCCGGAAGTTCTTCTGCATTCAGCAATAGCACCACGGGGGAGGTGGTTACTATTGATGGCACACCCATTCGCAATCTTGGATAAAGGAAAGACCCAGGCACAGGGAAATAATAGCAGGAAGGGTGTTGTGGAGTGGGGGTTGTGGGAGAGAGGGTGGAAGAGGTTGGCAGCAAATTCAAATGGGTGGCTCTCGGTGCCTCCCCTCTATATCCTGACAATGGGTCCCTCGTTCAAGCACTGAGGGTCTTTCATGGTCACCAGACGGCAAGCCCCCTCACCTGCCCCCTGGGTTAATACCTGTGGTGGAGCCCTCCAGTGTTTTTAAACTTGCACAGCCAACCCCTTCACCAATTGTCCCAAGAAGTACACCTTTGATACAGTGAATTCAGTGAACAGGTCTGTAGCCAAGAACAGACGACACTATAAAAGTTCTCATCCAAAATATGCTGAATAAACTGAAATTTGGTTCGGCTGATGCAAACTATCAGCTAAATATATTTCACACTCACCCAGATACCACTATCTAGTATGATGTAAGCTCAGGCAATGGACATTTTCTGCTGTCATATCAAAGAAAAAGTACTCAGAGGTCTATGAGGTAAGGCTTCTAATGTTGCTGTTTTCTTCTAACCAAATATCCACACTATTTCAGTCCAGCCTAAACAAACTCTTAGCAGGAAAAATGCAAAATGTTGACTCTACTCACCATCTTGCAAGCAATGTGCCTGAGGGAGTAGTTATACTCGTATATTTGAAAATGTATACTTCCACACAGTCATCAGAGAAACCCACAGGAAATTCCTTAGCTCTTAAGTAGCACGTACCAGGCCTGCTACCAGTAAACGTGTTACCTTCAGAGATTACTTCTGTGGAACCCATCAAGTGCCAAGGAGAACTGTGCAACACAGCTCTTATGTTCAAGCAGGGCTCTTACCTGGAGAAGCCCCAAATGGAACCACCCCAGGGCATTAATTCCATAGAAGTCAGGTTTAGGCTGTATGGGGGATGCTCTTCTTGCCAGAAAATGTCTTTTTGGAAATCCAGAAACTGGCAGCTTTCATTGCTGGGAACAAGATCAGAGAGGGGGAAAAAAACGACTTCAGGGCTTTGGAATTAATGACTGCAGCCATTTTTGTACTTAGACACACTAGCCTTTTCACGGGGCCTTTCAGCCAAAGCTTGTAGTCCCTCAAGCATTGTCCATTGTTACAAAGAGTAAGAATGGAACCAAGAATAGCACAAAATGTCTGGAAGTAGATTGACAGACAACACTGGAAATTATCTTTCCCATCACATATTTAAGCAAAGTTGTCAGGCACATTGATTTCATTGATATTTTGTCTTCTATGCCTTGGTATGCTGCAAGAATAAATAGCAGAACACCAGCTTGTTTTTTCTTTTTCAACAGAGAAATGCTTAGTGAAAAAAATCTTTTCCAAAAACCAAGGATGAGAGAAAAAGATGTTTAATAGCTTTTAAGCCAACGAATGATAGTTTGATTTCGGTTCAAACAGAATTGTTGGCCGGGGGTGGTGGGGGGTGGTATCAGGATGTTTACTGAGGCAGGGGAAAGAAGCATCATGCGATTGGCTAAAACAATGCATTCTTCGAACACAAGCATGCTGGAAAACCTCCTGCCATGGAACTTGCTGACTTTGGATCATTCCACACAGTACGTGGAAAGGTCCACTGGAAAAATAGGACAACTCTGCACTGTCAATTCTATGATAATCTATGAACTCTCACTTCAGCGATTAATCAACCATTTTGGAGGGTTTTTTTTCTCCAGAATTGCATCCTTCTGAATCTTTCATGTGAAATTGCTTTTAGCTTTCTCCAAAAAGATTGACAACGTAAGAATTCAGCTGAACTTATATATCCGGGGCCATCTGTGACGAGCCAAACCCTCTTTGTGAGAATGGAATATCTGTTTTTACAAACTGAAAACTTATGATCACATATGGCCTTTAAACTGGTGTTCTGCAATGTTTATTCTCCATTAAGGGAGTGGTATGGCTATTATTTTGTGATTTTTATTTAATGAGTGAAAGGCGCCCCTGAATCTCCAGAAGGCACTTTAAAAAAAGTACTCAAACAACTTTTAGTAGTTATATTAGCACAACTCCAAATCAGTAAGTCTGAATCCTTTCACATCAACTGGAGTGGGGTGGGATAGTGACGCGATTACACATGTGCCAGTATCCAACAATCTTTCCTGGAATCAGTGTCCAACTGCAATCTGAGAATATTAGCCTTGGCTGGGCAGCAGGAGAATTATTATTTGAAATTATTATTTAAAAAAAAATATTCATTTACAAATTGGATAGTTTTATTTGGCATATTTCTGGTGGTAAAACTGCAATGTGAGTTGTCGATGTTAAGTAGAATTTTATTTGTTGTTGCTGCTCACAACTTGGCAGGACTTTCCTATATATTTGTGCCTGGTGTAAAAGTTTATAAGTGGGGCAAATCATTCTGTGCACACATGTTAAAGTGCTCCTAATAATAAATATGCATGAGCCACACATACTTGTTACCGAGCCATGAGTGTATTTGCCACTTCCACATGGTAATTTTATGTTGGAAGTAAATTGCTCGATAAATCAAACGCATTTTCCATAGGTCGGGTAGAATAAACTTTGCAAGCTGGAAACAAGGCTACTGATTCTTGGCATTATCTCCAATAACTTACTGCACAGTCGTGCCAGCAGCACGCATTGGTGTGAAATTATGGGCAGGATTCTTTGTTTCGGAGGCTAAGTGCTCCCGCCAGCGGAGAATGGGGGCTGTGTCCCGCTGGGGATAGGAGTGTGCCAAGATGGTATTCACGTATCTGTGCTGTGGTAAATTCTGCATAGTGGCAAAACATGGCAGTTTCCCTGCACTTAGTGGTCTCAGGCCACCATTTTGAATGTGCGCCCTGATGCGAGCATCCAGAGACAGGCCCCCCCCTCCACAATGCAAATGTTGACCCCCCTCCTCACTGATCAGGAGAGCACCCCCAAACACCTCATCAAGGAGGTGCACCCTTGCCTCATTGCGGGAATAATGGGTCAACAACCCCGCCACACTATGCACGCATGAGAGTGACTTGAACCACCCCCCCCTTCAGATCACACCCCCGGCATTGCCAGCAGTACACTGCCCCAACACCATGGCACTGACATCCTGGCAGTGACACCCTAGTCTGGTATGTTGGACCTCAAAGGGGTCAAGAAGATTAGGTCATTGCTCATGTGCCCCTCTGTGACTGCTAGGCTGCAGAGGGAGGATCCCTCAAAGGTCCTGTGGTTTGGGTGAGCTTGGGCTGTGGGTAAAGGGCTGACCCCCGACCCTCTCCCAGGATGGTGGTCCCATGTTTGGTCTGTCCCTTCCTGCCCTGGGCAACCTGAAGTTCACTCTTGGCATGGTGATCTCAGGCAGCCCTCAGTTCAAAATCACCATCCTTGTCTGACCTATTTAAATGTTGAAGTGGCCTTCTCACTCTGAACTGCTCTGCCTGACACCTGATGAGCAGTCCAGGCAGTTAATTGAGAATGCAAGCCAGGCACATTTCCCTTTCCTCACATCTGCTCCCTGAGCCCTATGCTTCTAAAACTGCTGCTTTATGAGATATCTGAGCCTTCCGAGAAAGACCACAATACATGAAAAGCTTTGATATCCCTGAGATCCTTTGAAATGCTTAGCATTCATTCAATTTCAGGGCGTAGTACCTTTAACAACCCTTGCCAATTTAATTATTGAAACATAGCAGGCAGGAGGTTTGTTGCTTTATCTTTCCCTTCATGCTTGAATTCATCTGAAGTACCCTCCATTGATCCTAACTACAACCTTTACAAACAACCTTGTTCTGATTGACAGCTGATGGCCATTTCAAAAATGCTAAGTGCTTGCACTTCCTCTTTGCTAACTGCCCTACGTCTTTGGAGAAGAGGAGATTCAGGAGATTGGATGAATCATGAAGAAGTTCTGAAGAGCCAGCCTGCCATATTTGGACCTCATTGCAGACACCCAAAACCTTAGATTCTAGTATAATATTAGAGATTATACACCCTGTTAGCATAACATTACAAAAAGTGAGTCAAAAAGTGAATAAGGCAAAAGGCAAAATTACATTCAAATAGCTATACAAAGAGGGCCACAGTCCCGTCGAAGAAGTCTGTCACAGACAATCTCATAATTGCTTTTCTCGTTGAAAGGAGGTGGTATCTGTGGTAATGTCAAATCTTTTTCGGTACGTGTTTTTAATTGTCAACATATACCTCAATTTCTAATGCAGGCTGCTCAGGTTAATGTAAATCCAATATTTAATACAGGATGATATTTGCAAAAGCCAAAACACGCTCTGACATTCTAGACACAATGGGTGGAATTTTGCTCTCTGTGCAAAGAGTACCGGTGAGGTGAGAAAGCCGGTGTGCAGCTTGCAGGCTGCACAGTTGAGTTTCCGCAGCAGGTATTATAGCATTCAATGCACAAAAAAAAATCTGGATGTGTGGTCTTTCCCATCACCCCCCCCACAAACCTTGGTGAACCCCCCCCCCCTTCGCCCCCACAGATAAAGCAAACCATCCCAACAAGCACCAGTGCAGCCTCTACCCCACATTTAATGGGAACCGCCTTCCCCCCATTAGAGCTCCTCAGGCAGCAGTGTCAGGGTTCCAGGAGCGGCCATGTCCCTCCCCCCCCCCCCACTGACCTTTGCACCCCTAGCTGTTCCCCTCGACTGTTCTTTAAAAAGCAGTTGTAAACCTCAACGAAGTGACATCATGACAGCGAAGGGGAAATTCTAAATGTGGGTGGAGCATATGGTGGGAAAACCAATATATGTAAATACCCACTAATTATATTAAAAAGTATTTACATATATTCAAATGAGGTCACCACTTGGTAACCTTATTACGTCACCGGTAAGGGTGGGGAAAATCAGAAAATCAGATCTCGCTGGCGAGAATCTTGTTTTCTGATTCTCGCTGGAGTTTGCACCCACGTTGCCATTTATGCTCACGGCTAATGCTGGCACAAAATCGTCCCCCATGGGTGAAATCTTCTGGTCTTAAGATGTGAGTGAGAGTCAGGATTACTTCTGGCTCTTGACCCCATTCTGACTGTCAAGGTGTCCACCTTTGAGATGTTCCTGGCTAATTAGGAGCCTGCCTCGGGGTTCACCACCCAAATAAGGATGAGGGCAGGTTCTTGAGACTAAGGCCCCATTCAGAGGACCGGTAACCTTGGAAGGGCAGCAGTTCCATCATCAGAGGTGCCATTGTTGAAGGCAGAGATCAAAGTTCACCAACCATCTGAGATGCCCTTTGACATTTAGATCTGTTTTAAAAAGAGAATCTTCTCCGCAGGATAGCCAATGGCCACAGCTCTGGTTGCCAATGATTGCGGAGGTGGGGATGGGTGGAGTGTGTTTGAGCAAGCTTCGAGGGATCTAGGCCAAAAGAGCCACCATCAAGCACCTAATGAGCCTGTCCTCCAGTGGGAGTCTGTCCACCACTAAGAAGATCCAGGTAGCATCCCCAATCAGCCCACAGATGCGCATTTAATTATGCAGATTGGCAATATGCCACAGCTGGGCGGGTAGCCTCTGCCAGTAACAATCCCCCTCTGGGAATATTTCCCAGAGGCCATAATGTACCGATCCACTAGACGAATGACAACTTCTGTGAAATTCATCCCAGTCCCACCTTCGAGCCTTCCCCCTGCCACTTGTGAGACCGGGCCAAATCCGCCCTGTATGTGCAGGAAATATTCTGTACCTATAACAATCGTGTTAACTTTTGAATCTTTATTCCCCCTTTCTGCACTTGATGGACACCATCTCATGACGGAATCTGGGTTCAACGGCAGAATAAGCAGCACAACATAACCATCACTATGACATGCATGGTTAATACTGGTATCAGAGTAAACAAATTGGCAAGAGCATAAATATAACTCAACCCGTTTCTGGTCATATATGAGATGCACCAGTATTAGATGCTCCACTACTAGGAGAGGAAATAGACACTGAACAGGACGGTGTCTGAGATAAACTAATTTCTTATGAGGCTGTATGCCTGTGATCAGCTACCTTGTTCAAACTGAAGCAGGTTGCAATAGACGTAACCTTGACTTAATGGCAGCACTCTTCCCTTATATGAAAAACTGTGGGTTGACGTCCAGAGACTTGAGCCGATAATCCAGTTCAGTGCAGTACTGATGGACTCCTTGTCAGAGATGTTGGGTGTATTTGAATGGCTTCGTCGTGCCCGACTCTGTGTTGAGGCCGTTAAATCTCACGAGAGGCTTCGTGTGAGATTTGTGATGTTCAGAACGCCTTGCGAGGTCCAACAAGATGTCACAAGTCAACTGGATATTGCCTTCACTGGGCGAGATCCAGATTATCATATGGTTTTTTAAATATGTCTGTGCCCGATGAGCCTGAGACCTGGGAACTAATGGCCATGCCTGGGTTACCTCACCATGGCGCCATTTAGCACTGGTTCACACAACCATGGATCAGGCTTAATGGCACCAAGGTGGCAGTGCCAAGGTGCCTGGGTGCTAAGTTGTCTTTACCACACATCGGGCCCGAGGAGGTGCCCTTCCCTTAAGAGGAGTGGTGATGGGGGTGGGGGTGGGGGCTCAAGGACCCCTAAGAGGTAAGTTGGGGGGTCCAGAGGCCATGGTAGTGTGACTGAGGGGGTGGAGGAAGTGCAGCCTTGGCAGGGCGTTCCTTGCAGAGGCCAAAAAACCCAATATACTCCCATTACATTACAGCGCAGTACAGGTCCTTCGGCCCTACAGCAGGATCGTTCTCGGCACTTCAGCTGCTGAGAAACACCCCATTATATATGCCCAAAAGGGGACCCTGTACTTAAGGCGTTAAATCGCACCAGATCTTTAGGATGAAACTGCGGGCGTGATTCTCTGGAAAGGTTTTTAACTGTTGTAGTGAGCGGGAACTGGCGTGAGCTTCCCGGCACTCGGCCCAGCGAGACCGGCAATGTTATTCAACGTTAATTGATCCACTAAAGGAGGCCTCATGGGCTTCTCACTGCAATTGAAGGCTCGCCAGCTGATTCGCTGGCACTGCGCTCACCAGCCCCCCGCTAACAAGATTGAGCAACACTTCAGAAGTCACTTGCTCAGCCAACCACAGCCAGCTTGCAACCATGGTGATCAGGAAACCGGCCCTAAGGTTTGGGGACACAGACCTGGGGAGGCTGCTGGACGCAGTGGAGACAAAGAGGGATGTCCTGTTCCCCTGAAAGTACAGGAGGGTCAGCCATAGGGCAGCCAGTGCTGCCTTGAACGAGGTGGCAGCGGCTCTGAGCGCTGGGAGTGTGACCAGGTGGTCTGGCGTCCAGTGCAGGAAAAAGATCAATGACCTACACCTGGCAGCACGAGTGAGAAGGCACCAAAACCCCCCCCCCCCCCCCCCCCCCCCCACACACACACACACACACCATCCCAAGATCTTTCCACCCCCATGGGAGCATCCACCCCCCCAACTCTCCATGCAAACCCCAACCCTCCCTCCACCCCCTCCCCCTTCAGCACCCCGCCAACCCTTCTTCACATCCCCCTCCTCCCACTGTGAGGACGCTGGCCAGGGGTATCGAATGCCATGGGACTTGGTAAGCAGCTGGCTGCCTCCACCTCAGATGTGCATCCTGGGGAAACACCTTGACATAGTGGTAGAGCTAGGAGGGTAAAGCACATCGAGCATCACCGAGGGCGCCGGGAAGGGGGGAGGAAGTCGATGGGGGGTAGTTATGGGGAGGGGGGGGGGGGGCTGGGGGTGGAGGAGGGGCAGCACCAGCAGGAAGGTGGGGAATTGAGTTTCCAGTGGTGGAGAGGTGCTGAGCGGGCACAAATCAGGTGGTTCTCCTCCCAATCGGACCCAAAATAGCAAATTCTCCAAGATTCTTGGCTCAAAAAGCCACCCAAAACTCCTAAAAACTCAAAGGACATTAGTAGCGCAGAAGCAGAAGGGAAGCTGCTGGCAAATGGCCGGTGAGAAGGCAGAAGCGACGGCAAGCGGCAGGAGCAGTGAACAGGTGGACCAGCGGACGCACAAGACAAGGCGAAGGCCCCGGCGAAACAAAGAGGGGGCGACCGGTGACCCAAATAGAGGAGCAAAAAAAGGCAGTGATGCCCCCATTACACCGGGGGAGGGATGGCAGACATTCCTTAGAAACGAACTGGCTGCCATGAGGGAGGCGATCAAAATGGAACTCCAGGTGGTGATGAAAGAGGTGCGAAGGAGGTGGTGACGGAAGCGATGGCCGCTCTCCAGCACACAATAGACAGCCTGGGAAAGAAGGTGGAAGTCCAGGAAAGGACGATCCTCGACCTGGAAAAAGCGGCAACCGACCAGAGTGGTAGGATTTTGGCTACCAAGGGAGCCTGAGGGGAAACGTAGAGGACCAGGAAAACAGGTCCAGGCGACAGAACGTCCATATTGTGGGACTGCAAGAGGGGGCGGAGCGAAGGACCCAACGGGCTACATCGGCCAAATGCTGAGCAACCTGGTCGGGAGAAACAGCTTCCCAAACCCCCCAGAACTCGACAGGGCACACAGGTCACTCCGACCAAACCCCAAGCTGAGAGCGATCATCGCGAAGCTGCACCGGTACCAGGACCGGGAAAAGATCCTGAGGTGGGCCTGACAGACAAAGTCATGCTCGTGGGAAGGACACAGAATAAGGGTCTATCAGGATATTGGGGCTGACCTCGCGAAAAAAAGGGATGAATTGGATAAGGCGAAATCAACACTCTACAAGAGCAGGGTGAGGTTCGGCATGTTGTCCCCGGCCAGACTCTGGATAACCTATAAAGGAAAAGAACATTACTTTGACACCCCAGCGGAGGCCAAGGAGTTTGTGAAGACCAACAATCTAGAAAAGGAACAGACGCAGCAACAGTGAGGGCAACAGGGAAAAAGACGGAAGCTGGAGGACGAAACGGGATCAAGATCTGTTGTATGGACTCTGTGTTTGCGCGGGACTGTGCTGCCTCATTCTCGGACTAAAGTAGGAGGACAGAGAGAGGGAAGTGAGGAGAGGGGAAACAGGCGAGGGGGCGAGGAAGGGAACGGAGATGGGCAGACAGAACAGAGACAGGGTGAGACCAGCCCAGGGAGAGGAGCCACTGTACCAGCAGGGAGGGCTATCATGGGAAGACAAGCAGTAAAGGGGGCTGTGGAGCACCTCCTAGGGGAGAGGGAGCGTCTGGTCAAGGGGGGGGGTGCAGGGCAGAAAGGGGTGCGAATACGGGGTGAGTAAAGGGAGGGGGGGACAGGGAGGGGAAGGGGGAACGGGGCGGGGGGAGAACTCATGGAACAGAAAAAGGGCAGAAGGATAGGAAAGGGTTGACAGTGAGACAGACACAGGCCTCAGCAGGCATGGAGCACGCCGCGGAATCAAGATGCCGCCGCAAGCAGCCATTTTGGAGGGTCGCTAAATAAAGGGAGTCCCCGGAGTGCAGGGGTGCACCCACGTGGCGTACACACAGTTGGTGGCCATGTTGGGTGCCTCCTGGAAAAAGGGAAACCCCGGAGCGCAGGGGCCCGACCTCATGGGGAGAACGGCAACCGTGGCCATTTTGGACGGTCCCCTAACAAAGGGTATCCCCGGAGTGCAGGGGTGTGTCCACCAAATAAGTATGGTTGATCCCTCAGGACTGGGGGGTCAGAAACCGCCACCAGGATAGTCACCTGGAATGTAAGGGGACTTAACGGCCCAGTGAAAAGATCCAGAGTCTTCGTCCACCTGAGAAGCCTGAAGTCGGACATAGGCCATCTACATGAGACACACCTGAGGGAGAAGGACAGATTACTGGTAAAGAAGGGCTGCATGGGACAGACTGTGGGACGAGGGCTAGGGGAGTGGCCATACCTATCAGCATGAGGACGAGATTTACTGAGACAAGGACGGTTACAGGCCCAGGGGGACAGTACGTCATGGTCAGTGGTGTCCTAGGCGGGGCACCGGTAGTACTGGTAAATGTGCATGCGCCCAACTGGGACGACACAGACTTTATAAAAAAGACTATGGCAGAAATCCCCGACATTGATACGCACCAACTGATTATAGGGGCGACTTAAACTGCGAACAGGACCTGCTGACCGGCCGATCAAACCCCAGAACGGGGAAAAAGACAGGTATGGCTAAAGAACTGGGAGCATTTATGGAGCAGATGAGGGCGGTGGACCCGGGGAGGTTCCTGCACTTGGGAGAAAAATAATCCTCGTTTGTTTCACAAGTGCACAAGGTATATACCGTATCGACTTCTTTGCAGTGGGGAAATCGGTGCTTCCAGGAATTACAGGAGAGGAGTACTCCGCGATAGTATTCTCTGACCACGCTCCGCACTACGTGGATGTGAGGTTGGAGACGGGCTGTGCCCAGCATCCCACGAGCAGGATTCACTGCCTGGTGAGATTCCTGTGCAACGCTCGCGTTCGAACTTACACCACCATCTCCGAATACTTCCAGCTACGGAGAGGAACAAGACAGGGCTGCCCCCTGTCCCAGCTCCTGTTTGCATTAGCAATCAAACCCCTGGTGATAGCCTGGGGGGGGGGGGGGGGGGTGAAAAACTGGAAGAGCATTTGGAAAGGAGACAGAGAGCACAGAGTTTCACTCAATGCAGATGACCTGCTCCAGTACATCTCAAAGCCACAGGAAGGCCAGAAAGCAATCATGTGGATCCTAAAAGAGTTTGGAACCTTCGCAGGTTACAAATTCAACCTGGGCAAAAACGAGGCATTCCCAGTGTACCCAAACGGGGGAGGGACTGAGCTGGAGGGACTCCCGTTCAAAATAGCCCAAAACAGATTCCGATACCTGGGGATCCTAATAGACAGAGACTGGACACAGATCGACAAATAGAACTTGACCAGCCTGGTGGAGGAAGTCAAAAAGGACCTACAGATGTGGGACGCACTCCCACTCACCCTGGCGGGGGAGTGCAAACGATCAAGATGCATGTGCTGCCTAGAAGCTGATGTTTTGGCCTTTGCGTCACTAGTAGACCGGCGAAGGATATTGTTAATGTGGAAGGAACCCCCGGGCGTGGAGGCCTGGATAAACGACATGGCAGAGTTTATAAAACTGGAACGGATAAAGTTCGCACTAAGAGGTTCGGCTCAAGGGTCCACCAGGCGGTGGCAACCGTTCATTGACTATCTCGCAGAACGATAAAGGAACTGGGAAAGTACCAGCAGCAACCCGGGGGGGGAGGGGGAGGGGGGGGGAGGGGCTGGGGAGGGCTCGGGTGGGTCCTCAGGGGAGTTTTTGTATGGATATTTTTACTTGGATATGTATATTGGCTTGTTTGACTTTATTATTTGGGAGAGTTAATATTTTGTTATGGCAGTTGCCATTTAGTTTATATATTATTTATTTATTTGTTAAAAACGGTCACTATTATTTATATTGTTTTATTGTTGTAAAAGGGAAACAATTTTGTACTGTTTTGTTTGGCCGATAAAAAATTTGAATAAAATATATTTTTAAAAAAAGATGCATGTGCTGCCAAGGTTCCTCTTCCTATTTAGGTCCATACCAATATTCATCCCAAAGGCCCTCTTCCAGAACTTAGATAGCTTAATTATGGCATTTGTGTGGCGGGGCAAGAACCAAAGAGTCCCCAAAGGAGGAAAATTAAGGGAGACCTTGCACTGCCAAACCTGCAATATTACTGGGCAGCAACAGTGAAAAGAATGAGGGGATGGGTGCACGTGCCCAACTTAGATTGTGTACAGATGGAGGAGACATCGTGAAAGGGAACGACCCTCCGGGCCGTGGCGACGGCAGCGCTCCCACCCACCTCGGCGAAATACATGTCGAGCCCAGTGATAGCGGCGACATTGAAAACGTGGGGCCAGCTAAGACAACATTTCGGGCTGACCGGGATGTCCCCCATGGCCCCCATCTGTGGGAACCACAGATTCCCGCCAGCCATGCTAGACGCAACGTTTAAAAAATGGAGACAGGATGGGGGAACACTGACAATTAGAGACTTCTACGAAGGGTACAGACTAGTGATGCTGAACGAACTGACGGAGGAATGGGAAGTGCCAACAGGACAGGAAATGAGACACTTACAAATAAAACATTTCCTCCGCAAAGAGACAGTAGGATACCCCAGGGCCCCGGAGACCCCACGATTAGAGGACCCGATGACCATGGACAGTAAGGAGGGGAGACACTGTGGGAAAGTATACGGACAGCTGTTGGTCAGAGCCCGAACACCACTGGACGAGACCAGACAGAATTGGGGGGACGAACTGGGGACAGAAGTGGGATGCGGACTCTGGAGCGAAGCACTGAGCAGGGCCATTTCCAACTCCTCATGTGCAAGGCTCAGCGTCATGCAGTTCAAAGTGGTGCACAGAGCGCACCTGACCAGAACCCGAATGAGCAGGTTCTTCCCGGAGGTGGAGGATAAATGTGAGCGGTGCCAGAGGGGCCCGGCCAACCACACCCACATGTTTTGGGCTTGCCCCAAGCTTGCTGGGTTCTGGGCAGCCTGCTCCGAGGCAATGTCTAAGGTTGTGGGGGGTGAGGGTGAAGCCATGTCCAAATGTGGCAATCTTCGGGGTATCGGAGCAGCCAGAGCTACACAAGGGGAAGAGGGCCGACGCCCTTGCTTTCGCTTCCCTAATCACACGCCGGAGAATCCTGCTCGGCTGGCGATCGGCAGCACCACCCACAGCTGCAGACTGGCTCGCTGACCTCTCGGAATTTCTCCAACTGGAGAAAATAAAATCCGCCATCTGAGGATCAGAGGAAGTCTTCCTCACTGCATGGGGGCAATTTGTCGGTCTGTTCCAAAACCTGATTGAGGCCAACACCAGCCAGTAGAGAGGGAACTGGAAGGATTAGAGAGGGCAGAAAAAAACAAAACGGCAAGGAGGAATGCCAGGAATGCGCAACCCGGGGGGGGGGGGGGGTCATAATATACACCAGTATATCATGGTGCAGATACACACACACTAATGGACACACAGCGGGACCAATCAACACACACAACACCGCAGCTAATCACCAGTTAGAGCACACTCACTATAAGACAGGGGGCATCAGAGTTCCCGCTCATTCGGGATGCAGCCTCCTACAAGGACAGGGCTTACAGCTTACAGCACAGATCCTCACAATGTGCTGAGTGCATAGACTGGTTCAGACAGGCTTAGGTCTTTAGTTTAATCTAACACCATGTTAACCCACAGTGAAAGTATGTTCAACAGTTTCTGACTTAATAAAATAGTGTTGCACTATTTTAAGTGTTGGTGGCCTGTATGTGTTCCACAGATCCAGAGCACCCAACACATCATGATACCAGGAGTTGAGGGATATTAGAACTTCTTAGACCTACCTGCAAGTGATCTGCCTTCCACCAGCATACAGCCATCCTGCAAAATGAACAGCGTCCGCCCGTCGCTGCCGCTCCGCATCACCGGTAACCTAGGGGCCAACTGGAAGATATTCAAACAACGCTTCCAGCTCTACCTGGAAGCCACAGACCAGGAAGCTGCCTCGGACACCAAGAAGATCGGTCTCTTCCTAACCACGGCCGGAGAACATGCCATTCACATTTTCAATTCTCTCTCCTTTGCTGATGATGAAGATAAATCAAAATTCAAGACGGTCCTCCTCAAGTTTGACACTCACTGCAGCATAGAGGTGAATGAAAGTTTTGAGTGCTATGTATTCCAACAGCGTTTGCAGGGTAAGGATGAACTTTTCCAATTCTTTCTCACCCACCTCCACAGCCTTGTGCAGTCCTGTAATTACAGGCCCACCTCCGACTCCATGATACGCGACCAGATCGTTTTCGGTGTTCAGTCGGACCCCCTACGCCAGCAGCTCCTCAAGGTAAAGCAGCTCACCCTAGCGACCGCCATCGAGACCTGCGTGCTACACGAACACGCCACTAGACGGTATTCCCACATCCAAACGGCTGAAACGGTGCGGCAAGGTCCCCACAAGGCAGAACGGGTCCAAGCAATCGAGCAACTCCAGGGCCTCAGCCTGGATGAGGGCGGCCATTTCGCGCGCTTTTCGTGGACTCCCATGCTTGTGCGCACCGAATGAGGGGACGGCGACATCGACGAACGTACTGCGCAGGCACGCAACATGTACGGCCGCACCGTGCATGCGTGGTGGCGCAGCGAACGTACTGACGCTACAATGTGAGGCAACTGCGGCTCCGCCCATTTAAAGCGGCAATGCCCTGTCAAATCCTGACAATGCCTGAGATGTGGCAAACTTGGCCACTATGCTGCTTTATGCAGATCAGCTCAGCCTGCCAACTCGTATCGCTCCGGCCAGCCTTGCAGGAATGTCCGGGCTATTCAACCCACGGTCACCGAGTCCGATGCGGACCTACTACCCAACATTGACACCGAGGACCTGAAGGCGCCTTTTCGAGTCGGTATCGTTACAAAAAACAGGGTGTCCCCGAAGCAACGAATCCAGCCTCTATCGGTATACAGCATTGATCCAGACGATGAATGGTGTGCCACCCTTACGGTAAACCGGTCCCAAATACGATTCCGCCTGGACACTGGTGCCTCCGCCAATCTCATTGCGTGGTCTGACCTCCAAAGCCTTTGTGTCAAACCAGCCATCCTCCCATCAGCCTGCCAGCTATTAGATTATAATGGCAATGCCATTGCTGCCAGCGGCTCATGTCAACTTGAAGTGACGCACAGGTCACGCAAAGCCATCCTTCCCGTTGAAATCGTGGGCTCCTCGAAAGCCTCCCTGCTTGGCGCGCAGGCATGCAAGCTGTTGAACCTAGTTCAGAGAGTTCACTCTCTCTCTCCTGCTGATGCGTCTGCCTTTCAGGACACCGACTTCAGGGCTCAGCTCGACGCCATTATCAACCAGTACTACGCTGTCTTTGAGGGCATGGGCGCGCTCCCCTACACCGTCAAGATTTTATTAAAATCGAATGCCACGCCTGTGGTGCATGCACCTCGCAGGGTCCCAGCACCCCTTAAGGACCGCCTCAAGCAGCAGCTGCAGGACCTCCAGAACCAAGGAGTGATTTCCAAAGTCACGGAACCGACTGACTGGGTCAGTTCCATGGTATGTGTAAAAAAGCCTTCCGGCGAATTGAGAATTTGCATTGATCCCAAGGATCTAAATCGCAATATCATGAGGGAGCATTATCCAATTCCCAAGCGCGAAGCGCTCACATGTGAGCTGGCTCGCGCCAAGCTCTTCACCAAACTCGACGCCTCAAAAGGATTCTGGCAAATCCAGCTTGATAAATCCAGCAGGATACTTGGCACATTTAATATCCCCTTTGGCAGATATTGTTACAACAGGATGCCGTTTGGGATCTTGGGCGAAATTCTCCCCAAACGGCACGATGTCCGCCGACTGGCGCCCAAAACGGCGCCAATCAGGCGGGCATCGTGCTGCCCCAAAGGTGCGGAATGCTCCGCATCTTTGGGGGCCGAGCCCCAACATTGAGGGGCTAGGCCGGAGCCGGAGGGATTTCCGCCCCGCCAGCTGGCGGAAACGGCCTTTGTTGCCCCGCCAGCTGGCGCGGAAATGACATGTTGGGGCGGCGCATGCGCGGGAGCGTTAGCGGCCGCTGACAGTTTCCGGCGCATGCGCAGTGGGGAGAGTCTCTTCCACCTCCGCCATGGTGGAGACCGTTGCGGAGGCGGAAGAGAAAGAGTGCCCCCATGGCACAGGCCCGCCCGCGGATCGGTGGGCCCCGATCGCGGGCCAGGCCACAGTGGGGGCACCCCCCGGGGTCAGATCGCCCCGCGCCCCCCCCCCCAGGACCCCGGAGCCCGCCCACACCGCCTTGTCCCGCCGGTAAATAGGTACTCTAATTTACGCCGGCGGGACAGGCAATTTATCGGCGGGACTTCGGCCCATCCGGGCCGGAGAATCCAGCGGGGGGGCCCGCCAACCGGCGCGGCCCGATTCCCGCCCCCGCCGAATATCCGGTACCGGAGACTTCGGCAACCGGCGGGGGCGGGATTCACAGCGGCCAACGGCCATTCTCTGACCCGCTGAGGGGTCGGAGAATGACGCCCCATATCTGCATCAGAAGTGTTCCATAGGATTATGGAACAAATGATGGAAGGATTTGAAGGTGTTCGCGTCTATGTCGATGACATAATCATTTGGTCCACCACCCCGCAGGAGCATGTTAGTCGCCTCCAGCGCATATTCAGCCGTATACATGAGCATGGCCTCCGCCTCAACAGGGCCAAATGCTCTTTTGGTCAGACGGAACTCAAGTTCCTCGGGGACCACATCTCCCAATTGGGTGTGCGGCCGGATGCGGACAAGGTAGCAGCTATGAAAACACCAGAGGACAAGAAGGTGGTCCTCCGATTTCTGGGCATGGTCAATTTTTTAGGGAAATTCATCCCTAACCTCGCCTCTCATACCACGGCTCTCAGGAACCTGGTCAGGAAGACGACAGACTTCCAATGGCTCCCTGTCCAAGAGCGCGACTGGAGAGAACTCATAGCAAAACTCACCACGGCCCCGGTCTGAGCTTTCTTTGATCCAGCAAAAGAGCCCTAAATTTCGACCGATGCCAGTCAATCCGGCATTGGGGCAGTGCTCCTTCAACGTGATGAGGCCTCATCATGGGCCCCCCTTGCATATGCGTCACGTGCGATGACCCCCAAGGAGCAGCGCTGCGTGCAGATAGAAAAGGAGTGCCTGGGCCTTCTGACCGGTGTGGTTAAGTTTCACTATTATGTTTACGGACTTTCTCAATTCACCGTCGAGACCGACCATCGCCCGCTGGTCAATATAATACAGAAAGACTTGAACGATATGACCCCTCACCTCCAGCGTATTCTGCTCAAGTTCCGGCGATATGACTTCCAGCTGATATACACCCCAGGCAAAGACCTCATCATTGCTGACGCTCTCTCCAGGGCAGTCAACACTCCATATGATCCAGCAGGTTTTGTCTGTCAGGTTGACACCCATGTGGCATTCGCAGCCTCCAATCTACCTGCCACAGATGAACGCCTCATCCAAATTCACCACGAGACGGCGGCTGACCCCTTGCTACAGCGTGCCATGCGCCACCTAACGGACAGGTGGCTCAAGGGCCAATACTCTCAGTTCTATAATGTCAGAGATGATCTGGCAGTAGTAGACGGGGTTCTTCTAAAACTGGACCGCATTGTCATCCCGCATAGCATGCGCCAGCTTGTCCTGGAACAACTACACGAGGGCCACCTTGGTGTGGAAAAGAGCCGCCGACAGGCCCGAGAGGCAGTGTACTGGCCCGGCATTAATGAGGACATAGCCAACACAGTGCTCAACTGCCCCACTTGTCAGCGCTTCCAGCCGGCCCAACCACGTGAGACCCTGCAGCCCCATGCGTTGGTCACGTCACCATGGACCAAGGTGGGCATCGACCTGTTCCACGCTGGGTAGAGACTATGTTCTGATCGTGGACTACTTTTCGAATTACCCGGAGGTGATACGGTTGCATGACATCACCTCGTCTGCCGTCATTCGTGCATGTAAAGAAACCTTTGCTCGACACGGCATCCCACTCACGTTTATGTCGGACAATGGCCCCTGCTTCGCCAGCCAGGAATGGTCCAACTTTGCCAGGCGGTACAATTTTGCCCATGTGACATCCAGTCCCCTGTACCCCCAATCCAACGGCAAAGCGGAGAAGGGAATACATATAGTCAAAAGGCTGCCGATGCTGGGTCCGATTTCTACCTTGCCTTGCTGACCTATCACTCTGCCCCGCTGTCCACTGGCCTGTCGCCAGCCCAGTTACTTATGGGTCACACCCTGAGGACGACGGTGCCGTCCATCCATGTCCCAGACCTCGACAATGCTCCGGTCCTTCGCCGGATGCAGATGTCTCGTACACAGCACAAGGCGGCTCATGACACCCGTGCAGCTGATCTCCCTGCTCTGGCTCCAGATGACAACGTCCGTGTCCATCTTCCGGATGGAGGCTGGTCTGCAACCGCTGTTGTCCTTTGGCAGGTGGCCCCCCCGCTTGTTCCTGGTTCATCTACCGGATGGCTCTAGTCTGCGCCGCAATCGACGCGCCCTTCGTCTCGTTCCACGCTCACCACGTGATCCTCCACTGTCGCCTCGCCCTCCTGCTGACACTGCCACGGACTATGCAGAGCTCCCTGTCACACTGCATCCCCCTGACTCTGACGCAGTCCAGCCTGCTCCTGAACCGGCGGTTCTCGACCCACCCTTGAGGAGGTCAACCAGAATTCGTCGCCCACCTCAGAGACTTAATTTATGAACTTTGCGGACTTATAGACTCTCTGAATTGTTTCGTTGCTTTGTTTGATCGTTTCCCTGGTTTGTATATAGTGTTGATCTCGTTATTCTTGTTGCATACTGCTTCTCTGCACCTGGCACCTTCCCATGTAAATAGCTTAGTTCTCATGTACGTAGTCCTGTAAATATGTCTTCGCACCCCACACGTAGTTAGGAACATTCTCACCATATGTTATTTATTGCCACACGCATACATTCTTTTATAAAAGGGGGGATGTCATAATATACACCAGTATATCATGGTGCAGACACACACTGATGGACACACAGTGGGACCAATCAACACACACAACACCGCAGCCAATCACCAGTTAGAGCACACTCACTATAAGACAGGGGACAAAGGGAGAAGAGAAGGAGCGGAGCAAGGAAAAGGGGAAGCACCCCCCACCCGGATCGACCAGGGAGGATAACGGGGGGGGGGGGATAGGGAGGGGGGAGGGAAAGGGTGGCTGGGAGGGGGGGTGCAGGAGGCGGTGGAGGACACGCCGAACTAGACGGCAGCAATCTGTAAATAAAGTAAAGTAAGATAAAAGCCTTTTTGCGTTACACTGTACAATAAATAAACAATGTACATGATGTTGAAAATGGCAAAAAAAAAATTTTTAAATGGAGGTGGGGAATTGTAAAACACAATGAACACCTTTCTGCACAACCAGTCTGATGCCTCTGTCACTTTCTTCCGCAATGCACTTCAACCTCTGAACCCTTGGCCCATCACACCAGGCATCCCACCCCCACCTCCACCCCGGCACTCATCCACCCAAGGCCATGGACATGTCCCCGGAGCTCTGTCCCATCCCCTAGGTGTTCAGGTGTTGGCTGTTGCGTGTGTGGTGTTGCCTCCTGTAGTGTCCAAGAACATTGACCAGACATCAGGTTGTGATTTGGATCCCAGACAATGGCTCCCATAGCCTACATGACCAGACCACCCACAGGAATCCACTTGGGTTGTGTGAAGTGCTCACTTAACCCCGATTGTCAATTCCCTATTCGCAAAAGCCTTCAGCCGTACTGCCAGAGGCCTTGGCAGTCAGTGGGGGTTATGGATGTTAGGTGGGGCAGACGGACAGGCGTAGGAGTTGCCCCAGGAACGGGTACATACAATCCAGGGATTGACATGGTGATGCCATGCGCAGTTGCCCCTTGCATCTCCCCGCCAGCCCCCCCACCGGGGTCCACCCCTGCGGAGTGTCCCCCAACTCCAGCGAGGATCCCGCACCCCCAGCCGAGGGTTCCCCACCCCCCCACCGAGCACTGCGGTGGCAAGCCCAGTCCCCCCGGGCTCTTTGCCCGTGAGCAAAGATGGCCACTCACCTTGTCGGCTCCCCACAGAAGCCCGTCCTCCAAGTTCATATTTTTCAAGAGGAATACTAATAGCCGCCAACCTGACCACTTTCTGGAGAGGACACTGATTGATAGAGGCCGTTGGATAAGAGGTGGCTCTCGTTAATTGTATGGAAATAGTGCTTAAGTGGTGATAATCGGTTGCGCGCTACGCTACGGCGAGATCCCAGTTTCGCCTACGGGTTGCATCGTAAACTGTTTGGCGCCTGGCGCGGTTCTTGTTTTCGGCCTCTCCCGCTATGCACCGGCTTTGTTTCTCTTGAGAGAGAGCGTAATGAGGCCGAAGAATCGCGCCCTGTACGTTTCCGCTTGCCCTCAATTGCAAAAATAAAAGAGTCATGGTGCTATTTTGAAGAGGAGCAAGAAGAGTTTTCCCCAGTCCCCTGACAAAATATTCTATCATCATCACCATAAAAAAGGTTATCTGATCACTGTCTGATTGCTCTTTGTGGGCTCTGTTCAAATTAGTTATTTACGGGCGAAATATTTTGTAAATATTTTCTTACAATAATAGCTTATTGCCACAAGTAGGCTTCAATGAAGTTACTGTGAAAAGCCCCTAGTCGGCACATTCTGGCACCTGTTCGGGTACATTACAACAATGAATACCTTTCAAATTATCTTGTTGCCTCTAAAATATTTTGGGGTGACTCTCTGTGTTTTTCAAACTTTTTTGTTCGGGACCCATTTTTAACAACCGGCCATCCTTCGTGACCCACGCCATCCGAACTTCGCGACTCACCACTTTCATTTACCCTTAATGTAACAGGTGAGCCTGATTGATCCTCACGCTTTTACTTGCTTTGTTATTCAATGCCACACTTCTGATAATTACTTCAGTTGATGATTTAAGATCTTACTGCATCCATTGAATAAAATCAAGAGGTTTGTCCTCAAACTCGCCATGCTTCGTCTACAAATGCCTTTGAAGTTTTGAGGGTTTTAAACTTTAATTTGCCAGTCTTCCCTAACACACATGAACTTTGCATCCTGATCTGCAGTGGCACAATTAATAAATCCACTTCTCAAGTAATCACCTTTATGCTGCTTTGTTCCTGTTTTCAGCTTCTTCTTTATGGGTTGTTCACCAGAGGCCCCGGAGTTCACACCAGCACTGCTGGCAGATGCAAAATCTCTCTCATGCCCAGAACACATGATGTCAGTGTTTGGGGCACGTGACCTGCTTTCTGCCACCGCTCCAGTCAGGAAGATTCCAGCAATGAAAAAAAAAATCTGCTCCTGGGTCAGCGCACTGACATCAGGAGCAGGTGTTCAGACCTGCTAGGCTCCAGGCCTACGCACTGCCGAAGGGGCACGCATGTGCGGAATGGGCAGCATTCTGAAAACCAGTTGCGAGCGGCATTTTTAAAAGCCGGTTGCGCCATTGGACACTACTTCCAGCGATCCGGAACGCCGCGACGCATGGCCCTGCGACCCTCCCGACACCTGCCCACGACCTACCCGCAGTTCGTGACCCTGAGTTTGAAAATGACTGTACTAAGATCATGAAAGGTGCTTTGGTGCTTTTTAAAAGCATCAATTTTTTTTCAGATCTCAAACACCAGATTCACACTGCACCTGGTTTGATTTTGAGAAATCGAAAATCAGGCAGGTTGTACCAGAATGGAAAATTTGTTCCATCAGATTACCTCCATGGCATTGAAACTTTAAATTACCCCTAAAGTGTTTTGTTTTAAGAGCAAGCACCAGGCATGAAATACTGTAAGCTTTCCAGATTTTGTAATGGCAGCCAGTATGTTTATAGGCTTGACTCTATGTGAATTTTCCAAGACAGCCTTAATAAATGAAGCCATCAGCATTTGATTGCAAATTTGGTGTGGCAGCCACCTACTCTGCCAGTTCAGGTGCACCCATGCCTGCGATACGCACAGCCATAATTTTTCCACAATTGCAAAATTAATGCTGCTTTGTATCAGTTTAGATCTTTAGGCTAACACAAGACCACGCTGAGAAAATCTGCCTGGACTGGTTATGGGGAAACTCTGCTGCACTTAAAGTTATTTCTGAAGAATATTTAGTTAAAATGTTTGAATATTTTTAATTGCCAGATTTGTGGTGATAAAATTGAAGAATTAGGAGATGTACTGCCAACAACAACAACTAAAATAAAACACTCAAAAGTTTATTTACTATTGCTGTTAACCTGGCAGTAATATGTTCCCATGTATTTTGGCTGAGTGAAACATTTATTGAGGAGAATTATTTTGTGTGGATGTAATGGAAATTTCAAAAATAATTCCCATTAATGATGGTGTGCTGCTTCTGATGTAATAATGTCGCTAATTAGAGATTGTTGCTAACTTTGGTTGGTTCAGTTGGCTCTGTTTTATAACCTTTGCTCTAGAGTCGCCAGGTATCTTTATGATACCGCCACGAGGTTCAAGTTCAAGTAATGATCAATAACTCAATACACCAATTAGTAAGATTCAAATCAAAGCACATTTATTATACACAGAAAATCACTACTCATGCATGAACTCTACTTTCTAAGCTATTTCTATCACTAGCAGGCCAATACTTAGGTTCGGATTGGCCCACCAGGTCAGGGGAACAAATGGCCTTTCGTTCGGGTTCTGAGTCTGCGGGATTCAAAGCTGGTATGGACTGGTAGCTAGGAGCGCCTATCTCATAGCGAGCGTTGACTTGAGACTTACGTTCTTTGGAGGCAGCTGGACAGGTCACTGTCAAGGGTTGGTTCGCGTTGCTGAGTGACTCTGTCAAGAAGAACGATTTGAACTTGGGAGCTTAACTTTATAGTTCCCAGGGGCTTCCCGCCTTTCGGGGTGGACCCGGTACCTGGTTCCAAGTGATTGGACTTCGTTCCAATCGCTTGGTTCAATTTCCCCAATACTGGAGCGGTTCCCTGATTGATGGGCGGTCTTGAGGTGTCCATTAACCTCTTTTGTGTTGGCTCCTGCTGGCGCCGGGGAGTCTGGCTTGGCTTTGTTTATCCCAAATGTTTTGATTGTACCTGGGGATCGCTCATTAGTAGGTAGATGGCTGCTACATTATTATGCAGATGGCTGCTTGTATCGATACTGTCTGGGATTTTGCAGAGCTTATTACACAGTAACTTGCACCTGCTAGTTTCTGCCTCTGTTGGCTGAATTTTCCTGCAGCCTTTGCTGTTCTCTATTTTATGTCGGGAGTTGGCCAACCCAGGTGGCTACACTCCCTCCTTGCGATCCTAACGCGAAGCGTGAAGGATCACATGACTACGTTGTTTTTCATTCCCTGACCCGGCGAGCACTCTTCTATGGCCTCTACACTGACCATAACTATGCAAAAACTTTTGAACTGACAATTCTGAGGGGCGCTATGTCAAACAGGGACACGCATTACAAAACAAGAAAATCGGAACCTCTAACTATCCTTAATGATCTACAATCACTCAAACATTTCATCACACTAACTTCCTAAACCATACAAACAAAATCATAGCAGTTTTATGCACATTTTTCTGGCTTGGCAGTCAAGCTCAGGATTGTACAATTGCTCATGAACATGTCTTTATTTACAACAAATCGCAAACGAATGCTCTTTATTATAGATTGCGGGGGTTGGGGGTCTGGTCATATCCGAAAATAGGGGATCTTATCCTATATACCGGGGTGCGAGCGCGGTCGGCTCTCCTTCTCCATTTTCTCAGACGAATAGTCTGCACGATGCAGCAGAGTATCGCCAGTACTAATAGGGGTTCTATCAAGTAGGACAGGAAGTACCAGGTTATAAACCTGTCACACCAAGATGGTGCGGTGTCGTTTGTGACTGGGCTCTGGGTACTGTGGGGAAGTGAATCATTAACGGCTGGGGGAGTTGAGGTCAGGGGGTTCGCATTCGCGCGCAACCAAATGTCCATTAGGGTTATGAGCATTGTGGCGGATGTCCTCATGGTTCTTCTTCCTTCACTTCTCTTCTCTTCTCTTCTCTGGTCCTGGAGCTTCTGGAGTTCTGTAGGATCAATCATAGTGTCTGTTACTATCTTGGTTTAATATCTCGTATGATAGCCTGTCTGTCCTTTAGTGCCAATTACTCCCTTTATAATTGGTCACTATGTGTGACTCCCTCATTTTTTTTCAAAAACCGAATTTCAGGACAAGACACACTTTCAAATAATGAACCAGTGTGAGCCGTGTCGCAGGCTGTACGATTTACCATCCAAATGTTTGAGGATGTAAATAGCATATGGTTGGCAACCTAAGGGTCACCTGAAAACAAAAGAAAACTTTTTGAACAAAACTTGCCGAAATGAGGTGCGTATGGGCCGCGACGGGTACGATTTGGATGGAGTCCCTGGGTAGGACGCCGACCAAGCCGAGTGTGCCCTACCCAAGTTTAGCTGACCAGAGGGGGGTACCCAGGCAGGGCGGGTCCCAATGCCGTTTCTCCACTGCCTGAGCAACCGACAAGAACGGACAAGAAATGTCGTCATCGTGGGGAGTCGCCGTATTGGTTCTACCTTCGAACTAGAAGGGCAGTTATGAACGGGGGTCTGTGTTTCAGTCGACAGACGAGTTCCTCTGAACTGGCGTCTGGGACATTAACAAGTCTCTGTGGACACGTTCTCAGAGGTTTCGGCCGAAAAGGCGTGGGGCTGTGGGGAAAAAAAATTCCGGTCTTACATACAACGTTTAACAAAACACTACAAACAACATAAAACATGCTGCAGGTTCCATCAGAAAGGACACCGTTTTCTCCCAAGCGGTTCCTTTTAAAACATCATCTGGACACCTCAGTTATCGGTTGTGAACAGGGTCGCAAAGGGGTTCTCGTTTTGGGAGTTAGACTCAAATCCGTCATCTTCCCCCCTACGATGACTACATTTCTTGCCCGTTCTTGTTCTTTTGTTTTCAGGTGACCAAACTCTCGAGTGTATCAGAGCTGATAGGGCTGCATGGTGTGATCTGGGATCGCTCTCGTCATTCTGGACGAGTCTGTACGAATTATCTCGGTGCCAAAAGGTGGTGTCTAGTTCTGAGGGGAGGGAATCGGGGTCGTCATTGTAGGTCGGTGGTTGGTGGTGGGGTTTGTTTAGGAAAGTGATCGTGAAGGGATCACTCGAATCATGGTCAGATTCGCTGGAGGTGGGGCCTGTTGCATGGGGATAGTAGGGAGGCGCGCTGTGGCCATTGTCCGAGTCACAGTCGCTGCTGCTGCAGTCTGTGGGTGTTCTGGGGCGGAGTCTATAGTTCGGGGATGGAGTCGGGGTTGAGTCCGTGGCTGGGCTGGGCGTGTTGGGGGAGGGTAGGGTGACGTTGGTTGTGGGCGGGGTGTGGTCTGCTGCGTCGAGCATGACGTGGTGTGCGTGGTTCGACTGTGGTCCATATGCCTTCATCTGGTTGATATGGAACCACGCAGTCTTTCCACTGGGGTACTTTATTTTGTAGACGGAAGGTCTTACTTTGTCCGCAATGGAGTACGGACCCGAGTACTTTGGTGACAGGAATGTGCTGGGGTTGTATACGGAGAGCATGACTTGCTGTCCTACACTGAACTCAGTCGCATGCACTGTCTTATCGAAACAGGCCTTGCTCTGTTTCTTTCTTGTGCCCAATTTCACTGCGGTTGCTAGCTGAGCCGTTTTAACATTCGCCACTAATTGTTCTACTGCTTTCTCGTGTGTGAGGGCCGTCATCTCGGGGTTGGTCAAATCTAATCCCAATAAAAATTCTGTGCCTTTCATGGGGCGTCCGGTCATGAGGGTGTGTGGGGTGTAACCTGTGAAAGTTGAAACTGTATTTCGCAAAAACATCAGCGCAAAAGGAAGGACTGAATCCCAAGTGGTGTTGTTTTGCTGGACCATTTTTCTAAGGGTGGATTTTAGGGTCTGATTCATGCGCTCCACGATACCACTCGACTGGGGGTGGTATGCAATGTGGAATTTTTGGGTAATGCCAAATATCGTGAGGACGTTCTTCATGACACATCCCGTAAAATGGGAACATTGGTTGGATTCAATGCTGCAGGGGAGTCCCCACCTCGTAAAGATGTGGTGGGTTAGGATCTTGGCTGTGGTCTTTGCCGTGTTTGTTCTGGATGGGAATGCTTCCACCCATTTCGTAAATGTGTCTATCACCACGAGTTCATATTTATAACCATTCCTGCAAGGGGGCAATGGTCCAATATAATCAATCTGGAGGTTAGTCCAGGGGCCATTAACGGGTCAGGTGTGACTGAGCTGAGATTTTTTGGCCTATCTGTCCGGATTATTCTGGGCACAGATAAGGCAATTCTCAATGTAGTGATTTACATCTTCTTTCAAACTCGGCCACCAACAGAGCTGCCTGAGGTGGGCTGTAGTGGGATCGATTCCCTGATGTCCATGACCATCATGGAACAAACAAATGAGCTGATTCCTGTCCTGTTCAGGAACCACATAAAGGGAGTCTTTTAACACCACACCGTCATGTGTGGTCAGTGTATTCTTAAATCTCTCGTCGGGTGCTGGATAGTTTCCTTTCAAAATCTCCCTGAGATTGCTATCCTGCTTCTGGGCCTGCACTAAATCCTCGATATTGGTCTGCGAGACCTGAACTGCATTCACTGGTGCGTCTTCGGCGGGTGTCCAAAAATATCCATACCTGGAACCTGCTTTAGCCAGCGTGTCGGCTTTTACATTTCCAGGGGGGGAGGAACGGTGGTGACTTCGAACTTTGACTATCCCAAAAGTCCTGTTCTGTGCTCGCTCTAAAATGTGACAGAGCAATGGGGCTGAAGGGAGGGGTTTTCCGTCTGCGGAAACAAATCCTCTTGCTTTCCACAGGGGTAGGAATTCCGTAAGGCTGTTGCAGACATAGAGGCTGTCCGAATATATGTCTGCTGGGCAGGGGAAGGAATCTGGGTGTTCCACTATGTATGCGATGGCCGCAACTTCTGCCGCCTGCGCGCCTAAGTGTTCTGGAAGTTTTATTGCTATTTCTTCTAGGGCGCGTCCCTGCGTGTCCTCGACGTAAATACTGCATCCTGTTATGCGCTTCCTTTCTAATATTGTGGAAGATCCATCCACATATATCCTTATGGGTTCGCACATGTCTGTGTGCTTGGGGCTCTGGGTTGAACTACCTATCTTTCTGGGGGGTGTTTTAGCAATAAAGGGGCCTGTGTTGTGGTGTGAAGAGATAATTTCACATACGTGGGGGGTTCCAGGGTACTGTAGGTTGTCGGCTAAAAAAGTGTGGGTCTTTGTCCTTTTAACAGTGATGTCCTCCCGTCCCTGCAAAAGAAGGGTCCATCTAGCTGCTCTAATCTGACTGACTGTACCGTCCTTGAGTCGTCCGTCCAGTAAAAGTTGGGTGGGGGTGTGTTCTGTGAGGATTGTGATGGGGTTCAGTCCGGTTAGGTACGAAAAATACTGTGCTGCCCAGAATACTGTGAGCAGGTGCCTTTCACAGGCTGAAAATCCCTGCTCCACAGCATCTAAAAGTCTGGAGGCGTAAGCTACGGGCCTTAACTGTTCGTGTCGTTCCTGGAGGAGCACGGCCGAAAGGGTGCGGTCTGTGCTTGCTACCTCTATCGCATAGGGGGAAAGCGGGTCTGGAACCTATAGTGCGGGGGCTGCAATGAGTGCTTGTTTCAAAGAGTCCACAGCATCCTTATGCTGCGGAAGCCATTCCCAGGGGGCTCCTATCTTTAGGAGGTCTGAGAGGGGCGCTGCCTTGCTGGCGAAACCGTCAATGTGGTTTCGGCAGTAGCAAACCAGTCCTAAAAACGACCGGAGGGCTGAAACGTTCTGGGGAAGGGGCAAGTTAGCAATCGAGTCAATCCTTTTATGCTCGATCTCGCGTCTACCATGTGTGATAATTGTTCCCAAATATATCACCTTATCTTCCAAAATCTGGGCCTTTTTGGGGTTGACTTTACATCCAATTGAATGTAAGAGTTCCAGCAGTTCGGAGAGAAGTTCGATGTGCTCTTACTTGGTGTCTGTCTGCAGTAGTAGGTCATCTACGTACTGGACCAGACATTCGGGGCGAGAAAATTTGGCTAAACCATTTGCCAGCTGTCGGTGGAAAATGGAGGGGGAGTTGTGGAATCCTTGTGGAAGGCGTGTCCACGTGTACTGTTGATTTTTAAATGTGAAGGCAAATTTGTACTGGCACGCCTTTGCCAATGGAATGGACCAGAATCCATTACTTATATCCAAAACCGTAAAGTATCGGGAATTGAGTCCCTGCTTGAGCATAGTCTCGGGACTTGTTGCTACTGTGGGGGCTGCTGCGGGGGTGATTTTGTTGAGTTCCCGGTAATCGATGGTCAGTCGCCATGATCCATCGGGCTTTCTCACTGGCCAAATCGGGGCATTATTAGTGGAGGTTACTGATCTAAGTACGCCCTGCTCTAACAAGCTTTCGATTACTTTTGCGATTTCTCCCTCTGCCTCTTGGGGAAATCCATATTGTCTTTGGGGTCTAGGGTCAGGTCCTGTGATTTGTACTGAACCAGCCATCCGGCCACAGTCGTGTTTGTGGGTCGCGAATGCTGTCCTGTTCTTTTGCAGAACTGCCCTAACCTGCTTGTCCGTGCTAATCGTCGTCGGGTTAAACCAAAATTCGCCGACTGCGCTGATTTTGTTGTTGTATTCACCTATGTTGAGCGTTGCGGGGGCTCTTGCGGATTTTGCCATTTTCCAGACACACTGGTTGACTGGATCAAATGATAGGTTGTGGGAATTCATAAAATCGATTCCCAGAATGTGTTCTGCTGTGTGGGGTAGGTCGACTAAAACTATGGGGTGCTTGGTGGTGATGTTGCCGATTTGAATGGGTACAGGGGCTGTGATGTGTCCCTGCTGTGAGTGGCCTGTAAAGCCGCTGAGGGTGATAGTGGCTGTAGTGGGCCACGTGTCCTTTTGGAACATGGTGGAGGAATTTATTGTGGTGCGGGACCCTCCTGTGTCCCAGAGAAACTCGATGGGCTGTCCCCGTATTTTCGCTGCAACTACCGGTCGTCCGGACCTATCCCAAAGGGTGTCCAGACCCAACTGGGGGAGCCCGAACACCGTCAGTCCGTTCCATTCAGGTCCGTCTGATCTGAACAGGTGCTCACACTATGTATGGGCTCTGTCTTATTCTTACTTAGAGTGCCTGTCTGCTGAGCTCTCTGTGGCTTTCGTGGGGCATTGCATTCCCTTGCAAAGTATCCCAACTGTCCACAGTTGTAACACTCCTGTGACTTTGTTGGGGGGCTGTTCTTTCCTTCATTTATCCATGCGGGGTTCTGGTGCGTTTTAACTGCCTGTATGTCTGCGTCGGCCTGCTTTTCTTCAGGATTTTTAACTGCGGGTTTGTTTTGTACCGACTGCTCCCAGGTGCGGGACAATCCTTTTACGACCCATTTCTCGTTATGAGCCTCCTCTGAGAGATCATAATTGGCACAAGCTTTTTGTCCTGTTTCTGTGGCATGGGAGATAAGGGTGCGGGTCCATTTGGTCATGTTGTCTGGGGACAAATGGGCGTGGTCTAAGTCTCCGAAAACCGCCGCAAAGTGGATCCACAGGCGTCCAGCAAACGCTGTGGGGTGCTCGGTTTTCTTTTGCCTGCATTTATTGAGGCCATCTACGGGGTCACCCCGGTTATACCCGATCGCGTCTAGGACCGCGGTATGCATTTCTGCAAGGGTGCCTCCTTCTACATTATGTGGGTCGGGAAAGGCTGCTACGACTGAAGGGTCTAGACTCAAAACTGTGAGCTTTACATGCTCTCGCTCATCCAGGCCGTACATGGCCGCCTGCTGCTTTACTCTGGCAAAGAAGTGGCGGGGGTCTGAGGTGGGGAGGAACGGTGTGATTTTCTTGCACCCGTCCCGTAATTGGGTCACTGTTAAGGGGGTGGTGTACAGAAATTCCGTATCTTCCGGTGTGGCTGTGCGGTGGGTGGTGACTGGGTTCATTGGAGCCTGAACAATCTGCTCTGTGGGGAGTTGGGGCGCTTTTCTCTTCTGGAGCTTTCCCTGCGCACATGTTCCCTGAACATATCTCTGCGCTGTCTCATTCAACTCTTCCCAATCAGGGCCGTCTTCCTCATCTAATTTAGCTCCTTCCTGCAATCCTTTTTGGACTGAAAGCAGCGATTGCAGCTTTGCAATCTGCTTCCGGCACTTTGCGTGGTCTAGTGAGCTTTGTCTTTGCTCCATGGTGGCAGCATGGAGTGCTCTTAACACTGCCTTCAGGTCACTACACTGCCTCTGCAATGCTTCTACCTGCTTCTCGGTTTCTTCATGTACCAGGACTGCACGCTGCGTGTCCTGATAGGCCTTTTCATACTGGGACTGGAAGCTGCTTAGGTGCGCCAGACAAGACTGGTGTGCCCACTTGGCATCATCCACCTCTCCGTCTTTTGCTGCCAACTTCCTCCTTAACTCTAAGTTCTCTCTTTCTACCTCACTTACATCGACCGTACTCATTCGATGTATGCCTTCTACCTCTTTCCAGAGCGTCCTAACGTCCTCCTCTGTGCCTCGCAATTGTGCCAAGCAGGACAGGATTGCCATCGGCTTGCAAGCTTTCCCTAAGCTCTTCTTGTGGATCTCGCTCAGGTTCTCCCACCAAGTATGTCCTATACTCCCGGGACCTGTTTCCTCATTGCTACAGAATTCGCTCCAAAGGGGCCACCCTTTCCCTTTGAGGTACTTCCTGATTTCTTCCTCCCATACGGGACACTGTCCTACTCTACTGCTGCTGGTCACTGCAACCGCAAATTCTTCTGGGTTCATGAGGTGCTGCATTGCCTGCATTGCCATCTTTCTTATCTGAATGCTTCTTTAAAATTTGGAACAGGGCTTTAAGGCAGTGCTGTAAATACGGGTACGGCTTTCGCTAATTTCCGAAGTACAAACTTCCGACAGTTTCGTTGCAACAAAAAAAATCTATCAGTTAACTTATAGCCCTGTTAGTTACGCATGCATACACACACTTCCGAATTATGAAGATTGATCAGAACTGCTTGAACACTTGTGGTTTCCTGTTCCCAATTGGGTTTTGGGTTCTCCCGGAGTGGTGAAGCCACTTCTAGTTCGGGTCCCGTCAGATGTCGCCAGTAATATGTTGCTAACTTTTGGTTGGTTCAATTGGCTCTGTTTTATAACCTTTGCTCTCGAGTCGCCAGGTATCTTTATGATACCGCCACGAGGTTCAAGTTCAAGTAATGATCAATAACTCAATACACCAATTAGTAAGATTCAAATCAAAGCACATTTATTATACACAGTAAATCACTACTCATGCATAAACTCTACTTTCTAAGCTATTTCTATCACTAACAGGCCAATACTTAGCTTCGGACTTGCCCACCAGGTCAGGGGAACAAATGGCCTTTCATTCGGGCTCTGAGTCTGCGGGATTCAAAGCTGGTATGGACTGGTAGCTAGGAGCACCTATCTTGTAGCGAGCGTTGACTTGAGACTTACGTTCTTTGGAGGCAGCTGGACAGGTCACTGTCAAGGGTTGGTCCGCGTTGCTGAGTGACCCTGTCAAGAAGAACGATTTGAACTTGGGGGCTTAACTTTATAGTCCCCAGGGGCTTCCCGCCTTTCGGGGCGGACCCTGTGCCTGGTTCCAAGTGATTGGACTTCGTTTCAATCGCTTCGTTCGATTTCTCCAATACTGGAGCGGTTCCCTGATCGATGGGCGGTCTTGAGGTGTCCGTTAACCTCTTTTGTGTTGGCTCCTGCTGGCGCCGGGGAGTCTGGCTTGGCTTTGTTTATCCCAAATGTTTTGATTGTACCTGGGGATCACTCATTAGTATATAGATGGCTGCTACATTATTTTGCAGATGGCTGCTTGTATCGATGCTGTCTGGGCTTTTGCAGAGTTTAATACACAGTAACTTGCACCTGCTAGTTTCTGCCTCTGTTGGCTGAATTTCCCTGCAGCCTTTGCTGTTTTCCATTTTACGTCGGGAGTTAGCCGACCCAGGTGGCTACACGATCTCTAGTTGGTTTTCTGTATTTCTTGTAATGAAATATCCATGGATTATGTTTGTGTTTATTTTACTGGCCAATGTCACCATACCTTCTGCTGGTATTGGGTTGTGGAACTATCATCTGTTACCATGCTATGTATCTAATCATATGACATTTTTTATGGTTGAATTAAGTAATTTGCAAACCACTGAAAAAGTGTTCACAGAATCACACGGCACAGAAGAAGTTATTTCATCCCACCATGCCTGTAACCCTTCCTTGAAAGAGTTATCCAGTTAGTCCTACTCCCAATAGTGCAATTTGTTTTGCTTTTCAAGTATTTATACAATTCCCCTTTGAAAATTTCCATTGAATCTTTTCCATCGTCATTTCAAGCAGTAATTCCAAATCATAGTAATGTACTGTATAAAAACATTTATCCTCATCTTGTTACTATCATGAAGTTGGTAAGATTATTGTTTTTGGACTGTGTCTTTAATTTAAGGTAATTTGAAGGGGATCATGGGACCTGTACTGAAGTTTGCCTGTCAGGAAGCCTGTGTGGTTTGATTGTTTGAGATTAAAAGGGTCCAGATGATTTTACTGGGAAGAATGTGTAAGGTGTTTACATTTGGAGACAATGACAGCAACCTGTGTACTGATGGTGGATAGACTGTGAGTTTCCAAAGACCTGAAAAATGTTGAGGATGTCAGATTGTGAAGAGTTGTGCCTTAAACTGTCCAATTAGTTCCAGGATGAAAGAGAATTGATCTCTCAGGGACAACTAATCTACATATGGGTGGCACGGAGGCATAGTGATTAGCACTGTTGCTTCACAGCGCCAGGGTCCCAGGTTCGATTCCCGGCTTGGGTCATTGTCTGTGCGGAGTCTGTATGCCCTCCTCGTGTCTGCGTGGGTTTCCTCCGGGTGCTCCGGGTGCTCCGGTTTCCTCCCACAAGTCTCAAAAGATGTGCTTGTTAGGTGAATTGGACTTTCTGAATTCTTCCTCAGTGTATCCTAACAGATCCTGGAGTGTGTGAGTAGAGAATTTTCACAGTAACCTTATTGCAGTGTTAATGTAAGCCTACTTGTGACAATAATAAAGCTTATTAATATATTATATCTCTAATTGGATACAAGGCCAATATGCATTTTGCCATGGTGATGGGCCTTGACATGGGAAGGGTGCAAAGGAAGTCATTGTTATATTGGGTTGTAGGCTTTCCTAAAATATCTCTGAATATCAGGTTAGCAATTAGCACAATTGCTTCGCAGCTCCATGGTCCCAGGTTCGATTCCCGGCTTGTGTCACTGTCTGTGCGGAATCTGCACATTCTCCCCGTGTGTGCGTGGGTTTCCTCCGGGTGCTCCGGTTTCCTCCCACAGTCCAAAGATGTGCAGGTTAGGTGGATTGGCCATGATAAATTGCCCTTAGTGTCCAAAATTGCCCATAGTGTTGGGTGGGGTTACTGGGTTAGGGGGATAGAGTGGAGGTGTGGGCTTGGGTAGGGTGCTCTTTCCAAGAGCTGGTGCAGACTCGATGGGCCGAATGGCCTCTTTCTGCACTGTAAATTCTATGCAATGAAATCGTCACTAATTGGGTTAATTACAAATCGACAGTCTGTATGATGTCAATGAGAATGGCCAGATCTTGGAATCACCAGATTCTGTCAAGGCCAAAGAGATCATTCTTGCCTGGCCGACTTCCTGTGGTGCTAAATGCAAGAGGCACTGATTTATCCAAGTCCTGGAAATAGTGAAAGATCTCAGAGTTTTGTGTAGCTCATTATAACTGCAGGCATTTGTGAATTGCATGGATTTGAGCCTACTACCATGATCAGCCAGGAGTCATCCATGTAGTCTGGTATCTCGCACTTAAACAAATGTGCCACAGTGAACGAGTCACATGATGACCTACAAAAAGCCTGACATCTGCAAGTCAATGACTACTATATGGTTCTAGGTGAACATTGTTTGGAATAATTGATCAGGAAAAGTAGTAGAGACTAAGGCAAATATATAAATAGAATAACCACTATGCATTTTACATGAGTGCATTAACCAAATCACTACTCGAGGGAATTAAATCTGTAATACATTTTAAAATGCAGTTGGATACTATGCAACTAAAATGATGAGCTTCAATGGGGAGATGTGCCTTCTCTCGTGCTTCCTGACCTCATGCTGTGGTTTCTAGTTACTTAGATTTTGGCCTGGCTATGTCTAAAACCCACCTGTGGATGTTACCGCTCGTCTTGGTTAATTGGCATCTCATTAAGATGCCATGAGCTGGCTTTTAAAGCAGACCAAGGCAGGCCAGCAGCACGGTTCAATTCCCATGCCAGCCTCCCTGAACAGGTGCTGGAATATGGCGACTAGGGGCTTTTCACAGTAACTTAATTTGAAGCCTACTTGTGACAATAAGCGATTTTCATTTCATTTCATTTCATGTGAAATGCCAATGTAATCCATCCCTCATGACTGGAAGGAACCTGTGACATAGGAATTCAAAGCTGCAGTTACCTTCACATCTCCAGATAATGAAGTTTCTAGTAATGAGGATAATTACAAATCAGCACTCAGTATGTGACAGATGCCAATGATTGTGTTTCTCCTGAGACCAAAGCATACTATGTCAAGGCCAAATGATTCTTGCCTGTACATGCTATGTAAAGGTAAATTCCCCTTCCTCCAAATCATCCTTCCCCCTCTTCTGTCTGCTCCTGTAATGTTGACCACACACACACACAGGAGGTATGGCTGACCCCAAATACTTGGTTGAATTATTGGCTTGGTATAAAAACCTACCCTGGCTTACTATTGTGACGCATTAGAGGGGACACATTGAAAACAACAGCCTGTCTCATTTTAGTCTGATCCACTCTACTACTTGGGCTTAATCAGTGTTTCCGTTTTGGTGTATGAAACCGCCTCTGCTGACAATATGGAAAATCTGGATTTACAGTAACTTTTGAAATGTTGCACTATCTCGAATGTAAACAAGCACAGGTTTGTGGTAAACACCTGACGTAATTACACTCAAGGATGATTCAGCAGTTGTTTTTTACAAAGCTACTGGTAAAGTACATTCCGTCCCTTTTTCCTATACCCTCAAAAACATTGCAGAAAGTCTACTGGACTGACAAAATAAATGTTTTTAAATGACAGTTAATTTTAGAATCTAGTCAACCGTTACAAAATAAATGCTACCTGTGCAGTAAACATCCGTCGAACATCACTGCCAGGATGTGACTAGAAAATACCATTGGGTTCGATTGGCCTTTGACGAAATCTGGTGTTGCTGGTTCATGTTATTTTCTATTTAATCAGGTTAAAAGGACAACTCTACTTTTTACACAATTTGATAACTAAACGTGAAAGTTTCCAGTAATTTGCAGTGAGAGTGCTATAATATTCACCTGGGCTGCTGTATCTCTTCATTTGGGTTGTTTTTGCTGCTTCACCTTTCTGCCATATGTTCTGGCAGCACAAAACAACTGCGGGCTAATTTGTTGGACCTGTTCTTTTAAAAATGTCCAAGGAATTTGGTGTTGACTATTTTTCAAGAAATTCATGATATTGCCACGAGTTAGAAATAAAACTCTAATAAAATAGCAAGCACGGAGCAAGATTCCTTTTCAGTCCTTTTCCTTTTTATTGGTTACCTCCCTTTATCAGCAATGTACAAAAACATCAATTCCCATCCAAGGAAAGAAGTTGGGATTTTCTGGAATTTCCTATGCTGATTTACACCTGTCCCTGTGCAAATTTTCAGCTGACCTTGGAAAAGTGGAATTTAATGAAAAAAACAATAATTCAAAACATAATTCTAACACTCTTGATGCCGCTAAATTGAAGCTGATTAAAAGCGGATACTATACTCTGCGATAAGTGATTTTATAAAGCTGTTGCTAAGCATATCTGACAACGGTCTTGAGTATAAACTATTGAAGGGTTTTTTCACTTAACTGAGCTATAAATAATATTGCATTAATGAGGTTTGCAACCTTTAACTTTTCTTTTGTAATGAAACAATGTCATTGATTTGGATGGAATCTTTTTTAAGTTGATATGCACCACTATGTTGATATGTAAAATCATTATAGAAACTCAATAAACAGAACGTGGATTCATAAATAAGTGTTAAGAAATGGCATGCAACAGCAAATGCTACTTTACTGGATTACTGATATGTATGTATATAGGATTTTTGCTCAGTGGCAAACTATTGCCAAACAAATCATACATGTTTGTCTCATGGGTAAAGTATAACCATTAGGAAAATTATATAGTACCACAATCCAAATGAAAAATGGCAGCACAAATTATAGGGGACCATTTTTATTGATCAGCTAAGTAAATCCCAGTTAAGTATAATTTAAATGTCTTTCCACACAGATTGGGCTATGATTGAACTTTAGTGGAAGATGTTAAACAGACACACATTGGAATGCTCGATATTCACTGGTAATGTACACAATTCATAGTAATACTATAGTAGGCTCTTAAATGCTCAACCTTTTAGTGCTTGTATGAATAGCTTTCATTACTCTCTGGCATTTATGTCAAGGCCCTCATGTCCCGTAAGGGTTTTCTTTTTCACAGTTTACTTGTATAAAAGGTTGTTTCTGTCTCAGCAGCTTCAAAATTACAACAAAGAACACCACATTCCTTTTCAATTTTCAAGAAAAACAAATGACTCAAACCCACAGTTATTTGTTGGTAAATTGAAATGAACTTCAAATATGATTAATTTATCCATTGCTTTTGAGAGAAAAATATGGTCTGAAGATACACAAAGATGGTATCTGATACAGAAGCTTCTTTTTTCCGGAGATTGTCTCTGCTAATGTTCTAACCTCTAAGGAATGCTCTTGAGCCAGCATTTAATTTCCACTTACGGTTTTATGGTAGAAAATGAAATGGTATAACAATGTGATGCCAAACCGCCCCCTCCTCCATAGTTTACACACAGTTCATTACATTTATACGGCAGCTTTTTAATTATACTTTATACCATACCATTGTTAAGCAACTGACACAGCCTTATCAGCCAAGTGGCATTCATATTTATGCATCATCGAGTATTCCCTCTTAATGAAGCTTGACAAGCTGTTTAATTCAAAGTATACAATATTTATTATGTATTTTTACGTTTATAAAACACTTTGTTTGCAAGAATGGTCAATCTTTGCACCTTTTATATAAATTTCTACAATTAAACAGGAAATCTAATGTGCAGAACTGACACAATGTAAAATATTAATAATATGGAGCAATCTCCGCACATTATTAACAGCTTTTGATTTCTTTAATTAAATGGACTTAAATGCTAATTTGTCATCTGAAAAGGTTCCCTCACATTCTGAGAAGTTTACTATTAAAATTAAATTGTATTTGGGGACTGGCCTGGTAACTCGAGTACCTGATGAAAAAAACACAATATGAAATGCAAGTATGAGCCTCAGGGCTCCTTGTCACATGACCATTGTAGGTAAATTTGCTGTCAGGCTGGGAGAGGAAAATGCCATAGTTGACATCTTCAGACTGACTCCATCGAAACTGCCTACTGCTGGTGAATCAGTTTGCGATATGTGAAGAATATTGAAAGAAGGGATAATGTAGAGAAGAAATTTAAAATAGAAATTAAAAATAATTCATAGGATATTGTGCACTGTAAGTTAATTTTGGAAATGATTTGTGATGAACTAATCTATCATAACAATGGCTTATCATGACAATATGCAGAGTTAAGTTTCAGGGTTAGTATAGTTGGCAAATGATAGACATGGACTGTTAGTTAGGTCTCCTCTTGCCATTTAACTCCTATAACCTTTTGCACAGAAATATGCTCTAAATTAGAGATCCAAACAGTGCAATGTCCTCTACCAACAACTGGGATCTGCATGAACAGGTTAAGCAATTACATATATTTTTAGCCAATCAGACTGAAGTATTCTTAATGAGCAGCACAGAGAATCAGGAGGTTTCAGTTAAACTTTTTGTCAAAACAGGTACAGAAAATGAAATAAAGTAAGGACATCTGTGAATTAATAAAGAGAGGAAAATCTATTTTGTATGAAATCTCAAACAACAATTATAATCTGGAGGAATGAGATTCCATACTTGTAAAAATTATATTTCAGTGCCAGAGAGGTTGTTTGTCAATGACAAAGGCTTATTATGCCAATAACCAGGATACTTAGGCTGAAATGGACAAACCCTCAGTTTCAGTAGTGGGTTCACTTTGTATCTAGATGGCAATACAGGAACTTCCCATTATTCTCTGCATATAAGAATGGTGCGAGGTGGTGTGATCCCATTTGCATTTGTACACGATTTAAGGGAATAGCAATGCATCTCCTATAACAAATTCTGGGTTTTTCATTTATCATTGTACCAGTGGTTGCCTGAAGTGGCTTCAATTTGCACATAAATAATGGTCAGCACTGTTAGCCTCACCATTATTTTACAGTAAATTCTGGCCCGTTATGTTCAATTATTGCTGATAATGATATAATTTAAGAGTATTAAATTCATGAATATTTTACTTAAGAAAATAACATGATTTTATTCTTTTGACAGCTATATAGCACAATTTTACAGAGCCTTCAAGATGTATTCGTTAGCTTTGACAACATCCAATTGATTCTGTGGATAATTGCTATCAAGACAATTAGTCAAACTGAACCATTGATGAAAAACAGAAACAAGCAAAATGCTCCTTCAAAAGGTCACAGTACAACTCCGACAGTGTCTATTATGTAAAATAATAGAGGTAGTCACACATCTTTTTGTTTGTTATATGAAACTTTCATTAACCCCCTGTTTCTCCCGAGAGTAGGTTTTTATTTGAAATCGCTAGAATTAGAAAATAGTCCTTTTAATGCAGCAAATTCACCTCATTGCATCAGGTCTCTTGATTAGCTGGTCTGACAAATGCAGCAACAATCCAATCAGGTGCCCCATGTGACTGGAGTAGGCTACGAGTGGATGAGAACAGAAGGTGAATTTTGGTCAGCCGCCCATTTCAAATAGTGTCCCCAAACAATTTTTTTAAATTTTAAAGCAATTTTCAACAGATTGCTGGCAGCAGAATTATAACATTTGCAATTCTACCATCATTGTTATCCTGCCAACAACAATGAAATATTTCAGAATATTGCTGCAATAACGGCTGTAATTTAGCATCAAGGGTTCTCTTGATGTTTGTAAACTGTTGCAGTGTGTGATATCATAACTCTTCACTGAATTATAGCCTATTTAATTCCTGCAGTAACATCATTGATTATTCCATGTGTAAAGGTACATAAAATGATGCACAAATTAGAAAGATTTAGTTGATATTGTCACTGCTTATGAATTAACCTTTGCCGTATGTTACCCGCACTTTTGGAATTAACAAAGCCTCAGGTTTGCATTTTTTAAAATGATTTTATTCACCTTACAAAATACAACATGTAATGGAATATACATTCTTTATACATAAATGTGTATTCTGATGCCTAATAAAATATCAGGAATATTTGAAAGTATTCAGATTATTCAAAAATATGTTTCCTTCAAAGCATGAACTAAGAAGGACTTATTTATAATTACATGTAAAATATTTTGTTTCAATAAATATGTAGGCTACAGTTACAAGTATTGAAGTTACTGCATTTATATATCTAGATAACTAAATAGTCTGTTAACAGGCCATCTTATCTACTCTATACGTAGTACGAACTTTACTGAGTGCTAGTTCATGGAATACGGCTGACAATCTCTCAGGCCATCTGTTTTGCATTTACGTAAATAGGAACCCATCATTTAACAAATATATGTGGATTTCAATTAATTGGATGGGAAAGCACCAGCTATTAAACCGTTTATCATTTTTTTTTCTATATTCCAATGAAACCACTTTAATTCAACTCATACAGCTGACTTTAAAAGTTTAATTAAAAATAATTTTCAAAAAGGTTTGAAATATTAATAGTTTAAGATAGGTTTGCTGCAAATTATTTCCCCCAATCAAAATTTCATATATCTTGCAATAATGCAGACCCCCTTAATAACCATTGTAAACACCTACACATGGAAGGAAGCTATTATCTCTAAATCTTTCCTGTAATCTCAGCTGTTGGTTTACTTTCTTTTATAGCACACTATTGAATAGTGCATTGTGGGCTGTGTTCAAAAATGAAATTGTCCTCACGATTCAAAAGAGAATATGAATACAATGTATTAGATCAGGTCCATGTTTTGAATGCTTTCTTCATTATACTCCAATGACAATATACAGAATTTTAACATATTTTCACTTGGGATTCAAGAATTTTACAAGTGCATGCAGTTAAAATGCTAATGAGTACAGATATACTTTAATGTCATACAAAAATGAGTGTTAATGATATGGATAGGATGGGGATTTCAGATGTATGAAAAAGCAATTTCTACAGTGGCCCAAACTTTTTACCTCAGAAATCTGCACTAAGGTGATTCCAATAAATTTCCATTATAATGTACTTCATCTTACTATCATAAAATCATAAAATTTACTTTTCTTGCTTGCAGAATCATAATCAACAAAATATCACAAAGGATTTTGTGTATTCCTTGTGCTTTCTCTGATAATGCAAAATGACAACATAAAAAGTAAACTAAATTTTAAATTGCAGTACTTAATGCTTTGAATAGATATTTGTGTGTATTTATAGATGAGTGTACATATATAGAGCATCCTCTGAGCCCAGCATGGGATTCCCATCCTTGAAGCCATCCCACAGATATTTTCTGTGATACATTGTGAGACTCATGGATTGGTGTATTTGATGTTAGGTCAGTGGCTGTCACAGTCAATGCCAATAGGGAGTATGATCTGTTGTGATATTGTTTGACATTCATGTTGAATGATTAATGATTAAAATGTATTCATTGCAATATATAGTTATCAGCAGTTAATTGCGATCACTCCAAATCTCATCTAAGCATTTTCTTCAGATTTCTTTCACCTTTTTTTATTTCTGTTTTTTTTTTGCTTTCAATATCACAAATCATATGTCCACTGAGGTGGTGGACAATTTGTTAAGTGCTACCTGGAAATATCTGAAAGCATTGCCACTCTTCCACAGAGATGGTGGTGTATTTGGATCGGAAGTGATTAATGAAGATGGCTCAATCTTGAGCTTCACTTACTTTCCCTCAAATAAGTGGTCAGATTCTACTTGATGAGCAAAGTTATATCCTGTAATGTAATACAATAACTCTGCATTACTTAAGAAATCAAGCCTACTGATTAAAACATGTTGCGCTCAGTGAAAAGGATGCTTCGGGGGCACCATTGTAATATTAAAATATAGGGAAACATAATTTAAACTTGCACTCTGCACCTTTGTAGAAAGGACAGATGCTATATTATTCTTTGATGCATCATTAAAGTAGAGCAAAGTTTACTTTACTTATTTTAAATTCCATCTCAGTGTACTAACTGTAATTAGATTTTCTAATTTATTATTGAAACATTAGAATGAATGATTTCATTTTGTACTTTTAATTTATATTTTGTAATGGGAGCTTGCCCATTACATTACTGTGACAGTCTTTGCTGCAGATTCCCTCTGCTAGGTTGACTAGGTGTTAACTGAATGGAGGAGGTGGATGCCTAATTTCAGATTTAACAACCATGAGCACCTGTGTATGTGTTCAATTTGGTTAGCAGGTATTTATGTTTGTGTAAATGTATATATATTTAATATATTTATATATATATAAATAATATAAAATGCATGTTAGCCATATCGAGATATATGTATATTACATATTGCACTTTCTTGACTGGCACAGGGAATAGGGATCACAAGTTCTGATGGATGGGTACTAATTAATAAAGAAGCAAACTATGCAGATGAAGGAATCTTAAGGGAGTTGCTGCCTTAGGGCGTGTGCTGAGCAACATGCAGATGAGCAGGGTATAGATGGAGGGCTAAACGAATAAACATTGCTGGTGAATTGGATTCATCTGGTCATTGATCTGAGCTGTTAGTCAAAGCAAGCACTACATCATAAAATCAGCAGATTTAAAAAAACAGCTCTTGCACAACATGGCAGGATCTGTGTTACAGACAGGACTGTTCTAAAGGCTCATTCAGTAGGTATTTAACACCAGCTTGTGGCCCTTGTCTGATATGCACTACCATTTACAAGACCAGTCATTTGTCTTTGTCTGAAATAACAGACTCACTGATCCAAGTCTATTTCCTTGCAGAATGTGGCATTCTTCCCCTAAAAAGAACAACAAACTTCAGGATGGGATGCATGTTTCTGTATTTAGTGTTTGTCCTTTCCTGAAAACTTGAACAGAATCACCTTATTATTTTTTGCACTGTATTGAAATACAATGCATTCTCATATTCTCTTAGACTTTAGAACATAGAATGCCTACAATGCGGGAGGAGGTCATTTGGCCCATCGAGTCTGCACCAACCCTCTGAAAGAGCACCCTACCTGGGCCCACTTCACTACCCTATCCCCGTAACCCCATCTAACCTGCACATCTTTGGACATTGAAGGACAATTTATGTCCTATTAAGCATGGCTAATCCACCAAATCTGCACATCTTTGGACTGTGGGAGGAAACCGGAGCACCCGGAGGAAACCCAGGCAGACAGTGCGAGAAAGTGCAAACTCCACACAGTGACCCAAGCGGGAATCAAACCTGGATCTCTGTTGCTGTGATGCAGTAGTGCTATCTACTGTGCCACCATGCCACCCACTTTGGATAAGAGTTGACCCATTCAATTCTACTTGTTAGTATGTTACGGTCCAATTCCTATCCTTGTCAGTGTTTCTCATGTTGCTTTGGGATACAATGACAACTTTTGTTTTGTTTGGAACTCCTTCCATTCTTTAAATCTTTTGTCTACATGCCTAACTTGTTATATTCCTCCAATATCAGGAAATTCCATCTCCTCTCCATTCTTAATCTTCGCTCATAACTTCATTTTCACTCCTTCAAGTGGATGTAAAAGATTCCATGGCTGTATTCAAAGAAAAATAGGAAATTCTCTTGGTGTCTTGGTCAACCAATAACATGGTAATCAGGTGGCTTGGCCTTTCACTTACTTGCTGTTTGCAGGAGCTGCATGTGTGTAAATTGCTGGCCATGTTGCCTACACACCTCAAAAAGTAAGCAATTGATCGTAAAGCACTTTGGGATGTTTTGATGATTTGATAAGGTTCTACAAAATGCATATTCGTTCTTTCCATATAAAATCAACTCTACGCAATGCGTCATTATTTTCATCATGGCTTAATACTGGTATAAACTGATCAAAGTCAAACCTTTCCTATTTACTACGCTATTTTTCTTGCACTTCCTTATCGTCTTCTGAGTAAAAACCACCGAGTATAGAATCAATTATTCCTCTAAATATTAAATATATAAAATGGTACACCTAATTGATTCTAGTGATTTGTTTCCAAGTGTGACTTCTACAAGTGATTCCAGATACTGAATACTACAAGCTTAGTGATCATGACCATATCCTCAGCAAATCCATACTTCTCCCCATACAACTCCCAATAGGGTAGGATCTACGTTTTTCAAAGGCAGCTAGATGGTCTGTCCTTACAGTCTTCTGCCAAAGCCTATCTAGAAGAATCTTCAAAGGAAGCCGAGCAGTGATGCTGACTCAGATGTTCTCTCTGCGGAGAAGGAATAGGTTTTAGATTTTAGCTAGTTAACATTGAGGGAAGTTAGCACTGCTGCCTCACAGCTCCAGGGACCCGGGTTCAATTCTGGCCTCGGGTGACTGTGTGGAATTTACAATTTCTCCCCATGGCTGCATGGGTTTCCTCCGGGTGCTCCGGTTTCCTCCCACAGTCCAAAGATGTGCGGGTTAGGTGGATTGGCCATGCTAAATTGCCCCTTACTGTCAAAAAGGTTAGGTGGGGTTACTGGGGTACGAGGATAAGGTGGAGGCATGGGCGTAAGTAGGGTGCTCGTTCCAGGGGCCAGTGAAAACCCGATGGGCTGAATGACCTCCTTCTGCACTGTAAATTCTATGAATCTATGAATAGTAGGCCAGCAGCCACTGTTTTATGCGTTACAGAGGGATTAAAATCAGTCAGTTGCTAACCATTGCCCAGTGATCCCTTAATGGAAAGCTTGCATACATTTTGAGTGAGGGCTGGCTGTGATAGCCTCCATTGTTGAATATGTTGCTGTCACTCACTGTCGAGGTGATAGGCACCAGAAGGTCACTGTCGTCCCATTATTCCTTCAGGACAGAAAAGGAAAGGTAGAGTGAATTGGAATAAACATCTTTCCCATGCTACTTCTAACCAACTGATTGTACCTTTGCTATAATGTCTTAGTTCAGCAGATTGTCCTGGTTTTTACTTTGAGGTCCATTATCAATTTGTCTATACCGCTTTGCCTCAATTTTAGTGCATTGGGACCGAGAAATGGGTTTATTGCTAACTTAACAAGAAATACTCAGAGCACTGACAGTTCTGCAGTTCAAATTTCAGTCCACATTGAAATGTGACAAGAAAAGACTGTTTTAGACTGTCATCTCAAGGTGAACAGGTAGACAGCAGTTGGTTTAAGCAATAAATGTGATAATCATGAGCCAATTTTAATGTCCCAGAGGAAAAGCGCACAATTGAGAGGGATGAGTGAAAACACAATTTCATAGACGAAATAAAGGAAATTTTCCAAACACAACACACGGAGAACGGCACAATAAAGGTATTGAGTTAATATTTAGCAGTTCACCAGAAATAATTAATAACCTGGAAGGTGGGTGAGCACTTCGATTCCAGTGATGATTAGATAGCTCAATTTGATATTGCAATTAAGATTTCAACAGTGAAAATAAGTAAGCCTTTAAAAGAGCAAACTTTTGGGCGATGAAGAAGGTTCTAGGGAGGAATAAGTGGGAGGCATAAAATGAAGGAAATAAAATGAAGAATTTTAATGACTAATTTAAAGGAGGTGAAAAGGAAGTGTATCCCTAAGAGAAAATGGAGGAAAATATAATTGTGGCTGAATGAAAAGGTCTAGAATAACCTAAAGGCTGAGTAAAATTATTTTTAAAAGATTCAAGCCATCAAAAAGTAATTAGGACTGGGAGTCAGAGTCAGTGGAGGATAACTGTATATTAGAAGAAGTAAAAGGTAAAGAAAAAAAACAAATTGTGAATAGCAGCAAGAGCGTTAAAAATAATATTTGAGCTATATATAAAGAAGGCAGAGTGTTAGATGACTGGAGTAGCCCTTTAAATGGATCATGCGATGAGACTTAACAGGATAGATTTAGAAATGAACAATGGATTAAACAGGCTTTTCATATCTCTCAAGTGTGCTTGGCAATACAAAGCATGTGTATAGGTCAGTAAACCATGAGTGAAACCTTACAGCCCCTGTACGGTGGCAGGTGGGTGGGGCAGGGAGGATGGTGGGGAGGGGGGTGCATAAAATGTGGTGAGCCTTTCAAAAGTCCACTGACTTTGGTGGGACTGTAAAATCCCACTATAAAAGGTCAGCAGACCTGAGAAGGTAAATACAAACGGCAATTTATTTTCTGCCAAAAGAAAAGGCCGAAACGCGACATACAGCACAAAGGACCCAACTGGAACTACTGATCATGTTGATCCCAATCCGGGTCAGCTTTCAGGACGTGATTCAATGAGTCCCAGCTAATGGACACATTAGCGGGGGACCTCATATTACACAATCGCTAAGATCCCCCGAAGTCTGACGGTTCCTCTGTCGTTGGATGCAGAGGAGATTTCCTTCACCGCATTGCCTGTGGTTGTGCTTCTGACAACTGTGGGGCTGGGTGTAATGTGTTGCGGAGCATTGTTTTTGTGCCAAAGTCGAAGGCGTCCATCACTGGTCATAATGTGCTCCCAAATTATTTTGGATACTGCATCCATATCTGATTCTCAGCCTTCCATCCCCTGCTGACCTGGATCCAAGTCTCTGGATAGTTGTTCTCCTTGATTAACAGACGGTGGGTGGGCCGGGGGGTGGGGGGGGGTGGGGGGGGGGGGGGGGGGGGGGGTTGGTGGTGGTGGGGGGGGGGGGGGTCGAGGATGAGGGGCTGATTAATCTGGCGGGGCTACCTCTACCTCGAGAATGGGCTCCCTGTCCTTGAAGTCGTCCACATGCTTGCATACAGTCCATTCTCTGGTGTTGACCATATTGAATTTGGCCCAGTTTTCGCCATGATGGGTGTCCCTGGTACCTACAGGGCGCCGTCCCCAGTATTCCTGACTTGGACTGCGGATCCTGGTTTGAATCCTCCGTCCTGCTTCCGGTGGTCACGACACTTCTTCTGGAAGTCTTGTTTTTATTCCACCTTCCTGCCAAGGTTGGGAAATGTCGAACTTAGACGGGTCCGGAACCATCGACGCACCAGTAGCTCCGCCGGTGCTTCCTGGTCGTAACGTGGCGTAGTTTGATCATTAAATTAAAAATGTGTTAGTTTTGTTTCAACTGACCCTATGATTTAACTTTTCATGCCCCGCTTAAAGGTTTGCACTGCCCAGTCAGCCAGATAATTCGAAGAAGGGTGATATGGGGCAGTCTGAATGTGCTTCACCATACTTATTTGCAGAAATCCCTGAAATTCTTCACTAGTGAAGGGAATACCATTCTCAGTGACAAGCACCCTTGGAATACCGAGGGTGTCGAAAGATTGACATAGCTTCCCCGCAATGACTTGCGAAGTGGTGGAAGGTGTCCGGTATACACCATCCACTTTGAGTGGGCATTGATCAGTAGAAGAAGCATTAACCCCAGGAAGGGCCCGGCGAAGTTGGCATGCAAATGCACCCTAGAACACCTCGGTCACTCCCAAGGGTGGAGCGAGGTTGATGGAGGGAGATTCTGATGCTCTTTGCAAGCCATACACTGTTTACACTGTTATACAGTCCACTCGATGTCGCCATCGAGCCCCGGCCACCACACATAACGCTTGGCGAGTATTTTCATTTTGCAAACCTCCCGGAATGTCCACTATGCAAGTCTTGCAGAATGGTTTTCCGGTCTGGCCTCGGGATGACCACGTGGACTCCCCGCAGGATGATTCCTTCCTCTGCACTGAGCTTCTGCTGTTTTGTTGCATAGGTTCTTAATTCTTCCGGAAGCTTCCCTTGTAGTCCCCCCAAGTAGAATGACGTAGTGCCATTTTGCCATCGACGGGTTCTTTTGAGATAATGTATGGATTTGTGATGCTGTAACAGGTAATGTGTCCATGAGATTCTCGTTGCGTTGCTATCAGCCACTCTGTCTGCTTGTCCCATGATGGGACAACACTGCCCCAATATCATATGGGGACGTGTGAGGATACGTGATGTTGATGGTCATAATACTTAGTAGTCTGGAGGACAGTAGCTGGTGCTTCACTCCGACAAATGCTGCTTCTTGCACACCCATATTTGGTTCTTCTTTAGGAGTACATGCAGAGGCATCAGTATGGTAGCCAGATTCGGAATAAATTTTCTATAATAATTGATGAGCCCCAAGAACGAACGTAGCTCTGTCGTGTTCTCAGGTGTTGGAGCACGCCTGATGGCTTGGACTTCCTCCTCTACTAGTGCAATCCGTCTTTGTTGATCTAATATCCCAGGTACATAACCTCTTTTTCCTGAAAGACGCACTTGCCCGTCTTCAGGCAGCCACCTACCTCTGAGAATCGATGAAGGGTTTATTATAGATTGTCCACAGGTGTTCCTTCTCTGAAGCTCCTGTAATAAGCATGTTGTCCAGGTAAACAACCACCCTGGGGGTGGCTTGAAAAATGTCTTCCATTGCCCACTGGAAAATTGCACATGCGGACAACACCCCAAATGGGAGCTGGGTACAATCCTCTGTGGGTAATAATGGTGGCGTATTTTCTGGATGGCGTGTCCAACTCCAGCTGGGGGTATGTGTGGCTCAAGCCTAGTTTTGAGAATGAGTGTCCCTCAATCAACTTCACGTATAGGTCTTCCACGCACAGGGTCCTGCACTACTATCAGTGGCACTCAAACTGATTGTTGTCCATAGTAACCTAGGTCATCATATATGCCCATGGCTCCCCGTATACGCTGTCAGACGGGCCTTAGTGTACTTTAGCCCCAGATGCTGGATCCCCATATGGAGTTTCCGGAACATATATTGTCTGATAATTGAGACAACAACCCCCATATTGATTTCCATGTCCAAGGTGTGACCATTTACTTGGAGGGTTATTGGGCCTACATTAGGTGCTGTAATGCAATTTTGATGCATGCAATCGTCTTCCTGGACTGGGCAATACATAGAGCCTTCGCTCGGGGTGGTTGTGTTCCCTGACCAGGGCGACATGTTTGATGTTGATCCTGGTAACCAAAACCACCACAGTTCCTGCGACCACGAGTGCAGCCCTGTTGTGGGTCCTCTTCCTTGTCCTGAGGGGAGTTGTCTCATTGGGCTGTGGTGGCTCTTGGCCAGTGGGTCCGACTACAACGTTGCTCATGTGGCGACTGGGTCCCGTGCCTCTACTCTTTAAAAAAAAAAAAATCCAATTAAGGCGTAATTTTAGCGTGGCCAATCCATCTACCCTGCACATCTTTGGGTTGTAGGGGTGAGACCCACTCAGACACAGGAAGAATGTGCAAACTCCACACGGACAGTGATATGGGGCTGCAATTGAACCCGGCTCCTCGGCGCCCTGAGGCAGCAGTGCTGACCACTGTGCCACCATGCTGCCCTTCGTGGCCCTACTCTTGGGGGATGTCACTCGTCAGAATGTGGGGCGGCCAACTTAGCGTCTGTCATAGTCCATGGAAGCCTGGAGTTTCTGGACCCCCTTTTCTGTATTTTCACGTGAAAGTGATAGTTCTACTGCCCTTTTTAGATCCAAGGCTGGTTCTGCCAACATTTTTCGTTGGGTCCCTATTTTGTTAATGCCATACACTAAGCAATCTCTCAACATCTTTGGGAGGGATGGGCCATAGTCATAATGCTCAGCCAGCTTGCGAAGGTGCGTCAGGAATCCCGTGACCGATTCCCCTGGGGTTTGCCCAGCTGTGTTTGAACCGGTATCGCTTTACGATCACTGATCGTTTAGGGTCATAATGATTTGTGACAAGTTCCACAAATTTGCTAAAGATTTTTGAGTCTGGGGATGCCGGTAGGTGAGGCTTTTGATCACACTGAAAGTTGGGGTTCCACAAACGGCCAGGAGTATACCTTCTGCTGGTCATCTCCAGCAATACCATTCGCCTGGAAGAATGACCATATCCGTTCGGTATACTGGACCTTCTACGCCTGCGTCAAAGGTCTCTAGCCTTCTGAAAAGTGGCATTTTTAAAACCTTGCAGGCCTTGCTCTCATGCTGGGGAATTCAAATGCGGTCCGGATGCGATCAGAATTGCAGCCGTAGTTTTCCTCTTCGCCAGTATGAAAGCTTAAGAGACCCAAGAAGGTAAATCCAAACAGCAATTTATTTTCAGACAAAAGAAAAGGCTGCAACGTGGCATATAGCACAAACATCCCAACCGAACTACGATCTTGCCAGTGCCAATCTGGGCTGGCTTTGAAGGGGCTCATAGTGGGGAAGCTCGTATTCAATGGTTCCCACAGGAAGATCAATCGGGCTGACCCCGTGGGGCTCGTGATGGTATTATACCTGCCAACCTAAAATTCCGTCCCATGTCTTATGAAAACAACTCAAGGAGGGTAACGGTAAATTCACTAATCCAACAGGGAGCCATGTTAGAAGGGTATGCATGTCAAAGATCGTGCCACAGCACTGTAATACCAGTCATACAACCCATCCGGTGTGGTTTCTCACTGCAAGTGGAGGGTGAATTAACCCTCTAATTGCAATTGAACACATGGATCAGATGGTATGTATCTAAAGCTTTCAGTGTTCCCGAAGAAATTTGGCTTTGGAGAATTAAGTAGAATGTAAAGGCTGCATTCAAGAGCATTATGACATAGAACCTTCAGTGCTGGTCCATAACTATACTTCACCACAAAGAGAATTCCTCATTTTGAATTTGAAGTCAAAGTGAGGTGCTAAGCAGAAGGCAAAACCTATTGCATCTTATCATGCTGGACATTCTTGTGGATATTTTATTTGTTATTTATAGAGCAGCTCAAAGAGGGTTTGGATTCACTGAGGGAAGCATGTCAATTCCACAGTGAGAAAACCAAAGTGGGATGAAACAGTGGCCCTAGTTATTACTCATCAAACAAGAAAGTGTGGTAGCGTGCCCTTTAAGGGGCAAGTTTCAGTCAGTCAGGCCAGGGCACGCAAATCTTGAGGCTGAGTGCGGGCTTTCCTTGCCAGTTAGGAGTCTGGAGTTGTGGAGTATGGTAGAATTTATCTAATTCTCTGTAGATAGGTCTACTTGGTGGTTGTCAGCCTTACAGGATATGACATTAAGTGACGAGTGCCTTCCTACTGTTACAGAAATCGGGAGAGCAGACCTTGTGTGGAAGCCTTTTTTGAAGAAAACACGTTCAGCAGTCTGAGTGTCAAAATGCTTTTTTTAAAAACTTGAGCCATTCAACCCTAACACGGAGCAGTGGATGTTATATGTTGAACACCTGTGCTACTTATTTAAGGCCAATGCAATCGGCAGGGTGTGGGGTGGGGGGGAAGCAGCAGATAGTCTTATTAGCAGTCGGCAGGGCTAAAACCTTTGAGGAGCTTGTCAACTTAGTCAAGGGACATTATGACCCGAGGCCCTCGGTGACAATGCAAATTTAATCCAATGGCAAGATTCTCAGGGGGGGTTGATAGTGGTGTTCATGGTGCATCTAAGACAAACAGGTGAACAGTGTGAGTTCGGGTCTGCACTCAACGATCTGTTGAGAGACAGGCTAATCTGAGTTGTTAACGACATGGCCATACAAACAAAATTATTAGCAGACGCAGAGATTACCTTAAAGAAGGAATTAGAAATTGCCCAGGCTATGAAAAGTGCTGAAAGGTGTGTCATGGAACTGCAAAGCATGCAAGCAGCTGACGTCCACCACTGGAGGGAAGCCGCTGATAGCTGTGACGTCAGGGATGAGGAGGCAGGACATAATGAGCAAAAAAGCTCAGAGCAAAAGAGCATCAGAAAGATGCCTTTGAACAGATTAAACTAGCGTTGCAGTGTTGCTAATTGTGTTCTCTCTTTAATTGACTCTGTTTATGGCAGCTAATATGGTCGCCTTCCTTAATTCTAATTACGTTTGCTCAAGAGTCGCCAGGTATCTTTCGATACCACCACAAGGTTCAAAACTGAATACTGATCAAAGACTCGATACACCAGTTAGTAAGTTCAAACTCAATGCTCATTTATTTACACACACAGTCAAATATACTCATACTCAAACTCTACAGACTAAACTATCACTACTGCTAAAGCCTATACTTAGCTTCAGGCGCCCACTCAGTCAGAGGAACAATGGCCGTTGAATGGGAGCCTTGGTCAGATTCAATGCTGCGGGGGAGTCCCCATCTCGTAAACATGTGGTGGGTTAAGATCTTTGCGGTGGTCTTTGCCGTGTTAGTTCTGGATGGGAATGCCTCTACCCATTTCGTAAAAGTGTCTATGACAACTAATACGTATTTGTAACCATTCCTGCAAAGAGGCAATGGTCCTATAAAATCGATCTGGAGATTAGTCCAGGGGCCGTTAATGGGGCGGGTGTGGCTTAGTTGAGCTTTCTTTGCGTATCTGTCCGGATTGTTCTGGGCACAGATAAGGCAATTCTCAATGTAGTGCGTTACGTCTTCTTTTAAACTTGGCCACCAACAGAGCTGCCTGACGTGGGCTGTAGTGGGATCAATTCCCTGATGTCCATGACTGTCATGGAATAAACAAATAAGTTGATTCCTGTCCTGTCCAGGAACCACATAAAGGGTGTCTTTTAACACCACACCGTCATGTGTGGTCAGTGCATTTTTAAATATATCATAAGGTGCTGTAAATTGTCCTTTTAAAATCTCCCTGAGACAGCTATCCTGCTTCTGGGCATGCACTAAATCCTCGATATTAGTCTGCGAGACCTGAACTGCATTCACTGGTGCGCTTTCGGAGGGTGTCCAAAAATATCCATGCTTGGAACCTTTAGCCAGTACGCGGCTTTTACATTTCCAGGTGGGGAGGAACGGTGGTGACTGCGAACTTTAACGATTCTGAATGTCCTGTTCTGTGCTTTTTCTAAAATGTGGCAGAGCAATGGGGCTGAAGGGAGGGGTTTTCCGTCTGCGGAAACAAATCCTCTTGCTTTCCACAGGGGTAGGAATTCTGTAAGGCTATTGCAGATATAGAGGCTGTCCGAGTATATGTCTGCTGGGCTGGGGAAGGAATCTGGGTGATCTATAATGTACGCCATGGCTGCTAGTTCTGCCGCCTGCGCGCCTAAGTGGCCTGGTAGCTTTAAGGAGATCTCTTCTAGGGCACATCCCTGCGCGTCCTCGACTTAAATGCCGCATCCTGTAATGCGCTTATAGTGGAAGAACCATCCACATATATCCTTAAAGGTGTCTGTGTGCTGGGGGTTCTGCGCTGAACTACCTATCTTTCTGGGGGGTGTTTCCGCAAAAAGGGGCCTGTGTTGTGGTGCGGTGAGATGATTTCACATTCATGGAGGGGTGCCTGGGTACTGAAGGTTATCGGCTAAGAAAGTGTGGGTCTTGGTCCTTTTAACGGTGATGTCCCGTCCCTGCAAAAAAGGGTCCATCTAGCTGCTCTAATCTGACTAACTGTACCGTCCTTAAGTCGTCCGTCAAGTAGAAGTTGGGTGGGGGTGTGTTCCGTAAGGATTGTGATGGGGTTTAATCCGGTTATGTAGGAAAAATACTGAACTTCCCAGAAAACTGCGAGCAGGTGCCTTTCACAGGTCGAAAATCCCTGCTCCACAGAATCTAAAAGTCTGGATGCGTAAGCCACGGGTCTTAACTGTTCGTGCCGTTCCTGGAGGAGCACGGCCGAAAGGGTGCGGTCGGTGCTAGCTATCTCTATAGCATCGGGGGAAAGCGGGTCTGGAACCTGTAGTGCGGGGCTGCAATGAGGGTTCTTTTCAAAGCATCCACAGCATTCGTATGGTGTGGAAGCCATTCCCAAGGGGCTCCTTTCTTTAGAAGTTCCGAGAGGGGTGCTGCCTTGCTGGCGAATCCGTCAATGTGGTTTCGGCAGTAGCCTAAAAACGACCGGAGGGCTGAAACATTCTGGGGAAGGGGCAATTTGGCAATCGAGTCAATTCTTTTGTGCTTGATCTCACGTTTACCGTGCGTGATAATCGTACCCAAATATATCGCTTTGTTTTCCAAAATCTGGGCCTTTTTGGGGTTTACTTTGCAACCAATTTTCTGTAGGAGTTCGGCCAGAAGCTCGATGTGCTCTGCCTTGGTGTCTGTCTGCAGTAATAGGTCGTCCACATACTGGACCAGACATTCGGGGCGAGAAAATTTTGATAAACCATTTGCCAGCTGGAAAATGGAGGGGGAGTTGTGGAATCCTTGTGGAAGGCATGTCCACGTGTACTGCTGATTTTTAAAAGTGAAGGCAAATTTGTATTGGCACGTCTTTTCCAATGGAATGGACCAGAATCCGTTACTGATGTCCAAAACCGTAAAATATCGTGAGTTGAGTCCCTGTTTGAGCATGGTCTCGGGACTTGTGGCTACCGTGGGGGCTGCTGCGGGGGTGACTTTGTTGAGTTCCCGATAATCGATGGTCAGTCGCCATGATCCATCGGGCTTTCTCACTGGCCAAATCGGGGCATTATTAGTGGAGGCTACTGATCTGAGTACGCCCTGCTCTAATAAGCTGTCGATAACTTTTGCGATTTCTCCCTCTGCCTCTTGGGGAAATCCGTATTGTTTTTGGGGTCTAGGGTCAGGTCCTGTGATTTGAACGGAACCAGTCATCCGGCCACAGTCGTGTTTGTGGGTTGCGAATGCTGTCTTGTGCTTCTGCAGAACTGCCCTAACCTGTGCTAATTGTGGTTGGGTCAAACCAGAATTTGCCGACTGCGTTAATCTTGTTGGCGTATTCACCTATTGTGAGCGTTGCGGGGGCTCTTGTGGATTTTGCCATTTTCCAGACACATTGGTTGACTGGATCAAAGAACAGGTTGTGGGAATTCATAAAATTGATGCCCAAAATGTGTTCTGCTGTGTGGGGCAGGTCGACTAAGACTATGGGGTGCTTGGTGGTGACGTTGCCGATTTGAATGGGTACAGGGGCGGTGATGTGTCCCTGCTGTGAGTGGCCTGTAAAGCCGCTGAGGGTGATGGTAGCTGTAGTGGGCCACATGTCTTTCTGGAATATGGTGGAGGAATTGATTGTGGTGTGGGACCCTCCTGTGTCCCAGAGAAATTCGATGGGCTGTCCCCGTATCTTTGCTGCAGCTACTGGCCGGCCGGTCCTATCCCAAAGGGTGTCACAGACCCAACTGGGGGAGCCTGAAAACCGACAGTCCGTTCCATTCAGGTCCGTCTGGTCTGAACGGGTGTTCATACTATGTATGGGCTCTGTACTATTCTCATTTAGAGTGCCTGCCTGCTGGGCTCTCTGTGGCTTTCGTGGGGCATTGCCTTCTCGTGCAAAGTGCACTAACTGTCCACAGTTGTACCACTCCTGTGGCTTTTGTGGGGGGCTGTTCCTGCCTTCGTTCACCCATGCGGGGTTCTGGTGCGTTTTCACTGCTTGGATGACTGCTTCTGCCTGCTGTTCCTCGGGTGTCCTACCTGCGGGTTTGTTTTGTACAGACTGCTCCCAGGCGCTGGACAATTTTTTAAAAACCCATTTCTCATTGTGGGCTTCCTCTGAGGGGTCATAATTCGTACAGGTTTTTTGTCCTGCCTCTGTGGCATGGGAGATAAGTGTGTGGGTCCATTTGGCCATACCGTCTTGGGACAAATGGGCGCGGTCTAAATTTCCAAAAACTGCTGTGAAATAGATCCCCTGCACTTATTCAGGCCTTCTACGGGGTCACCTCTGTTGTAGCCGATCGCGTCTAGGATCGCTGCATGCATTTCTGCAAGGGTGCCTCCTCCTACATTCTGTGGGCCGGGAAGGGCTGCTACGACTGAAGGGTCTAAACTCAAAACTGTGAGCTTCACGTGCATACGCTTGTCCAGGCCGTACATGGTCGCCTTCTGCTTTACTCTGGCAAAGAAGTGGTGGGGGTCTGAGGTGGGGAGGAATGGTGTGATTTTCTCGCACGCGTCCCGTAATTGGGTCACGGTTAAGGGGGTCGTGTACAGGAATTCCGTGTCTCCTTCCATTGTGACTGTGCGGTGGGTGGTTACTGGATTCATTGGTGCCTGAACTATCTGCTCTGTGGAGGGTTGGGGCGCTTTTCTCTTCTGGGGCTTTCCTTGCGCACATGTCCCTGAACATATCTATGCGCGGTCTCATTTAATTCTTCCCAATCCGGGCCGTCTTCTGCCTCTAACTGGGATCCAAAGGTGCTCTGGAACCCATTCTGAACTGAAAGTAAAGACTGCAGTTCTGCAATCTGGTTCCGGCACTTTGCGTGATCTAGTGAGCTTTGTCTGTGCTCCTTGGTGGTAGTATGGAGTACTCTGAATGCTGCTTTCAGGTCGCTACACTGCCTTTGCAATGCTTCTACCTGTTTCTCTGTTTCCTCTCTTACCAGGACTGCACGTTGCGTGTCCTGATAGGCCTTTTCGTACTGTGTCTGGAAGCTGCTTAGGTGCGCCAGACAAGACTGGTGTGCCCTTTTGGCATCATCCACCTCTCCGTCCTTTGCTGCTAACTTCCTTCTTAATTCTAGGTTCTCTTTCTCTATCTCGCCCACATCGACCTTATTCATTCGATGCACTCCTTCTATCTCTTTACGGAGCGTCCGAACGACCTCCTCTGTGCCTCGCAATTGTGCCAAACAGGACACGATTGCCATCGGCTTTCGAGCTTTTCCCAAGCTTTTCTTATGAATTTCGCTCAGGTTCTCCCACCAAGTATGTCCTATACTCCCAGGACCTGTTCCCTCATTGTCACAGAATTCGCTCCAAAGGGGCCATCCTTTCCCTTTGAGATACTTTCTGATTTCCTCTTCCCAAACGGGACACTGTCCTACTCTACTGCTGCTGGTCACTGCGATCGCAAATTCATCGGGGTTCATGAGGCGTTGCATTGCCTGCATTGCCATCTTTCCTCTCTGAATACTTCTCTTAAAATTTGGAACGAGGGGTACTAAGGCGGTGCTGTAAATACGGGTACGGCGTTCGCTATTTTCCGGAATACAAACTCCCGACAGTTTTTCGCAACAAAAATCTATCAGTTTACCTTATAGCCCTGTTAGTTACACATGCATTAACGTGCTTCCGAATTATGAGGATTGATCAGAACTGCTTGAACACTTGTGGTTTTTCTGTTCCCAATTGGATTTCTGATTCAAATTTTGGGTTCTCCCGGAGTGGTTAAGCCACTTCTAAGTCAGGTCCCATCAGGATGTCGCCAGTAATATGTTGCTAACTTTTGGTTGGCTCTTAAATCGTAATTTGCTCTGTTTGTTGAACCTTTGCTCTAGAGTCGCCAGGTATCTTTATGATACCACCACGAAGTTCAAGTTCAAGTAATGATCAAGAACTCAACACACCAATTAGTAAGATTCAAATCAAAACACATTTATTATACACAGTACGTCACTACTCATGCATAAACTCTACTTTCTAGGCTATTCCTATCACTAAAAGGCCTATACTTAGCTTCGGACTGGCCCACCAGGTCAGGGGAACAAATGGCCTTTTGTTCAGGTTCTGAGTCTGCGGGATTCAAAAGCTGGTATGGACTGGTAGCTAGGAGCGCCTATCTCATAGCGAGCGTTGACTTGAGACTTACTTAGTTTGCGGCAGCGAGGCAGGTCACTGTCAAGGGTTGGTTCAAGTTGCTGAGTGACCCTGGCAAAGAAGAACGATTTGAACTTGGGAACTTTACTTTATAGTCCCCAGGGGCTTCCCGCCCTGAGGGGCGGACCCCGTACCTGGTTCCAAGTGATTGGACTGCGTTCCGATCACTTGGATCGATTTCTCCAATACTGGAGCTGTTTCCTGATCGTTGGGCAGTCCCTAAATGTCCGTTGGCCTTCCGTTGTCTTGGCTCCTGCTGGCACCGAGGAGTCTGGCTTGGCTTTATTCACCTTAACTGCTGCCATTGTGCCTTGGAATCGCTCATTACTATGCAGATGGCTGCTGCATTACTATGTAGATGGCTGCTGGTTTCAGTGCTGTCTGGTTGTTTTGCAGGTTTCAATATACATGATTTCTGCACTTGCTAGTCTTTGCCTGTGTTGGCTGAATTTCCCTTCAGCCTTTGCGGTTCTCCATTTTAAGTCGGGAAGTGGCCAACCCAGGTGACTACATTGATCTACTTGCCGGTTGCCAGTCTGACAAAATACTACAGTAAGCTCTTTTGCCATCCTATTAGAGATCATGCTGTTACCAGACAACCCTCCTTTTTCCTCAGGTTTGAAACACGGTAAGGCAGCAAGGTAGCACAGTGGTTAGCACAGTTGCTTCACAGCTCCAGTGTCTCAGGTTCAATTCCCGGCTTGGATCTCTGTCTGTGCAGAGTCTGCACGTTCTCCTCGTGTCTGCGTGGGTTTCCTCCGGGTGCTCCGTTTCCTCCCACAACCCAAAAATGTGCAGGTTAGGTAGATTGGCCATGCTAAATTGGCCTTAGTGTCCAAAAAGGTTAGGCGGGGTTACTGGGATAGGGTGGAGGTGTGGGGTGCTCTTTTCAAGGGTCGGTGCAGACTTGAGGGCTGAATGGCCTCCTTCTGCACTGTAAATTCTATGTCTATGTTTAAAACGATACATCGACTACACATATTATGTATAGCAAACCAGCAGCAGAATGGCAACCAGGTGATCATTAAACTAGCAAAGGCTACAGCAGGGCATGCCGTAAATGCTTGTTACTGCTTCCACACTGAATATTGCAAACACGAACCAAAGTACACCAGTCCAGCATTTGCTATACCTCTTACTCAGGGCGGATTGTCCTCCAGCACCCATTGTTAAACCAGCAATGAGATCCAAAATCAATAAGAAATCATGTTTGCTGTAAATCAAGCTATTGTGTTATTACACTAACCTGCAAAGTTACTTACTATGGATTCAAAAATCAGTAATGTACAACTTAATTGCTACATGTCACACAGCCTTAAGCATAATCTCTCACACTTGACAGTCCCCCTGTACCGGTGAAATGCAGTTCCTCAGATCTATTTCAGAATGTGGCTTCCCTTTAGATGGTTGCTGAAATCAGATTGGTGCTGCTTGCAGAAAGAGTTGATAGCACAGGTATCCTTACAACAGATGTCACAGCTTAGCATCTGCCCCTCTGGTGACAGTCATTGAGAAGACAGGTTCCCATGAACATTCCCAAAAGGTTTGCCAGGGCCTGCAGAAATGGTTGGTGACTTCGTAACAGGCTCTGGCCAATTTGGCAACACTGCCTCCTGATCTCCCGAGCATGCCTTCCTTCATGAAGTACTATGGGTAGCATTGCATACAGTGAACAGCTAAAGAGCTTCCAGAAAATTGATTCGTTCAACATTTATATTTCATTGAAATACCACCTGAAACCTGATGGTTCTTAAAAATCAAATGACCAACTGAGGAAAAATAAACAAAATGAAAACCCAGAAGGGTTTTTAAGCATTATATACCTTTTAAAGACCTTTTCATCTGCAAGTCTGTCTGAGGCTACCTATTGTTACCATCATTTGGCTTGTAAGATTCTTATATTTTGGGATTGTAGCTTTACATTTAGGGCCAATGACCTTTTCTGGAATCTGCCTGGGGGGTTTGATTGTTGGGGACCAAAAGAAGATTCAAATTGTTTTACTGAGAAGAAGATGCTAGATACTTACACTTGGAGACAATAGCTGTAGTCCACGAGTATACCATGAGTAGATCCCGAGTCTCCCAAAATCCTAGAAAGGTGTTATAGATATTGTGGTTGTAAACGATTGTGCTGTAAACTCTTCATTTACTCGAGGATGAAAGGAAGTTGAGATCAACAATAACTAATTAGCATTTCCACTAAGATACAAAGCTAATGCATTTCCTGTTGCCATGGCAAGATGGCGCTGGAGCGAGGCGACTCTCTGCGAGCTCTCCCAAACAGATCCACTTTTTACTTAACTTATACTCGTTCTAATCTTTTTAAAATGTATTCTAAAACTAAAATTATTACTCACCTCTCTCTTTTATCTTTTCTTGCAGGCTTGAACATCCTCCGAGGCCCTTGGAGACCTTTTGACCCCACCCGACCTGACCTCCGCGACCTGGAAGAAGATCGGGCCCAAACCCGACCCCCAACGGCAAGACCCAGCCCTACGCAACCCCGAGAGACCCGCCCAGCGACCCGACCCGGAGAGGCCCGCCCAACAACCCAACCTACCAGGTGATGGAAGAAAGAAAAATCCACGTGGAGGCCCGACCGGGCCTACTTCAAGATCCAACCCCAGGAGCGCCCAGGGAGGGAACAGACCACGGGACACAGCCCAACCTGCCTCAGGAAGCCCCTGCCCATGACCCAGGACCCAACCCATCCGGATCGCAAGCCCCACTAGCAACACCTCTGAGGTGTTGGGTGTTCTGGATCACATACATGTCACCAACACTTGAAATAGTGCAACACTATTTTATTGAATCATTATCTGTTTAAACATACTTAGACTGTGGGTTAATACGATACTAGCTTTAACTAAAGACCTCTGCCTGCTCCTAACCAGTCAATGCACTCAGCACATGGTGAATGTCTGTGTTGCAGGCTGTGAGCTCTATCCTCCTAGCGAGCTGCAACTCGAATGAGCGGGAACAATGATGCTCCCTGTCTTTATAGTGCGTGTGCTCTCACTGGTGATTGGCTGCGGTGTTGTGTATGTTGATTGGTCCCATTGTGTGTCCATCAGTGTGTGTCTGCACCATGATATACTGGTGCATATTATGACATCCCCCTTTATAACAAATGTACCTGCGTGGCAATAAATAGTGTATGGTGAATGTTCCTGGTGCAGAAAAAAACAGTGTGTCACAAGAATAACGAGATGAACACTATATACAAACCACTTGAACGATTAAACGGAAGAACAGAACAAATCAGAAAGTTCATAAGTCCACAAAGTTCACAAATTAAGTCTCTGAGGTGGGCGACGAATTCTGGTTGACTGCATCAAGGATGGGTCGGGAGCCACCGTCTGAGGAGCGGGCTGGACTGCGTCAGAGTGAGGAGGATGCAGAGTGACCGGAATCTCTGCATAGTCCAGGTCAGGGCAATGGTGGAGGATCATGTAGCGAGCGTGGAACGAGACGAAGGGCACGTCGATTGCGGCGCAGGATGGACCCATCTGGCAGATGAACCAGGAACGAACGGGGAGCCACCTGTCGAAGAACCACAGCAGTTGCAGACCAGCCACCATCCGGAAGATGGATGCGGACGTTGTCATCTGGAACCAGAGCAGGGAGATCAGCTGCACGGGGGTCATGAGCCGCCTTGTGCTGTGCACGAGACAGTTGCATTCGTTGAAGGACCGGAACATGATCGAGGTCTGGGACATGAATGGACGCCACCGTCGTCCTCAGGGTGCGACCCATGAGCAGCCGGGCTGGGGACAGGCCAGTGGACAGTGGGGCCGAGCGATAGGCCAGCAGGGTGAGGTAGAAGTCTGATCCCGCATCGGCAGCCTTGCAGAGGAGCCGTTTGACTATGTGGGCGCCCTTCTCCGCTTTGCCGTTGGATTGGGGGTACAGGGGACTGGATGTCACATGCACAAAGTTGTACCTCCTGGCAAAGGTGGGCCATTCATGGCTTGCGAAGCAGGGGCCATTGTCTGACATCAGTGAGTGGGATGCCGTGTCGAGCAAAGGTGTCCTTACAGGCACGGATGACTGCAGACGATGTGATGTTGTGTAAATGTACCACCTCCGGGTAGTTTGAAAAGTAGTCTACAATCAGGACATAGTCCCTGCCCAGCGCGTGGAACAGGTCAATGCCGACCTTGGACGTGACCAACTCATGGGGCTGTAGGGTCTCACGTGGTTGGGCTGGCTGGAAGCGCTGACAAGTGGGGCAGTTGAGCACCGTGTTGGTTATGTCGTCATTGATGCAGCTGGTGTCTTTGCTTCGGGGACAGCCAGTTTTTCGTTACAACACCGACTCGAAAAGGCGCCCGGAGGTCCGCATCGGACTCGGTGACTATCGGTTGAACTGCCCGAACATTCCTGCGAGGTTTGCTGAAGCGATGGGAGTTGGCAGGCTGATCTGCTCGATAGAAGGCAGCAGAGTGGCCAAGTCTTCCACATCATAGACATTGTCGAGATTTTGTGGGGCATTGCCGCTTTAAATGGGCGGAGCCACAGTTGCCGCACGTCGTGGCGTCAGCACGTTCGCTGCGCCACCGCACATGCGCGGTGCATCGTGCGTGGTGCGTGCCTGCGCATTACGTTCCTCAATGTCGCCGTCCCCTCGTTTGGTGCGTACAAGCGTGGGAGTCCGCGAAAAGTGTGCAAAATGGCTGCCCTCACCAGGCTGAGGCCTTGGAGGTGCTCAATCACTTGGACCTGTTCCGCCTCGTGGGGACATTGCCGCGCCGTTTCAGCCGCTTGTATATGGGAATACCGACTCGTGGCATTTTCATGTAAGATACAGTTCTCGATGGCAGTCGCTAGGGTGAGTTGCTTTACTTTGAGGAGCTGCTGACGTAGAGGGTCCTGACTGAACACCAAAAACGATCTGGTCGCGTATCATGGAGTCGAAGGTGGGCCCGCAGCTGCAAGATTGCGCAAGGATGCGGAGATGCGTGAGAAAGGATTGGAAAGGTTCATCCTTACCCTGCAAACGCTGCTGGAACACGTAGCATTCGAAACTTTCATTCACCTCTACGCTACAGTTGAGGAGGACCGTCTTGAACTTCGACTTGTCTTCATCATCTGCGAAGGTGAGAGAGTTGAAAATGTGGATGGCATGGTCCCCGGCCATGGAGATGAGAAGAGCAATGTTTCTGGTGTCCGAGGCACCCTTCCTGTACGTGGCTTCGAGGAAGAGCTGGAAACGCTGTTTGAAAACCTTCCAGTTGGCCCCGAGGTTGCTGGCGATGCAGAGCGGCGGCGGGCTGATGTTGTCCATGTTGCAGGATGACGGAATGCTGGCAGAAGGCAGATCACTTGCAGGTAGGTCTAAGAAGTGCTAGTATCCCGCCACGCCTGGTATCATGATGTGTTGGGTGTTCTGGATCACATACATGTCACCAACACTTGAAATAGTGCAACATTATTTTATTGAATCATTAACTGTTTAAACATACTTAGAATGTGGGTTAATACGATACTAGCTTTAACTAAAGATCTCTGCCTGGTCCTAACCACTCGATGCACTCAGCACATGGTGGATGTCTGTGTTTCAGGCTGTGAGCTCTGTCCTCCTAGCTAGCTGCAACTCGAATGAGCGGGAACTCTGATGCTCGCTATCTTTCTAGTGCATATGCTGTCACTGGTGATTGGCTGCGGTGTTATGTATGTTGATTGGTGCCACTGTGTGTCCATCAGTGTGTGTCTGCACCATGATATACTGGTGTATATTATGACATCCCCCTTTTCTAACAAATGTACCTGCGTGGCAGTAAATAGTGTGTGGTAAATGTTCCTGACTACGTGTGTGCAAAATATTTACAGGACTATGTACATAAAAACTAAGCTACTTACATGGAAAGGTGCCTGGTGCAGAAAAAAACTGTGTGTCACAAGAATAACGAGATGAACACTATACAAACCACTTGAACGATCAAACGGAAGAACAGAACAAATCAGAAAGTTCATAAGTCCACAAAGTTCACAAATTAAGTCTCTGAGGTGGGCGACGAATTCTGGTTGACCGCATCAAGGATGGGTCGGGAGCCACCTGCTGAGGAGCGGGCTGGACTGCGTCAGAGTGAGGAGGATGCAGACTGAGCGGAATCTCTGCATCGTCCAGGTCAGGGCAATGGTGGAGGATCACGTAGCGAGCGTGGAACGAGACGAAGGGCACATCGATTGCGGCGCAGGATGGACCCATCCGGCAGATGAACCAGGAACGAGCGGGGAGCCACCTGTCGAAGAACCACAGCAGTTGCAGACCAGCCACCATCCAGAAGATGGATGCGGACGTTGTCATCTGGAGCCAGAGCAGGGAGATCAGCTGCACGGGGGTCATGAGCCGCCTTGTGCTGTGCACGAGACAGTTGCATTCGTTGAAGGACCGGAACATGATCGAGGTCTGGGACATGAATGGACGACACCGTCATCCTAAGGGTGCGACCCATGAGCAGCTGGGCAGGCGACAGGCCAGTGGACAGTGGGGCCGAGCGATAGGCCAGCAGGGTGAGGTAGAAGTCGGATCCCGCATCGGCAGCCTTGCAGAGGAGCCGTTTGACTATGTGGACGCCCTTCTCCGCTTTGCCGTTGGATTGGGGATACAGGGGACTGGATGTCACATGCACAAAGTTGTACCTCCTGGCAAAGGTGGGCCATTCATGGCTTGCGAAGCAGGGGCCATTGTCTGACATCAGTGAGTGGGATGCCGTGTCGAGCAAAGGTGTCCTTACAGGCACGGATGACTGCAGACGATGTGATGTCGTGTAAACGTACCACCTCCGGGTTGTTTGAAAAGTAGTCTACAATCAGGACATAGTCCCTGCCCAGCGCGTGGAACAGGTCAATGCCGACCTTGGACGTGACCAACTCATGGGGCTGTAGGGTCTCACGTGGTTGGGCTGGCTGGAAGCGCTGACAAGTGGGGCAGTTGAGCACTGTGTTGGTTATGTCGTCATTGATGCAGCTGGTGTCTTTGCTTCGGGGACAGCCAGTTTTTCGTTACAACACCGACTCGAAAAGGCGCCCGGAGGTCCGCATCGGACTCGGTGACTATCGGTTGAACTGCCCGAACATTCCTGCGAGGTTTGCTGAAGCGATGGGAGTTGGCAGGCTGATCTGCTCGATAGAAGGCAGCAGAGTGGCCAAGTCTTCCACATCATAGACATTGTCGAGATTTTGTGGGGCATTGCCGCTTTAAATGGGCGGAGCCACAGTTGCCGCACGTCGTGGCGTCAGCACGTTCGCTGCGCCACCGCACATGTGCGGTGCATCGTGCGTGGTGCGTGCCTGCGCATTACGTTCCTCAATGTCGCCGTCCCCTCGTTTGGTGCGTACAAGCGTGGGAGTCCGCGAAAAGTGTGCGAAATGGCTGCCCTCACCAGGCTGAGGCCTTGGAGGTGCTCAATCACTTGGACCTGTTCCGCCCCGTGGGGACATTGCCGCGCCGTTTCAGCCGCTTGTATATGGGAATACCGACTCGTGGCATTTCCATGTAAGATACAGGTCTCGATGGCAGTCGCTAGGGTGAGTTGCTTTACTTTGAGGAGCTGCTGACGTAGAGGGTCCTGACTGAACACCAAAAACGATCTGGTCGCGTATCATGGAGTCGAAGGTGGGCCCGTAGCTGCAAGATTGCGCAAGGATGCGGAGGTGCGTGAGAAATGATTGGAGAGGTTCATCCTTACCCTGCAAACGCTGCTGGAACACGTAGCGTTCGAAACTTTCATTCACCTCTATGCTGCAGTTGAGGAGGACCGTCTTGAACTTCGACTTGTCTTCATCATCTGCGAAGGCGAGAGAGTTGAAAATGTGGATGGCATGGTCCCCGGCCATGGAGATGAGAAGAGCAATGTTTCTGGTGTCCGAGGCACCCTTCCTGTCCGTGGCTTCGAGGAAGAGCTGGAAACGCTGTTTGAAAATCTTCCAGTTGGACCCGAGGTTGCTGGCGATGCAGAGCGGCGGCGGGCTGATGTTGTCCATGTTGCAGGATGACGGAATGCTGGCAGAAGGCAGATCACTTGCAGGTAGGTCTAAGAAGTGCTAGTATCCCGCCACGCCTGGTATCATGATGTGTTGGGTGTTCTGGATCACATACATGTCACCAACACTTGAAATAGTGCAACATTATTTTATTGAATCATTAACTGTTTAAACATACTTAGAATGTGGGTTAATACGATACTAGCTTTAACTAAAGACCTCTGCCTGGTCCTAACCAGTCGATGCACTCAGCACATGGTGGATGTCTGTGTTTCAGGCTGTGAGCTCTGTCCTCCTAGCTAGCTGCAACTCGAATGAGCGGGAACTCTGATGCTCGCTATCTTTCTAGTGCGTATGCTCTCACTGGTGATTGGCTGCGGTGTTATGTATGTTGATTGGTGTCACTGTGTGTCCATCAGTGTGTGTCTGCACCATGATATACTGGTGTATATTATGACTTCCCCCTTTTCTAACAAATGTACCTGCGTGACAATAAATAGTGTGTAGTGAATGTTCCTGACTACGTGTGTGCGAAATATTTACAGGACTATGTACATAAAAACTAAGCTATTTACATGGAAAGGTGCCTGGTGCAGAAAAAAACAGTGTGTCACAAGAATAACGAGATGAACACTATATACAAACCACTTGAACGATTAAACGGAAGAACAGAACAAATCAGAAAGTTCATAAGTCCACAAAGTTCACAAATTAAGTCTCTGAGGTGGGCGACGAATTCTGGTTGACCGCATCAAGGATGGGTCGGGAGCCACCGGCTGAGGAGCGGGCTGGACTGCGTCAGAGTGAGGAGGATGCAGAGTGACCGGAATCTCTGCATAGTCCAGGTCAGGGCAATGGTGGAGGATCACGTAGCGAGCGTGGAACGAGACGAAGGGCACGTCGATTGCGGCGCAGGATGGACCCATCCGGCAGATGAACCAGGAACGAGCGGGGCGCCACCTGTCGAAGAACCACAGCAGTTGCAGACCAGCCACCATCCGGAAGATGGATGCGGACGTTGTCATCTGGAGCCAGATCAGGGAGATCAGCTGCACGGGGGTCATGAGCCGCCTTGTGCTGTGCACGAGACAGTTGCATTCGTTGAAGGACCGGAACATGATCGAGGTCTGGGACGTGAATGGACTCCACCATCATCCTAAGGGTGCGACCCATGAGCAGCTGGGCAGGCGACAGGCCAGTGGACAGTGGGGCCGAGCGATAGGCCAGCAGGGTGAGGTAGAAGTCGGATCCCGCATCGGCAGCCTTGCAGAGGAGCCGTTTGACTATGTGGGCGCCCTTCTCCGCTTTGCCATTGAATTGGGGGTGCAGGGGACTGGATGTCACATGCACAAAGTTGTACCTCCTGGCAAAGGTGGGCCATTCATGGCTTGGGAAGCAGGGGCCATTGTCTGACATCAGTGAGTGGGATGCCGTGTCGAGCAAAGGTGTCCTTACAGGCACGGATGACTGCAGACGATGTGATGTCGTGTAAACGTACCACCTCCGGGTAGTTTGAAAAGTAGTCTACAATCAGGACATAGTCCCTGCCCAGCGCGTGGAACAGGTCAATGCCGACCTTGGACGTGACCAACTCATGGGGCTGTAGAGTCTCACGTGGTTGGGCTGGCTGGAAGCGCTGACAAGTGGGGCAGTTGAGCACTGTGTTGGTTATGTCGTCATTGATGCAGCTGGTGTCTTTGCTTCGGGGACAGCCAGTTTTTCGTTACAACACCGACTCGAAAAGGCGCCCGGAGGTCCGCATCGGACTCGGTGACTATCGGTTGAACTGCCCGAACACTCCTGCGAGGTTTGCTGAAGCGAAGGGAGTTGGCAGGCTGATCTGCTCGATAGAAGGCAGCAGAGTGGCCAAGTCTTCCACATCATAGACATTGTCGAGATTTTGTGGGGCATTGCCGCTTTAAATGGGCGGAGCCACAGTTACCGCACGTCGTGGCGTCAGCACGTTAGCTGCGCCACCGCACATGCGCGGTGCATCGTGCGTGGTGCGTGCCTGCGTATTACATTCCTCAATGTCGCCGTCCCCTCGTTTGGTGCGTACAAGCGTGGGAGTCCGCGAAAAGTGTGCGAAATGGCTGCCCTCACCAGGCTGAGGCCTTGGAGGTGCTCAATCACTTGGACCTGTTCCGCCTCGTGGGGACATTGCTGCGCCGTTTCAGCCGCTTGTATATGGGAATACCGACTCGTGGCATTTTCATGTAAGATACAGGTCTCGATGGCAGTCGCTAGGGTGAGTTGCTTTACTTTGAGGAGCTGCTGACGTAGAGGGTCCTGACTGAACACCAAAAACGATCTGGTCGCGTATCATGGAGTCGAAGGTGGGCCCGTAGCTGCAAGATTGCGCAAGGATGCGGAGGTGCGTGAGAAATGATTGGAGAGGTTCATCCTTACCCTGCAAACGCTGCTGGAACACGTAGCGTTCGAAACTTTCATTCACCTCTATGCTGCAGTTGAGGAGGACCGTCTTGAACTGTGAGCTCTGTCCTCCTAGCTAGCTGCAACTCGAATGAGCGGGAACTCTGATGCTCGCTATCTTTCTAGTGCGTATGCTCTCACTGGTGATTGGCTGCGGTGTTGTGTATATTGATTGGTGCCACTGTGTGTCCATCAGTGTGTGTCTGCACCATGATATACTGGTGTATATTATGACACCCTCTACCTCAACCAGTGCCCGGGACCCTGCCAGACGCGACCCCAGATACGTAAACAGCGCCCTGGTCCCCGCCAGCGCCCTGGACCTCGACTGACGCAACCACCTCCCTTCCACAAGAGCTGACATCTCCCATCGGATCCCAGGATCATCCAGCAGCAGCCACCGACCGAGGAAGCAAGGGAAATGCGGCGGTCTGCAGGTTAGACTGAAGCAACGTGGTTACAAGGCCCCTCTCCCCAGCATACTCCTGGCAAACGGCCAAGCGATCGAAAACAAGCTGGATGAACTTAACGTCAGACTTACCTCTCAGAGGGAAGTGAGAGACTGCTGTGTGCTCTGTTTCACAGAGACATGGCTCACCCCCACCTCACTGGACTGTGCCATACAACCTGAAGGCTTCCCAATTCACCGGGCGGACCGCACGGCATCATCAGGCAAATCGAAGGGTGGAGGGGTGTGCCTCCTCATCAACTCCTCCTGGTGCTTGGATGTGGTGACCCTGGCGACCTACTGCTCCCGGACCTGGAATACCTGACCGTGATGTGTCGCCCATATTATCTTCCACGTGAGTTCACTTCAGCCATTATCACAGTAGTCTACATCCCACCCCAGGCAGAAGTGAGGAAGGCGCTGGGCGTACTATACACAGTAATAAACAACTACGAAACAGAACACCCGGAGGCCTTGTTCATCATGGCCGGGGACTTCAACAAGGCCAACCTCAAGAGTGTACTGCCAAAATTCCACCAGCACATCCTGTCCCACCAGCGGTGACAACACTCTTGACCACTGTTACTCAAAAATCAAGGGCGCCTACCGTTCCATCCCCTGACCGCACTTTGGGAAATCAGACCATAAGACGGTGCTCCTTCTCCCGGCATACAAGCAGAAACTCAAGCGGGAGAATCCAGCTAAGAAGGTTGTGCAGTGCTGGTCCGAGGAGACAGAAGAGCTCTTACGTGACTGCTTAGAGACAGTGGACTGGTCCATATTTAAGAATGCAGCGACCAACTTAAATGAGTATGCCACCACCGTCACAGACTTCATCAGCAAATGTGTGGACGACTGCGTGCCAAAGAAAGCAGTACGTGCGTTCCCCAACCGGAAACCATGGCTCAATCGCGAGATTGACTCCCTACTGAAGGACAGATCTGAGGCGTTCAAGAAAGACGACCCTGACCTATACAAGAAATCCAGGTACGACCTCCGCAAAGCCATCCGAGATGCCAAGAGAGAATATCAAACCAAGCTAGAGTCACAGACAACTCTCGGCGGTTGTGGCAAAGACTAAACAACATAACGGGCTACAAAGCGAAGCTGAACAGTATCTCTGGCAGCAGCGCACCCCTCCCCGATGAACTCAATGTATTCTATGCTCGGTTCGAGCAGGTAACCAACAATCCGCTGTTGAGTGCCCCAGCAGCCCATAATTCACCTATACCCACCATCACAGCTTCCAAAGTCAGATTGGCCTTCCTGAAAGTGAACCCTCGGAAGGCGACAGGCCCGGACGGGATCCCTGGTCGTGCACTCAGAGCCTGCGCGGACCAGCTGGCAGAGGTATTCGCGCACATCTTTAACCTGTCCCTACTCCACTCCGAGGTCCCCGCCTGCTTCAAGAAGACCACCATCATACCGGTACGAAAGAAGAACCAGGCAACGTGCCTCAATGACTACCGTCCAGTGGCCCTGACTTCAGTCATAATGAAGTGCTTCGAGAGGTTGATCATGTAGCGCATCACCTCCATACTCCCAGAAAGCCTTGATCCACTGCAATTCGCATACCGCTGCAACCGGTCTACATCAGATGCCATTTCCCTGGCGCTACACTCATCCCTAGAGCATCTCGAAAACAAGGACTCCTACATTAGACTCCTATTTATTGACTACAGCTCCGCCTTCAACACCATAATCCCAGCCAAGCTCATATCAAAGCTCCAAAACCTAGGACTTGGCTCCCCACTCTGCAACTGGATCCTCGATTTTCTGATCAACAGACCACAATCAGTAAGAATGAACAACAACACCTCCTCCACAATAGTCCTCAACACCGGGGTCCTGCAAGGCTGCGTACTTAGCCCCCTACTCTATTCCCTGTACACACACGACTGCGTGGCAAAACTTGGTTCCAACTCCATCTACAAGTTTGCTGACGATACGACCATAGTGGGCCGGATCACGAATAACGACGAATCCGAATACAGGTGGGAGATAGAGAACCTAGTGGAGTGGTGTAGCCTCAACAATCTCTCCCTCAATGCCAGCAAAACGAAAGGGCTGGTCATTGACTTCAGGAAGCAAAGTACTGCACACACCCCTGTCAGCATCAATGGGGCCGAGGTGGAGATGGATAGCAGTTTCAAATTCCTAGGGGTGCACACCTCCAAAAATCTGTCCTGGTCCACCCACATTGACGCTACCACCAAGAAAGCACAACAGCGCTTATAGTTCCTCAGAAAACTAAGGAAATTTGGCATGTCCACATTAACCCTTACCAACTTTTACAGATGCACCATAGAAAGCATCCTATCGGGCTGCATCACAGCCTGGTATGGCAACTGCTCGGCCCAGGACCGCAAGAAACTTCAGAGAGTCATGAACACCGCCCAGTCCATCACACGAACCTGCCTCCCATCCATCGACTCCATCTACACCTCCCGCTGCCTGGGGAAAGCGGGCAGCATAATCAAAGATCCCTCCCACCCGGCTTACTCACTCTTCCAACTTCTTCCATCGGTCAGGAGACACAGAAGTCTGAGAACACGCACGAACAGACTCAAAAACAGCTTCTTCCCCACTGTCACCAGACTCCTAAATGACCCTCTTATGGACTGGCCTCATTAGCACTACACCCTGTATGCTTCATCCGATGCCAGTGCTTATGTAGTTACATTGTATATATTGCGTTGCTCTATTATGTATTTTCTTTTATTCCCTTTTCTTCCCATGTACTTAATGATCTGTTGAGCTGCTCGCAGAAAAATACTTTTCACTGTACCTCGGTACACGTGACAATAAACAAATCCAATCCAATCCAATAAGAAGCCATCTTAGATCAGGTTACAAGCTTCCATATAGATCTATGAATATCACAGACAGACAGAAATTTTGTGTGGTCTACATGTCACCTTGAAATATGCTAAATGGTAGAAGGCAAGTGAGAGAAGCAGCCAGGTTGCATCATTCACCACCCAGAATGTTGATATGAGCTCACATTCAGATTGAAGACCAAGTTCAAGAGGAATTAAAGGAGGCTTGAGGATTTGCCAAGCTCAGAGCTAGAGAAAGAGACCTACAGAGTAACCCTCAAAGGGGAACGCAATTCTGAGATTAGAATTTACTCATCTGGAAAAGTAAAAAGGAAACAAAGGGAGCTGAGAATAATTTTTGACTGGTTCCTGTGGGATGAACTGTCCACTTAAAGGTCAGTGTAAACTATAAGCCCAGTGGGAGATTTTCAGTCATGATTTAAAAATATGGTGAATCTCTTTTCTCTATTTTAAAATATAAGTTGCCTTCAAAATGAAAATAATGTTTAGACAATAGTGTTTTTTAATCATTTATTATCGTAAAAGTTTTGAAACAAGAAATCTTGATATGTTATTCATTCAGCAGCTAATTGAAAATTCAAATTTCTGTTTACATGTTATCAGTTTCTTTGGAGATCATTAACAATTTCCATTGGGTTTCAATTAACCTGCTGAGGACCCAGTCGATCTAGTGCGCCCATTGGTTGCAAACTGACATTAAATCCATCCACGTCACTTTGAGATATGCTAACGAGATTACTAACTGCTTCAGACAGGAGTTTCATGTGCCTACCCCAGACATGGCCATAAGATTCAATGGGATTTGAAATGAGCAGGAATCTGGTAGTACTGGTCTCCAGTTCCCACTCTGCATCCACATAGAGTAATAACATTCTGAGGTGGACATTGTTATGCATTGTGACTGTTTTAAGAGCCACAAATGGTAATTGAGTTCACTCCACTTTAACTCCCGCTCTATCCAGCTTCTGCAAGATAGAGGGAGTTAAGATTCTACAAGTTAACATTAAAGGGAAAGGATATTTATGCGTTTATTAAGACAGTGAGTTTACTATTACGTAAAATGGAATTAAATAGCCATTTGAAATGATAAATTTAAAAGAATACATAAAAAGAGCAGGATAATAGGATTACAGGAAATGGCTGTTGTTCAAGAACTAGAACCAGCCCAATCACAATGGAGCAAATGCTGTCATTTTGTTCTGTAATACCCATGACTTCTATGACTACATGCAGAGTCATTAGTACCTAGAATGGTCTCCTAGGTGGAATAGGTGCGATACCTACATAGTAATTATTCAGAAGACAGTTGGATACAGTGATGGAGAGAATCTGAGTTAGATGAGCTGAATATATGCCGCTGGGGTAACAAAATTAATTTACCGGGCTTTTGGGATAAGATTTTGTTTTAAAACCAGGGCCATTACAAATCAGAACCATCTGAAATTAATCTCCTGTACTGGAAAGAGCACTTTTGTAGTGCTCAATTTGTTCGGTGATAATAAAAGGGAAATGGATATTTTGGCAAAATGTCTGACAATTAACACTTAGGCTGAATTTATACCAGCTATTATAATAATACGGGCTCTTAATTTTGTGAAAGGCAGGCCTGACCCCAGAGACACTCATTAAGACTGGATTCAAACTACACAAGATAATCAGTAGAAGATGGCTGTTGTCATGGTCATTTTCAAAAACGTACCTCTGGGGGCAGCAGATAAATGGCACAACATGGAGACAATGAGCTTCTTGTCATTAGTTTAAATCCTGTTAACTGTCAGCAAATAGTTACAGTGATTGAAACACTATCTTCCAAGCAGTAAAGGCTAAGTCCTTACATATTTAATGCTTTACCTTTGGGTTGTCAATGCAATTTTCCATTTTAATTACTCAGTTTACAGATTGCAGATATTCCAAACTGCTTGGACCTACATTTAGCATTTGAAATTCAGGTACTTTATTTTCTGTCAGTGCATACCCTTTTCAGAGAAAGGGACCTCCTTGCTGCTATCACAAAGGTAGATAATGACAGAGACCTTTTTTAAAAATATTCAACAAGCCTTGAAAAAAAACTGAGGGCAACCATCACCACCAAGCCCCCTCCTGAGTGATTTTATCTGGCAGGTCTATTCTACATGTGCTGGAAATAGATTTTGCCAGAGCTCAAGGGAAGTACTAATAATGATAATATCTATAACGGCATAACAGCAACGAATATTCCACAGGGCAAGATTGTGTTTTGGGGTGGGGGGTAAGCACTTAGGAAAACAGGAAGGCGCTGTATGGATCCGTGTTGTTCTAATCTGAGCAAAAAAATCTCTCACTTTAAAAATATTAGGGCAATAATTCCAAACGTAAAGAATGCTCCTGAAGGGTGCAAGGATTTGCAACTTGTTCTTTGAACAGCTTGTCACATTTTATTTTAGTTTAATGATGCTGTGAAATGCAAACCGGAGGGAGGGATTTTTTCCTGAAAATAGGAGTGATGCAAATCGTATCGTTTTTATGAGTGAAAAAATATTTAATAAGTTTACAGTTCATTGGCCGATCTGAGTGACTCTAATATAATAGCACCTTAGCAATTTGAATTAAGAAGTGTTTCTGCAAATTTACTCACTGTGACAGCTATTGAAGGATTATGTAGATTATGTTGATGCTGCAAATGGAGGTCTGACGTATTGTCAACAGCAATTCCTGTAAAATAACAAATGTCAATTAATTATGTCATGGGCAAAGGCATTTTCTGTCTGAAAGGAAACCAACCTGTAATTAACACACACAAAAATACAGAATTTTCCTTCCCCAGAAAATGTAAATACAAGGTTGGAAATCTGATTTAAAAATCTAATAATAACAGGCGTGTCAGGGGATGAGCGCGAAAGGGGGGGGAGAGAGTAATTCTGGAGGCAACATTAATTTGGGCATCACAGATATTGCAATATATTACAATCATGCCTTAATTAAGTCCTGCATCCATCTCTTTTTCTCGGGACTGCCTTTAGTCCAAGAAATAACACCAACTCTCTTCTGGAACAGCTGAGATTACAGAGCTGCCAGCCAATCTGATGACCCACCAGCTCTCTAGGGTGGGAATTTCTGCCCCAGAGGGGCTGAAGTTTTTGTACTAAGGCTGCCCCAGTATATTATTGCTGATGGGGCAATCAGTTTCGATGAGGTGCCAACAGACTTTTAGCTCAGAGTGGCGGGTTATCCGTTCTCCAGCAAAATCCGCTCCAAGAAATTGCAGGTTGGCTTTGCGTGTATTTGAAAGACAAAATTGCATTCAATGCGAGGAAAGAAGAATTGGAGTTGTGCAAAGATGGAAGTGTTGAATGAGAGTTTTTGAGGTGTGTGGGAATGATGATCTTTCTTTGGAAGAGAGGGGATCCATTCAAAGTGCTAGCTGGGATGGGAGTCAGTACGTTAAGATGGGTGGTCAGCAGTTTTGCGGTCGTGCAGTCAATGAAGTAGAAAATGAGTCGAATGGGCAGGATGAAGGGTGTGAAGGAGGATCAAAGTGAAACAGAATATTTTTGATTGGGAAAGGGAAGAAAAAGAAGTCACTGAATGAATGGCCTCCATTAGTACTTAGTTAAAATATTGACCCTAAGATCTTGGCAAAATATAATGCGGTTTCACAAAATGTAGATTATACGTGTTTTCAGCTCACAATGCAATATCTGAAGGTTAAGTTGCTTCTGATATGAAAGCAAGGTAGTGAAGATAGAATCAAATCAGATCAGAAATGAATGGGCAGATTTGTTTTAACCAAACTGATCTGCTTGCAATGGGGTTGTGGGAAATGGGTCAGGAACCTAATAGCCAGAAACACGGGCTTTGCCATGGCTGTTCAATTGAGCCGCCCATCAGGGTCAGGAGGGACCCCGAGGGGGAAGCCAACGACGGCCCAAGGTATACAAGCATGGTTGGTCTTTTGATGAGATGACAGACAGTGGGGTGAATTCTCCATCCCAGGACATCCGAAGTGCGTTTCCCGATGGGACGGGGAATCGAAAAATCGGTATTGGTGCCAGGCGTTGGTGGGTGCCGATCCGATCATGATGCTCCAGCACCTGCATGCCAGCGGGAGGGTGTAAATGAGTGTAAATGGGTCTTAATAATTCCTTTGAATGCATTTAGCGGGGCCGGCACCCTAATCTCTGGCCCTCCATGATTCTCCCGTCACCTGGGCTGCGAACCACGTGGGCGGGGAACAGGTCTCACCAAACGTGAGCTTGGCGTGATGGACCTCACAGTCGGCCAAGGGGGTCTCCAAAAGGAGTTGCTCCCAAGGTCCATCGGAGAGCCACATTCCCCCCAACAATGTACTGCCCCTCCACTACCACACACCCCCACACTCCTCTCACTGAGACCCCCAAAATGGGAGAACCCCACAGAGACCCCCTTAATAGGGAGACGCAAATTGTAATTCTCCATCGCCTCGACAGCGGCGCCAATGCACTTCGGAATGCATGTACAGTAGACACTGTTTGCGTATCATTCGTAGGGCTGACCCGGTGTTCTCTGGGGCATCCGTGATTCTCCATCGGCGATGGGGCGAGTTCGCGACAGAGTGGTTCACTTGTGCTTTTAAAAATCGTGAAAGCGGTGTCGTGGCTGATAAGGGACGGAGAGGAGGTAGGACACAGAGCGGCGCGATTGTGGGCTGCCGGACTGGACACTGGCCAGTCTGGCTGAGGTGGGGAGGGGCACTGCCAGGGCCGGGAGGGGGTGATGGGAGAATGGGCCGTGGGGCAGGGGTGAGCCCCATGGACTGGGGCGTCCACAGGCACGGACCTCCATTGCCGCGGCTGCAAGGCAGCCATCTAGCTGCGCACCCCACTGAACACCCACCTTGGCCCCTGATTCTGCAGAGTGATACCGGCTATATGGGTGCCCCCACCCCCTCCACCCCCCCCCCTAACCCTCCGCCATAATCACACACACCCCACCCGGCCGCCACCCACCGGCGGCGCATCACACGGCCACTCAAGGGCAACACCACTGTAGCCACTATGGGGGTGCCGGGTAGGGGTTGTGGAGCATACTGCTGGCAATGGCAGCACCAATGGTACCCCTGGCATCAGGGATGGGCGCCAGGGCCAGAGGCCCCTACGGTGCGAGCCATCGACGGGGCCAGGAGTGTGGGGATTGGGCGAGGGAAATGCGGGGGCAGAGCCCGCAGTGCCAACCGGGGACACCGTGTATCCTGTGGGTCCTGATTGGGCACTAGTACGCATCATGCTAACATGTTGGCCTTTCACCCCATAGCAGACAATGGATATTGGAATCTAGCAGCAATGGTGGCCATCCTGCTAGTCGCCAGAGCCCTGGGGGATGCCCTGTGGCTGTACGAGCTGACGCTGCTCGAGGAGGAGGAAACTGCAGCAGCGAAGCGTGCCCGAGTGGAACAGGAGCACAGGAAGTGGACAATCCCTGTCTGGAACTACGCCACAACACCCATTGACTATACCACCACCTTCTTAGTTTGTGTCACATCAGCCAGTCAATGAGCTATCTCCTTCAGGGACAGGGCCACATCCTCCTGTGTCTGCGCCTGGGCAATGCCGCGCCGTTCTCAGCCATGACCCGCTGTGCCTGGGCCATGCACAGAATTACAGCTGCAATTTGCAGGTGGGGCTCTCGGACATGGCTGTCTGTGGGCCGGCAACCCTATCTTGGGCATCTGCCGGTGACTGCACAGAATGCCTCAGGCCTTGGACATGCTGATCCATAGCCGCAACCCTCGCCCCCAATGCCTCCATTGCGGACGCTACCCAGGCGGTGCTGGCCTGGGTGGCACGCATGGTCGCCACCACCTCCTGCTCCTGCACACAGTTGGACTCCTCCAACTGCACCTGCAGGTACTGGATGCTCACCGACAACCCCTCATGTAGTCCCTGGCTCTGCGACTGTATCTCCACAATTGATGGGACTGTCCATTCCAGAAGCCTGAAACCTATCTAATTCCTAGGCAGCTAGTTCCTGGGGTTGGCCTGCCCTCCGATCGTCTGCCCCTCGTTTGTTTCTGCACTGGTGGAGGGTGGGGATGGCACCTGTGACTCCTCAATGGTGGTCTCCTCGAAGCTCCACTCTGAGGTGGTCTCTTGGGTCGCAAAGGGGATGGCGGCCTGGCCCAATCAGGTGGAGATCCTGCGAGTGAATGAGCATGTAGTCAATGAGAGGGAAGGATCTTGAGACAGGTCACCTGGGTGAAGGGGCAGTGGATCCTCACCTGTGCAGTGCAGGCTAACCTGCTGTTGGTGACCGCTCTCTCCTCGGCCAGCCCTACAATCTCCAGAGCCCGTTCCTCATCGTGGATGAGGGTTTGATGTCTGGAACCCGACTACCTGTCTGGGCCCTTTTCCTTCTGTTGTAGGCCAATGTCTCCTGTGGGGACAAAGAGGGGGAATTGTGAGCCACATATTTGAAGTAGAAAGGGGGTCTATGGCAGGTGGCATGTGTGGGTACCGCTCCTGGGCATGGAGGGGTAGTCTTGGCGGATGCCAGGTTGTGCTAGGGCACAAGTGTGGTGATATGCTGTGGGGACAGGGAGGGTGAGGTGCCAGCCACTGACTTGTTGTGGGGCGGGGGGCTGGCGCAGGTGGCTGAGGTCAGGGGGTGACAGGCAGGACTGATGCTAGTGTGTCGGTGTTAACTTACCTTTGCGGCCCAGTGGAGGTCATTGGTCTTCTTCCGACATTGTACGCCGGCCCTCCTAGTCACACTGCCTGAACTGATAGCCACTGCCACTGCCTCCTCGGTGGCATTAGCAGCCATGTTATTCGTCCTCCAACCCCCTCGAGAGAATAGGGTGTCCCTTCCCACCTCAACTACATCCAGCAGTCTGGCCAGGTCGGCATCCCCGAAGTGTGGAGCAAGTCTACATGGTGGCATGGTTGTGTGCTGCCTGGGAGTTAGTTCAGAGGGAGCGTTTATGAGCAGCTCCTCCTTGTTAGTGGGGTTTAATTTAATGTGCCTGGAAGTGTAAAATATGTAGTTAGATTTTTGCTGGACATAGGTGTTTGAATGTGTGAGGGCTGGTTTCAATTCCAACTGTGATTCTATTGTGCTTGGAGAGGGCTATGGCTTGAAGAGTTAACAAACCAGTGTGGTTGCTTAGCAACTGGGGTCTTGTGAGGTTGAGAAGCTCTTAAGTTTTAGTTTAGCTAATTTGATTGCAGTTGGAGATAGGTAGTGAGAAAGAAGGCAGCTCTCATGGCTCTGCTGGAAGCAGTTGGTTTTAGAAGGTTAGAGAGGGAACATCTCTCTTAGCCTTGCTAGAAAAAAATCCATATTATTGAGTAATGGTTAAGAAAACAGATTCCGGAAATCCAGCTGGTTAAGGAAACTAGAGAAATGAAGCAAAGTTTCCAAGAAATCTGGAATTAATGGAACAGAGGAAATTGGGAACCAGGACAGATTGCTGTTCAGTAAAGTCACAGAGTTGAGAGGCCAGAGCGCTAAGGTTTGGGAGATATTGAGGCAGTGCTCCACAGACATTGCGCCCGGTGCCTCTAAACTCTATTCATGGCTGCGAACGAAGAGCAATGCATTTAACTATATGCATTTTCAGGTTTTAGGTAGAGTCTCCCTGCTCCCAGAATTCTCCGACCCAGCGTAAGGCCAACGGGAATCACTACTGGACTCCATCAACAGCGACTAGATGTAATGACCATGCTGGGAGTCTCAGAGGCCACTGGAACCCCAGCTGATCGGGGACAAGGCAGGGCAGTGCCCTGGCACTACCCCTGGCACCTTGGAACACAGGCACCTTGGCAGTGTCAAGCTGCTGTGTGTCGTCATTGAGTCATCAGTGTAGGAGCTGGCAGAGACACAGCACTGTCACTCTCTCACTGCACAGGGATGTAGTGCCAAATGTTCACAGGGGTCCGCAGAGCATGGCACCATGAAATGACATGGTGGAGCATCTGGTGAACAATGTGATGTTTGTTTACAAGTGCCTATTTACAGTGGTGAGCTATCTTAACTAGTGCCTATATTCACTCGTGCCCACTGGGTGCCAACAGTTTCCTGCTCTTCCTCACCCTCACACTACATCCAGGTGTCTTCCCAGGATCCACAGCTGCGTTTGAGGTGGTCTGCTGCTTTCCATGCCCTGTTGCCTGAGATGACATTGGCGGATGTACCTGGGGGCCTGGACCTTGAGTGCTCGGGCATACTCTCAAGCAGCATGGGTGTTGCAGAGCTGCCGTCTTCGGTGTGCGGAGCTGGAGGTGTGATGCTCACAGAGAGGAGGGGGCCAGATGGGCACGACACCCCTAGGATCCCCTGGCCACGCTCATTCCCTTCAGGTGCCTGGGGCCCCCTGTGCTCCTCCATGGGATAGAGGGGCAGCTGGAGTGAGATCCAGATGCCCAGCCATCCTCTGGCGCAGACACTTGTGGATTGTTACCAGCACCTCCACCATGCAGGCAAAGCCCTCAGCCATGGAGCGGACATTCCCCGCCATGGAGTGCATATCCTGCACCAAGGTATCCACTGCGGACACCACCCTCGCAGTGTTGGCCTCGTTGCGCTTCCTTGACTGCACCATCTCCTCAGACAGAAGGTGATTGGACTCGTCCAGTCGGCCTTGCAATCTGAGGAGGGGATGCTGTCATCTGATCCTGACGCTCGCGCCTCTGTTTTTGGAATTCCGTCAGCTCTTCTGGAGAATACAGGCACTTACCAAGTCAGCTAATGCCACTCAGGTGGGGTGGAAACCCTGCTGGTGGGCCGACACCCGGAGTGCAGGTACAGGACCTCCCGCCTCTGTGACACACCATCCAGTCGTCTGGTCAGGGCTCCCTCCTTGAAAAGTGGTGCTGGCTTTCGTGCTGCCATTCCCTCTCATGGATCTAGAACAGGTGCTGGGCAGTGCTGGGGAGGTGTTTACATGGAGCTCCCCAGTGATTGCAGTGATTAAGTTACCCCGGGGCAAGTGAATTAGTGGGAGGGCGGGAAGAGTGCAGCGTGATTCTCATGGGAAGAAATACGTTTCTTTAAGAGGGCAAGATTCACTCCGATTTTCTCGCTGGGACTGGCATTTTGCTATTTTTGTTAAGATTCCTCCCTACATGTAATAATAATTTTTTTTTTAAATTTAGAGTAGCCAATTCATTTTTTCCAATTAAGGGCCAATTAAGCATGGACAATCCACCTACCCTGCACATCTTTGGGTTGTGGGGGCAAAACCCATGCAAATACGAGGAGAATGTGCAAACTCCACACAGACAGTGACCCAGAGTCGGGATCGAAACTGGGAGCTCAGCGCCGTGAGGCAACAGGGCTAACCCACTGCGCCACCGTACTGCCACCCTACATGTAATAATGTCCTTGATGAAATTCTAACATAGAATTGGAAAGATGTAACATAAAACCTGTAAAGAATTGACTCTCTACCTTTATTTGACAGAATTGCTGTTCCCACCAATTTGCAATCAACACATTTAATGTGAGTCATTATCATAGTTTTTCTCATTCTATGCAGAGGCACCTGTCAATTGCAGTTCCATCCTCCCTATTGTTTGTTCTGGCACTAAAACAACATCCAATAGCAGTTCTGCACCACCCCTCTCAAGGGAATACACAGCAGGAAGTGAAAGCAGAAATTCGGCATGCATACCGATTATGTGTTTCTGCTCATTTCCGACTCCAAGACATCCCTCCCTGCTCTCTTTGACCTCATCAACTGATTTGACTCGTTTTTAGCTTGCAAATTTCACTGCAGCTAGTCTGAGGCACACCTCTTTTAGAGTTGAAAAGTTTTTGTTTTTGTTTAAATAGTTTAAGAAGAAAAACAAATTGAGTTCATCGGCCCTAATTTGGAATGTGCTGCAGCCTTAACTTCTAGTTTAGTGAGGTAATTTTATTATAACTAATGAACCTTTGTCGGTGATACTAATGGACAAACCTTTTATGAGTTTGAATGATATTTCTTTATCCGCTATTTTAATGGAGGAGTTAACTTATTTCAAATAAATAGTTCAATTCCTCCACACAGCCTAATGTCATATAAATACTTTTAAAAACTCAGTCATTCTTACAGCCCCAAGTAGTTTCTAGGCTCGTATCACTATTTTTCCCAATTGATTTCCATATAGCCTCCTTCGTGTAACATGAAGCCTGATTCTAACTTGTTTGCACTAATTGAATGCTCAAATTACTTTATCTGCTACTCTAATAATTATTGTAAAAGTAGAGTATATGCACACACAGGTATCTTGACTCTTTGCTGGAGTACTGTTCCAGCACTAATCACTCTTCAGTACTTGCCCAAAAGCCCATTATTGCCATGAGCTTTTACAATCAGTATTGCCAGTCTAATTGATGACAGATGGTATCACAATCAAACCTCATTTTGATTCCTTCCTCATCCCATATCGATATATATTGTCATGGATAGAACTTGTGTTTCCTTATTGCCCTCGATCAAAGTGGTTGTCCCAATTTTAATAATCCAGGCAGCAAGCCATTTTGTGCGTTTTGAAATAAAGAAAGCGAGTCATTATCCCACACTTGCCCCAGAGGTATAAAAACACACTATCATTCGCATAAAAAATAGATCCAGATGAAGAAAATATAATTATCTCAGTCTCCCTTTCGTGACAGGCTGGTAGTTCATTATTGGAGATAGTGCTTCTACTTGATGTAAAAGTCTTGGCAACAGAGGATTCTCAGTAAGCTGTGAGGCTTGGTGTAGTTCAACTGCAAGGATGTTGGTTCTCAGGTGAACTGAAAGTTGAACAGGTTGGAGAGAATCCTTCTCCCATTTCCAAAGTTTGCTGATTGAGTTGACTGTTGTTGGTTAGATGGCTCACTCCTGCTCCCTCTGTCTGCAGAGTTTATTTTTGCTGTTGTTAATGCAGGCAACAAACATGGTTACCTCACCATGTGACCTGTTGCACGTCTAAAGTCCTTTTTCAAATGTAACGAGCGTCTAGGTCGATTATAAATCCTGTGGGATGTCTTTCACACCTTGAGAGTTGGAGACATCTGTCTTTGCATCTGAATGACATTCAATTTGAAATTACCCTTTTGAGTTAGTTTCAGGAAAAAGCATTGAGTCAACATCAACCTTGAAAGTTCCTTATTCCCTCTTGAGATTCAATCCATAAGAGTAGTCGCTTGACCATCAATCTTTTTGTAGCCCTTTGTGTGTTTTTAAAATATAAAGTATTGACTGAGAGTTCATAATATGCTGAAACATGACACATATACATGACTAGCCTCCACTGTCACATTGTGCATTGCCTCTGAACTTCCAGAGTTCTAAGAAATGATTTCATCAGTTGCCATCTGTTTACAAGTGTTTTCCATACGAGCTTTAAAAGTTAAGCTTCTGTCCAAGGCTACAGCTGAGTATTTGCATTGGGTTCATTGGCCATAAAATATTACATTAAGTGGTTCTTGATGGTTTGTTGTTTATGTGAAAGGCCTTTCATGAGGTTTTGTAGGCTTTGGTGTGAAGTTGCTCTTGAAAGAGGTGCTGGTTTAGCACACTGGACTAAATACCTGGCTTGTAATGCAGAACAAGGCAGCAGCGTGGGTTCAATTCCCATACCGGCCTCCCCGAACAGGTGCCGGAATGTGGCGACTAGGGGCCTTTCACAGTAACTTCATTGAAGCCTATTTGTGACAATAAGTGATTATTATTATTATTGATTAGTACAATGGCTCAAACACTGAGATGAGATAGACAGAATGGAAGGAGACATGTGGTGTATGAACATGAGCAGAGACTAATTGAACAAAGTGTCCTAATTCTATGTAATTGTATGTAATGTAATGTCAAAAGGTTACCAGACACTGAACTGTTGATCACCCAATATAATTAGCAACCTGGAATTTGCTACGAGAACATATTTGGTGTTCACACATACGCTTTCCATCATCGGGGACTTTCTCAAACCCTAACCTCGGGGGAATGAAACAAATGAAAGCACTCCCACTGCTGCTCAAATTGAAATCAACACAATCAGCTGAAAACAGGGATCAGATCTGGGCCTCACTGATGTGCGTGATTCAGCTATTCACCAAATAAACTCTATGAGGCACCAAGTATTCATTGCACAAACACAATTTAAGAGTGAGGAACATTCATCACCATCACAATGTCTATTCATAATTTAACGGCTAATGTTGATACTGTAGGCACTATTGACAACAACTGGTGAGATTGTCCAGATATGTGTGCTGATTAAAAACACCAAAACAGCCTTTATAATAGTCCCTGAAGAATAAAGAGGTGAAAATAAAGGTGAAATAAAGATTAATTTTACCATCTTTCAACTAATCCATCTCCAACTTTCTTATCTGTGTCTTCCGCATCTAGTTCAAAGCACTGACTGCTGTTGGGCTAGCAATCAACGAGTGCTAAGCGCCATGTGTTGACTCTGCAAGCATCTATTCTTCATGCAGAAGCCTAGGCACATCGAACAGCATTTCCACAACCACGCTTTTGGAGCGTGCATTGTCGAAAAGTCTCAGAAATTGATGTGGGATTGGGATCACAATATTTTCCCGCCCTCTTCCAGCTTTGGGATTGAAGAAGGGCAGGGAACCACCTTGGACTTGTCAGGTAATTACAAGGTTGTTGAGGTTGTTAGGAAGCCAATCATGAGTTGCTATAGCGCTGAATCTGGATACAAAAGCTGTTTCCTGACCTGTCAGCAACTCACCAGGGTCACGGAGGCGAGTACTCAGTGGGAAAAGTTCCCTCAGTGAAACTGACAAGCTGTGAAGGTTTTGATTAGTTACACTGAAGAGCTTTAGTAATGGCCATTGTGAGACAGTTGTTCAAAGTACATCTTCTCTCAAAATGCTTTCACTGCTTGACATGTGATTGTCAACTACATGGAAGACAAGTCACCTGTCTAGCACTTCATTCACGTTCAGCCACATGCCCTTGCTGCCAACCTTCAGCACAACATTTGTACAGCATATACAGTTCCACCTCTGATGAGAGGCACCAGCAGAGGCCACACCATCGCCAAAAGCTCCACCACTTCCTTCTCAGGACAAGGAGGGATGGGTGTCAAATGCTGGCCTTCCGAGTGATGCTCACAACCGAAAAAATAAAAAGTACTAGCTGCAGGAGCAACGGCAGAAGCACCAACTGCCTTCTCCTCGGTCATATAGCACTCGACATGGCAGAGGGGATGGACACTGAGATCCAGCTGGAATGAGGCAAAATGCGAACATAGGCTCTACAGGCAGAGGATCACTTCTTGCAACAGCCTGAGGAGATTTATCTCCTGGAACAAGACCCCCTTTCCAGTGGAGGTGGTGGCCTAGACCTGTCACTGGTGAGCCTTCCACTATCCACATCCACAGCCCACCCAGCCCACCAGCACCCCAACCACTCCTGAGAGTCTCTGTCTCTTGCCAAGTCATGTGCTCTCTTTTTTCTGCAAGGAAAGCAGTGGGCTTTCATAATTAATTGTACTATTTTTTATTCATTCATAGGGTTTCGCTGGTTAGGTCTGTCTTCCATGCCCATCCCTAACTGCCCTTGAGAAGTTGGTGCTGAATTGCTTTCCTGAACTGCTTCAGACCATGTGGTGGAGCTACACCCACAGCACATTTAGGGAGGGAGTTCCATGATTCTGATCCAATGACAGTGAAGGAACGGGGATATATTTCCAAGTCAAGATGGTGAGTGACTTGAAGGGGAACTTCCAGGTGGTGATATTCCCAGGTATCTGCTGATCTTGTCCTTCTAGATGCTAGTGCTTATGGGTTTTGGAGGTACTGCCTAAGGAGCATTGGTGATTTCCGGAAGTGCATCTTTGAGATGGTGCACACTGTACATTGTTGCTGGAGGGAATGAATGTTTGTGGATGAGATGCCAATCAAGCGGGTTGCTTTGTCCTGGATGGTTTCGAGCTATATAGAGGAGGGATATTTATGGAGGATGATGGTGGGGATGGCTGAGGGTGAGTGTGAGAGCTTTCTGCTCAGATGGGTTTGTAAGTATTTGGCGAGAGAAAGAAGAACGGAGTGTTGACCTGAGGTGATGAATTTATAATGAATAACTTCTATTCTTGGCCTGGCATTCAGAGTGTGGGGCTCAGCGCCTGAACATTCCTGCACTCCTGAGGTCACTGCCTCCACATTTGAGCGACCAAAGTCCCGCTGTTGACCTCCTCAATCATTTCCACCCACCCCTGCTTGGTTTGAGATGTTGCCCTCTTCTTCTGCTCCTTGGGAGTGTTCGCCTCACTGCACTTCCTCAGAATCCACAGCAGGACTTCAAGTCAGGGATAAGGGCCGTGATACTCCGAAATCCCGGCCAAATGTTGACGCCGGCGTCAAAACCGGCGCGAGCGATGCCGGCGTCAATGGGCCTCCAGGGTCTGAGAATCCTGGCCAAGATACCGGAGTGCGCAGCCTTCCTGGGTCTCCTCTCCATTTAGGTGGTTGCTTCAGCCTCAAGAACTCAAATACGGGTGAGTCCTTGTAACCCATGCCAAGCGCCCTTTAATTAGAAATACGTCCTTTGGCAGAATGGACAGTACATGCTGTCTGTACTCCCTGACAGGTTGCAATAACAATTGATTTGACTTGACAAAAAGCATCCCAGTAAGATGAGCAAATTTAGCACACAATGGCTTTGCTTTGTACAGCCTCTTTTTAAACTAAGCCAAAGAGTCTCTAAATTTGAGAGACACAAATAATTTGCAGGAAAACAAATAATTAGACATGAAGAGAGAAAAAAGAAAGGCTTACCAATATGCATTCCCGACATGTTTTATCAGCGAATCTCTTCTTGTATTCTTTCATTACTGCATTGAATCTTCTGCGGCTACTTTTAATGGAAATACATTTAATTGAAGTGACTTGAGCAAAATGTTCTGGTCAAGACTAGAAGTGATTCATTATAGAATTTTCGAGCATGAAACTTTATACATCCTCCCAAACAGATAACTCCAAACTCTGAAAATGAAATATAAAACAACCCGTTTACAGCAATGAGATGATTTTTGTGGACGAAAGGATAAACAACAAATCCAAAGTTCAGAAATGAAACAATTGAAAGAAAAAATAGTCACGATGGAATAGAATGGGATAAGGGTTTAAAAATAAAGGGTTCGGCATGGAAATTGAATCTTGGGGCACTGGCACTGGAATGCTTAACATACCTTTTTCTGAAATTCCTATCCCTTCTATTGTCACATTTACTGTGAAACAGTTAACACACTAAAAATAGCAGAGAGGGAAATTTCAGAACAATTGATTAAACATCAACAGTATCTATCACTCAGCGCAATTTCTGGGCCCCTCAAAAATGGCAAAGAATTAATTTGAAACTGGTTGGACTCCTACAAAGTCCGCAAGGTGGATTAACAACTAAATTTCTTTAAAGAGAATATTATCAGAGCACCAGACTGCCAATAGAAAAATTACCTGCAAGAATAATTGAGTTTGCTCACCATACTGGAAGGCAGTGACCAAAATCCAGAAACTACTTCAGACCCATCAATATTTTAAAATATTTCATTTTTAAGTTAAGAAATTCAGCAGCTTGGGAAAACGAAATTACTTTTGGGAATAAAAGAAAAATCTCATGTCTTGACTATTCAGAGGAACTGGAAATGCAATGTGCATTTGCAAATTACTAAAGGTTCCCTTTCAGTGTTACAGTCCTGCTCATGTTAAATCAGTCATCAGTGGAGGACCAAAAAGGTTTATAGCTCTTGAAATGGCAGTGTTTTTTTTTTAGAAAAATGCCTTTTTCTGACAGTCTAAACACGTAAGTAAAAAAAGAAGGGCCACACTTTTATACATTTAAATTTTGACATTAAAATGAAGTAAACAAATATGCGTAGCCAATCAAAGGTTTTAAGTATTCATTCACATATGACATTCAACCATGAGTTTTCTTTTCAGTTGATAATTTAGTGAGATTACATTACAAAGTGACTTTAGTTAACTGTAGATAATTTTAGTTGTCAAGGGAAATTAAATACATATGAATCCAGTCATCTTTTGTCTCTCAGTCTCACCAAACAGAGAGTACTGGCCTAAGAATAGATAAATAAAGATAAAAGAATATGCAAGAAAAATATGTTATCATAGAAATTTGGAATCATATAAAATTATGACACTGGGGGAGGCCCCCTGTGTCTATGCCAGACACATAAAAGTTACCCAGCCTAATCCTACTCTCCATCACTTTGCCTGTAGCCCTGTACATTCTCACACTTCAGGGGCGAAATTTCCGGAAACGGCGCGATGTCCGTTGACTGGCGCCCAAAACGGCGCAAATCAGTCGGGCATCGTGCCGCCCCAAAGGTGCGGAATGCTCCGCATCTTTGGGGGCCGTGCCCCAACCTTAAGGGGCTAGGCCCGCGCCGGACGAATTTCCACTCCGCCAGCTGGCGGAAAAGGCCTTTGGTGCCCCGCCAGCTGGCGCGGAAATGCCATCTCCGGGCGGCGCATGCGCGGGAGCGTCAGCGGTCGCTGACGGCATGCCCGCGCATGCACAGTGGAGGGAGTCTCTTCCGCCTCCGCCATAGTGGAGACCGTGGCGAAGGCGGAAGGAAAAGAGTGCCCCCACGGCACAGGCCCGCCCGCAGATCGGTGGGCCCCGATCGCGGGCCAGGCCACCGTGAGGGCACCCCCCGGGGCCAGATCGCCCCGCGCCCCCCCCAGGACCCCGGAGCCCGCCCGCGCCGCCTTGTCCCGCCGGTAAGGTAGGTGGTTTAATTTACGCCGGCGGGACAGGCATTTTAGCGGCGGGACTTCGGCCCATCCGGGCCGGAGAATCGCGGGGGGGGGGGGGGTGGGGGGGGGGGGGGGGGGGTGCCCGCCAACCGGCACGGCGCGATTCCCGCCCCCGCTGAATATCCGGTGCCGGAGAATTCGGCAACTGGCGGGGGCGGGATTCACGCCAGCCCCCGCCGATTCTCCGACCCGGCGGGGGGTTGGACAATCTCGCCCCTGGTGTGCATCCAATTATTTTTTAAACGCAAAGAGATTTTTTTTCCCTCCAAAATCTTTTCTTAGGTAGTGAGTTCGACACCCCTATAACCCTCTCGGTGACACAAATTCACAACTCCCCTCAATTCTATAGGCCAAGTGCTGGAAAATGGGATTAGAATACTAAGATGGTTCTCTTTGATGACGTGATGGGCCAAAGGGCCTTTTCTCTGCTGTAGACCTCTCTGACTCTAACCATTCCACCAAATACTTTAAAGCTATGGGCCGGGATTCTCCCCTACCTGGCGGGGCGGGGGGCCCCGGCGGGATGGAGTGGTGGGAACCACTCCGGCGTCGGGTTGCCCCAAAGGTGTGGATTTCGCCGCACCTTTAGGGGCCAAGCCCTCACCTTGAGGGGCTAGCCCCTCGCCGGAGTGGTTGGCGTGCCGCCAGCTGGCGGGAAAGGCCTTTGGCGCCATGCCAGCCGGGGCCGAAGGGACCTCGTCGATCGGCGGAAGGCCGCGCATGCGCGGGAGCGTCGGCGGCTGCTGACGTCATCCCCGCACATGCGCGGGGGGGGTCACTTCCGCATCGGCCATCGCAGAGGTAATGGCCGAGGCGGAAGGAAAAGAGTGCTCCTACAGCACAGGCCCGCCCGCGAATCGGTGGGCCCCGATCGCGGACCAGACCACCGTGGGGGCACTCCCCGGGGCCAGATCGCCAGGACCCCGGAGCCCGCCCGCGCTGCCAGTCCCGCCGGGAAGGGAGGTGGTTTGATATACGCCGGCGGGACTGGCATGAAAGCAGCGCGACTTCGGCCCATCGCGGGCTGGAGAATCGCCGGGGGGGAGCCCGCCGACAGGCGTGATTCCCGCCCCCGCCAAATTTTCGGTGTCGGAGCATTTGGTGGGGGGTCGGAGAATCCCACCCATGGTTACTGACCTCTCTTCTAAGAGGAAAACATTCTTCCTGTCCACTCTACCTAGACCCTTCAGAATTTTATCAACCTCAATTAAATATCCCCTCAGCCTATCCAATTCCAAAGAAAACAAGCCCACCCGATCCAATCTTTCTTCATAGATCAGGGGCGTCATTCTCCGACCCCCCAGCGGGTCGGAGAATGGCCGTTGGCCGCCGTGAATCCCGCCCCCGCCGGTTGCCGAAGTCTCCGAAGGGAGAAAAGTCGGCGGGGCGTTAATGTCGCCGCTGCCGTCGGAGAATGTCACGGGTCTGCGCAATGTTCTCCCTTCGGAATATCGGCCTGCCGATATTCTCCCTTCCGGATAGTCCGAAGTCCCGTCGACGTGATGACCGTTCACGTTGACGTAAATTAAACCTCCTTTTCATCGGCGTGACCCTGTGCTCCAGGTTCACGCCGACCAGCGTGGAGGTGAGTGACGACCTGGGAGGTTGGCTCTGGGCAGGAGATGGCGTGGCCGCAGTATGAATGCGTGAGGAGAGGTGTGTCTCGGCTTGTGTGTGTGTGTGTGCGGCGGGGGTGGTTAGAATGGGCTGGGCTCCGGGGGAATGCCGGGAGGGGGTCCGTGCCGGGGAGGGGGATGGGGGGTCCATGCCGGGGTGGAGGTTGGGGTCCGTGCCGGGTTGGAGGTTGGGGGGGAGTCCGTGCCGGGGTGGAGGTTGGGGGGGTCCGTGCTGGGGTGGAGGTTGGGGGGGGGTCCGTGCCGGGGAGGGGGATGGGGGCTCCGTGCCGGGGTGGAGGTTGGGGGGGGGTCCGTGCCGGGGTGGAGGTTGGGGGGGGTCCGTGCCGGGGTGGAGGTTGGGGGGGGTGTCCGTGCCGGGGAGGGGGATGCGAGGGCAAGTGAGTTGGTCCACCTGGCCAGGTGCCAGCCTCCAACAGTTGGACCCATGCGGTTCATGCTACCTGGCTGGGGGGAGGAGGGGATATGGGCAATGATGACATGTCGTCGTTCCCCTCCCCCCCCACCAGGCCGTCATGTTTTCCGATCATCCAGCGATGTTGGCCGCCCTGGCGGCAGCCGCTAATGTCTATGTTGCCCTGGATGAGGAGGAGGAGGAGCGTGTCAGAGAGGCGGCGCAGGCTGCCGCAGAGGGACAGGCGGCAGCCGCCCAGGCTGGAGGGACACCTGACCGACAGGACGAGGAGGGGGAGGAGGACGTCGCGGCCCCATGGCAACGGAGGCACCCGAGGGCGCCCCGTGTGTACCGGCCCCGGCAGTCATACCAGGACCTCACGGACCGGGAATGCAGGAGGAGACTCCGGATGAGGTGGGAAACCGTGGCACACATCTGCCACCTGCTGGCACACCTGTCACCGCGTGGCACTGGCGGGGGACACCCTCTCCCCGTGTCCGTCAAGGTTACGGTGGCCCTGAACTTTTATGCAACGGGGTCATTCCAGGCACCGAGTGGGGACCTGTCCGGCATATCGCAGACATCGGTGCATCGGTGCATCCGGGCAGTGACAGATGCCCGAAATGCCATGGCGCACCGCTACATCCGCTTCCCCGTGGACCGGGCCAGCCAAGATGCCCGGGCCGTGGGCTTCTCTGCCGTGGCCGGGTTCCCCATGGTCCAGGGCGCGATCGATGGGATGCACGTCGCCGTGCGGCCACCTGCAGATAACAGGGCCGTGTTCACCAATAGGAAGGGGACCTATTCGATGAACATAAAGGTGGTCTGCGACCACTGCATGATGATCCTGCACGACTGCGCCCGTTACCCAGGCAGTGTACACGACTCATACGTGTTGTCGCGGTCATCCATCCCCGGCATGTACGAGGGACGCCATCCCCGGCTGAGGGGCTGGTTGCTGGGCAACAGGGGCTACTCATTGCGATCGTGGCTGATGACGCCTATACGGAGGCCACGTAATGAGGCGGAGAACCGCTACAATGATGCCCATGTAGCGACAAGGGGAGTGATTGAGAGGTGCTTTGGCGTGCTGAAGATGCGTTTCAGGTGACTGGACCTCTCTGGGGGCGCCCTCCAGTATCGGTCAGATAGGGTCGGCCGCATCCTTGTGGTGTGCTGCGTCCTGCACAACATAGCCCAGCAGAGGGGCGATGTGCCGCAGGCAGAGGAGGGCGGAGTGGAGGAGCAGCAGGAAGAGGCGCAGTCCTCCCCAGATGAGGGGGATGGGGGTAATGGTCAGGGCAGACGGGGTAGACACAGGCGGGTGGCTGTCCACCGTTACCGGCTGGCCCAGCGGGCACGGGACAGACTGATAGCCGCCCGCTTCACTGACTAGATGGGCGTGGGAATCGGGTAGTATGGCCACAGGCCGCACACCATGGCAACAGCCGACCACCCACACCCCCCACCCATCCACCCACCCAGCACCCTCACCCCCCTCCCCAACCCCACCCACCCCACCCGCATGCATACCACCTCCCCCATTGCCGATCCACCTGCGGCACAACGGGCCGGGCTCACACACTTGCGGGTGGACGCGTGTCTATTGCAGGCCATGGAGGATGATGACAACCTGCCCTGCGGTGAGCTCCTGGCTCTACATCGTTGGACTATGTCTGACCCATGGCCACAGTACCACCATCCACCCGGACCATCCCTGCATGCGGCTGTGACACTGCAGCGCACGGTCCCGTCCTCTGCCCGGGGGATGTTGATGGCGGCCCAGGGGGAAGGGGGCAGACTCACCTGGGGCTGAGGTAAGACCACCCCTCACACACACACTTGCTCTCAACGTACATGACACCCCTGCACGCTTTGGACAGAACACAAAGGCAGCTTCTGTCGGTGTACCATTGACTTTAATAACCAAAGGAGTTCATGCACGTGCCCTAGCCCCTAAAACTCATCTGTGCCCTGCACCCATGCCAACTTACTCAGTGTCTAATTGTTTGGCCTTACGGGCCCTTTGACTGCGTCTACGTGGTTCCCCAGGCGGTACAGCAGAACTGGAGGTGGACTCCTGTGATTCCTGCCCTCTGACACTGGATCCCTTTGGCGGCCGTTTCCTGGGGCGTCCTGGCCTAGATGGGCCAGGCTGCGGCCCGGGCGACTGGGATGGCGAGCTGCCAGCCTGTCCTGCCTGTTGCCCACCCGATGCACCTGGGACGGAAGGGGGGGGAGTCCGATGTGTCGCGGTGTACCGGGACCTCCCCTACAGGGCGAGCCGGGACGGACCACACCACCTCCTCCTCCCTCGGGGTGCCCGATGGCCCCCAGGCCTCTACATGGGTGGGGGATGCGAACGGACTGGCCACCCGACGCCCCCCGACATCTGGTGCTGCCAGTCCTGGAGGCCCGTGCTGGTATCGACAGGGGTCTGCAGGTTTGCAGCCATGGAGCCCAGGGGGTTGGCAAACCCTGTCCTGGGCCACAGACGCCGCCTGCACGGAACGCCCCAGGCCTCGCAAACCGTTCCCCATGTCTGACACCGTCGCACCCATTGCCTCCACTGCGGACGCCACCCGTGCGGTGTCGGCCTGGGTGGCACGCATGACCGGGACCACTACCAGCTCCTGGACGCGGGTGGACTCCTCCACCTGCGACTGCAGCCGCCGCAAGCCGCCCGTCACCCTCGTCGCTCGTCTCCGGGTCGGTGGTTGCATCGGATCTATGTGTGGGTGTGATAACTCCAGGAACCCGGGATCCATCTGGGCGGCAGATGTTCGCTTAGGCTGGGCTGCCCTCCGACCGCCCGGCCCCTCTGCTGCTCCTACCTCCACCTGCTGTACCGGGACGGCTGTGTTGTGCGCATCAGTGAGTGTACCAGGCGCCTCATCACTAAAGTGCCCAATCGAGGTGAGTGTTTCTGCGATGGTGGAGGGTGTTGGTGACAGCAGTGGCGTTGTGTCATGCTCTTCGTCCCACTCTGAGTCCATGGCACTTTGGGGTGGGCGTTCGTCTCCACCCATCCACTCTGAGTCACTTTCCGGTATTTCGTCTTCCTGGGTAGTGCTGTCCCGGGTAGGGGTGTCCCGGGTAGTGGTGTCCTGGGTAGTGGTGTCCCGGGTAGTGGTGTCACGGGTAGTGGTGTCCTGGGTAGTGGTGTCCCGGGTAGTGGTGTCCCGGGTAGAGGTGTCCTGGGTAGTGGTGTCCTGGGTAGTGGTGTCCTGGCTCGGATGTGACGGGGGCCTGTGGCTGCCCCCCTCGTCGCTTGGTGGTCGCTCCCGCACGTGACGGGGGTGTAGTCTCCCTGTTGCTCCAGGTCTCTCCGTCTCCCGTGGTGTGCGAGGGGCATCCTGCGGGCGTCGCATGCTGGAGGGTGCGGGTCTCTCCGTCTCCTGTGGCCTCCGAGGGGCATCCTGCGGGCGGTCTGCATCTGCGGGGATGGGTGCCTGGACGTTTGGTCCTGCGATACACAATGAAGCATGCATGGTTAGACATCAGGCAGTGATCAGGTGATATGGGGGAGGGGTATATAGAGGAGGGGGGATATGGGGACGGGCTGTCGGTGGCTCACTTGCTAGTACGCCCCCGACCTCTGCAACAGCAACCTCCCGGTCCTCAGGTCCACCAGCCAGTTCCAGGGCCCTTTCCTCGTGTTCGGTCAGTGGCCTCTCATCAGCGGGGCCTCCTCCAGTCCTCACATGCTCCCTATTGTTGTGTGCGCGCTTATCCTGTGGGGGGGGGGGGGGTTGGCAGGGGTAAAAGGCAACACTGTTTGGCAGGTATATGAATGCACGCCATCGGTTGCGCGTGCATTGTAGAGGTTAAGGTTCGGGCTGGATTCACTTGGGGATATGGGGGATATGGGGGAGGGGGGATATGGGGGATATGGAGGAGGGCGGATATGGGGGAGGGGATATGGGGAAGGGGGGATATGGGGGAGGGGGGATATGGGGGAGGGGGGATATGGGGGAGGGGGATATGGGGGAGGGGGATATGGGGGAGGGGGGATATGGGGGAGGGGGGATATGGGGGAGGGGGATATGGGGGAGGGGGGATATGGGGGAGGGGGGATATGGGGGACGGGGGGATATGGGGGATATGGTGGAGGGGGGATATGGGGGAGGGGGTAAATGGGAGAAGGGGGGATATGGGGCAGGGGGGATATGGGGGAGGGGGGTATGGGGAGGGGATATGGGGGAGGGGGGATATGGGGGAGGGGGGATATGGGGTAGGGGGGATATGGGGGATATGCGGGAGGGGGGATATGGGGGAAGGGGGGATATGGGGATATGGGGGAGGGGGAATATGGGGGAGGGGGGGACATGGGGGAGGGGGGGACATGGGGAGGGGGGACATGGGGGAGGGGGGATATGGTGGAGGGGGTATATGTGGAGGGGAGATATGGGGAGGCTCACCCTGCCTGCTCTGACGAGGTCGTTCACCTTCTTGTGGCACTGGGTGCCTGTCCGTGGTGTCAGGACCGCAGTGGTGACGGCCTCTGCCACTCCCCTCCACAGACGCCGGCTGTGGCGTGGGGCAACTCTGCGGCCGTGCCCGGGATACAGGGCGTCCCTCCTCTGCTCCACCGCGTCCAGGAGCGCCTCCACATCCCGTGACTCGAACCTCGGGGCTGAGCGACGGCCAGCCATCCAGTCGGGTGTTCCGGTCGGGTGTCCCGGTCGGGTGGGGGGGAGCAGCGTAGCCTTATGAGCCGTCACGCCGTGCGGCGAGTATGACGCTGCACGGCGTGAACCACTGCGCAAGCGCGGATCCCGTTACGTCGCTGCTAGCCCATTTCGGGACGGAGACGTTCGAACCATTTTTCCGATGTGACGCAAGTCGGATTTGCGCCGTTTTTTGCGCCGATCGGCGGACTTTCCGCCGATAACGGAGAATTTCGCCCAAGATTCTCCATAACTGGCAACATCCAGATAAATCATCTATTTACCCTCTCTAGTGCGATCACATCCTTCCAGTAATGTGATCGGGACTGTGCACAATACTCTCTCTGTTTCTGAGTTGCTCCACATTGACAGTGAGCACTGATAATTTTATTGTTATCACACAGCAAAATCCAAGCCATGCTGTTTCACAATGTTAAAACAGATCATCTCGAGGCCAAGAGAGAACAGAAATCAAATGAGGCTAGGATATCAAAATGGAGTTAGATCAGTGAAGGATATCCATTGATAGACCATAATATCTCATGTTGGAGAGTTCCTGGCTTCCAAAAAAGCACATCCGCAACAATGGCAGTTCAGTAGCTGCAGGTATCGAACACGATTGTTAACTTGTTTCATAAGAGTTTGAAGACTTTGGCCAGCCAGCTAACATTTACCATAAATAGCCATATCTCAAAAATCAAACTTTGAAATAACATGTCTGCAGGAAGATACCTGGGTGAAAAGAAATCTCGGAGACGAATAATAGATTTTATAAACCATTATTCAGCATCAGCACACCAGACTGTGCATCTGATTTTTAAAAATTGATCTATTACAATGCTCACCAGATACTTTTCAAATATCTTCCGAGACCAAAGCTAATAAAGAAGAGGAAGAAAGTGCCTCATAATTAAAGGGATGAGGTGGGTGGGTGGGTGGGGATGGTTATGATATTGTGACTGGTTTATTGGTATACATATAATAAAACTCATTTGGACATATATATTCACATCTGAACAAAGGGACATCACAACTTTTTCACATTTATTTTGACAGTTCTTTCTTTTGATCAGGTGGAGCAGGTTCTACGATACTATGCGTCAGGACAATACTTGCACCGCACCAGTGGCATGTAGGAACAGGAGTAGGGCATTGATCCTCTTGTGCCTGATCCACCAATCAGCGGCAAGGTGGCACAGTGGTTAGCACTGCTGCCTCACGCCACCAGGGACCCAGGTTCGATTCTGACCTTGGGTGCCTGCTTGTGTGGAGTTGCACATTCTTTCTGTGCCTGTGGGGGTTTCCTCCGGGTACTCTGGATTCCTCCCACATCCAAAGATGTGCAGGTTAGGTAGATTGACCATTGCCCCTTAGTGTTCAAAAGGTTAGGTGGGGCTACATGGCATTGGGCCTATGAGGGGAGCTCTTTCTGAGGGTCGGTGCAGACTCGACGGGAAGAATGGCCCATCGGGATTCTATGATTCTATGGATGGCTACTCTGTACATCAATCCCTTTTTCTCCACATCTTTGATGTCCTCATTGAACAACAATGCATGGATTTCAATGTGAAATATCAACAGATTTAGCATTACCAGGGTTTTCAGGGAGGTAGTCCAGGTATCCACTGTTCCTTTTGTGTGGAAAATGTGATATCATCCTCAATGTTCTACCTCGAATTTCAAGGGTGGAATTCTCCAGCCTTCCCTGCTGGCAGGGTATTCCGACCCCATCAAGGGCGACCCCCACCGCAGGCTCCCGGATGGCGGAATGGGGGGGAAATGTAAATCGCCATCGACTTTGGCGGGCCCGGGAGATCCGGCTGGCGGCCGATGATTAGCTACCTCCACAGTGGGAAAACCAAACCCACCACGGTGTGTGTGTGGGGGGGGGGGGGAGAGGGTGCTGGAGAATTCCATCCTAACATTGTGCCCTTTTTGTGATGGGCTGCCTTCTAAAGGAAATAGTTTTCCTGTGTATTGACTCGATTCAATCTCTATATCATTTTGAACACCCTAATTAGATCACTACATGCAGACATGGGGAGATTGCGCAAACTCCACATGGACAGTGACCCGGGGCCAGGATTGAACCCGGGTCCTCGGCGCTGTGAGGCACAATGCTAACCACTACACCACCGTGGCGCCCCTGGATGCCAGTGATGTTGCTGTACCTTGAGGGGCTAGGCCCACGCAGAAGTGGTTGGTGCACCGTCGGTCGGCGGGAAAGGCCTTTGGCGCCATGCCAGCCGGGGTCGAAGGGACTGCGCGGCCGGTGGAAGTCCGCGCATGCGCGGGTGCGTCAGCGGCTGCTGATGTCATCCCCGCGCATGCGCGGGGGGGGGTGTCACTTCTGCATCGGCCATCGCGGAGGCTCTGGCCGAGGCGGAAGGAAAAGAGTGCCCCCACGGCACAGGCCCGCCCACGGATCGGTGGGACCCGATCGCGGGCCAGGCCACCGTGGGGGCACCCCCCGTGGCCAGATCGCCCCATGACCCCCCAGGACCCAGGAGCCCGCCCGTGCTGCCACTCCCGTCGATAAGGTAGGTGGTTTGATTCACGCTAGCAGGATTGGCATGACAGCAGCGGGACTTCGGCCCATTGCGGGCTAGAGAATCGCCGGGGGGGGGGCCCTCCGACCGGCACGCCACGTTTCCCGCCCCCGCCGAATTTCCGGTGTCGGTGAATTCGGCGGCCGGCGAGGGCTGGATTCACGCTGCCCCCTGGCGATTCTCCGACCCGCCGGGGGTCGGAGAATCCCACCCCTGTTCTGGGCTCCTCCATCATTGAGGATGAGGATATTTGACAAATCTCCTCCTCCAGTGTGTTGTTTAATTGTCCACCACTATACATGACTGCATGTGGCAGGACTACAGAGCTTAGATCTGATCTATTGGTTGTGGGATTGCTTAGCACTGTCTATTTCTTGTTGCTTATGTAGTTTGGCATGTAAGTAGTTCTGTGTTGTAACTTTACCAGGTTGACACCTAATTTTTCAGTGTGCCTGGTGCTCTGGGAATGACCTCCTGCATTCTTCATTGAATCAGATTTGATCCCTTGGCTTGGAGGTAATGGTAGTGTGGGGGATATGTCGGGCCATGAGGTTACAGATTGTGGCTGAGTACATTTCCGCTGCTGCTGATGACCTACCATGCCTCATGGATGCCCAGTCTTGAGTTGCTACATTTGTTCTGAATCTATCCCATTTAGCACGATGGTGGTGCCACACAACAGATGATCCTCAATGAGAAGATGGAACCTCGTCTCCACAAGGACTGCGGTGGTCAGATGCATCTGTGACAGGTAAGTTGGTGAGAATGAGTATGTTTTTTGTTCTAGTTGGTTCTGTCACCACCTGTCGCAGACATAGTCTCGCAACTATGTCCTTAGACCCATGTTTCACTTGAACCCATGAGACTTCAAGGGGTCCGGAGTCAATGTTGAAGATTCCCAGGGCAACTCCCTCCTCACTATATACCACTGTACTGCCACCTCTGCTGGGTCTGTCCTGCTGGTGGCACAGAGATCCCATACCCAGAGATGGTGTCAGTGGTGTCGGCGACATTATCTGTGGGGTATGATCCCATGAGCATGACTATGTCAGGCTCAACTAGTCTGTGAGACTTTGGCACATGTCTCCATTTGTTAGTAAGGAGGGTTGACAGGGCTGGGTTTGCCGTTCATTTCCAGTGCCTAGGTCGTGTTGGGTGGTCTGTCTGGTTTCTTTCTTTTTGCTAGGCCATTCCACAGGGCATTTGAGAGTCAACCACATTTCAGCGGATCTGGAGTCACATGTAGGCCAGACCAGGTGAGGACTGCAGATTTTCAGTGAACCAGCTGGATTTCGCACGATAATTGACGGTGATTTAATGGTTATCATTAGACTTTTTAATTTATTGGATTCAATTTCCACAATCTACCATGGTAGGATTTGAACCCGGGTCCCCAGAGTATTACCCTGGGTCTTTGGATCACCAGTCCACTGACAATATCACTCTGACATATGTATAGTGACAGTTGAATGTGTAAATAAAAATCATTAAAAAAGTAGTTCATCCATCACTTTCAACTAAAGTGTCATTCCATGAGAAGGCATCGATCACCCAGACACTTGAATGTGTCAATACAAACCGTAAGCCCTTGAAACCCCTTAACCTTGTGTAACTAAACATTGTGCAATTGATCGCAGAGAACAGAGATCCTGAGCTGTCAATCAAGCAATGTGTATCAACAAGAATTATTGTTGCCTGGATTCTCAGCCAAGCACATTTTGTGTGATGGGTCAACGGGCATGGAAGTGCTATCGCTTGGCATAGAGGGCATTGACAAGCCAAAGGAGGTGGGCTTAAGAGCAGAACCTGGCATTCAGGTTATGAAGGGCCATGGAGGGGAGTGGAAGAGCATAACTTGGCGATAGGGGTAAGGAACCATAGGCAACAAGAAAGAAAATGCTGGAAAATCCCAGAATCGAGCATGCCCACAATTTGTAAAATGCTTTTGGGTCATCCTGACTTGGTCAAAATCAAAGCCAAGGTTAGGTCTTTTTTGTATACCCATAGGAATTGGGAACTAGAGGCTCTGAGGATGCAAGGAATTCCTAACATTCTAGGCATTACGGGGGCACAGTGGTTAGCACTGCTGCCTATGGCACTGAGGACACGGGTTCGATCCCAGCCCTGGGTCACTATCTGTGAGGTGTTTGCACATTCTCCGTGTGTCTGCGTGGGTTTCACCCCCACAACCCAAAGATGTGCAGGTTAGGTGGATTGGCCACACTAAATTGCCCCTTAATTGGAAAAAAATAATTGGGTACTCTAAATATATTTTAAAAAAGGAATTCCCAACATTCCACAAGCTTTAAAATGTTATAATACCTTTTTCATCTGTTTCGCCAAACTGTTTACGATGCAACCGGCCCGCGCCCCTGGGCGAAATCGGGATCTCGCCGTAGCATGGCAGCTGGGGGTATTGGGGCTGGGGGTGGCCTGCGGTGGAGTGGGGGGGGTGGGGGTACGGGCGTGGGTCTGCCATGCCAACCCAGGGCCATGTGTTCCCGTTCTGGGACAACCCTAGCCCCTGCCTGTCTGCCCCACCGACTGCCATAATTTCCACTGACCGCGAAGCTTCTGGCTGTGCGGCTGAAGGCTATTGCTAATAGTGAATTGGCTATCGTGGTTAAGTGAGCACTTCACACAACCCAAGTAAATCCCTGTGGGAGGCGGGCCATGCTGCATGTGGGGCTCATTGCCTAACATCCCGATCACAGCTTGATGCATGGACGCTGTGCTTGAACAATGTGGGAGGCAGCACCACAGACACAGTAGCGAACCTTCGATTATCCAGGGGATGGGCCCCAGCCTTCGGCGCATGTCCGAGACGGTCGTCTTGGCGCCATGGCAGCGAGCTGAGTGGGGCTGGCTGTGCAAGTGCTGTTTAAGTGCTGCTCGATCTTGTAATGCCGGTGGGCTCGCAAGCACGGTCCCGACGAATCGGCTGGCGAGCCTTCATTTGACCGTGAGGCCTCTTTAAGTGGGACAATTAATGTTGAATAGTGTTGCCGGGCTCGTCAGGCCAAGTGCCGGCAAACCCCCGGCAGTTCCCGTTTGCTACCACACTTAGAAATCTTTCAAGAGAATAGCGCCCATAATGTTTATGTAAGATATTATTTGGAATTAATAGGTACAACTCAACCATCGCGTTGTGCCTGGCGTGATCTGGATCACCCCCTCTCTGGGTCTGATCCAGATAATGATATTTAAATGAGCCATTGACACATTTAAATATCCTGATGCTGCATTCACCCAGCACCTGGGAGTCCAGGGCCGTGCCTGCGAGACCTCAACCGGGTGCCGATTAGCACTGGTTTCCACAAGTGCGGGCCAGGTATGATGGCATCTTGCGGGATCTCGGAGGCCATTAGAGCACATGGGTGGCACGGCAAGGGTACCCAGGTGACACTGCCAAGGTGTTAAGGGCATTTCCAGAATGGCAGGCTGGCTGTGCCAAGGTGCCCAGAGTCCTGGTTGGCACTGCCAAGGGTCGGCATCTGGGGTCTATGCGTATCTCCTTTCAATTATTAGATGAGACAAAGTTTGGTTGAGTATATTAAGCTGCTTTATTCCAGTAAGGAATAGGTATGACCAAAGTCACTCGGTTCAATAGATATAATTTTCTGTAATGATACAAAATAAAGCACACATGGTGCTACCCCCACTTTGGTGGATTGGTTTATTTCACTTAAATGGAAAAAATCTTCTGCATCCGGTTCTTCAGCCTAGAGCAGAACTACCCCTGCTACGGTTCTTTAACTCGCACAGCTTTTTATGATCTGCTTGCCCAGCATCTTATCTCTAAAACTCTGACTGCTCTTATCTGTGATCTGAATTTTAAATGCTTCTCTTGCTGCGTTAAAAAGCCTACTACTTTTCTACTCTCCCCTTGCAAACTAACGGAGAGCAAAGAGTTTTCCAACATGATATTCAGATATCGGCCTCAGTGATTCTACAGCCAGCAGCGTATTAGGGCTTGCTTAGTACATCAACTTAATTTTCCACCACATTACAGGCAAGACCCATCTCCAACAATACAGCATTATTCCAATTCCAATTGTCTTCCTGCACCTAGTGGTGCACTAAGGCAGACTTTTGTCTGTTTCCATAACTAATAATTCCAGAACAGGTTTCTAGTTTGTCGCCAGGGGCTTATAGCATGAGGGGTACCACTCCACATCAAGCATGGTCGACCGGAAGTGTCGCCTGCTCTTACTGCCAAAGATTGGCATGTTTGGAAGGATTTGCATATTGACATGTTTGATCGTGTTATGAACGCCATTCCTTGGCCGTCAAGTCCTGGGGCGGGTCTCGAACCCAGAACTTTTGGTTCACAGGCAGGGACGCTACCCATTGGGCCATAAGACTGACACAGCATTACATTATGGAATAACTACCTTCACAATAGGTCTGCTTAGCTTTACGACTGACACAGCTAGAAATGAAGAAAGGAAGAAAGAAGTCTAAAATAGACAGAAATTGGAACTGTGAGCCGAAACGCAAAGAATAGGTGAAAGCATATGTTTACGCAAATATAATGAAGGGTTTTCAATCAATAGGCACCTGCCATTTAATTAATTTCCTCCCTTCAAAGGAGGATGTAATTTAGTCTCACGGAATGTTCCATTGGACACGCTACATTATAAATATCATACAGTCCAAGCCTCTTGTTCTGGTGATAATGGTACCCAGTACCTGCTTTTCAAATAATTTTGCATTTGTTCAGTTCAATCTTTCATCTTCCTATTTTTGATGTTTTCAAAGTATGGTATCTGGATGATTAGGAAATGCTGTAATTATAGAGTACTATCTGTATCGGACAGAGAAGAACCAATGACTGCTCCCAGGAAATGATGAAAAACCTCATCGGAATATTAACTCGTTCAAGGGTTGATTTGCCCAATAAGTTTTCTTACTGTCTTGTATTTTTAAGTTATCTGTTAATTGCAGTTCAGAAGAGATCAATTATCTGGGAATGAAACAATAATCATAGTGAATAAAGTGTCTTAAAATAACTAATCACCGAACTCCTAAAAACTATTCATTTATTAAGAATGGTGTAACAACATGGAATCTTCATCTAGTTAAAGACATTTAATGGACCCCAAGGCTGGAGGGCCAATAAATGGCCCCCTAGCACTGGAGGAGCATAAGCTGGTCTTTCAAGGTAAGTGAGATGGTGCCCTAAGGCGGAGGCATCCTCTCTCTAAATTCTATATCTTTAAAATAAAAGCATACACTAAGCAGCTAGGTCACCATTTCACAGGTCTGCAGCTGGAGCCATGCATGTGGGGACGTTTTGTAACTCAGCCTAGAACACAGGCTACATACACCCTTAGCAACATTCTCAATGCCTCAGGGGGCCCAGAGGCCTACTGGAAAATTCAAGACAGTCTCCAAAAATAAACTTTAATAGGCCTTTTACCATCTGAATTGGCTACCTGCTCCTTGTGAGCCAACACCTCCAAACACCAGCCCCGTCATCCCACTTCTGGGAAAATGGCCAAGGGATGGGATGGAATTTAGGAACTGTCCTGCCGACGGGGCAAAATTCTGCATGCGCCTGCCTCTGTACGCAGCCCTATTTGGGCCTAAAAATTCCCCCCATAGTGTTCAACCATCTGATTTGCTGCATGGGAAAGTACCTACAGGAAGATAACTCTCGGGCACATAAAGCATACAACATCATCAAAAGAAGTCAGATGGAAGCACTCAGCACAACACTGTTACAAACTGTCTTATGAACTGCAGCATACAAAGATAAAGTCATCTAAGATTTAAGTATTTCTGCTTCTGTTGACATATGAAACTTGGCTGCGCAGTATATCTCATTGCAGTGTCAGCTCCCTGCCATACCTCCTTTCTTCTTCCAAAGCCGATGCATTCAATTTAAATGCCAAAAATGCAAATGACTTTACCAAGAATAAAAAAAACAAAGTTTGGGGCAAAAAATGGGAGAAAAAGATGCCAATAATGTTATGCCACAAGCTCAAAAATTATAAACTTACAAATGTCAATTTACTGTTAAACCCTTATGATTTAAAAGACATCAGTGATCATCAGTATTTTATGGGCACAAAACACAGGGTATTGCATGGCTTTATCATAATTTAAATGTCATTACGATATTAATATAAAGCTCCCATCTGTTTCCAACTGGATCTTCCTGTCCCTAAACCTTCACAGTCTCAAGTGTCAATGGAATTCATCCAGAAATCTGGAGAGCATGATCTCTACCCCGTCTGCTCCTCTCCCAACACTCAGCTTGAGCTATCGCTGAAGGCAATAGTCATTGAAAAACCTTCGCTACATGACTAGCAGATTTAATAGCTTCTCCCAGTGAGTCAACATTAATACTGTGCAATGCCCAATGAGTTATTCAGGATGTGTGGTTGGTGGGCAGGATGAACATCCAGTGGGACAATGTCAGGAGGATCAATCAACTGTCATAGTCAGACTTTATTTGCACGTAATAGACAAGAGGCCTGTATAATTGTGCTGATTTCTGGAGGCAGCTTCCCATTTAGGAGGGTGGAAAATCTGATGGGACTGATACCATTTAAATGCCTCCAGCAATTTGAAGAAAAGTGCATCCTTAGAAGGTGACTAGTGGAGACTCCTTGGGGAAGCAGCAGAAATATGTCCAGGCCCACTGGATTCTTTGATCACAGCTGAGGAGGTGCTAGTTGAGCAAACCTTAAGTGGATGAAGGTCTTCTATCCCTCTGATGAATATGGGTTGCCCCAGAAAATTAGCCACCAGCAGTAGAAAGAGATGGTTAAGTAGGTATATGTCAGTAGAACAATTCTAAGGATCAGATGCAGTGCACAAAATAAACTCTTATTGGGCATGCTAAGGTAGGTCTTGTCACCATGGGCCAGATTTTCACAGAGTGGTGGAAACTCTGCATGCCTTGAGAAATGGTGGACAAAACCTAGATTCAGGAATCCTGCCCCCCATTTCCAGCAGATAGCATTTTCGCTGGTGGGGGGAAAGGGACAGGGCATGAAGCACACAGGTGTGAAATACGATTTGTCTGTGCCATTTTTACTTAGTGCACAATACAAGCTGACCTGATATTCTCTCCAGGAATGAACTTAGCTCTTAATTTGCGTTCCATTACTTAATGACGGATATGTAAAAGCTCATGAGTGGGATTCTCCGCCGGCGAGATGTTTTGTTTTGCTGGCAACCTGGGGGTTTCCCGACGGCATGGGGCAGCCCCACAATGGGAAATCTCATTGACCGGCCGGCGTAACGGAGCATCCCGCCGGCGGGGTGAAATAGAAATGTGGCGTGGCGGGGCGGAGAATCCAGCCCAACTGAGTAGAACTGAGAGCTGTGAACCTACTTAAATTCCCGACACTTTAAAATAATAAAATACTGCCTGCCTGGGTCTATGGATTAAAAGGTGTTCGAGCAGTTACAGTGGCTGTTTGTTGACATAATCCTAAGTAATATCATAAAAGTATTATTAATGCTTGACTGCTTTCCATTATCTATCATTATTACAGTGGAGCACTGTAAATTCAGTTTGATGACAGCACGGTAGCATAGTGGTTAGCATAGTTGCTTCACAGCTCCAGGATCCCAGGTTCGATTCCCGGCTTGGGTCACTGTCTGTGCGGAGTCTGCATCTTCTCCCCGTGTTTGCGTGGGTTTCCTCCGGGTGCTCCGGTTTCTTCCCACAGTCCAAAGGTGTGCAGGTTAGGTGGATTGGCTATGCTAAATTGCCCTTAGTGTCCAAAAAAGGTTAGGTGGGGTTACGGGGATAGGGTGGAGGAGGAGGGATAGGGTGGAGGTATGGGCTTAGATAGGGTGCTTTTTCCAAGGGCCGGTGCCGACTCGATGGGCCGAATGGCCTCCTTCTGCACTGTAAATTCTATGATTCTATGATTCACAGCTCAAAGAGGTTATGACTAGTTGTCTTTGATGTGGGGTTATGAATACACATGTTTTTATAAGTGATTGTGTATTTGGGAGAATTTAAATGTATTGAACGGGCTTTCATGAATGGAAATTGTTTAAAAAATTGGGCGGAATTTACCGACCACCCTGCCATGTGTTTTTCAGCGGGGAGGCGGCCCACCAGCAGGATTTATCAGTCCCACCGTTGTCAGCATTGACAGTGCCTCTCGTTGCCGGGAAACCCGTATGCCGGCATGGGACTGGAATTTCCCGCCAGCATGAACAGCCGGTAAATCCCGCCCGTTGTCAACTCTGTATTAGATATTTAGAACTTTATTTCATCCCGGCATGGCTTCTGAGGTCTATGATGGATATAGGGTGAGTTTGCATGAAGTGTGTAAGGCAAAGAGTGCTGGGCATAGGTTGGCATATGTTGGCATGCATGGGAGTGAGAGATAGAGGGCCTATTATTTAACAAAACAACGAAGACCAGGACCCAGAGAAGAGATGCTGGCCTTTTAAGCAGTCTGTCTTGGCACTTGGCAGCCCTTAAGGTGGTTTTTGAGCCTCATCTGAGGCTGCCGGGTTTGACTCCATCCTGTGCTCACCACTCCGGAGTGAATATCGTGCCAGTTCGCGCCCTTTTCCCCATGGTGGGAGGTGCTGAGTCAGGAAAGCTCGCGACTGTAGCTACCCACCTCGAGAGTGAGAATCTCATGTCTTCTCTCTGAAACAGCCGCGCAACACCTTGATATACCGACAGGACCATCAATCCTTCTTTGCTCTGCTTCCGAGCCTCTGTACCAATCACAATGGAGGACTTCACTACATCTTCTTTTGTTTGTCTTCACACACTTAACACCTGCTACCATTCACAGCCAGATCCCCTAATTGCTGCTTCTTTCCTGCTGCATGAACACTGTTCTTTGCTGCCTCACATATCTTTAAAATCCTTAAACAAAGCACACATGGATCCATTTTCAATATTTGAGCAGACGTTGGCAAATAATAAAAGTGAGATCAAGAATAGGAAAAGTTCCTGTCAAATTACTAGAGTGCGCACTGGTGAGGTATGCAGCCAGTAGCACGATTAGAAGAGAAAGGGCTCATGGCTTTAGAGATGCTGAGGCAAGATTATCTAAAAAGCACAGATCACTGTACATATGAACATACATACAAAATAGGAGCAGAGGCAAGCCATTCAGCCCCTTGAGCCTGCTCCACCATTTAAAAAGATCATGGCTGATCTATTTGTGTTTTGAATTCTCCATCGAATCCCACATTCCCATTTACCCCCTATAACCTTTGATTCCCTTGCCTAACAAGAATCCCTGTATTCCACCACAATGACCCTGACTCTTGAGGCAAAGAGTTCCAAAGTCGCACAATCCTCTGAGAGAAAAACGTTTTCCTCATCTCTGTCCTAAAAGGGCAACCCCCTACTTTTAAAACAGCGCCCCCTAGTTCTGAATTCACCTACAGGAGGAAACATCTGTTCCACATCTACCTGTCAATACTGTTCAGGATCTTGTATACCTCGGTCAAGTCATCCCTCACTGTTCTAAACTCCAGTGGAAACCAGCCAATTAACTAACCTTTCCGCATAAAACAATCTGCTCAGGTATAAATCTAGCAAACCTCCTCTAAACCACCTTCATCCTTCCTTAAATAAGGAGACCAAGATTTCACACTGTGGGCTCAAATTCCGAAGTCAGAAGCTGCATGGAAGGTTTAAATTTAATTACTTTTATGTAGAGGGCAAATTGAAATTTAAGAATGGTTTGATTGTATTGGAGAAATTTCTACACCTAGAGTGATGAATCTGTGGAATTCACTACCTCAGAAAATAATTGAGGCTAAAATGCTGTGTGACTTCAAGAAGGAATTAGATAGAGCTCTTGGGGCTAACAGGATCAAGGGATATGGACGGAAGGTGAGATCAGGGTATTTAACATGATGATCAGCCATGATCATAATGAATGGCGGAGCAGGCTCGAAGGGCCGAATGGCCTCCTCCTGCTTTTATTTTCTGTGTACGTTTCTAGGGTGCACACAATATTCAAGATGTGGTTTCACCAATGCCCTGTATAACTGAAGCATAATACTCCTCTTGCTTCTATTTTCTATGTATCTATGTTTCTATCCTTACTGTTATATTCAGTTCTGCTCATCATATAGGGTGATGTGGAGATGCCGGCGTTGGACTGGGGTGAGCACAGTACGAAGTCTTACAACACCAGGTTAAAGTCCAACAGGTTTGTTTCGATGTCACTAGCTTTCGGAGCGCTGCTCCTTCCTCAGGTGAATGAAGAGGTATGTTCCATAAACACATACATAGACAAATTCAAAGATGCCAAACAATGCTTGGAATGCGACCATTAGCAGGTGATTACATCTTTACAGATCCAGAGATGGGGTGACCCCAGGTTAAAGAGGTGTGAATTGCATCAAGCCAGGACAGTTGGTAGGATTTCGCAGGCCAGATGGTGGGGGATGAATGTAATGCGACATGAATCCCAGGTCCCGGTTGAGGCCGCACTCATGTGTGCGGAACTTGGCTATAAGTTTCTGCTCGGCGATTCTGCGTTGTCGCGCATCCTGAAGGCCCCCTTGGAGAACGCTTACCCGGAGATCAGAGGCTGAATGCCCTTGACTGCTGAAGTGTTCCCTGACTGGAAGGGAACATTCCTGCCTGGTGATTGTTGCGCGATGTCTGTTCATTCGTTGTCGCAGCGTCTGCATGGTCTCGCCAATGTACCACGCTTCGGGACATCCTTTCCTGCAGCGTATGAGGTAGACAACATTGGCCGAGTCGCACGAGTATGTACCGCGTACCTGGTGGGTGGTGTTCGCACGTGTAATAGTGGTATCCATGTCGATGATCTGGCACGTCTTGCAGAGATTGCCATGGCAGGGTTGTGTGGTGTCGTGGTCACTGTTCTGAAGACTGGGTAGTTTGCTGCAAACAATGGTTCATTTGAGGTTGCGCGGTTGTTTGAAGGCAAGTAGTGGGGGTGTGGGGATGACCTTGGCAAGATGTTCATCGGCATCAATGACGCGTTGAAGGCTGTGAAGAAGATGACGTAGTTTCTCCGCTCCAGGGAAGTACTGGACGACGAAGGGTATTCTGTCGGTTGTGTCCCATGTTTGTCTTCTGAGGAGGTCGGTGCGGTTTTTCGCTGTGGCGCGTTGGAACTGTCGATCGATGAGTCGAGTGCCATATCCCGTTCGGACGAGGGCATCTTTCAACGTCTGTAGATGTCTGTTACGCTCCTCCTCGTCTGAGCAGAGGGTATAGGGTAGCATCCATTAACATTCTTAATTACTTGCTGTGCCTGCATACTAACTTTTTGTAACTCCTGTGCTAGAACACCAAATCCCTCTGTACTTCATAACGCTGTGGATGTTCTCTGTTTAATAATACTCTACTTCTTTATTCTTCCTGTCAAAATGAACATCTTCGCATTTTCCCACATTATACTCCACCTGCCAGATTTTTGCCTCCCCATTCAACCTATCTATAACTATCTATCCTCTTAACAACATACTTTTCTAGATATCTTGGCGTCATCTGCAAATGTAACTACCATGGGCTGGATTCTCCGCCCCCGACGCCGAAATCGCGTTCGGCGACGGGACCGAGAATCCGCTTTGTTGCCAATATCGGGGGCGTCGCTGGTTTTCGTATTCTCCACCCCCTGAAAAGTGGCAATCTCTAGGAATCTGCCGTGCCCAGTATCCATGGCCTCAGGCCATGCTCCGTCCCCGACCGGCCGAGATCCCGGCGGCGTGGGTTACGTGTGCTCACACCGTCCGGGAACCTCACATGGCGGCTGCGGACTCAGTCTGGCGCTGCCACAGTCGGGGAGGGCCGATCGCGGGCAGTGGGGGCTTCATTCGGGGGTGGGGCACTGTTGGCGGGCGGTCTGGGCGTGACAGTGGTCGAGGGGGGGCACTACCTTTGCTGTCCGGGTCCGCGGGCTGAGTCCGCCAGGAACTCTACGCTGCCTCCCTGCTAGCCCCCGGCAGAAAGCTGAATTGATGGCCATTTTGTGCCAGTTTTCCTGGCATATAAGAGGACCCTTTTCACGCCGGCATGGGGCCTTAGTCTCCCAAACGGAGAATCCAGCCCTATGTTTTCGCTTCCCTCATCTAAGTTACTGATATAAATTGTAAAATGTTGGGGCCCCAGCACAGACCCCTGAGGGACTCCACTCATCACATCCTGCCAGTCAGAAAATATCCATTTACGTAAGCTCTCTGTTTTCTGACAGCCAGCCAATTTTCTACCCAGACTGATATGTTACCCCCAACATCATGAAATGTTATTTTCCACGATAACCTTTGATGTGGCACTGTGCATAATATCATATTTCTTGTGTACAGAATTTCCTCTCCAGTTAGCTCAAGGTTCTGTCTGGACAATCCAAAGAATTGTAACACAGAGGAAACCACTGGGCTGCAGGACACACACTTTTGGCTATAGTGCAATGCACCACCAGATCTATCAAAGCAGAATCTTTAATTCAGATATCCAATGGTTAGCTCTGTTAAATCTCTTGTGCTGGCGTGGATCTGGTGATCATGGATTTCTCATTGTAGTGCAAATAGTAGTCTTTGTACTCATTCAGATGATCTCTGACTTGATGTGTGGGCTCAAAGATTGGGAATGCAGATGGAAGATGTCATGACAGAGATCTGCATGATGTGCTTTTGGTTATCGCATACCAGTTGGACATTCAGAATGTGGTGGTGTCAAAATGTGGTGCGGTCGTCAGAGGGAGGTAACATAGCACTGGGTGCAGTGGACTTGGGAACATCTGTTTGTACAAACCCAATGGCCCTCATATGACTCAGGAAAAGTAAGGATATACTTGCTCTGGTAAACATGCCATCAGTTATGTGCTGGACCCAAACATGGACTGCAGCCGGGTTGACTAATATCCTCTGTTGCAACATGGATGGAGCTAGAAATAAAGAGGTTCAGGGCCATAGTGATTTCAACATTGGGAGGGCCCTGTTGCCCTGATGCCAGTGATCCTTGGGGTACGAGGGGGAGAAGAGAGGAGGTTTATGCTGGTGAGGATTGCGGCCCTGAAGCCTCGATGCCAGTGTTGGTGGTGGGGAGGGGACGCTAAAGCCCATACCAGCAATGGCAGCACGGCAGTGGGGTGGCCTTTACTGACACTTTGAGATTGGGGCGCCCCTTAAAAAAGGCTCCCTGATCTCTGTGAATTTGGTCTTCCCATGGTGTGCAGGCCCCGCCCCTTTCTGTGTGGTGCAAAGCTCACCCCGCCCCTCCCAACAAACTGACTAAGTGTGGGTAGAATGCGACCCGCATCGTGCCGACCTACCTTGCGGGGAATCGCTCCGTATTTCCTGCCGGAGACCATACTCAGAAATATTTTGGGAGAATTTCACCCTCTGTGTTAGTTGCATCTGCAAAATATGCAACAGCGCACCCTAAGGAGGGTGGGCAGGGTATCGCTGACAGCAACTTCCATATCTCTACAGTTAACTGCACAAGTACAGATGTTAGCCATTTCTGTCAATTTGACAGAGTAATTTTGTAAATACCATTATTCCAATTTTTAATTCCAGGCAGTGTGTTCTGGTATTGAAAATTTGATGGTGGGTTAGATTATTGAGGGTAGCTTTTCCATACTTTATTATGTAGAAATAATGGACATGATTCAGCAGAGATAAAACAAAGTACACTTTCAGGCGTGTTTGACAGGGTACCAGCCTGGCAGTGCAAAGCTGCCCAGGTGCAAAGGCGGTGCCAGTGTACTATTCTGCCCTGTCCCCGACCACATGAGGGGTCTCTACTGGGAGACCCCCCCAAGGTGCCATCACACCTGGACCACAAATGCTAAATAGCACCAGTTGAGGTCTCGCAGATGCGGCCGTTGATTTCTGTGCGCCAGGCGAAAGCAGTGCCTGGGTATTTAATTGAGTCTAAATGAGCTCAGCAAGAGCGTAATCCAGATGGTGCTGGGCAGAGAGAGTTGGGCGACAGGCGATCAGTCCAGCACGGAGCCTGATTTGGGGCTCTTGTGAGATTCACCTATTGCGCCCGGCCTCGCACCAAGCGCAACGCAGTGGCTGAATTGCGCTCAGTATTCTCGCACTTAGAAATTTCAGTGACTGAGAAAAAGCAGTGGGCAGAGGAGACTGAATTGACTTTTGGAATGATTTGATTTTTCTGGACTCTGCTTTGTTTTATTAGTAAGTTCTGCTTGCTGCTCTTATTTGATTCATTGGTAGTTTTTTTACTTTCGAGTTGCACATTTATGAGCTACTGGAATCTGATTTGTTACTGTTCATGGATTTGAAATTTCAATGAATTGAAAAATTTGATTACAAACTACGATGGCACTTACTATCATTTAAAAAAAAAAATTTAGAGTACCCAAATAATTTTGTCCAGTTAAGGGGCAAGTTAGCATGGCCAATCCACCCAGCCTGCACATCTTTGGGTTGTGGAGGCGAAACCCACGCAAACATTTGGGAGAATGTGCAAACTCCACACGGACAGCGACCCAGAGCCGGGATCGAACCTGGGACCTCGGCACCGTGAGGCAGCAGGGCTAACCCACTGCGCCACCATGCTCCCCTGGCACTTACTATCATAATGTTTCTAAATAATTCACAGTGGTTTAGCTGATCTGTTTCTGTTGTCAGGTCACTGCTTTTAAAAAAAATATTTTTATTCAGTTTTTAAAAACTATACATAAACACAAACAATAACACTCACAAATTATTTCCCAATAACAACAACAAACCCCCTCCCCCTTTCCAGGTCCCTATTCCTTTAACATCTAATGATGACCAACTCTTTAAAGTATAAAATGAACGGCCACCATCTCCGGTAGAACCCATCAGTTGAGCCCTTCATGGTGTACTTAACTTTTTTGAGATATAAAAATTCCGTAAGATCTCCAAGCCATACTGAGGCACTGGGTGGAGAAGATGACCTCCACCTCATTAGGATCAGCCAACGAGTAATTAATGTGATGAAGGCCCTGTCTGCAGCTTCGGCAAGTTTTACACCCCAAATATGGCCACTGGAAGATGGGGATTTAACTCGATTTGTAGAATGGCCAAGATGGCGCTGAAGAAGGAGACCCAAATCCAAGACCCAAGTTTAGGATAGGCCATTGGCTGGGCCCATTCCACACCATTCGTACTCATCTTTTACTTCGACAAACATCCTACTCATCTTGGATTTAGTCAAATGGGCTCTATGCACAAACTTCAATTGTATTAATGCTAATCTAGCACTGATGCTGCTTTTAAAAAAAATCTAGTTTTCTGCTTGACTCTATGTTGTCTCCTTATATCTGTCTCTCCTCAGCACGTACACATGATGGGTCACCAAAGTTTACTGGAAAAGAAGTGTCAAATTGTAAGTGATTCTGAGATGTAATCATCACCTTAGAACTGGAGGAAATTATTTTTATGGTGATTAACCCTCAAGGTACCATTGATCACTTTTATTCATGTTACATGTGAGAAAACTCACTGGACATTGTCACTTCTTGTGGTAACTTCAATTTTACACTTGTGGACCTCAATTCGAAGAGAAAAAAATGACTTTAATTTCTATTCAAACACCTATACTGAACCTACTGGTGAAATAAGCTCAATTACAACATTTACCCAACACTTTTGGACCTAAAATCAAAAACTTACCTTCTTGCTGAGAGAAAATGGAGTTGATTATGTTAGTTGCTATGTGGAGAACTAGCTAGTTTCTGAAGATGAATGATACCTCCCTAACATGATCAGAGAGAATGCCAAGACTGTGCTGAAAGGGCACATTATTTGTATGTCACTTCCTGCAAAAAAGTTTGCAACTTCAGTAATCCTCCCACAACCTTGCAGTTTATACATGGATATCATTCATCTATCAGTCAAGTGTCACATATGGTCTGTTCAGATGTTAAATTGGATATGAAATCTGCCTTCATTACTCAATAATATTCAAGTGAATTTCATATGCTAGAGCTGCACTTGTTTAAATAAAATCCAGCTCCAAAGCGAGTTTTTATTTTGGAGACGATTTATACATATCCAATGCAAATGGCATGGCCTCATGATTTAATTGTTCCATTTACTTCCCACACTTTCAATACACCTACTTCACTTACCTGCCTTATCTATCATCAATCCCACCTGACCCTCCCCAAGTATCATAGTACCAATGCATGACAACGGAAATGCCTAGGTGTGAAAACGTTAATGTCATAAAAGTGCATAAACATGCTCAAATGTGCAGTCATATTTTTGTCCTCAGAACTTCGATTCTGTTTTCAGGGTTTGTGTTGATGGCATTACTAGTAATGTGCTTTTAACATAAGGGAACATTCCAAGGTATTTAATAGGTGGGTGTTTAGGAGGTCTTAAGGGAAGAGATGGAAATTAAGAAGAAGTATTTAATGAAAGGATAAGTTGAGATCTTGTCAAACCTACACGTGGATTGGATTTGTTTATTGTCACGTGAACCGAGGTACAGCGAAAAGTATTGTGTACAGTTCAGACAGATCATTTCGTACATGAAAAGAAAATAAGTCAAACATGAAATACACAATGTAAATATATAGACACAAGGATCAGGTGAAACATGCAGGAGTGTAGTTCTACTCAGTAGAGAAAATGTGTGAAGAGTTCAGATAAGTTCATAAGAGGGTCGTTTAGGAGTCTGATAACAGTGGGGAAGAAGCTGTTTTTGAATCTGTCAGTGCGTGTTCTCAGACTTTTGTATCTCCCACCCAGTGGAAGAAGTTGAAAGAGTGAATAAGCCGGGTGGGAGGGGTCATTGATTATGCTGCCCGCTTTCCCCAGGCAGCGGGAGGTGTAGACAGGGTCAATGGATGGGAGGCGAATTTGTGTGATGGACTGGGCTGTGTTCACGACTCTCTGTAGTTTCTTATGGTCTTGGGCCGAGCAGTTGCCATACCAGGCTGTGATGCAGCCCGATAGGATGCTTTCTATGGTGCATCTGTAAAGGTTGCTAAGAGTCAATGTGAACATGCCGAATTTCCTTAGTTTCCTGAGAAAGTATAGGGGCTGTTGTGGTAATTGGGTTTGGCTAAGTATTTGACACAGGAGCTTAATGCTTCATATGTTAAGCATTTTATAATTTGGAACCATTGCTTTCCTTTGTAGAAACAAATGTATGGTTATAGATGTCGTTCATATATAATTAAATCTCCCAATAACTCCCATTCTCTCTAACAGCATGTCAGGATGATTGTCCAATTTAAGAGAAAACTCACTAGCTATTGATATATAAGATATAATATAATAATATAATAATCTTTATTGTCACAAGTAGGCTTACATTAACACTGCAATGAAGTTATTGTGAAAAGCCCCCAGTCGTCACATTCTGGCGCCTGTTCGGGTACACAGAAGAAGAATTCAGAATATCCAATTCACCTGACAGCACGTCTTTCGGGATTGTGGGAGGAAACCGTAGCCCCCAGAACAAACCCATGCAGACACAGAGAGAACGTGGAGACTCCACACAGGCAGTGACTCAAGCCGGAAATAGAACCTGCGGCCCTGGAGCTGTGAAGCAACAGTTCTACCCACTGTGCTACCGTGCTGCCCACGATTATGCTGAACACGATTGTAGTATTGAAACTGCCTAATGAAGGGTTTCCAGTATTTGGCTATGTATTTTCCCCACATTTGGTCACCCATGTAAGATTTCCCACCTTGGTTTCTGATGTCAGATAACTAGAACTGGGCTGATGAATGGTAGTATGCCGCAACTTTCTACAAAGGGTTATTGTAATGATCAAAATATTCCTCTTCTTCGTCAGTTTTTTGCTCAAAGGCAGGTCTGACCCACAGCGCCGCAATCTTCACCACTAGTAAGGCAAGGAGGCAAGTCCAGAATTCATCCCGGCCAGAACGGGAATCAAGCTCCATGCTGTTGGCAGCAATTTGGTCCATGCCAGCTATCAAGTCAACAGAGTCAACCTGCCCCCCGCAAAGAGTCCATATTGGAGTGGCAATGTGCAGTTTTACATGAATGCTGCAATCTGGAGCTATGAGTAGTGATGTTGGAGACGCCAAATTTCTTTCCACCACATGGCTGACCAGGAATCTTGCCCGTTTCTTCCATCTGCCGTTGGGTTATGTTGGAGGGATTTGCAGATTGACACTCAACCTGTTTGGCCTTGCATCAATGCACTTTCTGTGGGCACCAGGTCCTGGAGTGGGAAGTGAACTTTGAAATTTCTACGCAGGGACACTTATTGCCGTTGCTAGTTAAGATTGTAAACAAATCATTGCAATGGTTTTAAGAATGAGGGTTTTAAACATTTTCAAATTGCAAACAACCAAGAAATAAAGATGCAGCATCTTCAACTTCTTATTCGCTTGCATCCTACTTGCTACAATTGAGCTTAGTAATTGAAGGTTGCACAATGCACGTTGTCTGTTACCTAATGGCTCACGAAGGCCGTGATGTGCTATCTATCCACTTGCACAAGTTATGTGTATATAGAAACTACTAAACAAAGGTGAACACTCCAAAACACTGTTACTGGCCATCTTCTAATATAGTCAACTATAATTTGATGTCCACTCTGCTTCAGTGTTAAATAAAGGTTAATATTTAAAACATAGAGGATCGTGACAAGGTTCATATTGTATATATAGGTACACAAATCTGCATATTACATGTATCAACAGAATTTTTTTTGAACACGAAGGGCAATTTATCATTTTTTCTATTGGATTCATTCTATATTTTGATTAAATTACAATATTTTTAAGACATGTTCTCTATGTCTCTGACAAGTAGCAACATTTCAGAAACATCTCAAAATGTTTCACATGTCATAATATGCATCCATGCACATCATGAGGTAAAAGCAGGCAGTGACAGACACCCAGGTGAGCCAATGAACATACAGAACAGAACATGACCAATCACCAGACAGAACACCAGAGGGGGGCTTCCAACTATAAAACACACGAGGCATCAGCACCCTGCCTCTTTCCACTGGTGACAACTGTAGTGACAGTCAGGGTGTACAAATCATGCAACACCTTCTACACGTGGATCAGAGCTAGCCTGGTCTAGATAGTTAATGTTAGTTTACTTAGAGTAGTAGAGAGTCAACCCACAGGCAGCCGTGTGCTTCGTTACTGAAGTTCAATAAATCTTAGTGAACCAACGCTACATTTGGTGTATACTTGATCATTTAACTGCATCGCGTTGCAGTCCCTGTTACCCCAGGGTGAATAACACAACATGATACCAGGAGTGGCTACTGCTTCTAAGTAATTTACCTTCAAAAAATTCACTGACGACCAGCAACTGCCTTCCGGCGGCATGGAAAAGATCCAGGCACCTCCACAGTTCCGGATCTCCGGGAACCTTGGCGCCAACTGGCGGGTCATCAAGCAGAAATTCAGTCGATACCTTGAGGCCTCGGTCCTTGAAAGTGCGTCCGATGCCCGAAAAACCGCGCAGCTACTGTCGACTGCGGGGGACCAGGCCATCCAAATCTTCAATTCGCTCACTTTTGCCGACTGTGAGGACAAGACCAAGTTCCAGACTGTCTTAGCCAAATTTGACAGTCACTGTGTGGTCAAGACGAACGAAAGCTTCGAGCGTTATGTCTTCCAGCAGTGCCTTCAGGGTAAGGATGAGCCTTTCCAGTCTTTTCTCACTCATCTGCGCATTCTCGCGCAATCCTGCAACTACGGTGACACCGCTGACTCCCTCATCAGGGATCAGATCGTGTTTGGCGTCCACTCCGACGTCCTGCGGGAGCAGCTCCTAAAAATAAAAAATATGACCCTGCCATGGCCATCGAGACGTGCAAAGTCCACGAACAGGCGAAAAGTCGCTATTCCCGCCTTAAGTCGGCAGAGCAGGACCAACTTGCCTCCCACGAGGCTGAGAGTGTACAGGCCATCGCCTAAATGCGGCGCCTGAGCATCGATAAAGGCGGCCATTTTGCGCGGTTTTCCAGGGATCCCATGCATGCGCACCACGGTCAGGAGAACGAAGCGGCCAAAGACTACACTGCGCAGGTGCGGGCGGCGGCTGACCACACTGCGTATGTGCGACGACGCACTGAGCGTCACGACGTCGACGTGATGACATGCCCCAACTGCGGCACTGCCCATTTAAAGCGGCAATGCCCTGCAAGAGGCAGGCGATGTCTCAACTGCAAGAAGCTTGGCCATTATGCGGCTTTGTGCAGGTCTGCACCTCAGATAGGGGGCCAGCGATCCCAGTTCCAACACAGACGCGTTCCAAGTGTGCAGCAAGGGCTGCTGGATTTGGAACCTGATCCCGTCACGGATCCAGAGGACGACTGTTCGGGCCATTCATGTACCTGACCTGGATCACCTCCCAGTGCTGCAAAAGATGCAGCAGCTCAGAACCCGGCAAAAGCTGACATATGATGCTCATACTACTGATCTGCCTGTGCTCTCTCCGGAAGATGCTGTTTGCGTCAAGTTGCCTGGTGGAGGCTGGTCAGCTCCAGCTGTTGTTGTTCGACAGGCTGCTCCCAGGTCGTTTGTGGTTCGCAAGGCTGATGGATCTATTGTCCGGCGCAACAGAAGGGCACTACGCAAACTTGCCTGTCCACCACCGGATCTCACGTTCCCAGATGTCATTCTGCCTTATCCGGACACCTCGCTCCACGAGGTCACCAATCTGGCTGCTTGCCAACCTGTCATGAAACCATCATCCCTGCCTCCACCACTCAGGCGGTCCACAAGAAGCCGAAAACAGCCCCAACGACTGGACTTATAAATAGGTCCTTTGTATATGTTTCTGCACACTAGACACCTTGGGCGCAATTCTCCGCTCCCGCGCCGAAGTGGCCACGCCGTCGTGAACGCCGTCAAGGTTCACGATGGCGCGAAACGGCCCCGATCCCGGCCGATTCAGAGCCTGAAAATGGGCTAGGATCAGGGCCGCGTGAACCTCGGGGGGGGGGGGGGCGTGTCGCGGAAGCCGCGTCGTCACCGTGCGATGCCCGAATGACGCAGCGGTGTATCATAAATGGCGCGATCCGCGCACAGAGGACCTGGAGGAGAAGAGAGCGAAAGAGATGGCTGAGCCCCGACGAGCCGCACCGAGGTTCCGGGACACGGACCTGGATACCCTGCTGGATGAGGTCGAGCAGAGAAGGGACATCCTCTGCCCAAGACATGGGTATCGCCAGCCATCCAGCGCGGTGAGGCGCGGTTGGCGTGAGGTTGGCACCGCTGTCAGTGCTGTGGGGCAGACCCCCCGGACGGGGGAGCTGTGTCGTAAGAAGCTGCACAACCTCACTCGGGCTGCGAGGGTAAGTGCCATGAGGGGGGGAATTGGGGTGGTGGGGGGTCAGGGGGGGTTGGGGGGTGAGGGGGGCGTTGGGGCATCGGGGTGATTTGGGGGGCCAGGGGGACGTTGGGGCATCAGGGGGGGTGTTTGGGGGGTCAGTGGGGCGTTGGGGCATCAGGGGGGGTTTGGGGGGTCGAGGGTATTGGGGCATCAGGGGGGGTTTGGGGGGTCAGGGGGGCGTTGGGGCATCAGGGGGGTTTTGGGGGGTCAGGGGGGCGTTGGGGCATCAGGGACAGTTTGGGGGGTCAGGGGGCATTGGGGCATCAGAGGGGATTTGGGAGGTCAGGGGGGCGTTGGGGCATCAGGGAGGGTTTGGGTGGGGGTCAGGGTGCCCAACGATTTACTCGACCCACATGAGCCCCGGGACCCCACCCGGAGCGATGCCATGGCGTGCTTTCTCGTGAACCAGCAAAAATGTAGTTGAGATCTGCGCGCCCTGATGATACCCGCCTAATTGTGATGCTTCCCCCCCCCCAGGACAAGACAGCTCACAACCAGCGTGAGCGTATGAGAACCGGAGGGGGTTCTCCTGTGCTGCACCCCCTAAACATTCACAAGCAGAGGGCCCTGGACCTCACTGGGGGATCCGCCACCCGGGAGGTCGCGACATGTCAGCTCGGAGGCGCAGAAGCAAGTGAGACAACCCTGCATGTCCTCACCCCCCCCCCCCCCCCCCCCCCCCCCTCCCCCACCACCGTCATCGTCTCCCTCACACATTGCCCACTGCAGCCTCGATTCCCTCTCCCCTCACACTGTGCACCCACCACCACCATACACCCGGAACACCGTGTATAACGAACCCCAAATCTTTTTGTTCCCCAGGGCCAGCCGCCGGAAGTCCAGGGACGTCTCGGCCACGAGACAGCGGAACAGCATCAACCACAAGTGCACCCAGGGATGCACGGCAGAGCTTGGCAGTCGTTCGGACAGGAGGGGAAACCTCTCAGTATGGGACGCAGGACCGGGATGCTCACACCACCGAGAGAGACAATAGTGAGGGGCACAGGGCAGACATTGAAGATGACTCACACATCACGGCCACACACTCGGTGGAATCACCTGGAGGTCAGCATGACATGGGGCATGGAGCTTGCGCCGGGCCATGAGTGGGGGGAGAACAGACCAGAATTCCTAACGGATGATGACCTCGAGCTTGCGGCACTGCTGTCTCCCACACCGTTCACCATCGCAGAGACACTCACTTCGGTTGGGCATATAAGTGATGAGGCTCCCGGGTCACGGTCTGGTGCGCACCCACAGCCGAGCTGGTACGGCAGGTGGAGTTTGGAGCAGCCGAGGGGCTGGACGGTCGGAGGGCAGCCCAGGCCCAGCAAACAGCTGCCACCCAGACGGTTCCCGGGTTCCTGGATGTACTTGACCCACCCGGACAACCGATGCGTATGGACACCCAGGGACTCAATAACGGGATGAGGGCCATCTTCCAGGACCTGCACACGCAGTTGGAGGAGTCCATCCGCGTTCAGGAGCAGGGAGTGGTGCCGCTCATCGCAGCTGACACCACACGGGTGGCGTCCACGGTGGAGGCAATGGGTGAAAGGGTTTCGGCCATGGGTCAGGTTCTGCAAGGCATTGGGCTTAACGTGCACGCGTCATCCATGGCCCAGGAGAAGGCTGCCCTCTCACAGGTAGCCAGGCGCCAGAGCTAACACGACATTGCCGCCGCTCTCCGGGCCCTGGCCGAGTCTCACCATGCCATGGCCCGGTCCCAGCAAGCGATGGCACAGTACCAGCAGTCAGTCGCGGAGAGCATTGACCGCCTGGCGCACGTGATGGATGGCGTGGCGCACTCACAGGTTGAGATTGCACAGTCCTTTGCAGGAATGTTGCACACCCTGGGCTCCGTCTCGGAGAACATTTGGACCGTGGTTGATCCCGCTGCAGGCCTCCAGGACTGGCAGCGCCATGTGTCGGTGTTGTGAGGGGGCATGTCTCCGATCGCATCTCCGTCCCACAGTGAGGCCCGGGGGCCACCGGGCTCCCCGAGGGAGGAGGAGGTTCTGGGGCCCGTACAGGTAGCTCCATCAAGGGACGTCCCGGACCACTCAGCCTCCCCCCGTTCCGTCCCTGGCGCACCTGGTGGGCAGCGGACAGGTCAGGGTGGCACAACGCCATCCAGCACGCCTGCTGAGCAGCCTGGCCCATCGAAGCCGGGCCGCCCCATGAAACGCGTGCCGAAGGGGAGCCATGTCGAAGGCCGTGATTCTCAGCAGTCCGCCTCCACTCCTGCTGTACCATCTGGGAACACACCTAGACATAGTGGTAGGGCCCGTAAGGCAAAGAAGTTAGGCACGTAAGAAGTTGGCACGGGTCCAGGGCACAGTTTAGTTGTAGGGGGTAGGGCACCTATGTTAATCACAAAAATAAACTCACTGTTGAATTTGACTTGTAAGAGACTCTGTGCTATGTCCGGTGCCAGGGGGCTTGTGAGGGTGACCAAGTGGCGTAGTGGTATACAAGCGGTTCAAGGTCTGTTCTTGATGTGCTGACCATTTCCCCCCTGCCTCCCATAATCGGACACCGTTGGCCTTGGCACACCGACGCCAGCCACTCCACACGGACATGTGGTGAAATATCTGTCACGAAGGCTGTGACCACCGGAGTGCATGGTTCAGCTATAGCCATGAGTCAGACCTTGGCTGGTGAATCTGAGCACACAGCTCATCGCAGAGCGGGCAGTCATCATTCAACATGGCACTGTTCACACCCGCTTACCCAATCATCAATGTTGTGCAATCCCGTAGTGCCGCAATGGTAAGGTGATGTGGAATTGGTGCCGTGAACGCGGTGCGGGGTGCGGGGGTGCGGGGAGGGGGGGTGCTGTGTGGTGCCCGTGTGCAGGAGTGATGGTGCAAGTGGCAGTGTTCAGCGAATCCCACCCCCACAGTGCGTGAACCGTGCGGCCACCAACGCGTTGCGTGCCCGCTGTCCGCGGCAGTGCCGTCGTGCAGCCTCCCGGACGTAACTAGCACCTGGGCAGTGTCTGTGTCCTGTGCCCCTCCCCCCACCCTGATGCGCTCCATCATCCTCATCCTCCGCATCCTCCTCTTCCCCATCCCCCTCGTTCGCGTTAGCTCCGTTGCCGTTGGGTTCTCCTTCCATCTCCCCTCTGCATGGCAATGTTGTGCAGCGCACAGCAGACCACAACTATGCGACCGACCCTGTCGGGCCGGTACTGCAGGGCCCCTCCTGATTGGTCCAGGCATCTGAATCGCATCTTCAGCAGGCCGAAGCACCGCTCCACCACACCTCTGGTTGCTGCATGGGCCTCGTTGTATAGGCTCTCCACGTTGGTGTGAGGCCTCCGTATTGACGTCATCAGTCATGACCTCAATGGATAGCCCTTGTCGCCCAGCAACCAGCCCCTCAGCCAGGGGGGGCATCCATCGAATATTGCGGGGATGAATGACTGTGCCAGAATGTAGGCATCATGCACACTCCCGGGGTACTTTGCACACACGTGCATGATCTTCATGTGGGGGTCGCACACCACCTGAATGTTCATGGAGTACGCGCCCTTTCTGTTCATGAACACTTCCTGCTGTCTGCAGGCGGGCGCATGGGGACGTGCACACCATCGATGATACCCTGGACCATTGGTATCCTGGCCACCTTGGCGAATCCACGTGCCCGTGCTTCCTGCTGTGCTGGGTCCTCAAGGAATTTTATGTACCTGTCCGCAATGGCGTACAAGGCGTCGGTGATGGCCCTGATGCACCTGTGGGCCGATGCCTGTGATATCCCGGAGAGGTCCCCGCTCGGCGCCTGGAAGGAACCGGTCGCATAAAAGTTTAGGGCCATCGTCACCTTGACAGAGACTGGTATCGCGTGTCCTCCTCCCATTCCACATGGTGCGAGCTGCGCCACGAGCTGGCATATATGTGCAACCGTCTCCCTGCTGAACCGTAGTCTCCTCCTGCATGTCCGGTAGGGCCTCGAATGACATTCTGTCACGGTACACCCTCAGCCTTGCTGGACGCCTGGGGCGCCCTGGCACCACCATCAGTGGATCCTCCTGCTCCTCATCCCCCCTCCCACCTGCACACTCTCCCTCATCCCCCCTCCCACCTGCACACTCTCCCTCATCCCCCCTGTCATGATATTCAAACACACATCACAACACACACATCATGATAGACAGACCAACAGACCAATTAGCACACATAACACGACGGCCAATCACAGACAAGAGCAGACACAGTATAAGACAAGAAACACGACACCTGCTGGCCAGTCCATCTGGAGACAGGACAAGGCCAGGACCTCATTAACAAGACACTCACACAGTCACCACGTGCTGAGTACCAAGTTAGATGTGTAAATAACTAGTTGGAATAAAACTGCGTTGTACCAATCGCAACCGTGTTGGTTCGTCTGTACCTCAGAGCACCCAACACCACATGGTACCAGTGAGTGAATCGATACTTCCCGGCAAATCTGCCATCCTGAGCCATGGACACCCACAACAAACCGCAGCCGTTGCAAGTCGCTGGGAACCTGGGCACCAATTGGAAGCTCTTCAAGCAGCGATTCGATCTGTTCATGCGAGCCAACGAAAAACAGGGGGCCTCGGACGAAACAAAGATTGCCATGCTCCTCACTACCGCAGGTCAGCACGCCATCGATGTACACAACTCCTTGGTGTTCGCGGAAGGCGAGAACAAATCTAAATATGACACGGTCCTCCTCAAGCTCGACCAGCACTTCAACGTTGAGGTCAATGAAAGCTTTGAGAGGTATATCTTTCAGCAGCGCCTACAAGGTAAGGATGAGCTCTTTCAGTCCTTCCTGACGCACCTCCGCATACTCGCGCAGTCCTGCGGTTACAGCACCACCTCTGAGTCCATGATCCGGGACCAGATCGTTTTTGGCGTTGCCTCCAGTGGCCTATGCCAGCAGCTTCTAAAAATTAAAGGCCTGACCTTAGCATCTGCAGTTGAAGCCTGTGTCCTGCATGAAAATGTGACCAGCCGCTATGCCCGATTTCAGGCGACCGAATCGGCATGGAGGGGGTCCCAAGTGATCGAATTGGCAAGCCAGGCCGCCCACGAGGCCGAACGCATCCAGGCAATCGAGTACCTCCCGGCCCGCGGCCCGGACGAGGGCGGCCGTTTTGCGCGCTTTTTGAGGCCTCCCGCGTTTGTGCGCGCCAAAACCTACGGCAACACTGAGTGACGTGCTGCGCAGGCGCCACCGACGCAAGATCGAACTGCGCATGCGCAGTGGCATAACGAACGCCATGACGTCATGACGTGCGGCAACTGTGGAGCTGCACATTTAAAAGGGCAATGTCCTGCAAAAACCCGACAATGCCTACGCTGTGGCAAGATGGGCCACTACGCTGCCTACTGTCGAGCGGCTCAACCTGTGGATCTTCCACATCTCCGACAACCTCGCAGACACGTGCGGACCATCCAGCCTCCACATCACGACATCCAAACCGACGACACAGATGACCAAGACGCCTTCCGGGTTGCGGTCATTGATGTGAACCGGGTCAACACCATCAATCCGGCCGATGAATGGAGTGCCACCCTGACGGTCAACCGATCGCCGATCACTTTCCGCCTGGACACTGGCGCCTCCGCCAACCTCATAGCATGGTCAGCATTCTATGCCATGAAGGCCAGACCACCAATCCAGCCATCCCGGTGCAAGATGGTCGACTACAACGGGAACGTTATCCCGGCCATGGGATCCTGCCAGCTCCAGGTGACACACAAAACACACACGGCCACACTCTCGTTCGAGATAGTTGGCTCATCGAAGGACTCCCTGCTGGGCGCACAGGCATGTAAGGCTCTCCACCTTGTGCAACGAATTCTCTCTCTCTCTCCAGACGGCACGTCTGACTTCCCGGATGCAGAGTTCAACGCACAGCTCCAATCGCTCCTCGCCCACAACCAGGAGGCATTCGAAGGCATGGGAACACTGCCATACACCTACCGAATTTGCCTCAAACCGGACGCCATCCCGGTCGTTCACGCACCTCGCAGGGTTCCTGCACCACTCAAAGACCGCCTCAAGCTGCAGCTGCAGGATCTCCAGGACCAAGGGGTCCTATCCAGGGTCACGGAGCCCACGCCATGGGTCAGCTCCATGGTGTGTGTCAAGAAGCCCTCTGGCGAGCTCCGCATCTGTATAGACCCCAAAGACTTCAATAATAATATTGTGAGGGAACATTATCCCATACCCAAACGGGAGGAGATCACCAGTGAAATGGCCCAAGCGAAGATATTCACGAAACTGGATGCTTCTAAAGGATTTTGGCAGATCCAACTGGACCCGTCCAGCCGAAAGCTATGCACCTTCAACACCCCTTTCGGCAGATTCTGCTACAACCGGATGCCATTTGGCATCATCTCGGCATCCATGGTCTTCCACAGAATCATGGAGAAGATGATGGAAGGCATCGAAGGGGTGCGCGTATATGTGGACGATGTCATCATCTGGTCCACCACACCGCAGGAGCACAGACATCGTCTCCAACGTGTTTTTGCCCGCATACAGGAAAACGGCCTGCGCCTCAACTGAGCCAAGTGCGCCTTTGGCCAGACCGAGCTGAAGTTCCTGGGGGACCATATCTCCCGGTCAGGGGTCCGTCCGGATGCAGACAAGGTGAGCGCCATCACAGCCATGCCGCAGCCGGCCGACAAGAAGGCTGTCCTACGCTTCCTTGGAATGGTCAACTTCCTAGGGAAATTCATTCCCAACCTTGCCTCCCACACAACGACTCTGCGCCACCTCGTCAAAAAATCTACAGAGTTCCAGTGGCAACACACACACCAGCTGGAATGGGAGGAGCTCAAACACAAACTCACCACGGCACCAGTATTGGCGTTCTTCGACACGTCTCGCCCCACCAAAATCTCAACTGATGCCAGCCAATCCGGCTTTGGAGCAGTGCTCCTGCAGAGGGATGACACGTCATCATGGGCCCCGGTTGCCTATGCATCGCGGGCCATGACCCCCACAGAGCAGCGCTACGCGCAAATCGAAAAAGAATGCCTGGGCTTGCTAACTGGTTTAGACAAGTTCCACGATTACGTCTATGGTCTTCCACGGTTCAAGGTCGAAACTGACCACCGCCCCCTGGTCAGCATAATAAACAAGGACCTGAATGAGATGACCCCTCGCCTCCAGCGCATCCTACTTAAACTCAGGAGGTACGACTTCCAACTGGTCTACACTCCAGGAAAGGACCTCATCGTGGCGGATGCCCTATCCAGAGCAGTGAGCACGCCGCCAGATGCGGAGGGGTTCGTATGTCAGGTCGAGGCACAGGTGGCCTTGACAGCGGCAAACCTGCCATCTGACGACTCCAGTCTGGCCCGCATCCGCCGAGAGACAGCGGCCGACCCCCTTTTACAGCGAGTGATGCGCCACATGACGGGAGGATGGCTCAAAGGGCAGTGCCCGCAGTTCTATAATGTACGAGACGACCTAGCCATCATTGATGGGATCCTTCTGAAGCTGGACCGGATTGTGATTCCGCACAGTATGCGCCAGCTGGTTCTCGATCAAATACACGAAGGCCACTTGGGGGTCGAGAAGTGCAGACGGAGGGCCCGAGAGGCGGTATACTGGCCGGGCATCAGTGACGATATTGCCAACATGGTGATCAACTGTACAACCTGCCAAAGGTTTCAGCCGGCGCAACCTCCTGAGACGCTTCTGCCCCATGAGCTGGTGACGTCCCCCTGGGCGAAGGTGGGTGTCGACCTATTTCACGCACTTGGCATGGACTATGTTATCATAGTGGACTACTTTTCCAATTACCCAGAAGTCATACGCCTGCACGATCTGACGTCGTCCGCTGTCATCAGGGCCTGCAAAGACACCTTTGCTCGCCACGGCATTCCGATGACTGTCATGTCGGACAATGGGCCCTGTTTTGCCAGCCATGAATGGTCGTCCTTTGCGGCCTCGTATGGCTTCACACACGTGACGTCCAGCCCTCTGCACCCCCAGTCCAATGGAAAGGCAGAGAAGGGCGTTCACATTGCCAAGCGGCTCCTCTGCAAGGCTGCTGCTGCCTGATCGGACTTCTACCTCGCCCTGCTGGCCTATCACTCGGCCCCACTAGCCACGGGTCTCTCGCCAGCACAGCTGCTGATGGGTCGCGCCCTCAGAACCACTGTGCCTTCCATCCTGGCACCAACAATAGACCATGCTCCGGTACTGCATAGGATGCAACTGCAGTGCGATCGCCAGAAGAGATCGTACGACACAAGGGCAACTGATCTTCCCTCCCTGGCCCCTGGAGACAACATCCGCATTCACCTACCAGAGGGTGGCTGGTCAGCACCTGCCGAAGTTCTCCGACGCGTGGCTCCCCGCTCGTTCCTGGTACGCATGCCGGATGGATCCGTGCGTAGGCGCAATCGGCGAGCCCTTCGCCTACTTCCACGCTCGCAACGGAACCATACACAGACGCCGTGTCCTCCACTGGTTCCTGATAGCGACTTCGTGGAGCTGCCATATACCATGCCCCTTCTGCCGCCGCCCGTGACCAGGCTTGCACCTCAGCCGGTGGTTCTTGACCCACCCTTGAGGCGGTCAACCCGAATTCGTCGCCCACCTACTAGACTGGACTTATGAGACTGTTCACATGTCACATTTTAGCAACTACTGTATTGTAACATGTCACTGTTTTATCGTTCCAGGCCTCGTTTGATCGGTCCAAATTTCAACGTTCTTCTTCTTTTGTTATGGTACAACCTCTTTAGCATGTCACACCTGACATCGCCCCTTGTATATAGTTACGCCACATGTACATGCTGTAAATATCACGCACACACACCTTTAGCTGCACTCAGGACACATTATTTATAACCACGTAGGCACATAATCTTGTAAAAAAGGGGGGATGTCATGATATTCAAAAACACATCACAACACACACATCATGATAGACAGACCAACAGACCAATTAGCACACATAACACGACAGCCAATCACAGACAAGAGCAGACACAGTATAAGACAAGAAACATGACACCTGCTGGCCAGTCCATTGGAGACAGGACAAGGCCAGGACCTCATTAACAAGACACTCACACATCACCACGTGCTGAGTACCACGTTAGATGTGTAAATAACTAGTTGGAATAAATCACTGGTGACAACTGTAGTAACAGTCAGGGTGTACAAATCATTCAACACCTTCTAAATGTGGGTCAGAGCTAGCCTGGTCTAGAGTGTTAATGTTAGTTTACTTAGAGGAGTAGAGAGTCAACCCACAGGCAGCTGTGTGCTTCGTTACTGAAGTTCAATAAATCTTATTGAACCAACGCCTACGTTTGGTGTATGCTTGATCATTTAACTGCATCGTGTTGCAGTCCGTGTTACACCAGGGTGAATAACACGACATCACATACAATAAATAAGTTAAAATGCAATGATTGCTTGATCATTAACAAAGAGGAGCAAAGAAATGAAGTTGAGTCTACTTATTCCAATGCTGGACCACATCAAGAACTTTATATGGTTCATTTGACACTGGCATGCTAGTAAACTTAGTCTTATACCAATGACCAAAGGTGCAGTATAAAGGTTCCATTACACCATGATATCAAGTTCCTGCAAGAAAAACTAGTTGGACAAAAAAAAAAATCAAAATTGCAATAAAATAGAGCATAAGAATAAAAATAGATCCTTTCAGAGAGAATAAAAGAGGTGGAAAGAAAAAAAAAACCTGTACTATTTTCTCTTTTTCAAAGAAGTAGCACATTCTACATGTTTGCCTTGACACTCTCCCTCTGATTTTTAGACTGACAGGTCACGATTTTACAAACTCATCTGGTCAGATAGCCGTGTGTGAGGAAGTAAGAGAGACTGTGTGGGATCTAAGTGGTTTCAGTTTTTAGAAAGGAGTAGGTGAAATTATGTGACAATATGAGTATGTGCAGTGGGCTAGATTTGAATATGTGTCAGTGACGGTTAACTGTGTCTCTGTTGCTTTCAATCACATGCACCCGACTCTTTCCATACTTGGAATAGAAGTAATCATATATATTTATTATTGAGCATAAAGTTTACATGCTCTCACATGCCACCGTGCATTTTAGAACATGTGCTATGTGACAAATTACACGTTACAGATATTTAAAGAAAGATTATGCAATGCTGTTGTCTGCTCATTTCATTGTGGCAATGCGAAGGCAACAGAAATGAGCACTTATTTTTCCAGCCACTGAGTGCAGTAAGTTGATGAGAGAGTCAGCTCTTTTTAATTAAGTAATTAAATAATTAATTTTTAAATAAATTTAGAGTACCCAATTATTTTTTTGTTCCAATTAAGGGGCAATTTAGCATGGCCAATCCACCTAACCTACACAGACACGGGGAGAATGTGCAAACCCCACACAGACTCCACACAGGGGCTGGTTTAGCACAGGGCTAAATCGCTGGCTTTTAAAGCAGACCAAGGCAGGCCAGCAGCACGGTTCAATTCCCGTGCCAGCCTCCCCGAACAGGCGCCGGAATGTGGCGACTAGGAGCTTTTCACAGTAACTTCATTTGAAGCCTACTTGTGACAATAAGCGATTTTCATTTCAATTTTTTCATTTCAGATAGTGACCCAGGGCCCGGATTCAAACCCGGGTCCTCAGTGCCGTAGGCAGCAGTGCTAATCACTGTGCCACGTGCCGCCCCTGTCTGTTTTTAATTGATATAATTTTCATTAAAACAGATAAGCTAAGAATATATTCTGCAACGCTGACCAGAAATGAGACCATGGGCTGTATCGTTCTGGGGGTTCCGGGTAGGGGGGGGGGCAGACAGTTCACCACCACCCACCCCACAGAAAACAAAGCACAGTCCGTGTGGAGCTGACTCATACCACGCTGGCCTGCCCACAGCCATAACATGTTGAGGACAATGCTAAACAGGGCCAATGTAGGACTTGTCCCTCAATGGGGAAGCACTTGGGAGCTGCTGGCTAACACGATTGGCTGGCAGCCCCATCAGTCCAGACAGTGCCAAGAGCACATTAGCGGGTGTTGCCAGGACTGCGACAAGGCAGCAGAAGAAGTCTCATGGATCCCTGGAAACAAGTAAGTCTGGGGTCTTAGGCAGAGAGGATTTGGGCAGGTTGGGGAGTGAGGTCAGGGACGATGATGGTGGGTTTAAGGCAGCAGGCAGGTAGGTAGAAAGAGGGGGTTCTATCTTAGAGCATCACCCAGCCTCAATGTGCAAAGGGTAGTCCACAAATATCGAACCCCATTCCTTGCCACCCTTTGAAGAATTTAATTTAAATATTGACTTGCCCACTCTTGAATGACTGGCCATGCCAAATGCCTTTTGGTGTGAGGTTATTCGGGTCAATTGATTTGGTATCAAACTTAAGTGGCCCTTGATTGTCTATTGAAATATGGTAGGTGGGTTGCTGATTTTGGGGATGAGCTTGGGTTGAATGGGAGGTGGTGGCCCTGCTGAAAACACACCCAACAGGGGACATAAAATGCAGTCCCATATCTTCTTTTCTTTTCTTTTCTTTTTTCTTTTTTCCAATTAATGGGCCATTTAGTGTGACCAATTCACCTATCCTGCACATCTTTGGGTTGTGGGATTGAGACCTACGCAGACACTCCACACGGTGCTGGGATCAAACCTGGGTCGTTGGCGCCATGAGGCAGCAGCGCTAACGACTGCGCCACTGTGCTGCCCTACAGCCCCATATCCTAAAGGTTCTCTTACATGTCCTGTTGAAAGTCAGCTACATCAGACTCATATTTAGTACTGGAATAGAAAATCTCCAAAGGTGCAGTATGAAAAAACAGAATTACTTTCAGGCTTCAGAAAGCAGTATTTGGGTTAGTAATTTAGGGACATGTCAATGCACGTGTCCCTCTTTAACATTAGGTTACTATAGAAATTAATGCATCAATTTATCCAACTTCTTCCCCAGTCTACAGTTAAAATAGCAATTCGAGAATTGCTTACTATGGATCTATCCATGTCATGTCAAGGCTTGATCAATGTACTGTCTTGAATAAAGATGGACCTTACTTTAGTTAAGGAAACAGAGCTTGACCTTCTGGTTCCATAGAAACCTCGGAAAATCTCCATACTAATAGGAGTGATGGACAGTTCTGAAGGAACATGTAACCACTGACTGTTCACTTGTAATTGTAAAGAATCAAATGTCAAAACCTATTCATGGAATTTTCATTACCTCTCTTTGGTATCGAGTTTAGGGATATTACTTTCGGTCATACAATCTTCATATGACAAGTGAGGCAATATCAATTTATTACATTTTAAAATTACACTTCTCCAATCTTTACATCATTCTGTATCCTTTTTAGACATAACATAGAACAATTGCACCTGTTTGGAAATTGCAATTGTTGAATGTAACTGAAATTTATAGATATTACATCCAAATTTAGTTTCAGAAGCCCAAGAATGACTTGTTATTCAGGACCTCAAAATGGTCACTTTTGTGAGTCAATTTGCACAAGAATTTGCTGAAAATAGAGAGCGTGATTCTCCCAAAAGGGAACAAAGTCCCCTAGTGAGTGTGTTTAGCCACGTGCTCGTGGTGCCGTGAAACACATGGCTTTTCAACATGACTCATGTCATATAAAGCTCATGAACAGGGAACACACGGCCGAGGCCAGACATAGCCCCATTTTGAATGACATCCTAATCTCCAAGGCCCCCAAATCAATTCCCAAACTCTCCACCCCCCAGCCCTAATCCACTATGGGAGGGTCCCCAGGCCTACAACACCCACGCAAGGCAACATCAGCCTGATCGCACATGCTCAAAGAATGCCAGCTTGGCATCCTGGCAGTACCCATGCCAGTCTGGCACCCAGGTGGTACTGCCAAGGTGTAGCTGGCATTGCCAAAGTACCCAGGTGACACCAGCAGTGCCAGGGCACCACCTTGCCCAAAGGGCATGCAGCTGTGGGCCTCCGATCCCTGGGAGACCCGCACGAGTGCCATTCCATCTGGCCCCCATTTGTGGTCAAGGCCACTGAGTTGAAAGCATTGAATCCCAAAGCCTCATGTACCTCAAGAATCTGCACATTAAAGTGAGGCTTACTGCCTCACGCTAATATGCAGATTTGGCAAAAAGTGATCAACCCAATGTGGGCAGGATTCACATTACAATGTCCTGTGAGATCGCATTGGATTTCGTGAGGTGTGCTGGAGCCGGGTAGATCCCGGGAGCGGGGTCTTCCGGCTTTCAATGGCCACACTGCGCCATGGCTGCTTTTCAGGTGCAGTGTGGCCGTTGGATCACGCCCAGAGTTTTGTTAAACACTTGTGCTGTCTGAATGTCACTTCACATTCAAGTCGATATACCGAGACTGATTTGTAACCACATATTCTCACATGTAAATAAAGGACTGACATCAGTATAAGACAAAAAGCAGCAATAGCACACAGAGTCATAGGACCAGGATTATGCCTTTAAGCCCCATAGCCTTTTTAGCCATTCAATGAGATCTTGTCAGATCTGTGACCTAACTCCATATAACCTCCTTTGCCCCATATCCCTTAACATCTTTGGTTAACAAAAAAATATATATCAACCTTGTTCAAAAAAAGGTGCAAGTATAAACCCAGCAACTATAGGTCACTTTACCTTCTATTGCAGGAAAGCTTTTAGAAATGATAATCCAAGACAAAGTGTGGATTAATTAAGGAAAGCAAGCGTGCGCGTGTTAATAGCCAATCATGTTTAATTAACTTTAGTGTGCTTTTGATGAGGTAACAGAAGGGATTATATGGGTAATGCAGTTATGTGGACTTTAAAAAGGTGTTTGATAAAGTGCCACATAATATGTTTGCCAACAAAGTTGAAGCCTGCGGAATAAAAGGGACAGGGTAAGCAGTGTAAGCATGGATACAAAATTAGTTGGGTGACAGGAAACAGAGAATAGTGGTGAACAATTGTATCTTGGATAGGAGGAAGATATACAGTGGTTGGTACAAGGACCACTGGTATTACATTAACAACTTTAACCTCCCTGTGCAGAGCACAATTTCAAAATTTCCGGTTAACAAAGAAAATGGTAAATAAAGTGCATTGGGAGGAGGCTAGTGATAGACTTTAAGAGGACAAGTCAAAGGCAAGCTGGTGCAATGGGTCATTATGTGACAGATGGTATTTAAGGCAGAGTAGTACAAAATAATTTAATTTCGTAGGAAGTCGGAAGAGAGGCAACCTAAAATAAAGGCACATTTCTGAAGGGGCTGCAGGAACAGAGGAACCTGGGGGTATATTTGCACAAATCATTGAAGGTGGTAAAAAGGGTTCAATTCCTACCAGCTGTCCAAAATCATGAGCAGGCTGGGCAGAGTAAGTAGGGAGAAATGATTTCCATTGGCAGAAGGGCCAAAAATCAGAGTGTTACGTTCAGGTGCTTGGCTGGTAAGAATGATGCACAGTAGAACGTCTAGTTCTTGACTTGTTAAAGTGTTTTATTATAAAATAAATGCATGGTAAAGATAACTGAAAGAAATATATTACTAACTACTAATACTGATAAATTATCCTAGAGCTACTGCAAGTATGACTATCCATTAACACAACTATCTCCCAACTCCTCGAGGTACAGAGTCAGGTGGTAGATTTACACTGCCACCTGCTGGTCGGAGGTCATTGACCTAATTAGATACATGATTGCTTATGCATATCATCATACAAGAGTTAAAGTGATTGGCAAAAGAACTAAAGACAACATGAAGAAAAACCTCTTTATGCAGCGAGTGTTTGGATCTTCAGTGCAGTCAGTGCCTCAAAGGCTGCGGGAGACAGATGCAGTCATGGCTTTCAAAAGGGATTTGGATGAGAACCAATATCTAGGGCCACAGGAAAAATAGCTGGAAAATGCAACTATCTAACTTGCTCTTGAGGCGAGACAGCATGTGCTTGAAGGGCTGAATGTGCTTCTTTTGTGCTGTGATAATTCTATGATTCTATTCTGCCAACCTCAGATTTAAAACTAACAATTGCTGTTTGTCAAAGAGAATTTCTAACTTCCAGCACTCTGTGTGTACAAGGGTTTTTAAATTTCACTTCTGGCTTAATTTTTTAGACTCTGCTCCCTCGATCTATACCCCTCAATCAGTGAAAATAGCTTCTTTCTAACTACTCAATCTGTTCCTCTTAATATTTTGAAATCTTTGAGCAAATCAAAAATTTGGGTTAACATGAGTTATCACTAGGTTGACATCGGAACAAAACAGCCCATGAGGATGAGCGGAGGGTCATAAGTTGGCACTAAGTTGGCACTGGAGCTATAAGGGGCCATGAGGATAAAGAGGCAAGTGTTGGTGTGGAGGGTGTGAAGGGGTTGGCATAGTTTGGCATGAATGAGACATGAGGAGTGGGTGAGTGAGGGGGGGGTTGAGATGGTGTGAGGGGTAAGGGCTAGACCGCAGAATATTTAACAACACAGCTGGGCCAAAGTCACCGAAAACTGAGATGGGACTTTTAACCATCCCACCTTGGCACTTGGCAGCCCCGGTGGCTTCCAGAGATGGTGCACTTGACTCCAGCACGTAACCACTCCCTCCAGAATGAAGATCCTGCAATTCAACATGTTTTCTCCCAAGGCAGGTGAGGCAAGCTGGAAAATATCCTGATTCTGCCCATTTTCCTCAGGGGTGAAAAGCAGTAATGCTGTCACTTCCCACACTAGGGGCGTCATTCTCTGACCCCCCAGCGGGTCGGAGAATGGCAGTTGGCCGCCGTGAATCCCGCCCCGCCGGTTGCCAAAGTCTCCGAAGGGAGAAAAGTCGGCGGGGCATTAATGGCGCCGCTGATGTCGGAGAATGACACGGGTCTGCGCAAGGCAGCCGATTTTCGGCCTGCCGATATTCTCCCTTCCGGATGGGCCGAAGTCCCGTCGACGTGATGACCGTTCACGTCGACGTAAATCGAACCTCCTTTTCATCGGCGTGAACCTGTGCTCCAGGTTCACGCCGACCAGCGTGGAGGTGAGTGACGGCCAGGGGGTTGGCCGCTGGGCAGGCGATGGCGTGGCCGCAGTCTGAATGTGTGGGGAGAGGTGTGTCTCGGGTTGTGTGTGTGTGTGTGCGGCAGGGGGGGGGGGTGGTTAGAGTGGGCTGGGCTCCGGGGGAGTGCCGGGAGGGGGGTCCGTGCCGGGGGGGAGGATGGGGGGTCCGTGCCGGGGAGGAGGTTGGGGTCCTTGCCGGGGAGGGGGATGGGGGGGGTCCGTGCCGGGGAGGGGGATGGGGGGTCCGTGCCGGGGAGGAGGTTGGGGGGTCCGTGCCGGGGAGGGGGATGGGGGGTCCGTGCCGGGGAGGAGGTTGGGGGGGGGTCCGTGCCGGGGAGGAGGATGGGGGGTCCGTGCCGGCGAGGAGGTTGGGGTCCGTGCCGGGGAGGAGGTTGGGGGGGTCTGTGCCGGGGAGGATGATGGGGGGTCCGTGCCGGGGAGGAGGTTGGGGTCCGTGCCGGGGAGGAGGATGGGGGGGTCTGTGCCGGGGAGGAGGTTGGGGGGGGTCCGTGCCGGGGAGGGGGATGGGCGGTCCGTGCCGGGGAGGAGGATGGGGGGTCCGTGCTGGGAAGGAAGCTGGGGTCCGTGCCGGGGAGGAGGATGGGGGGGTCCGTGCCGGGGAGGAGGTTGGGGGGGTCCGTGTCGGGGAGGGGGATGGGGGGTCCGTGCCGGGGAGGAGGATGGGGGTCCGTGCCGGCGAGGAGGTTGGGGGGGGGTCCGTGCCGGGGAGGAGGATGGGGGGTCCGTGCCGGGGAGGAGGTTGGGTGTTCCGTGCCGGGGAGGGAGATGGGGGATCCGTGCCGGGGAGGGGGATGGGGGGGGTCCGTACCGGGGAGGAGGATGGGGGGTCCGTGCCGGCGAGGAGGTTGGGGTCCGTGCTGGGGAGGAGGTTGGGGGGGTCCGTGCCGGGGAGGAGGATGGTGGGTCCGTGCCGGGGAGGAGGTTGGGGTCCGTGCCGGGGGGGAGGATGGGGGATCCGTGCCGGGGAGGAGGTTGGGGGGGTCCGTGCCGGGGAGGGGGATGGGCAGTCCGTGCCGGGGAGGAGGATGGGGGGTCCGTGCCGGGGAGGAGGTTGGGGTCCGTGCCGGGGAGGAGGATGGGGGGGTCCGTGCCGGGTAGGAGTTTGGGGGGTCCGTGCCGGGGAGGGGGATGGGGGGTCCGTGCCGGGGAGGAGGTTGGGGGGGTCCGTGCCGGGGAGGAGGATGGGGGGTCCGTGCCGGGGAGGAGGTTGGGTGTTCCGTGCCGGGGAGGGGGATGGGGGATCCGTGCCGGGGAGGGGGATGGGGGGGGGGGGCCTGTGTCGCGGAGGGGGATGGGGGGTCCGTGCCGGCGAGGAGGTTGGGGTCCGTGCCGGGGAGGAGGTTAGGGGAGTCCGTGCCGGGGAGGAGGATGGGGGGTCCGTGCCGGGGAGGAGGTTGCGTCCGCGCTGGGGAGGAGGATGGGGGGGGGTCCGTGCCGGGGAGGGGGATGGGGGGACCGTGCCGGGGAGGAGGTTGGGGTCCGTGCCGGGGAGGAGGATGGGGGGGTCCGTGCCGGGTAGGAGTTTGGGGGGTCCGTGCCGGGGAGGGGGATGGGGGGTCCGTGCCGGGGAGGCGGTTGGGGGGGTCCGTGCCGGGGAGGATGATGGGGGGTCCGTGCCGGGAAGGAGGTTGGGTGTTCCGTGCCGGGGAGGGGGATGGGGGATCCGTGCCGGGGAGGGGGGGGGGGCCTGTGTCGGGGAGGAGGATGGGGGGTCCGTGCCGGGGAGGAGGTTGTGGCCCGTGCCGGGGAGGAGGATGGGGGATCCGTGCCGGGGAGGAGGATGGGGGGTCCGTGCCGGGGAGGAGGATGGGGGGTCCGTGCCGGGGAGGAGGTTGGGGGGGTCCGTGCCGGGTAGGAGTTTGGGGGGTCCGTGCCGGGGAGGAGGATGGGGGGGTCCGTGCCGGGTAGGAGTTTGGGGGGGTTCGTGCCGGGGAGGAGGATGGGGGGTCCGTGCCGGGGAGGAGGTTGGGTGTTCCGTGCCGGGGAGGGGGATGGGGGGACCGTGCCGGGGAGGAGGTTGGGTCCGTGCCGGGGAGGAGGATGGGAGGTTGGGGTCCGTGCCGGGGAGGGGGATGGGGGGGGTCCGTGCCGGGGAGGGGGATGGGGGGACCGTGCCGGGGAGGAGGTTGGGAGGGTCCGTGCCGGGGAGGAGGATGTGGGTGTCCGTGCCGGGGAGGGGGATGGGGGCCCGTGTCGGGGAGGGGGATGGGGGGGGGTCCGTGCCGGGGAGGAGGTTGTGTCCGTGCCGGGGAGGAGGATGGGAGGTTGGGGTCCGTGCCGGGGAGGGGGATGGGGGGGGGGGGGGACCGTGCCGGGGAGGGGGATGGGGGGGACCGTGCCGGGGAGGAGGTTGGGGGGGATTCCGTGCCGGGGAGGAGGATGGGGGTGTCCGTGCCGGGGAGGGGGATGGGGTGTCCGTGCCGGGGAGGGGGATGGGTGGGGGGCTAGTGAGTTGGTCCACCTGGCCAGGTGCCAGCCTCCAACAGTTGGACCCATGCGGTCCATGCCACCTGGCTGGGGGGAAGGAGGGGATATGGGCAATGATGACATGTCATCGTTCCACCCCCCCCCCCCCCGCAACCAGGCCGTCATGTTTTCCGATCATCCAGCGATGTTGGCCGCCGTGGCGGCAGCCGCTAATGTCCATGTTGCCCTGGATGAGGAGGAGGCGGAGCGTGCCAGACAGGCGGCGCAGGCTGCCGCAGAGGGTCAGGCGGCAGCCGCCCAGGCTGGAGGGACACCTGACCGACAGGACGAGGAGGGGGAGGAGGACGTCGCGGCCCCACGGCAACGGAGGCACCCGAGGGCGCCCCGTGTGTACCGGCCCCGGCAGTCATACCAGGACCTCACGGACCGGGAATGCAGGAGGAGACTCTGGATGAGGCGGGAAACCGTGGCACACATCTGCCACCTGCTGGCACACCTGTCACCACGTGGCACTGGCGGGGGACACCCTCTCCCCGTGTCCGTCAAGGTTACGGTTGCCCTGAACTTTTATGCAACGGGGTCATTCCAGGCACCGAGTGGGGACCTGTCCGGCATATCGCAGACATCGGTGCATCGGTGCATCCGGGCAGTGACAGATGCCCGATATGCCATGGCGCACCGCTACATCCGCTTCCCTGTGGACCGGGCCAGCCAAGATGCCCGGGCCGTGGGCTTCGCTGCCGTGGCCGGGTTCCCCATGGTCCAGGGCGTGATCGATGGGATGCACGTCGCCGTGCGGCCACCTGCAGATAACAGGGCCGTGTTCACCAATTGGAAGGGGACCTATTCGATGAACATACAGGTGGTCTGCGACCACCGCATGATGATCCTGCACGTCTGCGCCCGTTACCCAGGCAGTGTACACGACTCATTCGTGTTGTCGCGGTAATCCATCCACGGCATGTACGAGGGACGCCATCCCCGGCTGAGGGGCTGGTTGCTGGGCGACAGGGGCTACCCATTGCGATCGTGGCTGATGATGCCTGTACGGAGGCCACGCAATGAGGCGGAGAACCGCTACAATGATGCCCATGTAGCGACAAGGGGAGTGATCGAGAGGTGCTTTGGCGTGCTGAAGATGCGTTTCAGGTGCCTGGACCTCTCTGGGGGCGCCCTCCAGTATCGGTCAGATAGGGTCGCCCGCATCATTGTAGTGTGCTGCGTCCTGCACAACATAGCCCACAGAGGGGCGATGTGCCGCAGGCAGAGGAGGGCGGAGTGGAGGAGCAGCAGGAAGAGGCGCAGTCCTCCCCAGATGAGGGGGATGGGGGCAATGGTCAGGGCAGACGGGCCAGACACAGGCGGGTGGCTGTCCACCATTACCGGCTGGCCCAGCGGGCACAGGACAGACTGATAGCCGCCCGCTTCACTGACTAGATGGGCATGGGAATCGGGTAGTATGGCCACAGACCGCACACCATGGCAACAGCCGACCACCCACACCCCCCAACCATCCACCCACCCATCACCCTCACCCTCCTCCCCAACCCCACCCACCCCACCCGCATGCACACCAGCTCCCCCCATTGCAGATCCACATGCGGCACAACGGCCGGGATCACACAGTTGCGGGTGGACGCGTGTCTATTGCAGGCCATGGAGGATGATGACAACCCGCCCTGCGGTGAGCTCCTGGCTCCACATCGTTGGACTATGTCTGACCCATGGCCACAGTACCACCATCCACCCGGACCATCCCTGCATGCGGCTGTGACACTGCAGCACACGGTCCCGTCCTCTGCCCGGGGGGATGTTGATGGCGGCCCAGGGGGAAGGGGGCAGACTCACCTGGGGCTGAGGTAAGACCACCCCTCACACACACTTGCGCTCAACGTACATGACACCCCTGCATGCTTCGGACAGAGCACAAAGGCAGCTTCTGTAGGTGTAACATTGACTTTAATAATCAAACAAGTTCATGCACGTGCCCTAGCCCCTTAAAACTCATCTGTGCCCTGCACCCGTGCCAACTTGCTCAGTGTCTAATTGTTTGGCCTTACGGGCCCTTTGACTACGTCTACGTGGTTCCCCAGACGGTACAGCAGAACTGGAGGTGGACTCCTGTGATTCCTGCCCTCTGACACTGGATCCCTTTGGCGGCCGTTTCCTGGGGCGTCCTGGCCTAGATGGGCCAGGCTGCGGCCCGGGCGACTGGGATGGCGAGCTGCCAGCCTGTCCTGCCCGTTGCCCACCCGATGCACCTGGGACAGGAGCAGGGGGAGTCCGAGGTGTCCCGGTGTTCCGGGACCTCCCCTACAGGGGTAGCCGGGATGGACCACACCACCTCCTCCTCCCTCGGGGTGCCCGATGGCCCCCAGGCCTCTACATGGGTGGGGGATGCGAACGGACTGGTCATCCGACGCCCCCCCGACATCTGGCGCTGCCAGTCCTGGAGGCCCGTGCTGGTATCGACAGGGGTCTGCAGGTTTGCAGCCATGGAGCCCAGGGGGTTGGCAAACCCTGTCTGTGACAGTGCGACGCCGGCTCGCACATGGCCACTGGCGCCGATGCCCTCAGCGATGGCCTGCAGAGACTGGGCCATGGCCTGCAGAGACTGGGCCATGGCCTGCTGAGACTGGGCTATGGTGTTGAGCGCCTCTGCCATCTGGCGCTGGCACTGGCTCATGGCCTCCTGTTAGAGGGCAGCCATGTCCTGGGCCACAGACGCCGCCTGCACGGAAAGCCCCAGGCCTCGCAAACCGTTCCCCATGTCTGACACCGTCGCACCCATTGCCTCCACCGCGGACGCCACCCGTGCGGTGTCGGCCTGGGTGGCACGCATGACCGGCACCACTTCCAGCTCCTGGACGCGGGTGGACTCCTCCACCTGCGACTGCAGCCGCCGCAAGCCGGCCGTCACCCTCTTCGCTCGTCTCCGGGTCGGTGGTTGCATCGGATCTATGTGTGGGTGTGGAAACTCCAGGAACCCGGGATCCATCTGGGCGGCAGATGTTCGCTTGTGCTGGGCTGCCCTCCGACCGCCCGGCCCCTCTGCTGCTCCTACCTCCACCTGCTGTACTGGGACGGCTGTGTTGTGCGCACCAGTGAGTGTACCAGACGCCTCATCACTAAAGTACCCAACCGAGGTGAGTGTTTCTGCGATGGTGGAGGGCGTTGGTGACAGCAGTGGCGTTGTGTCGTGCTCTTCGTCCCACTCTGAGTCCATGGCACTTTGGGGTGGGGGTTCGTCTCCACCCATCCACTCTGAGTCACTGTCCGGTATTTCGTCTTCCAGTGTAGTGCTGTCCCGGGTAGGGGTGTCCTGGGTAGTGGTGTCCTGGGTAGTGGTGTCCTGGGTAGTGGTGTTCTGGCTCGGATGTGACGGGGGCCAGTGGCTGCCCCCCTCGTCGTTGGGTGGCACACACCTGCCTCGTCGCTCCCACACGTGACGGGGGTGTCGTCTCCCTGTTGCTCCAGGTCTCTCCGTCTCCCGTGGTGTGCGAGGGGCATCCTGCGGGCATCGCATGCCGGAGGGTCCGGGTCTCTCTGTCTCCCGTGGCCTCCGAGGGGCATCCTGCGGGCATCGCATGCCGGAGGGTCCGGGTCTCTCCGTCTCCCGTGGCCTCCGAGGGGCATCCTGCGGGCGTCGCATGCTGGAGGGTCCGGGTCTCTCCATCTCCCGTGGCCTCCGAGGGGCATCCTGCGGGCGGTCTACATCTGCGGGGATGGGTACCTCGACGTTTGCTCCTGCGATACACAATGAAGCATGCATGGTTAGACACGCAGGCAGTGATCAGGTGATATGGGGAAGGGGGTATATGGGGGAGGGGGGATATGGGGGAGGGGATATATGGGGGAGGGGGATATGGGGGAGGGGGGATATGGGGAGGGGGGCTATGGGGGATATAGGGGAGGGGGGATATGGGGGAGGGGGGAGGGGGGATATGCGGGAGGGGGGATATGGGGGATATAGGGGAAGGGGGATATGGGGGAGGGGGGATATGGGGGAGGGGGGATATGGGGGGTTATGGGGAGGGGGATATGGGGGAGGGGGGATATGGGGAGGGGGGATATGGGGGATATGGGGGAGGGGGGATATGGAGGGGTTATGGGGGAGGGGGGATATGGGGGATGGGGGATATGGGGGATGGGGATATGGGGAGGGGGGATATGGGGGATATGGGGGAGGGGGGATATAGGGGAGGGGGGATATGGGGGAGGGGGGATATGGGGGATATGGGGGAGGGGGATATGGGGAGGGGGATATGGATATCGGGCGGGGGGGGCTCACCCTGCCTGCTCTGACGAGGTCGTTCACCTTCTTGTGGCACTGGGTGCCTGTCCGTGGTGTCAGGGCCGCAGCGGTGACGGCCTCTGCCACCTCCATCCACAGACGCCGGCTGTGGCGTGGGGCAACTCTGCGGCTGTGCCCGGGATACAGGGCGTCCCTCCTCTGCTCCACTGCGTCCAGGAGTGCCTCCACATCCCGTGACTGGAACCTCGGGGCTGAGCGGCGGCCAGCCATCCAGTCGGGTGTTCCGGTCGGGTGGGGGGGAGCAGCGCGGCCTTATGAGCCGTCACGCCATGCGGCGTGTATGACGCTGCATGGCATGAACCACGTGCGCAAGCGCGGATCCCGTCACGTCGCTGGTAGCCCATTTCGGGCTGGAGACTTTTGACCCATTTTTCCGACGTGACGCAAGTCGGATTTGCGCCGTTTTTTGCGCCGATCGGCGGACTTTGCGCCGAAAGCAGAGAATTTCACCCTAGCTCTGTTACCCTTGGTAGGCCCAAGGAGCTATCCTTGGCTCCCTCCTGTTTCCCATCAGCATTCTGTTCCTCGGTGACAGCGTTCGTTTTCAGGTGTTCGCTGGCGACACCCTGTTCCACCTCAGCACCACCTTTGACAAATTCTCCACTGTTGCTAAATTATCAGATGGCTTCTCAGAAATTCAGTACTCGACAATCAGTCAAGTGCATAGTGAATATATATGCAGGTCCATTCTGGTCAGATAGGCTTTCCCCAATGCAAACTGAGGAAGCTCATCTTGTGATTAGATACTTTCCAGTCTTCTCGGCTTAACACTGAGCTCAACATCAGGCCGTTAACCCTGCCCACTTTAATAGTTATTTTCCCCACCCTCTCCCCTCACAGATCCAGGGCGTCATTCTCCGACCCCCCGCCGGGTTGGAGAATGGCCGTTGGCCGCCGTGAATCCCGCCCCCGCCAAAGTCTCCGGTACCGGAGATTGGGCGGGGGCGGGAATCGGGCTGCGCCGGTTGGCGGGACCCCCCGCTCAATTCTCCGGCCCGGATGGGCTGAAGTCCCGCCCAGAAATTGCCTGTCCCGCCGGCGTAAATCAAAGCTGGTATTTACCGGCGTGACCAGGCGACGTGGGCGGGCTCCGGGGTCCTGGGGGGGGCGCGGGGCGATCTGACCCCGGGGGGGGAAATCCCTTCGGCGTCGGCCTAGCCCCTCAATGTTGGGGCTCGGCCCCCAAAGATGCGGAGCATTCCGCACCTTTGGGCCGGCGCGATGCCCGTCTGATTGGTGCCGTTTTTGGCGCCAGTCGGCGGACATCGCGCCGTTGGGGGAGAATTTTGCTCCCAGTCTGTAGCTTGTTCTTATGCTTTGCTTTCAGAGGGCTGACCCCAGCAGTACAGCAGAACTCTTTCCCTGCTATTAACACATCTGCGATCTGACCTTTATGCCACTATTAGCATCTGCCTTAGTCTTTAGCACTGCCATTAACACCCCCTTTGTATTGTGTCTATGGCATCTTTACCAAATCATGCTCCCACCTATCCTTTACCTTCTATTTTTCTCTTTCTACTCTACCCCATCTCTTCGACAGTCTAAAACCCATCTCGGGCTGGTTACTCCGGCCCCACAGATCCATGGGGCGGGATTTTCTGAGCCCCACGCCGGGCTGGAGAATCGCCGCAACCGCGCCACGCCGCCCCGATGCCGGCACGCGATTTTCCGAGGAGCAGAGAATCGCGCCATTTGCGCCGCGCATTTCGCGCAGCGCCGGTCGAGGGCCGCTGTCCGCAGCCGGGCCGCCAATTCTCCAGCCTTGATGGGCCGTGCGGCCGCACGGAAACGGCAGAGTCCTGCCTGCGCCGTCCACACCTACTCGCAGCCGGCGGGAACTCTGCTCGCAGGGTCGGGGGGCGGCCTGTAAGGGGGGGGGGGCTCCTTCGCCGGGGGGTGGGGGGCTCTCCGATGGGGTCTGGCCCACGATCATGGCCCACCAATCGGCGGGCCGGCCTCTCCGGCCCCGGCCCTATTTTATTACGCGGCTTGCCCCTGAACTCCCACGCCATGTTGCGTCGGGACTGGCGCGTTGAGGAAGTCCCCCTCGCATGCGCGGGTTGGCGCGGCGCCCAGTTGGCACCGGGGAGGGAGGCTGGAGCGGCGTGAACCGCTCCAGCACCATGATGGGGGCCAGAATCGGTAGTGCCCGCGCCTGTTTCGCGCCATCGTGAAATGTGACGGCGTTCACGACGGCACGGACACTCTGCCTCCATTTCGGAGAATCCTGCCCATGGTTCTTGGTGGCGCGTCGTTCGCTGGCAACAAGATTCACTACTCCTGCCACATGTCAATGGGATTTCCCACGGAAGCCACTCCACGCCACCGGGGAACCTGCGGGCAAGGTTGCACTGTCAGCAGGAACAGAAAATCCCAATGGTCAGAGAACTCCAGGCCACATTCCTACCACTCTTCAGCTCTGAAGAAGAGTTAAATCTCTTCTCTTTCTACAGATACTGCCAGGCCTGCTGACATTTTACAGCATCGCCTGTTTTTATTTTAAATTTTAGCTAATCTCTGCCAACCATCTTTAATAGGTGACAGAAGTTTAAAAAATCAGCAAGTCTCCCCCACCTGTTGTCATTGAAGAGTTGTCCATTCATGACATGTTTCCATGGACTGATGTCTGTGGCACCGGAGCAAGGGGAGAGGCTTTCTAGAAAGGGCAAACCTGACCCCAGGTTCAATGAGGCCACCCTTGGTGCCCTCCTGCATGCAATATGTGACGGTAATAATCAGCTCATGTCGAGTGCTGGGAAGAGGAGGAAGCCATCCTCGTGCTACGTGGGAAGAGGTGGCCAAGGAGGTCAACAGTGTTGATATGTTAAGGAAGACTTTGTACCAGTGTCAAAAAAGGCTCAATGACCTCATGACAGGTAGCTAAACGTCTGCCTGTTTAGCCTTGGAGCGGTGTAAGTTCATTTGCTCCTCTGCTGAAGGTTTTTGGGTTCCTCCTGACCTTTGGGGTCTGGCGCTGCTCTGTCCCCATCCGGAAGGATGAAAACATCCTGAGCCTCCCTATGTTCCCTTCTTCCACTCATCTTCCTCCACCTCTTCTCCTCACTGGAGGATGTATCTCCAACTGAGAGAGCAGTCTCAGGCACTTTACACCCTCGCTCCGTTCCTGGGTAATAGTCAAGAACATATTCCATCAAAAGAGCCCTCTGAATCAGTGGAAAGTCCTTTTCATGAAAAATATCCAAATGGCACTTTTGTTGACTCAAATGAGCAGTCCCTGTAGTCAATAGAGTTTGGACTAAAGCTGAGTCTCTGGACTCAGCTGCAGTTTTAAAATCCACCCAAAGGAGTTTTTCCTTAAAAAACAGACCCCCGCCCCATAATAAATCTAGCCCTTATAGGTGTATCATTGCCTCCTGGCTGTATTATTTTAGTGTGATGAATGGTTAATTAGCTGGATCACCTTTTAAACAGATATTTAAATAATGCATGCGGGTTCCTGGCTTTTTGACCTGCCCATGTGCCGTAATGTTGGAAACTGACGGGATGGTATCCAAACAGCTCTTGGTGTCATCACAGTCCCATAATAAAGCAGGAAGTGCTTCTGATCTGGGAGCATAAAATTCAGCCCCAAGTCACAGTACTCATGTACCATGTGCCATAAATGATGGAAGCCTGGTCCAGTCAAGATGCACACTGCATCGAGAGACATTCTTCCCAGCAATCAACTTAAAATGGCTGCAATACTGGCACAATCACAAAGTTCATTCCTCCAAAAAATATATAATCATGATTTTGATGGTACTAGATAGGACTTGAATGATAATAATATTTATTATTGTCACAAGTAGGCTTACATTAACACTGCAATGAAGTTACTGTGAAAATCCCCTAGTTGCCATATTCCAGCACCTGTTTAGGTACACAGAGGGAGAATTCAGAATGTCCAATTCACCTAACAAGCACGTCTTTCGGGACTTGTCGGAGGAAACCGGAGCACCCGGAGGAAACCCACACAGACACGGGGAGAACGTGCAGACTCCGCACAGACAGTGACCCAAGCGCGAATCGAACCTGGGACCCGGCCGCTGTGAAGCAACGGTGCTAACCAATGTGTTACCGTGCCACCAGCACGGCCTAACTAAAGGCCAGTCAATTATTTTGTTGACTTTGATTAAGGGAGGAATATTTGCCGAGATATTACTGACCTGCTCTTCTTCAAATAGTATCATAGGATTCTTGACTTCTACTTTTACCACAAGAAAGCAGAGAAGATCTTGGTTTAACAACACAGATGGTGCACCTTAAAATGCACATCTCCCCCTTCAAGGAGACCCATGATGGGCATTAATACTGGCATAGACAGTTGGGCCACATGGCCTGTTTCTGTGCTATAAAGTCTAGGCACTTCTAGGTAACCAAGTATATGAGCTAAGTCATGGCATGGGCTTTAAACTTATCACAGATGAGAATTCTACCAATTGAAGAACAGTATAAGAGAAAAAGTGGATTGGTAGATAAATAAATAACCAAAGCTGGTCGAGTTATTCTTTACCCTTCTCCACTAAAAAAATAGCATAAGAGAGATAAGCTAACTCATTTTGCAATTTGCATCTTGTCAGTGCTCAGCTCTTGTGCATCTTGTGTGCGACTGCAAGTCCCTTGGATTCCATAATATGCCAAGCCATATTTTCATATTTCTCAGATTCAACCCATGTTTTTCAGAGCTGAGAGCCAAATTGAAGACAATTTTGTGTTGTGGGCTCAAGGGATTGAAGCGAGAGTGCCAGATCACATTTCACTCATGCTGTTCAACAGTCATGAGAAAAGGGCCATTTTCCATCCCTGGGCTGGAATAAAAAAGTCCTTCAAATGTCCATGGAATGCTTTTGTACAGTTTGCCTATTGTACACAAGTACAGAGGAGTTGCTGATTGCCATAACTAAACTGACATTTGCAAGGAAGCTGATAAATAAAATTAAAATGACCCAGTTATCTTATTTACATACTGAGTTGTAGTAATACACCCAATTTCTGCCTCTCATTTCATTCCTATTAAAACGTAGCAGAGCAACTCCAATTCACACAAGAGCTTACTTTAATAGTCAAAGCTGGCAAATTCCCAATATCCAATGTAGCAATTAGCAGCCCTGCTGTATTTGCTATTCATGGTTTGATGTAAAAACTTGTTTATTAAGATGGGCTTGAGGCACTGGTGTGCAATAGACCTGGATGTAATTAGATTGCAATTATTTGTCTGTTTCTGATATTGTAAACTGGCACTTAGCACATCAGTTAATTTGACACTGCACTGCATGGTTTACTCTGTAATTAAAACATGTTCTGTTAATTAGATGATGACCACTTTATTTCAGGCTCTTCTGTTTTGGTTTTGTTCTGTGGTGTATTTGTATCATAGGCAACCAGACGCTCCACTAATGAGTTCTTGTTTTGTTTCAATTACCACCTGCTATGGAAAGCAAAGGCTTGCCTCTCCCCGCCAGCCCCCACCTCCTGTGTTTTTTTTGTTGCGTTGTTTTATATTAATGAGGCAACATTTCTCGATGAGAATGCTAACATTAAACAGATTAATTGGGACTTTTATGAAGTGCCACACCGTAGCTTTAAATGTGGTCCTTGCAATTAAAAGGAACACAGTTTAAAAGTTGCCAAATATGCTCCTGAAGCATAAAATTCCCAATTTTAACTACATTTCTTTGCAATTAGTAACCACAGATCACAGATCAGTTACTTCTGGTACCAGTTGGCACTAATGAGAATGTACAAACTGCACCAATGTTTTCATCTAAACATTCTTCAATTGCTGTTGTTTTCAGAACACTTCTTTGAGTTAGAATTCCAGCTTACACAAGCCGCTTGAAAATCACAGGTATCAGTCTTTCTTAAAAAAAATCAACAAGGCGATACCGTAGGTGGAACATCCATCATAAAATTCTGCAATTTGTGTAGTTATTAATTTACATATATGATTTTATTTTTGCAGCAGTAAGCTCTTCAATAAAATATTCACACATCAGATGTCCAATAAATTCTTCTTGAGATAAAAACATGTCAGGTATAATATGTACGTTATTTTGACACAACCTTGGGGCTAAAACACCTATTGCTTTCTGATGAATAGGCTCTGGTTCCTAAGGCCATGTTTATATAAAAGAAAACTTTTAAAAAAAATTCTGGGAAGGATCCACAAGTTTCAAATAAGCTTCAGAAGCATAGGTACAGTCTCAGTGTTATACTCATGCTGTGATATTTTGTGAAATTAAGATTTACACTAGACAACAGCCAAGTAGTTCTCAAAGGCAATGTGGGTCCATATTTGGATATCATTATCCACTCCATTGAACCCTCAAATCTGTCTCTGCCTACACGATTTTCTATTGACATATGGTGTTACATCATTTTGAGGAGCAGTGCTAACAGATTTTCAGGTTCATTTAAGGTTTTTAATTTTTCAAATTCTATGCCTAATTCATTAATAGATCCTAAAAGATAAATGTAACGTAAAGACAAAACATGTTTCTAAGGCCAAAATAGTGTATGCATTTAGCAGCTGCCTTTGTACATAGTATCTGTGAGGGGAAAAATAAATGTTCAAATCTTCGAGATTAGAGCAACAATAAGTATAATGATGTTTGACTGGATTCCACTGGCTTCACAATAGGACACGACTTTTCTTATTTCTTTAACAATCAAAAGATGACTAAATGGTTGCAGGTGGTGATGAAAATAAAAGCCATCCATCATTATTTATTAGCCATGAAAAAATACACAATAATGTAATTTAATCTCAAAGAAAAAGACAATTATTTGCACATATTGATAATATAACTTGAAAACTGTCGAAATATTAGCGGTCTAATATGATGTTTGATTTTTTATTGCTTTAGCACCATTAGCTACGAAAAATAATGTAATTTCATCAAAAGGAGAAAATCCACAATTATTCAGATATGCTAACAACATGAAGAGCATATTGTTTTGAATAATTACATTCTGATATCCTATCTGGTTGCATGTTGTTACATCCTTATGAATTCATTCATAATGCTTAACTGTGTAGGTTAGAGGATTGTAACAAAATGCATTGGAAAACTTTTGCTTTTAAATTAAACTAACTTGTCTGGGCAAGTTAGCAAAAGGAACATTTAATGTTTGACTGTTAAAGTTGCAATATTCCCTTTCCTGGATCTTTTTATAGGTCCATATTGAACTCTTTAAAAATATCTCTACTTATGTTTCTAAAATGATTTCATACTGATCACTTTCCCTTTAAAAGGCAATTAAATGTTAATGCAGTAATGTTGTTCCTGACAGTCCTGCTTTTAGATCAGTCTGGATATCCACTGATCCCTGCTTGGATGACTTTGAACTGTCATAACTGATCTGTGATTGACAGGCTGTGCATTAGAATTGAGACAGTGCAGTTTTGAAGAAAGAAAACATAACCTTTTCTATATTTTATACATGGTAACATCTAGCAAATTTTCACCATGTCCTTCATGACTTTTTTTTAGCTTTCTCATTAAAATTGTTTCGCAATAATAATGGCATGTGAGATTAAAGCCATTTTAAAAGAATGATTATTTGTAAATGCTGGAATCTCTTATGAGCATATGTGTATTTATACATTTTTTCCCTCAATGTTTTATTAAAGTTGTTTGCTTGGGCTGGTATTAATAAAGACTGGATGAATGACCAGGGTGCAGATATACAAATGTGTAAACGTAGACGATGCAGCTTTATAGCAGTGGCTAAATAAAAGTTGCAGTTTCAGCACATATTCGTTGGCTAACATTCCTTTCCCTGTGTTTCCCCCCATTAAAATGGCGTATTTGAATTATATGATGGCTTTAATGTCAGAAAACATCTTGAAGTTTGGGCAGCACGGTAGCACAAGTGGATAGTACTGTGACTTCACAGCGCCAGGGTCCCAGTTTCGATTCCCCGCTGTGTCACTGATGTGCGGGGTTTGCACGTTCTCCCCGTGTCTGCGTGGGTTTCCTCCGGGTGCTCTGGTTTCCTCCCACAGTCCAAAGATGTGCAGGTTAGGTGGATTGGCCATGCTAAATTGTCCTTAGTGGCCAAAAAGGTTAGGAGGGGTTATTGGGTTACGGGGACAGGGTGGAAGTGAGGGCTTAAGTAGGTCGGGGCAGACTCGATGGGCCGAATGGCCTCCTTCTGCGCTGTATGTTCTATGAGGTGCTTCACATGAGCCAGGGAAGTGGGATGGAAATTTTCAGAGATGGGAGAAGAGGATTAAGACATTAAAAGATTTGTTTCTTTGGGGTCGGTTTGCAGGTTTGAAATAGCTGGGAGCGAAGTAGGGGCTGGAGCAGGGGGAAATGTTTAGGTACATGCTGGTTCTAGATTTTGCCAGGAATGCACTACAGAGCCACCCAGTGGAGCCGACCTCCACATTGCTGGAGGAGGTGCTGGTGACAGGGGGACTGGAGAAGGGAGTAGTGTCGGCGGTTTACGGGGCTATTTTGGAAGAAGAGAAGGCACCGCTGGAAGGAATCAAGGCTAAGTGGGAGGAAGAGTTGGGAGAGGTTATAGAGGAGGGGTTCTGGTGTTAGGTTCTCCAGAAAGTGAAAGCTTCCACCTCATGTGTGACATTGGGGCTGATACAGCTGAAGGTGGCATATAGAGCACACCTCACAAGGGCGAGGATGAGCTGGCTCTTTGAGGGGATAGAAGATGTGTGTGAACGTTGTGGGGGGGGGGGGGGGGGGGGGGCGCGAATCATGTTCATATGTTTTGGTCTTGTCCAAAGCTGGAGGATTACTGGAAAGAGGTTTTTAGTGGTGCATGTGAAACTGGACCCAGGCCCTCGAGAGGCCATATTCGGGGTGTCGGACCAGCCGGGGTTGGAAATGGGTGCGGAGGCAGATGTTGTAGCCTTCGCCTCGTTGATCACCTGAAGGCAGATCCTGTTGGGATGGAGAACAACCTCTCCACCCTGTGCCCTGGCATGGTGGGGGGAGCTGTTGGAAGTCTTAACTCTTGAGAAGGTTAAGTTTGAACTGAGGGGAAGGATGGAGGGGTTCTACAATTCATGGGCGTTATTCATTATGCACCTTCAAGAATTGGATAACATCGAACATTAGGGGGGAGTTGGGAAGGTTGGGGGGAGGGGGACTCTATGTGTTAATGGTGACTATGGGTGATTCCTGATTCCTTTTTGTTATTTGTTTATGTTAACATGCAGGCTGCTTTTTGGGGGGTTTGGTGGGATGATGGGATTGTTGTTGATATGGGAATTTACATTGTATTTGTTGCTGCTTATTGTTTATTATTGGTGGGTGTAAATTTGGGAGAAAATGTGAAAAAGGAAAATAAAAATATTTTTTTGAAAAGGTGCTTCACGTGAGCTTCCTTTGACCACCAAACTGATCTATATGTATTAAATGATATTAGTGATGTTACAGGTTTATTCTCATGGATGGAGCTGCTCTCTCCACTCTATTCCTGCCCAAAGTGTGCCAATCACAAAGTGTACCCGCATAATCTGTAGCCCTTTTACCATAGCCCCATTGTAAGGATTCATAAGAGTTTATCCTGCACAGTCCTAATTGGAGAAAAAACAGCTCACAATGCCTATTATGTGTATTACAGCACCGTGGTGACCTACCCACGACCTAGCTTTAAGGCCAACTAAATTGGATTTCCTAAATTAAAGAATTGGGCATTTCAAATCATACTGCAGTCAAACCTCAGGCAGGATGTTGGAATTCAGACTTGACCAAATTCAAATACTCAACCAACACACAAACTGTCAGAACATGTTTGGACCTGCCCCATCAATCACCCATTAGGTGATCATTGCACCTTATTGATATGCTCAGGTCTATTGTCAGTAGCCCAGGTCGAGCCAGATTTTCTGTCACCCAGAGTTTCTGCTGTTACCTTATATGAGAACAGGTTATGTACAGCCCACACCACGAGAGATGGGATACCAGGGGCGGGCTCAGGTGGCCTGTCAAACGGTCATCATTGACTGCTGAAGACCCCTCCTTAGGCATCATTGGCAGAAAGCCAGAGGAAATGGCAAAAAGGTGTGAAGGAAGTGTGGACCCCTCAGGAGCGGAGACTCAGCATGCGAGGTGACCTTGACCAGATCGGAGAAGTGAAGACCAGGCCAGACCAAACCTTGACCAAACCAGAAGGAAGGAAGGAAGCAAGGAAGAGACCGCCAGCGAGAACCACCTTTGTGAAGAAGGGCCAGAGGAATTCCAGCGATCATTGCCTACCAAGCCATCTTATACAGGTAGTAGACACTGATCTTGGGTACCTCGAGTATTTTGTGGGTAATTAAGGGTTAATTGTGTAAATAAATATCGTTGAATTTTGAACTTGTGTTTTTCGTTTGTTTCCTTGAAAGACACCGTCGGTAAAACCTTTGAATAAGTAAACAGGTCGAAAGTACCTGAGGTTTCACAGGTACAACAGCATGATGCAAATAGAACCTGAACTTAGATCTGGAACTGTTGACACAAATATATCATTATGGCACTGGACCATGAACTCTTTCAAAATGCACCCTACAGCCTAAAACAGGCACCCCTGTGTCCAATATGGTAGATGTTCTGTATTCTACGCCGGAACATGCTATATTAGTAAAGTTTCAGTATGGGCACCAGGGTCCAGAATCTGACGATGTGCAGCAGACACCTACAGCTTGCCGGTTAAATTATGCATGTGATCCAATTTCGTTTGGACCTTGGGCCCACTCATTTTGGTTCAGGGAAATTACCCTACATCCAGCTTGCACTGGCCGGTCAGTACAGCCCAACTTCTCCCTCATCAAATCCTTATAAGACAACCCAGCTGCATGATCCATATTGATTTCCTGCCTTACAAGGTGACAATATGTGCTTGTCAGCTTCCTCAGCATGCTGCATTTCAAGATTGCTCCTCTAATGTTAAGAAATCTAGTGCACATGTTAATGGGAATGCAAACTACAGCTCTATGATGTACCTGACGTGGCCACATTGGAAATAATTGGTCATAAAGTGCGCTGAGGGAATGGTAGAGGGTGAAACTGAAGGCCACAAATCTCTGCCATAAGAATAGGAATCACTAGATGCAAAAAAGATCAAGATACATCTATTACCCTGGTAGCTCTATGACACAATTGACTAATCTCTCTCATTTAGTCTACAACAGCCTCAGACACGAGGCAAGAAAAAGCTGAAATGGTGAAAAGCATTGAGGACAATGGACTGAATTCTCCGCCGTCGGGATTCTCCATTTTGCCAGCAGCCTGGGGTTTTCCCCACGCGGGCTGCCCCAAAAGGGGAAACCCCATTGACCAGCCGGCGAAACAGAGAATCCCGATGGCATGCCACACCAGAAATCTGGTGCAACAGGATGGAGAAACCCACCCCATATGTCCAAAGTCACCCCTTCCTCTCAGGTTTCTTATACTTACCACATGCCATGTCATAAATTATTCAAATACTATATTCCAAAATATTACTTTCTGAAAGAAATCAATTTAATTTGCATTTAAATGAATTAACACTATCTGCTTTCATCATTTCCCTCAGGAACCTGCTTTATAGATTTACCACTCACTCATTGAAAAAATATTTCAGCAGATTAGTTTTGAATTTATACCTGTAAGAGCACAGAGTGTGCCCTCTGGTTTGCAGTCCTGTACAAGGTGGAACCATTTCTCATGATCTATCTTATCTAGCCCCTTTAGAATTTTAAAATCAACAATCACTTTTCAGCTTCTTTTTTTCGCACTAATAAAATGCCCATTTTATATAATTACTTGACATTATACAATTCCTCCATTCCTCAGTGATTCTAATTGATCGCTTCTACACTCACTTAATAACATCCTTTCTCTACTGTGTTAATGAGAACTGTAAGGATGCACTCCCAATTTATAAAGTGGCAGGATGAACTCAGTATTTTGGCCTCATATTTACCTTTGAATTTATCCCAACGTTTGAGCTGCTTTACTGACACCGACCATTGATGTCATAGCTTCAATTAGCTTTCAATCAGGATCTCAATTTTTTTTTTGCACAGATTTTCTTTCCAGTTAAATACTAGCCCCTCGCTAGATTTCTTTGGACCTTATGTGAACCACTTCTAATTTCTTTATCTTGATTTTCATTTAAAAAACTAACTTCTCAAATACATCCTGTGGCTTATTGCAACCTGCTACCTGCATTAAAATAAAAGCAAAATACTGTGGATATTGGCAGCTTCCGTAGAGAGAGAATTATGTTTTGAGTCCAATATGACAGATATGTCCAATATAAATTTTGAAAAAGAATCACATTGTACCCAAAACATTAACTCTGAGGTGAATTCTCTGCCGGCGGGATTCTCGTTCCGCAACCCCGCCCTTGGGTTTCCTGGAGGTGTGGGGTAGCCACAATGGGAAATCCCACTGGCCAGCGGCGGGAACGGAGAATCCCACTGCTGACAACGGTGCGTCGCCAAGGAACACACGGCTGGGGAGGCGGACAATTCACCTTCTGTTTCTCTCTCCACAGATGTTGCCAGACCTGGTGAGTTTTTTTTCCAGCACTTTCTGTTTTCCAACCACATACATTAGCTTTGTATCATCCGAAAATCTGGCCACTACACATGTGACATCTACCGCCAGATAATTTAGGAAGAAACTATGGAGAAAAGTTCCATATCTCAGATACTTGTGGGACCCCATTGTTAATATTCCGCCAACTTAGAAGCAATTGATCAGTCAATTATAAGTCCTTTGTAACATATGCCAGCTCCTTGTAAGTGCAGACACGATGGGCCAAATGGCCTCTTTCTGCACCATAACAGTTCTGTGATTGTGTTTTCTTTGCAGTGGGATAGTAGCACTGAACTTTCTGAAACCCAACTGTACAATTGCCATTGTCTTATCCCTATAAAGCTACATTGTTGTACCTTTAAAGAAAAAAACAGTAAATTAGATTGGCAGGAGTCTCCTTCATGAACTCATATTCTTTATGCTTTAACATTTAACTCCTGCCGGATGCTCCACACTCTTATCTTTAATTAAGGTTTCCAGAACTTTACAACAAATGCCTCACAATGGACGCCACTGGTAGTTTCCTTGGTCAGTTTTGCTATCTTTTGTTCAAAAACTGGAGTAACATCTGCCTTTCTCCAGTCCCTAGGCACCTCTATAGCACTCAGAGATTTTTTTGAAAGATTTGTGCCAGAGTTCTTTATTTCCTTAATGATTCTCGGATGCATCTTATCTGGCCCGCAGGATTTATTTACTTTAAGTGTGCACAGCTGTTCAGTAACCATGCTGGCAGTAATGGGAATAGCGCCACCACTTATCTCTGCGATACCCTCTTTTCCATTTCCCAGATCAAATAAATTATCTGTCTCCTCCTTGGTACAAACAGAGGAAAAACACTTATTTAACGCCTTTCCTTTTCCAGACAATCTAGCATCAGCTGTCAGCCCATCACCCAACTCCACTCTCAGTGTTTCCACTCCACCTCATTCTTTTAGTGATACTATAAAAAAATTGAATTCTTCTTCACCAGCCTTGTCATATATAATTCAAAAAATAACTTTGCCTTTCTGGTGCCTGTTTTATAATCCTGGCATGCCTTTTGTTATTAAATCCATCTTAATTCTGTTCCATTATGTCATGTGAGAGTACCTTAATGAAATGGGTGTTTATAAATGGGTGTGTATATAAATATCTGTAGTGAGAGTACCTTTAAGAAATGGGTGTTTATTACTGCAGTGATGTCAAAGGGTGGGCGGAGCTGGGCTGTCTGTCAGCTTTTTACTTTCATTTTAGGATGTTTGCTGCAGAGTGTATTTTAGTTTTGTTTTCAGAGCTGGATAGCTGCAGTCAAAGCCAGAAGTTGTTTGAATCTCTTTCTGTAATCTAAAGACTGTAAATCGAGCCTGGTGATTTAAAACTAATAACAGTAGTGACTGATGTGCTTCTGGTAAAAGGTGTTTTAAGTCTTATGGATGTTAAAAGGAAAGCTTAAAGGATTACTTAGCATTGTATTCTTTGAGGGTTGTATTTGAATTAATGGTTGTTAAGATGTTCACAATATGTACTAAAAAGGTTAACTTGAGTTCACAGAATAAACATTGTTTTGCTTTAAAAAATACTTTTCCATTTCTGCTGTACCACACCTGGAGAGTGGACCGTGTGCTCCCCATAGCATGTTGAGTAATGGGTTAAGAGACATTGCAATTAGTTATCTCATTTATGTTAAGTATCCATTAATTGACACTGATATGTAAAGGGGCTTCAGGTGGCCTCTGTCAGGTGATGTATAGTTAGAGTTTTGTGCAAAGGCTGTTGGAATGAAATAAATGGGTGTTTGTGAAAAAGGAACAGAACTTTAGACTCTTCATATCACAACAACTAAAATGTCTAACAATTGGTAGCAGAGGATGGTTGCTGTGTAAATGTGAGGGGTTGAAAGATACAACTTTTCCAGATCAAACCAAGGAGTGAGTGAGAAAAGAAGAAAATAAAAAGGGATATATGGCTGAACCGAGGATAAAGATGGCTGGATATGACTATCCTCCCTTATTTTCTGAAAGGGAATCGTACGACCAATGGAGAAGTGCAGTAGTTATGTGGACTAAGGTAACTGCTTTGGGAAAGAGAAAACAAGGAATGGCATTGGCTCTTTCTCTACCATATGGCAGTAAAATCCAAAACAAAGTGCTTTCTGAGCTGGAATTGGAAGAGTTAGACTCAGAAGAAGGTCTGGAGACTTTATTACATTATATGGATAAGATTTATAAGAAAGGTGACTTGTTAAGTGCGTATGAAGCATGGTCGGATTTTGATAAGTTCCGGAAAATGGAGGATATCTCCATGGAAGACTATATAATGGAATTTGGCAGACTATATAACAGGCAGCATAAACACAACCTGGAATTTCCACAGTCTGTGTTGGCCTTTAAATTACTTGACTGTGCTCGAGAGAGTAACATGGATAGGCTCCTGGTTTTGACAGGAGTTCAGTTTACTGACAAGGATACCTTATTCGAACAGATGACAAAAGCTTTACAAAAGTTTCTGGGGAAACATTCGATTCCGATGACTCTGATGACCCAAATAGGTCCGCCTGCAATAAGGCAGAATATGGAAGATACACTACTAACGGATGGCGAAATCGTATGGCTATGAACAGGGCTCAGGACTATAGAAGGAGACCGAGACAAGGAAATTATGAAGACAGAAACCCAGTTAGAATCTACAATAGGAAGATGAACCCCAGAAATGCACGGGGCATGATAAATCGATGTTTTCGATGTGACTCTCAATACCATTATGCTTTCAACTGTCCAACTCGTTATGATAGAGTGTTTGAAGCGACACATGACACGGAACAGTCAGAAGAGGATAAAGATAGTGACCAGAAAGAAGGCATTGTCCTATTGACAAGCAGTTTTACGCCGGTAATGAGGGTGTTGGTTGCAGAATCCTTCAACTGTGCTGTATTGGACAGTGGCTGCACATCTACTGTGTGTGGAATTGACTGGTTAAAATGTTACCTGGACTCTTTGAATGCTGAAAATTGTAACAAGGTTAAGGAATTTGAAAGTTCCACAAGTTTCAGGTTTGGGGATGATAATACTCTGAAGTCGCTGAAAAGAGTGGTGATTCCTTGCAATATTGCCGGAGTGAATCATTTCATTAGCACGGATGTTGTATCAAGTGAGATACCTTTGCTTCTGAGCAGACCGTCGATGAAGAAAGCACACATGAAACTGGATATGGAACAGGATAAGGCAACAGTTTTTGGAAAGACGGTGGACTTGCAATTTACACAATCGGGACACTATTGTATTTCATTACTGACAAATAATATTTCAAGTAGAGTGGTTAAGGATGTGTTAATGGCAGTTGAAAATGTATTAAAGGATGCAGGGGTAAGGGATGACGACTATACTAAACTGATAGAACAGGTTAGTGACCGCTGTGAAGTTTGTAGGAAGTACAGAAGGACACCAGCACGACTGATAGTAACCCTACCTTTGGCCAGGGATTTTAACAACATTGTGGCCATGGACCTTAAGATCTGGGATAAAGCAAATAATATATTTATTTTGCATTTTGTAGATTTAGCAACCAGATTTAGTCAATCAACGATTGTACGAAGTAAAGAAAAGAGAGTAATTCTGGATCAAATCGTGGAAAAATGGATAGGGACAGGAATGGGTCCACCGGCAACATTCCTTACAGACAATGGGGGAGAATTTGCTAATGATGAGTTTAGGGATATGTGTGAAAACATGAATATCAGAGTTATGAATACGGCTGCAGAAAGCCCATTTAGTAATGGTGCCTGTGAAAGAAATCATGCTGTCATCGATGACATGCTTCGGAAAATTTTGGCAGATCGACCAAATTGCAGGCTAAATTCAGCTTTAGCATGGGCAGTACATGCAAAGAATTCATTGCAGATGGTTGGGGGCTATAGTCCTTATCAATTAGTGTTTGGTAGAAATCCTAAAATTCCGTCCATTTTGGATGACCAGCCTCCAGCTTGGGGGGGACTACAATTAGCTTTGGTTTTGCTGAACATTTAAATGCATTACATAGCAGTAGAAAAGCTTTTTTGGAAGCAGGAATCTCTGAAAGAATTCGCAGAGCTTTAAGACATAATGTACGGCCATCAGTTTCGTTTTTCAGCAAGGCGGCATGGTATACTATAAGAGAGACAATTCTAATGAATGGAAAGGCCCAGGGAAGATCATTGGCATAGATGGCAAAACAATTATTTTGCAATATGGTAATTAAACTGTTAGGGTACATTCATCAAGGATAATGGGTACAGATTACAAATTTTCAAATTTAGACAGAGCAGACAGACATGACGAGGAACCAGAGTCATCTGGTATGCATGTGTTACAGAACTATGAGGACCAATTAACTGATATAGACAGGGTTTCTGTGGAGGAACACAACACTTCTGATGAATTAGAACAGGCCATTTTTCCGAAAGGGCAACTGCCAAAAGTTGGTACAAAAGTGACATACTTGCCTGAACGGTCTAGTCAATGGAAGGATGCAACTGTTATTGGTAGAGCAGGGAAGGCCACTGGAAAGTATAAACATTGGTTGAATGTACAGCATTCAGGGGAAGGAGTCAAGAAAATGGATTGGGAAAATGAAGTTCAAAAATGGAAGGCACAGAAACGCAGTGCCAGTTCAGGTAGTACATCGGATAGTGAACAGGTCCGCAGGAAAAGGTCGAGAACTATTGAAAGGACATCCCACAGCAGAAGGGAAAGATCATGCAGTAGCAGTATAGAATGAGATACCAGGCGGGAGAGGGGACGTCGTTTAGCAAGATCTCAGAACAAGAGTAAGACTACGAATACTAATAGGAGTAGAAGCCCACATGCACGTGAGATTTTGATGGCTTCAAATAAATTAGATGAAAAAGTTATCAAAGAAGCTAAACAGCAAGAACTGCATAGTTGGAGTGAATTTGGGGTATACACGGAAGTACCGGATAGGGGACAAAGAGCTCTATCCCACAGATGGATTTGCACGGAAAAGGTTCTTCCAGATGGAACTTATAAGGCAAAGGCCAGGCTTGTGGCAAGGGGATTTGAAGAAAACTTAGAAGATCAGGATTTAAGGGTAGATTCACCTACAGTAGGAAAGGTTATTTTAAAGATCTTCTTGGCTCTGTTAGCCACAAAGTCATGGGAATAAAAGCTGCCTTTTTGCAGGGGCATCAGCTCCAGAGAGACATTTTTCTCTGTCCTCCTAAAGAAGCAGCTAACACAGAAGGGGTACTCTGGATGTTGAACAAATAAATGTGTACATGGATTAAATGATGCATCTAGAGTCTGGTATTTTTCGGTAAGGTCAGTTTTGTTAAAGTTAGGCTGTTGCCAGTTGAAAGCAGATCCTGCAATGTTTTACTGCCACTATAAAGGAATTCTTTCTGGCATTTTTATGATGCATGTCGATGATTTTTTTTGGGGTGGGACTAGTGATCTTGAAGCTATTGTAATCTCTAGTTTGAGGAAAGAATTCAGGGCTGGAAGTCAGGCTTCCGGTGCATTTAAATATCTTGGACTGGAAATTGGACAGACTAAGTTAGGGGCAACTTTACGTCAGCAATCTTATTTGGAAAGCATCAGCCCAATAGCAATTAGTCGTGGCTGAGTTTCACAAAAAGACGCAATGGTTTCAAAGAAAGAAAAAGAGCAACTGCAAAGTTTAATTGGGCAACTGAACTGGCTAGGTAGACAGACTAGACCGGACGTGAGTTTTGATGTCTTAGAGTTGAGTACAAAAATGAATGATCCCAAAGTGGAAGCCATAATGAGAGCAAATAAAGCGTTGGCCAAACTAAAAATGCAGGAGTGTGTTTTGAAGTTCCCGGTTTTAGGTGACCTTAGGCACTTGAAACTCATAGTTTATAGTGATGCGTCCTATGCAAATTTATGTGATGGGGTTTCAAGCGCAGGAGGTTTTATAATTTTCCTTTTGGGGAACAATGGGGATCTATTTAAATATGTCCAAGCATTGCCAAAGTTTGACGAGAAGGAAGTGGAAGCCTTTTTCATTTCATTTGAGAAATGAAATGAAATTTCAACTGAAATGGCCACAGGACATGTGTGTATTACTGATTCAAACAAAGCTGATAGGTAGAGCTAGTGAAGTGTTTGCATCACTATCAGGGGAGGTATCTGAGTCGTATGAGGAGGTGAAAAACTCCATCTTAGGTGCATAAGAACTAGTGCCTGAAGTCTACAGGCAAAGGTTTAGAAATTTAAGGAAATAATTTGGTCAAACATACATAGTGTTTGTAAGGATCAAATAGAGTAATTTTGATAGGTAGATAAGGGTGTTGAAAATGGACCAAACGTATGAAGCTCTCAGAGAAATTATACTTTTGGAGGAGTTTAAAAGTTCAATTCCTGATGCAGTGAGAACTCATGTGGAAGAGCAGAGGGTTAAAACTGCGAGATTGGCAGCAGAAATGGCAGATGATTATGTTTTAGTTCATAAATCAAAGCTTGGTTTCCGACATCAGTTTCAGCCTGTGAGGGATAGAAACTGAGGACATGAGAAATACTCAAGTGGCAGACGCAAAGGTGATCTGATGGGAGATAATAAGGAGAGTGTACCTCAGACTAAAAAATAAATCTAGGATGGTGGAAGAGGCATGAAAAGTTTCAAATGTTTTCACTGTAATGAACTAGGCCATGTAAAATCACAGTGTTGGTGGTTGAAGAAAAGCACTGGGAAGGCTGATGTGGTAAAACAGGATAAGACAGTGGGGTTTATTAAAGTGGTAAAGGAAAGCCCAAGTGAAGCGAAGGAGGTGCAAAAGATTGTACAGCCTGATCAAGAGGTGATTGATAAGAAGGTGCCAGATCTCTTTAAAGTATTAACTTATGTGGGTAAAGTTTACTCGTGTATCAGGAGGAGAAGGTAAAGAAGTCACAATTTTAAGAGATACGGGAGTTAGTCAATCTTTAATGGTAAGAGATGAGGAGTTATGTAGTTTGGGAAGAATGTTGCCAGAAAAGGTGGTGATATGTGGAATTCAGGGTGAGAGGAGTAGTGTTCCATTATATAAAGTAAGGTTGGAAAGTCAAGTAAAGAGAGGTGAAGTGGTAGTAGGAGTAATAGAGAAATTATCTTGGCCAGGAATACAGTTTAACTTGGGTAATGATGTAGCTGGATTGCAGGTGGGAGTGATGCCTACTGTGGTTGATAAGCCACTGGAGAATCAGACAACTGAAGTGTTGAAGAACGAATATCCTGGGATTTTTCCGGATTGTGTAGTAACAAGGTCGCAAAGTCACTGGTTAAGACAAGAGGAGAAATCAACGAGTGCAGATGAAGTTGAAGTGCAAATATCAGAAACAATTTTTGATCAGATGGTTGAAAAAGAACAAGAACAGGTGGAGGATGAGGCGGATATTTTTAGATCAGGAAAATTGGCGGAGTTACAACAGAAAGATGTAGAAATAAAATGGATGTATCAGAAAGCATACACGGAAGAGGAATCTGCGTGTATACCAGAGTGTTATTACCGTAAAAGTGATGTCTTGATGAGAAAATGGAGACCTTTACATACGCAAGCGGATGAAAAGTGGACAGAAGTTCATCAAGTAGTATTGCCGGTCGGGTATAGAAAGGAGGTGTTGCGAGTTGCACATGAGGTACCAGTGGGAGGTCATTTGAGAATAAGGAAAACTCAAGCTAAAATCCAGAAACATTTTTATTGGCCTAGACTACATAAAGATGTAGGTAAATTTTGTCAATTATGTCACACATGTCAAGTGATAGGGAAACCTCAAGCAGTGATAAAACCAGCGCCCTGAATGCCCATTCCAGCATTTGAGGAAACTTTTACAAGGGTCCTAATTGATTGCGTAGGGCCACTTCCTAAAACAACAAGTGGGAATCAATATCTTTTGACTATAATGGGTGTGTCTACGAGGTTTCCAGAGGCCATTCCAGTACGTAATATTACAGCTAAAAAGATTGTAGAGGAATTACTTAAATTCTTTACTAGATATGGACTACCCACGGAAATACAATCGGATCAAGGATCAAATTTTACCTCAAGGTTATTCACAGAAGTTATGGATAGCTTAGGAATAAAACAATTTAAATCAACTGCGTACTATCCAGAATCGCAGGGAGCGTTAGAAAGGTGGCATCAGACATTAAAGACAATGTTGAGGGCTTATTGTCACGATTATCCAGAGGATTGGGATAAAGGAATTCCATTTGATCTGTTTGCAATTAGGGATGCATCTGATGAGTCAACCAAATTCAGTCCTTTTGAACTAATTTTTGGTCATGAGGTAAGAGGACCACTTCAATTGATTGAAGAAAAATTGGTGAGTGAGAAATCAGAAATTACATTATTGGATTACGTGTCAAATTTTAGGGAACAATTAAATAGAGCAGGTGAATTGGCTAGACAACATTTAAAAGTTGCACAAAATGTGATGAAACGGGTCATGGACAAGAAAGCCAAAGTTCGTAGTTTTGCCAGTGGAGATAAAGTTTTAGTGTTGTTACCAGTGGTAGGTGAGCCTTTAAAAGCTAGGTTTTGTGGATCTTATCAGATTGAAAGGAAATTAAGTGAGGTGAATTATGTGGTAAAAACACCAGATAGAAGGAAGAATCACCGAGTGTGTCATGTGAATATGCTTAAAAGGTACTTTGAAAGGGAAGGAGAGGAAAAGGAGGAGGTTTTAATGATTCCAATTCAAAGTGACGAACCAAATCCAGATGTCTGTGAATTTGACATACCTCAAATTAAATTGGAAAATGAAGATGTTCTTAAAAATTGGGATAAATTGTTGAGTTACCTTCCAGAGGAAAAACGGGCTGATCTGAAAGAGTTATTGATACCACATGGGCATATTTGTGGCGATAAATTGGGAAGTACTAAAATGGCTAAACATGATGTACATGTGGGAAATGCTGTTCCAATCAAACAACATCCATATCGACTTAACCCTTTAAAATTGGCACAGGTTAACAAAGAGATTGAGAGTAGCCTTAAAAATGGCATTATTGAAGTGGGTTGCAGCCAATGGAGCTCACCCATAGTGATGGCACCTAAACCAGATGGTACCCAACGGTTGTGTGTGGACTATAGAAAGGTTAATGCAGTTACAAGTACAGACTCTTATCCTATCCCACGTTTGGAGGATTGCATTGAGAAAATGGGACACTCAGCTTTTATTTCTCAACTACATTTGCTTAAAGGTTGCTGGCAGGCACCTTTGTCCGAAAGGGCGAAGGAGATTTCAGCTTTTGTGACTCCAGATGGTATATACCAATTCAAAGTTATGCCATTTGGCATGAAAAACGCCCCAGCCACATTTCAACGGTTAACTAACAAAGTTGTTTCAGGACTACCCAATTGTGCGGTTATACATTGACGATCTGGTAATTTTCAGCCAGACAGGGACAGAACATTTAAAACATCTGATGGAGTTATTCGATCGGCTTCAGGAGGCGGGTTTGGTGATAAACCTCGCCAAAAGTGAATTTGGAAAAGCCCAAGTCACTTTCCTTGGACATACAATTGGACAGGGTCGAATGTTCACACGGGATGTGAAACCAACAGTTGTTGAGGAGTTTCCGAAACCCTCAAGACGAAGGGAAATAATGCGATTTCTTGGCGTGAGTGGATTTGATCGAACATTTATGCAAATGTTTTGGAGCGTGATTGCTCCACTGATGGACTTGCTGAAGAAACGTCGAAAATTTCAATGGACAGCGGAGTTTCAACAGGCATTTGACTGCCTGTAAGCTGTGATAACCAATGCTCCTGTGCTGGAGAATTACAAGGGACACTGTGATCAGATTGAACTAAAGTATCTGACTTTAAAGAGACAGGCCAAGGCGTAGAGGAATGGATCAATTGAGAAGGATTTCAGTTGGAGGAACGATCAAAAATGGACTATAATATTATACCTGTTTGTGTGTGTTGTTTTTTGAACGAAAAAGTATATTTACTGTGTGCATTTCTTTAAGGATAGTGAAAAGATGAAAAATGAAACCATTTTGAAGTTGATGGCTTTTTTTTTCTTGGGGGGAGGTGTCATGTGAGAGTACCTTTAAGAAATGGGTGTTTATAAATGGGTGTGTATATAAATATCTGTAGTGAGAGTACATTTAAGAAATGGGTGTTTATTACTGCAGTGATGTCAGAGAGTGGGTGGAGCTGTCTGTTTTTACTTTCGTTTTAGGCTGTTTGCTGCAGGATGTGTTTTAGTTTCGTTTTCAGAATTGGATAGCTGTCTCACAACCAGAAGGTGTATGTATCTCTCTCTGTAATCTAAAGACTGTAAATCGATCCTGGTGATTTAAAACTAATAACAGTAATGACTTTAACCTGATGTGCTTCTGGTAAAAGGTGTTTTAGGTCTTATGGAAGTTAAAAGGAAAGCTGAAAGGATTACTTAGTGTAGTATTCTTTGGGGGTTATATTAGAATTAATGGTTGCTAAGATGTTCATTGCATGTTTTAAAAAGTTTAACTTGAGTTCATAGAATAAACATTGTTTTGCTTTAAAAATACGTTTCCATTTCTGCTGTACCACACCTGTAGAGTTGGCCATGTGCTCCCCATACCACAATCTATTAAAAGATGTGGGTCGGGTGAACTCCATGATACACTTTGGGGTTCTCTAAACCCTGGCCCATAACAATTATCCTCCATGGTCTTCCTTGATCTTTGTGTTGCTTAATGGTACCACGTCTGGAATGATTCCCCCCCAACATCCCCAGCAACATCCAATTTTAGTAATTCTGTAGGTCAAATCCAGCTAATAGTTACCACACAATACTGCATAGATGACCAAATCTGGGAAAACATCTCTTTCTAGTCCAGCAAAGGCACTGTGTCTTTTAGAGGTGAATATCTGCAATCTGCTGTGGCTCGGAATGTTAGATGGAACAGGCCTCCATGGCTCAGATCATAGATTGAACTGGCTTGGCCTTCTGTTAGAGGGAGAACTAGCCCCAATTAATGTGCTAGAAATTATACTGCTCAGTCTCTATGATATCCCACCTTGTGGATTTGGCTGTCGACATCACTCAAATCACTTGCCTTTAGAGATAATCAATTGTTTTGCCGCAGTGATCTCTGGTAAACAATATTCCTGATGTAGCCTCAATGCCTATAATCTTGTTACTGGGCAAATCACATCTCATTCTTCTTCTAGATGTCTGCTAGTCTTGTTACTTGTCTGTTATTTCATTTTCATCTCAGGTTCACTGTTAACCACATTAATTTCACAAATTCCCAACAGTATCTTCAGGCCAACACCGCCATTGAATGAAGTCTTCAAGCCTAGAGTAGAAGTTGAGTGGCAGGGAAGGAAGCGACTGTCACTCTCGCTTGTGCTTGACTTTCGGTTTGACTTCTCTTGTGCAATTACGCCATAGTCAGCTGATTGGATATGCATGCGTGAAGTGTATGGCCAATTTTGTGGTGAGGTGAGATGTTTTATTAAGAGGTGTTGCTCATGCAATTTATGCAACACTCTGCTGACATCACTACACAAAAACAGGGGCTGGTTTAGCACAGTGAGCTAAATAGCTGGCTTGTAAAACAGCATAAGGCCAGCAGTGCGGGTTCAATTCCCGTACCAGCCTCCCCGAGCAGGCGCCAGAATATGGCGATTAGGGGCTTTTCACAGTAACTTCATTGAAGCCTACTTTTGACAATAAGCAATTTTCATTTTCATTGGATCTGATGTTTCACCAGCAGGGATGTATCACCAGATACATAACACCCCATGTTCTTTACTTCTTTAGTACAGTGACAATGATTTAACATTTATACAACAGACTCATGTATCCATTTGGCGCGATTCTCCGGAAAGATATTCCGGAAATGGTATTCAACATTAATTGGTCAACGTACGAGGCCCCACGGGCTTCTCGCCGCAATTGTAGTCTCACCAGCCAATTTGCTGGGACCATGCTTGCCACGCCCCCCGCTAACAAGGTCGGGCAGCATTTAAACAGCACTTGCACAGCCAACCCAGTCAGCTCGCAACCATGGTGCCAAGAAGACAAGCCCCAAGATTTGACAATACCCCAAGATTTGGCGATGCGGACCTGGCGATGCGGACCTGGCGAGGCTCCGAGATGCAGTCAAGGCCACGAGGGATGTCTTGTTCTCCCGAGGGTCCCAGGGGGTGAGCCACAGGGCAGCCAGTGCTGGGATGAGGTGGCGGTGGTTGTAAGCTTGGGGAGCGTGACCAGGAGGACTGGCCTCCACTGTAGTAAGAAAGTCAACGACCTACATCGGGCTGCACGGGTGAGTTTACACCAACAGCCGCCACCTCCCTGCCCCCCCCCGATACCTTTCCACACCCACGTGAGCATCCATCCCTCCCCCCCCCCCCCCAACTCTCCATCTGGCTCCCAACCCTCCTTCACACCCCTCTCCCTTCAAACCCCCCAATCCTTTCTTCACACCCCCTCCCACCACTGTGAACCACGCTTGTGGCTAACGATGCCCTCTCTATCTCTCAGCAGAAAAAGCTCGCACACAATCTCAGTGAGAGGGCCCAGAGTGGTGGAGGTGTGTCGGTCTTCGGAATACTCACAATCTGGTGAGCACCACACAGCTGCTGATGCACATTAGGTGGAGGCAGGAGCCCCCAGGCGAGACAGCAGTTAGAGGTTTGCTGGATCCCAGGGTCCAGCTGGGTCCCAGCTGATGCTTAGCCTCTGGTACAGCGTTACCCAGAGCTGATGGAGATGATAGGGTGTGGTCAGTGCTGAAGAGCATTTCCCAGTCACTGAGGAGCATCGCCGAGGGCTTCGACACCTTGGTGCAGACACTGGGGAGCCGCCAGGGTTGATAAAGCCAGACGATGCAAGGGCAGCTGGGGCTCGAACCAGCTGCTTCTCCGTCCTAAGGAGCACCAGGGGCCCTATGGGCACTGAGCGGGAGGAAGGGGCGTAGGTGCCAAGCCGGACCCATCCCATGGAGTTGGGATGATGATCATCAACTCCCTCAAGTTCCATTCCTCTGCTGAAGACGAGTCTCGAGGTCAGCACTTGGGATAGGGTGGCATGGCTGTGCGTGTGCCGTTGACAAGTGCGCCGGGGCCCTCCGGCCCCAGAACCCCCAGAGGATGCCGCATCAAAAGCCACAGGATGAGATAAGTAGCTGGTTGCCTTCACCACAGATGTGCATCCTGGGGAGACACCTAGACATAGTGGTAGAGCTAGGAAGGTGAAGCATGTTTCTAAACAAAATATTTTTATTAAGGCGTTTGTATGAACATTAACACAAACCAACACCACAGTGAGAACAAACAGGACCTCATAATAATTAAATAACTACCCAAACCTGTCCTGCCTTCCCCATTTTAACCCCTTTATCGTCCCTGCTGACACCTCAATTTTCCATGAAGAAGTCGATGAACGGCTTCCATCTCCGGGCAAACCTATCAACTGAAGCTCTTAAGCCGAACTTTATTTTCTCCAGCCTTAGGATCTCTGCCAGGTTGCTCACCCACACCCACACCTTTGGTGGCTCTGAGTCCCTCTATTCCAGCAAAATCCGTCTCTGGGGAAGCAAAGGCCTCTCTCGCCCCCTGGACTCCCGGGTCTAGGAAGGTGAAGCATGTTGAGGATCAATGAAAGGCACCAAGGGAGGGAGTAGAGGGTGCGGGGGGGGGGGGGGGGGGGTGTATAGGTAGAGGGTGAGGGGGGTGAGGGGGTGATAGGAAGAGCGGGGCAGCACTATCAGGAGTCGGGAATTGTATGACACCTGTGACACATTAAAACCCTGAGCACAACCAGTATAAATTCTCTGTCACTTTCGTCCGCCATGCAGTCCGATCGATGGCTCGATTGTTGCCCTTAATGGGGCATGGACGGCATTGTACCTCTCCTTGGTAACACTAAGCAGATTCCACACTGGTGTCATTAGCTAGACCCCTCTATGGATATCCCTGTCTGCAGCGTGCCAGCCCTACAGTCACTGAGGCGAAGCAAATACTTGTGGTACTGCGTGTTGTTCAGGATGTCGGCATCACAAGAGCTCCCTGGTAGTGTACACACCTGAGGGATTTGTTTTTGTGATCACAAGGCAACTCTCTATTCGAGTAAAACCTATTTCTGTTAATGAATAGAGCGAACTGACCTCAGGGAGCTCTCGATGCCACGTGTGTGCAGCCAATTGTCCCTTGCACTATTGGGAATCCTACCATTGCAGTGTATCTCACTGCTCTGACTGCCTGGCTCTCGGAGTCCGTACTGAATTTAACTAAATCATTTGCTTTTCCGAAGGGGTCGCTGTCACCTGTCAGGTGCACTTGTGCATGGCGGATCGGGATATCCAGCATCTGTCCCCAGTGGAGCCCTGGAAAGAACATTCAATTCCACTGTCACTATTCACACTATAGGTATTGGATTGCCTTCCTATCCTCATGGATGCAGGTCTTCATGGAGCAGCTGGTATAAAGGAGTAAGCACATCTCATAACATCCTAAACCACCTCTGAAAATGCCTATCAGACATCAGCAGGTAGACATATACACATGTGTGGCAATGCTCGCTGTCATGTTGGCCCCTGGTTGCCAGCATTCTGCGCTGCATGACCCTCTGCTGCCTCTTCCTGTGGATGTTCTGGCGGCTGTTCTGCCTGGCCCTGCACCACCCTGTGGTGATTCCTCCACAGCTGCATTACAGCTATCAAAAGTGCTGGATGAGTTGCATCTTCGACCCCCCCCCCCCCCCTCAATCCCCCCTCACGACCTCACCATCATCATGTCTGCTTGAGAGTATCTGGTGAATATATTACAGGGATCGATCTGGTCAGCATATTCTTTGAGACCCTCGCTCTGGTCCTGAGCATTTCTGCACAATTGGAATCCCTATAATTAGTATTGGACAAACCCTGGCCTCCACCTGCAATGTCTTGATCAATACCATCCTGGAGTCAAAAGGCTGGTGGCGGGGAGGGGGGGGGGGGTTGGCGGTGGTGGATGTATGGTAGCATTGGGTGAATCACCATGCACACATAAGGAGGAGAAGGTGGTGGTAGAGGCTCCTACTGGCCTCCAGATCTGGGCCTCACTGCGGTGAAAAACAAAGGGAGTTATGACATGCATCCTTCATAAAGCACCTAATGATGCTGGATAGAAAGATGCACCTATTTCCAGGTATTCAGACTCTACAAGGGAGTCGGAGGCTATAGGAGACAAGCAGAAAATTGGGCTTAAGGCCACAATCAGATCAACCATGATCTTATTGAAAGGCGGAGTGACTTGTTTTCTTATGTTCCAGTTTTATACCAACAAAAAGGAAGGGCAGTAGAAAGAGGGACAATCGACCGTGGATATCTAAGGAAATAAGGGAGAATATCAAATTGAAGGAAAAAGCACACAAAGTGGCAAAGATTAGTGGGAGACTAGAGGACTGGGAAATCTTTAGGGGGCATCAGAAAGCTACTAAAAAAGCTATTAAGAAGAGTAAAATAGATTATGAGAGTAAACTTGGTCAGAATATAAAAACAGATAGTAAAAGTTTCAAAAGATATATAAAACAAAAAAAGTGGCTAAGGTAAATATTGGTCCATGAGAGGATGACAAGGGAGATTTAATAATGGGAGATGAGGAAATGAATGAGGAACTGAGCAGGTTTTTTGGGTCGGTCTTCACAGTGGAAGACACAAATAACATGCCAGTGACTGATAGAAATGAGGCTATGACAGGTGAGGACCTTGAGAGGATTGTTATCACTAAGGAGGTAGTGATGGGCAAGCTAATGGGGCTAAAGGTAGACAAGCCTCCTGGCCCTGATGGAATGCATCCCAGAGTGCTAAAAGAGATGGTTAGGGAAATTGCAAATGTACTAGTGATAATTTACCAAAATTCACTAGACTCTGGGGTGGTCCCGGCGGATTGGAAATTAGCAAACGTGACACCACTGTTTAAAAAAGGAGGTAGGCAGAAAGTGGGTAATTATAGGCCAGTGAGCTTAACTTCGGTAGTAGGGAATATGCTGGAATCTATCATCAAGGAAGAAATAGCGAGGCATCTGGATGGAAATTGTCCCATTGGGCAGACACAGCATGGGTTCATAAAGGGCAGGTTGTGCCTAACTAATTTAGTGGAATTTTTTGAGGAGATTACCAGTGCGGTAGATAACGGGGAGCCAATGGATGTGGTATACCTGGATTTCCAGAAAGCCTTTGACAAGGTACCACACAAAAGGTTGCTGCATAAGATAAAGATGCATGGCATTAAGGGGAAAGTAGTAGCATGGATAGAGGATTGGTTAATTAATAGAAAGCAAAGAGTGGGGATTAATGGGTGTTTCTCTGGTTGGCAATCAGTAGCTAGTGGTGTCCCTCAGGGATCAGTGTTGGGCCCACAATTGTTCACAATTTACATAGATGATTTGGAGTTGGGGGACCAAGGGCAATGTGTCCAAGTTTGCAGATGATACTAAGATGAGTGGTAAAGCAAAAAGTGCCGAGGATACTGGAAGTCTGCAGAGGGATTTGGATAGCCTAAGTGAATGGGCTAGGGTCTGGCAGATGGAATACAATGTTGACAAATGTGAGGTTATCCATTTTGGTAGGAATAACAGCAAAAGGGATTATTATTTAAATGATAAAATATTAAAACATGCTGCTGTGCAGAGAGACCTGGGTGTGCTAGTGTAAGAGTCGCAAAAAGTTGGTTTACAGGTGCAACAGGTGATGAAGAAGGCGAATGGAATTTTGTCCTTCATTGCTAGAGGGATGGAGTTTAAGACTAGGGAGGTTATGCTGCAATTGTATAAGGTGTTAGTGAGGCCACACCTGGAGTATTGTGTTCAGTTTTGGTCTCCTTACTTGAGAAAGGACTGGCACTGGAGGGTGTGCAGAGGAGATTCACTAGGTTAATCCCAGAGCTGAAGGGGTTGGATTACGAGGAGAGGTTGAGTAGACTGGTACTGTATTTGTTGGAATTTAGAAGGGTGAAGGGGGATCTTACAGAAACATATAAAATTATGAAGGGAATAAATAGGATAGGTGCGGGCCGGTTGTTTCCACTGGCTTGTGAAAACAGAACTAGAGGGCATAGCCTCAAAATACGGGGAAGTAGATTTAGGACTGAGTTTAGGAGGAACTTCTTCACCCAAAGGGTTGTGTATCTATGGAATTCCTTGCCGAGTGAAGCAGTAGAGGCTCCTTCATTAAATGTTTTTAAGATAAAGATAGATAGTTTTTTGAAGAATAAAGGTTATGGTGTTCTGGCCGGAAAGTGGAGCAGAGTCCACAAAAGATCAGTCATGATCTCATTGAATGGCGGAGCAGGCTCGAGGGGCCAGATGGCCTACTCCTGCTCCTAGGTCTTATGTTCTTAGGGATATGTTACAAAGTTGTTTCAAAATCCAAAAAATTAGACTTGGACTATCTTCCAATCTATTCTGATCTATCTGCTCGATAAATATGATGTACATGGATTGCTATTTGGAATATAGAGCATAAAGACATCCATATGGTGCAACCAGTCCATGCCAATGTTTAGTCTCCACTCAAGATTCTTCCATCCTTCAACTAACTCTATCAGCATTATGCTCTATTCACTTCTCCCTTATATCCTTATCCAGATTCAATTTAAAGACATCTGTATTATTCATCTCAACCACTCTTTGCGATATCGAGTTCCACATTCATATCACTCTCTCTGGGTAAAGAAGAATCCTCTGAAATCCCTACTTGATTTCTTGGTGAATAGCCTATTTTGATGGTTTCTGGTTTTGTTCTTTCCCGCAAATGGGAACCCTCTCTCCATCAAAGGCCCTCTCTGGTTTTGATTTTAGACAAGAATAGGGCAAGTTGGCAGCAGTGGGGAAATGTCTGAAAGCCTTGTCATCACCAGCATGAAGACTGGGTAATTTCAATGACTGGACCCCTTTTTAGTATCAGTGAGGGGCTACTGCGAATAAAAATAGAAGATTTACGTGTGGTAGGAGGCAAATCAGCCCATCATGCCTGTGTGAGAAACCCAATTGCATAGGCACTACTATTTTTTTCTGCACAGTTTAAAGAAGAATTCCTGAGACCTATTTGCACTGGGAATTTTTCTCATAGATTTCATTGTTATACTTTTACAAGAAGGGAAATCTCAGAACTGATTTGGTGGGATGCCCAAGGTTTCTGATGCCTTTCTGGAGATATTATGGCAAAGGTCAAGGCAAAGAGGTTGGTACTGTTCCCCAGGGCCTGTAGTGGCAAACCCAGGGCCACTATTCAGCAGACATGGACCTGGGTGGCAAGGTCTATGTGACCAGCATGACGAATACATAGTAAAATCATGATTCTATTCAGCATTTATGTTCCAGTTAAAAGAATCATGTAGCCCAACACTCTCAAAAGAGGTGCGTCACAAGCTTTTCCACTGCAATGTTCTATTTAATGCCTTCATCAATTATGTGGAGAATGGCATTGGAAAGGACAGCCTCGGATTATCTGGCCATTTGTGGAATAGTTCTCTCCCACTAATGGCATTGCAAAGCATGCTGGTGCCGAGGGTAGTGATCTGCATTGCTGCTCTGCATAATATTGGCTAACACAGTCTATACTTAGAACTTGGACTTTACTGTTCCCATGACTTCATATGGTTCACTCATGATCCATATCTGACAACTGGACATCGATAAACCTGTCATTGCACAGCCATCAACAGAAAATTATAACACCGAATACAGAACGTGAACATTGGATCTGGTTCCAGTCTCTGACATCCATGTTGGTTGGGTAGGGACATGGGAGAAAATAGCAAAACACAAATGAGTGGCTATTTGCACATTACCCCCAGCAAATCTTTACTTGTACATTGTCCATGAGAGAATTTAACCATTCTGTATGTTACAGAAGAAACTGTACCTTGTAAAAATCAAATTGTTGTACATTGGTGTTACACAGGCATATAAAGAAAATGAACTGAAGTAAAATTGCTACAGGTTTATAAATGTCCATGTGACTCTCATTAATCTCTGCACATTAGATGCTATTTTTCTACTTGTGTGTTTTGGAAAGTTTTCATTTTTATTAGTGTATTAAAATGTTATCAACATTATGTGAGGCACACTTTCCACAAGTCATAAATTGCAGTTTTTCTTAGCCACAAACAATTATAAAATGGAAGTGAAATTTATAACGTGCACGAGGCTTTTGAACCAAGATCATTGTGCCTTTGCATACACATAACTTGATCTCTGTAATGTGAGACCTTCAGATTTCTGTCAGTCTGCCACCAAATGTGTGTGTTTAAGGAGTGTTATTTTCATTGTTGTGCATAAATTAAAAGTGTTCTCTGTAATGATAGCACTGCTTTCCTTTCAAAAGAATGTATTATACAAGATAAGACAGAATCCCAAGAGTACATCAGTATTTTGGAGGGGTCAGGAGGGAGGGTCTCACAAAGAAAATGTTTGAAAGCAACTCCTAGTCACCTTTAAAAATACATAGAAGAATACTGAATACGTTAATGATGCTTTAGTCAAATATGGGTGTGTTTTAAGACATTTAATATGGGTGTGTTTTGAGAATTCAGCTTGTTGAACAGATTTGTCATCATCTGAGCTTCAATATTTTGCTGCTTTGTGCACTGCAGGTGATGAGATATTCAATCATTTGCTCTGAGTTCTAGTATTGTACACATTTCAATGTATAGAATTGGTTTCAATCTATAGTACTGGAATTTACACTCAGTTGAATTGGTTCTTCTGACACAAGTCAGCTGAAATCAGTGCAGAAGATGACAAAAATTTAAATATCATTTGCATTCTGTCAAATCTCAACTTCCACAATCCAGTGCCCTAGTTTTAAAAATATTCTGCTGGAAGCGGGTCCCACCTAGAAAATTGGTGGCCTCACTCGGGTGAAATAATCACCATTGAGAGTTTCCACAGATTGTACTTGTTTGTGCGTCTTAAGGGAAACTTTCAAAATTAAGCTAATTTTTGGGGGCTCCAGGACACTGAAACACTCTTAAATGTGGGGCGAAATTCTCCCCCAACGGCGGGATGCCCGCCGACTGGCGCCAAAGCCGGCGCAAATCAGACGGGCATCGCGCCGGCAAAAAGGTGCGTAAGTCTCCGCATCTTTGGCGGCCTAGCCCCAACATTGAGGGGCTAGGTCGACGCCGGAGGGATTTACGCCCCGCCAGCTGGCGGAAATGGCGTTTGTTGCCCCGCCAGCTGGCGCGGAAATGCGGCGCATGCGCGGGAGCGTCAGTGGCCGCTGTCAGTTTCCCGCGCATGCGCAGTGGGGAGAGTCACTTCCGCCTCCGCCATGGTGGAGACCGTGGCGGAGGCGGAAGGGAAAGAGTGCCCCCATGGCACAGGCCCGCCCGCGGATCGGTGGGCCCCGATCGCGGGCCAGGCCACCGTGGGGGCACCCCCCAGGGTCAGATCGCCCCGCGCCCCCCCCCAGGACCCCGGAGCTCGCCCACGCCGCCTGGTCCCGCCGGTAAATACCAGGTTTGATTTACGCCGGCGGGACAGGCAATTCCTGGGCGGGACTTCGGCCCATCCGGGCCGGAGAATCCAGCGGGGGGTCCCGCCAACCGGCGCGGCCGGATTCCCGCCCCCGCCCAATCTCCGGGAGCGGAGACTTCGGCGGGGGCGGGGGCGGGATTCACGGCGGCCAACGGCCATTCTCCAACCCGGCGGGGGGTCGGAGAATGACGCCCGTGATGTTTGCTTTGACTACAAAACTGGCTAAGCTGTCCCATGCGACTAGAAAATTGTTTTCTATATTTTTAAAGGGAAATTTCAATAATTTAAAATTGGTTACTCCAATATTGACACTGATTAAAAATACTTACCCTCTGTGACAAACCTATTTTCAGTTGGTTTGCTCAAAGTTCATAGGGCAGAATTTCACGTACGATGTGCTGACTTGATGGGCAGAACTGGAAACAATCGCGATTCCCGGTTCCGCCTGAGGTTAGTTCAGAATTACGATGCCGGTAACCTCCTGCATGATGGGGTGGCATGTGGTGCAGTGGTTAGCACTGGGACTGCAGCGCTGAGGACCTGGGTTTGAATCCCGGCCCTGGGTCACTGTCCGTGTGGAGTTTACACATTCTCCCCATGTCTGCTGATCTGGGCCGGCTGCTGAGGGGGTATTGGTAGGGATGGGGGAATCGGCGGTCGTTGCGCTTGATTCAGGGACCGCAGTTCAGCCAGCGCTTACCGTTCCTGTGTCCCATCCCTATCCCCGCCACCCTTCCCCCCCCCCCCCCCCCCCCCCACCACCCCCACCCCCCCCAGCGGCCCCACCTCCGCCATCGCAGGGATTTGGTGGGGCTGCGTCATGGAATGGCCAGCTCGACCCCAGCTCTGGGTCACTGTCCATGTGGAGTTTGCACATTCACCCCGTGTTTGCGTGGGTTTCGCCCCCACAACCCAAAGATGTGCAGGGTAGGTGGATTGGCCACGCTAAATTGCCCCTTCATTGGAAAAATATATAATTGGGTACTCTAAATTTAAAGAAAAGAAAAAAATCTTCCTGCATGATTTGCGACTTAAATCGCTAGTGCGCCGCACATGTGTGGCGTGATGACCCAGAAAGGATTCAGGCATGCGTGCTGGGAGCATGTGGCATTTAAACTCCCTGCCATTATTTTTTTTACTGCTTGAAGTCCTTGCGCTGCAGAATGAAATACAGCACTAACCTGGGCGACTTACCCGGATTTATGATGAGCTTGTACACCTGTTTATTTGCATGGAAATGTTTCAGTCCAGCAGAGGCAGGAGACACCCAGGGACATTTTTTATGGTACGTTAATGTTTTATATTATTAGTGTTTAACATTTATAAATATGTTTAAAATGCAAATAAAGAGAAAGGAAGATTTTTTAAAAACTTTGGTTTGTCATGAGGCTGTTAATTCCATTAAAAGGGTACTTTGCTGACTAAAGTGAGTTTGCAGTTGGTTTTGGATGATCATGGCCTCGATACTGGTGCTATTGATTCGTTCAAGGACACTAATGTTAGCACGCATGTCCTCCCAGCTGATTCATAGCTAAAGTACATTTGGATTTTGCAATGTATTTTAAGCCTGAGTTGTTTACGAGTCTCCCAGATGTAATATTCATCTTTAGAAGCCTCAGTGATTACTTCAAATGGTTTAACAAAGTTTAATGCCTTAGTTGATATATGGAAGTCTTCTGTAAGCTAATGTGAACTATCTGTCTGACAGGTATTGCAACAAATCAATCACCCACCCTATGAGTGTACAGCCAGGCAACACCGGCACCAGACCCATTCGAGGAGTGCCCTCCAGAATTGTCTCTCCGGCACGAACAGATGCCTACTTATCATATCCTGTGTACACATAGGCAAATATACTCTGTTCAAAAATCCGACAAAAAACATTTATCACAAAAATGAGTGTACTGCCAAAGGACATCCCAAAATGATGTCAGAGGAGATATGTGCCACGTCACTGCACTTCAGCAGCTGCTGCTTTCAGATGTTGAGCTTGTCAATTAACAATTGTCAAAACCCTCCCCTTCTCTCCTCTTCCCTCCCTCCCCACTTCTCTCCCTCCCCTCTTCCCACCCTCCGTGCCCTCTTCCCTCCCTCCCTGTCCCCTCTTCCCTCCCGCCCCTTCCCCCTTCCCTCCCTTCCCTTTGCAAATAGACAGAACCGGTGTGTATAAGTGAGAAAATATTTTTTATTCCAAGAAATTTGTAAAAGTTGAGGTTATTTTCTGCCATTGTTCAGCTGATAAATTTAAACGTTAAGTTAAATGTTAACTAGTTTCAAAGTTTTATAGTGAAAAAAATGTTTGTTAATAAATGTTTTACATTAAACTTTACAAGTTTCTACAAATGTCTTACTGAAACATCAGGGGCGAAATTCTCCGTTATCGGCGGAAAGTCCGCCGATCGGCGCAAAAAACGGCGCAAATCCCACTTGCGTCACGTCAGAAAAATGGGTCGATAGTCTCCGGCCCGAAATGGGCTAGCAGCGACATAACGGGATCCGCGCTTGCGCAGTGGTTCACGCCGTGCAGCGTCATACGCGCTGCACGGCGTGACGGCTCATAAGGCCGCGCTGCTCCCCCCCACCCGACCGCAACACCCGACCGCAACACCCGACTGGATGGCTGGCCGTCGCTCAGCCCCGAGGTTCGAGTCACGCGATGTGGAGGCGCTCCTGGACGCGGTGGAGCAGAGGAGGGACGCCCTGTATCCCGGGCACGGCCGCAGAGTTGCCCCACGCCAAAGCCGGCGTCTGTGGAGGGAAGTGGCAGAGGCCGTCACCGCTGTGGCCCTGACACCACGGATAGGCACCCAGTGCCACAAGAAGGTGAACGACCTCGTCAGAGCAGGCAGGGTGAGCCTCCCCATATCCCACCCTCCCCATAACCCCCTCCCCCATATCCCCCCTCCCCATATCCCCCCTCCCCATATCCCCATCCCCATATCCCCCTCCCCCATATCCCCCCTCCCCCATATCCCCCCTCCCCCATATCCCCCCTCCCCCATATCCCCCCTCCCCATATCCGCCCCTCCCCCATATCCCCCTTCCCCCATATCCCCCCTCCCCCATATCCCCCCTCCCCCATATCCCCCCTCCCCCATATCCCCCATATCCCCCTCCCCCATATCCCCCCTCCCCCATATCCCCCCCTCCCCCATATCCCCCATATCCACAAGTGAATCCAGCCCTAACCTTAACCTCTGCAATGCACGCGCAACCGATGGCGTGCATTAATATACCTGCCTAACACTGTTGCCTTTTACCCCTGCCACCACCCCCCCCCCCCACAGGAGAAGCGCGCACACAACAATAGGGAGCATGTGAGGACTGGAGGAGGGCCCGCTGATGAGAGGCCACTGACCGTACAAGAGGAAAGGGCCCTGGAACTGGCTGGCGGACCTGAGGACCGGGAGGTTGCTGATGCAGAGGTCGGGGGCCCACCAGCAAGTGAGCCACCGACAGCCCGTCCCCATATCCCCCCTCCCCTATATCCCCCTCCCCCGTATCACCTGATCACTGCCTGATGTCTAACCATGCATGCTTCATTGTGTATCGCAGGACCAAACGTCCAGGCACCCATCCCCGCAGATGCACACCGCCCGCAGGATGCCCCTCGGAGACCACGGGAGACGGAGAGACCCGGACCCTCCAGCATGCGACGCCCGCAGTATGCCCCTCTGAGACCACGGGAGACGGAGAGACCCGGACCCTCCAGCATGCGACGCCCGCAGGATGCCCCCCGGAGACCACGGGAGACGGAGAGACCCGCACCCTCCAGCATGCGACGCCCGCAGGATGCCCCTCGGAGACCACGGGAGACGGAGAGACCCAGACCCTCCAGCATGCGACGCCCGCAGGATGCCCCTCGGAGACCACGGGAGACGGAGAGACCCGGACCCTCCAGCATGCGACGCCCGCAGGATGCCCCTCGGAGACCACGGGAGGCGGAGAGACCCGGACCCTCCAGCATGCGACGCCCGCAGGATGCCCCTCACACACCACGGGAGACGGAGAGACCTGGAGCAACAGGGAGACGACACCCCCGTCACGTGCGGGAGCGACCACCCAGCGATGAGGGGGGCAGCCACAGGCCCCCGTCACATCCGAGCCAGGACACCACTACCCAGGACACCACTACCCAGGCCACCACTACCCAGGAAACCCCTACCCGGGACAGCACTACCCGGGACAGCACTACCCAGGAAGACGAAATACCGGACAGTGACTCAGAGTGGATGGGTGGAGACGCACCCCCACCCCAAAGTGCCATGGACTCAGAGTGGGACGAAGAGCACGACACAACGCCACTGCTGTCACCAACACCCTCCACCATCGCAGAAACACTCACCACGGTTGGGCACTTTAGTGATGAGGCGTCTGGTACACTCACTGATGTGCACAACACAGCCGTCCCGGTACAGCAGGTGGAGGTAGGAGCAGCAGAGGGACCGGGCAGTCGGAGGGCAGCCCAGCCCAAGCGAACATCTGCCGCCCAGATGGATCCCGGGTTCCTGGAGTTTCCACACCCACACATAGATCCGATGCAACCACCGACCCGGAGACGAGCGAAGAGGGTGACGGGCGGCTTGGGGCGCCTGCGGTCGCAGGTGGAGGAGTCCACCCGCGTCCAGGAGCTGGGAGTGGTCCCGGTCATGCATGCCACCCAGGCTGACACCGCACGGGTGGCGTCCGCGGTGGAGGCAATGGTTGCGACGGTGTCAGACATGGGGAACGGTTTGCGAGGCCTGGGGCCTTCCGTGCAGGCGGCGTCTGTGGCCCAGGAAATGGCTGCCCTCTCACAGGAGGCCATGAGCCAGTGTCAGCGCCAGATGGCAGAGGCGCTCAACGCCATAGCCCAGTCTCTGCAGGCCATGGCCCAGTCTCAGCAGGCCATGGCCCAGTCTCAGCAGGCCACGGCCCAGTCTCTGCAGGCCATGGCCCAGTCTCAGCAGGCCATCGCTGAGGGCATCGGCGCCAGTGGCCATGTGCGAGCCGGCGTCGCACTGTCACAGACAGGGTTTGCCAACACATTGGGCTCCATGGCTGCAAACCTGCAGACCCCTGTTGATACCAGCACGGGCCTCCAGGACTGGCAGCGCCAGATGTCGGGGGGGCGTCGGATGGCCAGTCCGTTCGCATCCCCCACCCATGTAGAGGCCTGGGGGCCATCGGGAACCCCGAGGGAGGAGGAGGTGGTGTGGTCCGTCCCGGCTTCCTCTGTAGGGGAGGTCCCGGTACACCGCGGCACCCCGGACTCCCCCCCTTCCGTCCCAGGTGCATCGGGTGGGCAATGGGCAGGACAGGCTGGCAGCTCGCCATCCCAGTCGCCCGGGCCGCAGCCTGGCCCATCTAGGCCAGGACGCCCCAGGAAACGGCCGCCAAAGGGATCCAGTGTCAGAGGGCAGGAATCACAGGAGTCCACCTCCAGTTCTGCTGTACCATCTGGGGAACCACGTAGACATAGTCAAAGGGCCCGTAAGGCCAAACAATTAGACACTGAGTAAGTTGGCACGGGTGCAGGGCACAGATGAGTTTTAGGGGCTAGGGCACGTGCATGAACTCCTTTGGTTATTAAAGTCAATGTTACACCTACCGAAGCTGCCTTTGTGCTCTGTCCAAAGTGTGCGAGCGTGTCATGTACGTTGAGCGCAAGTGTGTGTGTGAGGGGTGGTCTTACCTCAGCCCCAGGTGAGTCTGCCCCCTTCCCCCTGGGCCACCATCAACATCCCCCGGGCAGAGGACGGGACCGTGCGCTGCAGTGTCACAGCCGCATGCAGGGATGGTCCGGGTGGATGGTGGTACTGTGGCCACGAGTCAGACATAGTCCAACGATGTAGAGCCAGGAGCTCATCGCAGGGCGGGTTGTCATCATCCTCCATGGCCTGCGATAGACACGCGTCCACCCGCAACTGTGTGAGCCCGGCCCGTTGTGCCGCCGGTGGATCGGCAATGGGGGGGCGGGTGGTGGTGTGCATGCGGGTGGGGTGGGTGGGGTTGGGGAGGGGGGGTGAGGGTGCTGGGTGGGTGGATGGGTGGGGGGTGTGGGTGGTCGGCTGTTGCCATGGTGTGCGGTCTGTGGCCATACTACCCGATTCCCACGCCCATCTAGTCAGTGAAGCGGGCGTCTATCAGTCTGTCCCGTGCCCGCTGGGCCAGCCGGTAACGGTGGACAGCCACCCGCCTGTGTCTACCCCGTCTGCCCTGACCATTGCCTCCATCCCCCTCATCTGGGGAGGACTGTGCCTCTTCCTGCTGCTCCTCCACTCCGCCCTCCTCTGCCTGCGGCACATTGCCCCTCTGCTGGGCTATGTTGTGCAGGACGCAGCACACCACAATGATGCGGCCGACCCTATCTGACCGATACTGGAGGGCGCCCCCAGAGAGGTCCAGGCACCTGAAACGCATCTTCAGCACGCCAAAGCACCTCTCGATCACTCCCCTTGTCGCTACATGGGCATCATTGTAGCGGTTCTCCGCCTCATTGCGTGGCCTCCGTATAGGCGTCATCAGCCACGATCGCAATGGGTAGCCCCTGTCGCCCAGCAACCAGCCCCTCAGCCGGGGATGGCGTCCCTCGTACATGCTGGGGATGGATGACCGCGACAATACGAATGAGTCGTGTACACTACCTGGGTGACGGGCGCAGTTGTGCAGGATCATCATGCGGTGGTCGCAGACCACCTGTACGTTCATCGAATAGGTCCCCTTCCTATTAGTGAACACGGCCCTGTTATCTGCAGGTGGCCGCACGGCGACGTGCATCCCATCGATCGCGCCCTGGACCATGGGGAACCCGGCCACGGCAGAGAAGCCCACGGCCCGGGCATCTTGGCTGGCCCGGTCCAGGTGGAAGCGGATGTAGCGGTGCGCCATGGCATAAAGGGCATCTGTCACTGCCCGGATGCACCGGTGCACCGATGTCTGCGATATGCCGGACAGGTCCCCACTCGGTGCCTGGAATGACCCCGTTGCATAAAAGTTCAGGGCCACCGTAACCTTGACGGACACGGGGAGAGGGTGTCCCCCGCCAGTGCCACGTGGTGACAGGTGTGCCAGCAGGTGGCAGATGTGTGCCACGGTTTCCCGGCTCATCCGGAGTCTCCTCCTGCATTCCTGGTCCGTGAGGTCCTGCTATGACTGCCGGGGCCGGTACACACGGGGCGCCCTCGGGTGCCTCCGTTGCCGTGGGGCCGCGATGTCCTCCTCCCCCTCCTCGTCCTGTCGGTCAGGTGTCCCTCCAGCCTGGGCGGCTGCCGCCTGCCCCTCTGCGGCAGCCTGCGCCGCCTCTCTGGCACGCTCCTCCTCCTCTTCCTCCTCCTCATCCAGGGCAACATAGACATGAGCGGCTGCCAGCACGGCGGCCAACATCGCTGGATGATCTGAAAACATGACGGCCTGGTGGGGGGGGAGGGGAACGACGACATGTCATCATTGCCCATATCCCCTCCTCCCCCCAGCCAGGTGGCATGGACCGCATGGGTCCAACTGTTGGAGGCTGGCACCTGGCCAGGTGGACCAACTCACTTGCCCTCCCATCACCCTCCTCGGCACGGACCCCCCCCCAACCTCCACCCCGGCACGGACCCCCCCCCGACCTCCACCCCAGCACGGACCCCCCCCAACCCCCAACCTCCACCCCAGCACGGACCCCCCCCAACACCCAACCTCCACCCCAGCACGGACCCCCCCCAACCCCCAACCTCCACCCCAGCACGGACCCCCCCAACCCCCAACCTCCACCCCAGCACGGACCCCCCCAACCCCCAACCTCCACCACGGCACGGACCCCCCCCCCAACCTCCACCCCGGCACGGACCCCCTCCCCAACCTCCACCCCAGCACGGACCCCCCCAACCCCCAACCTCCACCCCGGCACGGACCCCCCCCCCCAACCTCCACCCCAGCACGGACCCCCCCAACCCCCACCTCCACCCCAGCACGGACCCCCCCAACCCCCAACCTCCACCCCGGCACAGACCCCCCCCCAACCTCCACCCCAGCACGGACCCCCCCCAACCCCCAACCTCCACCCCAGCACGGACCCCCCCCAACCCCCAACCTCCACCCCAGCACGGACCCCCTCCCAACCTCCACCCCGGCACGGACGCCCCCCCCAACCTCCACCCCAGCACGGCCCCCCCAACCCCCAACCTCCACCCCAGCACGGACCCCCCCCAACCCCCAACCTCCACCCCAGCACGGACCCCCTCCACAACCTCCACCCCGGCACGGACCCCCTCCCGGCACTCCCCCGGAGCCCAGCCTACTCTAACCACCCCCCCCCCCCACCCCCCCCCCCGCCGCACACACACACAAGCCGAGACACAACTCTCCTCACGCAATCAGTCTGCGGCCACGCCATTTCCTGCCCAGAGCCAACCCCCCAGGCCGTCACTCACCTCCACGCTGGTCGGCGTGAGCCTGGAGCTCCGGGTCACGCCGATGAAAAGGAGGTTTGATTCACGTCGACGTGAACGGTCATCACGTCGACGGGACTTCGGCCCATCCGGAAGGGAGAATATCGGCAGGCCGAAAATCGGCTGCCTTGCGCAGACCCGTGACATTCTCCACGGCAGCGGTGCCATTAACGCCCCGCCGACTTTTCTCCCTTCGGAGACTTCGGCGGGGGCGGGGGCGGGATTCACGGCGGCCAATGGGCATTCTCCGACCCTCTGGGGGGTCGGATAATGACGCCCCAAAACTCAACATTTAATTGTGATAATTATAAATGAATAAAATAATTAAAGTAAACAAGGCAAAAATATACTTAACATGGGTAACACAGTGGCAAAGTAGTGAGCACTGCTGCCCCACAACACAAGGGATCCAACATGGGGAGAACCTACAAGGTCCACAGAAACAGTCACCCAAGGCCAGAACTGGTGCTGTGAGGAAGCAATGCTAACTATTCTGCCACCGTGCCATCGCCATTTCCCTCAGTGGGTGTTGCCATGCTGGCCGCACCATAAGCTGGTGGGGCTGCACTCTTCCGGCTGGAGCCTGCGCTGACTAGTTAAAAAAATTACCTTTGATCATTAAAAAAAATAAAAATTACTTTACATGAATTAACAACAAAAATAATGCCTGTTTAAAAGAAAGAGCAAAGTAACTGTACAAAAAAAGTCAACATTCCTTTAAAACACTAGTTAAAAAAATTACCTGTTATTTTCTATCTAAATCTATTGTTTAAGTGCCTGCCCCTCAGTGGGTGTTGCCATGCTGGCCGCACGTTTAAAAGCAGCATGCAGAGGTCGCAGAGGCATCACTGCCTGCAGAATAGCCGCAAGGTAGACACAGCAGGCGGCAAGCAAGAGGACAGCAACGTCTTCCAGGTGTTTTGGTTTCCTTCCACAGTCCAAAGATGTGCAGGTTAGGTGGATGAGCTTTGCTAAATTGCCCCTTAGTGTCCAACAGTTAGGTGGGGTTACGTCAATTCAGACTTGATGGGCCGAATGGCTTTGTTCTGCACTGCAGTGATTCTATAAACACAAATCAGATGTTACAAGGACAGTGACAGAAAGGAGCCCTGGGGCTCTTTTAAATATCATAACCATAATCTAAACTAAAACATATGAACACTTTGAAGCATGCCACATGTAAAATTATATAATAATATAGTGCATATTGTGGTGAATGTATAGTGCTAATAATTCACCAGTGCATTTGTATCATGTTCTGCTGTTGTGTTATGTTGTTAACCCTGTGGGCTCCGCCTATGGGCCATTGTGTGGCTTCACCCACAAGGGGATATGTTGGGGCATGTACAGGCTCCGCCCATGACTCCTCCCCTTAAGAGGAAGTATAAAGAGCAGCTGACCTGCAGGCAGTTCCCAGTATTGTACCAGTCGCAGGCAGGCACTGTTCTAAACTGATTAAAACCACGGTTTACTTCTCCTCGTGTCTTTGAGTGAATTGATGGTCGCATCAATTTAATCAGTTTAAATACAACTATGGAATCAGCCCTCAAACCTGACAGACTGGAACTCGATCCGCAGGCCGCGGAGGCAAAATAAATTTTTTCGCACTGGCTTCAATGCTTCAAGGCCTACCTCGCCGCGTCGTCCATGCCATCCGTCACTGATGAACAGAAGCTGAGCCTCCTCCACACACGGGTGAGCCATCACATTTCTGTCCAGCTCGATGAGGCCGCCTCCTGTACAGGTGCCCTCATGCTGTTCGAACGCCTCTACATATGGCCTGTGAATGAGGTCTATGCGTGACACATCTTCACCACTCACCGCCAGCGCCCCGGGGAGTCGCTAGATGATTACCTACGCGACCTCAAAGCCCTCACACACAACTGTAACTACCAGGCCGTTACGGCCACTGAGCACATGGAGCTCGCCGTCCGAGACATCTACGTGGCTGGAGTCCGGTCGAATTATGTGAGACAGCGCCTGCTCGTGAAAGGGTCCCAGGACCTGGATGACACGGTAAAGTTAGCCACCTCTCTAGAGGTTGCTTTTCAGAGCCTTACGGCATTCCTGGCCAACCACGTGACCCCCTCGCGGACCCCCGACCAGAGACTACCCCAGGCCTGTGCCACACGGCCGCCCGCCCATCATAGGGGCTACCCTGCTATTTTTGCAGCCAGTCTCAACACCCCCGGCAGCACTGCCCGGCCCGTAACGCGAAACTGCAGCAGCTGCAGGCAAAAAGGACACTTCACCAAGGTCTGCCTGGCCAGGTCTAGGAACTCTAACTCACAGACCCGATCCTCAGACTCACAGGCCCGCAGACCCCGCAATGTGGTAGCGTGTCTGCCGACTCCACCCCCTCACAACACGTACGAGTCACGGGGGCTGCCATCTTGGCCATCCTCCCCCACCCGGCCGGCCACGTGTGATCCATGGGGGCCGCCATCTTGGACACCACCTTCCTAACCTCCCGCCACGCTCGACCAACGGGGGCCGCTATCTTGGCGCCATCTGCTACGCCGCTTGACGCGTACGATCTACACGGACAGTTATCGCGGTGCCACCCCAGCACCTCCGATCACGCCGCCGGCTACCCGCAATTCAGCGCGGTCACCCTGGACCAGTCTCGGCCCAAGTACCTCCGGAGCTCCATGATGGCCATCCAGGTTAACGGGCACGAGACGCCCTGCCTTTTCAACTCCGGGAGCACAGAGAGCTTCATTCACCCGGACAGGGTAAGACGCTGCTCGCTCCCAATTTTCCCGACGCAACAAACCATCTCCCTTGCCTCTGGGTCGCACTCGGTGCAAATCCAAGGGTGCACTACTGCAACCCTAGCGATACAGGGCGCTGAGTACGCTAATTTTAAACTGTATGTGCTCCCAGACCTCTGCGCCCCTCTCCTATTGGGACTCAACTTCCAATGTAACCTCAGGAGCCTTACTCTTAAGTTTGGGGGGCCCCTACCCCCACTCACCATATGCAGCCTCGCGACCCTAAAAGCCGACCCTTCCCCTCTCTTCGCAAACCTCACCGCCGACTGCAAGCCAGTCGCCACCAGAAGCAGGCGGCATAGCATGCAGGACAGAATGTTCATTAGGTCCGAGGTCCAGCGTCTCTTGCGGGAAGGGGTCATAGAAGCCAGCAATAGCCTCTGGAGAGCTCAGGTAGTGGTCGTCAAGACCGGGGAAAAGTTCCGGATGGTAATTGATTACAGCCAAACCATTAACCAGTACACGCAACTTGATGCGTACCCCCTTCCCCGGATGTTAGACATGGTAAATCAGATCGCACACTACCGCATGTTCTCCACGGTGGATCTGAAGTCTGGATACCACCAGCTCCCAATCTGCCTGGAGGACCGACACTACACGGCTTTTGAGGCAGACAGCCGCCTTTTCCATTTCCTCCGGGTCCCCTTTGGCGTCACGAATGGGGGGGTGTCATTCTCCGTTGGCCGCCGTGAATCCCGCCCCCGCCGGTTGCGAAGTCTCCGAAGGGAGAAAAATCGGCGGGGCGTTAATGTCGCCGCTGCCGCGGAGAATGTCACGGGTCTGCGTAAGGCAGCCGATTTTCGGCCTGCCGATATTCTCCCTTCCGGATGGGCCGAAGTCCTGTCGACGTGATGACCTTTCATCGGCGTGACCCGGTGCTCCAGGCTCACGCCGACCAGCGTGGAGGTGAGTGACGGCCTGGGGGGTTGGCTCTGGGCAGGCAATGGCGTGGCCGCAGTCTGAATGCGTGAGGAGAGGTGTGTCGCGGGTTGTGTGTGTGTGTGTGCGGTGGGGGGGGGTGGGGGGTGGTTAGAGTAGGCTGGGCTCCGGGGGAGTGCCGGGAGGGGGTCCGTGCCGGGGTGGAGGTTGGAGGGGGGGGGGGTCCGTGCCGGGGTGGAGGTTGGGGGGGGTCCGTGCTGGGGTGGAGGTTGGGGGGGGTCCGTGCCGGGGTGGAGGTTGGGGTGGGGGTCCGTGCCGGGGTGGAGGTTGGGGGTTGGGGTGGGGTCCGTGCTGGGGTGGAGGTTGGGGGGGGGTCCGTGCCGTGCCGGGGTGGAGGTTGGGGGGGTCCATGCTGGGGTGGAGGTTGAGGGGGGTCCGTGCCGGGGTGGAGGTTGGGGGGGGTCCGTGCCGTGCCCGGGTGGAGGTTGGGGGGAGTCCGTGCCGTGCCGGGGTGGAGGTTGGGGGTTGGGGGGGTCTGTGCTGGGGTGGAGGTTGTGGGGGGGGGTCCGTGCCGGGGTGGATGTTGAGGGGGGGGTCCGTGCCGTGCCGGGGTGGAGGTTGGGGGGGGGGTCCGTGCTGGGGTGGAGGTTGGGGGGGGGGGTCCGTGCCGGGGTGGAGGTTGGGGGGGGTCCGTGCCGTGCCGGTGTGGAGGTTGGGGGTTGGGGGGGATCCGTGCTGGGGTGGAGGTTGGGGGGGGTCCGTGCCGGGGTGGAGGTTGGGGGGGGTCCATGCCGTGCCGGGGTGGAGGTTGGGGGGGGTCCGTGCTGGGGTGGAGGTTGGGGGGGGTCCGTGCCGGGGTGGAGGTTGGGGGGGGGGTCCGTGCCGGGGTGGAGGTTGGGGGTTGGTGGGGGGTCCGTGCTGGGGTGGAGGTTGGGGGGGGGTCCGTGCTGGGGTGGAGGTTGGGGGAGGTCCGTGCCGTGCCGGGGTGGAGTTTGGCGGTTGGGGGGGGTCCGTGCTGGGGTGGAGGTTGGGGGGGGGTCTGTGCCGAGGTAGAGGTTGGGGGGGGGTCCGTGCCGAGGAGGGGGATGGGAGGGCAAGTGAGTTGGTCCACCTGGCCAGGTGCCAGCCTCCAACAGTTGGACCCATGCGGTCCATGCCACCTGGCTGGGGGAGGAGGGGATATGGGCAATGATGACATGTCGTTGTTCCCCTCCCCCCCACCAGGCCGTCATGTTTTCAGATCATCCAGCGATGTTGGCCGCCGTGGTGGCAGCCGCTCATGTCTATGTTGCCCTGGATGAGGAGGAGGAGGAGCGTGCCAGAGAGGCGGCGCAGGCTGCCGCAGAGGGGCAGGCGGCAGCCGCCCAGGCTGGAGGGACACCTGACCGACAGGACGAGGAGGGGGAGGAGGACATCGCGGCCCCACGGCAACGGAGGCACCCGAGGGCGCCCCGTGTGTACCGGCCCCGGCAGTCATACCAGGACCTCACGGACCGGGAATGCAGGAGGAGACTCCGGATGAGCCGGGAAACCGTGGCACACATCTGCCACCTGCTGGCACACCTGTCACCGCGTGGCACTGGCGGGGGACACCCTCTCCCCGTGTCCGTCAAGGTTACGGTGGCCCTGAACTTTTATGCAACGGGGTCATTCCAGGCACCGAGTGGGGACCTGTCCGGCATATCGCAGACATCGGTGCACCTGTGCATCCGGGCATTGACTGATGCCCTATATGCCATGGCGCACCGCTACATCCGCTTCCCCGTGGACCGGGCCAGCCAAGATGCCCGGGCCGTGGGCTTCTCTGCCGTGGCCGGGTTCCCCATGGTCCAGGGCGCGATCGATGGGATGCACGTCGCCGTGCGGCCACCTGCAGATAACAGGGCCGTGTTCACTAATAGGAAGGGGCCCTATTCGATGAACGTACAGGTGGTCTGCGACCACCGCATGATGATCCTGCACGTCTGCGCCCGTCACCCAGGCAGTGTACACGACTCATTCGTGTTGTCGCGGTCATCCATCCCCGGCATGTACGAGGGGCGCCATCCCCGGCTGAGGGGCTGGTTGCTGGGCGACAGGGGCTACCCATTGCGATCGTGGCTGATGACGCCTATACGGAGGCCACGCAATGAGGCGGAGAACCGCTACAATAATGCCTATGTAGCGACAAGGGGAGTGATCGAGAGGTGCTTTGGCGTGCTGAAGATGCGTTTCAGGTGCCTGGACCTCTCTGGGGGCGCCCTTCAGTATCGGTCAGATAGGGTCGGCCGCATCATTGTGGTGTGCTGCGTCCTGCACAACATAGCCCAGCAGAGGGGCGATGTGCCGCAGGCAGAGGAGGGCGGAGTAAGGAGCAGCAGGAAGAGGCACAGTCCTCCCCAGATGAGGGGGATGGGGGCAATGGTCAGGGCAGACGGGGTAGACACAGGCGGGTGGCTGTCCACCGTTACCGGCTGGCCCAGCGGGCACGGGACAGACTGATAGACGCCCGCTTCACTGACTAGATGGGCGTGGGAATCGGGTAGTATGGCCACAGACCGCACACCATGGCAACAGCCGACCACCCACACCCCCCACCCATCCACCCACCCAGCACCCTCACCCCCCTCCCCAACTCCACCCACCCCACCCGCATGCACACACCCCCCCCCCCCCCCCTCATTGCCGATCCACCTGCGGCACAACGGGCCGGGCTCACACAGTTGTGGGTGGACGCGTGTCTATCGCAGGCCATGGAGGATGATGACAACCCGCCCTGCGATGAGCTCCTGGCTCTACATCGTTGGACTATGTCTGACCCATGGCCACAGTACCACCATCCACCCGGACCATCTCTGCATGCGGCTGTGACACTGCAGCGCACGGTCCCGTCCTCTGCCCGGGGGGTGTTGATGGCGGCCCAGGGGGAAGGGGGCAGACTCACCTGGGGCTGAGGTAAGACCACCCCTCACACACACACTTGCGCTCAACGTACATGACACCCCCGCACACTTTGGACAGAGCACAAAGGCAGCTTCGGTAGGTGTAACATTGACTTTAATAACCAAAGGAGTTCATGCACGTGCCCTAGCCCCTAAAGCTCATCTGTGCCCTGCACCCGTGCCAACTTACTCAGTGTCTAATTGTTTGGCCTTACGGGCCCTTTGACTGCGTCTACGTGGTTCCCCAGATGGTACAGCAGAACTGGAGATGGACTCCTGTGATTCCTGCCCTCTGACACTGGATCCCTTTGGCGGCCGTTTCCTGGGGCGTCCTGGCCTAGATGGGCCAGGCTGCGGCCCGGGCGACTGGGATGGCGAGCTGCCAGCCTGTCCTGCCCGTTGCCCACCCGATGCACCTGGGACGGAAGGGGGGGAGTCCGAGGTGTCGCGGTGTACCGGGACCTCCCCTACAGAGGGAGCCGGGACGGACCACACCACCTCCTCCTCCCTCGGGGTGCCCGATGGCCCCCAGGCCTCTACATGGGTGGGGGATGCGAACGGACTGGCCATCCGACGCCCCCCCGACATTTGGCGCTGCCAGTCATGGAGGCCCATGCTGGTATCGACAGGGGTCTGCAGGTTTGCAGCCATGGAGCCCAGGGGGTTGGCAAACCCTGTCTGTGACAGTGCGACGCCGGCTCGCACATGGCCACTGGCGCCGATGCCCTCAGCGATGGCCTGCAGAGACTGGGCCATGGCCTGCAGAGACTGGGCCATGGCCTACTGAGACTGGGCTATGGTGTTGAGCGCCTCTGCCATCTGGCGCTGGCACTGGCTCATGGCCTCCTGTGAGAGGGCAGCCATTTCCTGGGCCACAGACGCCGCCTTCACGGAAGGCCCCAGGCCTCGCAAACCGTTCCCCATGTCTGACACCGTCGCACCTATTGCCTCCACCGCGGACGCCACCCGTGCGGTGTCGGCCTGGGTGGCACGCATGACCGGCACCACTCCCAGCTCCTGGACGCGGGTGGACTCCTCCACCTGCGACCGCCGCAAGCCGCCCGTCACCCTCTTCGCTCGTCTCCGGGTCGGTGGTTGCATCGGATCTATGTGTGGGTGTGGTAACTGCAGGAACCCGGGATCCATCTGGGCGGCAGATGTTCGCTTGGGCTGGGCTGCCCTCCGACCGCCCGGTCCCTCTGCTGCTCCTACCTCCACCTGCTGTACCGGGACGGCTGTGTTGTGCGCACCAGTGAGTGTACCAGACGCCTCATCACTAAAGTGCCCAACCGTGGTGAGTGTTTCTGCGATGGTGGAGGGTGTTGGTGACAGCAGTGGCGTTGTGTCGTGCTCTTCGTCCCACTCTGAGTCCATGGCACTTTGGGGTGGGGGTTCGTCTCCACCCATCCACTCTAAGTCACTGTCCGGTATTTCGTCTTCCTGGGTAGTGGTGTCCTGGGTAGGGGTGTCCTGGGTAGTGGTGTCCTGGGTAGTGGTGTCCTGGGTAGTGGTGTCCTGGCTCGGATGTGACGGGGGCCTGTGGCTGCCCCCCTCGTCGCTGGGTGGTCGCTCCCGCACGTGACGGGGGTGTCATCTCCCTGTTGCTCCAGGTCTCTCCGTCTCCCGTGGTGTGCAAGGGGCATCCTGCAGGCGTCGCATGCTGGAGGGTCCGGGTCTCTCCGTCTCCCGTGGTCTCCGAGGGGCATCCTGCGGGCGTCGCATGCTGGAGGGTCCGGGTCTCTCCGTCTCCCGTGGTCTCCGAGGGGCATCCTGCGGGCGTCGCATGCTGGAGGGTCCGGGTCTCTCCGTCTCCCGTGGTCTCCGAGGGGCATCCTGCGGGCGTCGCATGCTGGAGGGTGCGGGTCTCTCTGTCTCCTGTGGTCTCCGAGGGGCATCCTGCGGGCGTCGCATGCTGGAGGGTGCGGGCCTCTCCGTCTCCTGTGGTCTCCGAGGGGCATCCTGCGGGCGTCGCATGCTGGAGGGTGCGGGTCTCTCCGTCTCCCGTGGCCTCCGAGGGGCATCCTGCGGGCGTCGCATGCTGGAGGGTGCGGGTCTCTCCGTCTCCCGTGGTCTCCGAGGGGCATCCTGCGGGCGTCGCATGCTGGAGGGTGCGGGTCTCTCCGTCTCCTGTGGTCTCCGAGGGGCATCCTGCGGGCGTCGCATGCTGGAGGGTGCGGGCCTCTCCGTCTCCTGTGGTCTCCGAGGGGCATCCTGCGGGCGTCGCATGCTGGAGGGTGCGGGTCTCTCCGTCTCCTGTGGTCTCCGAGGGGCATCCTGCGGGCGGTCTGCATCTGCGGGGATGGGTGCCTGGACGTTTGGTCCTGCGATACACAATGAAGCATGCATGGTTAGACATCAGGCAGTGATCAGGTGATACGGGGGAGGGGGATATAGGGGAGGGGGGATATGGGGACGGGCTGTCGGTGGCTCACTTGCTGGTGGGCCCCCGACCTCTGCATCAGCAACCTCCCGGTCCTCAGGTCCGCCAGCCAGTTCCAGCGCCCTTTCCTCATGTACGGTCAGTGGCCTCTCATCAGCGGGCCCTCCTCCAGTCCTCACATGCTCCCTATTGTTGTGTGCGCGCTTCTCCTGTGGGGGGGGGGGCAGGGGTAAAAGGCAACAGTGTTAGACAGGTATATGAATGCATGCCATCGGTTGCGCGTGCATTGCAGAGGTTATGGTTAGGGCTGGATTCACTTGGGGATATGGGGGAGGGGGGATATGGGGGATATGTGGGAGGGGGGATATGGGGAGGGGGGATATGGGGGAGGGGGGATATGGGGGAGGGGGGATATGGGGGATATGGGAGAGGGGGGATATGGGTGAGGGGGGATATGGGGGAGGGGGGATATGGGGGAGGGGGGATATGGGGGAGGCGGGATATGGGGGAGGGGCGTATGGGGGATATGGGGAGGGGGATATGGGGGAGGGGGGATATGGGGAGGGGGGATATGGGGGAGGGGGGATATGGGGAGGGGGATATGGGGAGGGGGGATATGGGGGAGGGGGGATATGGGGGATATGGGGAGGGGGGATATAGGGGAGGGGTGGATAAGGGGGAGGCGGGGATATGGGGGATATGGGGGAGGGGTTATATGGGAGTTATGGGGGAGGGGGGATATGGAGAGGGGGGATATGGGGGAGGGAGGGATATAGGGGAGGGGGATATGGGGGAGGGGGTATATGGGGGAGGGCGGATATGGGGGAGGGGGGATATGGGGGAGGGGGGATATGCGGGATATGGGGGAGGGGGGATATGGGGTATATGGGGAGGGGGATATGGGGGGAGGGGGGATATGGGGGAGGGTGGGATATGGTGGAGGGGGGGATATGGTGGAGGGGGGATCTGGGGGAGGGGGGATATGGGGGATATGGGGGAGGGGGGATATGGGGGAGGGGGGATATGGGGGAGGGGGGATATGGGAGAGGGGGAAATGGGGAGGGGGGAACTGGGGGAGGGGGGATATGGGGGAGGGGGATATGGGGCATATGGGGGAGGGGGGATATGGGGGAGGGGGGATATGGGGAGGCGGGGATATGGGGGAGGGGGGATATGTGGAGGGGGGATATGGGGGAGGGGGGATATGCGGAGGGGGGGATATGGGGAGGCTCACCCTGCCTGCTCTGACAAGGTCGTTCACCTTCTTGTGGCACTGTGCCTGTCCGTGGTGTCAGGGCCACAGCGGTGACGGCCTCTGCCACTTCCCTCCACAGACGCCGGCTGTGGCGTTGGGCAACTCTGCGGCCGTGCCCGGGATACAGGGCGTCCCTCCTCTGCTCCACCGCGTCCAGGAGCGCCTCCACATCGCGTGACTCGAACCTCGGGGCTGAGCGACGGCCAGCCATCCAGTCCGGTGTTCCAGTCGGGTGGGGGGGAGCAGCGCGGCCTTATGAGCCGTCATGCCGTGCAGCGCATATGACGCTGCACGGCGTGAACCACAGCGCAAGCGCGGATCCCGTTACGTCGCTGCTAGCCCATTTCCGGCCGGAGACTATCGACCCATTTTTCCGACGTGACGCAAGTCGGATTTGCGCCGTTTTTTGCGCCGATCGGCGGACTTTTCGCCGATAACGGAGAATTTCGCCCGGGGTTTTGGTGTTCCAAAGAGCAATGGACCGAATGTTGCACCAGTCCGGGCTGCGGGCCGCATTTCCGTTCTTGGACAATGTCACCATCTGCGGCCATGATCAGCAGGACCACGACGCCAACCTCCACCGATTTCTCCAAACCACCCAAAAACTCAAACTCACCTACAACAAGGAGAAATGCGTTTTCCGCACAACCAGACTAGCCATCCTCGGCTACGTCGTGGAGAACGGGGTCCTAGGGCCCGACCCTGATCGTATGCGCCCCCTCTTGCAACTCCCTCTCCCTCACTGTCCCAAGGCCCTGAAGAGGTGCCTTGGATTCTTCTCCTATTACGCCCAGTGGGTCCCCCAGTATGCGGACAAAGCCCGCCCACTAATTAAGGCCACCATTTTTCCACTGGCAACTGAGGCCCGCCAGGCCTTCAGCTGCATCAAGGCAGACATCGCCAACGTCGCGATGCGCGCTGTGGACGAGTCTGTCCCCTTCCAGGTGGAGAGTGACGCATCGGAGGTCGCTCTCGCCGCCACCCTCAACCAAGCAGGCAAACCAGTAGCGTTCTTTTCACGCACCCTCACCACCTCTGAAATTTGACACTCCTCGGTTGAAAAAGAAGTCCAAGCCATCGTGGAAGCCATGCGGCACTGGAGGCACTACCTCGCTGGTAGGAGGTTTACCCTCATCACTGACCAACGATCGGTAGCCTTCATGTTCGACAATACGCAGTGAGGCAAAATCAAGAACAATAAGAACTTGAGGTGGGGGATCGAACTCACCACCTATAACTACGATATAGTACATCGCTCTGGGAAGCTCAATGAGCCTCCAGATGCCCTGTCCCGCGGCACATGCGCCAGCACGCAAGATGAACGACTACGGATTATCCACAATGACCTCTGCCACCCAGGGGTCACCCGGCTCGCCCATTATATCAAGGCCCGCAACGTGCCCTACTGCACCGAGGAGGTCAGAGCTATAACCAGGGACTGCCAAATCTGTGCGAAGTGTAAACCGCACTTCTATCGACCGGATAAGGCCCACCTGGTAAAGGCATCCCGGCCCTTTGAACACCTCAGCATCGATTTCAAAGGGCCCCTCCCCTCCATTAACCGCAATGCATACTTTCTCAACATCATAGATGAGTTCTCCCGCTTCCCATTTGCCATCCCCTGCCCCGATATGATCACTCCCACTGTCATTAAAGCCCTGCATTTTGTCTTCACCCTGTTTGGTTTCCCCAGTTGTGTCCACAGTGACCGGGGCTCGTCGTTCATGAGCGATGAACTGCGTCAGTACCTGCTCAGTAAGGGCATCGCCTCGAGCAGGACGACCAGTTATAACCCTGTGGGAGACGGGCAGGTGGAGCGGGAGAACGCGACGGTCTGAAAGACCGTCCTACAGGCCCTGCGGTCCAGGAATCTCCCAGTTTCTCACTTGCAGGAGGTCCTCCCCGATGCGCTCCACTCTATCAGGTCCCTCCCTTGTAAGGCCACAAACCAGACTCCTCATGACCGCTTGTTTGTTTTCCCTAGGGGAGCTACCTCAGCTACCCCGCTTCCGTCCTGGCTGAAGACACCGGGACCAGTCCTCCTCTTAAAACACTTCCACAGCCACCCGGACCGGCTGCAACACCAGTGCTTCAGCAGTCGCAGCGCACGATCCGTGCGCTGGACCGGCTGAACCTATGAGCCCGTCACCCCCGCCGTACTTCATTTTTTAACAGGGGGTGAATGTGGTGAATGTATAGTGCTAAAGATTCACCAGTGCATTTGTATCATGTTCTGCTGTTGTGTTATTTTGTTAACCCTGTGGGCTCCGCCTATAGGCCATTGTGTGGCTTCACCCACAGGGGGATATGTTGGGGCATGTCTGGGCTCCGCCATGGCTCTTCCCCTTAAGAGGAAGTATAAAGAGCAGCTGACCTGCAGGCAGTTCCCAGTATTGTACCAGTCTCAGGCAGGCACTGTTTTAAGCTGATTAAAACCACGGTTTACTTCTCCTCGTGTCTTTGAGTGAATTGATGGTCGCATCACATATGTAAATAGTTTTACAGATTAAAACAAATAACCAAACCTATGTTCACTTATAAATAATCACCTTTGATCATAAAAATGAATTAACAACAAAAGTAATGCCTGTTTAAAAGAAAGAGCAAAGTAACTGTACAAAAAAAAGTCGACATTCCTTTAAAACACTAGTTTAAAAAATTACCTGTTATTTTCTCTCTAGATCTATTGTTTAAGTGCCTGCCTCTCAGTGGGCGTCGCCATGCTGGCCGCACCATAAGCTGGTGGGGCTGCACTCCTCCTGCAATGCGCTGGAGCCTGCGCAGACTGCGGCTCTGGAGGCTCGAGATTGCCGTAGAGAAAGGAAGGTTGGATACATCATTGAAGCGCAGGTAAATGCGCATTTCTCTTTTAAAACCGTCAGCCTGTAGCTTTCCACTGCCAGCAGGAGGTTACAAGCTGATATTACTCTCTCTGGCCACTTCACTGGTAGCTAGCGTAAAGCAGGCCGTGTTGGGATGGGGGGGGATCAACGGGGGTGGGCGCAGAGCAGATGCCGTGTTCAATGGTGATCCACCGCTACGTTTAAAAACAGTATGCAGAGGTCACAGAGGCATCACTGCCTGCAGAATAGCCGCAAGGTAGACAGCCGACGGCAAGCAAGAGGACAGCAATGTCCTGAGAGCTCCGCACTGTGCTGAGCCCAACACAGAAAACACTCCCAAAACACCACCTCAACTCACTTCCTGAAACTCCCACCTCCTCATGCAGCATTTCCTCCTGTCCCCTTTTATCCCGCCTTTGAATCCAAGAATTTAAAAAACGGTTGGTCTGCCTGCCCATGCTTCCCATGCATCAAGCTGGAAATCGCTTGGGGCATGTAAAATGTTGTCAATTGGAATTTAATCCCCTCACCAAACAGCATCAATTTTGGCAGGTGTGCTGCCGATCTGTGCCCACCGACCAAAATATCACGCAAGTGTGTGATGATGTCGGGATATGCACCCGACATCCTTACATGCTATTTAATGGGTTTCGCACTCGCCCAGCAGGCATAAAATTCGACCCATAAATGTCCCACTTTTAACTACATAGAATACATATTTGTAAAGCAAACTCTGTTAACACTGCCTGATTGTACTTCATGAATCCACCTGGAGACAGCAGTAGACAGTATTCAAAGGGCACAATTGGTATGCGTCTCTCCCAGTGACGAGTTTAGAACTGCAATTTAGATAATAATCAAGTGTAAATAGCTTATGGAGGAGAAACAGATTATAGACGATTGGGAAGGTCCATGCAATAAGTATATGCTAATGTATTGTCAAGGAAGTTGATGGGGCAGACAGCTGAATATACAGAAGGCATAATCAAAGAACAACAAAGGTATATTTGACCAGACCCTGAGAAGGAAGGGAAGCAGTTACCATCTCACCATCTCAGAAAGCGGACATGCCAGTTTCTAGCCACCAAGCTATCATGGATACTGGAAATAAACTTCAAAGTCTTAGAGCCAAGGTAGTGCAGAAAACCTTTGTAGCAGCAGTTTTAAAATATCTTCGCTGGATCAGGAAAAGATGGTTTGCAGGTTTGTGTATCAACATTGTATTGTGTGGGGACTACAGCTGGTTATTCAATTTGGATGTTGTTTGGAACAGAGGAAGTCTTCCAGAGGCCAGGTATCATAGATATATTTAATAATAAGGGTTCCATATAAACTATGTGTTTAGTAATACATGCACCTTAATTGCGTAAGAGTACAGTTGTCCTGTTTGTGTGTATTTGTCTTTTCTTTACTTTAATAAATAGTCTTTAATAATTGTTACACAATGACTGGTCTGTTTATTCGCATTGGGGTTTCACTTGTCTCCTCAGCAAAACAAAACAGAACAATGGGCGACACTGTGTCACAATAGCTAGCATTTCTGCTTCACAGCACCAGGGTTCCGGGTTCAATTCCGGTCTTAGGTGACTGTGTGGAGTTTGCATGTTCTCCCATGTCTGCATGGGTTGCCTCCAGGTGCTCCAGTTTCCTCCCACGGTCCAAAGATGGGCAGGTTAGGTAGATTGACCATGCTAAATTGCTCCTTAGTGCCTAAAGATATGCAGGTTAGTTGGGGTTATGGGGATAGGGTGGAATAGTGAGCCTGAGTAGGGTGCTCTTTCAAATGGTCAATGCAGACTCGATGGGCCGAATGGCATCCTTCTGCACTGCAGGATTTCTATGCTTTCTGTACACACCCCTAAACCGGTGTTCCAAGTGGGGATCCCCTTGCAGATAACGTAAGCGTGCTTTGTGTCAATGGCAGATTTAGAAATGTCAAAATGTAAATGAGTGAGTCGAAACTTCGGTGTAATAAAACTTTTGAAAAAGAGCGCAATTTTTCCCCAATAGTCAATTTCTGCTTTTCTTCCTTATTCTTGAAAGTCTTCCTTTATTATAATAAGCATTTTAACCTGTTTAATATAAAATCAAGTAGGCTGAGGAGCTGGATTTAGTGAGAAAGGTTTAAAATATTATCACATGATTCTTTACAAGTTCATAAATAATAAATTACAGTCCAAATAGGTGCTATAAGAATTGTTAACCTTCAATAGTTCATGTGAACTATTCACCTGTCTACAAAAGGCAGTCTTTGTCATTTGGCAAGGGATGCAGAGTTAAACATTTACAAAGCCAACATGCCCAAATGAAATGTATACACCAAGTCATGCAGTTAGGATGAGGTTATAATTCTACGATTCATACGAGAACCAAAATATGTAAAATGCTTTTTAAATCATTGAAGTTCACTCACAGTACAAATTGCAGTAAAAATATTTTTCTGGTTATATTTCGTCATGGAGATAAAACCTCATCCTAAATTTGTGACTCATATATAGAGCAGAAAATATAACTGGCTTTTTAAAAAATAAAATTAGTGTTCAACCCTTTTGTGTGAATTGAAGTGGTGAGGTATCTCTCGACTTATGTTGATTCACAAAGATTCTAGTCTGGTACTTCAGAAATACAGTGGTTTTCTTTTGGACTAAAATGATGATCAAAGAGCTGCCTCCCAGGAATGCATCAGTTCTCTTTACGCAGCACTTTGTTGACTATAAATGTTTTTATATGCGCACAGACATGCCTTACAAACACACACACAGAACGATACAGTCCTGGAACAAAGTATAATTTAAAACTCATCTTTGAACTTTGGTCTTATTATGTTTGTAGTTGCTGAAAAAGGAAAGTTTCTAATTTTAATATAGCACTTTGCTCCCAAATTACGGTCATAGTTTACTTCATATTTTGGAAAATGCTTGTGTCATAAATGTTTGTTTTTGCTTTCTGTGTTTTTACTTCAGAATTTCAGGAGTTTTTACTTTAAATTTTAGATTTAAAATGGTGTCATAATTGTTGTTTCACTACTCACACAATTCACTAGACTTTGAAAAGTAATGAAACAGTACTTGAATGACACACAAGACTCTTTCCATTTCAATTTTCAATGTCTAATCCAAAAGGCTGTGACTATGTTGTTTCAGTCCCAGTTGTTTTCGCCTCCACCCTTTATTATGAATGTTACTTTTATTTTAGTTTCAGTCTGAACAAGTTAGGGCTTGACAGAGTGACATGACACACTACTCGATAATGCATTTGTGTAAAATAACATAGGTTTAAAATGATGGACCAAAATTTCACACAAATGCATTGAGTGGGATTCTCCATATCAGGGACGAAGCCAGGACAGAATCATTGATTTGATTTGATTTATTATTGTCACATGTATTAGTATACAGTGAAAAGTATTGTTTCTTGCATGCTGTACAAACAATGCATACCGTATGATGTGTTATGTGAGTTGGTTCAACGTTGACTGCAACTGGATACAGTGAAACTAGAAACAGGCTTCCGACACAGGAGATGGTCCAACACTGTTTTATTGAACTTGCTGATTGCTGTACATAATCTGCTGTGGGTTGACACTCTATTAATCTAACTGATAACCTACTACTGGCTTGACCAGACTAGCTCTCTACCAAATGGAGATGGTGCTCACTGGCTTGTGCACTCTAACTATCTCAGTAGCTGTGTCCTGTGAGAGAGGGAGAGTCTTAATCCCTGTGGGCTTTATAGTGGTGGTGTCCTGTCTGGTGATTGGTTGTTCTGTGTTGTGTGTGTTCATTGGTTATCCTGTGTGTCAATCACTGCCTGTCTGCATCTCATTATATACATGAGTGGATATTATGACACCGTACATAGGGAAGGAAGGAGACTGCAGAATATAATGTTACAGTTATAGCAAGGTGTAGAGAAAAGATCAACTTAATACGAGGTAGGTCCATTCAAAAATCTGATGGCAGTAGGGAAGAAGCTGTTCTTGAGTCGGTTGGTACGTGACCTCAAACTTTGGTATCTTTTTCCTGACGGAAGAAGGTGGAAGAGAGTATGTCCGGGGTGCATGGGGTCCTCAGTTATGATGGCTGCCTTTCTGAGGCAGCGGGAATTACACAATTACGGCATTGATGCCGGTCCCGGAGTAATTTAGCAACCATTAATGGGCTAGCATTGGCGTCATGTGGAACACAAGCGATTCCAATGAAAAACAATGTCCGTTTCACCAGGGTCGGGATTGGCACTCGAGAGGCTTACAGGCTGCAGCTGCATATTATCACTCCACTGCCCATACACGCTCATTCCATCCAACGAGATGGCACTGGTTGCGCAGAAGCGCGCCCATCCCTTTAATGGGTCTGCTGGGGCCAAGAGGATACCTGGGGTGGCCTGGGACACCTAGACGACCCGTGATACTAAGTTCACAGTGGGCAGTCAGTGGTGTGCGCAGCTGCATGGCTGCCTTGTAGGCTGTGGCAATGGTGTTCTGTGCCCGTCCACCCCGACCCCACGTGCCACCTTCTGGACACCCCTCTCTACTCTCCTGACCCTGGCAAAAGCCCTCCGTCCAGCGGCACAACTGACAGCAAACTATAGCGATTTGTACACTTTTTATACCCCTCTCGCTCCCTCACCAGCCACGGCACCTGTTTCCCGAATTTTAAAAACACAAGTGAAACTCGCTGTCAGTAATTCCTCCTGGTGGAGGCGGCGCATTGCGGGGGCCCCGGAGAACACCGGTCAGGCCCGTTAATGGTATGTCAAAGGTGTTTACTGTATTTGTGGAGTAGAACACATTGACACCGCTGTCGAGGCACCGGAACACGGCATTCTGTTGCGCGCCCAGCGCCGGCCATGATTTTCGCCTCACCCGCGATTTTCCACCCAATCGCAGTTCCCAATTCAGGCTTCGGCCGATGGAGAATCTCGCTCATTATCCTTGTGTAGCAGTATCCCAATAGTTCTAATTTTAATTCCAGTCAACAAATATTTATTTTCTCAGTTGAAGTGCTTAATTGAGTGCTTTTCATGGTCTCAGGATTTCCCAATGTGTTTCAGAGCCGATGAAACAGTTTTTAAGTCATAGATCGTAATGAAGTGCTTCGAGAGGTTGGTCATGAGGCACATGGGGCGAAATTCTCCTACCCGCCCCGCCACATTTCTGCCCCGACCGTCCGGCGGGAGTCTCCGTAACACCGGCCGGTCAATGGGGTTTCCCATTGTGGGGCAGCCCCACGCCGTCAGGAAACCCCCGGGCGCCGGCAAAACGGAGACTCCCGCCGGCGGAGAATGACGCCCATGATCTCCATATTCCCAAATGCCTAGATCAACTGCAATTCATATTCCACCTCAAGCGGTCCACAGCAGATGCCATCTCCCTGGACCCACACTCATCCCTGGAGCATCTCGACAACAAGGATTCCTACATCAGACTCTTATTTATTGACTACAACGCCATAATCCCAGCCAAACTCATATCAAAGCTTCAAAACCTAGGACTTGGCTCCTCACCCTGCAACTGGATCCCTGACTTCTGGCCCATAGACCACAATCAGTAAGGACAAACAACAACACCTCCTCCACGATAGTCCTCAATACCATGGCCCTGCAAGGCTGCGTACTTAGCCCTCTACTATACTCCCTATACACACAGGACCGTGAGGCAAAATGTGGCTCCAACTCAATCTACAAGTGTGCTGACGACACGACCGTAGTGGGTTGGATCTCGAACAATGACGAGTCAGAATACAGGAGATGATAGAGAACCTACTGGAGTGGTGTAATGACAACAATCTCTCTCTCTCTCAATGCCAGCAAAACTAAAAAGCTGGTCATTGACTTCAGGAAGCAAAGTATCTTACACACCCCTGTCTGCATCAATGGTGCCGAGGTGGAGATGGTTGACAGCTTCAAATTCCTAGGTGCGCGCATCACCAACAATCTGTCTTGGTCCACTCATGTCGATGCTACGAACAAGAAAATACAATGGCGCCTATACTTTCTCAGGAAACAAAGGAAATTCGGCATGTCCATATTGACTCTTACCAGCTTTTGCAGCCACATCACAGAAATCATCCTATCTAGCTGCATCTCAGCCTGGTATGACAACTGCTCGACCTAAGACCATAAGAAACTCCAGAGAGTCATGAACACTACCCAATCCATCACACAAAGCCGCCTCCCATCCATTGACTCTGTATACACACCCGCTGCCTTGAGAAAGCGGGCAGCATAATCAAAGACCCCTCCCACCCGGCCGTATCCGCAGCAAGAGCCGGGTGATCTACGCTGCGTGCCTGCTAGCCTCCCACCAGACGGGGTATCGGTGGCCATTTTGAAGCGTTTTTTCGGTTGTAAAACGCCACCATTCCCACGCCGGCGACAACAATTCGTCTCAGAATCGGAGAATCCAGCCCTATGTATTTTATTTTCATGTATGGAATGATCTGTCTGAACTGTGCGCAGAACAATACTTTTCACTGTACCTCGGAAGATGTGACAATAAACAAATCCAATCCAATAGGAAATGCAGCAGTGAACCTGTGCACAACAATGTTCTACTAACAAGAAAAATGACAATAATCTGGTTTTCAATAATATTGATTGAAGGACGTATGTTGGCCAGGGCACCAAGAAACTAGACTCTAGGATCTGTGGCCCCTCCAAAAGGCTACATCTCCAACAGTGTAGCACACTATTTGTGACTCAATCGCAAGAATGCTATCGACTGAGCTAAGTCTGGCACCTATTTGTGTTGACAAAGCCATTGTTTTAATCAAAATGAATCATTTAACAAGAATTTCACACTCAGTTGTTCGGAGACATAAGGTTGCCCTTCAAAGCAGCCCCAAATCCCATGAGGCAAAGTACAAGATAATGTTATCAGCCCAACAAATTCGAAAGACCTTTTTATGCGAGTCATTTTTTCCCCCGAATGTGTTGTATTGTTTTTCAGTTTTGCTGACTAATATCGATAGCATCAAATAGGCGTTTATGATCCATTAAGTTGATAAATGACAAGTTACCTTCCTCTGAAACATCTTCCGTCAATACCGAAAGGCAGTCAATGTTTCAACATAATTGTTCGCATAAATATCTGTTAAAATTCAACTGTTAACACTCCTGATGTAACATGTAACATTTTCACATTTCCTGCTATTTCTGCACAAAAAAGGAAGGAAATAAGTAGAGAAAGGGGTAGGACTAAAATCAAAGTGAGTTAGTCATGACTTATCTAAAGTCTATCTTGCTCCTGATTGCAATAGATGTTCATTGACGGGCAGCACAGTAGCATTGTGGATAGCACAATTGCTTCACAGCTCCAGGGTCCCAGGTTCGATTCCGGCTTGGGTCACTGTCTGTGCGGAGTCTGCACATCCTCCCCGTGTGTGCGTGGGTTTCCTCCGGGTGCTCAGGTTTCCTCCCACAGTCCAAAGATGTGCAGGTTAGGTGGATTGGCCATGATAAATTGCCCTCAGTGTTGAGTGGGGTTACTGGGTTATGGGGATAGGGTGGAGGTGTGGACCTTGGGTGGGGTGCTCTTTCCAAGAGCCAGTGCAGGCTTGATGGGCCAGGTGGCCTTCTTCTGCACTGTAAATTCTGTATAAATTAGCATGGTGATGGTGATTTTCTCAAAGCAAGTCTGATGTAAAAGGCAGAAAAGAAAAAATCCTTTCAAACGCCCTCGTGTATGTGTTTGTGTGTGGATTGCTGAGCCTATTGTGATTCCTGAACAGGGCGAATAATCTTTCACGTCTGTTGTTAGGTCCAGTAATTGCACCGCAACAGTTTTATTACAACTTTATTTAAGAGACAAATTCTATTTGCTATCAAGCAACAAGCATGCCCTGTATTGATTAAAGTGTGGGAACTGTGTATTGCAAGGATGCTGTAGACAAATAGAAATTATTGATACTAGACTAGAAAAGAAATTGGTATGAGAAATAAATAGGGCATTGGGTCAAGTGAAGGTTATTTACATTTTTTACTGCAAAGTTGCAATATATCTTCTTGGCCTTTTCAATGCTTATAGAAACATTGATATATTTTGAAACTGGAGTCAGTTTTTAGCGCACAAGTTCTTTTGTCAGTTGAAAAATGCTCTTGCTGCAGATGGACAGAGGCCTGGGGCATTTTAATTCCCTGTCTGCATTTAAATGCCCCTGGCTTACTTCCCACACATTCTGGCAAGCAGCAGAATGTTGCACAGCTTGGAAACTGCCCTCTGAGTAGGTAACTGCACAGGGCAGGCTGCTGTGGGTTGCTGTGATCTGGGAATGAAGGGAGATGGGATGTGAGAGTTCGGCAGGTTTCAGGGCCCGAAGGAGCACCCATGCTTTTCCTGACCTCACGTGGAAGGTTTTTTCAAAAATAGAAACATACATTTTTTGGCTGTCTACTAGCCTGATTCTACATTTGCACTGGATAGGCCCAGCATGAAGCTTTTCACCATTTTCCACTTGTATGGACTTCCTGGTAAAAATGAGAACCTCGGTAACCAACAGTGTTCTCTGGACCAGACAAAAATATTTTTTTAAAGTTACTTGTTGGCTTTGGACAACTGTCCTTGCTACCTTCCCAAGAAAGCGGGTTAAAATGCAAACATGTCGTCTCAAAGTGGCGCCAGGATGGACAAGGACCTTAAGTGATTTAACTGCACCGTAAATTTTATGCTGACTTCTCACTATCCATTGAATAGCTGTCTAGCTGTAAAGTGCATTTGAATGGATGCATTCATAGAATTTACAGTGCTGAAGGATGCCATTCGGCCCAACGAGTCTGCACCGGCCCTTGGAAAGAGTACCCTACTTAAGCCCACACCTCCGCCCTATCCCCCTAACGCAGCAATCCCAGCTAACTTTTTGGAGACTAAGGGCAATTTATCATGGCCAATCCACCTAACCTGCACATCTTTGGATTGTGGGGGGAAACCGGAGCACCTCCGGAGGAAACCCACGCAAACATGGGGAGAACGTGCAGACTCGACACAGACAGTGACCCAAGCCGGGAATCGAACCTGGGACCCTGGAGCTGTGAAGCAACAGTGCTAACCACTGTGCTACCGTGCCGGCCCCACTGTGCTACCGTGACGCCCATTGTTTCGCATTTTCGAACACGGGTTTTACAAAGGTGTAAGTTTTTCATCCTGGTGGGCTAAAATCATTATGGTAAAAACAGAAAGCCATTGTAGGAATTCTTGAAGGAGGTGTAATGGATATGAAAAGGATTACCTAAAGAAGACAATTCACACTTGTTTTAGCCACACTCTTGCCCTGTCTTGGATTTATGTTCCACACTCTTGGATTTATGTTCTAGCACTGACACCCATCAGGCTTTAGTGCAAGAGGGGAGGAAAATTAGAAAAAAGTAGCAAAAAATTGGGAAGTTTTAGTCCTTTTCAAAATTTTCTGCTTTGTGGATTTTTAAAAAAATGAATTCATTGCTCTTATCATCATTTTAATGGCAATGGCTTAATGTCAACCAAAGGAGTGTTATGAATGTCAATGCTAATGTTTCCTGTTTTCTATCCACCAATGCCCATTTCTCCCAGCTTGAGTCAGAGTTTTTGTACCTTCAGGATAGGTAAGCATGTAATCAGTGCTATCAGAGCTGCTTTATGATCTCCCCTGTATCATTGTAGGAGCCTGAGACAGAACAGCAGCATGTAATCAGAAAATGCTCACACTTACTACTTGCACTGCTGGCCATACAAACCAAGGGACAGCTATCTGTGCCATCTCCTAAACAGCCAGTTGCTGGGAGAGTTTTCCAACAGTATATCACTCCTGTGCCAATCAAGATATACAGTTCTCAATTTATATGTCACTGATAGCCTCCATGCCTCAGCAGGTACCAGACTGATGAATTGTGGTTTGGTTTAGAGAACTGTAAAGCAGGTAAGTGATGCACTGTTTGTCCATTCCTATCACCATATCATATTTGGCCCATGACAGCATCAGCAATCCCCAATGTAGCAGGGCTACAACCAACTTTCAAGGTTCCTTGAAGCTCAGCAAACTACATAACTTTTTAATAGCTGGCACCAATACCCTGTGTACATAATTCACAAAGGCTTTCACTTTACATTGGGTAGACATCACATGATTCCCAGCTTAGAATTATTCTATTACCCTCGTATTCACGATTCATGCATCCTGCCGATTCAATATGAAGCATTCTATCTGGAGGGTTGGCTCAATGACTAACCACTGGGAGACTTGTGCTACAGATTGCAACCATAGCTCCACCATCGCTTCACAGCCCACCCAGGGTTCAGTGGAATGGTGAGGCCTACCTCAAGGCCTCAGAGCTGCTTGTGCAGGCTTTTTGAGTAGATACCTGGATAAATGCGTGTCTGTAGAAATAAACAAACCAAAATAGCAACCGTATGTTGCATCCCTGCAGGATTACCATAGAGAGAAGTTGTCAGCCTGTATTTCCTCATTAATGACAGACACAGGAAACAGGGAAAATGAAGGCCTGGCCGAAAGGAAGAAGGTCTACTGGCAGCACAAGAACAGCAGCAACTGATTGATAGCTTCTTTGCCTCAGCTGTGACAGTTTGCTGTGATATTTGTTTTGTGTTGGCTGCAATAAAGTCCATCTTATCTGCTTGGCCACTGTTGTTGTATGTTTTACCAGTAACTCATCAACATGAGCATATGTCAAGTGTTTACAGAAGAGGCAAGGGCAGCATGATTTAATTATTGGAAACATTAGTCTAAGCGCTCTATATGCATCTGCATGTGTACATCTGGGGGAGGTAGGCATCTCTGGAACCTTTAAAGGAGTATAAGTATTGACCTGTTGCATGTAAAATTCTGTATTTATATGCAAGGATTTATGTGCAATAAAAAGGAAATTGGTGCCACTAAATGAATTGGGTGAAATAAATTTACATTCCGGTTTGGAGTTTTTTTTGTCTGGGTTTTGCAACACTAATCAGTAAGACCTTGCAGAGATTTTAGAGCCATATTATCTTGGACTGATTTGCTTCACTGACATTCCGTCAGCTTCAAAAATATTACCTGTCAAAAAAATTAACCATTACGTTAGCTTTCAAGACACCACTCACATAAGCTCCACCCAAACAATAAGCCCTTTAAAGGCAAGCTTTACATATACCAATTTGGAATATAAGAGAAAACTTGCGACGAGGCTGTTTGTCTCCATGTTTTCTAATATCTTTAACAAAGTGTGCTAATAACTTTAAAATAGATAATTGTGAGATTGATAGAAAAAAGAAACATCACCTACATCTTTGAAAATAATACACTGTATGAGCATCAGAGCAAAGGGATCGAATGATATGGGTCACAAATGATTAAACTCATCAGGGGAGATCTGATGGCCTCGTTGCACCGGGCGAGAGAACGAGCAGGCTGGTTAGTTAGCGAAATCAGGAATCATGCGAGGCACTGATTGGTTTCTGATCTAACCGGCCCACTCCCGTTGGCGAGATCAGGATCACTGCAGCATGGCAAGGAACCAATTAAGACCAATCTTCATCCCATTAACGGGAAGGACCCCCTATTGATCCTCCACCTGCAAGCTAACCGCCTCCCCAGCGAGCGATCATGCGGGCACCGTTTAGTACACCTGAAGCTGGCAGAGTAGCTGCTGAGGGGATCCATTATTGGGCAGTCAGCCTGGGGGCACTGGGGCCACTGCCCCAGTGCGCGCGAGGTTGGGGAGAGGTGGGGAACCTGTTGGGGGTGGCTGGCCGCCATTGGTGGGTGGTCGCCCTTGGGCTGGTTGGGTGTGCGGTTGGTCCACCGTCTGCAGGCCCAGCAAGCCACCCTCTGGATAATGTATGCCCATAACGGGGGGCAGCCCCAGCTGCTGCCTGGCCTGCCAGCAGCACTGCGGGGTCCACTGCGAGGTCCACTGAACGCACCCGGGGCAGAGCCCTATCCGTGGTGATATGGTGATGGTCACTTTAACTTCCATTGATCATGGCGACCTCTGCTGCACAGCTGAATGCTATTGCTAATGGGGAATTGGCAATTCTAGTAATGCAAGCACCTCACAACTCCCAAGTGGATCCCTGTAGGTACACGTGCCATGGAGCAGCCAGGTGGGTGTTACTGCCTAGCATCCCAGTCAGACTGTGAGACCTGGACACTTTGCCTGAACTCCTGAGGCATCAACACCACAGCAGCAGCTGCCAGGAGCTTAGCCACTGCATTGGGGACACCCCTGCAACCAGAGGATGGGTCTGTGGACCGGGGAGGGAGCCAATGCCCAGTCCAGGTAATATTGCCAGCAGGTGTCTGGGTTCTGGTGCCCAGGGGACCCTGCTGCGTCCAGGGTGCATGTGCAGATCGAGATGGATGGCAGCCTGAGGGTTGGCAAGATATGTGAGGATGGTGAACACTTTGGGGATCCAAGGGTCCCGGGTGGAAGCCATAGCTGATTGTCAGTTTCTCACCCTCTCCAATTCCTTACAGATATCACATTATGGATGAGATTGTGGACCCCGCAGTGCTGCTGGCAGGCCAGGCAGCCAGATGCCAGAGAAGGCAGCAGCAGCAGGGGCAACAGAGGCTTGAGGCGACAGACCATGAGCAGTAGCCCGGCCCACACCCTGACGACCAGGCCACCTATCAGGCCAGGGAGCAACCCAGGGGGCAAGGCCCAAGGTGTACAGGAGTCACTTGTCTTATGACCAGGTGACACGCAGCATGTGCTGCAGGAGGCTCCGCCTCAACAAGGGGATGGTGCGGCACCTTTGCCATGTCCTTGTGGATCTGGCACCACATGGTGGCTATCAAAGTCACTACAGCCCTGTACTTCTATGCTTCAGAATCACTCCAGGGCTAAAACGGGGACCTGTGTGGCATCTCCCAACCTATTGCCCACAAGTGCATCAGTGAAGTCACAGATGCCCTGTTTTCCCCGGCGGCTGACGACATATACTTTGACGGGACCAAGCACAACAATGTGCCCGGCAGCAGGATTCTCCGCCATCGGATGTCCTAGGTCCAGGGGGCAATAGATGGCATGCATGTTGCCTTGCTTGCACTGGGCAGTCCGGGAGAACCCTACATTAACAGGAAGGGGTTCCAGAACCTGAACATCCAGCTTGTGTGTGACCACCACATGAAGATCATGCACGTGTGTGCACGCTTCTCAGGGAGTGTGCACAACAGCTGCATGCTGGTGCAGTCGGTGTCCTCCAGGGACACCCAGGTTGCTCTTGGGGGATAAGGGACACCCTCTTAGAACCTGGTTGATGACGATGGTACGGAGGCCGGTGACTGATGTGGAGAACCGATATAACGAGGCCCATGCGGCCAGTCAGGCAGTCATTCAGCAGTGCATCGGACTGCTTAAAATGCATTTCCGATGCCTCGGCCGCTCTGGTGGTACACACCAAGTGCCTTCCACACCTGGCACAGCAGCGAGGCAACATGCTGGAAGTGAAGGAGAAGGAAGATGTGGCCACCTCCGAGGAGGAGAATGAGGAGGCGCTGGACCAGGAAGGGTTCGAGGATGAGCCCGGGGTGGAACTGCACGACCAGCCGGAGTATGGAGGTAAGGCAGCAAGGGTCCAGCATGTCCGGAGGACCAGACAGGCCCTCATTATTACCCGCTTCGCATTGGATGTGGCTTTGTCTGTCATCTCTCCCCCTCTCCCCTTCCCAACACCCCGTGTGTGTCCCCCATCCCCCAAACTGGTCCTCCTCACTCTGCGCCCCCCGCAATCCCCCCACCCAGCCACACATCACCCGTACCCCCTCCCTCCCCCGCCCCTCATTGCCCTTTTCCACCCTCCCACAGTGATGGGCTTGTGCCCTACTGTCAGCGGGTCAATATACACGGCAGGAGGGTGATGATAATCAGCTGCGCGCTGAGCTCTGGTGCTCCTCAATCTATGCCACAGTCTGATTCCTGTCAATCTGCTGAGTGCGCACTCATACCCATCAGCTGCACGTGGTATGCCACTACGGACAGGCCGCCGGTTTGTGATCTGCAGGAGAATGGACATGTGGTCAGTGGGAGGGAAAGATCATCATTGTTGAATGAACAACTCACGTGTGACAGGTCATCTGGGTGGGGGCCGGTGGATCCTCACCTCTGCGGCGCAGGCCAATCTTGACATGGGTGACCGATCTGCCCTCGGCCACCCCCGCGATTTACGGAGCCCAATCCTCATAAAGGGTGAGAACCCATGAGGTCTGACACCCCGCCGCTCGTCTGTGCCATCCCGTCTCTTTTCGGCCAATTTCTCCTGCCGGGGCACAGAGGGGGCATCGTGACACGCATGTTTCATGGGGGCATGGCGGGGACAGGCGTGGGCACTGACACTGGTCATGGGTGGGGTGTGCTGGTGGATACCAGGGTGTACTGGGGCACGTAGCTGTATTGTGCTGGGGGGCAGGCGCGAGGTCATGGGGGGATGCCCCTGGGGGTGGCAGGTGGGTTCGGTGCCAGGGGGCCGATGCCAACTCACCCATACAGCCCGGTGGAGGTTGCTGAGCTCCTTGCGGCACGAGGTGGTGATCCTCCTTGTCACACTCCTGATGGCCCCTGCCACTACCTCCCAGGCGGCACTGGCTGCCCTGTGGCTGACCCTCTAACCCACTCGGGGGAACAGTCAGTTCTGTGTTGACTCCACCAGGTCCGTTACTCTGACCAGTTCGGCATCTCTGAATTGTGGAGCTGGTCTGTGCGGTGGCAAGGCTGTGTGCTGAATGGGGTTTGCCCGACGGGATCGGTTTAAGTGCTGCTCCCCTTCATTTTTCTTTTTTTGTTTTATGAATTTAGAGTACTCAATTCATTTTCTCCAATTAAGGGGCAATTTAGCGTGGCCAATCCACCTACCCTGCATATCTTTGGGTTGTGGGAGCTTAACCCACGCAAACACGGGGAGAATGTACAAACTCCACATGGACAGTGACCCAGAGCCGGGGTCGAGCTGGCCATTCCATGACGCAGCCCCATCAAATCCCTGGGGTGGCGGAGGTGGGGCCACTGGGGGGGGGAAGGGTGGCGGGGATAGGGATGGGACACAGGAACGGTAAGCGCTGGCTGAACTGCGGTCCCTGAATCAAGCGCAATGACCGCCGATTCCCCCATCCCCACTAATACCCCCTCAGCAGCCAGCCCAGATCAGCCCACCCCTCTGGCAGAGCACCGAGGCAAGTTGTAACAGTGTGCACAGGTGTTCAATGTGAAAACCTATATACAGGTTCACATCGTAGCACCTATAAATAAACTGTGCCCTTTACCCATGCCAACTTAAATGGTGTCTACTTTTCTGGCCTTACAGGTACTAATGCTGGGCCTAGGTGGATCCCCAGAATGTACATCAGGAGTGCGGGGCCCTGCTGTGATTCCTGCCCTGCAACCTGGGTCCCTTTTGGAGGCCGTCTTCTGTGGTGTCCGGCCTGAATGGGCTCGGCTGCTACTCGGGTGTTCCAGGTGGCATGGTGGCACCCTGTTCTGCCTGCTGCCCACCAGATGTGCCAGTGACAGGGGGGGGGGGAGTCCGAGGTGCTGTGGTGTTCCGACACCTTCCCTGCGAGACTCACTGGCATGGGCCCCATCACCTCCTCCTCCCTCGGGGTGCCTGATGGCCCCCGGGCTACTCCATGGGATTGGTATGTGAGCGAAACTAATCCCTGAGGCTCCCCCTGCCACCTGGCGCTGTCAGTCCTGGAGGCCCGCTGCTGTCTCAACTCGGGTCTGCATTCTCGCGGCCATTCTCGGAGCATAGGGAGTGGACTACCTCCGTCTAGGACTGCGCCACGTCACGCTGTGACTGTGCCACCACGTTCTGGATTTGTGTCACGTCAGCCAGTGACTGTGCTATCTCCCTCTGGCACTGGGCCACCTCCCTCTGCATCTGTGCCATGTCGTCCAGTGCCTGGACACTGCCGCCGATGCTTTAAGCCATGGCCCGCTGTGACTGGGCCATGCTCAGGAGTGTTGCTGCAATGTCAAGGTAGCTCTGGCACATGGCTGCCTGTGAGAGGGCAGCCTTGTCACGGGCCTTGGCCACAGCTTGTAAAGATTGCCCCAGGCCTTGAACATGCTGACCCTTAGCCAAAACCCCCGCCCCCAATGCCTCAACTGCGGATGCCATCCATGCGGTGTTGGCCTGGGTGGCACGTATGACCGGCACCATCGCCTGCTCCTGCACGCGGTTGGACTCCTCCACCTATGCCCGCAGGTACTGGGTGCTCGCCGACAACCCTCATATCGTCCCTGGCTCTGTAACTGCGTCTCCGTGATTGATCGGACTGTCCGTTCCAGAAACCCGAAATCCATCTGGATGACAGCTGGTCCCTGGGGTCGGCCTGCTCTCCGCACGTCCGCCCCTTCGGGAGTTCCTACCTCCACCTGCTGTACCGGGTCAGCTGTGTGGTGCAAACCAGATAGTGCCGAACTGAGGTGAGTGTCTCTGGGTTGGTGCAGGGTGTTGGAAAGAGCTGTGTCAGGAAATGCGTGTCATCCCCGGACTTGAGCTCCGGGGTGTCCTGGGTCTCAGTTTCATGGCTCCCTTCCGTGTCGGTGGCATCCTCGTTGCTGGTCGGCAACCGGGGCTCTGGCTCTGGATGTTGCTGGGACTGGGGGACAAGAGCCCGCCCCATCACCAGCATGTTCTGCAAGACACAAGACATGACGCATGATTAGACTACGGCTAGGGTGTGGGGTGGGGGGAGGGGGGGGGAGGTAGGAGGAGGGAGGGGGGTGGTGGGTAGGGGTGCTGAGGATTTGTGGAGCGGGGCTGAGAAGGTGTTGTGATGACAAGGTGTTGTGAGGATGGTGTGGGGGTGAGGGTGGTTTGAGGGTAGTGTGGGGGTGAGGGTGATGTGGGGTGTGGGTGGTCTGAGGGTGGTGTTGGGGGGTTGACACACGTGATGTGGGGAATTCCAACTCAGCAGAGTCTCACTTCCTCGCCCGAGGCCGATCTTCATCCCGGCGACTGACTTTTCCTCGGGCCCGCCAACCATATCGAGGGGCTGCTGCTCTGCCGCGGTGAGGGGCAGAAGGTATGGCAGACCTCCTCCAGTCTTCTCCCGGTCCCAGCGGTTATGGACGGCCTTCTCCTGGGGGGGTGTGGGGAACAGAAAATGCAGGGTTGGACAGTCCGACTGACACATGCAACCGAGGGGATGGGTAGCTGCTGGCATCAGTGGCCAGGGCATCCGGCCATGGCAGCTGGTATGGGTGCTGCCATGTGGTCCAGGGTGGGGATTTGGCTGCCCTCCTGGCGGGGGGGGGGGGGGGTAAGTTACGGGTAGGTGGGATAGCGCCATTGGCGCAGTGCTACCTACTCACCCTGGCCGCCCTAAGGTGGTCGTACAATGTCACCCGGCATTGCTGGCCGTTTCGGATGGTGTTGCTGCTGGCGCTGACCGCCTCTGTCACCTGCACCCAGGCACGGCGGCGATGGGCAGCTTCCTTCCTGGGCCGGGGTACAGGGTTTCCCGCCTCTCATACATGACGTCCAGGAGGGTCTCGAGCTCAGCGTCCGGACAACCAGGGTTCTGCTTTCCTCGCTGCCATCTTGTTGGCTGGGATGGTGTGTGCAGGACGTGAAGTGCGTATATGTGGCTGCAGCTTGTCAGCCCCCTGAGTGTCAATGACGAGTCTGGTAATCCGGCCCAGTTTCTCATTGGAATCGATTCTGTTCCACGTGGCACCGGTTCTAGCCCCTCAACAGTCACTGTATCAGTCCAGGTGTAGCACCGGTTTTGTTGTCATGGGACGTGACAAATCCTGCCCCGGTATGAACACTTTGGGATGGGTTCTCCGATTGCTGACGCTGAAATCGCGTTCGGCGATTGGCAGGAGAATCCGTTTTTACGCCGAAATTGGTGGCGACGCCGTTTTACGGGTGCTCCGCGCCCTCAGAAACGGCATAATGGCTGAGTTTGCCACACGCCGTTGGGATGGCCTCAGGACGTCACCTAAGGCCCTTCCCTGATGCTCCGCCCCCTATGAGCGACTTCCCGACGGCGTCGGTCGCGTGTGCTCACAGTTTCGGGGACCTCACGAGGCGGCTGTGGACTGTATCCAGCGTGGTGGATCCACAGCGGTGTGGAGGGAGCTGTTCTGCTGGCCGGGGGGGGGCTTTGGCGGGAGCTGGGGGGACTGGTGGGAGGTGGTCCGGGGATGGCGAGAGGGGTTACAGGGCGGCACTATCTGGCAGGCCGGGTCCGTACACGATCGGCGCCATATTGTACGGCGCGATCGCCGCAGGTCGCCACGATGCGCAAGCACAGCCACAGACCCAGCAATTCTCCATCCGTGTCTGTAGGTAGAGCCGGTGGCTTTATGTGACGCGGCTGCTAGCCCCCACTGGACGGAGCATCGGTGCGGGGACATCACCGACCTTTTCGTCGTAAGACTAGACACATGGGGCGTCATTCTCCGACCAACCGCCGGGTCAGAGAATTGCCGGGGGCTGGCGTGAATTCCGTCCCTGCCGGTTGCCGATGTCTCCGGCACCGTATATTCGGCGGGGGCGGGAATCGGGCCGCGCCGGTTGGCGGGCCCCCCCGCTGGATTCTCCGGCCCGGATGGGCCGAAGTCCCGCCGATAAATTGCCTGTCCCGCCGTCGTGGATTAAACCACCTTTTGAACGGCGGGACAAGGCGGTGTGGGCGGGCTCCGGGGTCCTGGGGGGGGCGCGGGCTGATCTGGCCCCGGGGGGGTGCCCCACGGTGGCCTGGCCCGCGATCGGGGCCCACCGATCCGCGAGCTGGCCTGTGCCGTGGGGGCACTCTTTCCCTTCCGCCTCCGCCACGGTCTCCACCATGGCGGAGGCGGAAGAGACTCCCTCCACTGCGCATGCGTGGGAAACTGTCAGCGGCCGCTGACGCTCCCGCGCATGCGCCGCCCAGAGATGTAATTTCCGCACCAGCTGGCGGGGCAACAAAGGCCGTTTCCGCCAGCTGGCGGGGCGGAAATTCCTCCGCCGCCGGCCTAGCCCCTCAATGTTGGGGCTCGGCCCCCAAAGATGCGGAGCATTCCGCACCTTTGGGGCGGCGCGATGCCCGTCTGATTGGCGCCGTTTTGGGCGCCAGTCGGCGGACATCGCGCCGTTTCGGGAGAATTTCGCCCATGCTCCGGACATAGCCTCAAAATTGGAGAATCCAGTCCTTAGTCTCAGGAACGGAGAATTCCACCACATCTCTTTGACTGAGATCTGCACCAAAAGCTCCTTATATGCGTTGTGAAGTGCTTTGGGATGTTTTACTTAATTTAAAAAATTTAGAGTACCCAATTCATTTTTTCCAATTAAGGGGCAATCCACCTGCGCTGCACATCTTTCGGTGATGGGAGCGAAACCCATGCAAAGGCGGGGAGAACGTGCAAACTCCACACGGACAGTGACCCAGAGCCGGGATCGAACCTGGGACCTCGGAGTCATGCGGCAGTAGTGCTAACCACTGCACCACTGTGCTGCCCAGGGATGTTTTACTTATGTCAAATGCACTATATAAATGCAAATGTTTGTTGTTGAAAAAACCCAAAATACACACAGTGTGCAAAATGGTGGATTTAGAATATCCTGAAGAGGAGCGTGTTTGCTGAAGACTCTTTCGAAGTTGAATTTGAGGGCAATGGCCCCAGGAAACTTTGATCTTTGACACTTTATTCGGTGATTTCTCAGTCACTTTGAAGCCCTTGCGCAAATCAACATTATAAACCAAAAAAAAGATGCTGTGAGCTCTTGTGGTTTTTTTCATAAAAATGAAAGGAAATATTTGTACAAAATACAATGCAACTTTATAACTTTAAAGCAAAAGGGCTAACACATTTGTTAAACTAGTAAATGGAGGAAAGTTACTCAAACCCATCCATCCACCATTATCACCAACTGAAATTTGGAGCCTATCTCAGTCATTTCATCCAAAATGTAAGGTTTACTTTCTAGCATTGGAAATAAGTGTTGCACACCGCAACTGTGCAGCAAATCTTAGGTGCATGAAGATATGAAAGAGAAAGTACAAGAAGCTGGGGGATTTTGCTTTCTGATGGATGTAACTGAATGCCTCCACTTGGGCTTTCAGCTATATTCGTATTGATTATCAATGTCACTCCAGAAAATTCTCCATGCTCTAATAACAAGAGTGTGGTTTCTCTCGGAGAACAGGATATTGCGGATGCTGGAAACCTGAAAATGAAGAGAACGCTGGAAATATTCAGCACATTAGGCAGCATTTGGGGAGAGAAATGAAGATTCATGTTTCAGCTCAATGTGTTTCCATCAGAAGTGGGAACAGTTAGAGATGTAATAAATCTGGAGCAAGTGGTGGGTGAGCAAAGGACAAAAGGAAGGTATGTGATAGGGGTGGAAGACAGGAGAGATGGAATGATGGAGGAGTTAGTCTTCTGGAGTCACAGGGAATGGTGATGGAGAAAGAAAAGAAATAAAAGATGTGCTGCTGTCAGAAAGAAAAAGAATATAAAAATTGAAACATGCAAAGAAAAGAGGGGACAGAGTTTATGGTTCGAAACTGTTGAACTCAATGTTGAGTCGGGAAGGCTCTATGTATTGAAATATGAGGTGCTGTGAATCAAGGTTATGTTGGGCTTCACTGGTTTTGATGTGGCTTCGATCCCCCTTTTCTATTTTCTTTCCCTGTGTCACATTATGGGTAGAATCTTCCACTAGCAGCAAAGTTGTTCTATTATCTTTGTTGTGGGCCTTAGATTAGGTTGTTCGTGGCCTGGATTTAAAGATACTGCTGGAAGCAAGGCTGTTGGTAAATTCTACCTTTTATTGAACATTGTACTAACAATGTACACTACAGGCTTAGCACGGGGCTCTACATAGAACCTTCTCTCAGCATATGCTGTGCTCATGTGATCTTACATCACTGATGATGTTGACTTTATTTACATATTTAACATGAAACCTTTATACTGCAGTTGTTTGCAGTAGGACAGGAAGAACACAATACTTGGGGACAGGACAGCTGGGCACTTGTGACCACGTGGCAGGCAACCAGTTAGGTATTCATGTGCAAGGAGTGTGATGAATCCTCTTTCAGGGAAAACAGGCAGTCAATGCCTCTGCCGTTATCTCACAAGGCTGAAGATCCAGGCGTCACATTTGAAAGGCACCTGGATAGACATTCATTCCCTGCAAATCAGGAGCATTATTCATGCTGATTAAGAGGGGTGGCTTGGGAACTGCAGCTGCTGACACCTCCTCTCCACCTGCTACCTGGATCATCGAGCTGCTGCCATCCCCTGACCACTTGTTGATTCCTGTAACTTCTGCCATCACATACAAAAGTGTCAAACCTTCAAGTGTAGACAAAAAGTGGTTCTACAGTTCAGCGATGCCTCCCTACAGGTTTTCCTCCAGGAACAGCAGGAGGTCCTGTTTCCCAGAGAGAAAATAGGAGGTTCTTCCTCCTGTTCCAAGCACTTTTGATCAGTGGGAAACCGTATACTTAGCATCAGCCACATCCTGGTCTCCTCCCTCCTCACCGGGTTAACGTTATCCTCAAAGTTCACTGCAGAGAACTCTTTTTGTTGATGCCAGCATATCCGTGGATGCTTACACAGTGGCCATGAAACTGGATGCCATCTCCCTCATCCTCCCTCCAGCACTTGGGATATTCCCTCTATCTTGGCTCTTACTCCACCATCCTTTAGCTGTAGTCAGTGGCCTTTGACTCATCCCCATCATCCTTGACCATCTAGGTTGTGGGGGTTGAGTGTGGATCTAACTGGGATGCTCTGTCAGATGATCAGATGATCGGTGCAGACTCACTGGGCCAAATGGCCTCCTTCTACATTGTATGGTTCTAATGCCGGTGAGGTTTCCCCTTAGTGAACATGAATGCGATATATCAATGAAAAGTTCTGAATGCTTGCCGTCGGGATGTTCAATCCACATGTCGCTAGCCTAATTCCGTAGTATCATCCTGCCATCTGGATTCAGACTTATGGCCTCCTGCACAATTAAGTCACCCTGCCCACCTTGTTTCCTGTACCCAGCTGCTCCACATGAATATTTCCAATGTTTTATTACACTCCATGACTAGGGCCATTTCATTAATTTAAAGAGGTTAGATGAGTACAACTTATTATTGTTATTTCCTGCATACTATCAAAGAACGTTTAGCATGAGCATGTAAACAAAGAAAGTCAGTTTATGGTATGAATCAGAGGTGATAGTGTTTCTATGGTAATCCACCTCTTGTACCCCTCATTGGTAGTGATTACGGGGCTTGGGCGTGCGGTCAAAATAAGCTGAACATGTTGCTGCAATGGATGTTGTAGATCATTCCTACTGCTACCACAGCACAGACCTGTGAAGGATTTGGATATGGAATCTGCTGGTACGGTTGCCAATCAAGTATGCTGCTCTGTCTTGGATGGTGTCAACCTCCCAGTGTTGTTGCTGCTGCACCCATCCAGGCAATCAGTGAATGTTGCATTACATCCTTGACTTGAGTACAATGACAGGGATCCTCAATGTTGCCAGTTATTGCATTAACATCAGGCAATATCCTTCTTAACTCATTAAAAAGACAACTGTAAATAGTCTGGAAGAAATTAAGCTGTCATTTATTACAACAGGTGAACATGAATTCTGAAGCTTCTTGAAGCAAAAAAATAATCGTTTTTAAAATATACATTTTGAAGCTTGATTCTTTTTATTCAAAGGATGTGGGTTTTGTTGATGAGGCTCATCCCCAATAGTCCTTGAGAAGATGACAGTGAACCGCCTTCTCGAATACAACTGACCAACTTGCTAGGCCACTTCAGAAGAAATCCACATTGCTGTGGGTCTGGAGTCACATATAGGTCAGACAAGGTAAGTATGGCAGACTTCCTTTTCTGAAGGACATTGGTGAGTTAGATTTTTTTTTAAAATTCCCAATTAAGGGGCAATTTAGCATGGGCAATTCACCTACCCTGCACATCTTTTTGGGCTGTGGGAGTGAAACCCAAGCACACACGAGGAGAATGCACAAACTCCACAGGGACAGTGACCTGGGGCCGAGATCAAACTCAGGTTCTGGGCGCCATGAGGCAGAAGTACTACCCACTGTGCCACGTGCCACCCTGATTCCCTGGGGAATTAACTAGTTTTCACGTGGTGAGATAATGTCACGATGCCACCCACACGCCGGTCCGCCAATTCTCCGGTGATCGGAGAATCGCCACCATTGGCGCCGGCGTAGTCAGTGCGGCACCAGTCGGGGCTCTACGCAGCCCCCCTTGGCGATTCTCCGCATGGGATGGGCAGAGTGGCCGCAAAAAAATCCGAGTCCCGCCGGCGCCGTCCACGTGTGGTCTTACCCGGTGGGACCTCGGCGTGCATCCTTTCGGGGATGGTCTGATGGTGGAGTGGGGGGGGGGGGGCGCGGGGCAGGGGGGGAGGGAGGTCCAACCCTGGGGGGGGGCCTCCGCTGTGGCCTGGCCGACGATTGGGGCCTACCGACCGGCGGGCTGGCCTTTCGGGCTGAGGGCCTCTTTTGCTCTGCGCCGTCCCCTGTTGCCCTATGCCATATTGCGTCGGGGCCGGCGCAGACAAGGAAGCCACCATCCCGCGGCGTCCATTTGACGCCGTTATCGGCAGCTGGAACGCCGTGGGTCGCTCCAGTGCCATGCCGGCCTCCTGTAAGGCTCGGTATAGCTGCTCCTGGGAGCCTGTTGATGCCGTTGTAAAACGCGTAGGCATTTACGAAGGCGTCAACACTTAGCCTCAGGATCAGAGAATCCCGCCCATGATTTTTGAGAATGCATTTTCAGTTCAGTTCAGTTCTGTTCTGGATGAAGCTGGGAATGCAAGTCAGGTTTTGCTCTCTGCAGTTTAGTAAAAAAATAGATTAAATGTCTTCAAAGCAGTGCTAAATTGTCTGAGAATGAGGGAGAGATGAAGCAAGCTTTTGAAGACATACAGCCAAAGTTTCTGCACGGATCAGACCAGAGTTAGGTCTTTCCTGTAAAGCAGTGTCAAGAGATCTCTTTCTCAAAGAATAACTCTGTAAAGCAAGTATTCCTCTGTGCCTTTGGTATTTAAGGTGGATTGAGCGCTGAGATGGCTGTTTTCTTGTTATTTAAGTGGGAATAAAGATAGCAGTTAAGGGTATTGTAGTCACCCTATTGAGTAGTATTGTTTATGGGATTAATGTGAGCTATTTCTGGGTGTAAAGATTATGATACTGTGTTAGTAATAAAGTTTGTTTTAATACACCATATTCCTATTTCTTCGTGCAATCACTCCTGGAGTGAAGTATTCTTTCCTTACACTCTTACAGAATTAAAATAAAATATTGGGGTTTCTGTCCAGTAACCTAGCCACTGTTGGGATCTGGTCTGGGATCGTAATATGGGCCTCTGGGTTCACATAATGAGTGCCTTGGCTCCTTTTATCTTGCGCAGACCCTCCTGGAATACCTTTGGATACTTTCCAAGGATCTCATACAGATTCCCAGTGCCCATCTGGAAAATCGAAGCTGCGTATTTGCAGCCAATCACGGCCCAATGGGTTGGGTCTCACCACTTGCCCCAGATCCTGAACAATCTCCCGGGATGCCACCTGTCGGTGGAACTGTCCCACCGGCAAGTGACTGGCCAACTCTCTGTACTCGTATGCCACAACCTTTGCCCACCTCATCTGGCGTACCGCTTACCCTGTAGACAAAAGGTCAAACTGTGCCTGCAGTTCCTTTCTACTGGCCCAAAAGCTCTGGAGTGCGGTCCTCTGCAAATTTTGTCTACCAACCGTTACCACTCCTCTCCTGCCTCCCTATCCAGCTGTGCCTTAAATGAGATGATCTCGCCCTTTACCACCGCCTTCAGCGCCTCCCTCCCAGTGAGACCTCCTCATTTTTATTGAACCCCACACCATCGTCAATCACCTTTCCAACATGCAGCACAGTCCAAAGATGTGCAGGTTAGGTGGATTGACCATGCTAAATTGCCCTTAGTGTCCAAAATTGCCCTTAGTGTTGGGTGGGGTTACAGGGTTATGGGGATGGGGTGGAGGTGTTGACCTTGGGTAAGGTGCTCTTTCCAAGAGCCGGTGCAGACTCGATGGGCCGAATGGCCTCCTTCTGCACTGTAAATTCTATGACAATCTATGAACTCTCACACAAAAACAAGGGGGTGGCCCACATCCAACTTCCACGCCAGCCTCTGTGCAGGCCCCTTCTCCTTGGTCACATTCACCGAGTGAGGAGCGTGATCTGAAATATCAATCGCCGAGAATTCCGTCTTCCTCACCCCGAAAACAGCAACCTCCCCATAATAAAGAAATCAATCCTCGAATATGCTTTACGGACTGGTGAATAAGAGGAATACTCTCTGCTGCCTGGATGTAAGAACCGGCAAGGGTCCGCATCCCTCCATCTCCTTAATAAAGGCTGCCAACCCCCTTGCCCCCTCCCCCCCCGCTCCAATGGGGTCAATGAGCTCGGCTTAGGTCGATCCATTTTCGATGTAACACTGTATTTAAATCCCCCCCTAAAATTGACTAAGCGTGTCCAGCCTCGAATTGACTGCCAACATCCTCTTCATAAACACTACATCATCCCAATTCGGGACATACAGAATAACCAACACCACCAACCTCCCCTCCAAAGCATCCATTACTATAACGTATCTGCCCCCCTGATCTGCCACCTTTTCCATCTGAAAACTAACTCCCCTACCCACTAATACCGCTGCCGCCGGGTCCTATTATCAAAGCTGTAGTGAAACACCTGACTCATCCAACCCTTCCGAAGCCTTACCTGGCCCTTCACTCTCCAATTGGCCTCCTGCAGCAGGAACACATCAGCTCTCAAGCTCTTCAAATGCGAGAAGACTCTCGCCCGCTTCGATGGTCCACCCAACCCCCGCACGTTCAGCGGTGCCATTTGGACTGAGGGTCTCTCACCCCCCTCCTCCTATCAACCATGACCAACCCGCAGGGCATATGTGCCTCCTGCCAACTTGTTAGGCCCATCCTCCACCCAAAATGAGCCCGCGCCCAACCACGAATGGGACCACGCCCTGCCCCTAGTCACCGTCAACCAGTTACCCCTCTCCCCCATCCCAGAAACCCCCCAACCACTTCTTCTCGAACCCGTTCCTCTCTGCATGCACCCCACTCCCCCACCATTCACACCTCCTAAGCTCGTCGAAACCTGTCCACACAGGCTCGGCCAGCCGCAGTTCTGCCCCCCACCTCACTCCCATTCATTCGCTAACTTAATGTGAGGTGAGGTGACCCCCGCCAGAGCTCCCTGCCCTGACATAACTAACACAAAAACCAACGGAGAAACCCTTCCACACTCAGCCCTTCTAAACAACCAAAAATGTTAAACACCAAACAAAAGGGGTAAAAGCCCCAACACATTATCCCATCGTTCCCAAATCAACAACTCCCAGCCACAAGATAATTCATCAAATTCCAAACTCAGTCCAGTCCCGGTCCTTCAGACCTCATGAACACCTCGGCCTCCTCGGCCGTCTCAAAGAACTGGTCCTTGGAGTTATCCGTAACTCTCAACTTCACCTGGTAGACCACCCTAATCCACACATTACTCTTATAAAGCGCTGCCTTCGCCCGGTTAAAGGCTGCCTGCCTTCTTACCAGCTCTACCTTGATGTCTTGGTATATACGAATATCACTGCCTTCCCACCTCAACTCACGATTCTGCTTGGACCATCTCAAGACCTTCACCTTCATCTGATAGCTGTGAAAACAGACTGTGGCAGCTCTAGGTGCTCATTCGACTTTGACTTTGGTTTGAGCGACCGATGAGCCCTATCCAGCTCAAGGTGGGAGATATTCTCCTCCTCCCCCAACAACTTGGCAAACATCCCCAAAAAGTACTCCATCGGCCTCAGGCCATCCGACCCCTCAGGCAGCCCCACAATCCGAAGATTCTGCCACTGTGACCTGTTACCTGGTCCTCCACTTTGGCTCTCAGCCCTTTATTAATTTCATCCTCCTTCAGCAACTCTTTTCCCAGCGAGGCGAGCTGGTCTCTGTGCCTTGACAATACCCCCTCCACCTCCTTCAACATCTCTCCATGCTACCCCACTGTCTATGACATCTTTCCAAGAGCCTCCTTTATCGGGGCAAGGGTACCTTCCACCAGCTGTTTGAGCATTCCCATCATCCTCTTCCCATGCCACTCAAAATGCTTGGCAAACTGCCGCTCAAACTCCACCGCCATCACCTCGGCCATGTAGCCACTGAAATTGGCACAGCCCCACCCGGCAAGCTTGCTCCCGCCATCTTTCTTCCCATAGAACTCAGGCCTGCTGGTGGACTAACGCTCGTTCCTTTTTGTGCCGTACTCTTTTGTTGGAATTTTGACATCGTCTAATTCCCACAACTTTATTGACATCTCACATAAAAGTTCCCCTCAAAAAGTGGGTGAAAAGGGCCAAAAAAAAAGAACTCTGGCGGGAGCCTCCCAACGTGCGACCTCCACCTACATGTCGCCACCGGAAGTCCTCCCTAGTCTTATTCCTGAGTAATTACACAACTAATTCCACTGATCCCTGCCTCAACCACCCCCGACTACCACCATAATCCTGACTCCAACCATTGAACCCTGGCTCTCCTGACTTGATTTAAATAACCTCCCCCCACCCCCACCTGATTCCCACTTCTGATGCCCCAACACTTACCACTCCCATGTCTCCCGACCCCTCAATCCCTCCACAAACAACACTGATTAACTTGCAGCACCTGACTCTTCCTCCTAACCCACCGTCTTCCCCAGACCCAGCCTGACTAGACCTATGCAGCTGCTAACCTACCCATCAACCAAGTACACATCTGCCACCCTACTACCATACCACCCCTACCCATCGGCCACTCTACCCATCTGTCACTCTACTAAAGTACCACCCTACCCATCGGCCACACTACTCACCTTTTTTCCCACATGTTTTATGCACAACGTTCAATTTCATGCCATTGAGTAAATTATTGAAGGAAAAAGTGTTTAGCAAAAAGGAAGTTAAGCATTTTGGGGACAGATTTAGCAATAAAGTCAAGGATGTTTGAATTAAGATCAGGAGAATCAATGAGGTAAGAATTCAATAGATGCAGAAGGACTAAGGGGTGGCAATAAAAAGTGATGGCAGATATTGCAAATATTTTAGCCTGAAAAATGTTGGCTCAATTGTGAAAGAAATGCCTAGAATTGCAGCCAGATGTTCAAATATGTGAAGGTTAGGTGAATTGCTGGGCGGCACGGTGGCGCCGTGGTTAGCACTGCTTTCTCACGGCGCTGAGGACCTGGGTTCGATCCTGGCCCTGGGTACTGTCCGTGTAGAGTTTGCACATTCTCCCCATGTCTGCGCGGATGTGCAACCCAAAGATGTGCAGGTTAGGTGGATTGGCCATGCAATATTGCCCCTTAATTGGAAAAAAAATTTGGGCACTCTAAATTTATTTAAAAAAAGGTTAGATGAATTGGCCATTCTAAATTGCCCCTTTGTGCCAAAAGGTTATATGGGGTTATGAGGTTACGGTGATAGGGCGGGGGAGTGGGCCTTGGTAGGGGCTCTTTCAGAGGGTTGATGGGCAGAATGGCCTCCTTCTGCACTGTATGGATTCTATTAAAAAAGTGTGCAGGAGATTATTCTGCAGCCCCAATCATTGCACCATCTTCAGATGTGAATATTTTGGATTGCAGCATAGTTTTCTCACTTGTTTGCATCAGAACCTCTCACACAGAAACAACACAAACTGCCTCCATACTGATGCTGCTACAACAGGGCAGCACGGTAGCATAGTGGTTAGCACAATTGCTTCACAGCTCCAGGGTCCCAGGTTCGATTCCCCGCTGGGTCACTGTCTGTGCAGAGTCTGCACGTTCTCCCCGTGTGTGCGTGGGTTTCCTCCGGGTGCTCCGGTTTCCTCCCACAGTCCAAAGATGTGCAGGTTAGGTGGATTGGCCATGCTAAATTGCCCTTAGTGTCCAAAATTACCCTTAGTGTTGGGTGGGGTTACTGGGTTATGGGGATAGGGTGAAGGTTTGGGTAGGGTGCTCTTTCCAAGAGCCGGTGCAGACTCGATGGGCCGAATGGCCTCCTTCTGCACTGTAAATTCTATGATCTAAACAGAAGCAAAACCTCTCAGCAAGCCCCAAAATATGTCAGTGTAATGCACTGATAAGTTGGCTGTATACAATATAGCCCACAGAAATAGCACAAAGGGTACTTTGAGCGATTGGTTGGAGCCAAATTGTCTGGAACTTTTCAAAGGTTTTTCCTAGGTTCGCTTTATTTTTATTATTTGGAAGAAGCATTCAGAGAAAGGGTAGACTTTGCCAGAGTTCCAAATTAACATAAAATCATTGCGTGGGCATAAACGTTTCTATAAAAATGCTTGTGGAAAGTACATTTAAAGATTTGTTGTACTATGTAATGGAGACTTTGTTCTGCCTTTATTTTTATGAAGTTTTGTGATATGTTAATTGTAGGGACAGGCTCTGATGCTGACATTAGTATTAGTGCCAATCCGTTAAAAAAAGTAAACCAACAATACCATCCGACAGGTCACCTTACAGATGCAGCGCTATTTACTGTTACATGGTAATATGAGGAAAGAACACACCTAAAATAAAATGTGAAACTGAAAAGGTCTTGTCCCTTTAGAGATAAGTGGTTATTGGAGTCTGAATTTAGAAACTGGATTGTGAAACAAATGGCCCGGTGTTATCATGATTCACCACATGCCCAGCGACATTCTCAATCAAAAATAAAGGTATGAGGAAGGACTTGATAACATTGAAACGTCAAGTGTTCAAAAATGCGACCAACAAATTGGCTGAATATTTCACAAGCAAAGCCAGTTTCATTGCTGCTGAAGGAGCTTACTTGCACCATGCAATTGTGCATTATCACAATTACTTGCCACTTGCAGGATGAAGTTGACCGTTACACTGCTTTCAGACTCAAAGCTGAGTCAAAAGTTTCATGTGGGAGGATGAAATGTGAGAGCATCGTGGGAAATATTTTGGTGCCCTATTCAGTCGAATCTCAAAAACAATACTTTGATATTTGCGGGAAGTTGGAGAGGGTGTGCAAGAGGTTCAAAACTGCTGAAGAACTTGCCAAGACAGTGAGGTCTTGCTGCACGTAACGGCAGGACCACAATGCCGTTTTTAAATATTCAATTTATCCACCCAGCAGATGGTTAAATTGACAAGTGGGCCATCAGCTGGTTTGAAAAACGAACAATAGGAGACCGTAGTTGGGGACTCCAAGGGACAATATGTTTTGAGGTGGGGAGTGGGGGTAGATCAGCTAATGGGGGTGGGGGAAGATGATAGGGGCTGGAGGGAAGGACAGGCCATTGGGCTGGGGGAGAGATTAAAGACAGAAGGAGGGAAATTATTCATCACGACTGTGGGGAGAGGTCAACTGCACTCGACAAAGTGGAGAATCAAGGCTCAATTTACCAGCCTGGGTGGACCATTCCTGCTCCTGCTGATCCACAAGAAGTCCTGAAGAAGACAATATCTTGGGGAGTCAGCAGCGTCCGCCTCCTCTTCATTGCTGGGTTTCCCGACCCTCCAGTGAATTATAAATTTGATTCCCAGTTACATTGGGGAGCCCTATTTAATTTTTATCATTCATTTGTAGGATGTCAGGGTCCCGGTAAGTTCAGATTTCCCCTTGAGTAGATGGTGGTGAGCTGCCTTCTTGAACCACTGTCATTCATCTAGTATTGGTACACCCACAATGCTGTTCCGAAGGTAGTTCCAGGATTTTGACCCAGCACCATTGATGGAATGGTGATATAATTTAATACAGAATGGTGTGTGACCTGAAGAGGAATTTGCAGGTGATGGTGTTCCCATGCATTTGTTGCACTTTTCCTTCTTGATAGTCGAGGTTGAAGATTAGGAAGGTGTCGTCAAAGGATCCTTGGTGAGTTGCTGCATTGCATTTTGTAGGTGGTACACACTGCTGCCATGGTGTGTTGGTGGTAAAGGGCAGGAATGTGGTTGGGGTGAAAATCAAGTGGGCTGCTTTGTCCTGAATGGTATCAATCTTCTTGCGTGTTGTTGGAACTGCGTTCATCCAGGCAAGTGGAGAGTATTCCATCACAGTCCTGGCCTGTATCTTAAAAATGGTGGAGAAAGAGGGCAGCATGGTGGCGCAGTGAGTAGCACTGCTGCCTCAGGGCGCCGAGGTCCCAGGTTCGATCCCGGCTCTGGGTCACTGTCCGTGTGGAGTTTGCACATTCGCCCCGTGTTTGCATGGGTTTCGTCCCCACAACCCAAAGATATGTAGGTTAGATGGATTGGCCACACTAAATTGCCCTTAATTGGAAAAAATGAATTGGGTACTCTAAATTTATTGAAAAAAAATGAAAAGAAAATGATGGAGAAAGGAGGCGAAGTTCTCATCACTGAATCCCCAGCTTCTGTCTGGCTGTTGTCACCAATATTTAATTGGCTGGCCGAGCTACATTTCAGGCCAATGGTAAACTCTAGGATGTTGATGGTGAGGATTCAGCAATGCTAATGCCATTAAATACCAAGGGGAAATGGTTAGATTCTCTCTTGTTGGAGAGGGCTGTTGCCTGCCATTTTTGCAGCATGAATATTACTTGCCACTTACCAGCCCAATCTGAATGTTGTCCAGGTATTGCTGCGTGCAGGCATGGGCCACTTCAATACCTGAGGAGGTGAGAATGTATTGAACACTGAGCACCATGTTAATTAAGTGTCCTGCCTCTCCCCATATAAAAGCTGCCTTTTGGAGATTCATTTCCACATTTACGTCTTTAAACCCTTTTCATCCCTGCCCCCGTTCTCTCCCATCTGGCATTGGGATTGGGATTGGGAAGGGGTTAATATTACCACTCCCACGTCGAAGTGGCCGCGCCGTTGTGAACGCCGTCGATGTTCACGATGGCGCGGAACGGCCTCGGTCCCGACCAATTCAGGCCCTGACAATGGGCCATGATCAGGGCCGCGTCATCTACATGCGCCAGGCCTTGTCGCCCGCGTAAAAGCGGCCGCATGGATGACGCGGCCGGCGCTGCATAATGGGCGTCATCCGCGCATGCGCGGGTTGGCCGGCGCCAACCCGCGCATGCGTGGTTGCCGTCCTCTCTAAATCCGCCCCGCAAGAAGATGGGGGACGGATCTTGCAGGGCCGCGGAAGGAAGGAGGTCCTCCTTCAGAGAGGACGGCCCGACGATCCGTGGGCACCGATCGCGGGCCACCCCACATTCCAGGTGAAGCCCGGTGCAGGATCCCCCCTCGCCCCCCCCACAGGCCGCCCCCCCCCAGCGTTCACGCACCACCCACAACTGCAGCGACCAGGTGTGGACGGCGCCGGGGGGAACCCGCCGTTTTGGCCTGGCCGCTCGGCCCATCCGGGCCTCAGAATAGCGGGGGTGCCGGAGAATCGCCATTTTGGGTGTCTCCGGCGATTCTCCAGCCTGCGGCCCGCGAAACTCGACCGGGCCGTTCCCGCCGCTTGGGAGAATCGCGGGAGGGCGTCGGACCGGCGGCCCCGGAAATTTTGGAGGCCCAGGCGATTCTCCCAACCGGCGTGGGAGTGGAGAATTGCGCCCAATGTCTTCTTTGTGGCTGGCTATGTGCCACTTAATTGCGGGTAAAATCCCTTAGCCTCTTGTCTGTTTGCCGATTCACTGGCACTGAAGATTTGTAAGCTCTAAATAATTAAAGTACTGTTTTATTTTACCTCAAATATTATAATCGGCATTATTATATAATATTAACTTTTATGTTTCTGCTGCAATTATTCAGCTAAGAAAACATTTGTGTGCTTTCTCAGATCACGGGACAATACTTCACACATGCATGGGAAATGACATAATTCTCAGATAACTGCAATGTAAGTTAGGTAGGATTAACATAAAGTGTATTTCGGGTCAAGATGATGGCCAAGATTCTCTGCTCTGCGGCGGCGGCAACGCCAATTGGGCGGAGAATCGGATGCCCGATTGAAATCGTGGATTGAGCTGGGAACCGAACCAGCGACTTTGCTTCGGCTCCCCTTAGCGGCAGGATCGGGGTTCGCCCCCGGCTACTGGCGGAAGAATGTTAATGAATGCAAATGGGTCCTCAGGAGGGATGGGCGGCACCATCGGTGGCTAGGAGCAGTTGGGGGGTCACATTAAAGCACATTGCACCCGAAACATGTGACGCCTCTGGCTGGTTTATCCACAACAGGGGTCGACCTCCAAGTCCCTGCCCCAGCCTCCTGGGCATAGTCCTGTATACCCCCACCCAAGGCATACCACGTGCAGGTGATGGGTGTGAGCGAGCACTCAGCAGGCAGACAGGAATCAGACTATGGCATGAATTGAGGGGCAGCAGAGCTCAGCTCACAGCGTGTTATCATTACCCTCCTGCCTTTGACAGTGACCTGCTGACAGTGTTGTCCCAGGCCCATCATCCTGGAATGTGTTGCTCTCTTTGGTTGGCTCTGAATATGGCGGTCAACATGGTCGCCTTCCTTAATCCTAATTATGTTTGCTCTAGAGTCACCAGGTATCTTTCGATACCGCCACAAGGTTCAAACCCGTAAGTTCAAAGTCAATACTATTTATTTACGCACACAGTAATATCTACTCATGCACAAAATACGACAGACTAAACTATCACTACTGCTAAAGCCTATACTTAGCTTCGGGCACCCACTCAGTCAGAGGAACAATGGCCGTTGTCCGGGTCTGAGGCTGCTGGGGTCGAAGTGGTAGAGGGGAAACAGCTCAGATTGACCTTGGACTTACTTGCTTCTGGTGCAGCTGGTGGACGGGCGTCTCCGCTGTGCAAGCCAAGTCCAAGAGAGCGATCCTCTCTTGGGGCCTCCTTCTTATACCCGAAGGGGGCTTTGTCCGCTTTTGGGTGGGCCTTGAACTTGGCCCCAATCAATTGGGCGGTATCTTGATCACTCGTATTGATCTTGACCAATAAAGGGGTGGGTGCCCTGGTGGCTGGTTGTGTCCTAGGTGGCTGTTGGCCTGCTTTGTTTTCTGCTTTCAGTTTGGGGAACTGGCGCCGCGAGGTCTGGGGCCAGATCGGTTACTTAAGTATCTTCCTTTGTTCCCGGAGATGGGCCATCCATATGCTAATGGGCCTACAGTTTCAGTCTTGTCTCACTGCTGCCTTCTGTCCGCCACATTCCAGCTGGTCCTACAGGACCTCCCCAGGCTCGTCCAACAGTGCAGTCGAAGCATCGGAAATGCATTTGGAGGAGTCCGATGCACTGCTCAATGCCAGCCTGGGGGGGCGCATGGGCCTCGTTACATCGGGTCTCTGCATCGGCCACCGGCCTACATAATGGAATCATTAGTCAGGTCCTAAAAGGGTACCTCTTATCCCCAAGAGCCACCTGGCCATCCTGGGCTGGTCCTCGAAGAGGCTGGTGCTCTCCGACTGCCCCAGGATATAGCTGTTATGTACACTCCCGGGAAGCATGTGCATGATCCAGAGGTGGTGGTCGCACAGAAGTTGAAAGTTGAGGGAGTGGAACCCTCTCCTGTTGACGCCCCGGTGGACACATGGTCACATGTGTGCCATCAATTACCCCCTGGACCTGGGGCATCCCGGTGATGGCGGAGAATCCTGCTGCCTAAGTATCCTGCTGGGCATGGTCTAGGTTAGCTGCCCAGGCAAACAGGGTATACGTTACCTCATGGATGCATTTATGGGCTATTGCTTGTGAAATGCCACTCAAGTCAGCGCTCGAGCTCTGGAATGAACCTGAGGCACAGAGGTTCAGGGCTGCGGTGCCTTTGACTGCCACCAGGAGTGGATTTCCTCCTCCTCCACGTGGTGCCAAGTCCGCATGATCATGGCAAAGATGCCACACTGTCCCCATGTTGTGGCGGAGACTCCTGCGGCACATGCTGTCCATCATCTGTTCGAAAGAGCCGCGATGCCTGTACATCTTGGTCCATCGCCCTGGCCTGATGTGCGGCCCGGTCCTCAGAATGTGGGGAAGACTCTGCATGGGGGTTGCCACCTTAGCGTTTGGCCACCTGGCCTGCCACCAGCAGTGCGAGGGCAGACTCGGTGGGGTCCGAGATATCATCCATCTCATGCAATAACTGTAAGGAATTGGAGAGGGTGAGAGACTGACAATCAGCGATGGCTTCCCCCCTTCCTTCACATCCCCTGCCATCCCTCATGGGTGCCATCTGACCCACCCTGCCCACGCACCCCTGGCCACAGCGGGGGTCCCTGGTCACCGGACCCCAGACACCCGCTGGCAACCTTACCTGCTGGTTCCAGAATCGATGCACACACCCACCCTCTGCTTGCTTGAATGGCCCAGCCCTTGGGTGTTTAGATGTTGACTGCTCCATCTGTGGTGCTGACGCCCCCAGTGTTCAGGCCAAGTGTCCAGGCCTCACAGTCTGATTGGGATGCTAGGCAATAACTCTCATCTGTGAGATGGCATGCCTACTCACGGGAATCCACTAGGGAGCTGTAAAGTGCTCACTTTACTAGGATTGTCAATCCTCTACTCGCAATAGTTTTCAACCATGCAGCCAGAGGCCTCCAAGGTCAGTGGGAGTTATGGGTGGTCGGTGTGATGGATGGTCAGGAACTGGAGTTGCCCCCGTTATGGATACAAACGATCCAGGCACCGTTCACATTTGTCCTCCATCTTCGAGAAGAACCTGTTCATTCGAGTTCATCTCAGGTGTGTTCTGTGCACCACTTTTAGTCGCATGAGGTTTAGCCTTGGCGCAGGAGGAGGGGGAGTTGGCCCTGTTCAGTGCTTCGCTCCAGAGTCCCCACCTTACTTCCGTCCCTAATTCTTCCTCCCATTTCCCCCTTGTCTGTCCAGTGGGGAGCGAGTCCTTTCTAAAAGTCGCCCGTATAGGTTCCTGCTGTTCCCCTTTCCATACCGTCCACGTCCAGTAGCTCCTCCAACATTGTGTCTCTCGGGGCCTAGGGTACATTGTCTGAGAAATATTTGGACTTGTAAATATTGGAGTTCCTGATGGTTTGATAGTTATAATTTCTCCATCAGCTCTTCTAAGGTCACTAATCAGTCCTCTGTATAAAAGTTCCCAACCGTCAGTGTCCCCCTGTCCTGTCTCCACCTCTTAAAGGTGATGTCTAGCATGGCTGGTGGAATTCTGTGGTCGCCACAGATGGGGGCCATGGTGGACACTTCAGTTAGACCGGAGTGTTGACTCATCTGCTCCAGGTTCTCAGTGTTGCTACTACCACCGGGCTGGTTGAGTGTTTTACCGGTGGGGATGGGAGTGCCCATCCCATGCACTGTTCCCTTACCCATCCCCTCACCCTCTCAGCCCTGGCTGCCCAGTGGTCGTATTGCAAGTTCGGGTAGGCCAGGTGCCCCATGCTTCTTCTCCTTTGCAGTGTTGTCTTGGGGATTCTTGGATTTCTCCCACCCCACCATACAATCGCCACAATCATTTTGACTACTGTTTGGAAGAAAGCCTTCGGGATGAAGATCAGTATGGATCTGAACAGGAAGAGGAACCTGGCAGTACGTTCATCTTGATAGCCTGCACTCTTCCCATCAGGGAAAGCGGGAGTGCATCCTATCTCTGTTGATCCTTTATAACTTCCTCCACCAGACTGGTCAGATTCCACTTGTAGATCCGTGTCCAATTGTGGGCTATCTGGATCCCCAGGTAGCGGAATTTGCTTCGGGCTATTTTAAATGGGAGACCTTCCAGCTCTGCCCCTCCCCCATTCAGGTTTACCGGGAAAACCTCACTTTTGCCCAGGTTGAGTTTGTATCTCGAGAAGGCCCCAAACTCTTCCAGAAGCTTCATGATTTCTTTCATGCTATTTTGCAGGTCTGAGATGTATGGGAGCAGATCACCCATATAGAGTGAAACTCTGCGCTTTCTGCCTCCTCTTCGTATACCCTTCCAACCTCTCGAGTCTCGCAGGGCAATCACCAGGGGTTCAATTGCCAGAGCGAACAGGAACGGGGACAGCGGCATCCCTGCCAGGTGCCCCTGTGCAACTGGATGTATTCAGAGCTGGTGGTTTTGGTCCGAATGCTCACCTTGGGGTGTTGTACAGGAGTTTCACCCCTGAGGTGAACCCTGTCTCCAGCCCAAACTGCTCCAGTGCCTCAATGAGGTATTTCCATTTGACTCTGTCGAAGGACTTTTCTGTGTCCAGGGAGATGATCACTTCTGGTTTGCTCTCCCTGAATGGGGTCAGTATCACATTCAGCAGCAGCCTGATGTTCGCAGTTAGCTGCCTACTCTTGACAAAGCCCGTCTGGTCCTCTGTGACCATCTCTGTTACGCAGTTTTCCAGTCTCCGAGTATTTTTGCATCCACATTGAGCAGTGAAATGGGTCTGTATGATTCACATTCTGTCGCATTGTGTTGGAGGCACAGAGCCCCTCGCTAGCGAGTCTGCGAACATCTTCCGTAGGTACGAGGTGAGAGCTGCTGCAAATGTTTTGTAGAAGTCCGCCGGGGACCCATCAGGTCCCTGCATCTTCCCCACCTGCATTGAGTTGATGCTCTCCATGAGCTCTCCCAATTCTATTGGTGCTTCCAGCTCCCCCCATTTGTCATCCCCCTCGACTGGCATGTCCAGTCCATTGAGGAACTGTTTCATCCCTACCTCACTGTCTCGGGACTCAGAAGAGTATAGTGCCCGATACAAGGCCTCAAATGCTTTGTTGACCTTTTTTGGTTCGGCCTCTGCCGTGGTGGTGTTCTGGGATATCACCTAGACCCTGGTTGGGAATAACATCCCGAGCTGGATTCTCCGCCCCGCACCACATTAATATTTCACCCCGCGGGCGGGATTCTCCATTACGCCGGCTACTCAATGGGGTTTCCCATTGTGGGGCAGCCCCACGCCTTCGGGAAAACCCTGGGCTGCCGGCAAAACGGAGCATCTCGCCGGCAGAGAATCCAGCCCCCCCCAAATTTTATTCTGTTCTTAGTAAAGGGCTGATTTTGCTTTGTTAAACTTGGCCCAGCGCTTTGCCAGGTCTGTCCCAATGTCTTGTAACACCCATATCCTGTGTTTTTTTTATTCGTTCGTGGGACGTGGGCATTGCAGTCTGTGCCAGCCCTAATTGCACATCCCTAATTGCCCTTGAGGGGCAGTCAAGAGCCAAGTGCTGTGGGTCTAGAGTCACACATAGAAAAGATAAGGATGGAAGATTACCTTCCCTAAAGGACATTAGTGAGCCAGATGGGTTTTTACAACAATCGACAATCGTTTCATCGGCTTTTATTTTAATTCCAGATTTTTATTCAAATTTCACCATCTGCAGTGGCGGGATTTGAACCTGAGACCCTAGAGCAGTACTCTGGGTCTCTGGATTGCTTGTCCAGTGACAGTACCACTACACCACTGCTTCCTTCCCAACTGCTCGCTTTGGTCTGCCGAGCCCAACGTAGGATCCTTTCCCAATCCTGGTACCTGTGTCGTTTGGGGGTTATTGCCCTTGGCTCTTCTCCGGCCTTGGGCTTTGGTTGGAGAGATCTCCAATAATAATCTGTGGGCTTTGTCGATCTTTGCTGGCTTGGGGAAGTTGTCCCTTCCAACCAAGTTGCCCAGCATCTGGGCCACATAGTCAGTCAGGTCTCTGCCTTCGATCCCCTCTGGCAGACACATATTTCAAATTCTTTGCCACCGAGACCGGTTCTCCTGTTCCTTGACTTTCCCCTTTAGGATCCCTTGGGTCACCACCAACCTCTTTACCTCTGCTTCCAGAGCTACAATCTGGGTCACCACTCTCCCTCTCTCAGGGGTGGCTGGGGACCCCTCGCCTCATGGGCCTGCCGACTTGCTCGCTGCTCCTGCCCTTTTCCACCGCTTCTGGTTTCCCAGCTACCATTTGCTGGCATATTGCTTTTTTTCTCATCCTTTTCTGTTTAAGAGAATAAGTCTGAATTTCCAGGCTAAATTCATCCAAAAGTGCCTACGTGACTGTATTCTGGAGGAGAACCATCTGATGTGCGACTACTCAGCACATCCCCGTCACCGGAAGTCATCAATTCTATAGTTCTATCTGCAGCTTGGAAATGCATTTACTTCTAGCAGATCTGCAACATTTGACTCCTTCTCACAGGGTAACACAAGGTGATTTTTAAATATATATTTTTATAGGAAAAAGGGGCAACAGTTGTATGACTAATTTCAAAAAACTTCTCAGCCTCTATGATGACACCTAGTTCTGTTCTGTATATTGTGTGCAATGCAGCCTATCAATGTATGTAAATAAACCGCTTCAGCACATTACTTGGCTAAGTTGCAATTCTATTAGAGAACACTGAGGTGTAAATGACCAATTTTCTCCACCATTATTTGCTCTGCTCTGAAGCACCTTAAAACATGGCACTCTATAAATGGTTGCCTTTCACAGACGGCAATGTGTATTGGTAGCACGACCACGGGTGAGTTGTACAAAGAGAGCCACCCCTATGATTTACAAATGTCACATTCGTTTTACAGATTGGATTGACAGGCGCTGTTTACAGGGATTTACATTCAATAAGAAAGTGCTTTGACCCATGTGAGGAGTTAAGAGGGTCTAGAATATTGTGCTCCCATGAATTATTGACGGCTGGTGTTTCTGAATACGTCCACTGCTCACCTATTTACTGACATATTTCCAACTCCCAGCAGAATAGCCAGAGGCAACAGTCAGTCGATATTATTCAAGGTAATTTTGCTTTTCTTAGCTTTCTGAATCAGAAACAAACAATGATCCTTTATTATTCATGCTTTTTTGACATCCTGGAGAATGGCAACTGTACTCGTCCATGTAGTAACTGTCCATGCAGAGTCCATAAGCAGCCCACAACGGGAAATGTATTAGGTATGTATTGATCCAACAGATGTCTGTGCCAATTATCCAGATAGCAGGTTTAATTTATTTATTGCTTCTAATTCTAAATTAGTAAGAGAGTAATGCTTATTGGCTGACAGGTTGAAAAAACGTCTTGTAGCTCTGTTCTGTTAAGTTTCTCTTTGTACTTTGAGAATCCAGCAGGTTGCAGTTCAAATAGACAAAACCAAATCTTTTGCAACTGGAACACCAAACCCAACCCGCCAAGATGGCTATCGTATCTTCCAATCGGAAAGATCTTTCTTCCCCATAGGCCCCCTTCAGAAAACATACCAAATATTCCCGTACCAGCCTCCCCGGACAGGCGTCGGAATTTGGCGACTCGGGGCTTTTCACAGTAACTTCATTTGAAGCCTACTTGTGACAATAAGCGATTTTCTTTTCATTTCATTTTCCATAAAGCCATGCCTGTAACATAGTGATGCACGATCAATTACAATTAAAGACGAGGTAGTAACATAACTGAAGGCTTTAATAGACTAGAACTGTTCCCCAGCAGCTTTGGTACAGAATGAGGGCTGCTGGGACGGCACCGGTTCTTATACCCCCCCTGTCAGGGCAGAGATACATACCAAACAGCCAATGGTAAACTCCTAGGTTTAACCAATGGTCTTCACCCTCTCGGGTGCTGCAATACCTGATAATACCACATTCACCCCTTGTTAAAAAAGCGTCCGGTGGGGGTGGTGGCCAGTGGTTACAATTGCATCTAACATGGTATGATCAGATATGGAGGTACCGTGATACCTCCTTACAGGGTTGTCGAGAATATTTTCAAGCGTGGAAGATATATACATTTACAGTTACAGTTACACTGAAGCAATCAGTCGGTCGGGTGGCCTGGTCGTCCTCCTGGATCGTCTGAGCTTCAGTAGTGATTCTGGTGGCTTCGGCGTGGCGTCACCCCTGGACGTCGCTGGTGAGGCAAACGGTTGACACGAGATGGGGGTGCCTGTCGGTGGCGTCGGTGGGTGGGAGGGCCTCGGCAGGAGCGGCGGGAGGACTAACCCTCCTGTGAGGTGCTGTGGAGGGGGGGGGTAATGGTTCAGGTGCGCATGGGTTTCCGGGGGGGGCCAGGTCCCGAAGGGAGACTGTATCTTGCCGGCCGTCAGGGAACGCCACGTAGGCGTACTGGGGGTTAGCATGCAGCAGGTGGACCCTCTCGACCAACGGGTCCGACTTGTGCGCCCGCACGTGCTTCCAGAGCAGGATGGGTCCGGGTGTTGCTAGCCAGGTTGGGAGCGAGGTCCGGAGGAGGACTTCCTGGGGAAGACAAGGAGACGTTCATGAGGTGTCTGGTTGGTAGTTGTACAGAGCAGTGACCGTATGGTGCGGAGGGCCTCCGGGAGGCCTTCTTGCCAGCGGAGACGGGGAGATTCCTGGATCGTAGGGCCAGTAGAACGGTCTTCCAGACTGTTCCGTTCTCCCTCTCTACCTGCCCATTTCCCTGGGGGTTGTAACTGGTCGTCCTGCTTGAGGCAATGCCCGTGTTGAGCAGGAATTGACGCAGTTCGTCGCTCATAAAGGAGGACCCCCTATCACTGTGTATGTACATGGGGAAACCGAACAGTGTAAAGATACCCTGGAGGGCCTTGATGACAGTGGTTGTGGTCATATCGGGCAGGGGATGGCGAACGGAAACCGGGAGTACTCCTCAATCACGTTCAGGAAGTACGTGTTGCGGTCGGTGGAGGGGAGGGGGCCTTTGAAGTCCCTGCTGAGGCGTTCAAAGCGACGGGAAGCCTTTATCAGGTGTGCTCGCTCTGGCCGGTAGAAGTGCGGTTTGCAGTCCGCACAGATTTGGCAGTCCCTGGTGGCTGTCCTGACCACCTCGATGGAGTAGGCCAGGTTGCGGGTCTCAATGAAGAGGAAAAAACAAGTGACCCCCGGGTGGCAGAGGTCCTCGTGGAGGGATCGGAGGCGGTCCACTTGTGCGGTGGCACATGTGCCGTGGGTCAGGGCATCAGGAGGCTCGTTTAGCTTCCCGAGACGATACAAGATCTCGTAGTTGTAGATGGAGAGTTCAATCCGCAAGATCTTGTCATTTTTTATCTTGCCCCGCTGTGCATTATCGAACATGAACGCCACCGACTGTTGGTCAGTGAGGAAAGTGAATCGCCTACCGGCCAAGTAATGCCTCCAATGTCGCACAGCTTATACTATGGCCTGGGCCTCTTTTATTTTTTTTAATAATTTTTATTTAAGGTTTTCATAAAATATCAATAACAAAATTAAAAAGAAACCCAACAGGGTGAAGTACAAAACACAGTCCAGAAAAACAACCCTCCGTACCCCCCCTCCCCCCCGTACATAAATAATAAATAAACATTAACACCCCGACTTAATACAACAAGTATATACAACCCCTCAGACCCTCCAGTGTAAATAACAAAAACAAAAAAATAAAGTGACCCCCCCCCCACCGCCGAGTTGCTGCTGCCATTGGGGCCAAGCATCCTTCCACTAAAGAAGAATCCTTCGCTGGGCTACCAGGGACGCAAAGGCCAGAATACCAGCCTCTTTTGCCTCCTGCATTCCCGGCTCCTCTGCCACCCCAAATATTGCAAGCCCCCAGCCTGGCTTGACCCTGGATCCTACCACCCCCGACACCATCCTCGCTACGCCCTTCCAAAATTCCTCCAGCGCTGGGCATGCCCAGAACATATGGGTGTGGTTTGCTGGGCTCCCTGAGCACCTAACACAACTGTCCTCACCCCCAAAAAACCGACTCATCCTTGTCCCGGTCATGTGTGCCCTGTGCAGCACCTTAAACTGTTTGAGGCTGAGCCTCGCGCACGATGAGGAAGAGTTCACCCTCCCCAGGGCGTCTGCTCACGTCCCTTCCTCAATTTCCTCTCCCAACTCCTCCTCCCACTTACCTTTTACCTCCACCATCGAGGCCTCCTCCTCCTCCTGCATCACCTGGTAAGTTTCTGATATCTTCCCCACCCCCCCAGAGAGCACCCTGTCCTGTACTGTGTGTGGCCGTAGCCGCGGGAATTCCGCCACCTGCCGTCTGGCAAACGCCCTTACCTGTAAGTACCTGAAGTTGTTCCCCGGGAGGGAGCCCGTACTTCTCCTCCAGCTCACCCAGGCTCGCGAACTTCCCGTCCACAAACAGGTCCCCCAACTTTCGTATCCCTGCCCTGTGCCACCCCGCAAACCCTCCACCTGTTCTTCCTGTGGCGAACTGGTGGTTCCCCTGTAATGGGGTCCCCGCCGAGGCCCCCACTTCCCCCCTGTGCTGCCTCCACTGCCCCCATATTTTGAGGGAAGCCACCACAACCGGGCTCGTGGTATACCTCCTTGGAGAGAGCAGCAGCGGCGCCGTTGCCAGCACCCCAGACTCATACCCACACAAGATGCCGTCTCCAGCCTCTTCCATGTGGACCCTCCCCCTCCATCATCTCTACTCTGCTCCAGGAACAGCCTTCTCACCCTTGGAGGCCCTCGCGCCCACACAAACCCCATTATACTCCTGTTAACCCGCCTGAAAAAAGCCTTCGGGACAAACATGGGGAGGCACTGGAACAGGAACAAAAACCTTGGGAGCACCGTCATTTTGATTGACTGCACCCTACCCGCCAAGGACAGCGGCAACGTACCCCACCTCTTGAACTCCTCCTCCATTTGCTCCACCAGCCTTGTAAAATTAAGCCTATGCAGGGCCCCTCAGCTCCTGGCCACCTGGACTCCCAGATACCTGAAGCTCCTCTCCGCCTTTTTTAGTGGGAGTGCGCCAATCCCCCTCTCCTGGTCCCCTGGATGAACTACGAACAGCTCGCTCTTCCCCATGTTGAGCTTATACCCCGAAAAGTCCCCGAATCCCCTAAGAATCCTCATTCCCTCCGGCATTCCTCCCAACGGGTCCGCCACATACAGCAGCAGGTCGTCCGCATAAAGTGACACCCTATGCTCCTCCCCACCACGCCCCAACCCCCTCCAGTTCCTTGACTCCCTCAGTACCATAGCCAGGGGTTCAATCGCCAGTGCGAAGAGCAGGGGGGATAGGGGACACCCCTGTCTTGTCCCTCGGTGCAACCGAAATTACTCGGATCTCCTTCTGTTTGTGGCCACATTCGCCATCGGGACCTCATAGAACAGCCTAACCCACCTGACAAACCCCTCCCCAAACCCGAACCTCTTCAGCAACTCCCACAGGTACCCCCACTCTACCCTATCGAAGGCTTTCTCAGCGTCCATCGCCACCACTATCTCCGCCTCCCCCTCCCTCGCAGGCATCATGATAACGTTCAAAAGCCTCCGCACATTCGCGTTCAACTGCCTCCCCTTCACAAACCCCGTCTGGTCTTCATGGATGATCTGCGGCACACAATCCTCAATCCTCGTGGCTAAGACCTTCGCCAGCACCTTGGCATCTACATTTAGCAAGGAAATCGGTCTGTAAGACCCACACTGCAGGGGATCCTTGTCCCGCTTCAGGATCAAGGAGATCAGTGCCCGGGACATCGTTGGGGGCAAAGCCACCCCCTCCCTTGCCTCATTGAAGGTCCTAACTAACAGCGGGCCCAACAGGTCCATATATTTTTTATAGAATTCGACCGGGAAACCGTCCGGCCCCGGTGCCTTCCCCGCCTGCATGATTCCTATCCCTTTGATCATCTCCTCCAGCCCAATCGGGGCCCCAAATCCTGCCACCAGTCCCTCTTCCACCTTTGGAAACCACAATTGGTCCAGGAAGTGGCCCATCCCTCCCTCCTCCCGTGGGGGCTCGGATCGGTACAATTCCTCGTAGCAGTCCCTGAAGACCCCATTGATGCCAGCTCCACTCCGCACCACGCTCCCTCCCCTGTCCTTAACTCCCCCGATCTCCCTAGCTGCGTCCCGCTTCCGAAGCTGATGCGCCAGCATCCGGCTTGCCTTTTCCCCATACTCGTAAATCGCCCCCTGGGCCTTCCTCCACAGCACCTCTGCCTTCCTGGTGGTCACCAGGTCGAATTCGACCTGGAGGCTGCGCCTCTTCCTCAACAATCCTTCCTCGGGCTCCTCCGCATACCCCCTGTCTACCCTCACCATCTCCCCCACCAGCCTCTCCATCTCCCTCCGCTCCTTTTTGGCCCTAATGGAGATCAGCTCTCCCCTCACCACCACCTTCAGTGCCTCCCATACCATCCCCACTCGGACTTCCCCGTTGTCGTTGGTCTCCAAGTACCTCTCTATACTCCTCGGACCCGCTCGCTCACCTCCTCGTCCGCCAACAGCCCCACCTCCAAGCGCCACAGCGGGCGCTGGTCCCTCTCCTCCCCATCTGCAAGTCCACTCAATGCGGGGCGTGGTCCGAAATGGCTATTGCCGAATACTCAGTATCCTCGACTCTCGCTATCAGCGCCCTACTCAAAATGAAAAAGTCGATTCGAGAATAAGCCTTATGGACATGTGAGAAGAATGAAAAGTCCTTAGCCCCCGGCCTTGCAAATCTCCAAGGGTCCACCCCTCCCATCTGGTCCCTTAGCACTCTAGCCGCCGCCGGCTTCCTACCCGTCCTAGACCTGGAGCGATCCAGTGCCGGCTCCAGCATCGTGTTAAAGTCTCCCCCCATTATCAGGCCCCCCACTTCCAAGTCTGGGATCCGACCCAACATACGCCGCATAAAACCCGCATCGTCCCAGTTCAGGGCATACACATTGGCCAGTACCACCCTCTCTCCCTGCAACTTACCACTTACCATTATGTACCTACCGCCATTATCTGCCACAATGCTCGACGCCTCAAACAACACCTTCTTTCCCACCAAGATCACCACCCCTCGATTTTTGGCATCCAGCCCCAAGTGAAACACCTGACCTACCCACCCTTTCCTCAATCTTACCTGGTCTGCCACCTTCAGGTGTGTCTCCTGAAGCATAACCACATCCGCCTTGAGCCCCTTCAGGTGCGTGAACACGCGGGCCCGCTTAACCGGCCCGTATATTCCAGGTTATCAGCCAGATCAGGGGGTTACCCGCCCCCCTCCCCCGCCGACTAGCCATGACCCCCTCCTCGGTCAGTCACGCGCCCGCACCCCACACCCGGCCCGTTCCCCACAGCGGCATACCGCCGTCTCGACCCCCCCCCACTCGCTCCAGCTCCTCTTTGAACATAGCAGCAGCAATTCAATCCCCCCCGCCCCCCCACCCCCCACCCCCGCCCCGGCTCGGACCCATCCTAGCTGATTTACTCCCCCCATTGCACTTCCGCAAGTCAGCTGACTCCTGCTGACCCCGGCCACTCCCGCCTCTCCTTCGACTCCTCCCATTGTGTGGCACACCCTCCTCTCCCGTCCCCATCCATAGGCTCTCCCCCTCCCCCTTCTGTTCTAAGCATGGGAAACAACCCTTGCTTCCCTGCCCTGGCCCCGCCCCCTCCAGTCTTCAGCGCGGGAACAAGCCCGCGCTTTCCACCTACCAGGCCCCGCCACCTCTGACGCAGCTCCTTTTACAGGCCCGGTCCCCTCACCCCTGACCCGGGCCTCCCCCTCCCCCGCGGGGCCCCATCTCACCTCCAAGAGCCCCCCTGACCAACCCAACCGAAACAGTGCCCAACCCACCCCAGCCACCCTCACCGACCCAAAAGAGAAAAAACACAAAGAAAAAGAAACCCGGAGCAATACAAAGGCCCCCCCCTCGAAACAAAAATAAACATAGCATATCAACCATAGTCCCCAGTCGCCCGTTCTGACCCTCAATCTGTGTCCAACTTCTGGGCCTGAACAAAGGCCCACGCCTCCTCCGGAGACTCAAAATAATGATGCCGGTCCTTGTAGGTAACCCACAGTCGCGCCGGCTGCAACATGCCAAACTTCACCCCCTTCCTGTGCAGCACCGCCTTCGCTCGATTGTACCCGGCCCTCCTCTTCGCCACCTCTGCACTGCAGTCCTGATATATCCGAACCTCCGCGTTCTCCCACCTGCTGCCCCTCTCCTGCTGCCCACCTGAGCACACACTCCCGATCGACGAACCGATGGAACCTCACCAGCACCGCCCGCGGAGGCTGGTTAGCCTTGGGCCTCCTCGCCAGCACTCTATGGGCCCCTTCCAGCTCCAGGGGCCCCTGGAAGGACCCCGCTCCCATCAGCGAGTTCAACATGGTGACCACATAGGCCCCCACGTCCGGCCCCTCCAGCCCCTCCGGGAGGCCCAGAATCCGCAGATTCTTCCGCCTCGACCGATTCTCCATCTCCTCGAACCGCTCCTGCCATTTCTTGTGGAGCGCCTCGTGCGCCTCCACCTTTACCGCCAGGCCTCAGATCTCGTCCTCATTGTCAAAGATCTTTTGTCGAGTCTCGCGGATCGCCACTCCCTGGGCCGTCTGTGTCTCCAGCAGCTTATCAAGAGACGTCTTCATCGGCTCTAGCAGGTCCGTTTTAATCTCTCTGAGGCAGCGCTGATTACCCTCCTGCTGCTCCTCCGCCCACTGCATCCACGCTGCCTGGTCTCCGCCCGCCGTCATTTTGCCCTTCTTCCCTCGCACCTTCTTCGGGTCCACCACCACCTTTTTTGTCGCCCCGCTCCTCGTTGAAGCCATATACTGACGGGGAGCTGTTGTAGACTCCTTCCCATACCGGGAAACGTCGAGAAAGTGCCGTTGGGGGCCCTGAAAAGAGCCCAAAAGTCAGTTTTTGCGGGAGCCGCCGAATATGCGACTTAGCTCCGCATAGCCACAACCGGAAGTCGGCTTGTGCCTCTTTTTCGACCGAAGAATGGCGAATTTCGGAAGCATGGAGGGTACGGGAGAAGAAGGCCACGGGTCTGCCCGCTTGGTTGAGGGTGGCGGCCAGAGCTACGTCGGACGCATCGCTCTCGACCTGGAAGGGGAGGGACTCGGCGATGGCGCGCATCGTGGCCTTTGCAATGTCTGCTTTGATGCGGCTGAAGGCTTGGCGGGCCTCCGTCGACAGGGGCTCAGCTCGTCAGTGCAGGAAACGAGGTAAGTGCAACCTTGGCGGGGAATTCCTTGCCAAGGCTAAAAAGGAACAGAATTCCGTTTGATAGTGGGGTCGTTCTTGGCGCTGCTTGGGCTGAGAAACACCTCGCCAAACGTGCCCAAAACGGGACCCTGTTTTTTCCCCGTTAAATCACGCCCATAATGATGGTCAAGCACCCATGCTGGTATAACGGAGATAGATATTGCATCCCAGGGATATGTGATTGCCATTATTTGTAAGAGAAATCCAACACAATTTGAAAATACTCATATGTGGTTCACTGAAAGTCAAAGGACATGGACACCTGTATATCTTATTCCATTTCACTGGAGCTGCTGGAGAACTGCCTGCACGACGCTGCCCATATCCTTGAATTGGTTGGCTGAATATAACAGAAAGATGCTGCAATTGGTGAGGAATATTCTGCAGAAATATCACACCCCAAAACCAGAGCAACATTTTTATTTCATTGCAAAAGGCTCGGTACATCTTTAACATTAATATTGCAAATGTGGATTTAAAATCTAAACTCAAGTGCAAACTAAAAGCATTTGCCTAATCTATTACTGTTTATGTCATACAGAATGAAAAGCATTTATTTCTGAAAAATAATTAATGATGTTTGTTTCGCACACACAAAAAATGGCATTGTAAAAACAGTTTATAATCACCGCGGACGAAGCAACAGACTAACAAAATCGGACTTCAATTTTATTTCTCAGCCTGGGAAACTGCCTCCTTCTGTTCGAGCATGATGACATCTTCCAAACCACTCAGTGGCCTGGTACAACATGTCACTATGACGGTGATGGGGGTTATAAGATAGCATTAGTTAAAGCTTTATTATCTCGCACCTCCCTGCCCTTCACAATCCTACCTTTAACTTCCCACAATTACTAAACTCTATTTCTTTTGAATCTTGGCTAACCAAGATGGGTAGATGGAGTTAAGATTCAGATTGAATTGCAGAACAAGTTCAAGTGCTGCTTCTATGTACCGATGCTCCTGCTAACTTCAAGCCCGAGCAGAAAAATTGGATAAAGCCTGATGACGGGAGCAGGGATCAAACTTTGCACCGCCTGCTCATTTTAATGATAGCAGCTTGCACCCCAGCACTAAATATGCGGCTGAGGAACTCAATATCTCAGTAGGAGTCCCAAGTTAATGCGAGGCTCGCATCATTTAAAGATAGACTACACTGGTTAAAGCCAGACTGCACCTCTGAAAGGGGAAGTGTGTTTTGGCTGTAGCAGGCGCTCGAAACAGATGGGAAAGGCTCTTGAGCTGGAAGAACCGTGCAAATAATGAAACAGAGCACAGGGTGTGCTCCAAGTTTCTCTGATGCCACGCTCGAGGCCTTGGTGCAGGAGATTAGCAGAAGGAGCTTTGGACAATATAGAGGTGGGATCTGCATGTGATGTGCCACCAGGCACAGGTATTCTGCATCCAGTGCAGCTGGAAATGATAGTGCTCATGCCAATTTGCCAAAAGGTCAGGTCACACGTATATTCTGCTTCAAAGGGCACATGAAGAGTTTAATGGGGCAGTGTGGTATTTTTAAAGGATAGGCTTGCAGACCACAAAGATAAAAGTAAACAAGAGCTTTATTGGAATCCACAGTCTATGAGGATGGACAGTCCTTTGCAAGCACAAACAGGTGATGATGCCATTACTGTCACGTGATCAGACTCTTAAAGTAACCTTGTTCCAACTAGGAACAAACATGAATGCACAACACTTTTCTCCCTCTTTACATTGGAGGCACCTGCAATGAAACACAATTTAACATTAACAATCAAAATTTACAATATGAAAAATTAATAAACACGACAATCAATAAGTTAGGCGTTTTGGAGGATGTTCATTTATGTGTGGTTGTCAGCGAACCTCAATCATCTGCTTTTTCATGTTGACTGCTCTCGTATTTTTGGCTTAGTTTGTACATTGCACGGAGGTTGACTCGGTGTTGAATTGTCCTCAACTGGGGTACTGTCTTCCAGTTGTTTCTGGTATTGTCAGGTTCTCAGGAATGTCTAGGTCTTCACTTGTCACAGTTTATTGTGGATTCTCCATTGACTCTGTCTCTGGAAAACCAGTTCTAGTTGCTAAAAGTTGGTCAGTGTGTCTTTGTCCTGAATTTGAATGGTGTAGTAGACCGGTCCAGTCTGTGCTAAGACAATGGCAGGAATCCACTTCTCACTGGTGGTATAGTTCCTTGCCAATACCTCCTGATCTTTCTGAAAAACACAGAGTTTAGCCCCTGTTCTCACAGCGCAAAACCTGACTCGCTGTTTCCTTTTTAACAATTTCCTTTGTTTTAGGATGCTTCAGCAGATCAAACGCTGTGCTTCACTGATGTTTTGTCATGAGTAAGGCCGGAGAGCACTTCCGGTGGCGGCCATAGAGTGAGTGGGTCTGCCTGAGGATGTATTTTGTGGCCTTTTTGCATGTTTAGCGGGGGTTGTGCAGGTGGAAAAGCGGTACAGTGGAAGAATTACAATTCCTCCTCCAGTGAGAAATGTCAGAGAGTTATCAAATGAAGAGTGCGTCGAACAAGGGGCACTCTTCGGATTCAGAGTACACGGGTGGCTTAGGAGGTGAAAACATAATGGAGGGACCTGTGGCATCATTGCCCGCTCAGTGGTTGGCGGATAAGTTGCTAAGGTTCCTATCGACCAAATTCAAAAAGCAAAGGCAGGCAGTCACTGAAGACTTGTCGAAGCCTGCAGCCAACCCAGCAAATAAATAATCAATTAAAGGCAGAGGGTACTCTGCGCAAAATATTGGATTAACTTTAAAATCACTGCATATGTGTACTGAACCACCTTGCTTTATCACAGATTCTATCACCATGGCCCAATCACTTACATTCATGGGTTCGAGGACCCCCATCTTGACCATCCTCTCTAATTCTGCCTCAAGTATAGGCCTGATTTATCCTTTAAGCATCTTGCTTGGCTTTCGTCCTTAATCTTTAGCTTGACCGAGATCTCTTTCATGCTTCCCAGTTCTCCATTAAAAACAATGGCATGTTTCTTTAAAATCTTTGGTAGACCTGCTTCAGACACTAACATGAGATTCACCTCGGCCCAGGTTCTCCCCATTAGGGCTGGATAGTTACCTTTAACGATGTTCAGGGACATGTCAGTCTGTTTATGCACATTTACATCGATATGGCCCCTCAATGGAACCACTTCCGTAAAGGCTTTTGGTAGTGTTTTTGAGGGTTTTAAGGTGATATGTCATAGTCTCTCTTGGTAAACAGTTTCTGGGACCAACGTAACTGCTGCTCCAGTGTCCACCGACATTTTCACTGGTTGTTCAGTAAAGGAATGACTTAGCAACAGTTTGTTGTGCCTGCAATGGCAGTGGCTCTGATCCTTTCTCGCACCCATTTTGTAACACATGGATCCTGACTCCCCTATTCGGTTTTCCATTTGATACACTGGGTTCTTACTTTTTATAGTTCTTGATAGGAAAGTGTTGTTCCTTTCTCCAACACAGACATTTGATGTGTCTGTTTTTACCACAATTCCAGCATTTTGCATCTTTGCACCAGCAGTCTGCTGTTGCGTGCCCAGTTTTTGCATATTGGTTGCAATTCGGAACTTGTGTCTGTTTTCACGTCTCAGTTGTCATTTTATGGATTCTATTCCTTTCCTTTCTCGATGAAGGGTGAGTTGCTGTCAAATGTTCGGGCAGAATTTGCCTAAAACTGTCTATTTGGTTATGTTCTGGAGGAGAGCAACCTGATGTGCGTCTGCTCAGCACACCGGAAGTCTCTAGCCCTCAACTTAATTGCTGGGCTTCTTTAGCTGCTAATCCCATAGAAATCATCATTTCGAAAGACTTTTTAGGTTCATGTTGCTTCCTATTAATCACTAGGACAGCTTAGTTTTTTAACCCCCCCCCCAATCTGTCTCTAATTCAAGACATAGATTTTGAGAGCAGGGAGGTTACGATGGAGCTGTATAAAACGTTGGTTAGGCCATAGCTGGAGTACTGTGTTCAGTTCTGGTCACCACATTTAGGTCAGTTGGCTGGGCAGCTGGTATGTGATGCAGAGCATGGGTTCAATTCCTGTACTGGCTGAAGTTATTCAAAAAGGCCCGCCTTCTCAACCTCAGGTTAAATCACCACTAGTCAGCTCTCCCCCTCAAAGGTGAAAGCAGCCTATGGTTACCTGGAACTATGGCGACTTAACTTTATCGGAAGGATGTGATTGCATGAGAGAGGGGGCAGAGAAGATTTCCCAGGATGTTGCCAGGACTGGAGCGTTTCAGCTATCAAGAGGGACTGGATAGGCTGAGGTTGTTTTCCTTGGAGCAGAGAAGGCTGAGGGGGGACCTGATTGAGGTGTATAAAATTATGAGTGACATAGATAGGGTAGATAGGAAGAAAGCTTTCCCCATAGTAGAGGAGCCAATAACCAGGGGGCATAGATTTCAGATAAGGGACAGGAGATTTGGAGGAGCTTTGAGGAAAAGCTTTTTCACCCAGGAGATAGTGGGAATCTGCAACTCACTGCCTGAAATGGTGGTGGAGGCTGGAACCCTCACCATATTTAAAAAGTATTTAGGTGAGCACTTGAACTGCCATTACATACAAGGCTACGGAGGAAGTGTTGGAAAATGGGATTAGAGTAAATAGGTGCTTGGTGGCCAGTGTGGACATGATGGGCCGAAAGGCCTCTTTCTGTGCTGTAGAAACTGTGTGACTCTGTCTCCAAATTCACAGTACTCAGCTAATTTCTTCAAAGAAGCTATGAACTGTGTGATTGATTCAACTTCTTGGTTACGTTTATGGAACTTGAACCACTTGACACTACATTACTTATTTTTTTCAAACAAGGTACCCTGAGCTCAGGCTGTTTCCATCTGAGGTTTGGAACACGCCCAGCTCTAAGCTATTGTTTCAGGGTATTTGCTACTCACAGTGCCCCTGTACTGATCTTTCTGGGTAGAGCATGTGGCGAGTTTCTTTTCGATGTTGTTTCCTCCAAAATCTACCAAAATTTTGGTTCTTTCGATGGCTGCTACCAATATTTGGGACCCCTTCATCATCAGCTTTGGTGTAGCAACATGTTTAGCTTCTTAATCCTTTTCAGTTGTCTGTGCATGGATCAACACATTTTCTTTATTTTACTTCTCCAAGAGTCTGCCAGCGTGGTACCGACCTCCTCGTCACCATTTTTCTTTGAGGTATTTTTAAATGATAGCCTTGCAGACCACAAAGGTACAAACAAACAAGAGCTTTATTGGAAAAGTGTTTCCTCTACAGGCTGCTGGGATAGACTGTTTGCCTGCACAAACGGCCGATGATATAATCAGTACATTACGTGGTCGGATTCTTAAAGTGACCTTGTTCCAACTAGGAACAAACGTGAACATATAATAGGCAACACACAGTAAAAGGTTAAGAGGCATGCACAATTAAGTACTTGTTGCACTGGCACGCCTGCCAGAGAGACTGTTTTCACTTCCAGGGAGCATGGGGCAGTTCAGCAAATCAATGAATCACAGAATTACAGAAAATACTGTGCAGAAGAGGCCCTTCAGCCATTGAATCTGCACTGACACATGAAAAATATCTGACCTACCTATCTCATCCCATTTGCCAGTAATTGGCCCCTAGCTTTGAATATTATGATGTGCCAAGTGCTCATCTAGGTACTTTTTTAAGGATGTGAGGCAACCCTCCCAGGCAGTGCATTCCAGACCATCACCATACTCTGGGTAAAAATGTTTTTCCTCACATCCCCCCAAACCTCCTGCCCCTCAACTTGAACTTGTGTCTCCTCGTGTTTGACCCTTCAACTCAGGGGAAACTATGTCCATTCCTTCATAAACCTGTACACCTCGATCAGGTCACCCCTCAGTTTTCTCTGCTCAAATGAAAAGAACCCAAGCCGATCTAACCTTTTTTCATAACTTAAATGTTCCATCCCAGCCAATATCCTGGTGAATCTCCTCTACACCTCCTTCAGTGCCATCACATCCTTCCTATAATGTGGCGACCAGAATTTTACACAAAACTCCACTTATGGCCTCATCAAAGTTCCATACACCTCAAACATGGCCTCCCTGTTTTTGTAATCTATGCCTCAATTGCTAAAGGCAAGTATCCTATCAGCCTTTTCCTGGAGGGATTCCCATCCATCCAATTGTACGCACTCCACCCCAGCCTCAGAACCCACCAGTGGTTGGGAGGGAAGGATTCTGTGTGTGTGGGGTGGGGGGAGTGTGGGGGGGGGGGGGGGGGGGGGGGGGGTTAAATTCCGGCCATAAAATCTCAGTATTGCACTCCGCTAGTGTAACTTGCTGTCATTCAAGCTCAGGCTTCTGGCATCATGGGGCTTGCACGGTCTCACAGCTGTCTCGGAGTTTTCTCCAACAGATTACTCAGATGGTGGAGGCACCTCCTGAGGGGCAATAACATTGGCTCTAGCTCTGCGGGACACAACCTTGCTATCCACCCGCAGAATGGCAGTAGTTGTTCTTCGATCCATGGCACTCTGCCTATCAACCAGTCAGCTGGACTGTTGTCACTCATACTGAGGTGCTGCAGTATGAAGCTGGATATTTCTAAGCCCAGAGCTGCTCAAGGCCATCCTGCAATGCCATCTGCAGTCTCTCCCACTGAAAGTCAGTATTCTTTCACCAGTATTGCTGCAGCCATTGAGGTAACAGGACAAAGGAGATTAGGCCAGACAGGCACCTGGAGAAGAGACACTAAAGGATTGTGCAAGGTTATTGATTGACTTTGCTGGGAATGTAGATGTTTTTTTGATAGGGTATTTTGAAATCTTTATATTTAGTTGTGGTTTTTATTTCAACATTGCAGTAAAAGAGGCTGCTGTGCTGGACAGTGACAGAGGGAAGGGGAGATGTGGGACTGTTATAGGGACTATTGTATGAGGGAGGCGGTGGCATCGTGGTATTATCACATGACCAGTGACCCAGGTATAATGTGTTGGGGTCCCAGATTCAAATCCCATCATAGTGAAATTTGAATTCAATAAAAATCTGGAATGAAAAGTCAAATGATGACCATGAAACCATTGTTGATTGTCGTAAAAACCCATCTGGTTCATTAATGTCCTTCAGGGAAGGAAATCTGACAGCCTTCCCCAGTCTAGCCTACACGTGACTCTAGACCCACACAAAGATGCGGTTGATTCTTAACTGTCGCCCATGGAAATGGCCTAGCAAGCCACTCAGTTCAAGGACCATCAGGGATTGGCAACAAATGCTGGCCCAGCCAGCGATGCCCACATCCCAAGAATAAATGAAAAAATAATAATTTGGGGTGTGGTCAGTGGAGCGTTAATATCAAAGAGGTGAGCATGTATATCCTGTCTGGAAAGTGGTGTAATGGTTTCTTCCTCCTTCTCGTCCTGCTCCTCAATCCCTTGTCATGCCCCTGGTGGCAAGGGCTGTACACATATACTGAAGTGGTTATGCAGGGTACCACAGACTACAATGAATCAGGACACAGCTCCAGTGAGTACAGGAGGCCTCCTCCAGAGCAGTCCAGGTGGTGGGACCACTCCGCGAACACACACCATTGGGCTTCTCTATGATGTTTCTCGTGGCAGTATAGCACTCATTGTATGTATGCTGTGCATATGTTGTTGGATTTTGGAGCAGAATCATGAGCCAGGTGTTTAATGAATAACTTTTGTTACCCAGCAGTCACTCCCTGGTTTGACATGGTGGATCAATGGCTGGTGGAGAATAAATAATATATATAAGTTAATAAATACATTATGACAGCTGCCTGGATAGTGGACATTCATCAACATGCTGAACTCAAAAGACACAAAACAACTACACATTTACAGAATAGAATCTTTTGCAAATATGGTACATCTTGCCATTGAGATGCAACATCCTCAAAGCCATTTGCAAGCAGTCAGTGGCACCATGGAGAAGCCTGCAATCGTGAAAAAGGCATGCACAGACTTCACCCGTTTTACTCTGGTCAGACAGAGTAGTATGTGCCTGTTAACTCCCTTATATAGCAGTAGATGACAAAGTAGGAGATGATACAAATGTCGCTTGCTGCAGCCTGGAAATATCCCAAGACAATGCAGTTCAAAGCCACAGCCAACCTTCACAGCCACTGGCAGTGCTGCCTTTGCTCTTCTCTTAGATTACAGGTCTGGTAGCTCTTGTTTAGTTGGAGGTAAGAGAATTGCCCTATGAGGATCTGGTTGGATAAGGCTTCAGGATGAGAACCCACCTCACCTTCCTCCTCCAGCCTCTTTTCTGAGTCTACTCCATCTCCCTCCCATTCTGATATCCATGGTGGGTACTAACTACAGCAGCCATAACTGGGAGCAAATGCTCTGACCTGTACCCTTTGAAGAAAGGTCGTGCTGGACCGAAACATTAACTCTGTTTTTCTCTCCACAGATGCTGACAGACCCACTGAGATTTTCCAGCACTTTCTGTTTTAATCAGAAACTAATCTGAGAGTAGGTTATGATCCCTGTAAATAGGGCTGGTGTGTTGGAGGTTGGATGTTATCATTGCTAACAGAAGTTCAGCTGTGCATATTTAAAAGAGGCCGTTAACTGGAGCAGCAAAGTTGAAAATGGCAGCATGGACATCAAATTGGTATTAAACACTGACTGACACCATAACTTCCTAGTCAGCATACTTCCAGTATGTGCTCTTAATGCCGGCCCTACTTGACCTTCCCAAAATGGCATCCAGCCATTGTATGCTGAAAGTTGCCATTCCGGGACAAATCCAGCAAATGTAGTGGTGAAACTGCAGGATTGCAACCCTTGACTGCCTTTTAACACTTTGCTTCCAATTATTATCATCCCACAGTTTCTCATAATTTGACCTCCTCAGTTGGCAATTTGATATGTCTTCTTTGAGTCTAGGGGTGGAATTCAGCGGGCCCGTTAGCCGTGAGCGTAAATCCCGTAATGGCTGCAAAATATCATGCAAGGCCAAAAATGGATTTGCACTCAGGGGACTTCCGATTGCGATCTACCTGGGCTCTTCCCGATGCTGCAATCAAGGCCCGAACCTGATTTACACCAATTTGAATGCATTATAATGCACTTAATGAGTCAAATCTTCGGCCCTCATTGAATCTTCCCAACCACCAGGCGTGATGCCATGTTGTCGAGAATTACCGCTGGTTTTTAAAAATAGGAACCAGGCGCCGTGACTTCTGAGAGGGAGGAAGGACATGAGCACCCCTCGCCAACCAGTACCAAGGAGTCCAAGGAGACAGAGCTACAGAGCTCACTGGTCAGCTCCGGGGGCGGGAGGGGGTTCAAGGCTGCTGGGGGTGGGAGGGGCTTGGGTTGCGTTTCGGGACTTATGGGTTGGGGGTTGTGGCTGGTGTATGTGGTCCTGCCGCCTGCCTCTTGTATTGTCGTTAAAGTGCCCAGATGACCCCTGGTGGGAGAATCAGAAACTTTGAGCCTTAGGCATGGCTTTTTCCTTGTGGGGCGAAAAACATTTTTCACAGTGCCTGAAAATTGCATTCCTTATCCACTGGAGGGAACAGGAATTGCACCGATTTTCTTGCTGGAAATGACACTTTGCCATTTTTTAGGAAAGTTCCACCCTGGGTATCTGTTCTCCCAACATCTCTCCTTAATCCTATGCTTGTGGACACACTACATAATTACCAGCTACATTGATATTCAGCCAACAATCATCGAGATATTTCCAATGTACTTTGTTATTGTAACTCCTCTTGTTCCATATTTAACAGCAAGCTGTAACAAATAAATGTTAGAAAAAGGGACGCTGACTGTTGGCATATTAGATAATTGAAATATTGCTGGATTGTAGTCAGCTGCAATAAATGTGGATTGCCTCCAACCCCTTCAATTTGATTTGGCAAAAACAAATATTCTTGCTGCTCATTTACTAACTCATGCATTTGTTGAAAAATGCTGTTTAAAGTATTATTATAAGTTATTCTACCCATTCAATATCTGGGTTGTTATTTGAAAAGGAAGAATGTGCAAGGTGATGGGTAAAAGGCATTAACGGAATTGTTCATTCGGAGGGCTGGTGCTGAAACAGTGGGCTGGATGGCCTTCTTCTGCACTATAATAATTCTGTGATTCAGTTTATAAGATGGCGGAAGGAAGTGTATCATATGCCTTAGTATGTTGGGCTTCCTTAATGACATGTATGTCGCACACCAGCACTGTTTGAAGCTGTTCAAAACATATTTAATCAAAGTTGCTATGCTAGTTGGAAGACCCTTTTGCGACTGGATCCCACAGCAGCTCCTCCACATGTGATAAACACGGTTGTTTGTGTTTTAAGTCTGATTGACACCTCTGGCTTCCTCTCGTCATGTGACCATGCCACGACGCTGCCACTGGCAGCAGACATGTTAAGACCAGCTAAATAAAACCTCTCACAGAAACAGACACTGATGAAGACTGCTGACCTTATACACATAACAATGGTCATCACTTGGTGCACTAACCAGCTGCATGGGCCTACCCAGCTCCATTTAAATAGGTCATGCAGGTTAGTTGCTTGTTTGTCACGTCAGGTTGTTGGTTTACTTTTATTTGACCCTGAATAGTTAATTTTGACTTCTAAGAAGAAAATATTGCTGGTGTTGTTGTTTTCGTCTGCCTTCTCAAGAGTCATGGGTGGTCTGTATGTGGGAGTTTGTGGGCAGCAAGAATGTCCTGGAATGCCACATCTGCAGGAAATGTCTCTCTAAGTCACTCTAGCTGCAAGTCATTGAACTGGAGTGCAAGTTAAACACCCTCTGACACAGAAGGGAATGGGATAAATTTCTGGATACATTACACTAGAGTACAGTCACTACTCAGGAAAACACATGCAGAGGAAGGAAGGTGTAAGTGTGATTGTCGCACAGCAGTATGGAGGGAATGAAGGTGAAGGAAGGCCTTCAGATACTGTCCAACAGGCCCAATACATTTAATACCTGTGAAGATAAGGAGAAAGACTGAAAGGGTTACAGCCATAATGTTGACCTAGGTACCAGGGACAGAGGGCTGGATCCTCCGCTGTCGGGATTCTCCATTTTTACGGTAGCCCGGGGGTTTCCAGGTGGCGTGGGGCTGCCCCACAATGGGAAACCCAATTGACCAGCCGGAGAAACGGAGCATCCCGCCGGCGTGCTGAACCAGAAATCTGGTGCGATGGGACGGAGAATACAGCCCAGAGGGTTGTGCAAATGATGAAGGAGCAGAATAGAAATGTAGTTACAGTCTCTTCATCCTCTGGATTTACAAGCAAAATTCTTGAGTGTGTGTGGCCTACTTGATGCCAGGGTAATGGATAACGATGTAGTTAGAAACAATAGAAACAAACTGGGCAAAGGAAAGGCAAGACCCGTTAGTGGTAGCTTATGAAGGACCATTGTCATTGGAAGAAAAGGAGGCTGTCCTGCTAAGAGACGTCCAGGAGATAGGAGTGAAATTAAATCTGGAGCTCAAGGGTGATCATTTCATGTGCAGGACAAACAGGAAAGTTAAAGGATTGGTGTGGGAAAGAGGTGTTCCATTTTATTGTACAACACGCCTATTTCGGCACACAAAAGAAACTGTATAGCTAGGATATTCTTCACCTGATGCGAGCAAGGACCGAGTTCACTGATGAAAAGATATACAATGGTCGTCAAACCAATAAAGGGGGAAGGGGGCATGGGGTGTTGGGCGAGTCACTCCAAATAAAGGTAAAAATAGCCTAAAGATTACAAGGACAGGATGAGACCAAATTCTTACTGTTGTAGCGTGAGATAATACGGCAAGGCAATGTTAAATCACAATGATGATTTATTGACAAAGGAAGAACTTTATATTTACAGTTCAACACAACTCCAACACAGGACTAGTTCCCTCGACTCCCGGACTTACTCTGAAGATTCCCACTATTCCAGTCTGTGCCTTGGCACCCGATAGGTGTAGGTTTGCATGCTCCATCGCCATAGGTTCCAGAAGGGTCACATGGCCATGAAGGATCGCCCCTTAAAGGAGCCTCACTACCACATTCCTACCCCTTAAGTTCTCTTACAATTACACAAAAAAAAATCATTTAAAATTGTGTACAGTCAAACAGTATTAACAGTAAGGGAGCTAATGGGAAAAGTTCATAAGATCAGGGGATGTTTGGAGTCTTCTCGAGCGCCACAACTCTGCAACTGGTTCCTCCATACTTGAGGTAACAGAGTCCACATTAAGGCAAGCAAATTTACAGATTCCAGAGGTGATCCTCTTCAACTCCTTCTGCTGACACATGAGATTCCCCTTGGGAATTCCATGGTCCTACCACCGCTGACTCTGTGGCTGGTAAACTGGTAACTACCACTGGGTCCTCACACCTCGTTGTGGGGCGGCAGCTTCCCACCGTCTCAAATTATATACATGCTTCTGGACTTAGCGGCCCTGTAAGTTAATGACATAAGATACTGGGACAGGCCTTGCAATAAACTTGTCGGGTACACAAGCTGATCCCTCTTTGAAATTTCAGACGAAAACAAAATCCTCCATTTCAGGACGGATGGATAGGAACACGGGCCCAGTGGGCAGGCAGCACTTGGAGACAGCTGGTAGTCCTGAGGAGTGGGCTAGCTGACAGTATTACTGATAAGGCCGCTGCCCTAATAGGGGCAGTGTTCCAGGAAGGGTGCCAAAGGCCATTGTGCATGTAACCTTTGTTTGGGATTAGCTTTGCTATTCCTCTGCTTCCCCTGCAGTGAGGCTACACTTCTGTTGAGTGAACTGAGGCGTGGCAACACCTGGTGTGCCACCGATTGAGCTTGGCCACGCCCATCCCGTTGATGGGTCAGCTGGGATCTGAAGGTTTCCAGAGGGGCGGAAGAGTGCTGTAACTTGTACCACATAGGTGCATTGTAAATAAATACTGTAGCAATGGCTGTCTGAGCCAGGCAACCCTGATCCCGAGAGAGACACCTCAAATCCATGCAGCTGATACCAATTTGCTCCCCACTACTTCCCCGGCTATGGCAGCCACCCCCCAGCAAGCGATCCAATTTAGAAACATTTTGCTTACCTTCTCTCTCCCTTAGCAACCATGGTCCCAGTCCCCGCTTGCAAATACCTGTAGTGAACTGTACCTATGTGACCTCCACCTGAGAGGAGCATCACAAAGACGGGGGGGGGGGCTTAGTGAGTCACATGGTAATGGGATTTAAATGCCAAATGATGATTTTGCATGCCGCCAACAGCGCAGGGCACGAACCTCGCAAACACCACCAGCGAGGTACGAGACCATTATGTTTGGTTCGGTGGCGGACGCGGACCTTGATTTTGGCCAGACCATCGATTCTCATTTCCAGCATTGCAGGGCAGAAAATCCAGGCCCTAGTTACTGACCTCTGCACAAATACAGATGGCCAGATTATCTTCATCAGTGTAGCTTTGAGGTTGAGTATTCTGCAGGCTCGTGCAATTGCAAGTAGTTAATATGCTGAGCTTGCTACCATCACAGTGTTAGTGATAGTGAAGTGACTTGTGACATTGAAGACTACTGGATTGCACTGATTTTGCACGTACCAGCCTCCCCGAAAAGGCGCCGGAATGTGGCGACTAGGGGCTTTTCACAGTAACTTCATTTGAAGCCTACTTGTGACAATAAGCGATTTTCATTTAATTCCATTTCAATTGTGAATCTTGTTACGTGCAAGAAACGGAAAGCAGAATTGCTGTCAGATAGTGCACTGCAGGAAGTTAACCAATACCTAAAAACTTTTGTGGCCTCACAAAATAGAGGAAGAACTGGTTCCATACTAAAGAGTATGTAACGAACGTGCATTGTTTGGTGACAACTGTATTGCATGTGGAACTCAGGCATTTATCCCAAAAACTCTTGGAGCACCGAGTATTGTATCCTTTTTAAAAAAATATTTTAAAAATAAATTTAGAGTTCCCAATTATTATTATTTTTCCCAATTAAGGGACAATTTAGCGTGGCCAATCCACCTAACTTGCACACCTTTGTGCTGTGGGGTTGAAACTCATGCAGACAACTAGAAAATGTGCAAACTCCCAATCGACAGTGACCCAGGGCTGGAATTCAAACTTGGGCCCTCAGCGCTGCAGTCCCAGTGCTAACTACTGTACCACGTGCTGCCCCTGAGTATTGCATCTTGTCCATGAAAGATATCTGGGTGTTGTAGTGATCTGTACATACATCTGCACATACACCAGGGACTACAGACAGATGTAACAGCCACAGCATCACTAGAGGGCAGCATCAGAGACGGGTATAAAGGGTCCAGCCCAAGGGAGGATCCGCCTCTTTCAGAAGCACAGGGCCTAGTGAGCAGCAGCAAACAGAGACAGCTCAGCATAGGCAGCTTACCTTAGCTTCACTGGTCATACCTCTTGACTGTATTATATCTAGTTAAGCTCTGGAAACAGAACGAACCCATTGAATAAAGTATTTGTGTTAACTGGAAGTCTACAATCTTTATTCAGACTTGGAGAATAACATAGGTGTTGTGAAGATGAAACAAGGTGAAGCACTCTGAATGATTGTTATATAGAAAAGTACATTAGAAACTGCGTGGTTTGCACTCTCAGTGAGAAATCTGTTAAAGTGCACCTCTTCAACTGACCCCATGACCAACAAAGCCATGGCACCTGCTCAAAGTTGATACTTTTGGAGAAACTAAAGCAGCCCCTAGGAATCAATGTTTTCTGTTTGTTGCTCAGGATCCACATTGCAACTGGCTGGAAATTACAGTAACAAATGCCATCACCACCACTTTGGTCGTTGAAATTCCAGGCAAGTTATTTACAAAATAGGGTTTGCTGGAGACTATCACTACAGACAATGTTTCCAGTCAGTTCACAGCTTTGGAATTCATTACCATCTGTCATTGTAATGCAATCCCACAATCAAATGGTAGCATCAAATGATTCAACAGGGTGGTAAAGGACAGCCTGAGAGCTAGTACATCGGAGAGGAAAACCTTTGGACAACTCATTCACATCCTACTTCACACATATCGATCCAACTGTAACACTGATAACCTTCACACGTCACTGCTGTCGTCATTCAACGAGAATGTCAGGGCAAAAACAGAAGAAATTGCAAAGAGACAATGTAAAGCAGAAGCATAGATCCACAAGTGAACAGGCACAAGGGAACCACGATGTGAATGTGGACATTGGGCTCACATCGGTCAGCCAATTTGCAACCACAAACCTGATTCCTCTCAATCTGGACCAAAGCAAATCAAGTGATTGCTTGGTGCCAATGATTTTCTGTTGGATGACAACATTAAATTGAATGTAAGATGTTTGATAGTGTATAGGGCAGAATATTTCAAGGACAGCGATTATGAGGATATGTTCCCTTTTCCAATGAGTGGCGATGATGCCGGTCATCTGCCTTATTAAGTTAATCGCTCAGAACCACAATCTCAAACTTGTTGATCTCAACGTTGAAGACCTTTGCATCTCAAAGACTGTGTCTGTACTTGGAGAAAATGGATAAGCTGCACACTAAAAAAATGACTCAATGCGCGTGTGTTTGTTGTTTAGGATAGTTTGATTGAAAATGTCTTTGGTTTTATGTAGGGATAAATTTTCCATTCCTGCCCGCAATGGGAAGTGTTGTGGGCAAGTTGGAAAATTTGATGGATCATTTAAAGGTCCGTTGACCTCGGTTGGGAATTTCCGGTCTCAGGGTGGCTGCGACCACAAAATTCCGCCCGTAGTGTTTAATTGTTCCTGTTGTTCTGTGTTTGATTATGAGTGTGTTTACTATTGATGGTCACTGTGCGTGATTGGTTAAAGCTGGGCATGCACTCAGAGAAAAGTAAACAAACTATGGAAAGAGCTGGAAGCCAGAGCTGAAGTGTGGAATAGATATTTCAAAACACTGTAAATAAACCTTTTACACACAAAGAAATTAGTGTCATGTCTGTAAACTGGATGGTCACATGGACGCTAATATGACGGCAGCACGGTAGCATTGTGGATAGCACAATTGCTTCACAGCTCCAGGGTCCCAGGTTCGATTCCGGCTTGGGTCACTGTCTGTGCGGAGTCTGCACATCCTTCCTGTGTGTGCGTGGGTTTCCTCCGGTTGCTCCGGTTTCCTCCCACAGTCCAAAGATGGGCAGGTTAGGTGGATTGGCCATGGTAAATTGCCCTTAGTGTTCAAAATTGCCCTTGGTGCTGGGTGGGGTTATTGGGTTATGGGGATAGGGTGGAAGTGTGGGCTTGGGTAGGGTGCTCTTTCCAAGAGCCAGTGTAGACTCGATGGGCCGAATGGCCTCCTTCTGCACTGTAAATTTTATGATTCTATGACACCGGAACAAAAGGGCTCACGTGTCGGGAACGAGGGAGGTCACCCCTGGGCAGACACACAGCATGTAAGCTGCGCAGTATTATCAATAAACTTTTATTGTTGTTCGTCCTTGGTCATCAGCTGTTGCAATCCATTACTTCTCTTTGGTGTCAGGAGTTGGCAAAATTACACAGGGACTTTGCCGCATCGACCTCCTCATGTTTAATGATAACGTCGCAGATAACTGGACAGATTTGAAATAGAGTGGCATATCTGCTACGGTGCTGGCCTATGAAACAAATCAAAGAGTGTACAGATGTACTACTATCTGAAACTTAGCAGGCCCAGAGGTTGTTGAGAAATTTGAGTCTTCTGTTTTCCAAACAGGGAAGTGAGAAAGGACCCCGAGAAATTGCTAAAAAAGTTTGGACTTCAGCAAGGCTTTTGATAAGGTCCCATATGGGGGACCGATAGCGAAGGTAAGATCACAAGGATCCAAGGGAATTTGGCAAATTGGATCCAGAATTGGCTGAGTGACAGGAAGCAGAAGATGATGATTGAGGGGTGTTTCTTTGACTGGAAGCCTGTATCCACTGGGGTCCCGTCCCGCAAGGATCAGCGTTGGGTCCCGTGGTGTCCGTGGTTTGTATAAATGATTTAGGCATGAATGTAGTAGGGTTGATCAGTAAGCTCGAGGATGATACGAAAATTGGTGGGGCGGTAAATAGTGAGTAGGATAGCCTTAGATTACAGGGGGATATAGATGGGCTGATCAGTGGCAAATGGAATTCAATCCGGTTAAGTGTGGGTAAGACAAACAAAGCAAGGGAATACATGATAAACAGTAGGACCCGAGAAAACACCGATGAACAGAAGGACCTTGGTATGTATGTACTTCGATCCCTTAAGGTAGCAATGCAGGTGCATACAGTAGTTAAGAAGGCATATGATATACTTGCCTTTATTATCCGAGGTCCCAGGTTCGATTCCGGCTCTGGGTCACTGTCTGTGTGAAGTTTGCACATTCTCCCCGTGTTTGCGTGGGTTTCACCCCCACAACCCAAAGATGTGCATGGTAGGTGGGTTGGCCACGCTAAATTATCGCTTAATTGTAAAAAATTAATTGGGCACTTTAAATTTATATTAAAAAAAGGAAATACAAGCAAAAGGAGGTCATTTGGGCCTTCGTGCCGACTCCGCCATTCATTCTGATTGTGGCTGATCATCAAATTCAATGCCCTGATCCTGACCTCCCCCCCATAGCCCTTGATCCCCTCGATCTCTTTAGCCCCAAGAGCTATATTTAATTCCTTCTTGAAATTACAACTAGTTTCTGTGGTAGCGAATTCCATAGATTCACCACTCTCTGGGTGACAAAATTTCTCCTCACCTCAGTCCTAAAAGATTTATCCTTATCCTTAAGCTATGGCCCCTAGTTCTGGACTCCCCCATCATTGGGAACACTCTTTCTGAATCTACCCTGTCTAATCCTTTTAGAATTTTGCAAGTTTCTATGAGATATCCTCTCACTCTTCTAAACTGCAATGAATATAATCCTAACCGATTTAGCCTCTCCTTATATGACAGTCCCACCATCCCAGGAATCAACCTGGTAAACCTTCTCTGCCCTCCCTCCATAGTAAGAACATCGTTGCTCAGATAAGGACACCAAACTGCACACATTACTCCAGATGTGGCCTCATCAATGCCTTGTACAATTGCTGTAAAACACCACTATCCCTATACTCAAATCCCCCTCAATAGCACGCAGGTACAGCAGGCAGTAAAGGAGGCCAACATATCATTTACCTTCTTTACTGCCTGCTGTACCTGCGCGATTACTTTCAGCGACTTATGCACGAGGTCACCAAGGTCTCGCTGAATATCCACCTCTTTCAATTTACACCCATTCAAGTAATAATCTGCCTTCCTATTTTGCTACCGAAGCGGATAACCTCACGTTTATCCACATTATACTGTACCTGCCATTCATGTGCCCACTCACTTAGCCTCTCAAAATCCCGCTGAAGCATTTCTGCATCCTTCTCCCAGCTCCGCTTCAATCCCATTAATTTCCCCAAAACCATTTCTTTACCAATTCTAATTTCCTTCAGCTCCTCACTAAAACTTGTGCTTCTCTGAACTTTTGGTACAATATTCATGTCTTCCTTTCTGAAGACAGAAGCAAAGTACAAATTTAGTTCCTCAGCCATTTCATTGTTCGCTGTTATGAATTCCCCCATTTCTGACTTTTTACATACATTTTTTAAATATAAATTTAGAGTACCCAATTCATATGATCCAATTAAGGTGCAATTTAGTGTGGCCAATCCACCTACCCTGCACATCTTTGGGATGTGGGGGTGAGACCCAAGCAAACACGGGGAGAATGTGTAAAGTCCACATGGACAGTGACCGAGAGCCGGGATCAAAACTGGGACTTCGGTGCTGTGAGGCAGCATTGCTAACTACTGCGTCACCGTTCTGTCCATCTTTACATACTATAGAAACATTTACAGTCAGTTTTTATGTTCCCCACTAGTTTACTTTTAAATTGTATTTTCCCCTTCTTAATCACTCTCTTGGTCTGCCTTTGCTGAATTTAAACTGTTCCCAATCCTCAAGTCTATTGTTTTTTCTAGCTAATTTGTATGCCCTTTCTTTGAATCTAATACTATCTCTAATTTTCCCTGTAAGCCATGGTTTGGCCAAAGTTCCCTTTCTACTCTTGCACCAAATAGGAATAACAACTTTTGGAGTTCACCTATTGTTCCTTGAATGCCTGCCATTGCCTGTCAGCTGTCCTTCCTTTCTGTAATGTTTCACAGTCCATCCGAGCCAGCTCATGCCTCATACTATCATAGTTACCTTTACGGAGGTTCAGGACCTTGGTCTCAGAATCAACTACCTCACTATTCACCTTGGTAAAGGATTCTGTCATATTATGGTCACTCATCCCCAAGGGTTCTCTCACAACTAGATTGCCAACTAATCCTTTCTCATTGCACAACACCAAGTCCAAGATGGCCTGTTTCCTTGTTGGTTCCTCAACATACTAGTTCAGAAAACCACCCCGTATACACTCCAGAAATTCCTCCTCTATTGTACTGTGACTAATTTGTGTCACCCAATCTATGTGCAGATTAAAGTCGCTCATAATCTCAAATGTTCCTTTATTACATGCATCTCTGATTTCCTGTATAATGCTATTTCCAACATTACCACTGCAGTTCAGTGCTCTGTATATCATTCCCATGAATGTTTCTTGGCCCTTGAAGTTTCTCAACTCGACCCAGAGAGATTCCACATCATCTGTACTAATACCTTTCCTCACTGTTGTATCAATATCTTCTCAACAATGCAACTCCACCATCTTTTCCTTTCTGGCTGCCCTTCCGAAAAACTGAAAAGCCCTCAATGTTTAGTTCCCATCCTTGGTCACCTTGTAGCCATGTCTCCGTAATCCTAACTAGATCACATCCCTTCACATCTATCTGTGTAAGTAATTCATTCATTTTATTTTGAATGCTCTGCGCATTCAGGTACAAAACCTTAAGACTGGTCCTTTTAACGTACCTTGTCCTATCCCTATTATTTTTTACAGCATTCTTATCTAATATGGGCCCTTGATTTCTCAGCCTATCACTTTTCATATTCTCCTTTCTGTCTTTTTCTCTTGTTTAAGAGCAGGGAGATTATGCTGGAACTGTATAAAACCTTGGTTAGTGTCATAATATACACCAGTATATTATGGTGCAGACACACACACACACACTGATGGACATGCAGTGGGACCAATCAGCATACACAACACCGCAGCCAATCACCAGTGAGAGCACACGCACTATAAAGACAGGGGACAGGAGAGTTCCCGCTTTTTCTAGTAGCAGCCAGCTCGGAGCACAGAGCTCACAGCCTGCAACACAGACATTCACCATGTGCTGAGTGCATCACCTGGTTAGGACTCGGGAAGGGTCAACAGTTAAAGCTGGTATTGCATTTACCCACAGTTCAAGTATGTTAGTATAGTTAACCTTATAATAAAATAGAGTTGCACCACTTCCAGTTTTGGTGACCTGTTTGTGATCCAGAACACCCAACACATCAGTTAGGTCATAGCTAGAGTATCGTGTGCAGCTCTGGAATCCACATTATAGGAGGAATGTGTACTTGAAAGGGTGCAGAGGAGATTTACCACGATGTTGCCTGGGCTGAAGAGTTTTAGCTATGAAGTGAGATTGGCTAGACTGGGGTTGTTTTCCTTGGAGCAGAGGAGACTGAGGGGCGACATGATTGAGGTGTATAAAATTATGTAGGGCTTAGATCGAGTAGGCAGGAATAAACTTTTCTCCAGTGGAAGGATCAATGCTTAGGTTTAAGGTAAAGGGCAGGACTTTTAGAGGGGATGTGAAGAAAAACTTTGCACCCAGAGGGTGGTGAGAATCTGGAACTGACTGCCTGAAAGGGTGGTGGAGGCAGAGACCCATAACATTTAAGAAGTATTCAGGTGTGCAATTGCAATGTCAAGACATACAAGACTATGGGTCAAGTGCTGGAAAATGAGACTAGAATAGTTATGTGGTTGTTTTTGATCAGCACAGATGTGATGGACCGAGATCCTTTTCTGTGCTGTAGACCTCTATGGCTCTATGACTCGAAGTTTGTGCACATATGCATGCCAGTAAAGAATATTATGTTGGATAGACATGCATTCAATATTATCAACCAAAAATTTGATGGATCTATTTAGTCAAACACCATGACCCTAAATCTTCTAGCAACAAAATTTGTGTTTCGCACCCTCACCAATTAACTTGGAAGGGATCACATTGTATGCGGGATCGATAGTGATGTTGTCCGCAAGCAACTTCTTCATGAGAAAGAGCTGGAATCTGTCATCTGCATTTGTATGTTGAAGGAGCAGTCAGAAACAGACAGCAGAGAGTTGAAGTGGGAAACAGATGTTTTTTTTAAAGTATTTTTATTTAAACCAGAGCATACATAAACACTTAATCAATCAAAGCATAACAGCCCACCCAAAATGGCTTCTCACTCCCCTCTGCCCTGAAACTATCCGGCCCACATGCATCACCAGCACCCCCCCCTTCTTCACCCCCCCCTCCCAAATCCCCCCTGATGAACCCCATCACAACCCCCCCCCCCCCCCCCCCCCCCCCCCCCACACACATTACTTTCATTCACCAGCACGGTCGATAATGTGGCAACTACTGCATGAAGACTGAAACTAAAGCCCTCACTCATACCACCCAAACTGCCCTTCCCCCACACTGCCTACTCACACCTAACATTTGTTGAGATCTCAGCCCCGACCCTCCTCACCAACCCAGATCTGCCCTCTCCCCCAACCAACAGGAGTGAGTCACAGCCCGGATTCCGACCCATCCCCCCATAACCATTGTAAAACACCCACAAGGCAAACATGTAATCAACCCTCCTCCAAACCCTGCTCTTTGATAAAACTGTGTGCCTCTTCAGGCCCACTTAAAAGTCCACTTTACCAGCCTCCCCGAACAGGCGCCGGAATGTGGCGACTAGGGGCTTTTCACAGTAACTTCATTTGAAGCCTACTTGTGACAATAAACGATTTTCATTTTCATTTCAAAGTATGGTCGGGTACAACACGCCAAACCGAACCTTATTTGGGAAGAGCACTACCTTAGCCAATTAAAGTCAGCCCGCTGCTTGGCCAGATCAGCACCAATGTCTTGGTATATACAGGTCCGCTGGCCCTCCCAAGTACAGTCTCTCATCGTCGTCACCCACACCAAGATCCGCTCCTTTTCCTGGAATCGATGCATTCTCACTATCACCGCCATCGATGGCTCCCCTGTTTTCATCCTTTGACTTAGTGATCGATGTGCCCAATCCACCACCGGGTCCTTTTCACAGATCCCCTCATCCACCAGCTTCGCCAACATCTTCAACACATAGGCCATGGAAATCATTCATCCACCCCCTCCAGCAGGCCTACAATGCACAGGTTCTGTCGCCCGATCGTACACCTTTATTTTAAGCTCCTTGCAGATCGATCCCAGCGTCACCACCTCTGCCTCCAACTCCACAATTCGAGCACTGTGGTCTGTGACTGCCCTTTCCACTTATATCTTCACACCTTGCGACTCCAGGTGCTTCTCCGTCCTCCTCATGGCACTGCGAATGGGGGCATTCCCTCAATTGCCCTAGACCGATCCTCCTGCATCTCTAGCTGATGCTGTCGAAGTTCTCCACTCATCAACCCATCAATTGCTCCATTGGCAATGGGACGGATGACGATGACACTCCAACCTTCGCCACATCTTCTGTACTCGCGCCACGCAGACCTTCCACCTCCAACATAGTCAGCTTATTCGACGTCTACTGGGTGCAGTAACCGGCCGGCATTGCATCTCGGAGGAGAATTCACTCCCCACCATTTATTCCATGAATTTTCCAACGAAAGCACCCATTAATCAGGCAGAAAGGGCCAAAACCAAAACCTTCAAGCAGGAGCTGCCTTGTGTAATACCGATCAGCACGTGGCTGCCACCGGAAATCCCAGAAGCAGATGTTTTTATGGTACAGACCATGCCCTGCCCCAGCTGTGACGGCCATCACTCACAGAACAGAACTACATATTTGGTGTTTCCAAATGTTGCAGATCCAAGCCACAGTAGCCTGCCTATGCCATCAGTCACATCACAGCCGCTCACTTCTCCAGGGTTCAGAGAACGGACAGGATAAATTAATGGGAACTCAATCAGAGTGACCAAGGCACTGAGCCTCCAACAACACTACTCGAATGCGTTGGCTCCATCACGGAGATGGGTGAGATTGTCACTACTTTAAACATTGCCCACTGCAATGCAAAACTAAAAGTAAAGATTGACACTGGAGCAAAGTGCAACATCCTGCCCAGGCAGTTGCTGTGGGAAATAGACCCATATGCTACACTGGGTCCTAACACTCAGGTGTACCGCGCTGTGTATGGCGGGCAAACTATCTGACGGAAGGTGTGACCACTCCCCATTGCACCCAGGCCAGCTTCCAGTTTTGTGTGGTTGACCAAAACGTAATGCCACTGTTGGGTCTTCAGAACAGCACCACACTGGGGCTCATCCGTCTTGGTCCAGGCATACACTCTCTGCAATGCCAGGCTCCAGGAATGATAGAATATAAAGACATATTCAATTGCAACATCATTGGGAAGTTACCTGTAATATATCACATATGATATATCATGTCTGTGTTCCGCGCGATGGAGCAGGAAATAATTGATGAGCTGGACCAGATAACAGCACAGGGTGCCATAACCGCCATAGTGGGTTGGCCAGATAGATGGCCAATAGTGGGTTAGCAGTGATGGCTGCTGTAAAGAAAGATGGCACAGTCAGGATCTGCATCGACTCAGTTCACCTAAACAAGTTGTTGCTCACACCTCATCGCCCAATGAAGACAGTTGAACAGAATATAGCTGACATGCTCAATGCTAAGGTTTTCAGCATCTTGTTTGCGAAATGTGGATTCTAGCAAATCTTGTTGGATGGCGAATCCTCACTACATTCATGTCTCTGGTAGGTAGATACTGTTATTTCCACATTTCCTATGGGTTCTCCATGGGCAGTGAGGTCTTCCAGTGGAACAACCCTGCAACCTCATCGTTCATGACATCCTGGTAGGAACATGGTGGACATTTGTGTTCAACCCTCAACAGAATTAGGACCATACAGTTAAAGCTCAACCCTGCAAAATTCAGGTTCAGGGGCAACTGGATTCCCTACATGGGTCACTTACTCACAGTTGATAGTGTGAAGCCAGATCCAGCCAAGACAACAGGTATACAACAGATGGCCATTCCCATGGACAAGCATGCTTCGCTGTGCTTCCTTGGTATGATGAATTGTAGGAACAAAGGGACATAGGAAATGACCATTCAGTCCTTCGAACCTGCTCCATCATTCAATCAGATCATGGCTGATCACTTCCTGGTCTCAAGTCCATCTCCCCACTTGTTGTCCATATCCCTTTAACCCGTTTTAAAATCATAATTATATCTCTCTCTTTCTTGAAACCATTTAATGACTCAGATTTGATTGCAGCATAGGGCAGCGAGTTCCACAAATTCGCCACCCTCCGAGAGAAGTAGTTCCTCCTCATCTCAGTTCTAAATCTACTGCCTCTCAACCTATATTTGTTACCTCTTGTTCTAAATGTCCCCACAAGGGGGAACATTTGGTCTACGTTTACCTTATCAATCCTATTTAGTACACTATGCACCTTGATCAGATCTCCTCTCATTCTTCTAAACTCCAGCGAGTATAGGCCCAAACTGTTTGATGAGCTATCCTCATACATCAACCCGTTCATCCTCGGAATCAATCCGGTGTACGTCCTCTGAACTGGTTCCAATGGCACCACATCTTTCCTCAAATAAGGAGACCAAAATAGAACATAGAACATAGAAAATACAGCACAGAACAGGCCCTTCGGCCCACGATGTTGTGCCGAACCTTTGTCCTAGATTAATCATAGATTATCATTGAATTTACAGTGCAGAAGGAGGCCATTTGGCCCTTTGAGTCTGCACCGGCTCTTGGAAAGAGCACCCTACCCAAACTCAACACCTCCACCCAACACCAAGGGCAATTTTGGACATTAAGGGCAATTTATCATTGGCCAATTCACCTAACCTGCACATCTTTGGACTGTGGGAAGAAACCGGAGCACCCGGAGGAATCCCACACAGACACGGGGAGGATGTGCAGACTCCGCACAGACAGTGACCCAAGCCGGAATTCAACCTGGGACCCTGGAGCTGTGAAGCAATTGTGCTATCCACAATGCTACCGTGCTGCCCTTAAGAACAAATAAATCTACACTATATCATTTTACCGTAATCCATGTACCTATCCAATAGCTGCTTGAAGGTCCCTAATGTTTCCGACTCAACTACTTCCACAGGCAGTGCATTCCATGCCCCACTATTCTCTGGGTAAAGAACCTACCTCTGATATCCCTCCTATATCTTCCACCTTTCACCTTAAATTTATGTCCCCTTGTAATGGTTTGTTCCACCCGGGGAAAAAGTCTCTGACTGTCTACTCTATCTATTCCCCTGATCATCTTATAAACCTCTATCAAGTCGCCCCTCATCCTTCTCCGTTCTAATGAGAAAAGGCCTAGCACCCTCAACCTTTCCTCGTAAGACCTACTCTCCATTCCAGGCAACATCCAGGCAAATCTTCTTTGCACCTTTTCCAAAGCTTCCACATCCTTCCTAAAATGAGGTGACCAGAACTGTACACAGTACTCCAAATGTGGCCTTACCAAAGTTTTGTACAGCTGCATCATCACCTCACGGCTCTTAAATTCAATCCCTCTGTTAATGAACGCAAGCACACCATAGGCCTTCTTCACAGCTCTATCCACTTGAGTGGCAACTTTCAAAGATGTATGAACATAGACCCCAAGATCTCTCTGCTCCTCCACATTGCCAAGAACTCTACCGTTTACCCTGTATTCCGCATTCATATTTGTCCTTCCAAAATGGACAACCTCACACTTTTCAGGGTTAAACTCCATCTGCCACTTCTCAGCCCAGCTCTGCATCCTATCTATGTCTCTTTGCAGCCGACAACAGCCCTCCTTACTATCCACAACTCCACCAATCTTCGTATCGTCTGCAAATTTACTGACCCACCCTTCAATTCCCTCATTCAAGTCATTAATGAAAATCACAAACAGCAGAGGACCCAGAACTGATCCCTGCGGTACGCCACTGGTAACTGGCATCCAGGCTGAATATTTGCCATCCACCACCACTCTCTGACTTCTATCGGTTAGCCAGTTCGTTGTCCAACTGGCCAAATTTCCCACTATCCCATGCCTCCTTACTTTCTGCATAAGCCTACCATGGGGAACCTTATCAAATGCCTTACTAAAATCCATGTACACTACATCCACTGCTTTACCTTCATCCACATGCTTGGTCACCTCCTTAAAGAATTCAATAAGACTTGTAAGGCAAGACCTACCCCTCACAAATCCGTGCTGACTATCCCTAATCAAGCAGTGTCTTTCCAGATGCTCAGAAATCCTATCCTTCAGTACCCTTTCCATTACTTTGCCTACCACCGAAGCAAGACTAACTGGCCTGTAATTCCCAGGCTTATCCCTAGTCCCTTTTTTGAACAGGGGCACGACATTCACCACTCTCCAATCCTCTGGTACCACCCCTGTTGACAGTGAGGACGAAAAGATCATTGCCAACGGCTCTGCAATTTCATCTCTTGCTTCCCATAGAATCCTTAGATATATCCCGTCAGGCCCGGGGGACTTGTCTATCCTCAAGTTTTTCAAAATGCCCAACACATCTTCCTTCCTAACAAGTATTTCCTCGAGCTTACCAATCTGTTTCACACTGTCCTCTCCAACAATATCGCCCCTCTCTTTTGTAAATACAGAAGAAAAGTACTCGTTCAAGACCTCTCCTATCTCTTCAGACTCAATACACAATCTCCCGCTACTGTCCTTGATCGGACCTACCCTCGCTCTAGTCATTCTCATATTTCTCACATATGTGTAAAAGGCCTTGGGGTTTTCCTTGATCCTACCCGCCAAAGATTGTTCATGCCCTCTCTTAGCTCTCCTAATCCCTTTCTTCAGTTCCCTCCTGGCTATCTTGTATCCCTCCAATGCCCTGTCTGAACCTTGTTTCCTCAGCCTTACATAAGTCTCCTTTTTCCTCTTAACAAGACATTCAACCTCTCTTGTCAACCATGGTTCCCTCACTCGACCATCTCTTCCCTGCCTGACAGGGACATACATATCAAGGACACGTAGCACCTGTTCCTTGAACAAGTTCCACATTTCACTTGTGTCCTTCCCTGCCAGCCTATGTTCCCAACTTATGCACTTCAATTCTTGTCTGACAACATCGTATTTACCCTTCCCCCAATTGTAAACCTTGCCCTGTTGCACGTACCTATCCCTCTCCATTACTAAAGTGAAAGTCACAGAATTGTGGTCACTATCTCCAAAATGCTCCCCCACTAACAAATCTATCACTTGCCCTGGTTCATTACCAAGTACTAAATCCAATATTGCCCCTCCTCTGGTCGGACAATCTACATACTGTGTTAGAAAAGCTTCCTGGACACACTGCACAAACACCACCCCATCCAAACTATTTGATCTAAAGAGTTTCCACTCAATATTTGGGAAGTTAAAGTCGCCCATGACTACTACCCTATGACTTCTGCACCTTTCCAAAATCTGTTTCCCAATCTGTTCCTCCCCATCTCTGCTACTATTGGGGGGCCTATAGAAAACTCCTAACAAGGTGACTGCTCCTTTCCTATTTCTGACTTCAACCCATACTACCTCAATAGGGTGATACTCCTCGAACTGCCTTTCTGCAGCTGTTATACTATCTCTAATTAATAATGCCACCCCCCCACCTCTTTTACCACCCTCCCTAATCTTATTGAAACATCTATAACCAGGGACCTCCAACAACCATTTCTGCCCCTCTTCTATCCAAGTTTCCGTGATGGCCACCACATCGTAGTCCCAAGTACCGATCCATGCCTTAGGTTCACCCACCTTATTCCTGATGCTTCTTGCGTTGAAGTATACACACTTCAACCCATCTCCGTGCCTGCAAGTACTCTCCTTTGTCAGTGTTCCCTTCCCCACTGCCTCACTACACGCTTTGGCGTCCTGAATATCGGCTACCTTAGTTGCTGGACTACAAATCCGGTTCCCATTCCCCTGCCAAATTAGTTTAAACCCTCCCGAAGAGTACTGGAAAACCTCCCTCCAAGGATATTGGTGCCCCTCTGGTTCAGATGCAACCCGTCCTGCTTGTACAGGTCCCACATTCCCCAGAATGCGCTCCAATTATCCAAATACCTGAAGCCCTCCCTCCTACACCATTCCTGCAGCCACGTGTTCAACTGCACTCTCTCCCTATTCCTAGCCTCGCTATCACGTGGCACCGGCAACAAACCAGAGATGACAACTCTGTCTGTCCTGGCTTTTAACTTCCAGCCTAACTCCCTAAACGTGTTTATTACCTCCACACCCCTTTTCCTACCTATGCCGTTGGTACCAATGTGCACCACGACTTCTGGCTGCTCCCCCTCCCCCTTAAGGATCCTGAAGACACGATCCAAGACATCCCTGGCCCTGGCACCCGGGAGGCAACATACCTTCCGGGAGTCTCGCTTGCGACCACAGAATCTCCTATCTATTCCCCTAACCATTGAATCTGCTCCAACTATTGCTTTTCTATTCTCCCCCCTTCCCTTCTGAGCCCCAGAGCCAGACTCAGTGCCAGAGACCTGGCCGCTAGGGCCTTCCCCCGGTAGGTCATCCCCCCCAACAGCATCCAAAATGGTATACTTGTTTTGAAGGGGAATGGCCACGAGGGATCCCTGCCCGTTTGCCTGTTTGTTTTTTTCCCCCTGACTGTAACCCAGCTATTCTTGTCCTGTACCTTGGGTGTGGTTACCTCCCTGTAACTCTTCTCAATCACCCCCTCTGCCTCCCGGATGATCCGAAGTTCATCCAGCTTCAGCTCCAGTTCCCTAACACAGTCTTTGAGGAGCTGAAGTTGGGTGCACTTCCCGCAGGTATAGTCAGCGGGGACACCAGTGGTATCCCTCACCACCCACATCCTACAGGAGGAGCATGCAACTGGCCTAGCCTCCATCCCCTCTTACCTTACAGAATATAGCTGCCGAGTGGACTAACTAGATCTCCGCCCTCCGACTCTGCTCCCAGTCAGCTACACTTTCTGTAAACCCCTGGCTCTCTTTGCACTCTTTGCGGAAATGTCGGAAACAAAATGAAAGGAGCACCTTACTCCCTCCTCACCTAACTCCCTCGGTCACCAAACTCTTACTATAGCACTCAAGAAGCACCAAATTCAGCACTCAGTGCAAAACTGGACACAATACTCCAGATGTGGTCACACCAACACCCTGTACAATTGCAACAATACTTCTCTACTTTTATTCTCCAGTCCTTTTGCAATAAATGCTAATATTCCATTTGCCTTTTTTATTACATGCTGTACCACCATACCAGTTTTCTGCGATTCATGATCAAAGACTCCCAGATCCCTCTGCCCAGACGCATCATGAATCTGCTTTCCATTTAGATATTAATTTGTATTTCTATTTTTTCGGCCAAAATGGATAACCTCACACTTATCTACATTAAACCCCACCTGCCAAATTTTGACCCAATCTCCTGGCCTATCTATATCCATCTGTAAAATCTTTATCTCCTCTTCACTGCCTATTTTCCTACCTATTTTGGTATCATCTTTTGCTATATTACACTCTGTTCCTGCTTGCAGATCATTTATATAAATTGTAAACAGTTGAGGTCTGAGGACTGATCCCTGCGGCACTCCACTAGTTACAGTTTGCGAGCCAGAGAAAGATCCATTTAACCTGACTCTCTGCTTTCTGTCAGTCAGCCAATCCCCAATCCAATCTAGTACTCTACCCCAATCCCCTGTGATCTCACCTTTTAGGTCGGTCTTTTATGTGGCACCTTATCAAACGCCTTCTGGAAGTCTAGAAATACCACATCCACAGGTTCCCCATTATCCACCTTGCTGGTTACATCCTCAAAGATCTCAAGCAAGTTTGTCAAGCTTGACTCACCCTTCACAAAAACCATGCTGACAATGGTGGATTGAGCTTTGTCTTTCTAAATGTTCAGTCATCCCCTCCTTATTTATTGGTTCCAAGAACTTCCCCACCACAGAGGTCAAGCTAACCGGTCTATAGTTTTCTACTTTTTGCCTCTCTCCCTTTTGAATAGCAGTGTCACATTAGCGTGTTTCCAATCCACCGGTACTCTTCCAGAAACCAGGCAAATATCATAACCAATGACAGACAATGCTCACCAGTCCATCTCCAGGGAATTCAGGGACTTTACACGTACATTGGACTTTGAGCACATTACAAGCAATCCCCTGCACCAACAGTCTAATGGTCTGGAATAACAGGCACTAGGCTCACCCAGGCACCTACTCCATAAATATGCCCCAGATCACACAGGTTTCTATCTGCACTCCTCAGATTGTGAAACATACCGAGACAGAATCTTATCTCGGCAGCACGGCGAATGTTCTCCAGGTGCACCAGGACCACAATTCCCATCGCCAAGGCCCTCTAGCAATTGAAAGTCAAAACCAACGTGAGTATGCCCATATAAAGCAGCAAGAAAACGGAAAGAGATATTGCGATCAAAATGCTCACAGACTCTGCCCTTAGACGCTGTTCAAATGGTCAGGATCAAGACCACTCACAGCCACAACAAACTGGCGGTGGTACACAGCCATGCCACACAGCCAAACAGGTGTTCATTACGTATAAAACCAGCATCACCTACTGCAGGTATCAGAACTAGCACCAGCAACCAGCGCCATACCTCTTGCATCTGGTTTGCAATCCAAGCCCCTTACACATATGGAAATGGAGGCTTCTCCAGAGACACGCAGTAAACTTTGCAGCAACTGGGTTCACCGCAAGGATGCTTGATACCATCCACCCTGAGGACACAACCCAAGGGCATCTCAAGCACAGCGAATTGGCACAATCATACGCTCAGGCACATGAGTACACTGAATAAACGTTTCAAGGTCTATGTGATGAACTAGTCTACAAATGGACTATGTCTTTTTTAAAATATAAATATTTTATTGAGGTATTTAAGTTCTTATAACAATAACAGAAGAAACAGTGTACATACAAATATAAACATAATGCAAAAGCTGTCTTCCTCCCTCACAGGTCCCACCTTTTCTAACACCCTACTCTATACTAAACTAAACCCGCACCCCCCCCCGCACCTTCTGCTGACGGTTAATTTTCCCCAAAGAAGTCGACGAACGGCCGCCACCTCAGGACGAACCCTAACATTGACCCTCTCAGGGCGAACTTGATTTTCTCCAGACAGAGAAAGCTAGCCATGTCAGTTAGCCAGGTAACTGACTTCGGGGGCTTTGAGTCCCTCCAAGCTAATAATATCCGTCTCAGGGCTACCAGAGAGGCAAAGGCCAGAACGTCTGCCTCTTCCTCCTCCTGGAATCCCGGATCTTCCGACACTCCGAAAATCGCCACCTCTGGACTCGGCGCCACCCTTGTTTTCAATACCTTGGACATGACATCCGCAAGCCCCTGCCAGAATCACCTAAGCTTCGGACATGCCCAGAACATAGGAACATGGTTCGCTGGTACTCCCGCACGCCTTGCGCACCTATCCTCTACCCCCAAAGAACCTGCTCATCCGGGCCACTGTCATGTGAGCCCGGTGAACGGCCTTGAACTGTATCAGGCTGAGCCTGGCACATTATGTGGACTCGTTGACTCTGCTCAACGCGTCCGCCCAGAGACCGTCCTCTATCTCTCCTCCTAACTCCTCTTCCTATTTGTGTTTCAGCTCCTCGGTCTGCGTTTCCTCTGACCCCATGAGTTCCTTATAAATGTCCAAAACCCTCCCTTCTCCCACCCACATTCTGGAAACTACCCTGTCCTGTATTCCCCTTGGTGGTAGGAGCAGGAAGGTTGAGACCTGCCTACAAACCGATGATCCCTCTGCTCCCACATGTATCATCCATTGCCCCCATTCTCTCAGGGCCACAACCACCACCGGGCTGGTGGAGTACCATGCCCCCCCCACTTCCTAATCATGGCTATATTCGCCGCTCAGTAATAAGTACTAAAGTTCGGCAGCGCCAGCCCGGCCTCCCCCTGGCTGCGCTCCAGCATCCCCTTTTTAACTCGTGGGGTCTTACCCGCCCATACAAGCCAGAGATCACCTTGTTGACCCGTTTAAAATAGGACCACGGAATAAAGATGGGAAGACACTAAAACACAATCAGGAATCTCGGGAGGACCGTCATTTTCACTGTCTGTACCCTCCCAGCCAGTGACAGCAGGAGCACGTCCCACCTTTGAAAATCCTCCTTGATTTGGTCGACTAGTCAGGCCAGATTTAGCTTGTGCAGTCGTTCCCATTTCCGTGCCACCTGGATGCCGAGGTACCGGAAGCTTCCCCCCCCCCCCCCCCCCCCCACCCCACCACTCTAAACGGCAGCTCCCCCAATCGCCTCTCCTGTCCCCTTGCCTGGTTCGCGAACATCTCATTTTCCCCCATGTTCAATTGAGAACCCGAAAACCGGCCAAAATCCCCCAGAATCCACATAATTTCTTTCATCCTTCCAGTGGGTCTGACACATATAAGAGCAGGCCGTCTGCATATAGCGAGACTCTGTGTTCCACCCCCCAACACCCCCCACCCCCCCCCCCACCCCGGACCAGCCCCTTCCAGTCCCTTGAGGTTCTCAACTCAATTGCCAGCAGCTCTATGGACAGTGCGAACAACAGCGGGGAGAGGGGCCATCCCTGCCTCGTCCGCCGGTGCAGCCTAAAATAGCTCGATGTAAAATAGGTCCGAACACTCACCACGGATGCCTGATACAGCAGCCTGACCCAGTCAATGAAGCTCCGCCCAAATCCAACCAACCCAGTACCTCCCACAGATAATCCCATTACGCTCGATCAAATGCCTTCTCTGCGTCCATTGCGACCACTACCTCTACGTCCCTACCCTCTGGGGGCACCATAATAAAATTCAACAGCCTTCTTACGTTGGCTGCCAACTGCCTCCCCATAACAAATCCCGTCTGGTCCTCCCCAATCACGTCCGGAACGCAGCCTTCAATCCTTGAGGACACGATCTTAGCCAACAGTATGCCATTTACATTTATTAGGGAGATCGGTCTGTAGGACCCGCATAGTTCCGGGTCCTTATCCCACTTCAGGATCAATGAGATAGAGGTCTGTGACATCGTCGGGGGAAGCCCCCTTCTCTCCCTTGCCTCATTAAATGTTCTCATCAGCAGTGACCCCAGTATCCCAGAAAACCTTTTGTAAAACTCCACTGGGTACCCGTCCGGTCCTGGGACTTTACCCGACTGTATGGCCTTCAGCTCTTCTGCTAACTCTTTCAACCTGATCAAGGCCCCCAGCCCTTCTACCAACTCTTCATCAACCTTCAGGAACCTCAGCCTCCCTAAGAATTGCCTCATCCCCTCCGGCCCAGCTGGGGGCTCCAACTCATACAGCCTGCTGTAGAATTCCTTAAATACCTTCTTGACCCCAGCTGAATCTCCGACCAGGTTCCCATCTCTGTCATTTACTTTCCCTATCTCCCTGGCTGCCTCCCTCTTTCTAAGCTGCTGTGCAAGCATTCTGCTGGCCTTCTCCCCATATTCATAGATCGCCCCCCTCGCCTTACTCAGCTGCTCCACCGCCTTCCCTGTAGTTAACAAGCCAAACTCTGCCTGCAGCCTCCGTTGTTCCCTTAGAAGCCCTGCCTCTGGGGCCTCCGCATAACTCCTGTCGACCTGTAGTATTTCTTTTATCAGTCGGTCCATCTCTGCTCTGTCTACCTTCTCCCTGTGGGCCCGTGTCGAGATCAGCTCCCCTCTAACCACCGCTTTCAGCGCCTCCCAGACCACTGCAGCCGAATCTTCCCCCGTGTCGTTGACTTCCAGATAGTTCCGGATACATTTCCTCAGCCACCCACACACCTCCTCATCCGCTAAAAGTCCCACGTCTAGCCTCCAGTGCGGGTGTTGGCCACCCCTGTAGGTCAACCCAGTGGGGGGCATGATCCGAGATCGTGATCACTGAATACTCAGTGTCCACTACCCCTGTCAGTAAAGCCCTATTCAGGATGAAAAAGTCAATCCGGGAGTACACTTTATTCCGTGAGAGTAGAAGGAAAACTCCTTCACTCTCGGCCCCCCAAATCTCCATGGGTCCACCCCTCCAGCTGCTCCATAAACCCCTTTAGCTCCTTTGCCATTGCTGGCACCCTGCCTGTCCTTGAGCTTGACCGGTCTAGCCCTGGGTTAATGACTGTGTTGAAGTTACCCCCATGACCAGTTTATGCGAATCCAGGTCCGGGATCTTCCCCAACATCCTCCTTATGAACTTCATATCATCCCAATTTGGCGCGTACACATTCACGAGCACCACCAACAGCCCCTCCCGCTGACCATGATGTACCGACCCCCCACATCCGCAACTATTCTTCCCGCCTCGAATGACACTCGCTTGTTGATCAGGATCGCGACCTCTCTAGTTTTTGAGTCCAGCCCCGAGTGGAAAACCTGCCCGACCCATCCCTTCCTTAATCTGACCTGGTCAGTTACTCTAAGATGCATCTCCTGCAACATTGCCACATCTGCCTTCAGTCCCCTCAAATGTGCGAACATGCGTGCCCTCTTAACCGGCCTGTTTAGCCCTCTTACGTTCCATGTGATCAGCCTGGTTGGGGGATTCTCGCCGCCCCCGCTCCACCGATCAGCCATCACCTTCCTTGGGCCAGTCTCCAGCCCACGCTCCACGCATCCACAGGCCCACCCCTGGCAGCCTCCGTCCCCAACCTCCCTATTATCCCACAGCAAAAGTCCCTCCCCATCAGCAGAACATTTCCACCCCCCCCCCCCCCCCCCCAGTAACAGCACTCTATAAACAGCCCCTTTCAACAAGCATACCATCTGCTCACCCCCCACTGCGCTTCCGTGAGCTAGCCCGCCCAGCTAGCTTGGTGGTCTCCGCCCATGGCGCCAGACATTTTCCCACCTATTGTCCCCCCCCCCCGGCTCGGACGCACATATGCAAACAAAAACTATCCCAACCCAATTGCCCAAAAGAAACACAAAGAAAGTCAAAAAGAAGATCGAACATCTAACATTCACACCTCCATCCCCCATCAGTGCAAATGCAAAGTTTAACTCATACAGCTCATCCGCAGGTCCCAAATTGATACGGGAGGCATTACAGATAACGTCCAAAAACAAAAACTTTTATAAACATGAACGCTGCAGCAAAGTTCAGTCCAAAGACCTCAGTCAGCTACCAGCCCTTTCCTTCTAGCGAAGTCCATCGCTTCCTCGGGTGACTCGAAATAGAAATGTTGCTCTTCGTGAGTGAGCCAAAGATGGGCCGGATACAGCAGTCCGAACTTAACCTTCTTCTTGAAAATGATCGATTTTATCTGGTTGAATCCTGCTCTTCTCCTGGCCACGTCCGCGCTCAGATCCTGATATATACGCAGAATGCTGCTCTCCCATTTACAGTTCCGTGTCTGCCTGGCCCACCGTAGGATACACTCCTTGTCCAGGTACCTGTGGAATCTCACCACCATTGCTCTCGGGGGTCCCCTACACGTGGTTTCCTCACTAGCGCTCTGTGCGCCCTATCCACCTCCAAGGGTCGGGTGAACATCCCCTCCCCCAGTAACTTCTCGAACATACCCACTATGTATGCCCCTGCATCTGTTCCTTCGGATCCCTCCGGGAGACCCACGATTCTCAGATTCTGCCAGTGGGACCTGTTCTCTAGATTCTCCACCTTCTCCTGAAGCCTTTTCTGTTGGTCTCTCAACATCCCCACCTCCAACTCCGCTGCAGCTTGGTGTTCCTCCTGCTCAGTCAGTGCCTTCTCCACTTTCTGGATCGACCGGTCTGGAGCATCCAGTCTGAGTTCCAACCGCGCAATCGATTCCTTAATCTGGTCCAAGCATTCCTGTTTCTGCTTGGCGAAGCCCTCCTGTATAAACTGCATCAGCTGCTCCGTCGACTGCTGGGTCGTCAAGCCAGGACTCCGGTTGTCTGCCATGCTTTCGCCCGCTGCAGCCTCAGCCCAAGCCTTCTCTGTTCGCCTATTTCTTCCTTTGCGAGCACTTCTGGTCCGCCTCTCAATGCACTGATGTAGGATTCCTCATCACAGTTGCATCCAACATAAATTTTCCAAATCAGATCCGACAAAATCAGGGAAAAAGGTCCAAAATTCCGACCCGAGCGGGATCTACCAAATGTGCGACCTACTCCTTCATAGCCGCCACCGGAAGCGACTATGTCTTTTTAAAGGCAATGGGAGGAAGGAGATGTGATGGGCTATGCATCAGACACAGTAACCAAATCAGTCCACAATGTAAATAGTTATGTGTTGTTAACCCTGTACAACTTTGTATGTTTTAAATAGTTTGGACCTTGTTGTTTTCTTACACTGCCAAACCTCAGTATTACCAGTTGTCCCAACTTAAATGGGACAGGTGGTCACGTGGATGCTGGGGTGATGTGGGTACATTAATGGCCACATGCCAGGAGCGTGTGAGTTCTCACCATGGGCACGGGCAGACACAAAGCATGGAAGAGCTGCTCAGTATTATCAATAAACCTTTATTGTTGTTAGTCTCTGGTTGCCAGTTATTGCAACCGAGCACTTCTACAATCTCTGCATAGATATGCAATATTCAACAGTTACCTTGACAACTCTGTTGAGTTCATTGAACTTATTTTGGCTTTGGAGCCATGTCCTGGGTACTAAGTTTCTGACATAGTCAATATTCATTTTGCATATAAATCTCAGGGATGATCAGTTATGAATTATGTGGCATAAACAGAAACTCTGGAGGGTGTCAGCACATATTTTATACAGTTAATGTCTATGTATACTTCTGCAAGTATGTGTGGCTGTGAAGTAAAACAGATCTGAACAATTTTTGATTTCCGGTTGCTACTAATTTAAACTCAAAAATCTCTGATAAGCTTTTGTTGCCTTCTCTCAATTCGGTTAGTGTCAGCCATTTTGAATACATCATTTATGGCTGAGTTAGATAGATTCTTGAGTGAGAAAGGAGTCAAAGGTTATAGGAGGAAGACAGGAGAGTAGAGTTGAGGCCACAATCAGATCAACCATGAACTTCTCAAAGGGCACAGCAGACTTGAGGAACTGAACGGCCTAGTCCAGTTCCAAATTTGTGTTATTGTGGTCACATTCTTTGGGACAATGGCAGAATCTGTCCATTTATTATATTGTGTCTGCCATTATCATGAGTTAAACTTTATTTCCAATCTATTTACATGCCACGCATGATTGGCACTTGTACGTTGACACTGTCACATGCAAGTTTGGAAAATAAAATACAAGTATATACTGCAATGCACACTTCATACAGAAGGTTGATCTTTCCCACTGGCTGCTGATATACAAGAAGACAGCTCACCATCACGGGAAATTAGGGATGGGCAATAATTGATGGCCAAGCTAGCGATGCCCTCACTAGAGGCTGTTTAGCACAGGACTAAATCGTTGGCTTTGAAAGCAGACCAAGGCAGGCCAGCAGCACGGTTCAATTCCCGTAACAGCCTCCCCAAACAGGTGCCGGAATGTGGCGACTAGGGGCTTTTCACAGTAACTTCATTTGAAGCCTACTTGTGACAATAAGCAATTTTCATTTCATTTTTTTCATCCTAAGAATGAATGGATTAAAAAATACAAGAAAAAAAATCTCATCCATATATTAATGTTTCACAGAATTAATTATGTTAAATGACATAAATTATGCAATGTTACACATTGATAATTTTATCTGATTTTTCTGAAATCATGTAAATAATATTTCTTTCAAACTTTGGTCCCCTTCTATTTCATTCTACATGCTCCCCCGCGATATCATCCAAAAATACATTGTCAAAGTTACAAAGTAAGCTGATTCTACCTGAGTTCTACCCAGTTGAACCCAGTTCTACCTCACCCCAAACTCTCTTGACCCCTCCACTGCCTCCTTCCTCCACACTATCCCTGATAACGATGACCAGTCAACTATTGGCCCTCTTCTGCTGCCCTCTTCTTCCCCCAAAGCTGGCCCAAGGGCCTCTACCAGTGAAGCACGTGGCCTGCAATTGAATTCTTTAATCTGTCATGCTGCCTAAGGAGGACAGGTTTGTGAGAATCCTTGAGTTTCCACTTCAAAACTGCCATGTGCTCATTTATAGGACTTAATACTTTATGTCAAATGAGCAATTGTTTGATAATTGTTATTTCTATGTGCTGGAAAATAAATGGTGATTCATGATGACATAAGATACTCTGGTTAGAGAATTAAAATTAACTACATTTACTGTACAATGTCTGTAGGTTAGTTACGGAAAGATTCTGCCTATTAAGCATTAACTTACTGAGTTCTGACGAAGCGACATCAAACAGTATTGCTGAAAAAGAGACATTCGTTGTCGAAACTTTTCATCTTGCACTTATCAGGACAGTTTCCAAGCATATCAATGTTGGGGGAACAACAAAATTCTACTGCGTGAGAAAAGATTGCGGATTTGTTGGCAAGTGGACTCTGATTGGTCGGACATTGCCATGGAGAATGCATCAGTTGATGGGCCATTCTCCATAGCACCTAGTGAATTCTCTATGGCAGAGTCCACTTGCCAACCAATCAGCACTCTCTTCTCATATAGCATAAATTTGTTGTTTCCCCTAACATTTTTGTGAACTGTGCTGATGAGTGCAAGATGCAAAACTTTGACAACAAATATCTCTTTTTTTCAGTAACACTCAAGTTAAATATTACCAAATAGCTATTTGATATAAACCAGTAAATCAAATTGTTTCTAAACATTTTGGATTAATCCAATTCTCTTCTTTTTATATTTCTCTTTGATCAAGCAGAAACATTACCTGCAATTATGGTTCATTAATCTCAAATTGGATCTCAAAAGTATTTTCTCATTCTATTTAATTTCCACTTAAATCATCTGCCATTCCCCAAGACAGTAGATAAGCACTTGCTTCAAATATTCACTTCTGTTAAAATAATGGTGAAGGTAACTTCCAACATACCAAGACTTTGTTTGGCAACAGTTCACAGCATTATTTCTAAACAGAGTTCTTTATTAGTTATACTCGTTGGCTACATTTGTCATTTGTCAATGCTACATTTAGCGCTACTCATTGCAGTGGGTAGGAACACCATGGGGGTTAAATTCGAGAGCCCTCCAGAACAGATGTAGGGATTGTGATTTGGGATTAATCCCGTGGCCATTGTTTTTGTAACAAACAGTACAACAACTTCAGGTTTCCTGTTAATTTACTTGATTACAGAATAAAGCCAGCACAGCTCTGGTTGAGTGGATTCACACCTGAACAGAAGGCCCAAATCAAGAATATCAGTTAACATAACATAAGAACTAGGAGCAGGAGTAGGCAATTCAGCCCCTCGAACCCACTCTGCCATTCAATACCATCATGGCTGGTCCCCCTTCATTTTCCAGCCGGTTCTCCATATCTCTTCAACCCATTACTAATTAAAAATCTGTCAATCTCCTAATTAAATTTACTCAAAGTACACTGCAGATTCACGACCTTTGAGAGAAGTAATTTCTCCTCAGCTCTGATTTAAACATGATTTATATCCTTATCCTGAAACTAAGGCCTTTCTTTCCAGACTGACCCACAAGAGGAAGCAACCGCTCTATGTCTACTTTATCAATACCTTTTATCATCTTATACACCTCGATTAGATCTCCTCTCATTCTTCTAAACCCAAGAGAATATAGGCCAAAACCGCTCAATCTCTTCATAAATCAAACACGTCTCTCTGGAATTTAATGAACCTCCTCTGAACTGCCTCGAATGCAACTACATCCTTTCTCAAATAAAGGGGACCAAAACTGGACACAGTACTTCAGGTGTGATCTCATCAATCCCTTATACAGTTTCAGCAAAACTTCCCTATTTCTATACTCTAACCCTTTCGCTGTAAATGCCAAAATTCCATTTGCCTTCCTTATTACCTGCTGTACCTGCATACTATTTTTCTGAGGTTCATGCACGAGGACACCCAGATCCCTCTGCACCGAAGCATTCTGAAGTTTCTCTTTCTGGGTGGCAAGGTAGCACAGTGGTTAGCACTGTTGCTTCACAGCGCCAGGGACCCGGGTTCGATTCTCAGCTCGGTCACTGTCTGTATGGAGTCTGCACATTCTCCTCGTGTCTGTGTGGGTTTCCTCCGGATGCTTCGGTTTCCCACTAGTCCCGAAAGACGAGCTTCTTAGGTGAATTGGACATTCTGAATTCTACCTCAGTGCACCTGAACAGGTGCCGGCATGTGGCCACTGGGGGGTTTTCACAGTAACTTAATAGCAGTGATAATGTAAGCCTACTTATGACATTAATAAAGATTAGAATGAGATTACTTGGCTGTAATGATCACCTGAAATCATTCCCAGTGAGGGTCATTATGGATGATCATCACTGAAGTTATAGCATATTTAAAATGGTTGGCATGGTGACACAGAGGTTAGCACTGCTGCCTCAGAGCTCCAGGGTCCGGGTTCAATTCTGGCCTCGGGTGACCGTCTGTGTGTAATTTGCACGTTCTCCCTGTGCATGGGTTTCCTCCGGGTGCTCCGGTTTCCTCCCACAGTCCAAAGGTGTACAGGTTAGGTGGATTGGCCACGCCAAATTGCCCCTGAGTGTCCAAAAGGTTAGGTGGGGTTACTGGGCTGTGGGGATAGGGTGGAGGTGAGAGATTAAGTAGAGTGCTCTTTCCAAGGGCCGATGGAGACTCAATGGGCCGAATGGCCTCCTTATGCACTGTAAATACTATGAATCTATGAATAATTTATACTAAAGCAAACTACTGCGAATGCTGAAATCTGAAACCAAAGAGAAAATACTGGAAAATCTCAGCAGGTCTGACAGCATCTGTAGGGAGAGATAAGACCTAACCTTTCAAGTCCAGGTGACCCTTTGTCAAAGCGGAATCTGCTTTGACAAAGAGTCATCTGGACTCGAAACTTTAGCTATTTTCTTTCTCAATAATTCATATAAGTTGCCTTTTAATTTTTCTGACCAAAATGGGTAACCTCACACTTATACATTAAACTCCATCTGCCAAATTTAGGCCAACTCACCTAGCCTATCCAGCTCCATTTGTAAATGCCTGGGGTGGGATTCTCCATCCAGCAGCTCCCGTTTTCTGGTGTGGCGCGTCCCCGCTGGAAGCGGGATCCGCTATCCCGGCAGCCTGCCAACGGGGTTTCCTATTGTGGGCATCCACACGCCGTCGGGAAATCCGCGGGCGTGAGTGCACTGCCGGCAAAACGGAGGATGCTGCCGACAGAGAATCCAGCCACTTATTTCCTCATTGCAACTTACTATCCCACCTCTTTTAGTGGCATCTGAAAATTTGGCTCTGGTCTCTTCTATTCCCACGTCCAAGTCATTGATATAGATTGTAAATAGTTGGGGCCTGAGGACTGAACCTTTGCCAGAAAAAGACCCATTTATCCTGGCTCTCTGCCTTCTGACGGTTAGCCAGTCATTTATCCAAGCGAATATATTGCCCCAATACCATGTGATCGTACCTTGTGTATAACCTTTTGTGCGGCACCTTATCAAATTCTTTTTGAAGTCCAGATATACTACATCTACAGGATATTCACATGGCTTGTTACATCTTCAATGATCTGTTACTGATATCCTGGGGAGATACTTGCTAGAGCATTGGGGAGGGTTTAATATGGCAGGGTGATGGGAACCTATGTAAAGATTCAGAGCAGGAGAATGAAGAACAAGACAAAAAGACAGCAAGGAGAAAAAGAAGAGTGATAGGCAGAGGAATCAAGGGATGACACTGTAAAAAATAGTCGGGATGGGACAAGGAACAGTAAAAGGACTAGCCTTAAGGTTTTGTGCCTGAGCGCTCGGGGGATATCCAAAATAAAATGGTTGAATTAGTTGCATGGATAGATGTAAAGGAGTATGGTATAATTGGGATTACGGAGACATGGGGGGGGATTCTCCAAGCCCGCGCTGGGTCAGAGAATCGCCGGGGGGGGGGTGCGCTCGAATCACACCATGCCGCTCCGATGCCGGGCTGCCGATTCTTCGGCAACTGGAGAATCGGCGCCAATCGCGCCACCGCGGTCGCCGCTTTCAACAGCCCCCACGGCGATTCTTCGCGCTCGACTGGCCGAGTGTCCGCCGAGTCCCACCAGTGTCATTCGCGTCTGGTCCTACCCGGCGGGACCTTGGCTTTCTGGTTGTGGGGGTGGAGCCGACTCCGGGGAGGGCTGTGATCGGGGGCAACCGATCGGCGGGCGCGCTCATTCCAAGGGGGGCCTATGTTCCTCCATGCTGGGCCCCTGTAGGGCTCCGCCATGTTGCCCGCGGGCCGGTGCGGAGACGGCCGTGGCGTGCATGTGCGGACCCATGCCGGCCGTGACGCTATTGCGCGGACACGCGCCTGCCATTCAGGGCCAGCTTTCGGCACCAGAGCAGCGCACAGCACTCTCGCGCCATTCTAGCCCCCGAGGAAGGGGAGAATGACTGGGCCTGGAGGCCCGTTGACGGCGGTGTCGCTTGCGCTGGTTTTGACGCTGGCGTCAGCACTTGGCTGGGATTTCGGAGAAGCCCGGCCATGGTTTCAAGGTGACCAAGGATGGAAACCACACATTGAGGGCTATTCAGTTTTTAAGGACAGACAGAAAGGAATAAATGGTGGAGTTGCATTGTTGATTAAAGAAGATGCTGATACAATATTGAAGAAAGATATTAGCACAGACGATATTTAATATGTATGGGTCGAGTTAAGAAACACCAAGGGGCAAAAAACATTCATAGGGATGGTGTACAGACCACCAAACTGCAGTGGTAATGTTTGGAATAGCATTAGATAGGAAATCAGAGATGAATGTAACAAAGGAACATCTGTGATTATGGGTGACTTTAATCTGCATATAGATTGGGTAAGTCAAATTAGTCACAGTACATTGGAGGAGGGATTTCTGGAGTGTATACAGCATGGTTTTCTAGACCAATATGTTGAGGAACCAACAAGAAAATGGACCATCTTGGACTGGGTGATGTGTAATGAGAAAGGATTAGTTGGCAATCTAGTGGTGAGAGAACACTTGGAGATGAGTGACCATAATATGGTAGAATTCTTTATCAAGCTGGATTGTGAGGTAGTTGTTTCTGAGAACAGGGTCCTGAATATCAATAAAGGTAACTATGATGGTATGAGACATGAATTGGCTATGATGGACTGGGAAGCATTCCTGAAAGGAAGAACAGTGGACAGGAAATGGCAGACATTCAAGGAACGAATAGGTGAACTCCAAAAGTTGTTTATTCCTATTTGGCACAAGAGTAGAAAGGAAATTACTGCCAAACAATGGCTTACAAGGGAAATTTGAGATAGTCTTAGGTTCAAAGAAAAGGTAAAAGATTAACAAGGGATTGACTAAGAAGGGGAAAATACAATATGAAAGTAAGCTACTGAGAAACATAAAAACTGATTGTAAATGTTTCTATAGGTATGTAAAGAGAAAAAGATTGATGGAAACTAACATGAGCCCTTTCAGTCAGAAATGGGGACTTCATAACCGGAAACTAAGAAATGGCCAAGGAACTAAATTCGTACTTTGCTTCTGTCTTCACAAAAGAAGGCATGAATAATATACCAGAAGTTCTGGGAAACACAAGTTTTAGTGAGGGGCTGAGAAAATTAATATTAGCAGAAAAATGGTTTGGGGGAAATTAATGGGATTAAAGACGGATTACTCTCCAAATCCTAATAATCTTCATTCCAGAGTACTTAAGGAAATGGCCCTAGAAATAGTAGATCCATTGGTGGTCATTTTCCAAAATACTTTGGACTTTGGACTGGCTCTTGCAGATCGGAGGGTAGCCACGCTATTCAAAAAGGGAGTTAGAGAGAAAACAGGGAAGCAGAGACCAGTGAACCCAATTTCAGTAGTAGGGAAGTTGCTGGAGTCCATTATCAAGGATTTCATAGCACAGCATTTGAATAGTAGTGGTATAATCAGCCAAAGGCAGAATGGATTAAAAAAAGAGAAATCATGCTTGATAAATCGACCAGAATTCTTTGAAGATGTAACTAGTAGAGTTGACCAGGGAGAACTGGTGGATGTGGTCTATTTAGATTTTCAGAATGTTTTTGATAAGGTGTCACACAACAGATTACTATATAAAGTTAAAGCACATGGGATTGTGTGTAGTGTCTTGAGATTGACAGAAAGCTGGTTAACAGACAGGAAGCATAAAGTTTGATCAATGGGTATTTTTCTGATTGGCCGGCAGTGACTAGTAGGGTACCACAGGGATCTGTGCAGGGACCCCAACTGTTCACATTAGATATTAATGATTTTGATAAGGGAACTAAATGCATAAACTCCAAATTTGCAGCTGATACAAAGTTGGGTGGGAGGGTGAGCTGTGAAGAGGATGCAGAGATGCTTCAATGGGATTTGGACAGGCTGAGTGAGTGGGCATATGCATGGCAGATAGAGTATAATGGGATAAATGTGAGGGTATCCATTATGGTAGCAAAAATAGGAAGGCTGATTATTATTTGAATGGGTGTAAATTGAGATAGGTGGATACTCAGCGAGACCTTGGTGACCTTGTGCATCAGTCGCTGAAAGTAAGCGCGCAGGTACAGCAGGCAGTAAAGAAGGCAAATGGTATGTTGGTCTTCATATTGAGAGGATTTGAATATGGGAGTAGGGATGTTTTACTGCTTAGGGTATTGGTGAGGCCACACCTGGATTATTGTGTGCAGTTTTGATGTCCTTATCCGAGGAAGGATGTTTTTGCTATGGAGGGAGTGCAGCAAATGTTTACCAGGCTGATTCTTGGGATGGTGGGATTATCATTTGAGGAGCGACTAAATCAGTTGGGATTATATACAGTGGAGTTTAGAAGAGTGAGAAGGGATCTCATAGAAACGTATAACAATCTTTAGACAGTATAGATTCAAAAGAAATGTTCCTGATGGTGGGGGAGTCCAGAACTAGGGGTCATAATTCGAGGATAAGGGGTAAACCTTTTAGTACTGAAGTGAGGAGAAATTTGTTTGCCCAGAGAGTGGTGAATCTGTGGAATTCATCACCATAGAAAGTAGTTGAGGCCAAAACGTGTAATTTCAAGAAGGAATTAGATATAGCTCTTGGGGTTAAAGGGATCAAAGGATATGGGGGGAAGGCGGGATCAGGGTATTGAACCTGATGATCAGCCACACCACTCACACTATTTTGTTTAAAGCTCTAGTTATGTGATTCGCCAGGACTCTGGTCCCAGCATGATTCAGGTGAAGGCCGTTTCATCGGAACAGCTTCCTCCTTCCCCAATACTGGTACCGCTGTCTCGTGAATTCAAACCTGTTTCTCCAACACCAACTGTTGAGCCATGTATTTACCTCTTTAATCTTATTGACCCTATGCCAATTAGCTTGTGGCTCAGGTAGCATTCCGGAGATTATTACCATTTTGGTTCTGCTTTTTAATTTAGCCCCTAGCTGCTTATATTGCTGAGCAGAACATCTATTCTTGTTCTACCTATGTTGTAGGTACCTCCATGGACCATGACAACTGGATCTTTACCTTCCCACTCCAAGTTCCTCTGCAGCCCAGATGAGATATCCCAAATCCGAGCACCAAGCTTCGGGATTCTCGATCCTGTTCACAGAGAACGGTGTCTATGCCCCTAACTGTACTATCCCCGATTATGACTACATTTCTTTTCTCTTCCCGCACATGAATGGCTTCCTGTACCATGTTACTGTGGTCAGTTTGTTCATTCTCTCTACAGTCCACGCTCTTGTCGGCACAAGGAGCAAGTATTTCAAACGTATTGGACAAGGACAAGGGCTGAGGCTCCTGCAGCCCTCAATCCTGGATCCCTCTACCTACCTCACTCATGATCACACCCTCCTGCCCCTGACCACTGGCTGAATTCAAGGTAGTTAATCTAAGGGGTGTGATTACCTCTTGAAACACAGGATCCAGTAACTCTCCCCCTCCCTGATGTGTCGCAGCACCCAAATCTCAAACTCCACCTCATCAGCTCTGAGCCAAAGTTCCTCAAGCAACCAACACTTACTACAGATGTGTTCAATGGGGTCCACCAGCTCCCACATCATGCAGGTACAACACATCATAAGGCCTGTTTTCCTGAAAAAACTATCATAACTGGAACTAGGCAACATTATTTCTTGTGTTTGGTCACACACTAGCTGAATGTTGAGGAAGTGGAATTCCTTTTAGGTGTGCTACATGTCAGCGCTGCCATGTGGTGTCCGCAAAATGGCTTAAGCGCAATTGTTTTTAATCTACATCATGAGAAATAGAAAGTGCCAGAGACCTCCCTTCCACAAAGCATGTCCATCTCCCACCCGAAAGGAGTACATGGCCACAGTCAATAGCAATGAGGCATCACCTTTCACTGAAGTTGTAGGTCAGACAGATTGTAGTGAGAACATCCTTCTTACATCCCGGATAGCTCACACACTGAGGTCGTGTGGAAGAATTATTTCCTGAACACCTTGGCTGGATATAGCCACCTGGTTTCTCTGCCTCCGCCTTGTTCCCCTTCCAGTTTGTCCTGCTCTGTGTGGCCTCTGGCCATTCTTCCAGTCAAATATTCCAACAAGGGGAATTCCCGTTTCACCTCCTGCGTCTGAGAGCAACGTTTTTGTGCCGAAGGCTTGAAGTCAGGGGCAGCTACTTCAGCATCTGTCAACCACTCCCTGTAAACTATCCTCCTATTTCAGGTATCATGCTGTACCCTAAGAGGGCATTGGTAACTATGGACTTCCATTGGATTGGTACATGACATTGCTTGGCATCAGCACTTCCAGTGGTTTGCCATTGCCTTCTACAGTATGGCTGGCCAGGAAACTCTCCTGCTCTTTATATATGCCATCAGGTGTATTTGAAGGATTAAAAGGTTGATGTTATGAATGAACCTTCCATAGCCAGCAAGCCCTGAAGCGGGACATGAACCCGGAGCATCCAGGCCAGAGGTAAGGATACCGTAGCCACCTGGGTTGGCCACTTCCCGACTTAAAATGGAGATCCGCAAAGACTGCAGGGAAATTCAGCCAAGCCAGGAAAAACTAGCAAGTGCAGAAATCCTGTGTATTAGAACTTGCAAAAGCCCAGACAGCACTGAAACTCACAGCCATTTGCATACTAATGAGCGATCCCTGGGTTACAATTGAAACATGTAAGGTGAATAAGGCCAAGCCAGACTCCTCGGCGCCAGCAGCAGCCAAGACAAAGGAAGGCCAATGGACACTCAGGGACCACCCAGCGATCAGGGAACAACTCCAGTATTGGAGAAATCGATCCAAGTGATCGGAACGTAGTCCAATCACTTGGAACCAGATACGGGGTCCGCCCCGAATGGCGCGAAGCCCCTGGGGACTATAAAGTAAAGCCCCCAAGTTCAAATCGGTCTTCTTGGCAGGGTCACTCAGCAGCGAACCAACCCTTGACAATGAACTGCCTACCAGCTGCACCAACCAAGTAAGTCTCCAG